>NC_083232.1:42370480-43624638 GCF_032191835.1 Heteronotia binoei
AATCAGTCTTGCATTCCAGTAAAGTAATTTGTATTTGCCTCATGCTTTCTTGTTTTCAGGGAAACCCATTTTTTTCCTTGCAGAGATTAACAATACAGATTTGAAAACATTATTTTTGTTACAGTATTAATAAATACTATTGTCACAAATACTAAACACCATTAAATTGCTGTACAGCTTTACTGGTTGCACTTGCTTATGTAGTTTTACTTCAGGTTTTAATCTATGAGGATGTCAATGTGTCAAGAAAAAGAGGGGATGATGCAAGAGAAGGAGAAAGACAAGTTACTTTACTGAAGTGACTTTTACCAAGCCTTTGACAAGCTACCTCCCAAGAGACTTTTGAGGAAATTAAACATCTGGAGTTGTGTATATATATATATACAACATCCTCCATAGATAACATGGATTAGAAATTAACCCAAAGGTGGGGTTTAATCAGACCCTGTAAAACAGGCAAAAGAATAAGAGAAGAGGTTTATTAGATCACTTCCTGGCTCTGGCCTCAGGTCATACAGTACTGCCCCTTCTGCAGAAATCCATCATCTTCTTCCATTAGCTAATTTCTTAGAAGAGAAAAAGAGGAGTTAAGAAAGCCAAGGCAAATTTTTCTCAAACTGATAAAACATCAGGACCAGTCTTTTCAATTAAACATGAGTAGAGAGATATTGAGCTGGCAAGGGTCCAAATAATGGTGTCAGTATGGTATTCGGTGTTGTTACATACACAACCAGCTAATGAATGAAGAATGAATCAGTTCAATATGTTAAGTATTCTCTCAAGACCACTCGTTAGATAATAACATAAGTAGATTAAGCATTTTCAGCACCTCCTCTTTTTTGTCTCTATCTTGTAACGAAATATCTAACCTACTCTGCAACAAGTGATTCCTCCTGGAGCATGAAAATAATATTTGAAGTAGATTATTGGGGAAAGTTTGCAGTTGAAAATGTTAATGCACTTTCAAAGCTCATTTAAATGAAGAGAAGAAATTGGATTTCCCACCCTTGGAGTCTCAGAGCAGTTTACAATCTCCTTCCCCTTCCTCTCCCCACAACAGACACACCGTGAGGTAGGTGGGACTGAGAGAGCTCTCAGAGAACTGCACTTGAGACAACAGCTCTGCTGAGAACTAACCCAGTTCTAACCCAGTTCTGACCCAGAATCTAACCCAATTCTCCAAGATTAGAATCCACACACTTAACCACTACACCAAATTGGCTCTCTGCACCAACACAGGAACCAGGCCCTGCAACAGACCCAGATGCCAACTCTTCCCATATATCTACTCAGAAAATACAATTACAATTACAGGACCCAATGGCATCAACTACACAGTCTCTGGCTCTTACAACAGCTCATCTTTCAATGTGATATATGCTCTCATATGGCAACAATGCCCCTCTGCTCTGTACATAGGACAAAATAGCCAACCTCTACACAAAAGAATAAATGGAAATTAAATGGAAACAAATCTGACATTAAAAATGGCAATATCCAGAAACCAGTAGGAGAACAATCTACCAGAACTTTCCATCAAGAACGTAAAGGTCACCATAGTTCAACCAAAATATTTCAAAAACAAAATTCAATGTAGGGTTGCGAAGTCCAATTCAAGAAATATCTGGGGACTTTGGGGGTGGAGCCAGGAGACATTGGGGGTTGGGAGCAAAGTTGTGACAAGCATAATTGAACTCTAAAGGGAGTTCTGGCCATCAAATTTATAGGGACTGCACACCTTTTAAATGCCTTCTCTCCACTGGAAATAATGAAGGATAGGGGCAGCTTCTTTTGGGGCTCATAGAACTGGACCTCCTGCTCCAAACCTTGTGAAACTTTTGAATTTTTAGTAGTCAAAAAAACGACCTTGGGAAACTCCTTTTCACTAAGAGACTCACATTTCTAATTCAGTGCCTTTTTAAGAAGACACATGAAGTTCTTTACATTTCACCAATTATACACCATTATTGGTCACAACCCGCTGTAATTCTAATGTTATGTTACTATATTCCACCAATATTTATGTGTTTTATGCCAGCTACTGTTTTTAATGCTTTAATAGCTATATATGGATCATTTTGTTTTATTGTTGGGTGCAACGTCCAGCAGGGCTCTAGTGATTTAGAAGCACGGTAAATATAAATAAACTATCTTCTTAATGTTGATGTTTCTCTATGTTTGAACTGATTTTTGTTAATTTGTATAGAATTAGAAAACAATTTTGAAGAAAATCTTTATAAACAAAAGTTTTAAAAATGAAAACAGAATTACAGTGTTTTGAGAACCCAAAACTGCTTCCACAGCAATTTCTGGGGAAGCCAATGCTATATTTGTGAAGGAAATTGAGTGTACGCCTGGAAAAAAAAATCTCATCCAAATTAAATTCCAAGCCTAAGCCTGTAAAAACCATTGGTTTTTTATATCTCTGGTGTTCTAACTTAAGTTTTATTGCTTCTGTACATTTTTAGAGGTTTGACCTTTTAAAATCCTGTAACAAGTCATTGTGCTTATAAACCTTGGAACCCTATTTAGATTTGTCACTTTAAAATAATCACTTCTTCCATGCCTCCTTAAACTGTAATTCTCTCTTTCTTCCCCCCACCCCCATATCTCACATTTAGAATTTTAGAGGGGGGTGAATTAAGTTTAGGAAATATTCTCTCTACAACAGAAGGGGATGAAGCCTGAACTTGGCATTAACACAAGCATCATGCTCATCTTGAAGGCAATTGATCTCACTATTATAAGGCTCAAACTTCTTCCCAATTACATATAGGGCAAAGTCTACCGGGATCCAGTTTCACAAGCAGGGACAATATCTACTTATTATCCATCTTATCCTAAAATAATCATCTCATGCTCTAAAGAACAAAATTGTAGGTGTGCCAGGAATTCAGCAGAAAGCCTGCTTTTGTGCCTGCAATTGCAATTCTGGATTGATATGTACTTTGCCTTTCTCCAAGCATGCTTCAGGTCTTACTGTCAATCCTTGACATCTCTGTTTAGAGAATATCAGATATGTCCTGGGAAGCACCTTTCTCTTCTAGCTCAGCATTGTCTATTCTGACTGACACCATGAAGATCTGCCGTCAGTCAGAATAGACAGTGCTGAGCTAGATAGGCCTATGGTTTAATTCAGGGTAAGGCAGACTCATCTGAAGGCTTTATTCCAGCTGATGTTGCAGCAATGTGTCTACATCACTTCCAACATGACCCAGAAGTGACGGGGGAAACTCTATGCAAAAGCCAAATTTATTATAAAGTTTTTTCCCAAATGCCAAGTATTGCTCAATGTCATTGTGGAATGACAACAGTTCTAGGTCACATCAGAAGTGACATGAGCTGGGCCTCCCTCTCACCCTCAGGAAGGCCCCCCCCATCCCCAAGCGGTTGCCAGGAGAGGCCTGGCAACCCTAATCCTTATGGATTTACAAAACGTGTTTTTGGATTACAATACCCTATGAGTATATTAAAACAGAAGATTAAAAAAAATAAAAATGGTATCCAAATGCAGCCTTCTGTGAGACTTACCCAAGAAAGGCAACAACAGAACTCCACTAGTTATCACTTACAGCTCACAATTTAAACCACTCCAGCACATGAACAATGACCTACAGCCCCTGCTGAATAAAGATATTTCTCCTTCATAGGCAGGGGGGCTGGGGAAGCAAGCACTTGCTGACACCTCCCCAATTTAAAACACCTTCTTACCAACAATAATAATCCACCCAACAGACACGCAAACCTAACCAAACCCTGCACCAAATCTAAATGCCGCCTGTGCCATTACAGGACCTAATGGCATCACCATCTTGAACTCATCTACTTGCATATCATCCAATTTAATATATACCCACACATGCCAGTGGTGCCCTTTTACTATCCACAATGCAGAAACACAGTGGTTGGTTGAACTTAAATCTGACATAAGAAACTGCAACACTCAAAAGGCCAGTGGGTGAACATTGTAATCTTCCTGGACATAACTGTTGCAGATCTGAAAGTCATTGTTCTACAGAGGGGAAAAAACTTCCAAAGAAATATACAACACAAAAGTGCTGCATTGGAACTCATCAAGAAATTACATAACTTCTGTTATTCTGGTTTAAACCAAGACTTGGGATTCTTCATTTATTATAATTTCTAATAACCCAAGATGAACCTTATTTCTTTAATAGACTGCTCTTAACATGTTATATTATACCATAACCTATTTCTGATGTCAGTCAATTTTATCATGCTCCAGCTTGACTTTTTCTTATTTCTTTCTCTACTTTATTGTACCTTAGTTTTATCTCCACCAAATTAGAACCTCAGACTTCCCCCATCATTTATTAACCAAGCAGTTTGTCCCCACACAGAGAATCTTATCTGGTTTATATTTCTCGTTCTGTGATCTTCTGTAAAACTGATGTAGAGGGACTTTATGCCTCCTACTAGGTCTGAAGAGATGAGTTCTCACGAAAGCTAATATGGTAATAAATGTTGTCAGTCTTTACAGTGTCACTGGACTTCTGTTTTGTTTTGTTACAGTAAACTAGCAAGGCTACCCCACTGGAATTAACAGAAGGGAGTCACGTTATCCAACCCATTGTGTTATCCACCATGACTAAGATAGAATTGGGGAGAGGGGCTGTGTTTTCTGCCCAGAGAAACATTGTTTAGTCTCTGTTCCCTTCTCAATTCATAGCTCCATTCTTTTAGTTCTCGTCCACATCTGGGAGTCAAACCAAACAGAGAGCACTCAAACAACAAAGCAGAATGTCTGAGTCATAAAAATGGCATGCCAGAACCTGTGTTTACATAGGTCTGAAGGTGGAAAGGGTATTTGGTATAGAATATTGTATTAAAACCATCTTTCTCTGCCTAGTTTCCTGATCTATGTAATTGCCTGCTTTTGTTTTAAAAGCTTGTAGAATATAAATTAAAGTTCAAAAGGGCACATGCTTTAAAGCATTGCAACTATCCTTTAGCTAGTTCTAGTACTGTATGATTTATTCATTAGAGCTGATTAGGTGTAGCTGTTTTTTTTTTATTCATTCACCAGAATGTTCCAGTTACATAAACAGGAAATTATCTCATTTATACCCCTCTTTTCTTCCCAGTGGAGACCCGAAGTGGTGTTCAACATTCTGCTCTCCTCCACTGTGTCTTAGAAATAGATAGCCTTCTGAAGGATATTTCACTGAGAATTACTTTAATTCTAAAATTCTCAGCTCTCAAACTGCTTGAGGCACACTGTGCCATTTTGCAAAGAACTGTTCAAGTGTCACTTTCCAAACTGCAAGAGCTACAATAATCAAATCTGCACTTTACCCAAAGCAATAGGAGTAATCATTAGGTTTCCCCCCCTCAACAGGTAAGTAAAACATTTGTGCATATGTTTGAGTGGTTGTGATCAAACAGCCTCTTTTGCTTATATACTGAGGATACGTTTGGTATGTGGAATCCAGTCATTAACCAATCATGCTGTGAGAATTGCTGTCAGTGTTTTGCCCAATAGCCTCCTTTGCATCTAGCTATATTAAGCACATTCTGTTTTTTTCTTCTCAGAGTTCAGCACTGTATCACCTCCTATTTGTCATCCTATGTATTTATCCCTTAGATCTATTATGTATACCTGCTCATGTGCCTCCTGCTGCTACCATCTCACATGTCTCTGCATCCTTCAATTTCATTTCCCACATCTTTTGTCTTAGCTGGTCCTTTATCATGGTGCTACTTTCATGCTATAGACAGGTCTGACAGGAGGTCAGTTCTGGAGACCAGACTAGCTGAATGCCATCTTGAATCTTAAATTGATGATTTGATCATGTCCTTGCAGAATTGTCAATATAGTGTTTCCATTACAGTTATAAACTTCAGCAGCATGTCCACTTTCCAGATACTCCCATTTTATCCCTTTTTTATTAATTAAAAATAGAGCAAAGGCTTTGAATAGAATTCTCCCATAAAGTAATCAGGCTAAAGACTAATTATAATGGAGGATTTTTAAACCTAAACAGAACAAAATGTTATTGTGCTTCTTCTTTGATCCCACAGTTCTGTTTTTCCCCATTTGGGAAATGATATGAATTATGAACTTGCTTATTAATATATGTTTCAGAGTCTCAAAGCCATGACCTGATTGGTATGCCAAACATACATTCACAGTGTCCCTCTGGTGTGTCACTAATCCTATTGTCTTTTTGCTGCCAATTCAAGTCTCCAAATGACTAAAGATATGAGGGAAGCAGTGAGAGGAAAATTCATCTGATTCTTGCACATCAACCATCTGATTCTTGCACCATGTGAGAAACTTAACAACAGAGCTTGGGGATTCAAGGTAGTGAGTAGCCATTGCAGCAGAGGTGCTAAGACAAATTTTTAAAAAATATTAAGAGAAAAATTATATCATTTTAAAATAGATTCTTAATAATAGAAGAGGTGTCATTTCAGGTATACTGATAACAGTTGCTTCATGTATGCAGCTGCTGCTGGTGTTTAGAAAGCGCTTAAAAGTATTAATATTTCTATAATATACTGGGTTTAAAGCATCAAGGAGATGAGGCAACAATGATAACAGCTCTTTATTAGCGGCAGCATGGTAGCGGCTGCACTAACAAGATTGAACTATGGGCCTACAGGCCAAACCTATATACAACTCTAAGTTCCCGCGTAAGCATGCCATTGGTTCAGGCAGGGGTCTGTGATTGGTGTAGGGCAGTAGGTATTTGGATCCTACTGTCCATTGTTCTCCAGTCCCCAAGCTCTGCTCTCCTGGCTCCAATGAGCCCTGCAGGAATCATATATTTAAACCACATATATAGCAATTTCTGAAAGAGGAATACTCTTTAAACACAAGAATGTTTCTTCCTCATTTTCTGAGTCTCTCAAAACTCTAGCAGTGGTTGTTTAAGAGAGAATGTCTTTCTGAACCACATTCCCTGACAGACTGTGAAATACTATATGACCTAACCTAATTAGAATGTAATAACTCTATTGACTTGCAGGCTTTTTCTTCTTTTTACAGTCCTGGAAGGCTGTGACCAAATGGGAGAATGGCAGCAATTCAAAACACAACACATGCCACTTACTAGTGTTTTGATGGCCTACAGATCCTAGAGAAAGCATTTGGTACAGATGTTGTGTGGTTAGGGAGATCTCAGGGGATCTGGAATCAAGAGGGAGGGGGATCAGTCTTGGCTGCAGTGAAATCAGAAAGAAAATGGGCAAGTTTGCTCTTAGCTGAGGTAGGTGGCCTGTATAAGAGGAAAGTAATTTAAATAGAATGGTATGCAAAGTCAAGAAGGAAGAGCTGGGGAAAGGACAAAAGAGCTGTGGTGTGCAAGGGCAACAAAGGAGTGGCAATAAAGTCTCTGCTGTAGGTTAAACCAAAAATTCTAAGACTGTATAGAGTGTATTTGTGGAGGAAATCTCAAAATTGTTTATGCTTCCTGTCCTTGATTCCTAAACCCCCCCTGCTTTGTTCTTTCTTGAGACTTCATGCAGAGGTGTTTTGTTTTTTTGTACTGGTACTCCTCAGTACTAAATATTAGCACCTTTTTCAGGCCAGAAAATAAATAATAGAAAAATTCAGTGCACACTTGGAAAGACAAACGGCAAACTGCTTTTTGGCGATTTACGTTTGAGCGCCTTTTGCGCCGGGAGTTTCCGGCGCAAAAGGCTGCTCCGCGGCATTTAGTGCGAAATCCGCGCAGATCCTGCGCGGTGAAGAGGGGGGTCGCGCCGGCTGGAGGTGAGTGCGAAAACGACCAAGAAGAAATAAAATCAAAATGTCACCAGATCCACCTTTGCCAACGCTTTGAGTCACAGATAGCCTTAGGTAGTCTCAGACCACTTACAGTCTGGAGATAATAGTACTGGTGTGTGCATATGTGTGTGTGTGAAATGCTGTCAAGTAGCTTTGGCTTGTTGGGGAGGGTGAGATATAAATTGAATTAACATAACATAACAATTTATAGTGATCCTATGAATTAATGTCCCCCAAAATGTCCTATCATTAATAGCCTTGCTCAAGTCTTGCCATCACTTTATTTATAGAATCATCACTTTATTTATCACTTTATTTATAGAATCATCACTTTATTTATCACTTTATTTATAGAATCAATGCATCATGTTGGGTCTTCCACTTTTCCTGCCGCCTTCAACTTTTTCTAGCATTACTGTGTTTTCCAATGACTCTTGTCTTCTCATAATGCAACCAAAGTATGATAGCTTTAGTTTAGTAATGTCAGTTTTTAGAGAGAGCTCAAGCTGTATTCGATCTATAACCCACTTATTTGTCTATTTTGTGGTCCACAGTATCCATTATCTCTTCTCCAGCACCACCTTTCAGAAGAATCAACTTTCTTCCTGTCTGCTTTCTTCATTGTCCAACTTTCACACCCATACATAATAACGGAATACTATGGCATGAATTATCATAATCTTGGTTGCCAGCAGCACATCCCTGGAGAGCCAGTTTGGTGTAGTGGTTAAGTGTGCAGACTCTTATCTGAAAGAACCGGGTTTGAATCCCCACTCCTCCACTTGCACCTGCTGGGATGGCCTTGGGTCAGCCATAGCTCTAGCAGAGGTTGTCCTTGAAAGGGTAGCTGCTGTGAGAGCCCTCTCCAGCCCCACCCACCTCACAGGGTGTCTGTTGTGGGGGAGGAAGGTAAAGGAGATTGTGAGGCGCTCTGAGACTCTTTGGAGTGGAGGGCGGGATATAAATCCGATATCTTCTTCTTCTTCCTACACTTAAAAATCTTCTGTAGCTCCTTCATGGCTCTCTCCTTCCAAGTCTCAATATCCTTTACACAACTGTTGCCAGGATTACCAGATAATGGCCTGTATCTAGGCATACCATTAAGAAAAATTAAGTATCCTTTTCTTAAGAGGGGACAGCAGCAAACCACATTTTCTGCTGCAGTTTACTGAACCCTCTGAAATGTGGGTTAGTAGACCCTCAGGAGCAGCCTAAGGTGGGCCTGCTGAGGGATGGAATGATGGAAATTGGTGCAATGTTACATATGAGTACTGGCACTTCCCCACCTACCCCCCCCCAAAAAAAACCCCCATCTGTTCTCATGCATATCACAGAGACTCCTACAAAGCTGTCCTCTTTCTGATGAAGTGAAGGGAGCTTTGAGTCTCAAAAGCTTATATCTATTCTTGTTGGTTTTTAAGATACTACTGGACTAGAAACTTGCTCTCCTACAAACAAGAATGTATATTGTGTGGGAAACATTCCTGTGGGAGTTCAGTGACAGGCAGAAAAATAGGTGGCAGCTAGAAGCATAGACAGCTGCCACTAGAAGCCCTCCCACTGTTACCCACCACCCAAGCACCAAGAATATAGAGAATCATTGCCCCAGACAGAGTTCCATCAATATCCTGTGGCTAACAGCCACTGATGGACCTCTGCTCCATATGTTTATCCAATCCCTGTCTTGTGGCTCTCCCACATCTGATGTTCATATCTTGCGGCTCTCAAACATCTGACATTCATGTCGTGCAGCTCCAAAACATCTGACATTTATTCTATGTGGCTCATCCATTAAGCAAGTTTGGCCCCCTCTGCTCTAGTACTTTGCCCCCAAGAACCTCAGGCACCAGTCGGGAGAAATGAGTGGGGAAGCAGATGGTGGCTATGGAATGGATGCTCTGAATTTGCAAAAATGAAAAGTGATGTAGTATCTTGTCCCAGCCATGAACTGCCGGGACTGCCGCCGGCGCTGCCCACACCCCCCCCCAACCAGCACGGGACCTCCATGCAGCCAGCCAACCCGCCCAGCACCCCAAACACAAACCAGAGATCACCCGGCCCTCCCCCACTTACCCAGCAGGCCGGGGGCCCACCGCCCACTGCTGAGGCTGAAGGAGCCACCCCCAAGGCTGCAGGAGCCACAGAAGCCAGCAGTGTAGCCATGCCTAAGGGCGGGGAAGACGCTGGGGCTGGGAGGCACCCAGCGGGGAGACGAGCCCGGCCCCAGATCCAAGGAAGCGTCACCTGGCTCCCTCACCCTGACAAGCAGGAGGGGAGGAGCCAGGCCAGCAGGAGCATGTCGCTCTGGATCACTCCGCACACAAACAGGCAGCCAGCCAGAGAGGGAGGGGGCTGCTGGGCATCTGCTCTTAAAAAGGGGGGGAGCCTGGAGGGTCCCTCCCAGAGGAGGAGGCACAGGGGTTGGGGAAGGGTTTAAAAGGAAGGGCTGGGTGGCCAGAAAGGGGCCAATGATGACTGATAAGAGTGGAGCTGGTGCCAGAGGAAGCCTCAGCAGCCTGAGCAGATAGAGGGAGAGAGCGGAGAAAGTGGAGGCAGAGCCAAGGAGCCGAAGGACCAGCCAGAGGGGCAACAGGGTGCTGTAACCCAGCCCTCCACTCTACTCTGACACCCCCGGCTGCCCAGGGAAGGGCCCCGGGAGGTGGACGGGCGACGGCATCTCGAGGGGTGGGGCTCCCAGACAGGATGGGGTGCAACATATCTAATGACCATGGGCAGTTTCACACAATCCTTTATATTGCAAAATTTCTCCATGTCTTTGTACATATGCAGCAACAGTATCACAACAGTTTGTAGGGAAAGTGCAATGTAAACAAGTGGTTCATGAGTATTGATTCCATGTTGGCAACAGTACTTTTTGTGTGATTTCAGTTGCAAACAATGCTGCTGCAAAGTGTATTCCTGTACTACTAGTTAATATAGTGTTTGTCACAAAATAGTGTAGCCAAGGATGGGCTGCTTGGATGGGGTGGGGGTTCCAAATTGTTATGTTAATTGACCCTAACTCTCCTAGCACTTTGTTCTTCCTCAGAGCTTTCCATTGCTGTATTTTCTAACCTCAAAGTCACTTTGCCCCTAAAATACCACAGTGCTTTGTGTCAGTCAATGCCTATTTTAATGGCATAAAGTGAATCCAGTAAGAGACAAAGATGATCTCTGTAGTAACTTCAGTTGCTTTTGCGAGTGCATGATAAAATGTAAAATGACATCATGAGAATCATCAAGAGAATTTCTTTTTCAATAACTTCAGTAAAGGCTATGCTAAAGAGAAGGGTTATTTTGGGGGTAGGAAATGGAGTAGACATAACCCATCCTTCATTCCAGTCTGAAAGCTGTAATTTCGTAGTTGTATTATATTTCTAATTCAATGCCCTGACTATTAGCAGATGTCCTTTGTAGGCTAGATGGAAGTAGATATGTTTCAGAGAGCCTTCAAGAATGCCCTGAATTCATGGTAACAGTTTTAAATATGTAGCTTGAGTGTTTTTTAAGGTAGGGTGGGTAATGACTGGGTTGTTAATGTCTTTTTTAAAAAAAATTACCTGTCAAGCAAGCTTTTTGAGCTACATCAGTTAAGTATGTCACAGGGTGAATTGAAAAGTTGGGAAGATGCTGTCTGCCTAGGCTCCTGGATCCAGTACAAAGGGAGAAGAGGCCTGGCATAGGCGCCCATTAATGTACAGTCCATAATCAAATGTGGGGGGTTTTCTGGATACTGTGGCTACTGCACAAGACCTTCTGCGAGAGGACTCCTCCCATGCAAATTGCAGCCCTGTGCAAAGCGTGGGGGAGTTGCAACCAACTTTGCACAGGCAGGTGCACACATACATGTTGCCAGTCATCAAAGCTTGCAATGCCAGTGTCAGTGGGTTCTACCATGCATTCTATACACTCAACATGTTCCCCCAAATTATGAGATCTTGTGACTTTCCATTTTTTGCAGGCCAATAACACAGCAAAGAATCTCCTAGTGCTTCCAATATAAGTCTTGTCAGTTTCAACACTGGGTTTTCCCCTTTTGCCTACATTCCTTCATTCAGTGAACTATTGCTAAAATGCATGCGCAAAACCTGAACCACAAAAATTTAAATGGAAGGTGCTTGCTAGATGCTACTGCTCAGCTGCAATAGGGCAATTTCATAACTGGATGCCAGCCACCAAATTTCACAAGTCCCAATTTAGAAAAGTGTACTTTAAAAACTGGAGCTGCAGAATAAATAAAAAGGTAAAAGTAGTCCCCTGTGCAAGCACCAGTTGTTTTCGACTCTGGGGCGATGTCGCATCAGGACATTTTCATGGCAGACTTTTTATGGGGTCCTTTGCCATTGCCTTCCTCAGTCATCTACACTTTACCCCCAGAATCCAAAGTCAACCTTAAAGGCTTACTACTCAGGAAATCTGCAGTAAGATGTGCATGTGTAATGGGCCATAGAATTGTGAGGAAAACTAGATTTAGAATAAATCAATCAGAATTAAACTTTCAGCCCTATTTTCACAGGCATCCGCTTTAACTTCTCTGTTAATTTTTATTTATTTATTTGGGATTTATATCCCGCCCTTCCCACGGATGGCTCAGGGCGGCTAAGAGTGTAATGTCTGCAAGGTCACTTGTTTGGTATATAGATGGCTGGAAAAATCCAGCATTCCATCCTTTACATAGATAGAGGATACAAATAAGAGCTTTTATGGAACACACTGTGGTCCGCTACAGGATGTCTTGACCTACCCCTTACCTGTATTATTGTATCTATAATCAGTTGCAATAGCTGTAACTAATCATAGTTTCTTATGGTACCATTAAATACTATTCTATACCCACACAGAGGACACTGACAGCTCCTTTGATACATAATTGATATGGCTATAGAAGACTGCAAGCAGCAGCATCAATATAAAGTTATTCAAAGTTTTAGGATTATTTCTATCCAAGGTTTTCGTCTGTATTCAATTTCCTCCTAAGCTGTGATCCATTCAAGCTGCACTTTTCATAAAGCTGAAAGCAGATTTGATTAATATGATTTTTTGTGGAAATATGAGAAGATTAAGGAATGGTGATGTGGGGAGCACATGCCCTTTCTCAACATGACATTCTCTTGCACTATACAGGAGTCTGTGGATCCTTCCTGTCTTTTTAGTGTTCCTACTTGCTGCATCTAAAGGGGGCAAAATCTATTATCAGGGAAGAATTTCATTTCCCCCCCTCCATATTACAGTTCCAATATCATGTTCAGGTCAACAAATCTGCAGCTGCCTATCAATTTCACTCAGTAACGAGACAAGAAAGGGCATGTTTCAAGGAATCGTTTGCAGATTGGCTTTTTCTTTACGATAGAGGCTTTCTTGTGTGGACCCCTTAGGAAAAAAATTAAGATTGCTCAGATTTCCTCTGTGGTTGTTGAAGCAAAATATCAAGTAAATGTATTTACTGCCTGCCTGGTCCTTTTGTTACCTGTTTCCTGTCTCTATGTATTTTCCAGCCATGCAAACAATCTCCAGAAAAACAGATAGAAGAAACAGTTCAATATTGGTTCGATGCAGTTTCTCATCTGATTCACTGACCTTTTCTACAATTTGTAATTATAAACTGAATGGGCTCTCCCCCCGCGAGAAAATACAGAAACCCACATAGGAAGCAGAGTAAGGTACAGTTTAATTTTGTAAATTGTGATGGCTCTGGTACCCCAACCCAATTCCCCTCTCTTCCAGAGAAAGTAAGCATCTGCTATATTCAAAACATCAGTGAGGAATTTCCATTGGCTTTGTAGACTACTCATGGAGAAAATTCATCAACAAAAGGAAACACAGTTGATGCAGATCCATTTATTGTCTAGACAAACAACATTTCAAGCTTTTAAGGCTCCTGTTCAAAAGATTAAAAGTATGTAATTTGTGTATTTATTCAAATTTGATCTAGTTAACTCTCTTGAAAACTCTCTTTTTTTTGCCACCTGTTCTTTTTAACTGGAGATTAGGGTGACCATAATGTCTGAAGGCCAGCCAGGGACACGTTGGGGGGGGGGAGGTAGGGGTGCGCGCGCGCGCCCCGCGTGCGCCGCCGGAAACAGGAAGTGACGTCACTTCCGGTGACGTCACTTCCGGTGGTGTCATGCCACCACAGGAAACAGGAAGTGACATCACTTCCTGCGACATCATTTCCCCGCGTCACCTGCCGGAAATGGGAAGTGACATCACTTCCTGTGACATCATTTCCCCCAAATGACATCATTTCCCCCAAATGCCACTGCCGGAAACAGGAAGTGACTTCACAGCACTTCCTGTGACATCCCCAAAAATCCCCCAAATATCACCGCCGGAAACAATTTTGTTCTGAAATCCTGTATATACTTCATCAGTATATGGGATAAGGCACTTTCTCAACTGTGCTGCATAATGCAGCCTATTTATTTTGTCCTGTTTGCTCTGTTGGCTCTATCTGCGCCACCTTCATCACTTTCGGGGTGTGGATCCCCCAGTGGGGTGGTCTCCCGACTCCCTCCGCCGGCTGTTTCTGATAGCCCTGCGCCCCCTCTTTCATTTGATATGTGTCCCGTGCGGGTGCCACCCTCCCGCCGGGAGATGCCGCAAAATGAGCCCTCTTGAGGCTTATGGCGGCAGGGCTCGGGGGAAGCGAGCTAGACTGCTGTTCTTTTGAGGGGTTATAGAGTGTTTCGAGCCCGTCCCTGTGGCATCGGTCCCATCGTTGTGGGGCCCAGGGGGCCGGCGCAGCGGCACGCCGAAGCAGCCTGTCACTAATAACACAGGTCGAGATGCAGGACAGGAACCCGGAAGTGACCGACAGGCTGTTAGATCAGGCCAGTGGCCCCTCCAGTCCAACACTCTGTGTCACATAAGAATATAAGGAGGGAAGGAAGGGAGGAGGGAGGGAAGGGAAGGGAAGGGAAGGGAAGGGAAGGGAAGGGAAGGGAAGGGAAGGGAGGGAGGGAAGGAAGGAAGGAAGGAAGGAAGGAAGGAAGGAAGGAAGGAAGGAAGGAAGGAAGGAAGGAAGGAAGGAAGGAAGGAAGGAAGGAAGGAAGGGAGGGAGGGAGGGAGGGAGGGAGGGGGGGAGGGAGGGAGGCAAGGAAGGAAGGAAGGGGGGAGGGAGGGAGGGAAGGAAGGATGGAAGGAAGGAAGGAAGGGGGAGGGAGGGAAGGAAGGAAGAAAGAAAGGAAGGGAGGAGGGAGGGAGGGAAGGAAGGAAGGGAAGGGAGTGAGGGAAGGAAGGGAGGGAAGGAAGGAAGGAAGAAAGGAAGGAAGGGAGGAGGGAGGGAAGGAAGGAAGGAAGGGAAGGGAGTGAGGGAAGGAAGGAAGGAAGGAAGGAAGGAAGGAAGGAAGGAAGGAAGGAAGGAAGGAAGGAAGGGGGAGGGAGGGAAGGAAGGAAGAAAGAAAGGAAGGGAGGAGGGAGGGAAGGAAGGAAGGGAAGGGAGTGAGGGAAGGAAGGGAGGGAAGGAAGGAAGGAAGGAAGGAAGGGAGGAGGGAGGGAAGGAAGGAAGGAAGGGAAGGGAGTGAGGGAAGGAAGGAAGGAAGGAAGGAAGGAAGGAAGGAAGGAAGGAAGGAAGGAAGGAAGGAAGGAAGGAAGGAAGGAAGGGAGGAAGGGAGGGAGGAGGGAGGGAAGAAAGGAAGGCCGCCCCCCGCCCCCCCCCCGCTTTCGGCCCCCTTACCTGTTTCCAGGGTGGCGTAGAGTCCAGCGGCGGCGAGTCCTGCGGCGGCGGCCTCGCGGCGAGGGAGGGAGGGAGCTGCCGGCGCTGGCCTCTGGAGGCCTCCAGGGACCAGCGCCGGCTGCTCTGCGGCCTCTCCGCAACCTCCGCTGGTCGGCGCTGGTCCCGGAAGGCCTTCCAGAGGCTCTGGAAGGCCTTCCGGGACCAGCGCCGGGTGCTCCACGGCGTCCCCCGCGGCCTCCGCTGGTCCCTGGAGGCCCTCCAGAGCCTCTGGAGGGCCTCCAGGGACCAGCGGAGGCCGCGGGGACTCCTTCGCTGGTCGGCGCTGGTCCCGGAAGGCCTTCCAGAGGCTCTGGAAGGCCTTCCGGGACCAGCGCCGGGTGCTCCGCGGCGTCCCCGCGGCCTCCGCTGGTCCATGGAGGCCCTCCAGAGACTCTGGAGGGCCTCCAGGGACCAGCGGAGGCCGCGGGGACGCCTTCGCTGGTCGGCGCTGGTCCCGGAAGGCCTTCCAGAGGCTCTGGAAGGCCTTCCGGGACCAGCGCCGGGTGCTCCGCGGCGTCCCCCGCGGCCTCCGCTGGTCCCTGGAGGCCCTCCAGAGACTCTGGAGGGCCTCCAGGGACCAGCGGAGGCCGCGAGGATGCCTTCGCTGGTCGGCGCTGGTCCCAGAAGGCCTTCCAGAGGCTCTGGAAGGCCTTCCGGGACCAGCGCCGGGTGCTCCGCAGCCTCTCCGCGGCCTCCGCTGGTCGCTGGAGGCCCTCCAGAGTCTCTGGAGGGCTTCCAGCGACCAGCGGAGGCCACGGAGAGGCCTCCACCGCCGCCGCCGGGCCCCGCGCGCGGGCGGGGAAGGCGGCGAGTGAGGGAGGGAGCGTCCCTGCGCTCCCTCCCTCACTCCCCGCCTTCCCCGCCGGCGCCCGCGGCCCACCGCCTCCGGGGCCGGCGAAACCGGGACCTTTAATGGTCCCGGTATAGGCAGCCCGGGAGGCGGGATTGGGTGGCCAGAAACGGGACATTCCCGGGCTCCCGGGACGGTCTGGCCACCCTACTGGAGATGGTAGAGATCATGCTGGTAGGCTTCCCAATCCCCAGGTCCCAGCAGGGGATCCCCTGGTTTTACAGGCTTCCCCAGCTGGCCGGCGGGGGAAGCCCCACCCCCACAGCCATTATGCACCTCCATGAACGATTCCCATAGGGAATGATGGGGAATTGATCCGCGGGTGTCAGGGGCTCTGGGGGGGCTGTTTTTTGAATTAGAGGTGCCAAATTTTCAGTATAGCATCTAGTACTTCTCCCCAAAATACCTCCCAAGTTTCAAAAGGATTGGACCAGGGGGACCAATTCTAAGAGCCCCAAAAGAAGGTGCCCCTATCCTTCATTATTTTCTATGGAAGGAAGGCATTCTAAAAGGTGTGCTGTCCCTTTAAATGTGATGGCCAGATCTCCCTTGGAGTTCAATTATGCTTGTCACACCCTTGCTCCTGGCTCCGCCCCCAATGTCTCCTGGCTCCACCCCCAAAGTCCCCAGATATTTCTTGAATTGGACTTGGCAACCCTACATGCTGGCGATGCACCAATCACATGTAGGACCCAGGAATCTGCCTATGCAAAAAGAAAATCACTCCAATATCAGTACTTGCCTCAAATACAAATGACCAATTTCTGCTGCCAAAGAAGGGAAGAATGTTTTTTTTTTCATTTAAAATATTTATATACCACTTTTTCAGTTTGTGGATGGTGGTTGAACTTATTCTTCTCCACAGTTTGAGCCTTCTTTGAATTCCAGAACTTGGTTCTGATACATATGAAGAAATAGTCAATATGCTTTTGTAAGCGGGGGGGGGGGGTTGTCACAGAAACTCCTTTGTGTAGTAGGCCGCACCCTCTGATGTAGCCAATCCTCCTGGAGTTAACAGTAGACCCTATAATAAGAGCCTTGTAAGCTCTTGGAGGACTGGCTACATCAGGGGTGTATGGCCTAAGATGCAAATGAGTTCCTGCTACAAAAAAAGCCCTGCTTGTAAGCATGTGCATGGTAGGATTCCTTTATTACTCACTAGCTTAAGGCTTCACATATGTACATGGTACAGTATCTAGACAAGTTTAGCCTCCATATTTCTCTCCCACACACTTTCCCCTCATCTATCTCCCTTATTCCATTTCTATCTCATTTTACTAAAGATGAGTCCACCTCCATGTGCAAAGCAGGCATGCAAAAGTGTGCTGAAGAACATTTCTACAGACACTACAATTAAAACATTGGGTAATGATTCAACAGTAGCCTAGTCACTCAAAGAAGCATGGTAGATTGCTTTGCACATGACAGGTTGCCTTTTTCCCCACTTGGAGACATACCTACCAGCTAAAAGAACTATCTCCTTCCAAATCCAGTCCATGTTATAGAAGGAACTGGGGAAATTGATGATAGGGAATTTCCAATTTGGTATTTTGGCATCTCTAACATGCACTATGGAACTGCCCATATAAATCTGTGAACTTTATCTATTTATTTATCAAGAAACTAAAGCTGAATATATTTAAAACATTTTATGCATTAAATACAAATGTATTGCACCATTACTATTTGATTCATTTATAGAATTTAACATAACATGGTCTGTGTGAGACCTAACCTAGCATTTGCACTTCTGATATTCGGGGGGTGGGGGGAAGTCTGTGCCTATGACCTATTCAGGTACATTGCTACATTGCTACAATCTAGTTCAATTGATAACAAGCACTTGAATCAGTGAGCATTATACAAAACATTTCTGCATGTTGTTCTATTCTGGCCACAAAAAACCTAAGGGCTGTAATTATGGCTTTATTTACTGGCAAACTTAGGTTATGAACATTTAAAACTTCCTGCTTTTCAGCTGAAAGTTCTGCACTGGGAGATCATGTCATCTATGTCAATATAAGATTCTATATTTTGCTATATACTCTGCACTTTTTGATAGAAGTAAAGTCATGATGCAAAAGTACATGATATGTTGCCCCCTTATGGATAAAATAAGAAAATGCAAAGACAAAAGTGGCCTTTTTCTACATTCAAGACTAGGATCCAGATTCAATCAGAGAAACATTTGAAGCTTTTTTCAATTAGCAGTTTAAAAAAAATGTGGATATTTGTTAACTTACTGTGATTTTTTAAAATTATAAATGATTATGCTAGAGATGGTATTCAACCTGTATTACTCCTAGAAAAGGCAAATATATATATATAGAATATTTATTTATTTCTGTGGATTTACATTATGCCCTTTCCCAAATTGGGCTCAGGGCGGATTCCAACATATCAAACAGTAAAACCAATAATTACACTATTACAATAAAACAGTAAACAATTAAAAACATTAAAATTAAAACAGTTAAGCCAGTAACAGTGTGGATAATGTGGACAGCCTGGTGTCCAAAGATGCCAACTATATTGGCCCAATTTTCTCTTTAGTCCAGATGGTAATCGGTATTGGTAGTCAATGGTATCAGTGTTGTAATTGTTGGGAGGCCAGTTAGATGGTATAGCAAGATAGGGACGCCTGCCTGCTTCAGCCAAAGGCCTGGCAGAACAACTCCGTCTTACAGGCCCCCTGAAATGGCAACAGATCCAAGAGGGCCCGAACCTCTATGGGGAGCTGATTCCACCAGGTTGGGGCAAGGGCTGAAAAAGCTCTGGCCAAGGCAAGGCTCACGCCCCTTGGGCCAGGGATGGTCACAAGATGTTTAGTGGCCGATCGTAATGGCCGCCAGGGCTCATATGGGAAGAGACGCCCATATTATTAATAGATTTATTTGGCACATCTATTTATTAATAGATGCACCAAATGTGTTCATCATAGTTACAGAAATTGGACATTTCCCCTGATTATTTTAAAGACAAACACAATTCCTAGAAGTTCTAGAGAAATGTAGAGATATTAATGATTTCATATTTCTAATCAGGTAGTGCAAAATATTTTTTTCCCATATTGATGCTTATCCATACTTCTGGAAAGATGCATTAAATGGCATATTTATTTAAAACATTTTAATGCTACTTTCCACCCAATCAGGGTTCACAAGACGGTGAACACTAAAAACATTAAAACTTTTAAGCAATTAAAATACAATTTAAATTATAAAATAATTCAATTAAAAGCACATAAACAAACAACATTAGAAGGATGGCCACTTACCATTATTGGTGGTATACTAGATGAAACAAAAAAAGTCTTCACCTGCTGGCAGTAGACACCAATAGAGGACAACAGATTAATCTCCCTGGGATTGGAGTTCCAGAGTTTTGGTGCCAAAACTGAGAAGGCCCTTTCTCAGGTTGCTATCCATTAGGGTTGCCAATCCCCAGACGGGGGCAGAAGATCCCCCAGTTTGGAGGGGGGGCCGCTTCAGGGTCATCAGAAAGCAGGAGCGGGGGAGGGAAATATCTGCTGGGCACTCCATTATTCCCCATGGAGACTGATTCTCATAGGGTATAATGGAGAATTGATCCATAGGTATCTGGGGCTCTAGGGAGGCTGTTTTTGAGGCAGAGGCACCAAAGCTGCAGCATAGCATCCAGTACCTCTCCTCCAAGTTTTAAAAAGATTGGACCCAGGGTGGGGGGTTCCAATTCTTTGAGCCCCAAAAGACGGTGCCCCTATTCTTCATTATTTCCAATGGAGGAATGCATTTAAAAGGTGTACAGTCCCTTTAAATATGATGGCAAGAACTCACTTTGGAATTCAATTATGTTTGTCACACCCTTGTTCTGGCTCCGCCCCAATGTCTCCTGGCTCCACCCCCAAAGTCCTCAGATATTTCTTGAATTTCCCATCCAGCTTCAGATGGCAGGGGCAACCAAAGAAGGGACTCTGAAGATCACCTAAATGTACAGGTAAGTTCATATGAGACAAGATAGTCTTTCAGGTATGTTGGTCCCAGGCCACATATGGCTTTAAAGGCCAATGCCAGCATCTTGAATTGAGCCCAGAAGCAAACTGGAAGCTAGTGTGGATGGAACAAGACTGGACTGATATGGTCCCTGTGACCCACTCCAGTCAACACTCTGACAGCAGCATTCTATACCAACTATAGTTTCTGGACAGTCTTCAAGGGCAGCCCCATGTAGAGTACATTGCAGTAATTTCATCTAGATGTTACTCGGGCATGCACCATAGAAGCAAGATCTTTTCTGGTCAGGAAAGTACTCAGATAACAAGATTCCTTTCCCCCCCACACACACCTCTAATATTTTATTCTCCCATGCTATAAAACTGTAGAGCCAAAGTGGCCTCAAAAATAACGTGTGCCTTTAATTTACAACTATATCAAGATTCGCCCTTGCTTATTAGGCATTCAGTTATTAATCCAGTAAACCTGAATTACCATATACAGTTGCTCAAGAGTAGGACTTACTGAAATCAGTGGAACACTTTCCAATAAGCATCATAGGACTGGGCTATAAAACCTTTACTTTAATTTAGCCTATTGATTACACAAAAGCCTTAATATTAATGTATATGTGCATTTAGGCGGCTCTCTCCATAAATCTTTTGCTGGTGAAGGAGAAATGAGCTATGAATGCTCATTATGTATGAGCAGACTGAAGAAAGTATCCCCCTTCCCCCCAAGATGGTCTGTCCATGGCACAGCAGTGGAGTTGTGGTCAGTGCTGCTGTTGAGGCTGAACATTCCTGATAACAGCACTATTTGACCACAAAAAAAAATGCCCTTCCCAACTTTCCAATACAGAATTAAAATGATAGTTTTGCTAGTGCACACCCCTCTTTACAGCCCCTTTCCCAGGCTCCTTCCATGGCTTCAGGATTCTCTGAATGCCAGGATCCTGAAACAGCAGAGGGAGGGCAAGTTGCGTTCCCACAGAAGCATGTGCAAAATCAGGCAGAAGAGCTGCATGAAATAAGAGCATGAGACCAGAACAAAGGCTAGTGAGGAATCCATCTATGCTTGAAGGATCAGGTTCAAAATTTTGGTGTCCTCCCAAGTCCATTCTGCTTATTCCACCCATGAAAATTATGCTGATCCTGATAAGATGCTAGCATAGTGACCTAAATAAAAGTGAGACATGATCACAGCTATGGGAAGTATAGAAAAACTGACTTGATTGGTGGAAGGAATACAATACAACACAGCTCAGAATAATGTTGTTCAGCATGGATCTCATTCTCATACTGCAGTTATTTGTTTTATGAAAGTTGTCATGATGCATTTGAAGCCAGAGAAAAGGATCAGCAAGTTTGTAGATCAGAGTGACAAGACTTATTACTTTTCACTATAACAAACTACTAAAGACAAATACATTCTAACAGAAATGTTTCCCTAGAAAGAAATATTAGATTTATAAAGAGAAATCTCTGGGCATGAGTTAGTGGCTCTGTGATCAGGGAAGGCAAATTGAGAAGAAGTTTGGTGCCTATCTTCAGGGCTCGGATTCAGCAGGAGCTCACAGGAGCGCAGCTTCTGAACCTTTCTGAGAGTTCCACCTCCTCCTTCCCACTTTGTCCATTGAATAGTAGATGCAGCTGTATAACAATCCCTGGATGAGCTCCACCACCTATTTTTCTACAAAACGACACGTGACTAGCTGTAACATCTAAGCTGAGCTTTTGTTTGTTTTTCCTGTCTGCAGTTATAAAGTTTGGGTAAAACCAGATCTGGGAGCCCTTGGGCATGACCCAAAGAGCTCTTGGCTCTTAGACCTTAACTTTTGTGGCCTTTGGTATTAGACAAGGAAGCTGGCTCACCATAACAAAGACCAGCCAAAGCTATAGTTATTTCTTGTTTGCTTGTTTTATTCAAATTATACTTTTTTCTATTGTTTATTTATTGCATTTTTATTCTGTAAAGTATTTTGTATCCCTTCAGATAGAAAATCAAGTATAGATGCCCCTGGTAGGCTTGCCAATCCCCAGGTCCCAGCAGGGTTTTTTCCGCTTTCCCAGGCTCCTTCCCGCCCCCAGTCAGCCGGCCAGTGGCGGGAAGCCCCGCCCCCAGAGGATCATGTGCCTTTCCATCTCCGGAGGCTTCAGTCTCCGATTGAAAGGCTTCCTCTTGGGATGGTGTGTCTGTGTTACTTTGAAGAAGTTGGCAGCAACTCGTGAGTAGAGAGGCCAATCCCTCGCTTCAGAGTCACCAGAAACGGGGGAGGGGGGAAAATGTCTGCTGGGCACTTCATTATTCCCTATGTGGAGATCAATTCTCATAGGGTATAATGGGGAATTGATCTGGAGGTTTCAGGGGCTTTGAGGGAGCTGTTTTTTGAGGTAGAGGCACCACATTTTCAGTATAGTATCTAGTTCCTCTCCCCCAAAGTACCCCCCCAAGTTTCAAAACGATTGGACCAGGGGGTCCAATTCTATGAGCCCCAAAAGAAGGTGCCCCTATCCTTCATTATTTCCTATGGAAGGAAGACATTTTAAAAGGTGTGCTGTCCCTTTAAATGTGATGGCCAGAACTCCCTTGGAGTTCAATTATGCTTGTCACACCCTTGTTCATGGCTCCACCCCCAATGTCTCCTGGCTCCATCCCCAAAGTCCCCAGATATTTCTTGAATTGGACTTGGCAACCCTGGCCCCTGGGCCTTCTGCTACAGTACTTGCCCCTGAAAAGCCTGCAGTGGGAGCTCCTCTGCCAGAACTTCCCTCTGTCTGCTCCTGGGATCCTGGGTGTCAGTCCAAGACTCAGTCCCCAAGCCCTCCAGAATCTTGGCAGTGGGCTCATGCTGAGATAGCTCAGCAAAGGTGCAGTGCTAGGGCTTGCAGCCCATGCTGTACCTCCAGGGCCAGATCATGAGGGATGCAATCCTTTGCAGGATTCTGGCCCCAATTAGGCCTGGACAAGATGAGGCCTAGGTGCTGCTTCCAGAATAGGTGAAGCTGCTGTCCTTAGGCTGAGAGGGAAAGCTTGCTGGATCAACTGGTGCACTAGGTACATGCTTGTCTGCCAGTTCCTTGCCTCTAGTGCCTGTTGAGACTCCCAAGTCTTGCTATCTAGATCTGAGGGCACAGCTCCAGAGCAGACCTGACGGACCCTGGCAGCAGAATGCAGGACTTACAAGTAGGCTCGCCAGTCCCCAAGTCCAGACAGGGGATCCTCCCATTTTGCAACTGCTCTCCACCGCTAGCTGGCCAGCAGGGGAAGCCCCACCCAACAGCCACAATGTGTCTTTAGATATCAGGCACGTTTGTGAGTGTGTGTGTTCACTTTCATTTAGCAGCAGCTAGGGAACAAAAAAGGCAAAAAAAAGAGGAGGAGGAAATGAAATCTGTGTTCAGGGGAACTGTGCTGCTGTATTATTTATTTATTTAGTTATTTATTTGAAATGCGAATGTGTCCTGGCTCCACCCCCAAAGTCTCCTGGTTCCACCCCCCAAAGTCCCCTACTCAAGAGACTGCCCTGAGAAAGCACAATAACAGGAACACTGGTAGCAACAAATACTAGGAATCTCTGGTCCTTCAATGAACTTTTCACTGGTGACATAATTACACATTGTAGAACTTATATAAAAATGATAGGCACTTTTGTACAAGTAATGTAAAGCTGCATTGTTTTGGCTATGTTTTGCTGATGCAGAAATACATTTTAGTTCAGCTGAAGAAAATTCATGGCTGTTTAGTTTTCCAAATATACTGGGAATGGTTTCAATTACCTGATGTTGTGGTTTAATCCATCAGAAAGGCCCTAAAAACATCAAAGACAGCCATACCAGTAAAACAGGGAAATCTTTATGGGAAATTTAAAAATATGTTCACATATTCTCTCCATGTCTCCTACCATGGCCCTGTGTGGAACAAGGGAAAAATGCTAGACCTCAGGGAGCTTAAAACATAAAAGACTAGCACTAGAAAAATATTTTAAATTGGGTATGTATTAGTTGGTTTTGTTGCTTAAGTCATGTTGACATTAAAGTAAGAAGATCCTAGGTTTTGGGCTTTTATTCCAAAATGGTTGCATCAAAATTTTAAAATAAGAATTTTGTAAACCAGTACTATTTTCTAGGCATACTTTTATGGACCTATAGTGTTCTAAACATGAGATTTATATAGATCTTTAGTGTTCTGAGGAAAAGGACAATTTCTGCAGCTCATTATCACTTTTCATAATAAAGCCACCATATGGATATTGCCATTCCCTTGTTGAATTTGTTTCCTTCTATTTCACATGACTATTTGGTAGCTATTAGCATGCTAAGAGTTTAATGACATGTTTTCAGATGTATATATGTAGCATAAAACTACTACTGCGTAGCCCGTTATAACTGCTCTCCATATTTGATTCCAGAAATCATTGATAAACAGTGGCACTAGCAGACTGTTAAGTACATGCTAATGATGCCACAAGTCTATCCAGAATTGTTTTCGCCACTTCCATGCTGGGTATCCATTTTTTATATAACAGTTCTTAAGGATGCACTTTCATTTGATCCAGTGACTATATTTTTCATGTGATGTATAATGTATTTTCATATAATTTCAGTTGATAACTTATGCCTTGCCCTATTATTACATATCAGTGTACAACTTAAGAACCTTGTTCTCAACATGAGATTGGAGTTGGAAAATCCAGGACTTTATAACTAGCAGCAACCTGTCACAACAGGTTAGGCCCCAAAAAGGGAATATAATTTTATGAAATAGTGGTGGTTATTTATTCCTTTTTTGAATTTCTGCCGGGGGGGGGGAGGGTTGAATAACTGTTTCAAAACTTTTCATATGAAGAGCAAATCCAAAATACTACAAAAACAGAAATATTCAAATCTTAATTTCCAGAATATGAAAAAACTTGAACATATTATTAAATACCAAGGAGTTGACAATTGGGGGGGGGGGGGGGGGGATTGTCACTGCACACTTTTCAAAAGTTCAGTTTCAAGCCAGACACTAAATTAGAGGGGGGGAGGACAAGAATAGAAAACCGTATGCATATGTTGATATTATAATAAGCATATGATTTTAATAATAAATGAAGTAAACAAGAAATGCAGTGGGAGGAAATGGAATTGATATTTAGTTATTGCTTATGCTATTGTATTGTGCAAATGAAAATAAATAGTTTTAAAAGGATTCCGTTTCACATGGATTTCAATATTCAATGATTTGGGAGTGGAGGAATGACTTAAAATGAGAGTTCAGCTATATAAATGCATTCTCCGTAAAAACAAGGATCAGCAGCTCTTAAAACAACTTGTACAATTTTAAACTTGGGATGGGCTAGATTTGATATATCCTCTTTGGCTCCACATTATATGCAGTGAAATGTAAGTACCACAAGGGCTCTGTCACTTTTCAAGATGAATTATTGAATATACAGTTTGGCAGAAAGTATAACTACAGTGAGCCAAGAATTGGCTGAAACACATATGTTCTCTCTCCACCTAATAACACTTCTGCATTTTTGACCAGTTATCCTGACTTTTTAAAATGAGAAAAATCTTATTTCCAGCTGCTAGCTTTCCAAAACGAACACAGAGAATATTCACAATAGGACTATTCATTTGTTGCTTTTTTTAAAAGGAAAAACAAAGATTTTTTATAGTTTTTAAAAATCCATTATACATTTTAAATTGAAGAAGTTATCAAGAACAAAAGACTAAAAGAAAACTGGAATGAGTAAGTCACAGAGAAAAGTCTTCTTTTCCCTGAACATCTATGAAAGTCAACATAATCACAAATGAAAAATGTGACATTAAATTAATAAGCATTAAGTACTCAGAACTAAAACATATACAAAGTAACCAGAACCAAAACATATACAAAGTTAATATACAAAGTAAAATTGGTTGAACTTCTCTTTTGCATATTTCTCCAGTCATAGAACAAACACTATTTAGACAAGAAATCATTACAAATGCCAATAAATGGATATGTACAACACAGTTATTTGAAAGAAACCCAATGAAACATTCAATGGGACTTCAAGAAAGGTGTCTCCTCAACTCATTTCTCTCCCCCCCCCCATTTCTCCCAGAAGGAAGGGGAGGTGGGAGGGCCAGACTGCCAAGAGGTTGTCTGCCTGAAATATACAAATGGGAAGCCTAGTGCAACCTTTTACACCGTGCATGTCAACTACTTGGGTAGATTTATATGCCTCTTATCCACTTTGTCTTGATGAATTTCACATGTCACTCTTAAATTACCTTTGAGTCTTGTGTAATCATTGTTTAAGTGGGCAAAAAAGCAGGAGAAAAAGTTTTTTTACAACCTGCTTTTCTCTTTCCTAAGGGGTCTTGAAGCAGCATATAATCACCTTCCCTTCCTCTCTCCACAACAGTTTTCTTGTGAAGTAGGCAGAGCTGAGAGTTCTGAGAACTGTGAATGGCCCAAGGTCACCTAGCAGGCTTCATACAGAAGAGTGGGGAATCAAATCCAGTTCTCCAGATTAGAGTCTGCCACTCTTCACTCCTACACCATGCTGAAAAGAAAAATTTGTAATGCAAATGAGAAAATTCAAAATATGCCTGGACTGAGATAGTCCATGCTAGCCCAGTCTCATCAGATCTCAGAAGCTAAGCACGGCCAATCCTGGCAAATACTTGGGTGGGAGACCTCCTTGGAATACCAGGAGCGGGAGGCAGAGGCAGCTATATCAAGCCACTTCTCTGAACATCCTCCATGCCCCAGTAGGGGGTGCCAGAAGTCATCATGATTTCCAGGCATGCACATATGCACACACACAGAGAGAAAATTCTAAATATATTTGTGTCCCTGGTTTCAGGTAGCAGGCTCAGGTTGACTCAGCCTTCCATCCTTCTGAAGTCGATAAAATGAGTACCCAGCTTGCTGGGGGGAAAGTGTAGATGACTGGGGAAGGCAATGGCAAACCACCCCGCAAAAAGTCTGCCGTGAAAATGTTGTGAAAGCAACGTCACCCCAGAGTCAGAAACGACTGGTGCTTGCACAGGGGACTACCTTTACCTTTTTTTACCTTTTCCCATTCAAAGAAGCACAGATGGCAGCCCTGTCAGATCTCCAATCCAGACCAAGATGCACTTAGCTTTAGAAAGAGTTGCTGTATCATAGTTGGATTTGAGTCCAGTAGCACCTTAGCGACCAATAAGAGTTTCAGGATATAAGCTTTCAAGAGTAATTATGGGAAGAAAGCAGCTCATGAAATAAAGTTTATGATGAATTTTAGCCAGTTCGTGCTTTGCAAAGTCAGGTTCATGACAGGTCAACCAGCATGGACTTTTCACAAACATTGAAGCTGTTCATGAAGGTTCATTGCAGTTGTGAACTGAAACATTTTCAGACAGACTATCTTCACTCAATTAGGACTCCACTTATGTGATGGGCGGTGGGTGGCTTGCTGGCCTTTTGACTGGGGGAGGGGGTCCAGGAGATCCCCAGGTGAGCAAGGCCTGCTTGGGCTGACTGGATCTCTTTCTTACGTTGGGTTGCTTTTAGCTGGTGTGGGAGGGTGGCATATGCTAATGAGTTATCCCACCTATTTTTCTACAAAGCGACCCCTGCTTAAAGCACACTGTCATTAAAAAAATCCAAGCAGAGGGCAATATTGCAAGCTCTGTGCAAGAAAATGGGAACACAAAGGGGGGGAAAACCTCTAGAAACTGATAAGAGTCATTTGAAACTGACAGAAGTACAGACAATTTCCAAAGACAGAGGGTGGAGGAAGAACCTCTTAAACACATGCCTGTCTTTTCCCTAGAAAGCATTTTCAGGGGGCATCTTCTTTGGAGAACTGTAACTTGGATCCCATAATCCAATCCTCACCAAACTTGGAAGCCAGATAGAAGAGAGTTATCCAGAGATCCATGGTGAGTTTGGTACCTCTAGTGTGCAGTGGGGACATTCTACTGGGTCACAAACCTCACAAACTGAACCAGTTTGATGCCTAAAAGTTTGTGAACAGGGCATGCCAAAACCATAAACTGAACCAAACTGCCTTTTCATGGTTCATGTCCATTCCCTATTCAAAAGCCAAATAATGTATCTTGAACCATACATAGGTACTGCTAGTATGTAGATTTTACATTTATATTATAAACCCAATGGAAAAAAAGAGCTATCATATTAAAAAAGCAGCCTTTCATTTTCTCTTCTGCATCAACAACCATCAACAGCTATTAGTGTGAGGTGTGACAGACTCAAAAGTAATGTAAGCCTCAAATATGAAAACAGCATGTTATTACAAGTATGCTTACCAAATAAAAAATTGACATATCTTCTCATCCTAAAGTGATTTATTATTTGACTGTACAAAAGTTTATTTAATACACTTTGCGTTCAAACAGAAAGATGATATGATGAAAAGGACATAGAACAAATTCAGACGCATTCTCCTTTTTTCTAATTCAGAAGTTTTTTCTGTTTATTTTATGGTATGTTGAGCTGAAGGTTTTTTAAGCCTGCAATGTTCTTTGATCAAGGAATTCCTGTTGTTTTCCTATGATATCTGTTCCCTAAAACTAACTAAAAAATTATCTAAAAAACTAAAATCCTGTGGGGCTCGTCAGAATCCTTTATATAGGAGTATGTGAAGTTACCTTACACTGCATCAGACTGAGTCCGTCCAGCCCAGTAGACTGCCAGCAGCTAAGATCTCAGTAGAGACCCTCAGTAAAGCTCAATTACCTGTTATTCTTTCACAAAAGGTGCTAGGGATTGAATCTGCTGCAAAACTATGGTGCCCTCTATTGAGATATTTGGTTAATATAGCAGGAGTTTGCCCAGTCATAGAAACTTGTTAAATCTCCCAAGAAGTATATTGCAGAAAGGTAAACTTACATTTATAGAAGTAGATTCAGTTCACATTCAGGTTTCAGTTGAAAGGAGAGAAAGAAATACTTTCCCTGTCACAAATGACCAGCTCGTCAGCCATCACATGTACGAGAGTAAGCGGGCATTTTTTTCTACAGGAGAGCCCTGCAGAGACATGTGTCTTCATGAAAGGCCATGTGAAGAAAGTGAGAGGGCAAGAGAGAAGGGATCAAAGGGAAGCTCCTAGGTTAAGACGATCTAAGGAGATAACACCTATACACACTTAGTGGCATAGCATCCCAATATCCAGACTTGCTGAATCGCCCACCACAACACCCTCAATTCATAAACTGAGATTAGCAATTAGAGAACAAAGTTTTGGAGGGGAAGTAGGTAGGCTGCAAAATGGTTCATGATTATTTCAATGCAGAACTAAAATCCTGACTCAGTAAATTAATGGGAGGTGGGCAATCCATATTTCACCCACTGATTGGCTTCCACACGCAGGATTTTAATAAAATAAAAGTCTCCTGGTCTCTCCAGTAATCTCCTTTTGTCCCTGTCATTTCCACCTTACTTTCCCATTCAAGTCATTACATTATTTCCTCTGAAATGAATATTTTGAGTTGAGGGTTCTCCTAATACCCTCTTAACATTCAGTGTTCTTTAAACCTAGATTCATCTGAGTTTGCATAGTTGGTTCTCATTTATATTCTTTTTTGTAACATACACTCTATTTTCCGTTAATCTCTCTCCCCACACACATAGACTTCTAAATCATCTGTGTCAAAATATGGAACTTTCTCATAGTCAGCACTGGAGTAGTAAGGCTCAGTTACTCTTCATAGATACAGATTTTGGAGATAAAATTCTTTCTTCCTCCAAACATAGATTTATATTGGCTGTCCCTTGGGCTAGGTAGGCAATTCAATATTGCTTTTTCTATTCCAGGCCTACTTCTTTTAATAAAGGGTTAGTTGTATAAAAATATCACCATTCACTGCAGAGTAATCTGAGTCATCTGGGAATGTGATATAAAGATTATATGGGTCTTTGACAAAGATATAGGGCAATAGAGAGAGACAGAATCAATGCCATATACTTTACAACACTTGAAAGGAATTAAGGTGTGTATTGTATGGTTTCTTATCACACTCACAGAGCATAGTGGGGCATACAAAATTCCCAGTTGTTTGGCTATGGCAATTTTGTGGCTAGATTTAAAAGCAAGGATGTGACAATTTTTCTTAAAAATCATGAACTACAAATTAAAATGCATTGGGGGAAGGCAAACAAAGGCAAGCTTCTGTACCTCAGATGATGAAATTATGGCAAACTGAATGTTTTCCTGATAACTGCATCTTCACCTGTACAGTCTGTGTAAACATTACTATACTGTGGCCTAAAAGTGATTAAGCTGACTATCCCATCATTTGCAGAAGAGTAGAGATCTAGGAGTGATGCCATCTTTACCGATTAGCTATTCCAAGCTTTTTGCGTTGCAGATTCAGGGCTTTTTTTTGTAGAAAAAGCCCAGCAGGAACTCATTTGAATATTAGGCCACACCCCCTGACATCACCATTGTTTCACACAGGACTTTTTGTAGGAAAAGGTCCAGCAGGAACTCATTTGCATATTAGGCCACAGCTCCTGATGCCAAGCCAGCCAGGACTATGTTCCTGTGCATTTCTGCTCAAAAAAACCCTGCATAAATCTGTAGGGTATAAATTGGTGCAATTTAGTTGTTTCTTGCATCTATATCCTGCCTTGAGTTTCATCATGAACTGAAGATGATATACCAAGAGAAACCAACCAAGCACTGCTTAATTTCCATAAGGTTGCTGTATCATGTGCCCTCTGAACATATCTTGGGACCAGCTCCCAAAGGCAGTTTGACTAGACCTCCTCTCTATCAGATTGCTCTGTATTAAAGTGACAGATTCAAGAAATTCAAGTATTCCCTATTGGAAATGGCTGACCAGAAGTGTAAGTTTCCTGCATCTCTTTGAACACAGGCCTGGGTGGCCTGGCAGACAACCATATTTCTCCCAGAATTGAAAGTATGGAAGATTAACTTTGTATCACGGAATTAGGGCTGGATTATGTCCCAGTCATCTGCCTATGCTAACCCAGTACTATTTCAATTTCTACATTAATTAGCCTCTATAGTTGAAACTTTGGTTCTGTTTCTCAGGAGGCTATAGGAGGTGGATTATGTGACCTTCCTGGTTCATATAACAGCTGTCTTTTAGCCTCATGACTTTTGTATTTTGGAATGTTTATATACTATCTAATTCTAAATAAATATCACATCAGAGCCTAACTTCCTGAGACTGTCTTAGTTAACCTTGACTCTTGGAGTCAACTAGTGTAACTCAACTTTCCCCTTGTGACTCCAGAGAGCTAGAGAGATAGGGTTGTATACATCACTATATGTCAGATACTTGTCACAGAGTTGATTGGAAATTACATTGGCTCCTATGGATGGGGAAAGGTACTTACTGTGTGAATGCATTCTTGTACCAGGTTGGTCTTGCAAACGACCCATTTTCTCTGGGTCTTGACAAGAGCATCCAAGGATATCCTTTATAAAATTGCTGTGCACAGTGTTTAATTATTGGATTTGGATTAATGATGTATGATTCTAATATGTTTTAACGAATTTACATTTGGGATTGAAGTCAAATAAATAAGAAGGTCTTTTTAGAACAACTCTTTCTTGATGCAATTGGGAAACCAACTTCTCTCCCTCCTCAATGAACACATTGGGAACGGGAGTGCATGAATGGGTTCCTGAACCCCAATTTCCCCAACACTTTGGATTCTAGTTGTTCTCTGTGCATTTTCCAGGTTTTTGCTACCGAGGGCAGGGCCAGCATGTCCCAGTAGGCCAGGTAAGCAGCTGCCTAGGGCACCACCTGGTCATAGGGATGGCCAGCAGGTGACCCTTCCCCACATGCACCCTGTGCCCCTTCCCTGCCACCACCCTGCTCGTCCTTGCTGCCTGCCTCTCTGCTGCCTTCCTTCACCTCACCACCTACCAGGAGTGCTGCAGGCGGGTGGTGGGGAAGGGACACCAGGGACAGTGCAGAGGCATGGTGGCAGGTTCATAAATATGAAAACAATTAAGGAAGCCATCATATAAATAATGACCAGGATAATAATTCAGAGCCAGCACTGTAACGTGGCAAAAACCCCCTCTAAAAACTGTTTGACTAAATGCCTAAAAGTCCTTTATTAACTAGCCTGCAGCAATTCTCTGGGGAGAGAGTTCCATAGAGTTGATGCCACCACACAGAAAGTCCTGCTGTTTGTAGCAGGAGCTGCTTGCTAGTTCTACACTGGGAGTACTAGAAGTTCTACAGGTACTTGGAACACTAGAAGATCTAAGCACATGGGAGGATTGTCTTAGAAGGATGTTATCCCTGAGATCTTGGTCCCAAGTAATTTAGGTAATTTTGATTTCTCTCTAGCTAATCCCAATCAACAGTCAAGATGCTACATTTTTAATCAGCTGCTAAATAACTGTTCTCCTTCATCCTCCTTCAACCTAGCTGGGAATTATACCTATTACTAATATTAGTCAAAGGCATGCGTCTCCTGATTAAGGGAGCTCCAAAGTCCAAATAAGAATCCAAAAGTACATTTGACTAGGGTCAGCTGTACATAACCATAGTTGCTGATAAAGTGATGTAAAGCTCAACCTGCAAAAAAGACAGAGTGAGAATGTAATTGTCTATATACCACTCTTGAAAAAACTCTAGAAACTCTATTGTTATCTTCAGTTATTTAAATTTTACTTCTTATTTCATTTCTTCCATAAGCGACATGACAATTTGTATTGTCAAAGAGCAATTCAGTTTACCCTACAGAATTGTAGTGTTATAAAGCTAGTGGAATACTAGATAAATCTTGGAAGAATCTGTGTTTCACTGAATTTGCACATTTAATTTATTAATGGGAGATGAAAGCTGTGAAGTATTTTCAAGTAAACTATGGCACTGAAAGTAAAATCAATCCCTCATGCCTCTGAAGGAAGATTTGAAAAGTACACAGTATGTCAAACTACCATGAGCAAAGGGATTTGGGGAATTCAGGTCAAGTCACCAGGTTTAGCTACAAACTGCTCTTTGTCTTTCATTTTGGGCGACCTTCTTTTTATGGGGTTTTCCCTTAAATAATAGTACCACCATATTTCAGAAACGTTTAAAATAATTATTCAACACTAACACTATATTTAAATCACAGTGATCTTTTAGGACAGAATATTTACTGCCATTACAATCATGAATGCAACCCAGTTTCAGTTTGAAAATCCCAGATTCTAATACGATTTCCCCCTGCTTGGGACAAAACTACAGTCATCTTTTCCCCTAGCCATGCCAACACCTTACAGTGCAGGTAGGACCTCACATGTTTGAATATTCCACAATAAAACAACACCCAACTATGTTAGTACTATAGCATATACTTTTTCTAAACTTCTTAATCAGCTCTGAGGTTGCAATTGAAAGACGACTTCCTAGGTGTACATTATATTGAATAAAATTTGGACTTATTTCTGAATAGACCTGATTAGGATTGCTCCATAAAACTACAAATTATTCAAAAAAATGATCCACATTACATAAGATATTTATTTTGTCCTCAATTGACACCTCTACTGAAAATTATGTGATGCTCCATCTCACCCCTCAATGAGGTGGAGGAGGGATGGGGTTTCTGGGCAGCTCCATGAATGAGGAGGCCTCCATCCATCCTGATGCCCTCTTTGTCTTTGGCCACCCATTTTATTCCAAACACGGTTGTTGGATCTCCTTATTTCATGTCTATTTTAAGCCACCGTTCTACCCAATTTAAGGTCCCAAGGTGACAAACCATAAAAACATTAAAACAAGATTAACAACAGATATAAATATATAAAACAATGAAAATGAAACACATAAGGACATGAATGGGAAGGCCAATGAGAATCAGTGAAGGAACGCCAGTCAAAACAGAAAAGTCTTCATGCAGTGGCAGAAGACAATGATAGAAGGGGACAGATTAATTTCCCTGGGAAGGGAATTCCATAATTTATAATTAATTCCATAATTTATACCCTGTTTTTCTCCCAGTGGGAACCCAAAGCAGCTTTCATTATTGTCCTCTTCCTCCATTTTATCCTTACAACAACCTTTGATGGTCAGAACTGAGCTCCTCCATCTGAGTGCTCCTTTTGATAACAGAGTCAACACCTATAGTCTGATTGAACACAGCAAATGACTAGTATCCTAATATGTTTGGCCACAATTAACTTTTAAATATGGGTTCCTAAATAAACCAATCTGCTCTGGCAAATAATAAACCAGCCTATCACTGAAAATATATCAATTGCATAGACGTTCATTATCTACTTAAGTGATATCTGTATGTGATTAAACCTGTAGTTGAAGGGCTATTTATTAATCTTGTATCCTCAACTGGCCCAGATTTATTCCTTGACAAACTTACTGTAATAAAGAGATGGAAGTAATGATGATAGCCAACAATTTGATTCTTAATCACAATGGCACAGAGTATATACACAAAATAGTCAAGAACTAATTCAGGCTGAATGCTCCATGTGTCAACAGAATGTTCCCTTTATACTGAAAATCATGTCATTTGTACATCAACTGTGCGGAAGCATATGTTTATTTTTTGTCTGTAGATGTGTATTTTCCAGTTTCAATTTCTGAACAGCTCTTTATTGTGGTGTTCAAAACAGTGGCTGCCTCTTCAGAACTGAATCAGGCTGTGGTCTATACACATATCTGGAAATCTTTAAAATATGTGTCTATTTAAACTAGCTGCAGTAGAAACTTGAAAAATAACAAACAAAACAGTTCCAGACTGCAACTGACTGGGAAGGAGGGGGGGGGGGGGATGAGTTAGACAAGGAATTTTGCTTAGCTATTTTAGCAGTCCAACTGACAGTTTATGTATTTAGATAGGAATTAGCCAATTAATCCAAATAAATGTAATAGTCCAGTGCAGAAAATATTCTAATCTGTTAAAATGCCATCAAAAAAACTAAAACAGTGGAGTAGCTGGATAAAGCTGCTTCTCCATTTCTATCTTGCCTCCTCCCCCAAAATTGGTAATTTAAGTATTTATTTTAATAGTAAGCCTCACATGATCACATTAAAGCATATGATCTATTCTAATTGAATTGTGAAGTCATTTAAATAATTGAGTATTGTTGTTGAATTGTCTGTGATTAACTATACATGCACCCCATGGTGCAGAGTAGTAACGCTGCAGTACTGCAGTCAGCACCCTCTGCTCACAACCTGAGTTCGATACCAGTGGAAGCTGGTTCAGGTAGCTGGCTCCAGGTTGACTCAGCCCTCCATCCTTCAGAGGTCGGTAAAATGAGTACCCAGCTTGCTGGGGGGGAGAGTGTAGATGACTGGGGAAGGCAATGGCAAACCACCCCTAAAAAGTCTGCCATGAAAACGTTGTGAAAGCAACATCACCCCAGAGTCGAAAACAACTGGTGCTTGCACTATCTTTACCTTTTTATCCTTCTGAACATGGGTGATGAAAGTTTTATATGAATTCCTGGATATTTGAAGGGTGAAGCCTGGAGAGGGTGGGAGTTCAGACAGGTACAATGCCATAGACACTATTCCCCAAAGGAGAACCATTGTTGCCAGTCTCCAGGTGAGGGTTGGAGATCACTCAGAATTACATCTGCTTTCCATATGGCAGAGATCAGCTCCCCTGTAGAAAATGGCTACTTTGCAGAGTGGACTCTGTGTCATTATACCCTGCTGATGACACTTCCCTCCTGCATTGGTCCACACTTTGGAGAAAGACTGTACTTTTCCTAGACAGAGGCTGCAGAGAGGGGAGAGGAGATGGAAAGCTGAAATCAGATCAATTCTCCTATAGAAAATGGCCACCTAGAGGCACATAGTCTATGACAGGGGTGGCCAACGATAGCTCTCCGGATGTTTTTTGCCTACAACTCCCATCAGCCCCAGCCATTGGCCATGCTGCCTGGGGCTGATGGGAGTTGTAGGCAAAAAACATCTGAAGAGCTACTGTTGGCAACCCCTGTTCTATGATATGCCATAACAAAACCATGCCAGGTGAAAAAAACACAAACAGATCACACCACAAGCACACGCTAATACTAAACACTGTAAGGCTGAATATGTTGCTGCTGAAAGGCGGCAATAATGCACTGCAAACAAAAGGAATGCTCATATTTAGTGTCTGTTTGACTGTCGTCATGGCCCCCTACACCCCCCATAATTATTCTCCCTTCTCTCCATTCTGAGCCTGTTTCAGGGCTTTGAGCCACTTCAGACACAGGGGGACACACACATTCATGTGGGGTGGAGTGGGAAGTTGGCATCAGTTTTAGCTGCAGGGTGGATGGGAAGACAGCAAGGGTGGGGAGTGAGTGAATGTCAAGGGTTGGGATGGGGAAGACAGCAAGGGTGGAAAGGTGAATGAAGGCTAAGGGTTGGCTGGTGGGGGGAAGACATCAAGGGTGGAGGGTGAGTGGGGAGAGAAGTAGCATGCCAAGGGTGCAGGGGTAGTAGAGAGGAAGAGATGGCTGGGGGGTGGTAGTTGGAGGGGGGTGAGGTTGGGGGCTGGCTGGGTGGGAAAACACCAAAGGAGGGGGAGTGGATATCTTCTATTGGGTGGATGGGCATTTGCCCAAAGACTCCCTCTAAATTTAATAAACTAAACTAGAGCCCATTGCATTTTTCCTCACAATGGGCCTTATTCCTAGTGTATAATAATGCTTTGAAACTGAAAGTACTATATAATTCCTAAATAGTGTTATTCAAATTTGATTCTAATCATGTGGCCTGCAGCTGTGTTAAGATAAAATTTCATACATAGGGCACATATATTCCCAAATTGTGCTTCATCAGCTAGAACAGATACAGCAATCTGCATATGTATGGTCCTATCTGGATTGGGATTATAATTTTTGATTGTTGAAAGTGCCATCAAATCAAGGCAAGACACATTCAGAGAATAGTTTCTCATTGGCTGCCTTTGTGTAGCAACCCTCTATTTCCTTGGTAGTCTCCCATCCAAATGCTAACCAGGGCCAAACCTGCTTAGCTTTCAGGATCTGAAGAAACTGGGCTAGCCTAGGCCATTTGGGTCAGGGCTTACTTTTTGTTTTTAAAACCCTTCACTATTTTTACACTCCATCATATCCAGTCTTTTTGAAGTATTGTCTGATTTCATCCACATTTTCTTCACAACCTTTAAATTTTTCAAACTATAAAATTGGGCCTCTTTGTTTTCTGAACCGTAATAAGTATAATCACAATACCCTTCTGATTTGAAATGTATCACTGGATAATGGTTCCCTCTTTCTGCTATAGTTGCTGATTGTGGATGACTTGTCATCAGGTTCCTCTCCACAAAGACTTGTTACTTTTTGATCATCCTTTTTTGTTACATTTTGCTCACTTCATGCTTGAACTTCGTTTAGCTGTTTATAGGCTTCATGGGCCTCTTCTGAATTTATGAACAGACTTTTCCATCAAAAGAAATTATTTGATGGGTGTGAACCAGTGCAGCATTTCCACAGGTAGGAACAGAATTTTGGGGGACAATTCAGGCTGCCATGGGAAGAAAGAATGAAGAAAGCTGTTATGTATGTGGACTCAAGGGAAGACTTTGGGTGTGCCTGCCGGGCTCATTGGAGCCATACGAACGGAGCTTGGGGACTTCGGAACAAAGGGCTGCAGGATCCAAAATCTCTGCAGCCCTATAACAATCACAAGCCCCCACTGGTTTGAATGACCCAATGATGTGCTTGCGCGGGAGCCCAGAGATGTGTATAAATTGGGCTGGTAGACCCCCATCCCCAGTCTTGTAATGTAGCCCTATACTATGCCATGCCTATTAAAGAGCTTGCTATCACTCTACTGGCGACTCCTCCATGCATAGAACCCACTATATTATAAAAACAATACTCCCCGGGGTGGAACTCCTAATGTTTTCAGAAACACAGTGCTAGATCTAACCTTATTGGCTGATCACACATTCCATGGACAGAAGGATTGCAGGATCTTCCTTACTTCACTTCCCTGGGGTCCTTTCAAACAATGCGAAAGCTTATTCTTGCAGTTAAAGGACCAGTGTGGACTAATAGTTATGTGAGTCAGGCAGCTACAGTGGGAGATGGGCAGACAGGGTAACTTTGTTCCCTCTTCCCTTCTCCACTGCATCTAACCAACCCTGCAAATAAACTTTCCCAGGGCAGAAAGGAGAGTGGAAGGCAGGAAGATTCCAAATCAACAGTGCCTTCCACTATCAGTTTGCAGGATCCAACCCAATATCTTCAAATATTGAATCATCTGTAAATTGTATAATATGATTTGTCACTTCTTGCAGGATATTGTACTGGGTTAGATAATAGTATCAGAAACACAAGCAGGCACATTTGTGTTTTAGATTGCCCCAGTCTCGAATATTCAAGAAACTACCAAAAATTAAATTTGTTCTCCTGTAGTGAAGCAACTTACCCTTACAAGAAGTATGTATTCAAGTTATTATATATGAGGTCATATATGGCAAATTATCTGTAGTTATCTACTTGTGTTTTCCACTTCAGTAAGTCTACTGAACCTTTTACTTTCTTTATGGGAAAACATTCCAACTAGACTGGAAAATGTTGTTGTAGTTAAGACTATAAAAAGACATCTTCGGTTCTGATTTTCCATTAAAAATAAGAAACCTAAATTTTATTTGAAGACCTAAAAATATTTTAATTGGATTGTTTTTAAAACATTCATTTACCATATTATAGAAAATACTTGCTTTTCTTTTTGACCTATTTTGTTTACTTTCCTGTGTGACTGCATATGTCATGTCTGAAACAGCATAAAATATCAAATGCTTGGGTCATATTTGGTTAGTGTTTTTAGCTGTGATCACTGTAAAGGAACAAAACCAGGGCTATTTGTGATTTAGCATATGGGAAGAAAAAAAGGGAAATTGTTACTGATGATAATGAAGCAAAAATAGATATGAGTTCTTGACACAGAAGAAAAATGAAAAACTTTATTTCCATGGAGCATAGAATGTTCTACTGTTAAACTTCCTGAATCTGAAAGTGCTCTTTTTGTTGCTGAAATTAAGCCTCACAAGCAAGTATTGACTAACCACAAGATCTTCAATCAGTTTGGAGCAGTGTCAGACTAAGATCTGAAATAGGGGTGGCTAAACTTGCTTAATGTATGAGTCACATGGAATAAACGTCAGGTGTTTGAGAGCAGGAAGGAAGGAAGGAAGGAAGGAAAAAAATAGATGGGGGAGAGAGAAGTGGAAAGAAAGCAACTTTAACTTTAAATGCATTCTCCAAACTACCAGCTGGCTTGGCTTGGAAAAGTGATTTAAAGAGAGAAATGCATTTTCCAAGCTAGCTGTTGGGGCTTCAAGAGCCACACAATATGTGTAAAAGAACCACACATGGCTCCCAATCCCCAGTTTGGTCTCTCCTAATCTGGTAGACACAGGTTCAAATCCCGACTCTGCCATGCAAGCTTGCTAGGTGACTTTCAGCCAGTCATCCACTTTCACAGTAGCCAACTTCACAGGGCTTCTGTGAGAATAAAATGAAGGAGAGGAGAACAATGTGAGGTGCTTTGAGTCCTCATTACAGAGAAAAGGCAGGGTATAAATAATATTAAATATAATTAAACAAAATGGTCATTGATATGGCCATCACCTGCTTTTACTGCATTGTTATACCTTGAAGAAGTCCACCTTCTGTGTTATAATAGTATGTCCTGTATTCCTAATCCTATTGCATAGTTCATTGGTTGCTTTAGGGCACAGGATATATTACAGTTTACCCAGGGATGACCAAGGAATGCTGCTGCCATTTTAGAGCTGAAGGTGAGCAATTAAAAATTGTTGTGATGGCCTATCCTGACTGGACCTGCAGGGCATTAGCACCAAGCATGCACTTTTGTTTTTTTCCTCCCTCCCCCAACCTTTTTAAGGAAAAGGTATTTGGGAGGACAAAATAGCCTGATTTCACCACACTGTAAAGCCAATCGAGATCAGATCTTCATGGCATTTTTAAATGGCCTGTGTTTGGCTCTAAAATGGTGGCAGTGTCCCCAGGTCATTCCCACAACATCTAGTTGTGCCTTTTATGCTTTCTGCCTGCACTGCTTTATCCTGTAATCCACCTTGGCCTCTGTGTGAAAGGCAGACTATAAACAAAATAATAGAAATAATTTTAAAAAATTAAAAAGCAATTGATTTACATAATAACTTTTTGTTTACCAACAACAACAAAAATGATGCTGTTCATTGAAATATAGTTCAGAAACTACATATCAACATGATTATGGACAAAATTATAGCATTCTCCAAATGAGAGGAAATAATCCATCCTCCTGGGATATATTTGTTCAAAGGTGGCATCTTCTTATCAGATTTTAGATTTTGGAACACTCTGAAACCAGAAGAGGATGTTAAGGCAAAAATTCTGTTCTATCTGAGTTAAATAACAATATTTTAAGACACTGAGACAAGGAGAATTTACAGAACGGTTAATGTACAGCAGGGGTGGCCAACAGTAGCTCTCCAGATGTTTTTTGCCTACAACTCCCATCAGCCCCAGCCATCAGTCATGCTGGCTGGGACTGATGGGATTTGTAGGCAAAAAACGTCTGGAGAGCTACCGTTGGTCATCCCTGATGTACAGGATACTTGTGTCATCATAGATTTAAATTGTATTGTAGTTTTGTGTTTACATTTTCTTTAGAATAAAAAATAGCATTACCTGCCAATTACTTTACATCACCGGTTAACTAAAACAAAAAGGTTAGGGTAGAATCACAGAAAACGTTTCTTTACCGAACTTTTGCTTGTGCCATAATTTGTTTTGGCTTTCTTTTGAGACAACAGCAAAACCTGATTGGGAGAAAGGTGCAGGGCAAGGCCCTAGTGTCTTGGATTTTGTTGACTGAGCAGTACCTCTACATCAGGCCAATTAAACAGAAATTCCAATTTAGGGAATCTTATTTGTTTTTCTCACTAGTCTTTAACAGAGTGGGACAAGATCTTACCCAGCATTTTAAAAACACCTATTGCTTTTTAAAAGTATTTAATGTGCAAGTAGATGGAAGATAATTGCCCTCTTAATCTTCTTGTCTATGATAGGTATTTAGAGGTTCTGCACAGTTATGGATCAAAGATGATGAGTCATGGATTATGCAAAAGGCATGTTGACTCACCTAGAACCACCAAATGTGCTGTTAATTCATCAAAACCATGGCAAATTAACTCCAAATGTGCTGTTAATTCATCAAAACCATGGCAAATTAACTCCTGGCCAAAAAAAAAATCAGATGTATTCTTAATCACCCAAGCTTGACTTCTGTTTGGATTGGATTCCAGGTTGGATTCCACTGTAAATGCAGAGCATTTTCCATGGGATGAGAGTGTGGTTTGGGACTTTTTTACTTCAATATTACTTTGATCTTTCATCCCATCACCTTTCCTTAACTGAATTTCTACACAATTGCTTAACATATCTTAATAAGAAAATGGGGATGTCCAGAGAGTTCCATTAAAAGAATTAAAATATAATCAACATTCTTTCCATTACTTAGGAAACATTGCATACATCTGAAGTTGCTTATCCTATGAATGTTATAAATAACTAGTGTTATCATTCCTGCATTATCAAGCATAACTAAGATATTAGGGTTTGTAGAATCTTTCGGGCTCAAGTGCTGTGTTCTACTGGAGAAAGTTTTTCCTTCCAGACGTTTTGTTCTCGGCTGCAGAGAACATCCTCAGTGGCGTTGCAGCCGGAGCAGGCACTCTGACCTTCTTGGCTGATGTGCATTGAGTGAGGCCAGGGCTGCTGGAGAGCTATTTCTAGGCTGGAGGGGGTGTGGTGAAAGGGCAATAGGTTTGTGGATGTGCCCATTGTTTGGTGGGGCTTCCTGGAAGGGTAGTGATAAGGAAACTGGCTGTTGAATGTGACCATTGTTCTGTGTTAATTGCTGGGAGGGTTGGAAGGGGTGTGAAGAAAAGGAAGATGGTTGTTGACTGTGCTGATTGTTCTGTGGAATGTACTGGTTGTTCTGTAAATTTCTGCAATTTATAGTAAGTAGGGTGTTTTGCAAAGCTGGATACCAAGATTGGTGGATGGAAATGCCTTCTTCCTTTCTGTTAATTTCTCGGAAAGCGCCAATTTTAGTTCCACTCTTCCCCGTTGAGTTTCCCAGTTAGGTTCTTCCGCTTTCCGAGGCTGCTTCTCATGCCCAGTCAGCTGGCCAGAGGGGGAAGCCCCGCCCCCAGAGGATCATGTGCCTTTCTACCTCCGGAGGCTTCAGTCTCCGATTGAAAGGCTTCAACTCTGGTGTGTCTGTGTTGCTGTAAAGAAGCTGGCAGCAACTTGTGAGTAGAGAGGCCAGATTCGCCAGAAACCAGGCAGGTGGGGGGGGGGGGAAGGAGAGGGAAACGTCTTCATTAATCCCTATGTGGAGATCACTTCTCATAGGGTATAATGGGGAATTGATCTGGAGGTTTCGGGGGCTCTGAGGGAGCTGTTTTTTGAGGTAGAGACACCAGATTTTCAGTATAGTATCTAGTGCCTCTCCCCAAAGTACCCCCCAAGTTTCAACATGATTGGACCAGGGGATCCAATTCTATGAGCCACAAAAGGTGCCCCTATCCTTCATTATTTCCTATGGAAGGAAGACATTTAAAAAGATGTGCTGTCTCTTTAAATGTGATGGCCAGAACTCTCTTGGAGTTCAATTATGCTTGTCACACCCTTGTTCCTGGCTCCGCCCCCAATGTCTCCTGGCTCCACCCCCAAAGTCTCCTGGCTCCACCCCCAAAGTCCCCAGATATTTCTTGAATTGGACTTGGCAACCCTACTCCCTGAGGGGAACAATAGGGTATAACCATTTATAAGGTACTGCTCTTCTTTCAAATATGAAGGTATGTTCTTCTAGGTTCTTCTTTGAAATATGATTAAATGTCTAAAGTTAAAAAAATCAGGATCAGTGTCTGTAAGTCATTGTTTGTTCATTGTTTGGTATAGCCCAAGTCACTGGTAGACAACTATTGTATGTCCAGTGAACAAACACTAGTGTTAGATAGCTTGATCTTTTCAGTTTAATGGTTTCCTGTTCTCAGTCACAACTTGCCCAAACTGTCTGCAGATCAAATCCTTTTCACTAATAGTTGTTTTATTTTTTGAGTTGTGTGGAAGCTCTTGAAATCCAGTATTATTAAATTTGTCAGCAGTGAATTCCACAATGGCAATAAAATAATAGTTAGAGGGCTCTTTATACAGTTATAATTATAATTCCAGCTGGTGGCAGTTCTCCTTCTGTCCCATGCCTCTTCCAAGTGAAACAACATTTTTAAAACAAATGATTTTAAGGAGCATATGGTGTATACCAGAAAAATAAATTTGGGAAGGGAAGTCTCAAATGGTTTCAGTATCACAGGTAGTGCTATGTGAAAGAAAAGGAAGAACAGAACTATTGTTTCTGGTTCTCAGCTGTGTTTTGTGATCCTTCTTTCCATTACCTAAGAAACAAACATGAATAATTAGCATACCCAGGGAGATACCATATGTTTAGAATTCCTGTTCTTGGCTCTCCATCTCATAGTTGTGGCTCTTTCATTATCTGTCCCTCTGAGCAAAAAAGTGATTGGTTATAATCCCCTTCTGTGTGTTCCTTGTTGCTGCCAGTATCATAATTCCCCACAGAAACTTCCCAGTCAGTTTCTGACAACAGAAAGCATCACATTTGTTGCCCCTGCAACTCTTAAGTACAGCAAGCTGCAAGCCATTTCTTTTGTAACTCCTGTTGATCCATTTAATTTTGTTTTTACTGGTACTCTTTGTCTTCAGTAGAACTTTTTTCTTTGGAAGTGGTTTATCTTCTCTGAATTTGACCTATGGACATTGAAGCATATAATTCCTAGTTTGGCCGTCTACAGGCATTAAGAATATTTACTATAAGGGGGCTTGACATCATGTTATAGTGACAGCAGCTACATTATTAAATTAAAACAGTGTTCACCTTTACTGGATTCTCAAGTTGGCTCACAAGAGATTAAAAATAATATAATTTATAATAAATTCAGTAGTTAAAAAATATTAACCACAGAAACATTAAAATTCAATCATTTAAAAAGTAGCACTTAAGATCAAATAATGATCGATAACAAGTCAGCAGGCAAAGTGAACATCCCACCTTTCATAGCATCCATGGAAGAAAACCAAGAATTTTTCTATCGAGCTATCAAAAAGGCCCTTAGATGCTTTCTCTTATGGTCATCCATCATACCTCTGACAAAGACCTCTGCAGATCACATCAGTGTCTGAGAAGCCCTGCAGGGCACAAGGCAGTCCATAAGATACAGTAGTCCCAGACCTTCTAGGGCAGGGATGTTGAAGTCATTTGTTATGAGGGATGGATCTGACATAAATGAGACCTTGTCAGTCTGGGCTATGTGTGTCATAAAATGAAATGCCAGGTAGCGGAGATGTAAGCTTTATAAAGAACACAAACAAAATTAAAGATATTAAAATACAAACCAGATATTAAAATACAAGCCAGTAACACTCTTGACATATTACGTCAATTTAACAGTCTTTGATATCTGACACTCCCAAACAACACACACACACCCCAGCCCTTAAAAGATACCTGCCATAGGGGTGCCATTATCCAGGTGGAACCTGAAGATCCCACCTGAAATTACAGCTCATCTCCAGACTACAGAGATCAGCTCCCCTGGAGAAAATGGATGCTGTGGAGGATGGACTGTATGGCATTGTACTCATTGAAGTTCGTCCTCTCCAGGCTCCATCCCCAAATCTCCAAGAGTTTCCCAACCTGGATCTGGTGGCAAGAGGGGGACATGTCAACCCTACTGCCTAAAATGGAGAGGTGGAGGAATAGTGGAATTTGGCAATGCAAATTTTAAGAATCAAGAAAAAGCACAAAAATCACAGCAGAAACTAAGAATATAAATTAAAAGGTAAATGCTCTGAGCCTGGGAATTGAAATGGCTGTGCATTGTAAGCTTTTCCCCCACTCCCATTTACTCACAGTGCCAATGGCTGTCCAGTCAGGGTCTCAGGTTTTCTTACAGGGTAGTTTGTGATGTGAGAGGCTTGAAGGCCCTTTGGAAATAATCTGAGCCAAGAATGCCAATTGACTTGCATGGGCTCTGTTGAAATACATTGTAGAACAACAACAACAAAAAGTGGCCAAGAAAATGCAGAATGGATTTTCCATCAAGGTCTCTAGAGCCAGATAACCAGTGTGGGAATGGAAAATTCATTCTGCACTTTCTTTGCAACTGTTTTTGTTCTACAGACAGTGTATTTTAAACAAATCCTGAGGAGCTTCTGCCAGTGAAGAGGAGCTGGGAAGTTTGGCTTCCTGGGCTCAGCAGCAGGTCCACTTTGAGCTGGGAAGGGTATAGTCAGGCAGGGGAGTGGACAGGGAAGAGAAGACAGCCCTGGGATGTAGGTTTGACACCCTTGTTCTAGGGCTTTAGCAGGCTGATAGTGCCAGTCTAAACCCAATTACTTCAATTAACTTAGTATAACTGTTTATGATGGCACTGTAAAAACCAGCAGTTTGCAGTTGGTAACTAGTGCAGTTGATAACTAGTGCAGACTGGAGACACATGCCTCTGTCAGGTTGCATTTAACAATCTTAAAAATACATGAGAACTGCTAAGTAGAATATGATGGAAAAACATCCCAACCTGTGATGCAATTACTAAGAAATATACTTAAATAATCCGTTAAGCACAAACAATTAAACAGGAAACATCAATTAGACAGTAAATCCCACTCCTTTGCAGTTACTCAGTATTTCTGTGGATAAACTCTCCTTTCCACTCATTCATTTCAAAAGGTAGACAGTAATGTTTATTGTTTTAATAGTGCCTTGTTCCATCTTAAAGAGCTGCTAGTATTTACTTGCGTTTTACTTAATGCTTCTCACAGAACAGAATGAAGTCTCCACAAGCCCGCTGCTAGCAGCGTGGCTGAGGGGACGTTTTGCCTCCCATCGGAGGGAGAGCGGCATCGTTGGCGCCTTTCTGAGGCGCGTTTGGAGTGGGCGGGGCTTCAGCGCTGTTGCTGAAGCCCCGCTCATCGCTGGGACAGTCTTCCCGGCGTTGTCGGCCCACCCGCCCGCCCTGTATGTTATGCAGGCTTTTGCTGGTTGCCTCCGTTTGGAGGGGCCGGGTAGGAATTTTTTCACTCCCCGGCGATTTGGCCTGTGACTGGGGGGTGTTTTTTGCCTACCCTGCATAGCATTTCAGTGGGTTGAGGAATTGGCTTTGGGTTGGTGCTCTGGTAGGGTTTGGTCACTTTTAGGGCAGGTTCTACAGGGTTTATGGCACCATGCCGCCTGGTTAGTCTCCCCCTTTTGGGGAGTTAGGGGTCTGGCAGGATCAACCTTGGGTGTGGCTCGAGGTTTGTGAATGCAGACTGTCCTGGAGACTCGATTGGATGGGTGCCTTTCGCTGAGACTCGCGTCTGGTGTTTGGGCCCTCCGGTGCGAGCCTCCCTGCTGGGCCTGCCTAGCGGGAGCTGTGGGTCACAGCTCCGGCCGGGGGGGCGGGTCTCTTGCCCGCTGGAAAAGGCAGGGGAGCGGTCTGAGGAGACCCCTGGCCCTGACCTGGCCGCAGTTCGGTTGCCCTTGCCGTTGTTGTTTATGTTAATAAAAGTGGCCCATAGTTTTACCAATCTAATTGTGTCCGTCTCTTTATTCCGACTTGGGGGGCAAAGACCGTCACCAATGGCTTCCAATTCACATCTCACCCAATTAATTAATCAGCCTTTACACACGTGTCATATTTTGGAACATTACTTTCTACCTTTTGAAATATGAATGAGGGGAAAGGAGAGTTTATCCATTGAAATATTGAGCAACTCCAAAGGAGTGGGATCGCATCTCACTGAGCAAATATATGCCAGACATACCAACATCTGATGACTTTAAATTTTTCTACCGCACAAGACAGTTTGAAGATGTTATCAGACTAAAAGCCATTTCAAACATAGGAATAGTGTAGGAATATCCATTATATTAATTGTATTTTTGAATGGGATTATGTTTTGCATATTGATATGCTTTATGAATTTATGGAATGCTCTTTAAGAATGATTTGTAATTGATGCTTTCTGCATTTAACAACATGGCATTCCAGATGAGTTGCAGTTTCTTAGCAATCTTCAAAAGGAAATGCAATGCACATATTAATCAAATCTAAATGTCATAAAGGCATACGTAACCATGGTCCTAACTACTACTGGTGAAAACCATTCAGTGACTGCCACCATCTGGCCATCCAGAACCAATGATGGATCTAGCAGCATCCACAGGCTGCAAATCTGGATTTTCAGGAGTAGTATCTATTCCCAAATCAGTCTCATTACCAATCAACAGCTCCTCCATTTTTTCTGGCTTTTCTGACAGTTTGTACTCATCTAGTACTCTTTCAATAACACACCATGCTATAAGTGTAAAGAACCATTGTGCTGCCCAGATAACTCCAGAGCATGATAAAAATTCTGAAATAGCTCAGCAGTACTCAGATCCCATAATGCTGTCTCACAGTCAGGCTCCTACGTCCACAGACATTATCTATTATCTATGTCCACAGACATTATCTAGTAGTTATACCACTTTTGAATCAAATATCCAAATACCTGTAGTTATTCAGCCAAACATGAGGGTTGACCTCTTACCTCAAAAATCAGTATTCCATTACTGATGTCCTTCCTGGTATTACTATTTTTTCTGTTGAAAGTAGGATGATAATTTAAATTAATCTTGTACTGCCCTGACCTAGATAGCCCAGGCTAGACTGATCTTGGTACATCTCGGAAGCTAAGCAGGGTTGGCCCTGGTTCATACCTTGGATGAAAGACCACCAAGAAAGGCCAGGGTCACAATGCAGAGGCAAGCAATGGCAAACCACCTATGAATTCTCTTCCCTTCAAAATCTACAGGGTCGCCATAAATCAGCTGAGACTTGACAGCACTTTACCACCACCACCATCACAGCATAACCAGTTCAGCAGTACCTACATCAGCAACAAGAACACTGTGAGTTCTGCATACCTTCTCGGCCCACAGACTGCCAGCTCCTCATTCCACCTGCAAGGCTGCAACTCCACCTCCTGCTTAGAGATGATATAAACAACTTGGTCTGGGAAGATAGAGGCTGCTTATTACATTGATTTGCAGGTTATCACCTTTTCTGTTTTGTTTCCATGTGCTTAATTTTTGTGTTTCTTAGGTGATTGGGTTGGGGTTTTGGGGGGGATCTCTGAGGGGGTTTTTTTGGGGGGGGGTCTCTGAGGGTGGCTTCTTGCTGGTGTAGTCATTTTCTCCAGTTCTGAATTTTATAGTAATAGTGGTGTGAGCAACATATGTTTTGCTGTACTAGAATTATAAGTGATTATACTAATCTTAAAATTTGTATGCCTTTAATGTTTGTAAGTCACTTCAAGGTGTGTGTTCCCCTGGAGAAAGGAAAGGTCCCCTGTGCAAGCACCAGTCGTTTCTGACTCTGGGGTGACATTGCTTTCACGTTTTCATGGCAGACTTTTTACAGGGTGGTTTGCCATTGCATTCCCCAGTCATCTACACTTCCCCCCAGCAAGGTGGGTACTCATTTTACTGATCTCGGAAGGACGGAAGGCTGAGTCAACCTGGAGCCGGCTACCTGAAAACCCAGCTTCCACCAGGGATCGAACTCAGGTCATGAGCAGAGCTTAGGACTGCAGTACTGCAGCTTTAACACTCTGCGCCACGGGACTCTTTCCTGGAGAAAAGCAGCATATAAATATACTGAATAAAATAATCTATAAATACTTGGTCTAAATGAGGTTTCTCAACTCCAACTTTTTCCTTTAAATTTTTTCTCCAGAAATAGAGCTGGCTCACATATTTGCACACCAAATTGATACAATCCTTTTTCTGTGTTCCTGTTGAAATTTATCTTAGAGATCAGGCTAGTTTAAAATACTTTTCATTGAGATGGCGTATTTGACACAGAGAATTCTGACAAAGTAGTACTTTCTAACTAGCAACTGCTGTCATCAAACTCTGAGGTATGAGAGTCGCACCTCAGCAAACTAACATAGCATTGGCCATTAGTTCCAGTTGCCCATGAAACACCTCTATAATTCTTGCCATGCAGCTTTTATGTTTTTCCTCTTTTATGCTTCATGTAATTGTGCACATATTAAAAATGCTATGTTTAGATCAAGAGCACTGCACAAAATTGCACAAGGTTTGCTAGAATTAAGAGGCAGCACCAAAACTGCATTCCTAGAATTGCTGACGAGTTCAAACTTTCTTTTTTTTTAAAAGTACACAAGTCTTCTTCCAATACAGCAGTCAGGACACTGGAGACACACTGCTGTCCATAAAATATGCTGTGTAATGTTCAAATTTTTAAACAAAGGATCTTTGTATTTGTTGAAATACACAAATCACCACACTTTCACCAGCAGAGTATATCTGAGCAGATTCTTGGGACAATATGTTAACACCCTGCATACTCATCTTTTGACTAAAGAGGAATCCCACCTTTAAATCTGATTATCAGAAAGAAGTGTCCAGGCAAGAATGTTCCTCTGTACAGAGAGGATACCCTGTAGCTACACTTGAGGAGGTGAAAAGGAGGGCCAGTGAAAAGTCTTGCTCTGAATTATTTGAAAGTAAAGTCAGGAACAAGGACAATATGCAGATTTCATGTGCCTTTGATTTTTCTTCCCGCTCAGATGCTGTATGGAGAATTGTTCTGCAAAACTGGAATATTGTAGAGCACATTCCAGGATGTGAGATACCCCCATTTATTGGAAGACCAGAATTATTAGAAACATTCTTGTGAGATCTGATACTTCCACCCTTAACAAAGATTTTGTCAACCATAGGACATTTTTCCTGTGGGTCCTGTGCAGTATGACATTGGTCTTTGAATACAAAAAAATCTCCTACAATGCAAGACCCTTTTTCTGTCAAGCTTGTAAATACCTTTCAGGCCTCTTAATGGATACTTAAGATGCCTTCAGCCCAAACTTTCTGAGTACAATCGCATGGAAACTTTTTTTATCTGTTATAATACTAAAGAATGTGTGTGTGTGTTTTGGTTCAGATTTGGATTAGTTTTTCTAAATTTCCAGTGCTCATCCTGGCTCTATTCTTAGAAAACAGCCTGATCCAATGAGCCCCCACTAAAAAAAACAAATCAGTACTTAAACTAGTTTTTTTTAAATCTGCCTACATTAGAAAAGTGGAAGTTCCAGCCATAAGCTAGAAGCTGTCCTAAAAGTTTTTTAAAAGTACCTCATTGTGAAAATGTAAATGAATTTAAGATATACAATTTACTAACATGCACTACTACTTGGTAGTTTTTAACAATTTTGTAGTTTTTAACTACAGCCCTAAGGACACACAAATTAAGATTCTTGGTTTACCACCCCCTCTGAAGCCTTTCAAATATAACCCATCTTTGCATATTACGTTTTTTTAAAAAAACTTCACAGGCCAATTTCTTATAAGCAAACAGTCTCTTCAAGGAGCAAGAAACCTGTGCATTTGTTTCCAAAGCAAAGTAGCACGGAACATCTGAGGACACCAAGGGAGAAAGGTATCCAAGATTAGCTCTCTGTGATTTGTCTAATGCAGCTGATTTCAAACAAAGTCAAGTTTCTTCAAGAACACTAAATGAGTTTAAGTCAGCCACAGGTATGTAATTGCTTAGAATTTACAATCAAAAGGAACCTTAGCAAACCCAATAGATTATTTTTACCATTTAAAGGCCAACATGCATTATTCCTTGCTGTTTTTACAGCATGATGCACACTTCATGACTACAAGTAATTAGTAGCAATAGATTGTAACATGAATTATTCCCTAAGGATTTTCATCCTTTTATCTTGTAGAAAACCTAACCACAAGAGGGCTTTGCCCTTTATAGTTGCCAATTAGCCTGTTTTTCACTTGAGAGCTATTATCACTATATATCACTTTTGTTTTAATAAAGTCTCTTTCTAGCAATTTAAAATCTGGCACTCTGGTAAGAAGTTATGATGACCCTGTCCACTTCCCTCCATCAGAGGCAAGATTTTTGCCCACATTTTTTCCCCTTTTGTGACTAAGCTGCCCTGAAGACTATTCCTGAAGAATATGGCTGTCCCAACCTGTCACAGTATAATATTTGGCTCTTTGATCAGCCCAGGAATCTGAGGGAAGGAATGGTAGCCCCCTTTAACATAATACAACTTAGATGGCACTCAAGAAGTTTCCAAATTACGAAAATATTTTATTCAATATAGAGGGGAAAGGTCAAGTGATATCAGGAGTAAAATTTCTCAACTCTAAGATAAAATCAGGTAACCAAGACAGATAACTCTGAGATAAAATTACTACATGCACAGACTTTAGTTCTTACGTTTCAGGCTGAAAGTTTCTTAAGCTATTCAGTTACTTAAAATTTTTATGCTGAAAGGCTTTTGTTCCAGTGTTTTCCAAACACTCCAGCACACTTTCTTTGTGTATTCTCTGACTCTTTTGGTTTCCAGAAGACTGGCACGCTTTCCAGTACCCAAACCCCTTCTCTTAAAACACCACTACTCTTCTTGAGTTTTAACTGACTCTTAAGGTCTCTAAAAGAGCCCCGTGGCGCAGAGTGGTAAAGCTGCAGTACTGCAGTCGGAGCCCTCTGCTCACAACCTGAGTTCGATCCTAGTGGAAGCTGGGTTTTCAGGTAGCTGGCTCCAGGTAGCTGGCTCCAGGTTGACTCAGCCTTCCAATCTTCCGAGGTCGGTAAAATGAGTACCCAGTTTACAGGGCGGAAAGTGTAGATGACTGGGGAAGGCAATGGCAAACCACCCCATAAAAAGTTTGCCATGAAAACATTGTGAAAGCAATGTCACCCCAGAGTCTAAAACAACTGGTGATTGCACAGGGGACTTACCTTTACTTTAAGGTCTCTAAAGGTAAAGTTTCTAACCACAAAGGATCTCTGCGCTCTTCAGAGCTAGCTCCCTGCTTAACGGTAGGAAATTTCCCCTCTCTCTCCAGATCCCCTTTCCTTGGCCCAATGGGATTCTTTGCCTACTTCCCAAATTTCCTTGCCAACTTTCCCCTAAATCTCTGTCTGTGTTAAACTGCTCTCAGCTAAGGCTGATATTAGATTCAGTCCTCCTCAGGATCTGGTTCAAAAGTCTCTCTCTGCTCAGCTGATGCTAACCAATCAAAACTTTCAGGGCCATCTAGTCCCCCCAAGGTATCCCCTGACTCAACATATGGATAAAGTGGTAGCCCAATTGCTTTTTGCAGCCTTCCCTCCAAAGGCCAGTCCTAACCCATCCTAACACATCAAGTTGTAAAGAAAGGCTGCATACAGAGAGATGGATGCAGGTGATGTATTTGTAAAGTTGTAAAGATGTATTTGTAAAGTTGTAAGATGCAGGTGATGTGTTTGTAAACATTTGTAAAGTTATTTGCCCTTCCCTACCAAATGTTTGGCTCCTTTTTGCTGTGACATTATTTAGCCAGTCTTATGTACAACCTGACTTTTCCAGTTTAAGTGCAAACCGTTGTTGACTCAATGAAAGAATTGCAATTCCATGGGCTGTAAAATTATAATCTAATTTCTCCAGCTCCTCAATTCGATGACTCAGGGTGCTGATACTTTTGTCTAGCACTAGAGGGCATTTCAGTATTTGACGAATGTCAATATTTGCCTGTGAGAGGAAATCTATTTTATCATTCAGGTTCTGGGGAGAAAGGTAAAGAATGCGAAGGTGCTTCAGAATAAAAATATCCACTTCCTTTTCAGTACATCCACAAGATAACAATTTCTCTTTCACGTTTGCAAGAGTTTTTTTAAGGTATTCATTAGATAGATCTAGAATATCACCTCCTTGACCATGAAGCAACAACAGTAATTCCTTATTGTCCAAATTAAAAGATGTCTGCAGAAGATGAACATTGGCCTTCACTTGCTTGCGGCTTCTTAAGAGAATGAAAACATTTTTAGATATCAACTTCTTAACAAAGTCATCTGGACTCTCACATTCTAGAGATAAACAGATTTCACACAAGAGCTCTACCATTTGCTTATTGAGCTCCATGCTGTTAGAAAATACTCTCGGAGTTCTGGTAAGCATCCTGCAAAGATCATTGGACGTTAGTCCAAGTGAACAAAAAAATATTATATTTTTCTGCATGTTTTCATTATTTCCTGAACGAAAAAAGGATTCTGGGGAACGTTTCAGGATGGCTAAAATGTCCAAGTCGGTCATCAAAATACTTCGCCAAATTTCCCAGCGTTCTTTGAGCGACTGGTATGAGCGTGTAATGGCACGTGGGTACCGTGAAATAACACTTGCAATAGTTTCTTTGTTAGCTCCTTTGGCTTGCAAAAATCTCTTCAAGCCTTCTTCATTTGTAATTTGCTTCCTCAGAACACCAGGTTGTCTTTGTCTTACCAGTTCAACATCCACACCCAAAGCTTTCAGATTGCTCACTAAAATGTTGTTTTCATTGTCTAATACATTGGACCTTCCAAGCTTAAGACAAAAAAACCTAGTTGATGCTCCTCTGAATTCTATCTCTGTGGTCAATTTGATAATCCAGGACTTGTTCACATTGGAAATGAGCATGTTGTTTATATTCATCAGCCCTCTCACAGCCATTATCAATTAGACTCTTTACACCTCTGAATAGATCTGTACTTCCAATCAGTTCAAGCACTTCAAGCAAAGAAAGAAAGAGAAGTTATTATAAGCAGCCATACCCACAGCATTGATGTACATTATTTATTGAAAACATTTCTATGCTGGCATTCTACTCAACCCAGGGTCCCCGAGGCAGCAGTTATCTCAAACATTAAAGCAAATTTTGAAATATGATAGACAGATTTCAAACAGCTAAATAAAACATATAGACACAGAGACATACAAACAAGAAGGAAGGTTAATAAAAATGAAGGAAAAACAAACCAAACAAAGGCTTCACTTGCTGGTGGAAGACAATGGCAGAGGAAAACAGACAAATCTTCCAGAGGAACCATGACAGACAAGACCCTTTCTTGGGTTGCCACTCTTCTAGCTTCAAAAGCAGGACATTTGAAGATGTTTGGAGTAGCTGGGAAGATTCAGATGGGAGTATGTGGTCCTTAAAGCATCTAAATAAAATAAGTATTCATATGAATAAAAAAGGGTTATTAACTAATTTTTAAAATATTCTGCTCCTACTTTTCTGATAAATGTAAACCTATTGTAGCCCACAAACCAAAGTAGCATTTTTATACTTCAGCATTTCTCATACTTCTGTGTCCTCTGAGATAAGCAAGAGCACTCCAGAGCATTCTGCAAGTGCTTTGTAAAGGCTGAGTGCCTCTCATGACCATCCAGCTAACATGAAACTAGAACTCTATCAATATTATTATAAATAGGGGTGGGACCTTTTCACCTCATGGGGAGGAGATGGAAGCAGCTTCCCCATCTTCATTCAGCCTCCATTATCTGCAGACACCAAGCTTCCATAACAGAGCACTAGCCAACAAGTGTGCCAACTGATTGTGGGTGAAGTTCTAAATACTCAATTGAGCCAATGGCCCCAATGAGTTAGAGTCCTAAAACCAGTGTCAGTATTTCAGGCGATAAGTGATTTCACCATAAAGAGAGACACCATTCTCAGCAGATAACAACACCCTGAAAACTAAAAGGTCAAGCTTTGTGTGAAGCTGGTCTTTCCTTGTCTGACACATCATTGCACCTCCCAACCTCAAGACAAAAGGGGAAAGGCATACAGATGCTTCTCAATACTATTTCTGCAGACTATCTGATAAGCCTAAAACTGTTTAGACTAGTTTGGAAAACAGGAACTCCTGGAAAAACATCTCCACTTTTTGCCACCCTTGTTCAGCAAGTCTTTTGCTAGAAGCTATTAACCAAGTAAGGAATAGGTATTTTTTGTTGCCTCTGGCATGAAATTCTTTGCAGTCAAGGCTTCTGATCAGAACATAGAGCAGGGCCTTAGCTGCAGTCCTATAGAACCAGCTCTCTTTGAGACCCTGGCTTTTTATAGGCTATCTACAAGCAATACAGATGTTAAAACTGTATTTTAAAGTATATCTGATGTGGTTCTGTACTGTACTGTATCGGCTCCAAGAACTAAAGACGACGACTGCAGATTTACGGTATACCCCGCCCTTCTCTCTGAATCAGAGACTCAGAGCGGCTTATAATCTCCTATATCTTCTCCCCCCACAACAGACATCCTGTGAGGTGGGTGGGGCTGAGAGAGCTCTCACAGCAGCTGCCCTTTCAAGGACAATTCCTGCGATAGCTATGGCTAACCCAAGGCCATTCCAGCAGCTGCAAGTGGAGGAGTGGGGAATCAAACTCAGTTCTCCCAGATAAGAGTCCGCACACTTAACCAATACACCAAACTGGCTCTCTATAAGATATGGCCTCCATAAGATATGTATGAGAGACCACAAATTCTCCCCCCAAAAAAATTTTGGGGCCTCAACTTCAGAATGCTCTCCCCCTTGAGCGCTACCTGGTGTCTACCTTTCTTTAGGCATCAGACCTTCACCCAGGTTTTTAAATCAATGGGCTCCATTTTGAAAAAAAAATTGTTTTATGGTCTTGCTGGAAGACCTGAGGATTGTTTTATGAGTACTGTTTTAGGCTACTGAAAGCTTGCTTTATACTGTTTTTAGTCCTTACCCTGTTTAGTTTCTTACACTAGTTTTAGTTGTGCTCTACCTTGAGCAGATCTCTGGAAAGGCAGTATACAAACTTTTCAAATGTGTACAATGTCCCTATAGAACAAAGTAGGAGTCCAGTAGCATGCATACGAAAGCTTATATTCTGAATAAAAATTCGTTGGTCTTAAAGGAGCTACTGGATTCCTACTTTGTTCTATTGCTTCAACCAACACAGATGCTCACCTGGATCAATGTCCCTATAGTTATTGCTCCAGTTGACTTATTGACTTTCAGTAGCAGTTTCAAAGAACCAAAACTGCTTAAGTGTGCCCACTGTTTGTTTTTGAGGGGGAGAGGAGTTAATATTTTTTTAAAAAAAAATCATAAGTTGCCAGTTTTAAGTAGAAATTTCAATCAAGGTAACATTAAATATGTACTCCGATGCATGTTTCCTATACAACAACACCCCACTGTCTTTCAAGAAATCCCAAGCAACATGTGCAAAGTTTTCCTGATTTGCCTTCACAACATTCTGTGAGATAAAGCAGGCTCAAATCAATGGACTACAGCAGAACAGGAATTTATAACCATATCTCCCAAAATCCACTCCAACACCTGTCGGCTACAGCTCAAAAAGAGTTGATTTGTAGTCGGTCAGTACCTGGTGATAACGACAACATCCCATGCTGGGAAACGTCTCACCTGAACCTGATTTCTGCACATAAAATTGCCGTGAGAGGCAAATGAAGAAACGTGGACATCTTTTCCTTGGCCGTTTGGCATTGCCAGCCTTCCACACACGCTACAAACTACAAATCATTCGACATTTGCCTACAAAACAAAGGGCAGTTTTCCACCTCACTCCCCCAAAATTATCTCCATTCCAAAAGCAACTTCGAAAAGCGTATCGGTTCCAAGAGAAGAAGGACTTCAGGACCTCTCTCAGGTCTCTTCCGCCACGCGCTGCAGTCGCCTTCCTCCTTTGGTTTCACTCTCCCAACCTCTAATGTCTAATACTCCATCCCTAAAAAGCATCATATTCGAATCCAATATTGGAGATTTCTAAAGCTTGCTGGATTACAAAATCAACGTCTCAAAGCAGCAAACCCTCCAAGCAGATTGCAACATATACTTACTATCCCATTGCTACTTTCCAGCCTCATCTAAAGGGTGAAAGTTGAAAGCGCCGCCAACAAGCGCAGGAAACAGGAACTCCTGCGAAGGAAATGGTCGCTTTTGCTTTCGGTGCTGCCCTCTAGCATAGAGGATAGCAGCTTTCATGTCTTCGAGGGGAAAAAACGAGACCACTAGATGGCGGTATTAGATAATGCAATGCAACTTTTTTGGGTTTTGCAGTTGTGTTTTGTGTAAACCGTAGTGAAAACAACAAAGAGCCGATGCCTTCTCTTGTGATCTGATGCTAAAATCTGTACAGCATTGCATTTCTCAAGAGGATCATCCTTCTAAGTTGCGGCTTGAGTGCATGGAGAGGCTTTTGTTATGTTTACATACTTTTTTTAAAAAGCTCCGTGCAGTAGAGTTATCTAGAAAATTTGGAGGCAGGAAGGCGCAGCAGACCATACAATTTAATATTTCACGGCGAACTGCTTTGGTCTTCCAGTATGCTGAGCTTGGAGGAACGCACTTATAATTAATTGCCGTGCACTGAGGAAATTCCAGACGGATAGCAAGCAAGCAAGCAAGGCACATGTGCGTGAATCAGAGGCTTTTCCACATGTAAACAGGATTGTGTAGTTTCTCTTTTGCTGCTGCGGCTGTCCATATCACTCAGCACCCATAGGGGCTTCCGCATACAGATTTCATACCCTAGCTGAAAAGCATTGTAAACATTATAGCAATTATAAGGGCATTTAAACACCTATTTTAAAAACACACTGTGGCAGGGGGAAGAACACAGGGCAGAAATATCGGATGCTATGTGGATGGAGCTAGGAGTATCCAAACTTATAATTAACTAAGTATACAACTCACTGCTAATACGCCATGGCCCGGTACCAGTCCATGGCCTGGGGGTTGGGGACCCCTGCTTTAGGTCAATTTTTTTTATATCCACAATAGAAAACCAAAGTGATTACAAAAAGAGGTGGGGTTAAAACAGGATCCAATAGAAGGAATAATCAATTAATTCAGACTGTGAAGGCTACCCCCAATTGTTACATAGTAGGTAATGTAGGATTAATGTTAAATCTTGCATGTGATAAGCAGATACAATAGGAAGTTTACAGAGAGATAGCTGAACCAACTGACATCTGTAATGTGTAGGCTATACAAGATATCACCTTTACTGTAACAGTTCAGTTCTTCTCAAGCATGTATGCTTTGAAACCCCATTGAATCAGTGGGACTTGCTTCCTGGTAAGTATGTTCAGGATTGCAGCCAGAGGAATCTGAAATACCTCTTAAGACTTGGAGGACAAAAAGCATCCAACTCAGCAATTCTCAGGATTTTCCTCCTGCCATTCCTTTGCAATTTTATCGCAGAATTGGGATTTCAATTCATCACAATATTCAGTAACCAGTGAGTGAACACTTCAATCTCTCATGGCATTCTGCTACTAATCTAAAAGTTACTGCTGTCTATTAAGCTTGAACTGGGCTAAATGTCATTAATCACCAAGGCACCACTGAACGCCTGCTTTATTTTGCTTTGCACTGTGTTCATCTCCCCATTCTTAAGCACTGTAGCAGCTGGAAGTGAATAGTGACAGGTAATTATAAAGGAGTCAACAGGTTCTGTATAAAAAGACAAAGCAGACATTTGGCAAACAAATTCAGCCATATTTCCTCAATTCAGTGGGTTTTAAAATGTAGTGACTCAGCCAAATAAGGACATTAGCATGTTTGGGAATGTTTCCAATTGTAGAAAGTTTATCAACTGTATCTAAAAAAGAACAGGAAGGCTGAACTGGATCCAACAACCCCATTCTGCAATACACAGAGATTATTCAGTGGGAAATGTTGTATTTATGTTTTCTTTAATTATTTGGTTCGCATGCAAGTGTTCAATTTATGTCAAAACAAATTTCCTGGACTCAAATATGTGTCGCTTAATGCATAGTATGGGGAATGTTATAATATAGCCTGATCTCATCAGAGTTTGGGACATGGGAGCTGAGCAGGGAAACCACCAATGAAGACTTTGCAGAGGAAGGCAATGGAAAACCACCTCCGCTGACTCACTTGCCTTGAAAAACCTTGCTTTTCTCTAGCCCAGGGGTTACCAACGGTAGCTCGCCAGATGTTTTTTGCCTACAACTCCCATCAGCCCCAGCCATTGGCCATGCTGCCTGGGGCTGATGGGAGTTGTAGGCAAAAAAACATCTGGAGAGCTACCATTGGCCACCCCTGCTCTAGCCTAAAGAGTCTCAAAGTGGAGTACAAGTACCTTCCCTTACTTCCTGGTAAGTATGTTCAGGATCTCAAGATCAAATCTCTCAGAGCACTCTCAGCCCCACCTATCTCACAGGGTGTCTGTTGTGGGAAAAGAGAGGGAATGAGATTGTAAACTGCTCAGAGTGAAGGGTGGAGTATAAATGCAATCTCTTCTTTTTTCCCCCCAACAGGCACCTTGTGATGTAGGTGGAGCTGAGAAAATTGTGACCTGCCTGATGTCACCCAGCAGATTTCATATGGAGGAGTGGGAATCAAACCGCTGCTCTTAACTGCTACACCACACTGGCTATCAACCTGTAGGGTTACTATAAGTTGACTTTGACTTGACAGCACTTCACACACCATGTGTGGTATATAGGCAGGGCACAAGCATTGTTTTTCTGGATCATGTACAAACTTGTAATCTGGGTTTCAGCACCCCCTTCAATGCATAAATCATCTTGAGTCTTCAAAGAAAAATAATCACAGTCAACTGAACTCCCTCCTCTCCTCCAGACTCTGGTCTCCCCAGGCTCTGCTCCCAAATCTCCAGGAATTTCCCAAGTTTGCAAACTTAATTGCACACTTTATTCTAGTGAATTACACTGGTGTTTATGAAGAAGCAACAACATGGCTAGCAGTGCAGATTCTATCCACTTGGGTTTTAATCTTTTCCAGTCATCCATTCTTGAATATTTAGCATAAGTAACAACTATAATCAGGTAAAATTTAAACCACTGGTATCTTTAAAGAAAATGTTCCAGTATTTAAGTACAAGATATGCAGTCAATCAAAACAAAGGCAATAATGAATTCCTTAGTTGCAGAATTTTTCAACTGAATCTAGTCACAGCAGGTTCAAAGAACCATGTTACATATTCCATGGGATTAAAAGACTTTAGGCTTACTTTGCACAAATTGTCTTCCTCTTTCCTGTATCCTACATGGCAAAAAGGCTTTTAAATCTTTGAATTTTGACTGCTATTTTTTTTAAAAAAGGATCAGTAAAGCAAAAAAGGAATGCCATTGTCCTAGTGCAAGAGCCCAAGTAGTTCCTAGTCGCAAGTCTCAAACTACCTATGGTGTAAATTAACTATTCTGCATGGTTCAGCCATAGATATTGCAATGTATCCAAGCAACAACAAGTTAGTTGCAATAAAAATTAATATTTTGTAAGTAATTTGAATGATATTGTCAACTAGGTGAGCAGGACCAATTAATTAATTATAGATTGCAGTCTTTCTTAAATTACCGTCTTTGATATATTACACCAGGCGAAATAAATTATGCATCACCTCACAAACTTTCTCAGCTGTAGGAAGGCCTTAATCTCCTTTTCAAGGAAAGTAGTGTAACTAGCTGAACAGCCAGCCTACAGTGTTATTGCCTATTGTATTAAAATAGTAGTAGTATTAAACTATGTCCAAAAAAAGATATGTAGAGCTTAAAATCTGTCAAACTATAAGCTATGTGACCCCCAGATCCTGCATGCAACGAGCATTTTCTTCAGAGGGTATGTATGATTGCAAGATTACAAGATTCATACTATTTTTTTTCAAATAGTTTATTGATTATTGAGTTGGATCCAGCCATCTCTTTCATCAATCTCATCAAATTCTTCTCTTTATTACAGTGCCTGCTGTGCATGGTTTTTACCAGTTAAGCTCCCATGATCGCTGACATAGCCTTTTCCTCCCTTTTTCACCAACAGGAAATACCGTAGATGTGTTCATATGTTTGTTAGTCAAGGGAGAGAGTGTGTTGTGCATTTTATGCATGAAAATACAACTGCATTTTACATATTTGTGAGTGTACACGCGAAGGTTCAATATGCTTGTAATAGATAATTTGGATCCGAAGAACCATGAGCAGAGTGAATTATTTATTTTCTGTCTTCTTTTTTACTTTGGTCCTCTTTGTTCCTGGTTCCCACCACCACTCCTTATGAGACCTTTCACTGACATCTCATTACAATGGTTGTTTCTGCAGGGATGAAAATGTCCAGCTGTACAGTTCCAAACTTAGTTACACACCCTCTTAAACCCACTGACTTCAATGGATTTAGAAGGGTGTAACTGTTTATCATAACACTGTAATCCTAAACAGAGTTACACCCTTCTAATGATTTAGAAAAATTTGCACTGTAAAACTTCTTATTGGTGCTGTCTCTTGGGGGGCTTGAAACAGAAGACAAGAGGTACTGTACTGCTTTGGCCACTTTTTTTTTTTTTTACCAGTAATCCATATTAGTTTTATTCTCACCCCTGCATTTCTGTTAGGGTTTCCTACCTTCAGGTGGAATCTGGAGATCTCTCAGAACTGAAACTTATCTCCAGAGGTCAGTTTCACTGGAGAAAATGGTTGCCTGGGAGGATGTAGGATACATGATACCCTCCTGAGGTCCATCCCCTACTCAGGCTCCACCCCCAAATCTCCAGAGTTGGCAACGCTTGTTTCTGTTTAGACTAGAAATAAATGAATGTACAAAATAGAGATGGGCAATTTCATCATCAGAGGCTACAAAAGAAACTTACTATCTGCAGTTTACATCTGATTTGCATATTGGTTGCATGAGTATGATGCATGCTAAGCAGCAGCAGCAAAGTGTAAGGTTTTGTTTGAGAACAGATGACATGCAGATGTTTGTGTCTGGTGATCCTGAAGCAGGGGAAAACAAAAGTATTAATATTTATTTATTTACTTACTTATAGTCCAGGATTCAAGGCAAATTACATAGAGTGAGACAATGAAATCAACAGGATGTGACACTCAACAAACAATGCAATAAGATCAGGGCTGCAGAAATCTAAAAGGCAAAACTGAAACAAAGCATATGTTTAATAACACATTAAACAGTGCACAATAGGATCCTACTTACAGTATGTTGTACACAATAGTATATACCTGATCATTTATCCAAGTAACTTTGTAAACCATTTTGTACAGTGCAACCCTGTTGATTGCCTTGTTTAGCACACAATATCGCCATTGCATTTTTAAAAAATTATCTACCCAATGATGAAGCTTTTTTAAAAAAAATCCAAAATTGCTGGATTGACTACATTAAATGCCTGTATAAATTTTTCAAGGGCCAAATTCAGTCTGTGGACCTGTGTTTCTTTCAACACCTGGTACAGTTTAGGGATGAGATGGTCTGTTTACTTAAGCAGAATACTTAAGGTCAGCAGGCCAAATACACTCAGTATTTCTTTGCCAGCATATGCTTTCTCACCAGAGCCTCTTCACTCTATTAACCCCATTTTGGAACACAATTATTATTCTTCTGGAACAGTGCACTCTGCATGTATTACCTAAAACCATCCCTTGTAGCTCCTATGGCAACAGAAAACCCCATTGCTTACTCAAATACTCTGGTCTAAAGCTGTGCTCAGTTTTGTTACTGAATGATTATTTGCGGGCAAACAAACAGGAAGGGAACTTGTGTCACTAACTAGCAACTAGCGAGGTGAGGAAATTATATGTATTAACACTCTTATTTTCCCCTGCCAATGATTACATTTTATAGCTGTGTTTAATATATTACATGGCAGCTGGACACTGAAATCCCTGTTGTTTCCTTCTGAAAGCAAGATGAAAAAATGTTGACTGGCTTTAATGGAAATAGGAGCAGGCCCTGATCAAATAACGCCTCAGGCACTGTCACTACTCAAATGTAGGTGTCTCTCTTGTTTGCACAGTACTTCAAAGATTTTATTCAAAGATCTCTTTGCAGTTTTTCTCCCCCTGTCAGATAGAATTTAATCCAATTGGCAGATCACAGAAGTAAAGATGCAAAAAAAAAAAAAAGCCAGACATAAAAGTAGAATTTTTCTCCATCCAATACACTTATGCTTAATACACTTATTTATAAGACACCCTTGTTATCTTCAGCTGTTTCCATTTGATGTTATCACTTGCTGTCTGTTTTGACATTTTTGGCTTTGGCCTTTAGGGAACAAATGGTAATATGAACCAAATATGATGTCATTATTGTTCTGTGGGATGAAAATTCCAACAAAATTCAATGTATTTTGTGTGTGAGAGGGTGTGAATATGAGTGCGCTAAGAGTATAGTTTTCTCTCTACACGTGTCTTGTGGTATCCCAAGATTAAATTAAAAATCTGTATATTTCATCTGCCCTAGTCAGTTCTATAGCATGAACATACTTCAGCAATTTGAAGAATTATGTATCTCATCTGAAGATATCAGGAAGATCATAAATGAAAAGCAGAGATACTTCTTTCTTCTTGCTGGATTCTAGTTCTATATCATGTCCATTTGTGCTTTATTGTAACTGTAACCCATAGCCACCACTGCTTTAGGACTGAGGCTCTATGAATATACATACAGCTTCATGACAGCATTTATTAACTCAACATAAACATTCTTCCAACAGCATTATCCTCAGATGTGCCTCCTGATCCATAGTCCTAATCGACTCAGGCTTAATTCCCTAGGTGTCCTCCTTTGCTCCCTGGAAGATGTTAGAGTCAACTATTTTCAAAGTCAATATAATTAAGTAAATGGACAATGAAACAGCCCTGTTTTTTTTTTAATTCCTATATGATGTACCTGTCATGGCAACTAGATCACAAGCAGGAAAGATCCTGCCTGTTTAAAGTAATTCTTTTGGAGACTGAACCTGTTATTGGTAATTATTTCTATAAACCAGTCATCTGCTTTTAATTCAGCCAAAACAGTATCTTAATATCACTAGCAAAAAAGTTTAATATGGCAGACACATAAAAAGTACTTTCCATACATGTCCCATCATGTATAAATGTGCTAATTAAATTAGTTGGACAATTTACTTGTCAGTGTCTGCAGAATATCTAGGTCTTTGATCACTTTGACATAAAAATGGGAATGTTCCTCATGATAAATTAATTTATATATGATACGGTACATTTATTTATTATTATTATTTATCATATGGCAGAGTTATACACAGGAAACATATAAAATATGTAACCAAGTTGATACAGTGGCTATGCAGACCAATTGGGCAATCCCCCTAAACCAGGGATGTCAAACTCATTTGTTATGAGGGCCAGATCTGACATAAATGAGACCTTTCCTTCCTTCCCCAGGGGACTGGGGGGGGAGCCTCGGCCAATAGAAAGAAGAGAGGCTTGACTTAGTAGCTCTGCTGTGCGATTGAGAGAGCCTGGAAAAACAAGCTCTGCCTCTCCTCCCTCCACCCCTCCCCAAAGGAGGAGCCTCAACCAATGAAAAAAAATAGAGGTTTTGCTCTGTAGCTCCTGTGCAATTGAGCAAGCCTTGCAAAGCAAGTTGTTATGCAGAAGGAAGCAAGAGATAGGGAGAAGGAAGCAAATAACAACCAATTGCTCAGGGGCCTGATTTGGCCCCCGGACCACATGTTTGACACCCCTGCCCTAAACACTAATCTCTAAATTTTCAATCAACTCAGTTGCACCTGAGGTGAGTTCAAATAGCTCTATTACATCCAGGCCTCAGATTCAGTGGGAGCTCACAGGAGCATAGCTTCTGAACCTTTCTGAGAGTTCCTCCTCCTCCTTCTGAGAGTTCCACCTCCTTGTGCATTGAATAGTATGTGCAGCTGCATAACAATCCCTGGATGAGCTCAACCACCTATTTTTCTACAAAATGACCCCTGCCATCACCTTGGAAAGCACAATGCTCACATTTCTGTGACAGCTTGGTGGGCTGCCTACAATTGCATTCAGGTCTTGGTATTTTACCCCATTTAAACAACAGGTCTACACAATTACCAAAGCCTGTCCATATTCTATTAGATGTTTTCCATACTTTACATGGTAAGTCAAATCCTGAGGGCCTCTCATTGGTGTTTACCAGGTTATGGATATTGGGTGAAACTGATTGCAACCATGTTCACAAACATTCATTCCCTAGATCAAAATTTTGTGATTGCAGGATTTGTGCAGATCTTATAGCTGGGGGTCAGGATCTTAATCTGGATAGACCTGCATCAGTCAGTCTTTGTGGATGGAAAACTCTCTGTTTTCAGTTATCTTTCTATATTCACAAAGAGCATCATAGTTGGAGATGAAGGGGGGCAAAGTGGCACAACATGGCTGGAGTGGGTTTAATACATCCTCTGATGGTTCTCGTTGTTGTATTGAGTTGGACATCAAATTTGTGCATATGTGGGCTGCTGAGCCACACTGAAGCACCATATTCTGAAGTACTACACACCAGCCCCAAAGCTGAGCATCTAAGTGTTGTAGCAGACACACCCCAAGTAGTACCACATAATTTTTGGATAACAGTGTTTTATGTGTGAATTTTCATTGCCACATTGGTAAGATGGTGTTTATAGCTCAAGGTCCTGTCCAAAGTAACATCAACGTACTTAGGGTATGGTGTGAAAAAATGTTGACGTTTAATGGAAATAGAAGCAGGCCTTGATCAAATAACACGTTGGGCACAGTCACTACTCAAATGTAGGCGTCTCTTGTTTGCAGAGCACTTCACAGATCTCTTTGCAGTTTTTACCCCCTGTCAGATAGAATTTAATCCCATTGGCCACCGAATGTTTTGGTTTTTCAGGTTTCAGCAGCTATTTTTGCTTTCATGAATCCCCCTGGGAGTCTTCCTGTTCTCATGATGTCAGTGAGAAACTTTGCAAGCCACTTCTTAGTGAATGTGCTGTTGTGGATCAGTAAATAATGATGGATGCAGTCAAAGCCTAGTTAGTGTCTTTCTGTTCTTAATATCCTTAAGTGTCTTAGAAATCTCATCAGCACTGAAATCCCCTGAGAGCTTGCAGTCTCCAGGGCAGGTGCGTTCCAAAATCTGGAGTTATTTTTTTATCTTGGTTCTAAAATCTCGATCCCTCAGAGCTCTAGATAGGGATACCAGTTGGGCAGCTGCCTGGATTGATGTTACCACTGGATTTCCTCGTAGCACAAGTAGGTTTGCACCTAGTTTTTTCAACATACTCCAAGCTTTCCTACTGGAATGCCTGAAATCCAAATCTGCAGTTGCTATGGTCCATTTTTGTCTATGTGCAGCATTGAGTTTATGGAGTAGTACATCTGCTACTTCTGGGTCTTTGCTGTCAAGGGAATTTTGATACAGCCTCTCACTCTGCTCTAGCCTGGAATATATATTTTCTGAAATCTTCGAGGAATGTGCATCTTTGGCCATAGATATAACAGCTCCAGTGAATCGGCAGTAGTTATTATGTGTTGGAGGGACCCATCCAAAACACCTATCCAGATCTTCAATGAAACCTTTCCAATTAGCCCTCTTAAAGTTCCATCATAGTCTTGGAAAAGCACTGATAACTGGTATTTGGATTCCTAACTCAAGGATTACAGATTGACACTGGTTGTGTGGGAAAGCCTCAAGAACATGCCTGTGTATAGGCAAGGGCTAATTTCTCCAGTCAGACGAAACAAATGTTAAATCAATGTTGGCTTCTCTATTCCATGAAACTGATCTGAAGGTGACTCTGTCTTTAGCATCAAAAACAAAATGCAAGCCATGTCCTTCACCCCATCAACAAGTGCCTCACTGTTCCTGTTAACCATGTATCTCTCATTTCCATGGTGGCTTTAAAAGTCACTGGCGTATACAGAAGGATGAGAGTTGGTTGATAGGACATATGCTGGCCATGAAATTGCAGGTTGGTGAACATTGACAACATGTACTTCCCCAACTTTGTGACTGCGTGGATGTCATTGTGGATGTTGGTCAATAACAGCTTCACTTTTTCAGTGTTGCTGTAAGTCAATATGCCATTGGAATGCTGGTATGTGATGCCAATAACACCATATTCTGCAATTTTTGCTCTGTGGCAGACTTGATTTTTATCAAGAGGAGTTTCTTGAACAAAGCTAAATCTATTTTATTGGCCAATAAGATTTACAACAAGTATTTGCATTTAGACTTGTTTATATCTTCAATATTCACTTGGCAGATTTGGATGCAGTCTCCTATACCTCTTGTCAAGTAGTCCTGAGACAATTTGATTATTTCCATGTGTGTAGTGTAGCCAGGAGATCCTACGATTGTCTTGAAGCCAGAAGTTCTAGATCTTTAGCGTTATCCAGCGTGCAAACATGATGAGGTGAGCTAGAATTGCACGTGGAACACTAATATAATCAAGTAGTCTAAATCATATTTTGACCCTATGTTAGATAAAATTGGATATTCACTACAGTCTGGTATCTTTTTAGTACTTTCTCTTACTACTCACTTTTCTGGTCTTCCATACCCAGCTCTTGCTATGTTAAGCTAGTTATTTTTCACAGCATCCTTTCTTATTAGTGACATTTCCCCCTACTCCTCAGTTCTCTTTCCCTTCAAAACTCTGTCTTCACCTGTTCACTGAAGGTTCTGTTTGCAGTCCAGAAGATATTCTATCCCAATCCTTCAGCTAATCTCCTTTCTTGATCCTTACATTTCTTGCAGATTGGGTCCTTCATGTTCTAAACATCAACCTTTCCTTGAGGGCTTTACTAAGCCAAACAGTTCTTACCATTCTCCCACAAGAAGCTGTAAAGTGAAGTTATGAACCATCAGTAAAGTGGGCTCTGTTGAGTCAGTGGACATAATTAGTTGCTGCCACCACAAGTACTGCACCCTACATCTCTTGGGAGTTCTGTATCAACAATTAGGCTCAACATTAGGGAGAACTTCTTGAATGTTAGAGCGGTTCCTCAGTGGAACAGGCTTCCTCAGGAGGTGGTGGGCTCTCCTTCCTTGGAGGTTTTTAAACAGAGGCTAGATGAGCCACACTGACAGCCACACTCCATCTGACAGCAATGAAGATCCTGTGAATCTGGAAAGAAAAGGTCCCCTGTGCAAGCACCAGTTGTTTCCGACTCTGGGGTGACGTTGCTTTCATAACATTTTAATGGCAGACTTTTTTTACGGGGTGGTTTGCCATTGCCTTCCCCAGTCATCTACACTTCCTCCCCAGCAAGCTGGGTACTCATTTTACCTACCTCGGAAGGATGGAAGGCTGAGTCAACCTGAGCCGGCTACCTGAACCAGCTTCTGCTGGAATCGAACTCAGATCGTGAGCAGAGGGCTTCGACTGCAATACTGCAGCTTTACCACTCTGCACCACAGGGGAGGTATTTGTGAGTTTCCTGCATTGTGCAGGGGATTGGACTAGATGACTCTGGAGGTCCCTTCCAACTCTATGATTCTATTATTCTAATTACAGAAACACCTAGGTTCCTCCATGGAACTTATCGTCAGACAAATCCACCTGGGCGCAGAAAGAGCCCAAAGGACTAGAAGGAGAGCCTTCCACCCACTTCCGCTCATAGCAAATTACTTAATAACCTTGTAAAATCAATGTCTAACCTTTAATAACACTAAAATAAGAATATTTTATGTTGCTATATTGTGCATATACATAAAATGCTATCACATGTGTGAAAATTATTTTTTAAAAATTCTATTTATTTACACTATTTATATCTCATCTTTCAGCCTGTCAGGGCCACCAAATTGGCTAACTATTGCAGCATAATATATCATAAAGCCAGTTAAACGCAGAACTAAAATCAGGCTTGCCAGCCAGTAGCTGGCACCCAGCGGAAGATGGCACCCAATGGATGGAGCCAGTGAGGCAAAGATGGCACCCAGTGGAAGATGTGAGAGGGCAGGAACATGGAGCTGCATGTTCACCTTGATGGCATGATTTCACTCCTTTTGAAAAATTTCCAAAAGAAGATAGAATTATAATTTGGTACTTGCTCTCAGCTGCTAGGACATTGTATGCGCAGTTGTGGAAGCAAGAGAGAATACCAGAGATATGGGACTGGATCTTAAAAGTTATAACATGGAGTGAAATGGACAAATTGACAAGAATTTTAAAAGACTATGATTTAGAAACTTTTAGGTTGGAGTGGAAGAAGTTCAGAAGTTATATAGAAAAAGAGTGGAAAATAAAAGGACATTGGACAATTTTTGATAATGATTAAGTCTTAAAAGAAAGAAAAATAGAAATTTTTGTTTTATTAGTGGTACCTTTAAATATTAGTATTTTAAATATACAACACTGGCGGGGGTCAAGTAATGGGGGGAGGGGGGATTAGAAAAGTAATATATGGGATAGATAAAAAGAAGTAATTAATAATGCGAAGAATTAATTGTTACCATGTTACTGAAATAAAAATGTTTTAAAACAGAGAGTTAATTATAACTACTAACAGAGCTGAGCACCTGTTTTTGAGCGCAGAGCTCTTCAAATCAAAATATAAGGATGATGCTCTGTTTGTGGCCCCCACTAGAATCTTGCTATAACAAGTTAAATGGCCTACATTAAAGGCTGTTGTTAATCCTATTCTTATTTGAAATGTCACTATATGGATCTAGATTTCTCTTAGAATCATAAGTGTTGCAAGTGACCTCCAGGGTCATCTAGTCCAACCCCCGAACAATGCAGGAAATTCACATATACATTTATTTATTTATTTATTTATTTTATTCGATTTATATCCCGCCCTACCCCACCGAGGTGGGCTCAGGGCGGCTTACAACATAAAAACCAACAGAATCCATTTAAATACATTCATGATAGATTAATAATTATAATTATACAATAAAATATATAAAGTACATATAGAATACATAAAAATACATCCCCCCGCGCCCCCAGTTACCCCTGCTCCATGCCCAGAAGATGGCAAAACCTAATTTGAATATATCTTATATTATTATATTCTCAAATAGTTTTATTATATTGTTCTTTTAAAATGTAATAATATTTGGAAAGTAAAGACTATTATTGATAATGTAGTTTACTGATACCTTAATAATTTAACAGGAAGCCGTGGTATGTACATGTACACTTGTAAGCATAACATCGATATATTCAGTCTGTTTATTATCTGAGTTATATAGAAGTATTTTATCATAGAGTTTATGTTATTGTATGATTGTATTGTATGAGTTGTGGATTAGAAGTGACTTTAACATTCCTTTTCTGAGGAGGGCATTTCATTAATTTTTCTTGCTTCTACAAGGCAAGCTACACACTTCACCCAATATCTCTCCTGCATGTAGGAGATACAGGAGCCAAGCTTTTCTTTCGTCTGGTCAACTTTAGTTCAAGGTGAGCTTGGAATCATTGTTCCCTCTAAGCTGAGTTAGCATGAGCTAACTCACAGTTTTTTAGCTTCCAGCTCACACATTTTTGTCCTAGCTCAGGAAAAATGGCCCCAGAGCACAATAATTTATGCAGTAGCTCACAAAGTAGAATTTTTGCTCACAAGACTCTGCAGCTTAGAGGGAACATTGCTTGGAATACACCTATTTACTTAAAATCCCTCCTCCCTACCCTAGAAATGAAGATAATTAGCGAAAGGAATGCATTCTGTAAGCGCTCAGAGGCGCTTCCAACTTTTATTTTAACTTGGATCCAACTTCTCGACTAACAGAACGTCAAGGCAGCTATCACTCACTCCCCGCCAATCCCTCGGTCAACCAACGCAATTTGTGAAGGGGGGGGGGGCTTTGAGAGGAGAAGCTAAGAGGGGCGCTTTTCTCTTTCTTGGGGGTAACGCCTGAGGCTGGACCTGGGCAAGCTTAGAGGTAGCAGCTACAGGCAGCTTAGTAAGAGGAGGAGAAGGAGGCGGCGGCGCGGACGTCACTTTCCCCGGCCGCATGTTTACGTGGAGATGAAGATGGCGGCGCCGGTGGGTCCGCCACGGAGTCTCTGCGCCTCGTAACGCAGAAGAATTCGTGAGAGTTGAAGTTCGCCGTCCCTTCCCGCGTCTTGGGACGGCGGGCTGCCCCCTTTCAGCCTGGCGCTCGGTAACGCTGTGGTCTCTCTGCGCAGGGGCCATGGAGGACGAGGAAAGGCAGAAGAAGCTGGAGGCCGGCAAAGCCAAGGTAAGAGACCCGAGGCGGTGGGTAGAAAGGGAGGTTGTGCAGGAGGGTCAGGGCGCGAAGAGGGACAGGCCAGGGCGCTACCAAAGAAGGGCAAAGTAACCGGCAGGCAGGATTTAATGAGTGACGGGACATAAAGGCTGCCTATGCCCCCTCTGGCGAGCGAGCTAAATTTTAAAGCTCCAGGGACAATTGTGCCGGCGAGGCGTGCCCTGGCATCTTTCCCGTGCTGCGCTTTCTTTGTTTGACACGCTCTCTTTGGGTGTTCTGTGGAAGTGATAGTGGTAAGATGGGCCATTCTTATTCGCTTTAAAAAAATGTTGCGTTGCAGGTTTGGAAACTGTTTTCGCTTTTTTTATGTGTAAGTGTGGTAATGCGGTTGGCTCGTGACAGCTGTTGCTGGACAGAGGCAGCACATGCCTTGAAAATGCCACAGGTGCCAAGTGGTGTGCACAAGGCTGTGCCTTCTCTTGCTGAATAAATTAGTCCAGCAGAGCCGCAGATCTCACATGCGCATTGAACTGGAAGTTTCATGCAGCAGAATACAAAGGGAATGCATAGTGTTCTGTCTCCCCCATCACCATCATGTACACATGATAGCAGCAAGTAATGTAGGAATTATTCTTATGCGTCTGATTTTTGTTAAGCTTCCACCCAAAATAAAAGGTATCATTTATTATGCATACATCCCATTGTATTTCTGGGATGCCCAGATATGTGATTGGTGACACATAAAGCATGTTTTTATTAGTATGAAATTAATTTAAATGTTGTTATACACAGGAATATGCCTTTTAAAAAGTGTATGGCAAATATGTTCTTCATAACTTTTGCAAGGATCTCAGTGTACACAGTAATTTGCATTCCTATTTATCTTTGTAATTGGTGATTAATTGTGAAGTTGCACCATAGGTCCATTTAGTTCAGCATTTTGGGCTGTATTAGTTCTTTGAGATCTTTTCCAGAACCTGCTACCTGTGATCCTTTTGACTGGAAATATCCAGTAACTGTCATTGAGATCTCCCAAATGTGACTGTGTGTGGATTCTTCTCACCCCTCTCTGAGGGATAACCAGATCCAGAGTTTGAAATTGGAATCTCATGCATACTAAATTTGTGCTGTTTTGCAGGGTTTGCTCTTTCTCCGCATTAAATAGGAATGCAAACACAAATTGTCTTCACAGTGTGCTTATAAATAATATAGCACCATAGAGCTATAGCTAGCTGTAAGCGAAGCTGCCAGTTACTCAGTGAAAGGCCAGTCCTTAATGTGTTAGAGAGTGAACACCTTATCACACTTAACAGAATTCAGAGAACAGAAATGGTGGGTAATTTTAGGGGGGGTGAATGCTTATTTTGCCTTCTGATATGTGAAACTGGATAGCAGTTAATTTATGCAGTATTAGGTAAACATAAAAGTGTACTGGCCTAAAGGTGGAGCCTTTGGCACCTTTGTTATCAGCATTCCTCTGTGGTGGTGAAATTTATATGATGTATTTCTGTATGAACAAATCTTCAACCAGGCTATTATTGCCTTCAGATAGAGTTTTAGGGATGCTTGCGTCTTAAGCATTACAGAGAAGGCTGCTCGAGCATAATTTTTATTTATTTACAAAAATTTGTTTCCTGCCTTTCTGTGCCCACAAGGCAGTTGACAATTTAAAAAAAATACATGATAAAATCACATTTTAGAATTGTTAAAATCATCCCCCAGCAACATCATGAAAACAATCAAATCAGAGTGAAAATACATACAAGACAACCCACCCCCCAGCAATTAAAACATTGGAAGGAATCACTGAGAGAATACAAACAAAAAGCCCCTACCCACTGTTGAAAGGTGGCAATAGAAGAATCTCCCTGGAGAGAGAGTTCCAGAGGATGTCTGGGTAGAGCAAAAAGAGGAGAAATTAAAAATGGAGAGAGGTAGATAGGAAACAAATGAATAAAAGAGTAGGAGAACTAAGGTCACAACCGTTTCCATATAATCTCTTGCCTGCCCTAATGGTATGGTTCCAAATGTCTGTCTTAGCCTTTCCTATCTTTTATTATGAATGCCTTCTATATATTGGACAATATTCCTTTTATTTTCCCATCAGATAACCTCTGTCTTCTTTCTGAGTCCTGCATCTTAAAGCAAAGGCTTTCTAAAGTAGCCTCTTCATAGTAGTCCACTGCCACCTGTCACTGTCTTGTTCTAGAAGTGCTTGTTCCATAAGTCCTGCATTACTAGAACTTCCTGTCAACAGGCTATAAGAAATCTATTAATACCAGAACTTATAAACATAGTACACAGTTCTAAGCCATAATTTTAAAGGCTCTGCATGATTCTCTGTAGGAGTATGAATGACAAAGCTTTTTGTATGTCTTTGTGAGATACTTGGTGAATGGTACACTGTTAATCCTTTGTTAAAGAGTTGCTGCTGTCAAAGTGGCTTGCAGCCAAAGTTTTTTCCATTGAAGTTTAGACATCTGTATTATAATACCTAGTTAATACCATCATTCTACGCTAATTTCAGTAGCCTAGTAGTATCTATACTTGCGATGTGATAATAATTATAATACTGGTTTGGTGATTGCAGTAGAGTTGTATGGCAGAGGGCATGATTTAGAGACCCATCAATCATTCCTGTCAGTAAATCTCATTCTACATCCCCAAGCAAGACTCTGGAGGATGGCAGATATATTCCCAAAATAATTCTGAAGTATAAAGAACAGTTTGAGGGTTTAGAACCAGTGCTAGTACTAATCAAGAAACTTAATATTAATATGCATAAAGTAATCTTTCTTTTGAGTGCCAAAGTTTCACATCATTTTTCTAAACTTTTCTTTAAACTGAGGAAGAGAGCTTTAAAACAAATTCAGAGAAACCATAAAATCTTCAGTGACTTGCCTACATTTCTTCTCATATTCTGGGAGTCAAATGCATATGGTGGTTAGGAATGTAGAACTTTTACGTTAAGCAGGAAAATATTTGTGATTATTATGTTAATGATGGTCACTATGAACAATGAACTTGATAATTTTGCTATACATTATGCATGTCTAGAAAGAAAGCATGATGGGTGCCCTAAATCATGAGACTGTCTCCAGATTTAAGAAATAATGGCAAGTTTCTTTCCTTAACAGTCTCTTTCCTTTCCTTATCAGAGCAGCAGCTCTAAATATAGATTTAGACAAGATCCTACGTGTCTGCATAACACTCCCTTGACAGCACAGCTACAGCCTGCATTGGATCACATTGCTTACATATTAAGTGTGCTTACTGAAGATTTCCAAATTATTCCTGTAACTATTTTAAAAGAGTATAATATCCTTTAGGATGGCCACTGTGCAAAGTATCTTTCTGAGCAAGAACATGATCTCAACATGTTCTTGGGTATTTTGGAGGTTATTGCTCTTTGCTTCCTGTTCCTTTTCAGATCAATGAACAGCAGTGTTTAATTGCTTCATATGGAAACTACAAAGTTTGTGCTTCATAAAATCTCTGTAGGTAGGAACTTGATATGGGCTCATTCACCTGCATTTTGGCATTGCCAGATTTGCTCTGTGATTTCCTCTGACACCCCCCCCCCCAACCTATAGCTGGTTGTGCCATCCTGTGTTTGTGTAATCATGTACTTAATGTAGGGTTGCCAGGTCCAATTCAAGAAATATCTGGGGACTTTGGGGGTGGAGCCAGGAGTCTTTGGGGGTGGAGCCAGGAGTCTTTGGGGGTGGAGCCAGGAGACATCGGGGGCGGAGCCGAGAGCAAGGGTGTGACAAGCAAAATTGAACTTCAAGGGAGTTCTGGCCATCACATTTAAAGGGACTGCACAAATTTTTAAATGCCTTCCTTCCATAGGAAATAATGAAGGATAGGGGCACCTTCTTTTGGGGCTCATAGAATTGGACCCCCTGATCCAATCTTTTTGAAACTTGGGAGGTATTTTGGGGAGAGGCACTAGATGCTATACTGAAAATTTGGTGCCTCTATCTCAAAAAACAGCCCCCCCAGAGCCCCCGATACCCGCGGATCAATTCCCCATCATTCCCTATGGGAATTGTTCATAGAGGTGCATGATGGCTCTGGGGGCGGGGCTTCCCCCGCCGGCCAGCTGGCTGGGGGCGGGGGGAAGCCTGTAAAACCGGGGGATCCCCCTCTGGGACCTGGGGATTGGGAAGCCTAACTTAATGTACTTTTAATTAATATGTGCCTATTGTCATGTGGTTTTGGTCTGTGAGTCTGATAATAAAAATGGATAAACTTGGTGATAGATCTTCAAGCATGACCTGCAGTATTATACCAGTAAAAGTGGTTCTCATTAGCTGTTTTATATATAGCCTTTTCTTCTTCTCTGGCTCACTTCTAGGATCAGTGGTCAGAAATTCTCCCATCCCTCTCATGTTAATGCATTAAATACTTTTCCTTAAGAATGCTGCTGTTACTTCTTATGACTGCCTTAACAATGGAGTCTTTGATAAACGGCTTTCCCTTTTTCATGTCTAGATAGTCTCCTGACTTTCTTGCCACATGTGTAGCAAAGACTGCTGGTATCAGCCTTCTGCTTGCTTTCCTTTGTTCTTCATTCCCATGCAGAGGTGTGTCTCCTTTCCCTGACTGTACTAACATAGCCGGCTGCTGACAGAGCAAGACATCAGCAGTAGTTACTTCTATTATTCACACACACAAACCTCTTTTCTGCAGAAGCAGTGAAATTCTAGGCAATGAATGGGCAATTTTAATTAAGTTCAGGGTTTGTGCACAATGCATGTGTGTATGTGGAATGCACATATCCAAACAAAGGCCAATCAATAAGAGGTGTAAGTGCTAATCTTATTTGTAGACATTTGAACAAAGAAAGGTGCTTGCAAGGCTTGAAAATGGTATTGTAAAATAGCTACTTCCAATACAATATCTGAGGCTATTGTATTTGCTCTATTGTTATGGAAATGTAATGGGGGAAAGACTATTTATCTGTACATTTTCCATAACTGCAAAAAAGGGGGAGGGGAATGCCTAAGATGGCATATTTCTTAAAAGAGGCATACCTGTTTTTTAGCTTTGAAAACCACTTTGTGTTGTAAACTTGGCAGTTGTCATTACTAAGTATCTTGGAAAAGGGAATTGAAACTATAAAACTCTCTATGAGTTTGAGCAAGCAAATTATTCTTAGTTCATTGGAATCTGCTGTTTACATAGCTGTGGTATATGTTAACTGATGCATGGTAATTCTGTGATACTGCAGTAGCAAACAGGGGCGTAGCTAGGGCTTTGGGGGCCCGGGGCCCAAGATTTATGTGGGCCCCCCTATGTGTGTGCACGCCGCCAGAAACAGGATATGATGTCACTTCCGGTGACGTCACTTCCGCAAGATGGCCACCACTTGCGAGGGAGCCCTGCTGGAAACAGGAAGTGATGTAACTTCCCCAAAATGGCCACCACTTGTGGGGGGGAAACAGGAAGTGGTGTCACTTTGCGGGCGGCACCCCCCCCCAAGATGGCACTGCTGGTGCGATCTAGGTCATGTGATTGATAACCTGATTACCCCACCACACCATGTGACAGGGAGAAATGCCACAAGCAGCCTGCTGGCCCAGCTGTTCCCCTTGTGCCCTGAACTTGTGGGACTTCTATATTAAGCAAGCTTACAAGAAAAACAAGGAAAACAAAAACAGGCATACTGATGTGGTTTTCAACAAGCAAAGCTATAAGGAGGTCCCCATGGAACGTCTAATCACTTAGATTTTCTCCCAAGCTAGGATTTCCCTTGCCTTTATGCTAGTTGCTACTATCAGATCTTTCCAGGGATCCCTGGATGTCCCATAAGTAAGAATAAGCCAGTCAGCTATTTGTTAAAAGCAGTTCTTTATCTATTCCACCCTTTGGGTGAAGAAGTACTTCCTTTTATCCGTTTTAACCTGACTGCTCAGCAATTTCATTGAATGCCCACGAGTTCTTGTATTGTGAGAAAGGGAGAAAAGTACTTCTTTCTCTACTTTCTCCATCCCATGCATTATCTTGTAAACCTATATCATGCCACCCCGCAGTTGACGTTTCTCCAAGCTAAAGAGCCCCAAGCGTTTAACCTTTCTTCATAGGGAAAATGTTCCAACCCTTTAATCATTCTAGTTGCCCTTTTCTGGACTTTTTCCAATGCTATAATATCCTTTTTGAGGTGCGGTGACCAGAATTGCACACAGTATTCCAAATGAGACTGCACCATCGATTTATACAGGGGTTTATGATACTGGTTGATTTGTTTTCAATTCCCTTCCTAATAATTCCCAGCATGGCGTTGGCCTTTTTTATTGCAAACGCACACTGTCTTGACATTTTCAGTGAGTTATCTACCATGACCCCAAGATCTTTCTCTTGGTCAGTCTCTGCCAGTTCACAACCCATCAACTTGTATTTGTAGCTGGGATTCTTGGGCCCAATGTGCATTGCTTTGCAGTTTGCACTTGGCCACACTGAACCTCATCTGCCCACTCACCCAGCCTCAACAGATCCCTTTGGAGTGCCTCACAATCCTCTCTGGTTCTCACCACCCTGAACAATTTAGCGTCATCTGCAAACTTGGCCACTTCACTGCTCACTCCCAACTCCAAATCATTTATGAACAAGTTAAAGAGCATGGGACCCAGTACTGAGCCCTGCGGCACCCCACTGCTTACTGCTTACTAGCTTGGTGTCAGGGAGTGTGGTCTCATATGCAAATGACTTCCTGCTGGGCTTCTTCTACCAAAAATGCCCTGCAAAAACAATAGTGATGTCAGGAGGTGTGGCCTAATATGCAGATGAGTTCCTGCTGGGCTTTTTCTACTCAAAAAGCCCTGGTAATGCATGACATTTTCTCTGTATAAAAAAACCCTTGCTTACAAGAGCTAGGTGACTGGTGTCTGTACATTTCAAGTCAGTGTCCCTAAGAACATAAGAGAAGCCATGTTGAGTCAGACCAGTGGCTCATCCAGTCTAACACACTCTGTGTCATACAGTGGCCAAAAAGACCCAGGTGCCATCAAAAGGTCCTCCAGTTGGGCCAGAGCTCCAGAAGCTCCCCCACACTGTTGCCCCCCAAGCACTAAAAATGCAGAGCATCACTGCCCTAGACATAACAACGTAACAGAAGCCATGTTGGATCAGACCAACGGCCCATCCAGTTCAACACTCTGTGCCACACAGTGGGCAAAGCCCAGGGGTTATCAGGAAGTCTACCACAAGCAGGGCCAGAACTCCAGAAGCCTCCCCCCACCACTGTTGCCCCCCAAGCTCTAAGAATGCAGAGCATCACTGCCCTAGACATAAGAACATAACAGAAGCTACATTGGAACAGGCCAATGACCCATCCAATCCAACACTCTGTGTCACACAGTGGCCAAAAAACCCAGGTGCCATCAGGAGGTCCATCAGAGGAGCCAGTACACTAGAAGCCCTCCCACTGTGCCCCTCCAAGCACCAAGAATATGGAGCATCACTGCCTCAGACCTAAGAACATAAGAGAAGCCATGTTGGATCAGGCCAATGGCCCATCCAGTTCAACACACTGTATCACAGAGTGGCCAAAAAACCCAGGTGCCATCAGGAGTTCCACCAGTGGGGCCAGAACTCCAGAAGCCCTCCCACTTTCACACCATTCTGCACTCAGCTCAAACTGGGCAGCCTCCCCGCCCCAACACAAGACCCTTGCAAATATTTAAACCCGATTTTCATTTCATTCTTAACCTACCAAAAGCCAGCCAAAATAAAAGTCTTCTGCCTGTTCTAAGATGAAAGGATGGGAGGAGGAAGGAGGGGAACCACATAATTGCTAGCTTGACAAATGTAAGGTGAAAAGTTCTTCCTTGACTTCCCATGAGAAACTTTTCGTTACATTTCAGCACTTTACACAGCCTTTCTGAAAAGCCACTTAAGAAGGACCACTGTTAAATGTGGGATGGGTCCTATGATATATTACTGCGAAATAGCACTTTAAACGCAGTGGGTCATCGTAACAGCTTTGCACTTGGGTCACAAGTATGATGCCAGCGGGTAACCCTAGAGCAAATTAAGGAGCAGTGGGAGAGGCTGTAGTACATGATGAGACAGCCACTGCCAAGACAAAGTAATCCCAAAGCCAACTTTCCTGAATAAGCAGCGTCAGAGACATAATAATAATAGGAGCGCTGCGCCTTTAAGCCGCGCGGATGGGAGCTGTCCTGCGCTTTCTTCTCGGCGTTTTTTGGCAAGTCCCACCTCACGGGGGCCAACCCGCGCGCTCGGCTAGTGTGCGGGCGGGAAGGCCGGCGGCACCTGTCTGCTGGGGGGGGGGAGGGCTTCTCGTTCCGTCCAGGAAAGGCGGGAGAGCTCCCTTCGCTGCTGGAGAGCGGACAGGCAGGCGGGAGGAGCCGGAGGCAGCCCCTGTGGCTGGGCGCTTACCTGTCTGTGGGGGTGGTGGGCTCCGAAGCGATGGCCGTGACGCTGGACGCCAGGGAGAGCGAGGGAGACGCCGGGGTGCTGAGCTGGCTGCCGCTGCTGCTGCTGGCCTCGGCCGCCGTTGCCTGGCGCTCCTTGTGGTGCTTCTTCAAGTGCCAGTTGCCAAACGCCGAGCGTTTCTTGCGTTCTCCGCCGCCGGCCGGGGGGCTGTTGTGGCGATGCTGCTGCTTCTCCTGAGGAGACGGCGAGGGGAGCGGCGTCTCCCGGCTCGTGTCCGGCTCCGAGTCCTCCGACTAGCTCCTGTGAAAGAGCCTGCCGAGCCTCCTCAAGCCCCCTTTCTCCATGCCGCGCGCGCTGGCCCGCCTCACAGCACCTTAGCCTAACACGGCCATTGTTCGGGGGCCCCCCTTGGCAATGCGGGGACCCCCGGACCTGGGGCGACCCGCCCCCCCTCCCTACGCCACTGGTAGCAAAATTTAACTTTTGGATCTTGATCGTCACAGCTGAGTTCTGTAGATTTTGATACGGCACTTTAAAATATAAACCATGAGCTGATGACTCCTATGAGCGAGGAATATGTCTGAAGACATCCTCAGCTAACTAGTTATCTAGAGTTAAAAATCTCTATATCTTATTTTCAGTTGTTTAAGATATCCTGTTCTGTAGTAATTTGTTTTAGCCAGTTTGGTGTAGTGGTTAAGTGTGCGGACTCTTACCTGGGAGAACCGGGTTTGATTCCCCACTTCTCCACTTGCACCTGCTAGCATGGCCTTGGGTCAGCCATAGCTCTAGCAGAGGTTGTCCTTGAAAGGGCAGCTGCTGTGAGAGCCCTCTCCAGCCCCACCCACCTCACAGGGTGTCTGTTGTGGGGGAGGAAGGTAAAGGAGATTGTGAGCAGCTCTGAGACTCTTCGGAGTGGAGGGCGGGATATAAATCCAATATCTTCTTTTAGCACTCATAGATTGCAAGAGACTGATAATCCTTTTGGTTTATAAACTCCATTTAGACATTGTGTGCAGATTGTTTTATCAGATATTTTTAGATTACTTATCAAACAATGTTGTCTTCCTGACTTTATCTCACATTATTTGCAGGAAAAAGGTTTTTCCCCTAATTTGTATTTTAGTAAATATCTCTGAAAATGGCATATGTCCTGGACTCTACTAATGGATAGGTACAGCACTCAGGTATACTTGGAGAGAACGATGTAAACTACTTTGGTTCCCAGTTGGGGAGACAAATGAGGTGTGTGTATATGTGTGTGCAGCAAATAATAAATGTAGCTGAAGATGTGGGAGCAAGTTGGTAGGTGAAAAAAAAGACAAGGAAGCAGGGAAAGTTGAAGATATGGGGCCGCCAGGAGGAGGGAAAGAGGAAATAGTGTGGAGAGGGAGATATAGGAGAATGCTAGGTGCTTTCTGCAAGTATTTTCAGGTTCCCCACCACACAACTGGGTCAGTGGCTAGCACTGCATAGCCAGAATTTTCCCAGGTAGAGGCAGCCTTTGATGATGGAAAGACTCCCAAGGGGAGGGAAGGAGGGAAAGCTTAAGGTGGGAGGGGCAAATTAATGGGATGTTGCTGGCGGGTGGGAAGGAGAGGAGGAACAGGAATGGGGAAGTGGCAGTGGGGGCTTTTAGTAAAGGGAAAGAGGGTGGGGAATGAGAAGCTCCCTTCAAGTCCCTGCTGGTCCCCTGGTTTTATATTCTAATTCAGAAGCTTCCATGATACATTGTTTCTACTACCTATGCCTGTAAAAAGAAGGGTTTGGGTATCATGTTTAAATCTTAGCATTAGTATTGACTGCTTCATTTCTTGTGTTGAGTCAGAGGAGAGAATTACACCTCTACATAGTTTGCTGTATAAAGACTAAATAACAACCCCAAAAGTTAGTGCTTCTGGTGCTATTTTTCCTGAGCTAAGACAAAAATGTGGAAGCTGGAGGCTAAAAAACTGAACTTGCTCACACTAACTCAGCTTAGAGGGAACACTGGTCCCTGGCAAGAGGCACTGAATTAAAACACTGAGATCTTTTCTTGTATCCTACCCCTCTGGTCAGCTAAATGTGGAACTGTCCTTGGAAGAGAGGATAGCTTAGCCCCTAGCTGAGCAAAATGATAGGATCTTGGGCCTCTGGACTCTGTACATAATGGCACAAATGACATGCAGGGCATTTCACCAGTACCAACACCCCTTTCATGTACTGACCTTGTGAAATGAAGTATAGTGCAGAAGCAGCACCTCTTTAACTCACCTTAGAGCCAAACCAGGTGGCAGTGACACAGATGCAGGGGTTGGAGGAGTGCAGTTCCTAAACCTGGCCTTCCATAAACTAGGAGGACCAGGCTTGTTCCTTAGTGGCAGTGAGGCAGATCAGAACACGGGTGATCCATCTCTAAGACCTGCCTCATTGTAAAATGGCTTTGAGCAATGAAACATGAAAATGTTCCTGTGTTTCAGAATGTAATGACTGAGCATTCTCGTGTTCCTGTACCTTTAAAATTGCAAAGACCTGTGGGCAAGCTGCTACTGAAAAGCACTAAAAGCAGAATGATTTGTTTTTAGAACTGTTCTCACCAGGTGTTTCTATAGTTGAAGCAGGGAGATCATGTTCCTATTTAACATGAAACCATAGTTTAAGACTAACTCTGGTTAATGCCAACTTCACATCCTGGCTTTAAAACCTGGTTTGAGGTACCCTAATTAACACAAATAGTATGGTAGCCTGTGGTTACACAACCAATTAAGTATGGGTAGCTAAATTATTTTGTTTTAAGTCTGCAGTGGGCTTTTGGCTGCTTTCCAATATCACAAATAAACCGAGCCTTATTCATAAAGAGAATGAGTCTCCTAAATACTAGATTTACATACTCTTTCCTTCTCCTCTTACATCTTGTATTAGACTTGGAAAATGAAGACAATGTACTGGATAGACTCTGGTTTGTTATTGACTTTATTTTAAACATTTATTAGCCACCCTTTCTTCCTAACAGAGCTCAAGGCAGCTTATGATGCCCAAACTACAATAAATGGCAGTTTATTCTCTTATGTACAAAACAAACTAGGACTTAAAGTATGGTTAACAGTCCTGGTTTTTAACAAGAAAATGATTGCTGCAGTTCTGAAGTCTTAAGACCCATGGGTTGTCCAGAATTAGAAACTGCAGTTTCCCAGCTGCGTGAACTTCTGCAACTCATTTCTGTCATGATCAAACCACAGTGTTGGGGCACAAAGACTGGATATGGGCTAAGCATTGAAATCAGTTGTAGACAGATTTGAGATAATACAAAGCTCTGTGATCTGGAGAGAATGAAACATCTGTTCCCAATAAGTCTCTTCTCTGATCATTGAACTTTTTTGTTAAAGAGGAAGCTTACTACCAGTTTATAATAAGAGTGGTAAGGAATCTTTTAACCAAAATGTTTATCTTCATGCCCTTATACTGAAGAACAAAAGCAATTTTAACTATATAAACAGAATTAGAGCAACAAAAGAACAAATTGTTATAAACTACACCTGGCAATCCTAGTACCCATGGAGAAAATGACTGCTTTGTAGGGATGAGTCTATAGAGTATGAGCCTCAAGACAGCTGTTTTCTATAGGGGAATGGATCTGACTTCAGCTTTCCATCTTCCCCCCTCCCTGTAACCTCTATCTAGGAAAAGTACAGTCTTTCTCCACAGTGGGGGACTAAAGCAGCTTCCATCATTCTCCTCTCCCCCTTTTGATCTGTACAACAACCCTGTGAGGTGGGTTAGACTGAAAGTCTGTGACTTGGTTGCCTAGCAACACCCTCTGGCTAGGAGTTTCCCCAGTGGCCCAATCCTCATCTGTCCTGAGGTGAGGCTGAGGGGAGGAGGGAGAGAGGGGGTGACAGGAAAGAGGTGGCAGTCAAGGCCTCTGAGGAAATGCTCCCGTGGAAATGCCTTGCTGCCTAGTTGCATTATGGCAGGGGCGGCAACTTCCTGGCTCTTTTGGTGGCCTTGGGAGGCTGTCTGTGTGGGCCATTGAGGGGGTGGCCGAGGTCATTGGCTGCAGCTGCGACACCTTTTGTGAGGCTGCAATAGAGCAGTAGCCCTTTCTGAGGCCGGTTGACAAGAGGACAGAGAAAAGCATTGGAGATTTGTTTGTCTTTGAGGTAAGACTATTTTGGAAGTTTGTTCGACATTCCTGAGCCTGCAGTAGGTGGAGGCAAGGGAGTCAGCAAATGGGAGGCCAGAGACGCTGACTGAGCTGTAACGGGCCAATGGTTTATGGAGCCAGTGGGAGAGCTCCATTTGGCCACCACAACAGGGCTTTTATATATAAAGGATATCTAATACTGAAATGTGGTCCCCATCTTCAGATACCTAAATCCAGTGGCGGACTGGGCCTAAAAATATTGGTTGCCAAGAGACCAAGGGGGGCCACCCACAACTATAAGGCTATAATTTCAGTCTTATAAGAAAGAAATAATTTTTTCAAAAAATACATAAGTAGGAAAAGGTACAATTAAAATTTTTGCGAAATAAATGTATATATATATATTTAGTGATTACAATGTACAGATACTGGCAGTATACAGTAGATACTAAATGTAAATACAGATTGCATTTTCTCCAGGGGAACTGATCTCTGCCAGCTGGAGATCAGTTGGAAAAGCGGGAGATCCCCAGGCCCCATCTGGAGGCTGGCAACCCTAAATACAATGTAAATTTTAGTTGCGTTGCAGTAATAATATTGGAACTTCTGTTATATTTTCAAGGTACTAAAAGGACATTAACATTTTTAACATATTGTCTAATGTTTAAGGGGGGCTCGCTTGCCATTGGGCAAGCTGACACCCTGCTCTGTACGCCACTGCCTAAATCCATGGATCAGGGCCATACTAATGCTGAACAGATTTTTCTGCAAGCTGGGGAGAATTCCCCAGTTGTGCAAAAAATATGAAATGTTTAAAAAGTACATTGGTGGATTAAAGTAAAGCATTCTGTATACATGTGCAGACAATGTGCTTATCTTTAGAACTTACAACATTGATGGACATCAGGAGCTGCTCTGGGCCGATCCGTGGCAGATGCTGGGAGCTGCTCCAGGCATTGGAGGAATTAGGGGGGAATGGGCAAGGATGCTGCTGAGGATGGAGGGGGAAGCAGGTGAATGCCACACCAACAGTGGGGGCCCAGACAAGCAGATAGCTGACGATGATGAGAAGGTGAGATGAGATTAGAGAGCCAATCTTTGGGGGGGGGGGGGGAGAGACAAGATGAGACCAGAGACCCAGTGAAATGGGGGGGAGGCAAGCAGAGAGCCAGCAATATTTGGGGAGGTGAGTGGAGACCTGGCAATATGGAAGGAAAGTGAGCAGAAAGCCAAATATACAATGGGGAGAGGTGAACAGAGAACCAAAACAAAAGATAGAACAGAAAAGAAATAAAGCTTTAGCGGGGAGTAGCAGAAAGGGTGAAACAGGGAAATGGAAAGCAGGAGGAGATGAGAAAAGAAAGGGTGAGTGAGTGGGGACAGAGGCTGCTTAGAGGGGAAAAATCCATGTGAGCAGCTGTCTTAAGCAATTGAACAAAGCAGGAACCAAGTTGCACCTTTAAGACCAACCAAGTTTTATTTAGAAAGTAAGCTTTCGTGTGCTGTCTAAGCACACTTCATCAGACGAGGTGTAGTGGTTAAGTGTGCGGACTCATATCTGGGAGAACCGGGTTTGATTCCCCACTCCTCCACTTGCACCTGCTGGAATGGCCTTGGGTCAGCCATAGCTCTTGTAGGAGTTGTCCTTGAAAGGGCAACTGCAGTGAGAGTCCTCTCAGCCCCACTCACAGGGTGTCTGTTGTGGGGAAGGGAGATAAAGGAGATTGTGAGCCGCTCTGAGACTTGGAGTGGAGGGTGGGATATAAATCCAATATCATCATTATCTTCTAGAAGTCTAGAGGGAGAGAAGTGGAGTAATCACACTCTTCCTGCACCTTCCTGTAAGTCCTCACAGGCCTTTTACTTGTCAAATGCTATTTTTTTTAAAAAAATAATAACTTGATAAATCTTATCTTTTTAATATCAAGGCTTGACTTTTTCTAGTCACCTCATAGTTAAGAACTTGATTGACAAGCACTGCTTGGAGATTCCTGCAACCCTTGCTGGTGTTTCACGAGCTTGCAGCTTTTATAATTAGCTCCTGTGTAAAAAACACAGATGGTGTAGAGTGACCATAGTTTTCTGTATATTTCTGATTAAACCAAACCATATTTACCCTATAAAACTTGATTAGACAACTAGTACGTGGACTGGATCTATTTCAGTAATAACTGCTGGACTATGCATTTCAACTTTTTATTTGGGAAACAGAACTGAAGCATTTTGACTTACATCAATTCATTGTGGCTTTCACATCTAATCTCTGCATTCCCATCTTCTGGTTAGTTATTCCAGTATAAGTATTTATGCAGATGCTAGAGATGGGACCTTGCGTCTTCACAGGTGTTGGGTAACATTTGTGCATATTGGAGGTATTTGGGGGCTACATTATACATGTCTCCAGTGTGCTATGTGTCCGTAAATCTAACCATAATTCTGCACTGCTGTCAGAGTAGTCTTTGGTGTTAATAAAACAATTTTTAATTTTGGCCTTAGATCTTTTCCAGGTACATTGAATGCAAAGGACATCAATTTAATAAAATTAAACAAAGTGTACAAGTGCACATTTGTCACTGAAATAGTATAAATTCAGTAGATGTCTTACTCTGTCAGAAGGCTATAAAGTGCCACAAATAAGGAGTAATAGAAGTTGGGTAGTGTTGTCTTCTGTTGCAGGGAAATCCCATATGCATTTTCTCAGAATTGTCATCCTTAATTTCTTTTTATGTTATCAATCTTTCTAGGGATCATTGTGTCCTCTTTGGTGATAAACATTGATCAAGTGCTAGTTTTTTCATATTTTCAGTGGGATGCTTCCTTCCTGTTACACCATTTTCAGTATGCATACCTGTTCAGCATTTCACTCCAGGTGCTTATAAAACATGGCCTTAAGATCATAGACTGACACATCATTACAAAAAAGAAGCCTGGTGAAGAGTTCTGAAGAACTTGAAAGTTTGAACACTGTTTTGTGTCATTTTGCTTGTTCCAATAAAAGAAGTTATGTAGTTCTCGTTTTTGGATTATACTTTGGACCAGTGCAGCCTCTTCACTGAAACTGCTGAAATCCTGTTAATACCACCTTCCAGCAAGCAAACACATTCATGCTGTGCATCTCTATTGCTTGTTTTATAGGCTCAGCTAATCCAGATTATGTTTACTTACTGATTTACCAAGCATACTTATCTGTCTAATTTAGTATGATTGGTTGTGAAGAAAGATATACCACTTCCAGCACAAGCCTGTACAGAATTACTTCTGTCTAAGCCCATTGACCTCAGTGTATTTAGAATGGAGTAACTCTGTCTAGGATTGCAGTTTGTTTCATTCTTGCATCCCCCAAATTTCCCCACAAGATTTAACTGACTTTTTGTTTTGTTGTTCTATTAGATACACATGAAATATTTATTATATAAAACAACAAATCCTCAACGTTCTCTGTCATGCAGTTGCAGTAGTATTTTGCAGACAGTATAGTATCCAGTTGGAGTTGGAACTGAAAGCAGCTGGAGAAAAGGAGAAATTGCAGTGGGGGCATTAGAGTGGGGAGTGTTACGAGCAAGAGTTCTCTCTCTTTCATTGCAGCTTGTGATATTTTGTGGAAGAGTTTGAATACATCCAGGACTTGCTTATATTAATAAATTGTACACTTTGATTCAGGTCTTTTGCATTTTGCTGTCATATCTTGCTTTACTCCTGTGGTGTGCTTTTGAATAATTTGTTTTACAGTGAAAGATATAATCAGTGCCACGTTGGTATTGCTTTTGGAAACTGAATACTAGTCAGGCAGAGTTTCAAAGTAGATAACTGTCCAGCAGATGAGTAATAGACTGGTCATGCCAACTGTGCTCACACCTGTTCCTTATAGCAGACATGAAGTGAAATAATTACTGAAGTTGTGCAAGGATTGTCAGTAATTTTGTGTGTGTGACTAGAGGTTGGCATATTTAGTGACAGTCTGTGTTTTTGATTAACCTTATGTGTGCCAGAATCTCTGGTAGGTTGTTTGGTGAACTAGCAAGTTATTCTATGTACATTGCGAAAATATTGGTTCAGCACATTGCAGACACCATTTATATTCAGCCATGGAAATATCAGACAGTCCTGTCCTAATCCCGATATATTACCATTGCAGCACAGTATCCCTACTCCATGTCCTGTGCCCGTTCCACAGAGATTGAAGGTGGTAAATGACATTAATAATTAGTAATTAATAAAGGGCTGCTGTAGCAGCAAAGAGCAAGTACACTTCAAAGGTCTGCTTATAGTGCTCATGCAGGCTCTGCATCTCCTCCATCAATTTTGGGGGTTTCCACATATTAGGGGAGACTGAATTTGCTTTCCTTTGGAGGGAGTTGCATTGGAGCTGTGTCTGCTGTCACTTCTTCATGGAACTCTCTGAATCTGCATGGTAGTACACATCAAAGGTGTTTAGCTAGCATTAGCAAAGGATAGAGTGGTGTTGCTGGCAGTCACCAAGGAATGTGGTTGTGATACCTGTATCTCCCCAGCTGCAGGGGGGGGGAAGTTGTAATGTAAAGTTGTGAATTGATGAAGTTCCAGCGTATGTGTCTAGGGTTGCCAATCCCCAGTCAGGGGCAGGGGATCCCCTGATTTGGAGGCGCTCTCCCTGTTTCAGGGTTAGCAGAAAGTGTGTGGGGGGGAGGGAATGTCTGCTTGGCACTCCATCATACCTTTTGGAGACCAGTCCCCATAGGGTATAATGGAGAATCAATCTCTGGGTATCTGTGGGGGCTGTTTTTGAGGTAAAGGCACCAAATTTTCAGCATAGCATCTGGTGCCTCTCCTCAAAAACCCTCCCAAGTTTCAAAAAGACTGGACCAGGGGGTCCAGTTCTATGAGCCATAAAAGAAGGTGCCCCTATCCTCCATTATTTCCAGTGGAGGGAAGGCATTTAAAAGGAGTGCAGTCCCTTTAAATGTGATGGCCAGAACTCCCTTTGGCGTACAGTCATGCTTGTCACAACCTGTCTCCTGGCTCTACCCCCTAAAGTCCCCAGATATTTCCTGAGCTGGACCTGGCAACCATATATGTGTCACTCCCCTTTGAACTGCACATATTTACTGCTGGCAGCTGTTGGAGAAGGCAAGGTTGTTAAAGCAGTACACAGAGTAAGTACATGTGGGAACAATTGCACAGTCACAGTTTGAGACCAGAACTCTTTGTTCTTTACTTACCTGAGTGGAGTACATTGTGTTTCACCACCATTTGGGGGGAAGGAACTTATTTTCTTCAATGCTACATCAGATTTCTTGCTGGAATAGCACTGCACCAGGTGTTGGGGATGTGACCCAGGAGTAGAGAGACTTAGAATACTGACTGAGCCTTTCTCTAACCATGGTACGCTCTTGATGAAGCCCAGCTTTATGTGCTGATATTACACCAGCCTGACACCTTTGTGGTGCTGCTGGAGCTTCAAAATACAGGATATACCAATGTAGGGTATATTTACCACGGTTATTCTAGTTGTTAGTTGCCAGTGGTGCTTGCTGTGCTCTGTTTTTTTTTTCCTGAAGTATGTTTCTTTGAGGTATACAAACTACTGGTTATTAATGCTTACTCAAAATTATTAGTTTGCAAGACTTGTTGCTGGGTACTATTTTGTTTATTGCACTGCATTAAAAATATAAATAAGTGGCTGAACTCCTTTTCAAATCTTAAACAAAGAAAGGGATGAAATGCATGTAAAGGACATTGCTGGCTATGTATCTGACATTAATAAATATAGTAGTGTTTGCATATTTCATTTAGCATGTTTTGCTTTTTAAAAGCTATTCTCTGCTTTTTACCTTTCTAAATGTCTTTGAATTCCTGGGTTCCCTTTTTAAATAAGTGACTTCTATTTGTTAAACATATGCTGTGGGATAACGCTCTGACAATTCTTTCAAAATTTGGTTCTGCTAATATTTGGGCAGGGTATAGAATAGTATTTGAACTATCTTTGAAAGTTTCCAGTATTCAAAGTGAATAGGATGACTTAGCACATAGTCTTTAGAATATGTATGAGCTGGGTTTTTAGGCAGGAGTTTGAGGGGGATACAATACAGGGGGCACTGTTGGGGATGATATAACATCACTTCCAGGGAAAATTGGGAAGTGATGTCCACCTTTCTAGAGATCACTGGAAATTCCACAGAGAAAGCACAGAGTTTGCAATGATTCCTAGAGGGCACTGACATCACTTTTGGGTGTTCCCAGGCTGGGAGTAATGTCATATCATCACAAGTGGCTTTCTTGTTAATATTATTTTTCTCCTGCTGGTTGCTGGAGCTGTTGTACGCAATTGGAGCCAGGGATGGGAGATCTCCCACTGCCAGTGGGAAACTGTTAAGGCTAAGCCTATTGATGGAGACAGAGAGAACCAAAAGTATGACTTGGAAAGCTCTTTGTACACTCCAAACGGCTTCTTCTCAAACTACTGCTTGTTATTTTCAAAGAGCCATGCTGATTTTGTATTTAATTAGAAAGCTATTGAGCCTTTGTATGGTATCTTAAAATGGAAATACGTACTGTGCACTTGGAATTTCATAATGTCTCATCAAGAAGTTTAGAATATTGTGATTACTTAGCCATGTAAACTTTTTTCTCCTGAAACTCCAAAATACAAGGTTGCATCTGTCCATTAGTCATAGTTACTTTAATGTGTTTCTTTACTAAAAATAATATTACATATTAAAATCTTGTATGGAGATATATATATATATTAGAGGGAAGATTTGCAGCCTTAAGCAGTTGTTGGATGTCTGGACTGGCTGTATGAAAGGCTAAGGGAACTGAAAGCCATTCTTTCCTCCATTAAGGAGATAAATCTCTTGAGCTTTCAGTTGCTTACCTGAACTTGGTGGGGTTAGCAGCAAATTGAAAGGAAGGATAATTAAACGATCTCTAGTCTTGTGGGTGCCTTTTATTGTTGTTTTTAAAAATATTAATGAAATGTTGAGGGTTTCCAACATTATCAGTAAATTTATAAATACTTGCTAATGTAGAGTAAAAAAGGCTATGTTAATTGGGTAAGCTAATTAAGGAGGCAAAGAAGAACAGAAGGAAACAAATGCTAAATACGCCGGTGAACGTTTTTGGCTCAGCAAATCCCAGGGTCTTTCTGTGAGTGGAGCAGGAGCCATATGCCAGTGTGTCAGCAGTCTCGTCAAGGGCCTGAGATTGGAGTCTTCTGCTGGGGAAAGGAAAAGTCTGTACTTGAAGAAGGACAAAAGTAGATCGCTGTGCAGCATGTTATGGCTGATTTGCAAATACGGCAGCCCTCTGGTGGCATTTCTGTTAGTTTGAGGTTGGCTGATAAATAGAAGAAAAACCACTCACATTCCATCTTACAGCAACTGGGAAGAGAGGAGGTTTTTTTGTCAAAAGTTTGAATCCTTTTCAAGTCATTCGAGTGCTGAGGAAGAGGTTGAATGGAGACCTGGCTTTCTGGACTGGTGAATATCATGAGCACAGTATTTATTGCATTATATGGGCAAATGATACTGACTTTTGGCATCGGTTTTCAAAAAGGCATTTTTTAAAAAATTATAAGATAGGTCAGTGCTTGTGCCTGTATTTATTTTGTACCTTATAAGGAGACATGTTTATTCAACGGTAGCAAATCTTTCAAAGGAATGAAATCAGATGATAAACACTGGATGGTACTCCAGTGTTTAATCAAGTAGCCAATACATAATTTTCTTCAAGGTACCAATATTTGCTTTCTGCAATGAAAAAATATATATTGTGCTAGTGTAGTTGTGAAAATCCATTTATATCTCATTAAAAGTGATAAGCTGTGTGAAAGGCATTGACTTACAGTATTTGAATAGCTTATGCACTAATTGGTTTTCAGCTGTTCTTTGTCTGGCTTACCTGTGACTTTTGTGCATAGGCATGTTTTGCTACAAGGTAGGGTGTCTGATAATTTGCCTTCTCTTTCCTGTTATGCAGTTACAGAGTTTACTTCTGTGTATTTGAAAGTATTTAGAGATAATTTCATTACTTCTGCATTATGAACTCTTTAATAAAGTTGTTCAACTTTGTACCAAGTGAAATACTTTTCATAAGACTTTAGTGTGATGCTTAATAAGATGATGGTGAAGAATACAAAATGGGTAAATATAGATCATAGATTGTGAACTAAAAATGTGTTTTTAAGATGTGAGATTCCTTGTGAGCTCTTTTAAAGTAGGTAAGATACAGGTTAAGTATAACATTTGAACACAACACCTGATCATGTTACATATTGATGTACTGATCATATTACATGTGGCTGTGTGACGTTATTTTCATACCTAACTATATCCAGGGATATTTAGGATGTAGGACAGTAACCAGCTTAGTTTTCATTAACAGTTACTCTGGAGGTTTATGTAGCACAATCTATAAACCCTGATAATTAGTGTCATTTGCAATAAAGAGAAAACCTTTAACCCTAACAGGATTTTCTTTTTGTATACAGCTTGCTCAATTTAGACAAAGGAAAGCACACTCTGAAGGACAGAATGCAGCCAAGAAGCAGAAAAAAAAGAAAAAGGTCGCAAACACCAAAGATGAAGAACTAGTTCAAGAAGGTCTAGATATTGATCAGTCACAAGGTGAAGATACATATACCCACAGCTGTGAAAGAGGAGCAGCTGCTACACCTGACTTTGCTATAGTGAGGACTTTGCACAGTAGCGAAATGACCAAACATGATCAAACTTATACCACAGAAGTAAGTGTTTCTGATTTTTTGGGGGGGGGGGCAGATTATGGTTGTTGCCATAGATTTCCAGTTGGAATTTAAGAATCTCACATTATCTTCCACAGTAACGATCAGTGATAAAACTTTATATACATGTGTTCTCTTTTATATACATGCTTTCTCTGCTTTATTGTGAATTATGAAGTCACTCGCCATACATATTACAAGAAAAAAACTCTGATAAAAACAAATTACGTTTTTATTCCTTATGGTTCTTTTATCTAAATAATGTAATGCAGGGCTTTTTTGTAGCAGGAACTCATTTGCATCTTAGGCCACACACCCCTGATGTAGACAGTCCTCCAAGAGCACACAGGGCCTACTGTAAGTTCTTGGAGGGTTGGCTACATCAGGGGTGTGTAGTCTAATATGCAAAGGAGTTCCTGATACAAAAAAAGCCCTGATATAATGAGAGGTATTTTTAAAAACTAATTTAAAAGTGAAGAAAACTAAATCACCAATGAGCTGTTAATAAATAAATATTCTGCATTTTATTGGATGGAGTGTAAAAACACAGATGATTAATTCACACATTATGAAGTCCATGTTGTGGGCACATGGCTACCACAAGAATTTTGTGTGAGATATTTGGAGCATGCTGGTGACTTAATAACAAGGAGCATGGGGGCATGACTTGGATAGGTATTGTAGCTAGCCACACAAGAGGAAGAGGCTTTAGCTCTGCCACCACTCACCATTCTCCTAAACAAAAATAGGTTCAAGGAGTTATTGTTTTCTCTGTTGTGAAATTTATATGTAGCCATCAGAATATGTACAGGCAAAAAATGGCTTTCTTCAGCCATTTCAGGTCAGGAAAATAGCCTCTTCTCCTTGTATACTATGATCCTGATGCAAACTGGATCTGCACACCCCTGGTAATTAAGTTCCCAGGTGGAACCTCCCAGAACACATCTGTAACATCTGAATTGGCTGTTACTGTTTAAAGACTGAGTGGCATATATGCAGGGCCGGTTAGACTGGGCCAGGAGGGCCATTTGGACTCAGACTCAAGCTTAAAGGGAGCTTCAGATGTAGATCCTTTTTAAATTTTTTGCCATTTGACAAGTTTTGCAACTTGTCTCACTCTTTTTTTATGCTTTGTTTTAATGTGTTTTTATTATGGTTATGAGCCTAAGAAGCTGGAACTAGCTAGGGTTCCTCTGCTTGCTAATTCAAAATGAATACAGCCTCATTCTGAATTTGTTGTTTGAAAAGAACAGTATGCTATACCAAATTCTGTATGAGTGTTAATTTACAATGCCATATGTAGTTGGCAGTTCCAAGCTATATTCTGTAGCCAACATAAAGTTTTCTAAACCTTGAAGCTCACATGGTTAATGTAAGAAATAAAGAAGACTAAACTATGTTTATGAAAAGCTTGGCAACCATCAGGAATTAAACTTAAAAATTACATTTAAATGCAAAAAGCCTTTTGATAGTAATGTACCTAGGGTTGCCAAGTCCAATTCAAAAAATATCTGGGGACTTTGGGGGTGGAGCCAGGAGACTTTGGGGTGGAGCCAGGAGACATTGGGAGTGGAGCCATAAGCAAAGTCGTGACAAGCACAGTTGAACTCCAAAGGGAGTTCTGGCCATCATATTTAAAGGAACTGCACACCTTTTAAATGCCTTCCCTACATTAGAAATGATGAAGGATAGGGGCACCTTCTTTTGGGGCTCATAGAATTGGACCCCCTGGTCCAATCTTTTTGAAACTTGGAGAGTGTTTTGAGGAGAGTTATCAGATGCTATGCTGAAAATTTGGTGCATCTACTTCAAAAAACAGCCCCTCCAGAGCCCCAGATACCCCCAGATCAATTCTCTATTATTCTCTATGAGAATTGATCTCCATAGGGAATAATGAAGTGCCCAGCAGACATTCCCCCCCCTCCCGTTTCTGACGACTCTGAAGTGAGGGATTGGGATCTCTATTCATGAGTTGCTGAACTTCCAACTTCTTCAAAGTAACACAGAGCAACCAAAGGTTCAAGTTTACCTTTCCTATGCACAGGACGTCTGAAAAGATTGTGCAACCAACGGAGGGTCTGGGCTAATTTCACAGCCACTGTGAGCAGCCATGTTCTTCTGTCTACTCCCCCCACCCCCATTTAGCCTTAAAGACACAGACACACTATCCATTCAGCCTTAAAGACACAGACACAAGAGGAAGCCTTTCCAAACGGAGTCTGAAGCCTCTGGAGGTGGAAAGGCACATGGTGGCTGTGGGGGCTTTCCCCCGCCGGCCATCTGACTGGGAGAGGGAAGGAGCCTGGGAAAGCGGGAGAACCCCCGTTGGGATCTGGGGATTGGCAAGTCTAAATGTACCATTATCTTCATAAATTTTTAATTTTTTTAAAAAAATAGTGGTAATTTAGGCTAAAAAGCTTAGAGTAACACTGAATTCTACAAACTGGAGTTTCAGTTGAACTTGAAACTTAGAATGGTCATCAGACTTAAGTACTCTGGAAAGACCTGCAGTTCAAACTGACAACATACATTCTAATATTTACTTAGTATACTAACCAGATATTTCTTAGAACAGATTAACTTGAAATATTGGTTCTGAAATAAGGAAAGTTAAGGTTGCCTTACTTATGCAGCATTTATATACATGCTCTCAAGACACATGTAGTTGGAATATTACTCAATACTATAGTTATGCAAGGCTAAGAATCCTTTTGCTCATTCTTTTAGAAGTCTGAACAATAAAGTATAATTTGCATCCTTTGATTTTTATTCTAAATCGTTTTACAGATCTTTTTTCTACTGGCAAAAAGTGTATAATTATAAAAATCTTTTAAAATGCTATAGATAGGGACTGTATTTTTTCAGGAAAGAGTGATAATAGGATCAGTGTCCTCATCTGTTAGTACAGAGTTATGAATTAACCTCAGAATTCATTTGTGCTATGGTTTGGGAATAAGCATACTATCTCAAGGAAAGATATGCACTAGATCATGGCATGAGGTTGGATTTGCAAATGGATGTACAACTAGAGTACTTGGAGAATAGAAAATGTATTTCAGTCTGTGGTGTGTGGACTTTGAAAAGTTTCATCCAAGGAAAACCTGACAGAATACTCTCTAAGGATTGTGATTCCAAAAAGAAAAAGGTTTGGTACACCTAATGATTTGGGCATGCTTAGCTCAGTTTTATTTTGTTTCTTGATAGATGCTTCTCTTCCAACACCATATCAGAAAATACTTTTAAAAAGTCCCCTAGCATGTGGTGTACAGGAAGGAGGCTGGTACTTGAGAAACATAATCTCAGAGCCCCCTTTAGGTACACAGAACTAATTGTGTGACATTTTGGACTATGTGACATTGTGTGACATTTTGGATTAACCCAGTGTTCAGTTCAGATGCCAGATTTATTCCCAAATTAATTGAAGTCTAAGACTGACTAAACTCCAGATTCAAACTATGTATTGGTATGCATAAAGTATAAGTAAAAATCCTCCAAAAGTATAGGTTGCCATTAAGTGTGGGATCTGAAATATAATCAGTGTCTTGATGTTTTCACTTTAACATAAATAAAAATTAGCAAATGTGGTTTGTAATTTATGTTTGTTTATGATGTTGTTGCTACAATTGGGCAACCTAATTTTGAGCATGTCCTGAAGGCTACTTCACTGATTGTTTTCCAGTTGCACACATATGTTAGCATTTAAAAATGTAAAATGTAAATGTGGAAAGGGCACAGATTTGCAGATGTGTCATTATAAGTATAGGGAGCCACTTGTCTACCTTCATCTCTCAACTGAGTTAGTCCATAAATTTTAACTTGGCTCAGTGTTGTTTATACTCTTCACTTAGCCTTTCACTCTTCCAAGTTTTTGTGCATGAAGAGGAACTGGAATAGGCAAAGAAGGAACTCAAGCTGGTTCTTTGTTCAAAGATCAGCACAACAGAGAGAACCTTGTCAATTGCACTAAGGGAAGTCAGTTTTCTTTGATGCACTTTGGAGTTCTTGGTACCCAAGGAAGAGGATTTTTTTTGCTTCTGGGCTTCCTGCTTTTGGTGAATAGACTTGTGGAAGCCTGCTCCCAGTGGCAAACCAAGCCTTGCACCTATATATTGGGTGAAATAGCTCTTATATACTGTGTGGAGAAATGCATTTTCTCGTGGAGGGTTGGCAAGCAGCAAAGCCTTCCCTGTGCATCTTACCAGTTTATTTCTCTAGGTAGAGGAGGAAATCCTTTTGCTGGCACATCAGTTCACCTCCATACAGATGCTAATGGATTTAGACAAAGGAATGGTCAGTAATCCTCCTCCTCTTCCCCCAGGGATGGCACTAGGGAGTCGGCCAAGTGGGCCACTGCCTAGGGCACCATCTGGCGGCAGGGGTGGGCTACTGCAGGCAGGAAGGAGGAAGCATGAGTAGAGGCAGTGTCAGCTGCCAAGACCTAGTCCCTGAATGGGTGGCCACGCGGCATTGGTGTCCGGCGATGCAGGGGCCGTCCTGGTGTGAGGGACCATGAGGTGCGCATGGCTCTCCCTTTGCCTGGGCAAAGTTATCTCCCTCCAGTCCTCCTCCTTGGCTGCTTAGACCACCACCTTCGCAGCACAACCTCACTGAGCTGACTCCCAAGCACTGGCCCTGTGGTCACTTGAGCAGCAGGCTTGGCTGAGCCTCGCCACCTGTCCCTGCCTGCCCTGTGGTGCTATGCACAGCCCAAACCAAGTTCTGAAGCAGGCGGCAAGGTGGTCTTCCTTTCCCTTCCATCTTCCCCAGCCGGTTGATTGGTGCTGGGCCTGCTGGCTGGCTTGGGGGTGATGGGTTTGCTGTTGCTGTGGCAACGGGGCACTCCAGATGGCAGGGTGCCTGAGCTAGGCCAGGCTGCTGTTGCTGCTGTGGGAGGAGCTCTCACCACCTGCTGCCAACCTTGAATCCTTGGGGGAAACTTTCTTATAAAAGGCACAGACCATGACTGTTGTACTTGGCAACAGTATTGCCAGAACACTTTAGAATAAATGGATTAATCTCTCCTATTCCAATATTGATTGATTCTCTCTCTTAAATCTGAAGCTTTTGAAGAACTTAAAAAAAAAAGAAAGAAAATGAGGCTGTTGTTTCTTGGTTGAATTGTATTTTAGAACATGAGAGATAGGGCACCAGAACAAACAAGTTTCAACCCCTGTTAGGTCCCCCCCACACCCCCACCCTGCAATAAGCCAGTGAAGGAACTCTTTGGGAGTCTCTCTTGGAGTCCCTTTTATCTTTGAGGACTTCTCTAAGGCTCAACTTTTAGTTGGGCAACTTTTGTGAAGATGATGGCTTCTCTTCAAAACCATCACCATCTTTTCAAACCTCACATATTGCAGCCAGCTTGCTTGGCACATAGTCACCCCTCCCCACCAAGTGGAAATTTTATTTAGGGAAAATGAAGTGCATCTCTCAACACATTTGCAGATTGTGCAAAGTGTATTACAATATTGTGCTGAGGAGTTACAGATCCATGTGTGTGGTAGGCCAGTGGGGTGGGGGGCCTCGCCTAGGGCGCCAAAAAGCCTGGCACTGGCCCTGTTTCCCCCCCTTCTTCTCAAGACAAAAATGCTCCATGGGCATCCACGTGTAAAATGGTAGAAGGGCAGAAAACATGGGAAGAATACAGAAAATACTGTGAATAATTATACTCTGAATAATTATATTAATATTTAGAACTACATAATATATAGCAAAAACACAAATACATATAGCACAAATACAAAAAGATACTGATTAACAATTGATTCCATACTACTCAGATGCACAAAAGCCACTCAATGATAAAAAGCTTTTCATACAGAGTCCCAGGAAAACCAAGAAGACGAGGGAGGAGAAAACTCTCCCCAGAACTTTCTTCAAAATGATAGAAGACTGAAATATACTCTCAAACAATGCCGAAGTCACTTGCCCAATGATAATTTCAACACGAAATAGGTACCTTTTTCAAGGGCTGGACTTCTTCCTCAATAATAATTTTCATGGAACAGTATAGCCTTCGAAAATATAATATATGAACACAGCAGACCTGCAAATTCTAACACCTGACCAAGCAAGAGACTTGGGGGTGTTAACATTCTAGAGAGGCTTGAAGAAGTAACTCTTTGGAGACAACAGAAAAAGAAGCCTTCACCTGGATGAACCGGGGTCAGGGGGAGGAAAAACAGATTTGTTAAAATCACCTTGCAAAGGGAAGAAACTCTTTTTTCCTTTGGGTCCTGAGCTGAACAGACTTCTTGTTTGAGGTGGGAAGCAGGCAGCCATTTTTGGACCATGTGGCTGGCCCAAAGAGCTGAGAGTAAGGTAATGGAAGATCTTTAGAGAACTAGGACATGTAAGATAAAGAGGCTGTCCTAATTTAACATCTAGTTAGGGCATGTTTTAGGGACAGAGACAGAGGAATTGTGTTTTACCAGTTTCTTTTTTCCCTTCCTTTCTTCGATCTGGTGGTGCTAAAAACATGCTTGTAAACATTTTATTCTGGAAGCGGTTCTCTGTACCACATAGGCTTCCCAATCCAAAAGTCCCAGCGGGGGATCCCCCGGTTTTACGGGCTTCCCCCCGCTCCCAGCCAGCTGACTGGTGGGGGAAGCCCCGCCCCCTCAGCCACCATGCAGCTCTAGGTCTTGGGCAGGTTTAGAAACCTGCAAACAGGTCCATTTCAAATTGTGTGTGTGTGTCTGTGTGCCTTTAAAGTTGAGCAGGAAGTACTTCATGGGAAGGGTCAGCAACACAGTCCCTCGGCTTGTTTTGCTTTCGTTTCAGAGCAACTGTGTGTGTGTGAGAGAGAGGGAGCAGCATAGCCCCTGTTCTTTTCAGATGTCGTTGTGGAGGAACCAGACCCAGTAGTGTGTGAGTGTGAGAAAGAGAAATGGTTGCCAATCCCCAGGTTTGGAGGCCCTCCCCTCCGCTTTAGGGTCATCAGAAAGTGGCGGGGGGGGGGAGGAAATGTCTACTGGGCGATTATTCCCTATGGAGTATGCTTCCCATTGATCCATGGGTATCGGGGGAATTGATCCACAGGTATCGGGGGCTCTGGGGGGGCTGTTTTTTGATGTAGAGGCACCAAAATTTCAGTATAGCATCTAGTGCCTCTCCCCAAAATATCCCCCAAGTTTCAAAACGATTGGACCAGGAGGGTCCAATTCTATGAGCCCCAAAAGAAGGTGCCCCTATCCATTATTTCCTATGGACGGAAGGCATTTAAAAATGCATGCTGTCCCTTTAAATGTGATGACCAGAACTCAATTATGCTTGTCACACCCTTGCTCCTGGCTCCGCCCCAATGTCTCCTGGCTCCACCCCCAAAGTCCCCAAATGTTTCTTGAATTGGACTTGGCAACCCTAGTACCACGTAGACTCACATGGTTTCAGACATGCTATTTTAAAAAGGGAGCTCCAGGAAGGTGGGGAGAGGCAAGCAGTTGACAACTGGTTATTCCCCCAGGGATGCACAAAACATTAACCTGTCCCCATGGTAGCCAGGTGCTGGGCTAATGGGAGATGCTGTGGCAAGGCCTCTGAGCTTGGAAGGGGGACTGGGAGTCCTGATCCTCTCAGTGGGAAACCCTACATTGATCAGGTGGTAGTGATAGCTACTGGGAGAGGGTAAGGAAAAACCTCTCCAGGGGATTTGGGAACCCTAAGGAGGGTAAGGTAGAAATGGGGCCTGCAGGACAGAGTAGGCACATCTTGCCCCATACTGTATAAGAAAAGGAGCATTATTCACATCAAACATGAAAAATTCTGTTGAAATCTATACATATTATAGTAGTAATAGTAATTACAAAATGCTGTCCTTGAATCCAACCAAACTGGAAAAATTATTTTCACCCAAAAGAATAGGAGCTTGACTAGCCTAATGGATCTAAAAGAATAAAAAGATGAAGAGAAGTCCTAGGGAGTAATTGACAAAAAAATGGAATAAAGACACTGTAGTATCTTATACTTTAGTTGTCTTAAAACAGCAGAGAAAAATTAAACTCAAAAATTTATCCAAGTAATGAATATTTGTTTTGATACCGAGCGCTCTCTCTCTCTCTCTCTCTCTCTCTCTCTCTCTCTCTCTCTCTATATATATATATATATATATATTGTGATGCATGTAAACATAGAGCTTTCATACAAGTGGAATTTTTCCATTCATTTTTATGGGAAGAGTCTGTCCTGTGTTTGTTGAATGGTAAACCCAAACCCAGCGTATGGCAATGAATGGGGAAGTTTTGTGCATTCATTATCCTCTTGTATGTTCTGAACCTTGTAAAAAAGAGCCTCTGGCTTTCACTCTCCTTTAGAAATACTGTAATTCAGGGGTAAACATGCCAGTTTTAAGGGCATATGATTAAGAACTGAGGGGAAAATGTTCCTGAACTATCATTGGAACAATCTGTTGGGCCCAGTCAGTAGTTAATAATTGTAATTGTTTACCTCATGTATTCTCCATAGGAAAAGGCCAACGCACCATAAACCAGTTGTCTTCAGATCGGCTGTCTCTGTGCTTAATTTTGGATCAATACAATTTTCTAGGTGCCTCTCTTTCTAGGTGTCTCTCTTGCTTTTTTGGCTTACTACAGAGAGTCATCAACTTTCAGTTGGATTTATTTGTCAGGGAACAGAGGAAGTATAAGGGCTTGAGGGGATAATGGTGTGCATGGCATGTATTTTATAGAATAGTATGGATAATTTTATCCTTCTCATCTGTTTCAAAACATTTTACAAAACTGTCTCAACAAAGGAAATTTGATTTGTTTGAAATCTTACAGCTGTATGTTTATTTTTATCCTTTTATTTTTATCTTATTTTAGTTGGAAAGTGAGATTTCTACCACAGCTGATGATTATAGCTCAGAGGTAAGATCAGTTTTTAAATTCTACATAAATTAGTTGGTGTAATGACTGCTTGAATGGACTTTCCCAATTTAATGTCAAAAAGTCATTTCAGAATGTATGTATTCTTACCCGATGTTGTATATGCTATGCTAATATTTACTGTCTAGTTGTATCGTTGATCCCATTTTGTGCAAGAGAGAGAGCAGCTCATACATTTCCCCCAATGTGATACTTGCTTTCAAAACTCTGCCCCAAATGATACTAGCAGCACATGAAATAAGAAATTAGAGCCCTGTGGAAACATACATATTAGGCTTTATGAAAGTATGTAGTAACTCTTGTCTACAGATGCCCTTTTTAAATTGTACTTTTTTCAAGTTCTGACTATTGAAATACTGTTGTATGTGTATTCATTTTTGTAGTAGATTAATTTTACCTTTTGTACCTACCTTGCAGTTCTTTTATAACAGTAAAATATTTTTTGAGAGAATGTTAACTGAGGAAATACTTGGCAGGGCCAAGGCGGTGATGTGATGGATAATAGTTATAAACTTACTCAGCATCTTTGTGCTCAGCTGCACATGAATGTTGATTTGAGCTTAGTGAATCTTGTCACATAAGCAGGCCTGGTAGAGACCTAATATGCCTGTAGACTCTCTCTCTCCCTCCCTCCCTCTCCCCCCTTCTCTTGTCAGTGTCAGTCACAGTGTAGATTACCTCTGCACCAATTCTCCAGGTTTTTTTTGTTATCTCAAATTGTGTGGACCTAATGAATATTTGTGTGTAAATGTCTTAAGTTTTTATTACTAGATTAATTGGTTAAATAGAAAATTAATAAAATCCTTCATTTGAAAGCCCTGACAATACTAACTTCTGTCTTGATCCAGTTTATTTCTTAGACATACTAAAATTTAATGTGATCCAAACAGGCAGGGTCTGCCTGAGGCAATGGGGTTAACTCCACTGTCAGAGATTTTATCTTGTCTCTTTAGTAGCAGTGGCATGGATAATGTGCCCCCAGTACTTGCTTGAAAAAGCTCCAGGCAAGCATCACATTTGGTAGACTGCTTTTGTATACCAAAATCTAGAAGACTGTTTTTTAAAAGAGGTTGCTAACAGTATTCTAACATGGAATCATATTAATTAAACACTCAATAATAGTTATGATTGAACAAAGTTGAATGTTCAGTCAGATATACAGTTCTGAGATTTACAGAGAGAGATCTTGGATTGTTAAAGATTTTCTACCTCTACTCCCTTCCACATCCCATTCCAAATTCCACTGTGACACATTTATAAGGAGTTATAGAAGGTTAACTATTGGATACATGCATGTCTTTTGCAGCTGACAGGGTTAAATCCAAAGGTGCCCTATGCTGAGGGAAGAGTCTTCAGTTCACTGAAGATACTACTTTATTTAGAAAAAATGATTTCAGGAACATAAAATTCCTTCATCATAGGAAAGAATACCTTTGAGTTTAAACCATGGAAACTGAATATTGTTTGGAGTGACTAGATTTTTGTAGCAATGAAGAAAAGCCAGATGTATATCCATTAAGTATGGAGGCCTTCAAGTTACATTAAATAGGCTGACAGTATATGCAGCTATAATGGAAGAATCTATCTGCACAGTAGTAATGAAGTGAATGTCTCGGCTTCCACCATCCTAGCTTAAATCAGTGAACTGTGCTTACAGCCATCTCTTTTTGCTTGTGGAAAAAAAGAATCCAGAACTACAAGCCGTTCCATAGCTCATAAAAGACAGTGCAGCTGTGTTTATTATAGCAGACACTTGTAAAATTAAAGCATTTGTGTGCCCTGCTTGAAAAGAAAATCTCAGCTCTCTAAATTAATTAATCAACAGAAAGGTACTTTTGATTGTGCAGTGGAGCATGGAGAGAAACTGTGACTCAGTGGTAGAGCTTCTGCTTGGCATGCAAAAGATCCCAGGTTCAGTCCCAAGCATTCCCAGTCAAATATCAAGTAGTAGGTGATGTCGTCATCATCAATGTTTAATACGATCAGACCCATCAAATAACAGCAAACAACATATAACATCCATATAGCAAAATGTGCAGCTCATGCAATTTGATGTCTCAGTTTAAGACCCTGGAAAGCCACTGCTGGTCTGACTAGACAATATTGACCTTGATGATTCAATGGATTGATTTAATAAGGCAGCTTTGTGTGTCCATGTATGTGTTCAACATGTGTAATATATTTTGATTTAAGATTTTGCTTAAATCACCTAAGCTACATGCTAGAACATGGCATCTTGACACATGACATAATCAGTTATTTAAAAGAACAAGTTGTTAGACTGCAAATTCAGTTTAAGGAATAAACAAATTTAAAGGGAAATAAATATTTGCTACAGATATCACCCAGAAGTGAAACTTTCACCCACAGCTGACACTATTTAGACTTCGTTCTGAGATTACTGAAATTAGTAATGAATGTTAAACAAGTTTTTAAGGGCTCATATGCCTGACCAGGTCACTCAAGTGATAATACAGTAGACTTAGTGAATTTACCAGGGGAATAAATTCAAGGAGTAGATCTTCTTATTACCAGATTGTCAAAAATTCAGTGGAACAAGTTAATGTTTTAAAACTTCTACATTGTTTTTAGAGGATTTTATTATATATTTAATATGTTATTCTTGAACTAGAAATGTAACACTGTTTCCTTCTTGCAAGATTTTATGCCTTGACATGTCTTTGATATACATCCTGCTTACTAGATCTATACAAAGGGAGATGTATTTCAGGTACATTTACCGTAAATGTTATTAAGTTTTGTATAAACCTATAAAAGCATATAGATTGTAAGTTAAAAATGTGGTCTGATGCAGAGGTAATATTTAAGAAGAGTATGTAAGAACAGACAGTGAGACGTGAAATCAAACATAAACTGGAATTTATGAGGGCCTGTGGATTAGTATCAAGTAGACATAGTAAAGGGAAATTGGACATATGTGAAATGAGATACTGAGAGGGGAAAATGATGCACTATTCTTTGTCCTGATATCAAAACCAAATATCTGTTGTGCTCTGTATCCTTGAAAGGTTTTTCGAATGGGAATTAGCACATACTGTAGTGTTACATCTGGGTTCACAACCTTTTCAAGCCTGTGGACCCCTTTGAAATCGTGACAGTGTTGAAGGTGCAACCACAAAATGGTTGCCAAAGGACCAGAGCCAGCTGACTCTGCTCCTGTGGCAACCATTTTGTGATTGCACCCACACAGAGCAAGCCTAAGTGCAGAAGAAGATATTGAATTGTTCTAAAAATATACTGGGAAGAACTGTGAAATGGTATAACCTGTGGTAGCAACTGCCACTGAAACAATATTATTTTAATCTGCTCAGCCAGTGGATCTCTAGTAGGCAGCCTTGCTGGACAGGATCCCCATCTGTCCCAGCCCGCTTTCTAAAAATGCTTGGTGGGCAACGGGAATGGTGTTGGAGGGCAGCATGATGCCCATGGTCACCTTGTTGGGGACCTCTATATAGATGTATTTTGTCCATTATTTGTTGACTAAATTATGTTTTTTTCCTGTTTTTACTGCTAACTGGAAACTGAAGTACGGAAGGCTTAATAGACAGTAATATGATAAATATCTGGCAGAGAGATTTTTTTTCCCCTTTAGAATTATTTTATTAAATCATAAACGTACAACAGCTTCTTAACTCTACACACGCACTTGGCAGAGAGATTAATAGTTGGGGATAGGCATTCTGGTTTTGATTTCAGAGAACGTTAAAGTTGCTGTGAATCAAATATATGGAGTGTTTTATGAACAGTTAATTTTGTTGTATTATTTATGCTGGTTATATTATTTAATCAGCTGTCATTTATGGCTCCTGGGCTATGCCATTAAACAATAGATTACAAATATACAAGTAAGGTGCTTAGGTATTAGCAGAGGAATTCCTGCATTTCAATAGCATTGAACTCCTCAACATCAGTTTTCATATTTTGGAAATAACTTCTGATTGGGAAGGTAGAGCAAGATCTTGTTTTGCAGAACTTCTCATTTCCCCCTCGTGCATTCTGGATGCCTACTTCTCTTTTGGAGTTGCCAAGAAACATGAAAGAGAGTGCATGAAGGAAGACAAGAGAAAAGGGAACTGAGGAAGAGTGTGAGCCTAGGATTTGACTGGGTGCTGTGTTTGAACTAGGCCAGTCTTTGTGGCTTTCTTAGATAAGATTTTTGTGTTTGTGTGCATGCCTGGAAGCCATGGTGGTTGACTTCTGGTGACCCCTACTGGGGCTTGGACATTCAGAGAGGTGACTCTATTTCCTGCCTCTGCATCCTGGCCCTGGTATTCCTTGGAAGTCTCCCATCCAAATACTTGCCAGGGTTGGCCCTGCTTAGCTTCCAAGATCTGATGAGATTGGACTTGCCTGGGCTATCCAGTCAGGGCTGCTTAGGTAATATTTTGATCACCTTTACTATGATAATTATAAAGGCTGTAGTATAATCCTTAGCACTAATTAGCACAGATGTGTCAAGAACACAATAATGGCTTGTACTGGACTGCAAATAACTTTTTGCTAGTAAAATGTCTATCTTTTAGTAGATGCATTTAGTGGAAACTTTGGATCATCTTCTGCTGCCCAATACTGAAATTGTCTTTGAACAGTATAATATTTATTGAGTCATTAGTAAGTAGCATTATCTAGCTAAGAGGTCATCTTTTTAATGCAGAGGTTCTGTATGGCATATTGCTCTGTAAACTTTGGATGTTAAAAGTCAATGGATGTTAAAACCCAGTCAATGGACATTAAAATCCTACAATTATACAGGTTGCTTATCCAAAATTCCTTCCTTTGCTTTGGTGTTTTGTGGCAATATTGTTATTCCTACCCAAAAAATTGTTAGTTGAAAGAACTATGATTCTGCATAAATCAGGCAAAAATTAAAATGTAATTACCGTAGATTAAAATAAAAAAGATAAGGTAAATATTAAGTTGTAATGCATATAGCAATTGTTTTTGTACAGGTAAATGGTTGCAGTTTTTTGTCGAAAACAGAGGTACCTGGAGACTTTATCAGGGTATTGTATTGGACATTAAATCATGGCATTGACTTTTAAAAACACTAAATATTAATACACTACTAAAAGACTAAATGATTTGTGTTGGAAAATAGTACAAGTACTAACGGTTTCTTTTATGCTTGCATGCCATATAAATTTACTAGCATACTCAATCTCACATGTATGCAGTCTCTTCTATAACATTCAGGAGACAAAATTCTGTTTAAAATAGTGACTTACAGTAGTTCTGTTGTCACTGCTCTTGACAAGCAAATTATACTAACAAAGCAGGTTTCCATAGCAATATACTAAAGTGTTATCTCATATGACGAAAATGAAATGGTTTTAAGCATGGTCGTGTTGAACAAATTCTATAAAGGGTGGACTGTTAAGAAACTTGGATTGGTTTAGGAAGAAGAATTTGGATTTGGAGAGAATTATTCTGAACTTGGGATGCAGCATTCTCTGACACGACTGGAGATGGTGGAGAATGAATTGGCTGGAAAACAGCAAGAGATTGAAGAGCTAAACAGAGAGCTAGAAGAAATGAGGGCAGCATATGGTACAGAAGGATTGCAACAGGTATAATTACCTTATGTTGCTTTCTGCATGTTTCATGGTAACACTGACCATCCTTCATTATTGTCTCTCATGGTTTTGAGGAGGAGAATTTTTGTTACTGACATTTGTTCATCAATACTGTTTTTGCTTTTCAAGAAAATCCCATTTGTCTACCTCTTTGTCATCCTTTTCACTTCAGTGTTTGATTTTTGTATTTGGCAGTAATAGTGATGGCAGCAGTGTAACCTATCCTCAGTTGAGGGGGTTCACAGTTTGTTTTACAAGATAGCCTCTTCTGTTCCATTACGTGTACTGTTCTCGGTTTGTTTCCCCAAATGAGCTACTGGCAGAATTGAATTGCTAGTCAGAGGGTGCATTCACACACACTAAATCTTGCTTTGCAACTGTGTAAGAATAGCAAAATCCACTTGCAAACAGTTGCCATGTGAAAGGTCCCAAAGACTTTATGCCTTACTTATTTATACATTTTCCCAAAGTGATGAATAAAAATGGCTTCAGTAGAAAATAGAAACCTGAGGACTGACACTTCAGTGTGCTATGATAAATTAATACTGATGTGGTTGTACTAAGGCTGCTAAATTGGGGCTCTTTCTACTGAGGGAGAACTATGTCTGGATAGTAGTTCTGAAGTAAGTGTGTGTTTGTCCGTGTCTCTATGGCTTCCACATGGGGATATGTGCCCAGCAGGGAAGCTTTTTGGGGAGAGCTTCCACATGACAACATGCTCTTTCTGAACATGTCTTGTGGTGCTTCGCGGGCTTTTCCTTTTAAGTGGAGCAAAGGAAAAATTTAAAAGGTGGCATGTCAAGATGGCAGAAGGATGGCTGCTGCAGAGTCTCCATATGAAAGTTCTTCCTGTTGCCAGCCCAGGAAGGGGTGGGGAGGCAGAGCTTAACTTTCGAATGGTAGAATTAAGCTTCCCCCTTTAGCTTCAGTTGCCTTTCCTTGTTCCTAGCTTAGCTTTAGTATCTCTTGAGCCATGGCTTAACTGTGATGTAGGAAATGAGCTGCTTGTAGGTGAGCATATGATTTGTGCTGACATGACAAACTGTAAGTAGTGGTGTGGAGATTGTTGGGCAGGACCAGCACCAAGTAGTACACAGGCTGGGCCATGAAGAGGATGTCCCCAACTGCTTGTGTCCTGTTTGCTGCTGCTGTTGCAGCCACAGTGCCATTTTGCTTCCTTGTGTGGAATGTTTGAATGGAAGAGATAATGTGCATCCTGTGCATATCTGACATTCAACTTAGAAAATTTCCTTCAGTGTGTACATTTAAGACACAATGGTTTCTCACCTTTCAGTATCACCAGAGACTAGCATTCTGTGGAAAGATATTTTTTAAGTACATGCTTTGACCTGTTTCTTGTGTTTTATGTGTAGTGAAGACGTGCCAAATCAATTTTTAAGTACCTTGTAAGGACCAGCTCTCCCCATATGTCCTCAGCCTTGTGCTCAGCCTTATGCTCAGCCAATCAACACTTAATAGTTATCCCCAGCCCGAAAGATGTCCTCAACTAGGGCCAGGGCAATGAGATGACTCTTTTGCATCTTTATTCTTATAGCAAAACTGGTCAAATCTAAGGATATGAATCCTGCAATTTGTAAATGGACAAGAGAGATCTTTCTGTGAACCTGAAAAATGTCTCAGGTTTGCAGAAACATCCAAAATCTTAAAAAATCCCAAACCAGATGGTTGGTTGGTGAGCAACTGAGGAGAATAAAATTAGGCTGGGAAAGAGGATATGGGGATTTCCAGGCGAAGGGAAAGGGGAAATAATATGGAGAAGGGAATACAGGGGAAAGTGAGATGCTCCCCCCCCCCCCAATTCTTAAGAGTTCCCTATCATGCAAGTGGGCCTGTCCCAGCAGCCAGTTTTGCTGGGGGGAGCTGAAGACAGAGGGGCAGATAGAAGTAGGTTGACTGTTGTACAGGAAGAACTAGGAGGAAAGAAAGCAGGAAAAGGTTAAAGACTATGGGGTCTTTCAGGGAAGGGAAAGAAGAAAGGGGGGATTTAATGTCCCATGCAAATTCTTGCAGGTTTCCACTTGGAATTGCTTTAGGAAGTTATGTTTATTTTGTTCTGCAATTTTATATTTTAGGAGATTTGTGTATAGAATATTTGGGAAAAGCCAATGTGAATTGATCACTGTGTTCCTTGATTATATCAGCTGTTACTGATAGACTGTGTAGCCTTGTACAGGCTGTGTTTTGTTGAATTTTTAGCTATAATATTGCCATTCAACTTTCTAGCATGTTGGTCTTAAGTGAGAGATAAAAGCAGTGCATACTTTTAATTTCATGTTGAAAGAAATTATGGTTGTTTTTTTTTAAAAATCCCTTTTAATGTTAAATCTGGTGTTCAAAGACCTTTGAGTTGCCTTGAAAAAGAATACTTTCTAGACATTTACATAGTCAACTAATTTACTTTTCTGCTCTACCTTTGTCACGTCTAGACTTTCAGACTTTCTGCCTGTTTTGTTTGTTTGGCATCCCATGTTTCTTTTTTGAAGTATTGAAGGAAAAAATGCTTAACATTAATTAAAAATAATTCTACTAAATGCTACTGTGTTAGGGTTGAGAAGAGAGAAATACAGAAGGAGAACAAGGAACATGGAATAAATCAGAAAAAAAACTATTAGGGTTGCCAATCCCCTGGTCCAATTTCAGGAACTGCAGTCCACTGCCAGCCAGCTGGCTGGTGGGGAAGCCCCAACCCTGAACAGTCCCCCCCTGCATTGATGTTGTCTGTGTGATGACATCACCCAGAAGTGGTGTCATCATGCTCGGCATGTCATGTGTGGAAACGCTAGCGTTTTGGCTAAAACGCTGATTAACAGAGTTTCTGGCCAAAATGCTAGAATGTCTATGTACAATGTGCCCAGTGTGATGATGTCAATTCCTGGTGATGTCATCATGCCCACACACACATAGGAATATCCCAGAACGGACCCAGGAGCCCCTGCTGGAAGCCATGTAAGATCTGGCAACCTTACACTGTATAGCTGAATATACCTGAATATTTGTACAGAGATCAGAAATACCTATCATACATAAAAGCTAGAAATGAGTACAATAAGTACACATTTGATTTTCTGTGATGCTTAATTTCAGAGGAAGTTTGTTATAATCAGGGGTGGAATTCTAGCATATTAGGCTGCACCCCCCTGATGTAGCCAATCCTCTAAGAGCTTCCAGGGCTGTTAGTAGAGGGTCTACTGTAAGCTCCAGGAGGATTGGCTACATCAGGGGTGTGTCTCCTAATATGTATAGGAGCTCCTGCTAGAATTCCATCCCTGGTTACAATGTAGCTAGAAGTCTTCATGTTAGCTTTGTTTTAAATTGAAATTGAACATATTGAACATATGAAGCTGCCTTATACTGAATCAGACCTTTGGTCCATCAAAGTCAGTATTGTCTTCTCAGACTAGCAGTGGGTCTCCAGGGTCTCAAGCTGAGGTTTTTCACACCTATTTGTCTGGACACTTTTTTGGAGATGCAAGGGATTGAACCTGGGACCTTCTGCTTACTAAGCAGATGCTCTACCACTGAGCCACCATCCCTCCCCCATTTTTTAAATATCAGTACCCAAACAGTGGAAAGCAACTGATTTGTACAAGCCTCCTCACTTTCATACAGTAGTTTTATACTGGTCTAACTTGCTGTTTTGGCGTTCATTTATTTGTAACTAATTCTGTATAATCTGTGGAAATTTGACAGGACACAAATATTAGGCTAAAAACTTCCAGCCCCTTCTCTATCCCTGCTTGACACCCCTCCCACACACTCATCTACTTTCCTATCATCCTTCCTCACTGTGTCATTCCTCCTTGAGGCCTTGGAATCTGCCAGAGCAGGGTGTGGGGCCTGGTCTGCTTTTCTAGGTCTGGTCCTGCTCATTGTGCCCTTCAACTCAACACAGTCTCTAGGCTCTGAGAAGGAGGCAAGGAACCACTTCCAAACTTATTTGGGTTGTGGGCAAGAGAAGCAGTATTCCACATATTTCGAAATGAAAATTGTATTTCCAGGCCTTTTACCTCCTAGAAATAGAACTTTTCTTTGTTTTGATTTATTTAATATCATTTATTCTTATCTGAAATATTTCTAGCATAATAATTCAAAGTATCTCTGCCAAGCTATGTTTTCCAATATTAGAAAATATTAAGAGTTTTCAGTAAATATAATTTCTTGAGTATTTAGATGTTAAAGCTGATTGGAACTGCTCTCTGTTTAGTGTAATCAAAGCCCAGCATTCTGTTGGTATATAAAGAAAACGCAGTCATGATAGGTGTCTAATGTTTTATTAAACAAGTATTTCTGACCCATTTGGGACACAAGATCTTGAAAAGTTTAGAACTATAAAAATACACATCTCTTAAGAATACATTTCTCAAAAGTTCAGTTAAGCATTAATATAGAACATGCTTGGGGCCTGTGAGTAGCTGCAGGCCAGAAAAATTTGGAATTTTCCCCAAGTCTTCCTCTTAAGGATTCTGTATGTACTCAGGGGCTTAAACAGACTGATCCTGCCCACTCATCAATATTCCATGGCCCTATAGCATATTCAGTCAGCAAGCTAGTTTTTAGCATGCTTTTATGTTTTTTAAAATGTAATTAATTGAAGCCGTATTTCGCTGCAAGTTCCCGAGTACATTGCTGACATTTTGTCTGTGCACTGCTTGTTTTTGCTGCTTTCATAATCCATGCAAAGGACAGCCAGCTTTCTATTAGACAAAGTAACTAAGATAATTGTTTAGTGTTCATCTGGGAAATGATGTTTATAGTACATCTTTGTGCTTAAAAAACTTCACATGTATGCTTGAAACGTGTAGAAATGGCAGAAACAGACTCTGTATCCAGAATTTTATCAAGTATAACTAGTCCTGATGTGCATTCTACAGTTCATTTTGATTAATATTAACACTTTAACTTCTAGCTACAGGAATTTGAGGCTGCTATAAAAAAAAGAGATGACATCATCACACAACTCACTGCTAATCTTCAACAAGCAAGGAAAGAGAAGGATGAAACCATGAGGGAGTTTTTGGATTTGACTGAACAGAGTCAGAAACTGCAAATTCAGTTTCAACATGTAAGTTACCATGATGACAAACTTTTTGTTGCTATACATTATCAGTTTAACTATCTAAAGACCATACCAAAATACATCTTGCTGGTTCTTTTTCAGTGTGAACTATTATTGCGGTTAGGAAGAGGGAGAAGGTTGATCCATTGACCCTATTAAGTGGGTTGAAGGTATTTGGTCTAGAAACCAAATACGATTTTTGTGGAATCCCATTTGTACCTATTTTGTCAGCCCTGTTCATTAATTTCCGGAGGGGAGATTCCTTTTCTAGTGCTTGAAATACAAAATTTGATAGATATGAAAAGCAAAAGAGGAAAAAACTTACATTGAACATCTCAAGTGCGGAAATTTTCATTCAAAGGAGAAAAGTGAAAAAGAAAGCAGGATGATGATTAATTTCTTGTCTTCTCCCTCCTCCAGAGATCCGTCATTCCTTCCCACACAGATTTTAAATGAAAAAAAATTTCCATATTTGTAGCGAGTTTCTCTTGAGCAAAGATTCAAAAACCTACCCACTGATTTTTAGAGAAAACAAAATACTTGCCTACATATATATCTGCCATAGGGTTGCAGGTTCCCCTGGTCACTAGCGGGTTGTCAGATCCAGGTTGGAAAGCATCTGGAGATTTGAGAATGGAGCCTGAGGAGGACAAGGACCTTAGTGGGGTACAATGCCACAGAGTCCACCCTCAAAAGCATCTATTTTCTCCAGGAGAAATTATCTCTGTAGTCTGGAGATGAAATGTAATTACGAGACACCCCTAGCCTGCCGATGTAGTACACAACTTTGGAATTCTCCCCCCCCCCCCGGGAAGATTCAAATGTCTCCCTCTTATCTGTGTCTTTTGCCAGCTGACAAAGACTTTTTTGTTTCATTTGGCATATCTCTGATAATGGATTCTGGCCCTCTTTCTAGAGCTTGTTGAATTTTTAAATTTTATATTTTAACTTTATTTTGATTGTTTTAATGTTTTTAAGATTGCTGACTTATGGACCTTAATTCTGTGGAAAGGAATCGTAATTTTATTTTTAAAAATGAAATAAAATAAACTGTGTATTACTTAGCCTTTATCTAAGTATGTAATATTGAGTTCTTTTATTTTTAAATATGGTTGAGGAAATTCATTTGTTAATTACAAACATAGCTTCTATGCAACTTCTATCCATAGCTGATAATAAGTTTTCCTAAAAGGCAACGTTTTAGCATCATGGGTAGTCAGGCAGTCCTGACATAATGTAGCCCTATAACATAAACTATACTCTGAATGACAGTGCTTGATTATTTAGCATGACTGTTCTATAGTAACAGGCTATAATTCAAAACTTCAGTCAGGGTTTGGTAGGCCTAATACCCAAAACTACAGTAGGTTTGAAAGGTGTGGTCATTTTATCCACTACCACATGATAACTGCTATGAAAAGGCTGTTACTCAGATGATTTGTCTCCTGAATCCAGGAGTGGATTTGGAAATGAAAATAGTCGTGGAGCCCCAGCCAAGCTGAGTGTTGCCTGTGGCATTAGACACTATCTTTGCAGAAGCTACTCAGCTGAGCAGCAGGCATTTGCTCACTTATTACTTCCACCCCAAACTGGCAGCAGTGCACAGAGAGACAATTTGTGAGCTGACACCAAGTACCATGGCTGATGAAGAATCTGAGCTAAGTGGCCCCTAAGGCATTGGCAGGTTTGCTAAGGCTTGGATCTGCTTGCTCTTGGACACCAGCAGCCCTTGAGAGCAGTGGCCCACTAATACATTTCCCTGAAGTTTAGGGGCCTCACAAAAGCAAGTCATAAAATGCAAGTGTATGGAGGATATTGTCAGCATGATTTGCTTCCTGTTATCTTTACTGGGAAGAAATGGAGTATACTGAGTGGTCCTTTTTTGCCCCTGGCTATTGGTATTCAAACAGTATTAAAAGCTTAATCTGTTCTGTGTACAAGTTGCAGGCAAGTGAAGCCCTAAGGAATACTAGTCACAGTAGCACAGCTGCGGACTTACTGCAGACCAAACAACAGATACTTGCATATCAACAGCAGCTAGAAGAACAAGAGCAGCTATTGAGAAGCTATAATATGAAGAATGAAGACTATGAAATGCAAGTTTCCCTTCTGCAACAGAGAATAGCTGGCTTCGAAATGGTATGTTTCTTATTAATAACATTATTATTATTATTATAAACAGAGAGGGATTCTCTCAGTATCGTGTGTGGGTTTGCCTAGTTACTGTAGCATAAAAAACACTTAAATTCTTCATGGATATGTAGATGGAAAGTGCTTTCATGAGAATTTTTCTTTTCATTTCCCTTTCTTTTATATAGAAATTTAAAATATAGTAGTAGCCAAAATGAATTTAATCACTCGAATTCAGTGAACAATATTTATAATATATTGGATAATGGGCATCTATTTAAAATAGTATTTGTATGTTTTTAAAAGGCATTATTTATATAGTTTTATTTTGTTTATTACATTATAATTTTTTGTGCTTTTAGACCAACATTTTTATATTGTTGTTCTTTTGAAACAATAGCTATTTTGAAAAAAATAGTTTACTCTCACATCTGTAGCAGATGTGTAGCACACATCCAGCTTGGAACCCTTGTTTTGAATATTTCATGATCAAACTAAAGTTTACTCTTGATTAAGGTAGGCAGAAGGAATTAATGTTCTAGACTGGAGGAAATATTCAGTCTTGCAGCCTCTTTCTCTTTGTTTAACCATGGTTCAATAATGGGGAGCATCTTGTTGATAAACTTAGATTTACTTTTTAAAGGTTTATTTGGTTTGGTTATAATTTCAGATAATGTAAATGCCACCTAAATTCACATTTTCCTATAAGCAGCATATTATAGCACTTAAAAGCTAGCTAGAGTTCTCTTGGTCATCACTGAGCTCCCACCCTTCCCCAAACCTCAACCTGGAGTTGGCTATCTTATGCAAGCTTGCATTTGTGCATTTACCCAGGCCCGTAACTACAGTGGGGCCCCAGGGGGTCCAGGCCCCACCATTCAAACCTCTATGTAACCTTTCTGGCCTCACCTGTTAGTCCCCTGCTGCTCTGTTCAAACAGCGCCTGCAAGCGCCACTGTTGAGTCAGTCAAGCAGCACTCACTGCCACTGCTGCTTTCTCGCATTTTGTGCCACTGCCCAACTTTCACTGCAGCCAAGAGGCCCTCTCATCCCTGTCCTGGGCTTTTTCCTGGAGAGGAGAAGCCCAGAGGGGATGATGTGGCCTTGGAGCTTGAATGGGAAGCAGTTGCCTGCCTGTCACAGCTCAGCTGCCCATGAGGATAGGCAACCAGTTTGGGCAATCCATGGAGCCAGAGCAGGTCTGTGGGCAGGCACAGTGTCTCGCAGGAGAGAGGCAGATAAGAAAGGGTGGAGGGGAAGCGGAGCTACTATGAGTGCCCAGGTCCTGGAAGGACAGAGTCCTTTTCTCCAGCATTCAGGGAGAATGAATTACTTTTGAAAAATGTGGCTGTCACTGCCCCCCATCCCCCCGCAACCAAAAAATCCTGTTGAGGGCCCCACCAAATTTGGAACTCCTGGCTATGGCCCTGCATTTACCTCTCATTCTGCGATCCAAGCCTTGAGTCTCCCATAGCGTCTTCTACATATGATGGAGAAAATGGATCATAGCCTATTATATTATTTGTATGAATATTTGTATGAATATAGAAATTTGTATCAGCAGATGCAAATGTAGAGATGCAAGAAATCCTGGCAACATGTTTGTATTGCAGGAAAGGAGGCACATAGCTGAAGAAGATTGTATTAAGAAGAAGCTACAAGAAAAAGAAACAATTATTGAAAAATTGGAAACAAAAATAAGAGAAGAAGAAGAAAACATAGTGGGTCTTCAGAAAAAAGTATCACTTGCTGAGAAATCTATTGAAGAATTAAAAGAAGAGGTTTTACAAAAGAACAAAGAGGTACATAATGTGAGGGTAGAACTGGCAAGTTCGAAGCAAAAAGAAAAACAGTGTTCTGATGAAATAAAACAGCTAATGGGAACTGTGGAAGAACTGCAAAAGCGTTGTCACAAAGATAGCCAATTCGAGAAGGACATTATGCAAAGAATGGAACATGAAGCTCAAAGAAGACTTGAAGACCTCAGGGCAGAATTAGAAGAAGTGCATGGGCAACAGATAGTACACATGAAGCAAGAATTAGTGAGGGAACATACAATAGAGATTGAAAAGCTTCTTGCCCAACAGAAAGCAGATCTGGAGAGAACTTTGAATTTAGGTTCTGATAATGCTAATGAGGACCAAATACATTTAATGAACATTGCAATTAATGAATTGAATCTGATGTTGCAAGATGCCAACTACCAGAGAGAAAAGACAAGGCAGGATTTGTCACAACAGCTTGAAGAAATAACTTCAGAGAAGTCTTCTCTAAAAAGTCAAATTGAAGATCTTTATCAAGAACTAAGACTTGCAAGAGAACAGATTCAGAGAGCCCAGAAGACTATAAATGAAAAGGAAACCAAGTTACTTGAATCTGAAGAGTTACTAATCTCTGTTGAAGATGTAAAAGCAGAGCTTGCTTCTGCAGTGCAGATGCAGACAGAACTAGAAATAAAACATGAGGCAGAAATTACAAATTACAAAATAAAACTTGAAATGCTAGAAAGAGAGAAGGATGCGGTTTTGGACAGGATGGCTGAATCTCAAGAGGCTGAACTAGAGAGACTAAGGACTCAGCTGTTGTTTAGTCATGAGGAAGAACTATCAAAACTTAGAGATGATTTACTGCAAGAGCACAGAATAAACATTGAAAATCTTAAAGATAATTTACATATTAAACATAAACAGCAGTTAGATGGATTACAAAATGAAATGACTAAAAAAATAGAAGCCATGAAGTCAGAAAATGATAATTTAACAGTAAAACAGAATCAGTTTATGTCAGAAATATCAAGGCTGAAAGATTTGCAGCAGGCCATGGCAAATTCTAAATCAGAAGAAATGTCAATTCAGATCCACGAACTCCAGAAAGAGATAGAAATTCTTAGGCAAGAAAAAAGAGAAAAGGGTACTCTTAAACTGGAAATCCAGGAATTGCAACTCAAAATAGAGTTATTGGAAAAACAGATGAAAGAAAGAGAGGCTGATCTTCAAGAAAAATGTACATTACTTGAAACACAAAATATAGTTCTTGAAGATGAAAATAATGCTCTGCAAGAGAAATTAAAAAACTATGCTGTTATGAATATAGAAGAAAGTTTGATCATTGATAATATTAGTTCCAATTCACAGGACTTTGGTTTGCAAAACAGAATAGAAGATCTGATAGCAGAAAATGAGAGACTTGTAAAACAAGAAATTGTACTCAAAGAAGAGATTGAGAAGCAAAGGAATTCTCTTTCATTTACTGAGAAAAACTTTGAACATAATTATCAGGAACTCAGGGAAGAATATGTTTCTCTACTAAAGGTAAAATCTGATTTAGAAAAGAGCAAGAATGAACAAGAGGCTGAATACAGAGCAAGACTCCAAGCCTTGACAGAAGAGATCCAAAACTTGCAAAGAGATATGGCAGTTATACATAAAACCCAAAGTTCAGCCTTGCATGGTAAGAGAGAGAAATTTTTAAGATCAGAAACATTCGATATCGAGGAGGTTGTAGAAAAAGATACAACAGAACTTATGGAAAAGCTTGAGGTAACTCAGCGTGAGAAGCTGGAACTTTCATTTAAACTTTCAGATCTTTCTGAAGAATTAAAGTTGAAGGACAGTGAAATCTGTCAACTAAGTGAAGAAATTAAATCTCTAAAACAAGATAAAGATTGCATTGCAGTGAAGTGTAAAGAACTGGAACTCATTCTTAGTCATAGGCAGGGAGTGAATATGAAAACTTATGAACATAAGCTGTACTCCAATGGGGGAACACAGTTGGATCCTAACACATTTGCTGAGCCTGGCAGTTTAATATCTGATTCATGCAAAGAATATGGCAATATAGTAACAGAAAGAGAAGAAAAACAGACACCAATCAAAAGGATAGTTCATATTCCAGTGGAAGAGGCAATTCAGCAGAATCTGAATCCAGAACCACTGTTATTATTGGATAATTTACAGCAAATGAGTGCTGAATTAGCAGCAGACCCTTCATGTGTGAGCCTTGTGCAAAGTGAAAACAAACTTCGAGACCAGCTAGATATGCTAAAATCTGAACAGGTATTTATTTCCACTTTACACCTTTTTAAATGTTTAGTTTACAGTGAACTAGGATGATGTCTTAGTTAATATTTACTAGCCATGGGGTTTTGTTTCATGTAAATTGGAAAAATGTGTTCGTATACTTTAATCTACTGTTTAAGAATAGAAAATATGTATAAATGTAGGTATATTGCCCGACCTGAAAGTTATCTGTTGTTTGTTTGGCTTAATTTACAGAATAGTTAAATGCATCCAAGCAGGGGTGGTCTTAGTGATTCTGGGGCCCTGGTTGAGGATGGGGCACCTTTATTCCTACCCACCCCACTCTAAACAAGAACAAAATGCATAATTTTCACAATTCACGTGCCTTCAGAAACGCACCATGCTTTGTAATTTGACTTTAGTCTGTTTCCCCAGTATTCAACCCGCCCCCCATCAAAGCCAAAAAGGTAGAGCTATTAACATTATAATAGGAATGTGTCTGTCACTGAGGGTCCTTCTCTCTCTCTGACTGAAGTGGGCCTTTTATGTTACTACTCTTGTTGCCAAGATCTCCTGTCACTGCGAGTAACTTTTTAATAATAATTCATGTGATTCTTTCTCTGCTCCCCCCCCCCTTTCATTTTTCTGCCCCGTTTGGATGATTGCATTTCATTGCTTCTGGCTAAAATTGCCTATAACATAATGTTAGCTAGAATGATGATTGTGTGTATTTTAAGACTGACATACAGTGTGTGCTTGATTGATCATGTGTGGGTGTTGTTTTTTTAATTACCTACCAGCATGAGTGGAGTAGCTCATTTGCAAAGGGCAGGTAGACAGCTACAACTAGCTGAGGGAGGCCTTTTGCTATCAAATAAATTTAAAATAGATGAAAATACAGTTTTTCTTTCTGTACATTGGTAAAGTATTTGATAGGGTTGTTAGGTTCCCTTACCTTGCCAGCAGGGGCCTTTGGGGGGTGTTTCAGGAAGTGGACAGGGACGTCCCACTCCAAGTGGCATTTTGGACAACTTCCAGTAAAACCAGAAGTGGCTCAAAAAACAGGAAGTGGGACACAGCCAATTGAGTGGTCCTTATCACTAGGGGGAAACAAAGGGACCACACAAATGGCTGCCAGCCATACCATGGCCAGTTTTGCTCCCCACTCCACTTCTGATCTGGGAGAGGGAAATGAAACTGATCACTGAAAAGGTTTGCAGCCAGTTTAGCCTAAACTGGTTGCAAGCCTTCTGAGTGATGAGGGTCGCTGAAGACTTGCAGCCATTTGAGGAATTTTGGGGGGTGGGGTTTCCCCCCATCAGCCAGCTGGCTGGCAGTGGATCAAAGCTTTCAAAAGCAGGGGAACCCCCACTGGGACTTGGTCATATAATATATCACCACCACTGGCTTGTCAGGGTGTCTGCAGCACAGGGCCCTGGACAATTGCCCAGGCTGCCCCACAGAATGGGACACCAAGGATGTTTAAAAAATACATGTTCCTTCTGATAGCAGTATATTATAGTGGGGCAGTACTCAGGGAAAGAAAAAATACTAATATTGGCTGAGACTTTTGGGTCTTTGCCTTTTTTGAGAGTCAGTGCTTCTTGGTGGGTGTAGGTGTGAGTGTGTTTGGAAACTTGTCAGGAGTTGTGGGGGAATACCCCCAAATGCCCTTAGAGCAGACAGAATGTAGCTTGATAGTTGATTGTACACAGCATTGAACTTAATGGAATTTTGAAAATATTTGCTCTCTTTAGTTTGTTTCCTTTGAGGTTATATGGAAATGTTTTGCTGTTTTCAGTAAAGCACACAATTGCTGATATTGAAGATTTTTATTTTAGCTTACCATGGTGGTAAGTGGATTGTGTTCCCTTCAGTTTTTAGCTGTACAATACCAAGTATCAGTATCCAAAGCAAAACAACAATGTGCATGCTGACATATGAATAACAGTTGAATAGCAAAATAAATTACCATAAATGCCGTTCATCCTCGTTCTCTTGGTTTGGATGTTTGAAATTCCAGGAGAGATAGTATCCCTTGGAAGCAGATGCATGAAATGCTGCCTGATTCAACATGAATACAAGCACAGCGCTGCTTTCTAAGGGTGATTTTCAGAGCAGAGTGTTCCACTTTTCAGCTTGTTGGGACTCAGCTCCTGTATTTGCAAACATGCTGTATCTACTATTACTTCTTTGGTATGTCGGTATTCATAGGGGTTATTCTACATGTAAGAGTCTCAGGTATCATGAACATGAGGAATACTGTTTTCTTCATCTTTCCTCACTGTATCTTGATTTTACAGTTTGTTCCCTGGAAGCGTGGTTTTGCATTTAAACTAAGAACTCAGTCTGTTTGTTCAGTCCAATAAAATTTTAAAACAGAGTGCCATTCCAATTTAAGCCCTTGATGAGATTTGTTCCAAAGGGTTTTTATTTCCTGCCCTGTAAGAGGATCTTTGAAACCTAGTGGGAGACTACTAGTTCTGCTGACAAATAAATATTACAGCTGTACAGACTATAATTACATTTGTTTAAAAGGAAATATGGTTTGCAAATATTGTACTGGAGTGGGAAGTAATCTGTAGAGAGTCATATTGGGAGCCAACTTTTTATTTCACATGCTTGGATTGCTGCCTTTTAAAATAATTTAACCTTCTGAGCTTTTTAGCTCTATTGTAGCAATTTTTCATAAAACAAGAGACTTCTAAAAAAAACTTACATTGTGTCAACTTTTACTCAGAGTGATCTAAAGCTGCAGATGGAGGCCCAGCGCATTTGTCTGTCTCTGGTTTATTCAGCTCACGTGGACCAAGTGCGTGAATACATGGAAAATGAAAAGCAGAATGCGCTTTCTGCTCTTAAGGAGGAGCTCCAGGTTTGTCATGCAGAAGAGCTGTATGAGGTTAAGAAAAACCAGCTGGATTATCAAGCTACAAAAGATCAAAAACCAGGTAAACCACTTAGGCTTGCCAGCTTCCATGTGGGGCCTGGAGATCTCCAGCTGACAGAGATCAGCTTCCCTGGAGAAAATGGTTGCTTTGAAGGGTGGACTCTATGGCATTGTAGCATGCTGAGGCCCCTCCCCTTTCCAAGCCCCACCCTCTCCTGGATCCACCCCCAAAGTCCCCAGATATTTTTTTAACACAGACCTGGCTACCCCAACTAAAGCAGAAAGAATTTTCTGAGAGAGGGGGTTAAGTTTGTGAGGATATTTTATATTATATGGCAAAGTATTTCTCATTATATATTACTATTTCTGAAATTTATTTGTAGTTGTACAAACATGTCAAAGCTTGGAAATTTAAAAGTTATTGTGATTAAAGGAAAGAAAAACATTGCAGCATGTGGTGGACATTTTTCTGGTTATTTTACACAACAGGTCTCTTTTTGATCTATCAATCTCATGTATTCTACAAAAATGCTTACAGCCGCATGGACTTGCTTTTCAACCTTGGTTTAATAGGGAGGTGATTTTAGGCTTGTAAGGCCTTCCTTCTGCAGAACTGCAAAAACCTACCCTGCTCTCTCCCTATTATCTTAGCCATTCACATCTGAAAGTAGCAGAATCCCTCTGGTTACTCAGCTGTGGTTCAGGCAGTGATTGGGGCTAACCATCGTTTTGCCCATAAGGATTCTGTTCAAGGAAGGATCCTTCTGCTATCAGATGCCTCAATAATGGGTCAGTTCCGTAGGACATTGCCCTACCTGAACTGTTTTCTTAACGGATAGCTGACTGGCTGGGATGAATAGCTGTGGCCACTCATTCTACCCTCCAGTTGCAGAAAGGAAGGACTTTCAGCACAGTACACACTAGTAGCTGAGCTCACCAGAAAAGGCAGCCATTTTGTAAAAGCAGAAGGCTCCAGACTTGCAGGATCATTCCTGAACTTGTCTTGATTATATTTCTGCTAGTGTATTAAAATATTCCTGGTAATGTATTAAAATATTCCTGTCTCCTCAATCAGGAGTTTCCATATTCAGCTCTGCATTTTCAGTGTAGTTGAGCATTGGTAAAGTAAGCCACCAGTAATTTAAAAAGTAAGCCACCAGGTTATGGGATTTTATAAATGCAGATTTCTAGATCAGGAAGGTAGGGATTAGCAAATGTTAAAGTACTTGTGTTTATGCAACTACAATACAAATTGTAAAGAAGAACTTTATGCACTTAGGAATGTGCTAGCTGAGCTCGCTAGGTGGAGCTCTCAGCAGCTACTTCATCTGTGGAAAGGGAAAGCCTTTGGATAATGATTAAGTTTTAGGAAAAAAAGAAGAGTATTAATTTTTGTTTTTATTAGTTAAAGGTACCTTTAAATATTAGTATTTTAAGTAAATAACACCGGCGGGGGTCAAGTAACGGGGGGAGGGGTGGGTAGAAAGTAATATATGGGATAGATAAAAGAAGTTATAAATGATGCAAGAAATCTAATTTGTTATCATGTGTTACCAAATAAAATTGTTTTAACCAAGGAAAGCCTCATGCCTGCAAGAATAAATACGTATAGTTTTGATTATATTTCAGTATTTTTATACTTGGTATAATTGTTGTACAAGATGAGGAACCTTACAAAAGAGGAAACAATTGTTCTAAGCACTGTGCACAGTAAAAAAGACTTTGACATCTCAGATCAGGTTCATCATCCTCTTGGAGAGGAGTGACAAGTGGAGTGCCTCAAAGATCTGTCCTGGGACCTGTTTTGTTCAACATCATTATAAATGATTTGGATGAAGGAATAGAGGGAATGCTTATTAAATTTGCCAATGATACTAAATTGGGAGGGGTTGCAAATATAGTAGAAGACAGGACACAGGATGAATTTGACAGGCTAGAAAACTGGTCTAAAACCAATAAAATGAATTTTAACAGGGATAAATGTAAAGTTCTGCATTTAGGTAGGAAAAATCCAATGTATGGTTATAGAATGGGGGAGATTGTCTTAGCAGTAAGTATGTGTGAGAAGGATCTAGGGGTCTTAGTGGATCATATGCTGAACATGAGTCAACAACGTGATCCAGTGGCTAAAAAGGCAAATGCAATTTTGGGCTGTATCAACAGAAGTATAGTGTCCAGATCACATGATGTGATGGTATTGCTTCACTCTGCTTTTGTAAGACCTCACGTGGAGTATTGTGTTCAGTTTTTGGCACCACATTTTAAGAAGGATATAGACAAGCTGGAATGGGTCCAGAGGAGAGCAATGAAGATGGTGATGGTTCTGGAGACCAAGTCCTATGAAGAAAGGTTGAAGGAGCTAGGCATGTTTAGTCTGGAGAGGAGGCGGCTGAGAAGTGATATGATCACCATCTTCAAGTACTTGAAGGGCTGTCATATAGAGGATGGTGTGGAATTGTTTTCTGTGGCCCCAGAAGGTAGGACCAGAACCACTGGGTTGAAATTAAATCAAAAGAGTTCTGGCTCAACATTTGGAAGAACTTCCTGAGCATTAGAGCAGTTCCTCAGTGGAACAGACTCCCTTGGGAGGTGGTGGGCTCTCCTTTCTTGGAGGTTTTTAAACAGAGGCTTGATGGCCATCTGACAGCAATGAAGATCCTGTGAATTAGGGGGGAGGTATTTGTGAGTTTCCTGCATTGTGCAGGGGGTTGGACTAGATGACCTGGAGGTCCCTTCCAACTCTATGATCTATGATCAGCACATTTAAGTTGCTAGGGGGTACTAGCGCATAGAATTTTAGCTGGTTGCTAAGGAACTTTAGCTTCCAGTTCACAAGAATTTTTTCCCTTCTGTTGGAAACAATGGAGGATGAGGGCACCTCCTTCTGGGGCCCATAGAATTGAACCCTCTGGTTTAATCTTTTTGAAACTAGCGGGGGGGGGGGTGAAGAGAGACACCAGAGCCAGTTTGGTGTAGTGGTTAAGTGTGCGGACTCTTATCTGGGAGAACCGGGTTTGATTCCCCACTCCTCCACTTGCACCTGCTAGCATGGCCTTGGGTCCGCCATAGCTCTGGCAGAGGTTGTCCTTGAAAGGGCAGCTGCTGTGAGAGCCCTCTCCAGCCCCACCCACCTCACAGGGTGTCTGTTGTGGGGGAGGAAGGTAAAGGAGATTGTGAGCCGCTCTGAGACTCTTAGGAGTGGAGGGCGGGATAGAAATCCAATATCATCTTCTTCTTCTTGTGGAGAAGATGTAAAATGAGTATATTTCACTTTATATTGTTTCTGTTGCCCCATTTGTACAGATACCAAGTGGAGTCTGTCATTGTGGGTACTTGTGGATTTATTTATTTATTACTTTAAATTTCTATCCCACACTCTCCGCAAGCGGACTCAGGGCGGCTAACAACATTCATTTTTACAAATTAAAAACCAATAAAAATAGCTACAATTTAAAATTATTTAAAAACATTTCATTTCATGGTGCTGTATCATTACAATATAATATAAGCGGTGATCATATGGTACTCTATAATGATGTAGGGTGGCAACTCTCTCCCGGTTAGATCTCAAAGGCTTGTCAAAACAGTTCGGTCTTACAGGCCCTGCGGAAAGTAGCGAGATCCCACAGGGCCCTTATGGCCTCCGGGAGAGCATTCCACAATTCTGGTGCTGCCACCGAGAAGGCCCTAGCTCACGTCAGCCGCAACCTAGCTTCCTTTGGTCCAGGGACGGACAATAGATTTTTTTGTCCCTGAACGCAGTGCTCTCCAGGGAACATGTGGAGAAAGGCAGTCCCGCAGGTAGACAGACCCCTGACAATAGAGGGCTTTAAAGGTCAATACCAACACCTCAGAACACAATAGGTGCCAGTGCAGATCTCTCAGTACTGGCCGAATGTGCTCCCACCGGGGGAGTCCCATTAACAACCGTGCTGCAGCGTTCTGCACTAGCTGTAGTTTCCGAGTCAGCGCCAAGTGTAGCCCCATGTAGAGAGCATTACAGTGATCTATTCTTGAGGTGACCATAGCATGGATCACCATTGCTAAGTTGTTGCGCTCCAGGAAAGGGGCCAACTGCCGCACCCGCCGAAAATGAAAAAAGGCGGATCTAGTAGTGGCTGCTACTTGGGCCTCCATTGTAAGAGAGGACTTAAGGAGCACACCCAAGCTCTTGACGTTAGGGGCCGGTATTAGTGACACCCATCAAGAGCCGGCAGAGGGATCTCCCCCCCTGGACCACCCCGGCTCAGGTAGAGAACCTCCGTCTTCGTCGGATTCAGCTTCAACCTACTCAGCCTGAACCAAGATGCCACGGCTTGAAGAGCCAGGACTAGGTTTTCTGGGGTACAGTCGGACTGACCACCCATCAATAGATAGAGCTGGGTGTTGTCTGCATATTGGTGACATCCCAGCCCATACCTCCTGACAATCTGGGCAAGGGGGCGCATATAGATGTTAAATAACTTTGGGGACAGAACCGCACCCTGTGGCACATCACATATAACTGGGTGCCTTTGGGATGATTCCTCCCCTTTGTCCCCGATCTTGGAGAAAAGAGGCCAACCACTGTAAGGCAGACCCCTGAATGCCCACGTCGGCAAGGCAGCTAGTCAGTAGCTGATGGTCAACCATATCAAATGCGGCTGACAGATCTAATAATAACAGCACTGCTGAGCCGCCCCAATTCAGATGTCGCATGAGGTCACCTATGAGGGTGACCAGAACTGTCTCCGTCCCGTGACCTGGTCGAAAACCGGACTGAAATGGATCAAGATGCTCTAACTTTTTAAGACCTACCAGCATTTTTAAGAACACTAGCACTTTAAAATCTGTCCTCCAGCTAATGAATTATCAGCTGTGATATATCGCAGTGGTTTAAGACTGTCCTTAAACTGATGACCCTACCCATATGTTACTGCTCATCCTGAGGCTTTTTAAAAATTGAGTCTATTTGGACCTAATTGAATATTTTATCTGCTAAATTGAACTGAGATATAAATTTTGCCAATTAATTAGATATTTTTTTTGGGGGGGGGGGTTAAACTAATTGGCTAGGATAAAACAAATTATTAGCAGTGGGAACAAGTTTTAATCCGGTCATAGGAAGTATTAGTGAATAGAGTGTTAGGTTAAGTGAGTGGGTGGGAGGATCAGGATACTTTGATGTGCACACTGCTGGTGATCTGAGACTCTGTGAAGACCATCAGTAAGAGATGTCTGGCCAGGGGAGGGGTCCTGGGGAGGGGAAAGTACAGTGGTGGGAACAGGCAAAATTGGAATGGAAGGAGACTGAGACACAAGAGGGCTCACTCCCCTTCCAGCCTGTGTCCCATCCCAATGATAGCAGGTATGGGGGCCAAGTGGAAGCACTCGCCTCCGTCCCTGGTATTGTGCATTGCCAGGTCCATAAATAATAAAATCTCAGTCCTGCAGAATTTTTTAATCAGGCAGGACATGGACCTGGCTTGCGTGACGGAGACCTGGGTGCGGGATGGGGAGATGGTTGCTCTCTCCCAAGTAGCCCCGCCTGGGTTCTCCGTTCTTCACCAGGCTTGGACTAGCAGGCGGGGGGGGGGGGGGGGAGGGATGGCTTTTTTCATATGGGAGGATTGCTCCTTCAGGGCACTTCCACCGCCAAGGATCATGGGCATAGAGTGTGCTGGCTTGATGTGGGATGTTGAGGAGAGGTTGGCAATCTGGCTGGTGTACCGTCCGCCTAACGCACCAGCCAGTGCCTTACAGTCCCTGATGGAGGCTGTAGCAGGCTGGGCATTGGAGCATCCTCGGCTTATAGTCTTGGGTGACTTCAGTGTCCATGCCAAGGACATGGCTTCCATTTGGGTGACGGACCTAGTGTCTTCCATGGCAGCGCTGGGACTCTCCCAATATATAACAGCGGCCACACATCGGGCCGGACACACGTTAGACCTGATCTTTGCGACGGGAGTTGCAGTGGATCAGATTTCTGCCGAGGCAGTGCCATGGTCTGACCTCTATGCCCTGAGGGCCTGTGTGGATACGCCACCCCTATCCCATTTAGGCCGCGAGCAAGTTCTAGCTCGCCCGCGAAGGCAGATGGACCCTCTGCGGCTTCAAATGGCTTTACAGGATCCCTGGCCCTCTGGTGACTCGTTAGATGAACTGTTGGAGATCTGGAATAGCCAGCTTTTCACAGCCATTGACAAGATTGCTCCCTGACGTCCTCTCCATCCTCATTCACAATCCGCTCTGTGGAGAGAATGGCGACGTACTCGCGACAAAGCTACGAGAACATCTTATAGGTCATTTATGCGGACCTATGAGATGGCAGTCCAGGCCACAAAGAAGGCTTACTTTGCGTCCCAGATTGCGTCTGCGACCTCACGCCCAGCACAATTGTTTAGTATAATTCGATCATTAACAATTTTACTGCAAGGTAAACCAAATGTTAGAGAATTGGAAATTGGCTGTGAGGCTTTTGCAAGTTTTTTTGCAGATAAGGTCTCGTTGCTCCGATGCGACCTCCTCGCCATAATTGATACAGTGAAAGAACTTGAGGCACTGAGCGTGTCTTCTGGTCCAATTCTAGATTCCTGTAATCCACTCGACCTAGCGGAAGTCGATAGGATCCTTTTCGCTGTACGCCCTATGACTTGTGGTTGGACCCATGCCTGTCCTGGCTTATAAAAGCTAGCCAGGCGCTGTTACGTAAGCCACTACAGGGTATTGTCAACAGATCCCTGGTAGAAGGGATCTTTCCCACACCTCTTAAAGAGGCTGTGGTCCGTCCCCTCTTGAAAAAACCATCTGCATATCCGACTGTATTGGCAAACTATCGGCTGGTATCAAACCTTCCCTTTTTGGGTAAGGTTATAGAGCGGGCGATGGCAACTCAGCTACAGGGATTCCTGCATGACACTTCCTGGATTGATCTGAAATTAAGAAGAAATTAGATTATGTACTTGATAATAGCACAAAGGTGGTAACAGAAGAGAGCCAGTTTTCTTTTAGTAGAACCATAATGTTGCAAAGGTTTTTATAATGCTCATATTCAGGGATGGAATTCTAGCAGGAGCTGCTTTGCATATTAGGCCACGCAACCCTGATATAGCAATCCTCCGAAGAGCTTACAAGGCTCTTTTTTGTAAGCTCTTGGGAGGATTGGCTACATCAGGAGTGTGTGGCTTAATATGCAGAGGAGCTCCTGCTAGAGTTCCACTCCTGTTCATATTGTACCATGAATTTTTATTCCCAGTATCTTATTGCATTTTTGTGTTTTCAGTTGTTACTATTGTTCTTATGTGTAATGTATTTTTACCACTTTATACAACATTGTCAGGGTGTAAAAGCTTTTGAGTGTTGACTTTCCAAAGCTTGTCCCCTGAACCTCCTACTGGTCTCCAGAGTTCTACTGGGCTCAAATCTAGCTCTTCTACTGGAGACCAAAATGGTTAACCTCTGAAACTATTTTGTATTCTGTTAAAGTAAATGGCTATACAAATAAAAATGGGCTGCAAGTATTTCTGTATTGGTCCTTTTCCTTAAACAGCAGAAAATAAAGTGTTATAAACCTATTTCAGTGCCAGTTTGTGTTTGCAGATAAACAAGGGCAATCTATATCTGCGCGCCTAGAAGGGCTTAGCAAGACAGTAGCTGAAGAATGCTCCAAAATTAATCAGGTGAGAAACATTTTTCCATAGGAGAAATGAAAATCTGCATTTTTATTTCTGGCCTAACTTTTAAAAGTTTCATTGTACTGTGCACTCAGCCTTTAGTGTAAAGTGGAGAAACCAAAAAAATATAGATAAATATCATGGAGCAGTAGAATATGGCAGATTCTGATTTTAAGGCTGACAACAGGCCCAAATAAAAAAAAAAGTTCTGTCACTTTAATAGAGGCTTAATGTGTGGAAATGGGTAGCTGAAGTGTGTTATAGTAAGGAGGTAAATTACATCACCTGATACATTAAAAGGCCTTAAGGCATTGTTATATTAAAGAGACAGGACATTTTTTTTCTCTAGGCAGTTAGCAATCCTACCTAACTCTGTCTTCAAGATCATAGTAGCATGAAAAGTAATAATCCCTTAATACTTGTTGCTTTTTCTGCTTAATTGATATAAGATACAATATTAATATCTTTTAAAAAAATTTTCCTTGTAGTCTCTGTGCAATATTCTTCATGAAGAACCTTCCATTGCTCTTGAAGATAACACTGGAGAGAAATCTAGCACTGTATTAATATCTAGAATTGAAGCTCAAGGTAACTCAAATGTACACACTTCTTTTCTCACTGCCTTCACTGTTCGAGGCAGCAGCCTTTCTATTAAAAAGCTACAAGGATTTGCTTCTCCATAAAATCATTAGAGAAGAACAGACATTAACAAGAGTGGGAACTGGTTTTGGAAAAACATGGAGAATATATATATATATATATATATATATATATTTACTATTCTTGGGAGTGGAAGGCATGGGAATACTTAGAGATCTGGTAGAATTCGGGACAAATCAAATACTTATCAGGAAGTGTGAGGTCAAACTACCCACAAACTAATTAAGATACTTGTCTACAATTTAGATTTGGAGAGAACACTGCAAACTATCCTAAGCAAGATATTGGAGGAACACCACAGTTTATTGGAATATCATGCACAGTTTTTGAAAGATGTAACAAAGGTAGGTAGCTTTTAGTAATTTCTAGATGACACGTAATCCTTTCATTTCAAAAATACATTCAGTCCTGTGCACACTGCTTAAATCTCATTGTCTTCAGCCTAATTCACTGAAAAATCAGTGGGCTTGCTTTTTGAGAATCCTAATGCCAAATTAATGGTTATGGTTCACATTTTAGGAGCAGCTGAAATACATTTAGCAACAACCAAAGTGGTGCAAATTTCATTCCCAGATAAAAGATTAAGTATGGGATGATCATCTGAATCATCAGGGAATGTTGCAAGAAAAGGGGTTCTCAGGAAGGCTCTTAAACTACCTTAAAAAAACTTTTTTTGTTAATGAGTACATGATTTGGATCATCTAGTTATAATACCTGTAATTCAGCCTAATTGTTTGCAGAATTACATCTATTTGAACTAGATGATCCAAATCATGTACCCACATTTAACAAAAAAACCTATCTTTCTCATTATAAGGGCTGCAATATATGTTCTGTTAATACCTGTAATCCAGGGTAATTGTAAGCAAAATTACATCCATTTCAACTAGATGATCCAAATAATGTACTCATGTTTTTTTAAAAACTCTCATTATAAGGGCTGCAATCTACCTTCTAATTAAGGTAAACTCAGCAAGACATTACAAAGATGTGATCAGGTCTACTGTGCCACAGGGAGGAGGCATGAGACTTGAACTGAAGACAACAGTGCTTACTGTAGGGCTTTTTATCCCAGATCCTCCTCAGTGCCATTGTTCCTATAAAAAAGCTATTTTGCTCCATTGGGGAACATTTACAGATACCAATTTCTCCTTCCTCCTTCCTTGCTTTCAGAAGGAATTTAGAAAGGTGAGAGATCTGATCACTATGTTCTCCTCTGTGTTTCCTTAGTTCAGTCCTTGGAGTAACTACATAATAGGAATCTTGGTTCTTAGAACACCCATCTAGGCACTATCAGAAAATTGTAATATCGTTATTTTTAGAACAGATTCATTTTGACACTTAACAGTTTAGGGGAGAAGGTTGTGACCAGTATTTTTATATATATTTGCTAGTAGATTTTTATTTTATATTCATAAATAAAGCTGCAGAATGAAAGAAAGTTTTAGAAAATCCTGTCAATTTCAGAAAAGATAACATTCATATTGATTTTTTTTTTGCTCCGTTTCCCTAGGTTGAAGAATTTAAGTTGTCACATGCAGACCACAATGAAAGAAAAACTAGAAATGCCCAGCAAAGTCTTGGACGCTTCCATACGCCATCTCAGGATCTTAATGGTAAAGATATGTACATATTGTTAACATATCTGTAATGTAAGTAAACAAGATGATATCTGACAAAAGGTCTCTAAAGTGCTACTGGACTTGTATTGAGATGGGGGTGGGAGGATTTGGAAATCTTTTCAGGATTCTTTGATTTAAGTTCTAAGAGGTCTGGGGAGGTTACTTTCTTTGTCCTTGGTTCTCGGTCTTATGTAGCTGTAATCAGGATGGTTTTTGATGTTGTATGTTTTGGTCCATTTTAAGAAGTCACCCAAGCAGTGTTTCCTCTAAGTTTCCTCCAGCTCACACATTTTTGTCTTAGCTCAGGAAAAATAGCCCTAGAACAAACTAATTTATGCAGTAGAATTATTACTTACAAGACTCCACAGATTAGATGGAGCATTTCCCCCAAGTATGTAGAAATCTTACCTTGTCTGTGGGTGGTTTGATCTGCTGCTTGCATGATCCTAATGAGGGCAGCTCCTTTACTATTAGACAGAGGGCAAAGCTGGGAGCTGCTGGAGACAGAAGCCTGAAATCCCTAAATCTCTCCCTTCAAGAACTCAAAGATTTGAGCCAGCTGACTTCTTTTCTCCCCTCCATTCACCTCCCCCCCTTTAACTGATACTGTGCTGCCCTCCAAACCTCTATTCCTCCTTGAGCATCAGGTGACATTTTTTAATTAATGTGAATACATATATATTTTTGTATACCTGGGCATGCTCTACATAAGTAGAACCCCCTGCCTTTCTCTGTAGGTGACCTTTTACTGGTTCCTTTTACTAGTTCCCCCCCACACAATTTAATATTGACTGTAGTAATGATTTTAAAGTATTTTTAGATTCCATATCAAAATTAAATGTTGTAGAAATAACAACAGTGTGACTTTTTTATACAGTATTCATGTTTTCTATTTCTTTCATTGTTGTGTTCACTATTTGAAGATAGTGGCACAGATGTATACTTTTCTGGGCTGTTCAAGATGGTGGTTAAGGTAATTCTGACGGCTTATCAGCTGTTGGAAGGTGATAGCAAGAAGAGTTTGAGCTGATCTGGGCAGTGCTCACAGTTGCTGCTCCAGTGCTTGCCATTGTGTGTGCACCATGAAAACTGGATGCAGTTCAGAACTGAACATGTGATTCACAATTCCTAGTTGTACTCCTGTGGCTGCATATGCTACCACTTACAACAAGGTTTTAGGAGGGAAGGATCCTTCAATGGAATAAATAATTTATATTGTTAAGGATAACAGTACACTGATATTATTGCTTTTTACATTTTCATTTTTTGAAAAAAACTATTATGATTTGGTCACATATAGATTTCAATGTTAGTCAGTCTCACTGGGAAGATATGGAGAAGTTTAAATCTCAGCTTGAAGAACAACATGCTCAAGAAGTTGAACGCCTCCGATCCTATTACCATCAGCAGTTGAAAGAAACTGAGGAAAGATGTACTACAGAGATAGCTCACTTGCAGAGTAGACTGGAAAATGCCAGGGTCCCCTCTGAATGTTTCAGGTACATTTTGGTTTTTGTCTTCATATTTCTATCCATAATGTAGGCTGCAGTCAGGGCCAGCTCAAGATTTTTGTGTCCAAGTAAAAATGAATTTTCCCATCACAATATTGTTGTCTGTTAGGAGGAGGGGCAGAGAATATGCTTTGACTTCATGAGTTTTATTTATTGGTACGTTCCAGTTGTCACCCTGTTCCATACAGGGGGCAGAGAACAAAGTTTTGCTTTGTTCACTTCTATAGTATGGGGGAAAGTGAGCAGACAACAGATGCTGTCTTTCTCTGTCCCCCAAATCCTGTTTCAGGCCATACTGTGTGAAGCGTTTGTGGAAGGAGAACCAATTGTTCCATAACTCAATGGATTTTTCCATTTCACTTGAAGCCCATGAATTATGCTGCCCCTGGTCAGATGCCTGTATTGCCTATTGGGTTGAGTCAGCTGTAGTATTTATTACATGGAGAATAATTTCTTATGCTGAAGAAGGGTTAGTACTTTCAGAGAGTACTAGAGCCTTTCAGAGTAAAGTATTAGAGCCTGATCTGTTGAACAACTGCACACAATATCTTGACATCACAGGCTTGACAATACCTAAGGTTCAAGCAAAACTCAGCTTCCCCATGCAGTTTACTTTAGGAAGAAAGGAGAAGTTATGTATAAGCTTGACGAAGAAATAAGGATCTGACAGGTGCAGAAGGTTGATTATGTAGATCAAAATACATTTCAAGCCATTATCACTTCATCAGGAAATTCTCACAAAGAATATGTAAATAAAGATACACAGTGTTCAGTTGCATTGCACTCACATGAAAAATTACAGTAGAAATCAAGCCATTATAATTGCAGATGAATAATTTAAAAATTCGTTAGAAATGTAAAAATCCCTACTCCATTGTTGGAGTCAAAATAAATACTAAATAAGGGTAATCAGAGGACATTTTATAACATACTGGTATTGGCAAGGCTTTTTTTGTAGCAGGAACTCCTTTGCCTATTAGGCCACACCCTCCTGATGTAGCCAGTCCTCCTGGAGCTTACAGTACACCCTGTACTAAGACTCCTGTAAGCTCTTGGGAGATTGGCTGCATTAGGGGTGCGTGGCCTAATTGGCAAAGGATTTCCTGCTACAAAGAAAGTCCTGGATATTGCTATGTTCCAGTTTGTATTTCTTTTAAAAGTTACTATGTTTTTGGTTGATCTTTTCTCTGGTTTCTTTGATCATTGATGAATTCTGCTAGGTTGGGGGAGGGGTCTTTATTACAAGAAGACACTTGAAAAAGTGTCTCACAGTACCTCTTTGAGGTTTTAAAAAAAAGATGAAACAAGGTAATAATATATTAGGAGAGATGCTATCAAACATTTACTTTATTATGGTTCTAATTTAAATTTCCTTCTTAGTATTTCCAGGAAATCTCAGACAAATGAAATGCTACAAAAAGGGAAGCATGCTGAAAGTGATCTCCAGCAAATTGCAGAGAAGGCAGTGGAGGTACTGTGTTCTGGATTTTTACTTTTTGCAGCACTATGTTTAGTGTTTTGCTAAAACTGAAAACAGCAGACTTTGGCAATAAAAAGTTCTACATGTAGGTAAAAATAATGAGAGTTCATGCCAAATAATATGTGTTGGGTTGCATCCTACCACGGAGCTTAGCTATGTGTGGATCCTTCCTTCCTCTAGCATAAAGAGCCTTCCTCTGAGGAAAGGCTTCTTCCTCTGGAAGGAGGTTCCATGCTTACCTGGGCAAAATGCAAGTAATATGCAGGTAATTTCATGTAATTTTTAAAAACCAAGTTCAAGTGTGCACAAGGTTTAATCAAGAAATGTCAAAGTCATAAGTCTTTAATTGAAGAAGATTGGGATTCTTCTCTCCTTCCTGTGAAAAGAAATCGTTTTACTCTGGGCCGTAAAGTTTTGATATAGCTTGCAGCGGCAAATAACGATTTATATTTTTGTTCATGAGAGAGCCAGCATTTCCAAAAAGGTACTACTACTTTGCAGCCCCATGGTGCAGAGTGGTAAAGCTGCATATTGCAGTCCAAGCTGTGTTCACTACCTGAGTTCAATCCCGGCAGAAGCTGGGTTCAGGTAGCTGGCTCATGGCTGACTCGGCCTTCCATCCTTCCGAGGTCAGTAAAATTAGAACCCAGGTCAGTAAAATTAGAACCCAAAGTGTAGGTGATTGGGGAAGGCAATGGAAAACCACCCCATAAAAAAAGTCTGCAATGAAAATGTTGTGAAAGTCCCAGAGTTGGAAACGACTTGTGCTTGCACAGGGGATTACCTTTACCTTTTTTTACTTTGCAGCAAGATCAGTCCTGTAGCACTTTAAAAGCAAATGAGTTGTATGAGTGTAATGTAATCTTCTCTATAAAGTGCAAGATAAAGTAAGCTCGTGTATAAAAACTGGAGCAGTGAATTACCACTATATAAATTAAAAACTCAGTGTAGTATTAATGTAATATTAATAACAATCATAGCTCTTATAGCTTTTCCTTTGGTCGTACTACCTGCATAGATTTAATGCCTAAACCTGCACACACTCATGCACGTTTTAAATTATTCTTTTCTTTTTCTTGTAGCTCTCGAATGAAGTTGGCTTGATTGAATTTCTGGAAAAACAGTATCAAGAAAAATTATTAGAAGAAATAGCAAAGGTACAGAGTTAATAGGGCCAGTAATTAGAGTTCAGTTCAAGTATCTTGCCAGTCTGTGGTTAGGGAAGCATAACTGTGATTTGTGGTGATATGCGAATTGACAAACCATGACTTGCTATTGGCTGACAGACTAGGATTAGAAACTGCATTTAAAGGGGGAAATTTGCAAATTTTTGGTTTAACTTTTGTTTTACAAGACTTTTGAATTGACAAGTCCAGAGGCAACTGCACCAGGAGATGGGAGTGCTGAACAGTCAGAAGAAAAAGGAGTTGCCTTCATAATTTTAATCTTAGATCTGAGCCTGACTGTCAGACTAATGTGGGGCTAGGAGGAGGGAAGAGTAGCAGGGGGACAGGAGAAAAGGTGAGGAAATGTCCTGTTCTCCATTTGAGGGAAGGGCTATGACCCAGAATCAATCCCTGGCATCTCCAGTTGAAAGGACCAGGTAGTAGATGTTGTGAAAGACTTCTGCTTGTGAAGCAAAGAATGAGTTGAGACAGTCAGTCTTCCGGCCACAGCATGAGCTGTCTTGCTGGATTCTTGTCCAGCCTTTTATTGAGTCATATCAGATAATCACGAGAGGTGAAATAGCTGAGTTGTACAAAACTGTTTTGTCAAGACCTGCGACATGCTCAAGAGCAGAGACCAGATTATCATATTTACTGAATTTAGTATTTTTCCATGGGCGATCGCAAAGTCCGCTGTGCCTGGTTCCCTATTAACTTTTCAGGTATGCCTGAAAGGTCAAGGAGCAAGGCAGAGCCACTACATTTCACTTTTTTTTTGTTTTATAAATTGATGGTCCATCTGCGCAAGAGCTTTATATATATAAGGCAATTGTTGTGAAATAGAATTTGTGGGAACTGTGCGGCAGATAGAAAGACATTGCTGTAATAAGGAGGGTGCACACTGAATTAAACAGCAACATAAAATCAATATGACAAAAACTAATATTCCATACATTCAAAGTGTTCGGAGCCAGGCTCCTGAGGGAAGCCAGAACCATAAGCTGTTCCACCAGGAAGGGAGGACGTCTTGCTTGATTTGCTGTGTCAGTTGTTTGAGGGCTTGTATTTCCTTTTCGATAATATGACTATTGTCAGACAAATTAAAGCAGCACATCTGCTGCGCAGCTTCACAGCCTTGGTGATGTAATAACAACAAGTAATTGATTGCAGCTCAATTGTCTAAAATAGCACTACAAAGCTGTTGCTGTTCTACCGTGAGTGCTGCCAGAGCAGCTGAGGTATAATTCAATTCTTTAGCAACTACACAAGCAAGTGCATTTATGTTACAAGAGTTGCAGGTGACGAGGCCGGGGACACCTACAAACGAGGCAGCGAGGGCCACATATTCAGCCTGAGATAATAATGCCTTTTCAGATGAATCATAGGTAGAGTCTAAGGGGACAGTCTCTCTGTTAATGCATGAGGCAGAGGGTTCTGTAAGCCAGGATCTTAAAGCAAAGCGACTTAAACAACATATAGAAAGGGATATATTAGCAGGAATATAACTAAAAGTTCGACGGCCACAAGAGAAAAACCACCCAGGTGGTAAGGGAATATGGCCATAATTACTGGTTACATTAATTGTTGCATTACATTTCTACAAGGGGGCACCTGTTTGCATGCCACTGTGCAATGGCTTATGGTGGGAGCAATTTACCATCTGTGCAAAAGTAAGATTTTATGGTTAGCCACATATGGGGTATTTAGAGTTAAGGCATCCGCTGGAAGCTTATAGGTGGGAACGCCCCAGTTGGGTAAAGTTGCATAAGAGATCTGGGATTCATTTAAAAATTTACCAAGAACTGTATTGTTTCCTACAGTTCCTGGAGCCTTGCAAACGGGAATTAGGTTCCTAATAACATATGTAAATCAGTGTGTTGTGTCAAACAAAAATGGGAAACTTTAATGTTAGCTAAGCGTTCCCAAATATTAAACTGAAGACGATCTCCAAAACTAATCACCTTGACAGGAGACAAAATATATAAACACAGACAACAAAGAACAGTCATGGAGTTCATTGTTAGCTGTGCAATAACAGCAGCCATCAAGTTTTCTGGGGATGGCACTCGCCCAGCTTCTTCCAATGTTTTTTGAGCTTGATTAGTTAGACGCTTCACATCCCCCCATGTGATACCACGAGCTGTCTGGGTTTGCGGGCGTCGCACCATCTCCCGTTTGAAGCTGAGATTGAAATTGGGAATCGGATTTGGGAGACCCTGATGCCACGCCATCTTTAGCCGGGCAAACACCACGTGCCAGAACCCACAAAGGACCTACAGGAGAGAACACAGCAGCATGTCTGCACCCCCAGGTAATAAGGGGAACCAGACTGTGCCAAGTAGGATCAGGAAGTTTTTTGTAATACACCAAGGGTTGTGAAAGCTCCGAACATTGCCCAAAATGTTGATCAAAGGCAGAAAATCTGGTTGGGCCAATATTTAATTGATTCAAAGTAAATAAGACCAAATTTAATTGTTCCTGAATCCACATTTGGGTAGGAACCTTCATTTTCACTCCTTTTAATTGTTTTTGAAGAGTGGTTTTAATGTCCAATTAGCGCATTCCACAATAGCTTGACCTGTGGAATTATATGGAATGCCATGCCGGATCTGAATGTTCCATTGTGTACAAAAATCAACAAATCCAGAAGAACTATATGCTGGGGTGTTATCAGTTTTCAACAGTTGCGGACGATCCATTACCACAAAGGCAGAAATAAGATGAGCCATGACATGTTTGGTGGCTTCACCACGATGGGCAGTAGCCCAAAGATATCCAGAGTATGTGTCTATGCAAACATGGACACAGTACAAGGGTTTGAAGGAAGCTACATGGGTAACATCCATTTGCCAAAGCTCGTTAGCTTGCAAACTATGTGGGTTAACAGCATAATCAGGAATATGATTATTAGAGGCACAATGTGAGCATGAGCGAACAATTTGCTAAGCCTGATCAAAAGGTAATGAGAACTGTTTGGCAAGTGCTTTGGCGTTCTGGTGAAAATAGCTGTGACTGAGAAAGGGATCAGTAAATAGAGAGGTAGCACCTTTTAAGGCCTTATCAGCATATGCATTGCCCTGAGCAATCACACCAGGAAGATTCGAATGGCTTTGGATGTGAGAAACGAAAAAGGGTAGCGTATGGCAACAAATTAAAGATTGCAAGGTTAAGAATAGAGCCAACAAATTAGGGTCAGTTTGGGGAGTGATACATGAATCAAATTAAATGCATATAAGGTGTCAGCTATTAAGTTGAAAGGCCTTTGTGAATACAGCTGAAAGGCCATTATTATAGCAGCATTTTAGCCTGTTGTGCTGAGCGCTGGTGCAAAGTAAAGTGCATCTTCCACGTCTTGGTATCAGTTTCATATAAAGCGATGACGCCACGCGTCTTGCTCCCATCTGTATACAAAGTTATGGCTTGTTTCAAAGGGACTTTGGATTGTATCGTTTGTGCCTGTAAAAAAGCTGACATTACCAAGGTAAGACGAGGGTCCTTCGGATAATGGTGCAAAATTTCTCCAACATACGAGGCTAGAAACTTGAAAGTGCAAGGCTGTCTGAAACAATTGTGTCACTTCTGACTTAATCAATGGCAGGATAATTTGTACTAAATCATTCCCAATGATTGCTTTAGCTCAAGTTCAAGCTTTGATAACAAGGTCGAAAATAGCCCAACATATGGATAGACATTTTTAGGAGAAGTGCTAGACAAACAAAGCCATTCCACCAAATAAATTTGCTGATCATTTCTGGGACTCCATAGTACTCCTGTAGGAGTATGTGGAGTAGACAGAATTAATAAACTCAATGCTGAAGTGTGAGAACTGATGCGATCCATGCACCTTTGAGTGATCACTTGGTTAACATAGTCCAGAGCTTGTTGAGCCTCTGGGGTGATCCTTATAATGTCTGCAGGTTCTTTTCCTATTGTTAAAAGTTTAAACAAAGGCGCTAATACTGTTGTAGGCACCTTGAAGTACGGTCGTACTCAATTAATAGTGCCCAACATCTGTTGTAATTTTATAAGAGAAATATGGGTAAGTTTAGAAATTGTGGAATGATGGAGGCAGCATAACTCTGCAATAATTTATGCCCTAAGTATAAATAAAGAGCTTGACATTGGACCTTTTCAGGGGCAATTAGTAGCCCCTTATTCCCTAATATTTTACGTAATTGTTCGAGCCAATTAGAATCAATACATGGGGCCGCTATCAGCGTATCGTCCATATAATGATAAACCAAGGCTTGCAGATACTGTAGCCGAAATGGCTGCGGTGCATCATTGACAAAAAAACTGACATAAGGTCGGACTATTCAACATTCCTTGGGGTAACACCTTCCATTGATAACAAAGTGTAGGTTGTTGTTGGTTCACCACTCCTACAGTGAAGGCGAACTTTTCTCTATCTGCAGGGAAAAGCGGAATCATGAAAAAGCAATCTTTCATACCAATGACCATCACTTGATAATCGTGGGGAATAAGATTAGGGGTTCCACACTGCAGCGCCCCCATTGGTTAAATGCATTTATTGACCGTTTGCAAGTTGTGTAGGAGTTGCCACTCACCATTCTTTTTCTTGATAACAAACACTGGGGTGTTCCACAGCAACGTGGAAGATTCAGTATGACCAGCATGAAGCTGTTCTTGTATTAATGACTGTAATGCATCCAGTTTTTCTTTGGTCAACGGCCACTGTTCTACCCAGACAGGGTCTGGGTAAGCCACTGAAGAGGCAATGCGGTTGCCATTTCTTTAGACATTTAAGACAATTTTTGCTTGAAACTGACTTAATAAATCACGCCCCCATATATTCATATGAATGTTGAGGACATATGGCCGAATGAAAACTGAATGAGAAATCAAAATATCTTGAGGGAGAGTAACTGAGATCCACGATGCACTCTGTTGCGCAGGTTGTCATCCTCCTATGCCCCACAACTGCTGCACCTCCTGTGTGCTCCAATCCGAGGGCCACTCAGCCCTTCAGATTACAGCAACATCCATTCCAGTATCAAGTAAGCCTATAAAGGACACACCATTGACGTGCAAGGTCAGTTGAGGGCGAGCTGCGGCGATATAGCTATCTAAAGCAGCAATACAAGAGTCGGTGGAACCAAACCCATGGCTTCCATGCTCTTGAGGTAGGGCTCCTCCCAGTACCATAAATGGCACCAAAATAAGTTGTGCATAAGACACTTCAATGAGTAAATCCTGTGGCAGGTTAACCCACACCTGAACACAAACAACTCCGGTATAATCTGAATCAATCACACTCGGGACTATGAAAACACCTCTTTTGCTGGCACTGGAACATGGCAACACAAGACCTACATACCCGTTGGGCAGGAGCCCGGTAATTTGCATTGGATGACTTGCACTTCACCAGGCAATTGAAATTTAACTGCTGCTAGCGCTACAAAATATAGGTCAATTCCAGCACTGCCCGTCGTCTTGGCATGTTCTTTCATTAGAGGGGGCTAATGCTTGAGTCGGTGCTGTCTCTATCTGGGCCGGGGCTAGAGACAAGCCCAGTAGGGAGTTTCCCGCCCTACACTGATTGGCCCAGTGAAAGCCTTTGTTACATTTAGGGCATTTGGTTTTTGGCTTATTTTGAGATTTCTGATCCCCATGTCCTCTGCCTTTTGCTTGGCATTTTTTATTATAATGCCCTGGCTGGCCACAATTGTAACAATTCCCTTGTGGTTTATTTCCCCGAATTAAGGCTGCTGCTAACAAATTCATACTATGCCCTTGTGTTCCTATATCTTGGCATTCTTGAATGTAATCGGACAATTCCACCCCGGATCGATTTGCTAGCCCTTGTAAGGCGTGTCAGCAATCCAGGTTAGCATTTTTCTTGGCCAATTTCAGCATCAATTCTGCTGCGTCAGGATTATCAACCTGTCTTCTGATTGCTGCCTGAAGACGGTTGATAAAGTCTAAATAGGGTTCTTGTGGCTTTTGACGGACAGTTGCAAAACTATGGGCTGGTCTCCCTTCTGTAGGTACCTTGGCAAAGGCCTGTAAAGCACATTTAGATACAATAGCAAGGGTCGCAACAGAGAGTACTGCTTGAGCTTCAATAGTACTAAACTGTCCGGATTCATATAGTTCAGCAGTATAAGCCCCATTGGAGGTACGCCCTTGAGCATCAGCCAACTTATGATATTCACTGTCCCATACCACATACTGTCCAGGAGTTAACATCATCCTCATCATATTTTTCCAATCTTGAGGAATCATAGTGTATCCATTAGAGAGTGTTTCTAAAAGACCTTGCACATAGGTTCCCCTTATGCCCGTATCTCTGATAGCCTTTCTAATTTCACTCAAAACAGAGTAGGGCAACACAGCATAGTTAACAACCTGTTGCTCGTCCTCATTCTGTGCATATGTTACTGGGCATACAGATAAAAGGTCAGCCATTTCTTCCCCCGGCAACGCACCCTTTTCCTGTTCCTGTTGTACCATTTGTTGGAAGGTACTTTCCACAGGTTTTTGTTCCTTCTGTCCAGTATCTACAAGAGGGACAGGAGGAGTGGTAGCAGGAGGATGCAACTGAACATTAGAATAGGAGGGAGGTGGCTGAGTGCTAAATTGAGGGGGGGTAAGAGCGTCGGGACCATAGGTACCAACAGCATGATTACAATGGAACCACAAATGAAGGGTCTCCACCGGAGTTCGTGGTTCAGCATGAAGAGCTGTGCCAATTCTCTACCAGTCAGATACCCTGAGGGACCCGCCCTCCAGGTACCAAGGGCATTGCTGCCCTATTTCTTTTACCAGTCCCTGAACTTTAGATTCAGAAATAGCCTGCCCCGCCTTTCTAAGGAAATAGGTCAATTCCCTGGCGTGTGCTTTCTGTCTCTGAGAAAGCGAAAGCTCATACTCACCCTGAAGGGGATTCCTGAAGGAATGAAGAAGGTGCACCAAAGTCTGTTCCAGACGGAGTGAGTAGGTTGTGTGCCCCACATTTGGCACCACATGAAGCAAAGAACGAGTTGAGACAGTCAGTCTTCCAGCCGCAGCGTGAGCTGCCTTGCTGGACTCTTGTCCAGCCTTTTATTGAGTCATATCAGATAATCACGAGACATGGTCTGAGGTAGAATAGCTGAGTTGTACAAAACTGTTTTGTTAAGACCTGCTATGTGCTCGAGAGCAGAGACCAGATTGTTATATTTACTGAATTTAGTATTTTTCCATGGGCGATCACAAAGTCCGCTGTGCCTGGTTCCCTATTAACTTTTCAGGTGTGCCTGAAAGGTCAAGGAGCAAGGCAGAGCCACTACATGCTTGAGGCCCTGGACAGCTGCTGCCAGCCTGAGTAGACAATACGGACCTTGAGGAACTAATGGTCTGATTAAGTATAAGGAAGATTTATGTGTTCATTTATAGTACAAATATGCTAAGCTCCTCACCTACATTAATCTGAACACTGCAGTACAGTTCTCAGAGGAAGAGTATTCCTCCTTTCCCCAAGCTGCATGTAAGTGTTCTTGTTGAACCTGGAGTCAAGATATGTGCAGTATGCATCTTCTGATGCCACACACTCCTTCCTATAAGAGCCTTTAAGCTGTCAGAGGATCTATCTTATTCAGATTTTATTATTAATTCCCCCTAAGTGTCTTTTTAGTTAACTTTTTATCCTGCCTTCCTTCAAGGAGTTCAAGAGGCTCTCTTCTTCTCCATTATATCTTCTCAACAATCTGTGAGAGACATTAGGCTAACAGAAAGAGACTGGCTTATGGTCACTCAATGTGTTTCATAGCCAGCAGGGGATTGAAGGTGGGTCTCCCCAGTCCTAGTCCAGCATTTTAACATCTGTACCACACTGACTCCTCAGATCTTTATTTAAACTGCAAAGGAGGTAACTAACAGCTTAAAGGATTGTAGGTGTAGGGGTGCCGAATTTGGAGTTTTGTGCAATCAGTTGCACAATTCTGACTATTCCCCCTCCCCTGCCATTTTCTTTCTCCTGTTAGTTTGTAGGCTGAAGGGAAGCCAACCACAAGTCTAGCATTTACCAGGAGTGGACCAGGTTTTGAAGGCTGCACATCCCAAATACTCCTATGTCTGTTCATTAGGGGGATGGGAAGGTTGACTCTAAGCTAAAGATGGAAGTCACTATTTTTATGTGTTCTGGCCGATGTGTGTAGGAAGTTCCCTGTTTGTGCATGGTCTCAGTTTGTTCCTTTGCTGATTGCTGCAGAGCAATTAATTTCATAGTGCCTGGTCCTTGCTGTATTGGGGTGCACAAAAAATTTAAATGATAAAATATTGTATTTTGCCAAATAGCTGTTAAATGTAGACTAGGAGCCTACTTCAACAGTAACATTCATGTGTCAATGAGGAAAGGCATCCTATTGATAGGTAATAAAATTCCTTTCTGTCTCTATTCATTTAGGTTGTCGTAACCATGAGTGTACAGTTTGCACAGAAAAATGAACTTGAAAGAATTGCTAATCTAAAGGGAGATGACATGTTGATGGGTAATAATTTGAGTAGAACGGAGTGCCCTGAAGAATTAGAGAGTCGTAGAGATGAGAGAACAGGCACCAAGTACGAAGCAACTAAATCACTTAGCATGGAGATCAGTGAAGAGTACAGTGGAACTACATCTATTGATGGACAGTTTCAGCCAGATGTTAAGTCTGCAATGGTGCCTGGACTACGTGAAGTTGATTCAGTGTCCCCAACAGACTCCTCTTCAAGTGATAAAGAGCTTATGCAAAAAACATCTCAGGTAAGTGCAGTCAGATAGCCTGTCATCTTCAGTCTTTTGATATTTTGAAAAGTACTAACTTGATTAAGCTATTCTTTATTTGAAACTTTATGCATAATTAGCCAACCACACATTCTGTTTTGCATGTAATGATATTTGACAGCTGGAACTAAAATGTGTAATTGTCAAGGGTGGTAATCAGCTTTTATGGTTCAAACACTCATCTAGAATAAGGCACAAGGAAACAGAGCTACATGAAATACATTCTGTGTTTACACATTCTTATTATTGAAGAATGTTTTAAAAATGTTTTTAAAGCCTTCAACAACAATGTTTTTAAAACTTAAGAGTTTCTGGTCTGGTGTTTCCAGCTTAATAGGAAGGAAATACAACCTGTAAATATACATTATGTATACATAACTTAAATGGACTATAAATGTTTCTTTGAAAGCCATCAGTAGTGTAGCATGTAGTGGCCTGCTGTTTGACAAAGGGTGATCACTGGGAGCACATTATGTGCTTTTTGAATTCTTGCTTAGATAATCTCGGGTTAGTGCAAAGTACTATTTTTCTGCCCGAGATATTGTGTTTTTGTGTATATCTTTTTTGCAAACTGTGATAAGCCTTAAAAAGAGTTTATAGGTGCTGTACAGATCATTGTAACAACAGACTAAAAGTGGCTTTCTCACATTACTTTCCAAGTCAGTAAAAGACATTTATATAAGCCCTCTCATTTACTATCCCACAGTTGCCAAATTTGGAATCTCATCAAAATGCAAGTAAGCATGTTTGTAAGAATTGAAAATTTAAAAAAAATCTGAGCTATGTTTGGATGTCCAGACTAGAAATTCAAGTGTATAAATGCTTTTATGGATCCTATGACTTCCTCCATCAGAGAGAGACTTCCTTCAACAAAGAAAATCTCCTTTTCTCCATCAAGGCAGTCATTCTTCAGTGGAGAAAGTTCTTCCACTTAGCCTTCCTTCAAAGAAAAAGAGAGTCGTAGGATTCAACCCTATATTTGCTATTAATATGCAAGGTGATGGGCATGGAGCATTTGTAGGAGTAGAGGTGTTTATATTTCTATTGAATTACAGATGCACACTGCCCCCCACTCTGACTTTGGAAATGTGTCTTGAAAGTCTTAACTTGCTGGGTAAAGGCAGCTGAGGGGAGAAATTACAAATAGTGAAGGGAAAGTGTTGGAGCTACTGCTTAAGAATTGCTGTTTGGTAAGGTTGTAAGCTGCAGTCAATACAGCTATATGATTTAAGCCTACTTAACACAAGGTCAACCTAAGAGCCCTGTGGCACAGAGCGGTCAGCTGCAGTACTGCATTCCAAGCTCTGCTCATGACCTGAGTTCGATCCCGGCGGAAACTGGGTTCCGGTAGCCAGCTCAAGGTTGACTCAGCCGTCCGTCCTTCCGATGTTGGTAAAATGAGTGCCCAGCTTCCTAGGGTGAAGTGTAGATGACTGGGGAAGGCAGTGGCAAACCACCCCATAAAAGTCTGCCATGAAAACGTCCTGATGTGATGTCACCCCATGGGTTGGTAATGACCTGGTGCTTGCACAGGGGACTATCTTACCTTACCTTAACACAAGGTTAAATGTTACTGTATATAAAATTTACAGATTACCAGTGAAGACTCCATCTCCAGCATGGTATCTTCTAAACAGATATTATTGTATGAAGAGCGCTTGGAAGATATGCGTCAAGAACTTGTCCGACAGTATCAAGAACATCAGCAGGCAACGGAAATGTTGAAGCAGGGCCACATGCAGCAGATGGAATGGCAGAAAGAAAATCAAGAACTCCTTCAAGCAGAGCTTGATAGACTTAAAACACAGTTAGCAGAGGTAATGTGTGCCTGGGGCACAAAGAGTTGATTGAGTAGCTTGCTGTATTCGTTTTATCACATACCCAAAAGTACAATCCAAAGCTAAACTTCGGTGTATTTATTAGAACTATTCATATCTCTTGTGCATTAGATTTTAAACCTAAATCATTCTCTATTTTTGTAGCTAAATCTAACAGAGGTTTCTTGCATAGTGTGGGCAGTATTCATGGCCCAAGAACTCTTTAAGACCATAAGAAATTAGTTGTGAATCTTGGTTCCTCTGTAGTAAGATAGCAACATTAACATTTTCTTTTATAAAGATATCAATTTATTGTGAGGGCAGTTCAAAAATCTCCTTTGGTGCTAGGATAGAAAGAGATTACAGTTTGACTGTGATTAAATTATTTTATATCTTCCCATTATGTAAGTAAAGATGGAAATCAATCTCAAAGGAGATGTCTGTTGTTATTTGCTTATGATAAACATAATTAATGGCATAATTACACTTAGTATGTATTTAAAATTGTGTAACTCAATGTTTATCACATGCTGGTCTGGGAACCCCCAAATCTCTGCATGGCTTTGCAAACCATGAGGAAGCCTGTTTCACCCCATTAGGCTACACAAAAGTGGATCCCTCTCAGCTTTCTTGGAATGTTGGCAGGTCTTTGCCACTACAGGGAAGGGTCAGAAAAGCTGAAGCTTGTAGAGTCACTGCCAACTACCATCACTTACCTCCTGGACCATCTCAGAGCACTAGACAGAAATGTGCTGATTAGTTGATGGTGTAGCTCAGCCTGAGAAATGTGAATGGGCTGAGGGGAACCAAGGAGGTGGAGTCTGAAGGCAGCCATCATTGCTCAAGTTTAAAATTGAGCTGGTTTTCACATTATTTTCTAATTCAAAGGTTTTCAATCAGGACAAAGGAAGGTGATACTCTGCATTTATAAATATTAATACTTTAATAATAATGGCAGTTTTCAACTGAACACTGAAATTTTAGATTTTATGTGATGCTGATCTTTTTCCTCTTGAGACATGAACTCGTTGTTACACATAGGCAATACAAATATTTTACTTAAACTTGCTTCTAAACTGTAGAATATGTGGGTCTCACTTTATTGTTTGAAGGCACTTGGGTATGGGGTATGTCCAGCAAGTTGTGAGCTTTGAGAGTGGTTCTCTAGCACATAGCAGGCTGCAGTGAGTGATAATGGAAGAGCTTGAGGCTTGGAAGGGGGTTAAATGAATAAATGGATGTTCTTTAGTTGCTAAAGTCTGAGAACTGCTCATTGATCTGGTTGTGTTTTCTGGGATTTATTTTGTACACCATGGTTATCATTGTAATGTGGGGGGAAAATGAGCAGTCTTTCTAATGATCAAAAATGTGCTTATTCCTTGTCTTGTTTCTAATATTGTAAAATATCCTTGTTTTAGAACATAGCACTGGATAGTGACCACATCATCACAGAAAGAGAACAAATGCTTTTAGAGGAACTAGAATTACTAAGGAAGCAATTAACACCTGAGGGAAAGAAGCTATCTTCTGAGCTAAAAAACAGTAGTACTCAAACACAGGTAATAAAAGACTTTGACTAGAAGCTGGTGGATCTAAATACAGTGGCATAGCTTTCACCTGTTACTGTTTTCAGGACAGGACATTTTCCTATTGGGTGTCAGGTTTACTGAAAGGGGGATTGATTGAATAGAAAGGTGGAGCTTGAGCAGCTGGTATTATATTGAAGGTGAACTCTAATTTTAATGTTGCTGTAGTAACGTCCAGCAAGGAACTAAGAAACTGTTTACTTAGCACAACAAATGATTCTCATAGGCTATGACTAAACTGCTTCAGTCTGCAGTGTAAGGTTTTCTTTGATAACAGCATGGTTAATTATTATTTCAAATATATGAAGCTGGCAAATTAGGTTTCATTCTATAACATTATGATATCTCAGAACAACTAACTCCATTATGACAGGATTTTTGTCTGTTTTGTCTTCTCTGCCATTGCAAAAACTTACCCAGAATGAAAATAGAAATGAAACTGAATCCAAAGAGTGCATTTTGGAATGTGAAGATGGAGATGGGAACCACAGTGAAGCTTCTTCAGACATCTTTTCCAAAGAAAGGTATACTGAGCTTGTATCAAGAAGGCTGAGATATGTTTGATTTCAGCCTGGTAATACTTTGTATGCTACAGAGGGAGGCTCATCTAATATGACAACACAGCAGTCAGTGTGATTAATTTTGATGATTGAGCTATTATTTGACTAAAATAGGCCCGCAGGATTTTTTTTTTGTATTGTGTGTGTGCACATGTGTGCATGGATGCCTGGGAGTCATGACAACTTCTGGCAACCCCTTCTGGGGCATGGATGATGTTCAGAGAAGTGACTTGATACAGCATGCCTCCGCCTCCCAGTCCTGATATTCCAGGGGTGACCAAACTTGCTTAACACATGAGCCACATAGAATAAATGTCAGATGTTTGAGAGCCACAAGACATGAATGTCAGATGTTTGGGAGCCACAAGACAGGGAGGAGGGAAGGAAGGAAGAAAAATAGAGGGAGAGGTGGGAAAAAAGCAACATTAAATGTGTTCTCCAAGCTGGCCAATAGGGCTGTGGGGGCTTTAAGAGCTACACAATATGTATGAAAGAGCCACATGTGGCTCGTGACCCACAGTTTGGCCACCCTGTGATATTCCAAGGAGGTCTCTCATCCAAGTACTTGCCAGGGTCAGTCCTGCTTAAGCTTCTGAGATCTGATGAGATCAAGCTTGCCTGGACTATCCAGGTCAGGACTAGGCCTGTAGTTTTTTGGTTGGATAGTTCCTTGTTTTAACTTGTCTTAATTACTGCACTGGATCAGTGTATTAAATAGTAGAACTCTGATTTTTTCGGGAATATAAAATTTTGTTCCATATTATTATTCTTTATTTCTAACTCTCATTTATAATATGTCTATTAAGTGTGGTGAACCATTTCCCCTTTCATGGGCTAGCTGCTATGACATGGGAGAGTAAACAACGCTCTGTATTTTTTCTTACATTTTGTTGCTCACTTTATATCCAACAAAACTTATTGTACCATAAAGCTTCCGGGTTCCCCCACCCCCCGGTTGCCAGCCCCATCCCCCCAGCCGCTGGCGGGGGTTGGGGGGGTAGGACTGCTAGATCCTGGTTGGGAAACTCCTGGAAATTTGAAGTTGGAACCTTGGGAGAACAAAGACCTCAGAAGGGTACAATGATACAGAGTCCACTCCAAAGCATCCACTGATCTCTGTAGTCTGGAGATGAGCTGTAATTCCATGGGATTCCTAGGCCCCACCGTACCACATTATTTTCTTAGGCAAACTGTCATTTAAAAACTGGATTATCTATGGTGTATACCCAATTTCCTGTGGTCTCACACACTTCTGTGCAGTTTTTAAATTTAATTGTTCTTTTTTCTGTCCACTTGCTGGATAATGGATCATCAACTGTGCTGATGGGAAGTACTGTTGTAACTAAACTAGGGGTTTATGTCACATATAAGTAAGTGTTAATGTGAATTCTTAAATATATTCTAACTGTACACAGCATATAATTTAGTTAGTAACACATCAAACCAAAAGAACCATGTTTAAATGTGTATCTAGATTATTCTGCCTTTAATGCCAACATTTCCCAACAAAAGCAAAATGCACATCTGGCAGGATAATTCTTAGTCACCTTAAAAGCAGGGCTGGAACCAGGATTTTAAAAGTTGTGAGACTTTTTAAAAAGTAGGTGGAACCTTTCCCAACCACTGCAGGACTTGTGGCTTCTCAGAAGCTTTCTGGGGTAGGGGCAAAAGCTGGAGGCTCTGAAAGAGGCCACGTTGAGGCAGTCAACCCTAAAGCTTTGGCATCCAGAAGGGACTGCATCTTGTGTGCAAGCAGGGAGGTTTCCTTCCACCTCCCTCTCCCCGACCCCCGGCACTTTGCAACTAGCACATTCATCCATCCCCTCTGGCCAATTCCACATGGCTTCCTCCAACTCCCACTCCTCTGCCTCCCTCCTCTCTGAGATTTCTGAATAAATATGCATACGATGGGAAAGCACAGTGAATATTCCTCTCTGTTAACCTTTTAAATATAGTACAGATACCTCCACTGTTCCCTCTCACTAATTATAAAGTAGTCCTCTTAAGTTCTAAAATCTTGAATAGAAAAATACCACTTTATGGTTGCTGAATCTTTTTCAGTGAGAGTAATATGATAGAGTCATTCTTATAAGTTTGCCAGCAGCCAGCCCTCATGGTGCTCATTAAAGAAATTAGTAGAATCTGGTTTGACTGTAGAGGGAAATCTCTTGGGTTTTATGTTTCATTAACCATGAGGCGTTACTAGCTAGGGATAGGCCATGTTCACTGAATTTACTAGCTAAGGATAGGCCATGTTCACTGAATGTTGCCTACAAATAAATGTCATATTTTTTTCCTTTGTGTAAGCTCTCACAGAAGCAGAGAGCATTATTCTGGATGTGGAGCAACCCCTCAGGGAGTGCATTGCCACTACACTGAGCATCTGCAGCTACAGTTAGAAAAATTGTAGTACTTTAATAAAGTTGGTACAAACAGGGCTTTTTTTGTAGCCCCCGATGTAGCCAATCCTTCTGGAGTTTACAGTAGGTCCTGTACTGAGTCCTGTAAACTGCATGAGGGCTGTATTGCCTAATGGGCAAAGGACTTCCTGCTGCAAAAAAAGCCCTGGGTATGAATGTCCAGGTACCTCTGCTAGCAATTGATATCAAGCAAGACTTCATAACAATTAGGGTTGCCAAGTCCAATTCAAGAAATATCTGGGGACTTTGGGGGTGGAGCCAGGAGACTTTGGGGGTGGAGCCAGGAGCAAGGTTGAGACAAGCATAATTGAACTTCAAGGGAGTTCTGGCCATCACATTGAAAGGAACAGCACCTTTTCAATGCCTTCCTTCCATAGGAAATCATAAAGGATAGGGGCACCTTCTTTGGGGGCTCATAGAACTGGACCCCCTGGTACAATCTTTTTGAATCTTGGAGGGTACTTTGGGGAGAGGCACTAGATGCTATGCTGAAAATCCGGTGCCTCTACCTCAAAAAACAGCTCTCCCAGAGCCCCAGATACCCGCTGATCAATTCTCCATTATTTTCTATGGGAATAAATCTCCATAGGGAATAATGGGGTTCCCAGCAGACATTTTCCTTCCCTCCCCCCGCTTTTTGATGACCCTGAAGCAGGAGGAGGGCTTCCAAACCAGGGGATCCCCTGCCCCAACCTGGGGGTTGGCAACCCGAATAACAATGGAAGATGCTATGTCTTTCTCTTTTTAACACACGTACAGTGTAATTTTGTATAGTGGTATTCGGCATTACGCCGATTTGTTTCAATAGACTGAAGTAACTCTACACAGAATTGTTTTACTGTTGGAGCTCTAGAAGATTATTTTCCCTGTGGTGCAGCAATGATTCCCATGTGTCTTTACTGAATACTGATTATAGAAAATGTGTCTTGTTCTAATTAAATTAATCATGTAAACCATTGAGTCCTTTTCAAGTTAAATCTAGTTAACAGTTAATGCAACTATTGTAAGGAAAATATAAAGAATGAAAAATTGTGGTTGAGTTCCCTTTCCTTTTTCTGTTAACAGACATGGTTTACAGAAGGCTAACAACAGACTCCTTAAGATTCTCTTGGAAGTTGTGAAGACTGTTGTCGCTGTAGAAGAAACAATTGGCCGCCATGTTGTGGGGCTGTTAGATTGGTCATCAAAATGTCAGTTGCCTTGTAAAAGTCTTTCATGGGAAACAAAAACAGAGGACTTGAAAAAACCGAGCGTCCGTGTGGGATATGAAGCAGGTATGTGTAATAGATTTTTTTTTTTTAGCAAGTATTAAAAATGAACATTAGAGAGGTACTGTTGTTACTCTAATTACCAAGGGCAAGTGTGTTGAAGGGCTATAAGATTTGGTTCTTGTGTCTGCTTTTTGTGTGGTTTCTTTCACATGAAGCAGGAGGGGTATGCTTTCTGTACACGTAATTTCTCTCAGATATTTCCTAATTCTGAAGAAAGCACAAATCAGGCATTCCTTATGAGTTTTATGATAGCACCATTGCCTAGACATTTTTGTACAGGTTGTTATTGATGCTTTTTACTTTGATTCCATGGCAAGCAGATTAATTGGTCTGCACTTCTTGTATTAGTAGGTGTTTAAGGTAACTCAGTTGTTTGTTTATCATAGATCTCACAAATTTCAACATTTTTAATGAGTATATCATTTGACTGTCTTTCCAGTACATGGGATCCTGTTTAAAGCTCTTAGAATTATGTTTAGTCTAGCACATCTCACTTTGTCTGTTTGTGTGTGTGTTGGACTTCAAATCTTTATTCACTGTGGAGTTTTGAAGTGGGTTTGCTTACCTCAGTTAGAAGGAAATTTGGTTTGTATTAACTATGGCTAACACCCATGCAGACACAATACTATACAACATAGTTAACCAAACCTGAAAGGTTAGAAGGGAATTTGTTTGTAGAATGGGGAGGAGGACATGCTGTAGCTTGCAGCACACTTCTAACTAATATCCTCACCACAATTAGGAGTTCAGGAACATTACATTTGCAGAGTCTTAAACAGTAGTGAGACACACTCTAGAAGCGAGAAACATGTGTTGTGCTTAGAAACAGCATCAATACCTCCAGTCCAGTCTGGTGGTCTGTAGTATTCTCAATATCTAAGTGCTGTTATAAAATAGTATTCTTTAGAGATCCTTGGAAGTTATAATGCCCTGAGATTGTTATAAATGTTCCTTGTCTGAGATGGAATACTGCAGCATAAAAACCTTCTTCAGATGATAAGGAATACCACTACCTCCCCATATTCAAACGTTGCAATGTGAGTCTGTCACCTGTACCCATAGGTGACATCCCTGTATGCAATATTGCTTCCCTCCCTAAGTACCTCCTAGATTTCCCAAGAGAATATTGAGCAGTACATTTAAAGACATTGAGAAGGGGCCAAAATAGTAGAAAGGAGGAGGGATAAAGGGAGGGAGGAATTAGTATAAAGAACTTGGGGTAAGAGCAGTGTTCCTTCTAAGCTGAGTTAGCTCACAGATTTTTTAGCCTCCAGCTCACACATTTTTGTCTTAGCTCAGGAAGGATGACCCCAGAGCATAATAATTTATGCAGTAGCTCGCACCTTTAGTTCCAGTAGCTCACAACTTTAATGCCCTTAGCTCACAAAACAGAATTTTTGCTCACAAGATTCTGTTAATTTGAAAGGGCACCGGTTATCCAAAAAGATAGTTTCAGGGGATGGCTGTGTTGGTCTGCAGTAGAACAGCTAGAGTACATGCTGTCTTCAATTATTTTACCTAATCACTCTCCTTCATATTGAGGGAATCTGCCCCCCCCACAGACTTTCACAGCAGTTGCATTGGAAACTCAACAAACTGCCACAAACTGGCACTTGGTGTGGAAAATAGTTCAACCTGAATTTTAAATAACAAATCAGTGAGTGGATATTGTCTGTATTAGACAAACAACCCATTGAAAGTGCTTTGTTTGGGGAGCGGAGCGTCGCAAGAAGATGGCGGATGCAAATTGAAGAGCTCCGTTAGCCTCCTTCCCCCTTTTTATCTCTGAAATTGATCTCGTGAACTCCAATGCCACCAAACACAAGAGGAAAGATAGCGCGACAGAAGCAAAACCAGAAAAGAAAAGTCTCTGTATCTTCGTTTTTTACTCAGGATGGTCATTCAAAGGTTTGTGGCCTTACAGCGCGCTCCCCATCGCCTACGTCTCCCAAAATGGCGGCAAGCCCGACTAACTCACATCTAGACTTGTCACCTTCCCCTCTGCAGGCTGAGGACGGACCAATCACTCACAAAGATCTAGATTTTCTTAGATTAGACATTCATAAATTTTTCCAGGACTCCATTGCTGAGTATGTCCGTCCAATTAATACTCAGTTGAAGGAAATAACAGAAGACATTGCCACCACTGCTAGGCTAGCAGAACAGGCGGCAGAATTAGAGCTTGCTCTTAAAGGGGAAGTAACGCAATTAAATGAAAGAGAAGTCAAGATGCAAAATAGGATCTTTGCACTAGAAAATAAATGGAGAGCCCTAAATCTTAAATTTCGAGGGTTTGATGAGGGGATAGAAATGAGAGAAGACCACTCAACATTTCTTTCAAAATGGCTACAATCAAAATTGGCACTCAAAGACGACATGGCACGTGAAATAGTAAGAGCCCAAAGACTAGGTCCATTAAACCAGGCACGTCACAATCAGCCAAGAGACATCTTAATACAATTCTCAAATGCTAGAATTAAAGAAATGATCCTCCAAAAAGCCAGGAGAGAAGACGATCTGTCCTACAACAGAAAAAGGATTTTAATTCTTTTAGATCTCTCCCCAGAGACACTGGAGAAACATAAAAGTTTAAAGGTCTTCACGTCCAAATTGCATGCTGCTAGTTTGCGATTCCATTGGAGCCCGGCTTCAGATATCCTACTTTTCAAAAATGGAACACTACATAAAGTCTTTGACCTAAAATCAGGCCAAGATTTGATGAAGGATCTCAATTTAAAAATTACACCTGATGAAGAAGAAGCGTTTTCCAACTCACGAAGAACACGGAGCGGCTGAAATATGAACCTTATAAATGTACAAAATCTGTTCCTTTGCATTGTTTTTAAATGAGTAGTTGGGATAAAAAGTTCTTAAGCAGTCAGTTAAACCATCGACAGTTTTTGATATTAGGGAATGAGAAGTTTAGGGGGGAAAAATGGTGACGTTACAAGTCCGGGTCTGAAGCTGTAACTTTAACACAACGCTTTTTAAACCTAAGCCTAAACCAGCCTACCCGTTTAATATTTTACTTATTTTACTTTTCTTTTCTCTTTAATATTTAGGTAGGCTAATATAGGAGTTAGTGTTAGTTAATAAGGGGATGTATGGTGGAATGGTTGATGAAAGGTTTATAATTAAATAACTGAGAGTGTTTCAACCCATAGGGGGATGGATGAAGGGTACCGGCAAAGAAACTTGCGAGCTCAATTGGAATTAGCCCAGGCACGTAGTACTTTCATTTTAAGGACCGTCGGCTTTTATTCTAGAAAGTTGCGCAACTAGAGGGGGTTTTTTTCTTTGAGGAGGGAGGGGGTTTGTCTCTTGAAATGGGTGTGTAAATGCTTCAGGCAGATGGAATGTCGGTACTTATTGACTTCCTGATAACAGTCACCCGCGCAGACTCAGAACTCATGAGGCTCTTCAATGGCGTTCACCAGTGCTTCACTCATGGGGAACACACGCAAGGCGGGGAGAAACGAGGAACATACGATGCGACTTGAGACTTGTGCAGGTATGACGATTCCTGGCAGCTCCCCTCAACAACCTCTGATCTTTACATAAAGATCTTTGCAATATCAAGATAACTGCGATATGGAGAACAAAAGCCCTATTTGAAACCAACGTTCTTAGACTTTGCGACAGGGTAGCAGTTTGGGTGGGTGGGGGGAGGAGGTTTGATATGGATTAATGTGTGTATGTATGAGAGTATGTGTGGATGGGTGGGGGTTTTTATATTCCTTTTATTATTTTCTTTGGAAAAATGAAATGAATACTTATGGAATTTTGTATTTTTAATTTTTAACTCTAATCTTTTACTGCTTAGGAATTTAAACGTTATTAAAGTTCAATTTATAACAACTTTCAACTGAAATTAATCACTCTCTTGATATCTTTACATTCAAGGTAGAGTTATATGAACTAAAATAGAATTAATTTGAAGGTTTGATATACATCTTGAAGTGTTTTTTAAAAAAAATGTTCATAAAGACTTCAATACCCTTTTTAAAGTCAGCCAACATAGTTGGTGAAATTAAGTAGCTCTAAGTAATGTTTTTTTTATTGTCACCTTTGTTAATACTGGTTATGGCATTTCAAGTTGCAGCTTACTTAACTACTAAATAGGAAAAAGGTTTTTAAACATAATGAAGTTACTATTGTCTATAAACTTAAAGCTACATTCTGGAGTTTATAGTTAAACTGTTAACATTGGGGGGCGGGAACTAAAAATAGTTTTTCTCTAATATAGTTAGTTGCTCTCACTTTTAACCTTCCGTAAGGAGCACTAGTTTTGTGATAGGGAGACCTGAAGGTTTTCTCCCTAGTTTCTTCCTGGTAAGGAAGTTGGTTGAAACTACACCCTAGTTTAGGGTCTTAGAATTAATTTGTGTTTTTTAATAAGTTTCCTTTTTCATTTCTAGTCTTCTTTTGTAAAAAACTGAAAAATCTTGGAAAAATTAAGGTGGTATTCTAAATTTCAATCCAGGCTTGCTTGTTAAACAAAAGGTCCAGTTATCTTGCAAAACACAGATCCTTAACTCACAATGTCCAAAAACCTCAAAGTTATTACTTGGAACTGCAGAGGTCTAAAAAATCCAATAAAACGTACCCGCATTTCCAATGCTTTAGTAAAGGAACGCCCAAATATAGTTTGCCTCTAAGAAACACGTCAAAAAAAAGACTTTTCCCTTATTACACACTAACTGGTTTAACCAAATCATTCAAGCTACTGGTTCCTTGAAGGCAAGAGGAGTAGCAATACTTTTTTCCAAATCTACACATTTCATCTCCCAGGATACAAAGATAGATCCCAGAGGTCGATGTGTTTTTGTAAAAGGAACGTTGAATAACACCCCTCTAACGATTGCTTCTATTTATTCTCCCAATAGCGGTCAGTTGCAATTCTTGAAAGAGACCTTAGCAGCTCTGATGAACTTCAGACAAGGAGAAGTCATAATTTGATGGGCCCTATCAAAAACCTGTAACTTTGTTATGGAGAATGGTATACTCCCAGACTCTTGGAGGGACTTAAGAATGGTAGTGATACATAAAGAAGGGAAAGACAAGTTGGATCCAAAGTCATATAGACCTATTTCCATCCTGAACCACGATTTTAAAATTTTTTCAACTGTTTTGGCTAGGAGATTAAATAGAATAGTTAGTTCCTATGTTCACACGGACCAAGCTGGTTTTATACCAGGCCGCACTATTATGGATAATATCAGGAGAACTCTTAATTTAATTCACCATAGTAGAGCTTCTCACACACCATCCTTAATTCTTTCCCTAGATGTGGAAAAAGCATTTGACATGCTGGAAATAAGATACCTCAAGGTGGTTCTGAAATACATGGGCTTTGGTCCAAATTTTTTGAATTCTATTGCAGCCATTTATAATTCACCCAGAGCCCAATTAAATATTAACAACTACAGATCAGATGACTTAATTTTATCGAGAGGGACGAGACAGGGATGTCCTCTCTCACCTATATTATTTGCTCTATCACTAGAACCCCTAGCCCATATAGTTCGCTCTGATCCAGAAACTGAAGGTCTGAAAGTTAATGGTGTCACACAAAATCTGTCTTTTTGCGGATGATACGGTTTTCTATCTAGGAAACCCTATGACTTCCTTGAGCAAATTAATGCTAACTATTAGAAATTTTAGTATTTATTCTGGTTTTAAAATAAATATGGCCAAATCTCAACTATATCCTATTTGCATCTCTCCCGATGTCCACCAACAACTTACTAGCACTTTTCCATTTAAATGGGTAGCAAACACATGGCAACACCTGGGAATTCGTATTCCTTTAAATTTGTCTAAACTATTTGACGCTAACTATAAACAGATTTTTAAAGCTGGCAAACTTGACTTAACGTCATGGCTCATGCTAAATTTTAATCTGCTAGAAAAAATTGATTTACTTAAAACTTTTATCTTACCTAACTTTCTTTTCCTCTTTCAAAACCTTCCTATCCCAGTTCCTGACAAGGAAATGAAATTGTGGCAAAGCAACTTTACGTCTTTCCTGTGGCAGAATAAAAGACCTAGAATTTCTTATCAAACACTTTCCAGACCAACCTCTCAGGGGGGTCTAGGAGCTCCAATTTTAATAAAGTACTACTTAGCAGCCCAGTTTAGGAATATACTTCTTTATGCAAGAAAGAGAATCGTAAAGCATGGGTCCAAATAGAGGCAGCCAGTATCCTTCCGGCTCGACTAAATGAATTCCTATGGAACATCAAATCTGACAAGAAAAAAGCCTATACAAACAACCCCTTTTTACAATTTACTTTAGAACTCTGGGACAAACACCGCAAGTGTCTAGTGCAGCCTTCTTCACCAATCATGACCTTTCTCGGTCAACCATTGTTTCCCCCAGGTCACTCTTCTTTTAATTTTAAATTGTGGAGGCAAAATAATATTTCCAGACTTAAAGATATTAGTTCATTGGGCCGTTTATGTTCACTTAAATAACTGGAATCCAAGTTCAAAATCAAATTACCCTGGTATGAATACCATCAAGTATATGAGTACCCTAAATAAAACAATCCCTTTGATACCAGTAACAAATCAATTTAAATAGGTTTGAGAAACTTATCAAAGAAGAAAACATAAACATGAGAGGGGCAACTTCTATAATATATAGTTTATTAAATCATAAGGAGTGGACACATGATACTTCTCAGCAGAATACATGGCATAAGGATTGTGCCCAACAATTTACAGAAGAACAGTGGTCCAGAATATGGACATCACCACTGTTTAAATGTAAAGCTATATTTTTAAAATTGCAACACTATAAGATGGTCTCCCGCTGGTATCTAACTCCAGCTTCTCTTCACAAGGCAAACTTGAGTCCAAACCCTCTGTGTTGGAAGGGTTGTGGGGAAATTGGAACGTTTTTGCACTGCTGGTGGTCATGTCCAAAGTTCCAAACCTTTTGGAACTCTATAATAGAAAAGGTAGAGGTTATAACAAATGATTCCATCTCTTTTTCCCCAGAATCCATCCTTCTAAATTTATGGAAATACAACAAATTCACTCCTCTTAAAGCGGAGCTTATCTCCCTTTCACTGCTGGCAGGTAAAATCCTATTAGCCAAACATTGGAAATCAGTAAAAATTCCCTCTCTAACTTTGTGGTATCAAAAAATATGGGACATTGTGATTCAGGACAAAATTGCTTCACAAATTTTATTAAATGAAAATCCTAAGGCTGGTGATAGATTTTTGGAAAAATGGTGTATTTCTTTGAACACGTCAATGAAAAATCTTCAAAGAAAAATAGAATACCAAAAAAAAAATACTTGGACTTTTTCCTTTATTAAGGTAAAAGGTGTTATGGTGTCTTCATATTTCTGATGCCTGCTAGTTTGCAGTTGGATTGTAATTTTTATTTATAATTTTTTGAATTGCTTTTTGTGTAACTCAAATATGATTTTCAATTGGTTTTTAAGTCATTTAATAATATCTGTATGTTAACAAAACTGTTGTTCTTGTTAAAAAAATAAAAATAAAAATTTTAAGTTATAAAAAAAGGCAGTGCTTTGTTTGTGAATGTACTGCATACTTAAGAAAATGGTTTGTAATAGGAAGGGATTTTCCCCATGCTAATTCACTTTTGCAGCCTTTGCCATAGAGGATCATAGAACGGTTAGCGCTTAAGTGTTTAACCATCCTGGGTGTGAAGACTGAGATTCCTTCCATTTGAACTTAGTCACTTTTGCTCTTTGGAGCATAATAATATGTGCTGTAAAACTCAAGACTACACTTGCCTTTTCCTAACTTGTACTGGCTTGTTTCAGTATTTAAAAATAAACACTGATGAACCTTGTCATGGTTATTTATAGAATATAGAATTTAATGGCATGAATATAAGGAACATAAAGTTAAGGTGAAAGTTTAGATTTCAAATATGAAGGCTTCATTTTTTGCTTTGAAAGAGTGGAAGTATGCCATACTAAAGTATGTTTTTTAAAGTTGGCATTCCTTTGTCAGCTTTACTGTAAAGCCTTTACATGTGGTCTTGCATTCCCCTGACTGGCTTCAAGTTCCAATTTCAGATCTTGTTTTGAAGTAAATGTTAATATCATTATAAGTCTTAACCATAGTTAAGGCCAATATGTTGAAGGCAGGAATTAATTTTGTAAATGTGAAAAGTCTATGAACAGAAGAGTGATCCTGAGACTTTTAACCATGCTTAAAGAAAGGACAGAGAAAGATATCTGCAACAATTTGGTAGTTGCATAATACATACTGTATGAGACTTATTTTACTGGACCACTGAAGACTGACTTTTAGATGTAAATACTTAGTTATAATATGAACATCATTTCCCTTATAAATATATTAATTTAAAATCTGTGCTTTAAGTGATTATCACATACTGTGTTAATACAGGGAACTTCATCCTTGGTCGCAGAAAATGAGATAGCAGCTGATTTGTCAGGGGTAGGGAACAGTGGCTCTCCAGATGTTTTTTGCCTTCAACTCCCATCAGCCCCAGCCAGCATGGCCAATGGCCGGGACTGATGGGAGTTGTAGGCAAAAAACATCTGGAGAGCCACTGTTCCCTACCCCTGGTCTAGGTGGTATGGGGGGGGGGGAGATCTGACCAAGGTGGTATGCGGGGGAGGTATCTTTGAGAATTGATATTTTGGAGCTGACATCATAAGAATTTTATACCAAAAAAGATTCTACAGTTAATGGTGAAGTTTATTGCTTCTCCCCTCCCACAAAGAGGAATCTGCACCAACCCAATCCCACCCCCTTGAGAATACAGTGACAACAGCTTCTGCAACTGGCATGAGCCTGACCTTTCCCCCTTTTCCCTAAGCCATGGATCCATCCTATGCACAAAGCAAGCAAACAGGCCAAGAGCCTTCTGGTAGAGCTGGATACTGATACCAGGCTGAGAGAGAAGGAGGCACTTGAGGATTGATATTGGCTGGCATTACCAGTGGACAGAAGCCCAGCAGAGGTTACAGTCATCAAGCTTGCTAGGTGGGGAAGTAGGAGAGGAGTCACTCACCCAAAGATGCAGGGGTATGGTAGTTGATGGGAGGAGCTTGCCCTCTGGGTGATGCCAGTTAACTGAATGTTCTGGATAATCGGATGGCAGATAATAGAACTTTTATTATGTTTGGTGTTGTGTTTCCTGTGTTTAAACAGATTAAATGTTTAATTTATTCTAAAAACAGAAATTTTAAAATTTATCTGCTGCAGATTTTTATTATTTCCCAAAAGGGAAGAAGACTCAATAAGGATTTGTATTGTAAATAAAATTTTCAAACAATTGTTTTCAAGGAACACTTTTAAACATTCTACTTTACAAATTACTAAACAGTTTTGTCAACAGTTTGTATAGTCAAAAAGTTGACTGTATTATTGGATATCCTTACAAATTTAAAAGGATCATACAGCCAAATTTTGCCCCAGTGATAAATTGAGACAGCACAGTTTGTATTTAGTAAATAATTATGCATAAGTTTAACACGTACAGTGCCATCCTGAGAGCCAGTTTGGTGTAGTGGTTAAGTGTGTGGACTCATATCTGGGAGGACCAGGTTTGATTCCCCACTCCTCCACTTGCACCTGCTGGAATTGGCCTTGGGTCAGCCATAGCTCTGACAGAGGTTGTCCTTGAAAGGGCAGCTGTTGTGAGAGTCCTCTCAGCCCCACCCACCTCACAGGGTGTTTGTTGTGGGGGAGGAAGGTAAAGGAGATTTTGAGCCACTCTGAGATTCGGAGTGGAGGGCGGGATATAAATCCAATATCATCATCATCTCCTCTTCCTCCTGCTCAGAATCTGCTCAAGTCTTTTTAGTGGGGATTACACCCAGGAAGGTGTTCTCTAGAAGGCACCGACTTTAAGCTTAGCATGATGACCAGGTTGAAAAATAAGTGTCAGCAGATCTGGCGTATCCTAACACAGGTGGCTGTATCAGCCAGACAAAATAGAGGTCCAGTGACATCTTAAAGACAACATTTAGCCCATTATGAGCTTTGTGAGTCACAGTTTAGTTTCTTGGGTAAAATGGGAAGAACAAAAATGTTTTTTCTTTCTTTTTCTTCCCATCATATCTGAGAAAGTGAGCTCAGGCTTATGCTGGAGATTTGTAAAAGCTGGGTAGATCTCTAGAAATTGTTTAGTTTATATCATTATTTTTAAGATTAGGAAAAAATGCCTTTTAGGCATTCAACTGAGCACCTAGCATTAGGAAGCAGAAGCTGACATTCAGTGAGTACATGTCTAAAATGGTATCCAGGACACACAAACCCCCGAATGTCTCCAGTGGTTATAAACTTCCAGCTGCAGCTCAAACAATGATGGCAGGTGTAATGAAGCACATACTTTCAGCTGTTTTCTTACGCTTCCTCAGCCTTTCTTGATAATGCTACCTCTGCTTCCACTAAGGTCTTTGATCTACCAGTCTGTTTAGTCATAATTTTATGTACCTGTGTCAAAGATGGAGGCAGTATCCAGATTGCAACTCAAGGCTTTTTTTGAGCAGGAAAGCACAGGAATGTATCAGGAGGTGTACCCTACTATACAAGTGAGTTTCTGCTAGGCTTTTTCCACAAAAAAAAAGCCCTGTCACAACAAATATTCCTTCTAAGCCGTGGAGTCTTGTGAGCAAAAATTCTGCTTCATGAGCTACAGGCAAGAAAATTGTGAGCTACTGCATAAATCAATTTGCTCTGGGGCCATTTTTCCTGAGTTAAGACAAAAATGTGTGAGCCAGAGGCTAAAAAACAATGAACTAACCCACACTAACTCAGCTTAGAGATAACACTGGTCACAACCCAATGTTATAGTCCTGTGGTAATCTACATCAAAAAAGTATTTCTTCTGGTTTACCAAAGTAAAGCTAATGCTGTTGTATGATGTCTGTCCCAGAGGTGAGCGAAGTATATGAGCTCGGTGCTTGCTTCTCACCAGAGTCAGGCCTCTATCAACATACTTTCCCTGTGCAAAGCGCAAACAACTTCCTGGCTGATCACAGGAGTTGTCCAAGTGCCATATGGAATCAGAGTTGAATTGTCGATGAATAGGTAGTGCCAAAATTAGAGTTTTAAAATATTCTCAAAATATTTGAAACCATGACCCAGTCCTTCAGCAGTTTTGCTTTATAAAGGCATACTTAATAACTGGTAATAAACTTATATGTATTTTAGCTGCTGATATTAGCATACATTTTGCTGATCTAGTGTATAAGAATCTCATCATCATTAGGAAGTTTGCATTTTCTTGCAATTATGTAGTTTGTGAGCATATTATCCTGTGTTTTAAATTAGTTCACTGTGGACGCGGTATATCCAGTCTTACAGCCTAAGCAAAATTTCTTCTAAGGATCAAGATTATAGGGTACAATAAATGACTCTGAACGACATAGTGTGAGTTTCAGTTTTATTTCTGAAAACTATAATTAATTTTTAGCACTAATAAATTCAGTTAAAAATCATGTAGTTCATAATGACAATACCATTCAGTGTTTCCATGATAAACATAATAGCTGGATGACTTGAGAGATGTGGTTTCCTGCTGTGTATCTTCTGGGGCACAGCTAAGCCCAAAGGAGTGGTTTCAACAGCCTATAACTAGAGATAGTAAGCCCTGAACCCTGTGTGATCTATTTTTTTGGGAGGAGGGGATGTGGGGTGCAACAAATGTGACCATGGGTGAAGTCTGCTGAATCAAAAGGAACATCAGCTGCTTGCTCTACAGTTCTGTACATACGCAGTGAAGTGTAGATTGAGTCTTGCTAATCAGCACCCCATTGGACTTTACACATAGAATACATAACAAAATTTGAATCCAGTAGCACCTTAGAAAACAACAAATTTTTCCAAAGTATAAGCTTTTGTGAGCCAAGGCTCACTTCATCAGATACAAAATAATACACTAATAATCCTTTTATTTGAATGTATCTTTTCTGTAGCTCTGCTTACTGTGCTCCAAGTTCTTATTTTGTCAGACGCTGAACAGGGTATCTTACCTGGTCAGTACTTAAGATGGGTGAACTTCAGAGAGCATCAGTTGTGTCAGTAAGTGGTGTTGGTGGCTCAGTAGGGGGGTATGCTTCCCTCAACTCAGTCTTTAACCAATGCATTGGTATAGCATTGACGAACAATATCCTGGATGTACATCTCAAAGGTCCTTTCTACTCTGAGGATATTAAAGCTCCTGCAGTACACTGACACCCAGAGGCCCTTTACCTCCCGGGTGTTGAATAATCATATTTTTATATTATTGTAAAAGGATGCGTGGTCCTGTCAGTAGCAAGTCTTTTTTCAGGGGTTTGGAAGTTTTAAACTTTTTGTCCAAATCCATTTTAAACATTCGACAATGTTTGGGCTGAAAATAATTGCCAGCAATCCCCGTGGAAGCTGCATCCTAATGAGTTGGATTCTGCAGGGCATGTCAAGTGCTTTGAAATCCTGTGCAGATGAAAGGTGCCGTCCAAATGTAAATTGAGTTCATCCAGTTATTCATTTCATTCACACACAACTGTTGTATTTAATTTTTTTTCCCATGAAGTTTTATTAAATTTATGTTAGCCTTCCAAAACATAAAAGGAGATATGAAACAGTAGTTAACATTAAGGAAAATATTTCAGTGATTATTTTACCAAAGGCAATACACCAGCCTTCAAGTCAGCACTTTAAAAAATACATAGGAACATGAATTGGTGGCTCTTGTTGTAGCTCCCATGATAATGAGAGAAGTACCAGGACCCCCCACTGCTAATTTTTCTTTTTCCAAACATGTGTTGCTTAGTGCTGTAAGCATGTAAAACCTCAGGTAAAACTGTCACTAACTGACATTGCAATAATACGTAGAGTAATTCTGTACAGGATTGCATTGTTAAGAGTGGTTTTTACTTCTAAAACAAAAGATGCAGACTAATAAAAGGCAATGGTGACTAAAAACAACAGCATGGCAATGGGGGTTTTAAAATCACTGTTACAATAACTAATGAGTTGATGCATGTAATTGTTACTGGGAGGGTAATACTAGATGCATGAGATTTATATGGAGACAATAGTTGTTTCCATATAGACCAATCCATAATTAGGAGTAACCACCCAGTATGCATGTTTGTAAATCTTCTTTCCTGCATCTGTCTTTTTCACACTGCCACCTCCTGACTTCTAACTACCACGCTACCCAATTGTACTTACTCTTGAGTAAGTTTGCATGGGATTATAGTCTGAGTCCTGAGTGTCAATGGAGCCAGAATATCTATTTTGTCCCAACTCTTACAATTAGCAGGCCTTTCTTATCTACTGAAATCGATTTGTAGAAAAGTAATTTGCTAAAGGAATTATCAGAATGTTGCTGGCTCAAAGTAATACTGAGTTTATTGAGTTTATACTTTCTGAGCTTGTATGGGAAACTGTTTATACCAGAAAATATCCTTGCAAAACATGGCAGCAGCTTTGACTGCGGCCAGATAAATTTAGTTTTCTGTGCTCTATCTGGTATAGGAATAGACCAAGGGTGGCCAAACTTGCTTAACGTAAGAACCATATAGAATAAATGTCAGGTGTTTGAGAGCCACAAGACAGGAACATCAGAGGGAGGGAGGGAGGAAGATGGAGAGGGAGGTGGAAAGACAGCAACTTTAACTTTAAATGTACTCTCTAAGCCTCTGACTGGCTTGGCTTGGAGAAGTGATTTAAAGAGACAAGTGCCTTCTCCAAGCTGGCTGGAGTGAGGGCTTTGAGAGCCATGCAATATATGCGAAAGAGCTACATGGGGCTCCTGAACCACAGTTTGGCCACCCCTGGAATATACTATTGTGTGCTGCAAAAATATTTTTCTTCTGTTAGTATCTCCTTTTCTATTGCCTGTCTTTTTCTCTACCTTGTGTAACTTTTAGTGCAAAATGTATTTATTTTGTTGTTTTTGTATCCTGTTTTAAAGTTGTAAGAATAGCCATATGTATGTTTTGTAGTTTCTTCAATCACAATTCATTATTTATATGTAAATATATATAAACATTTTTTGCCATTCTTAGTACCAAAAAGTTATACAATATATATTGTTTCCTCCTTTTTTGCAGAAAAGTCGTTTTCATCATATCTTGGCAGTAATCTGGAAGATGATGTCAGTAACATTTGGTCAGAAGTAACTGATGAAAACCTTGTCCTCTCACAGTACCTTGCAGAACATGGCTTTGCTGGAGTGGAAATAGACTCTGAAAATCAAGAGCTAGTTTTAAATATCAGCTTTCGACTTCAGGCAGCTGTTGAAAAACTTCTGGAAGCAATCAATGAAACTACAAATCAGGTAGTATTTCTTAATTATATTTTTAGTGGTCAGTGTGATAGAGGAGGAAAAGAACCGTTGTCTTAAGATCTGTAGATGTTTTCAAAATCAGTCCTGGCTTTTCAATGAAGTTCTAAGCATAGTCTTGTAGCCTGGTGCAGATGGTTTCCATTTTCTTGACCAAAGTTTAGTGTAACCCAGGAGGTGGAAATAAGGCCAAGTTCAAGGTTTAAGGCCTCCTTTCTTAAAGCCCCCCTCTCACTTACGTGCCTTAGCTTAAACAAAGTGACTATTTATGACAACAGAGAAAATATGATTTTGCACACAGGGTATGGTATGTTGGTCTTCCGCGTTTATTGAGTAAGAGCTCTGAAGATGCCAATAAATCCAGTCCTGTACACAGCTGTGTTTAAACTAGCTATATACAATTTATTTACAATTATGATACAGACTGTCAAAGTGCTCCGCTTACAATTCACCATCCAACCTCCACAAGTAGTGAAGTACTTCTGTACATTTATGCAAGTTCTCCAGGTGATGGACCAATCAGGTTAGTGCTGAGTCATGTTTACCTCAGCCTGGCTGATGCAATCTGGCAGTCTGCCAAATGCCTCTGCCAGCCAGATCATCTACTGTCATTTAGATCTTGTGCTGTCAGCAGTGGTCTGATGCCTGCACATATACTAACAACTTGTGATGGAACCGGCCTGATTCTGCCTTCAGACCTGGTCCTGTCAAGTCCCGTCAAGTCCCTTTTGAGTTGCCAACTCCTGAAGGGAGCTTATCTTCTTCCCGCCACTAGGGCACGCTGCCACCACCTGCTCAATTTAGGGGTTCCTGACTGAGAGGAACAGGACTCCCAATCACCCTTGCCAGTTCTGAGGCCTGCGTCAAAGTCCTCTGCCAACCTAGCACCTGGTTATGACAGAAACCAAAGTCCTCCTTTGGGAGACCCCTGGAGGATTGGCACCCTTGCCAACTGTATGCCTTTTCTTTTCTCTGGACTCCCCTCTTGCAGTAGCGTGGTCTAAGGTGGTTGGAGAAACTGTGGTACAGAGGGACTCCCTTTTAAAAAGACAAAACATTTATTTAAAATTTGCAACTATGAGGGGGGCGGCGCGTCGATCATAAATGGCGGATGCACTTTGATCGGGCTCCTGATCTTTCCCCCACAAGTTGTACTTTTTAAGACATCAGACTCTGTAGTAAGTCTTACCTTCCATGGGCCAACCACGCAGAAACAAGAAGATGGCGCCAAAAGAAAAAACTTCAGTTGCTGCTTTCTTTAAACCAAACGATTTGGCAAAGGTTAGTGGCTCTGCTACCCACTCCGTTTCTAACATGGCCACTTTTAACAACTCTCCCTTCACCCTAGTGAGGAGGATGAAGACGCCCCTTTGTGTAGGAAAGACCTAGACCTTCTGAAATTAGACATTCATTGTTATTTTAAAGAGGCAATTGAAGACTTCCTGAAGCCAATTAGATCCAAAGTGCAAGAGCTCACAGAGGAGCTATCAGCAACAGCTAAATTGGCAGATCAAACGGCTGAAGCAGCCCTGTCACTTAAAGAGGACGTTAAGTCAATAAAGAAATCTGAAGTCCTTCTTGATTATAGGGTTGCTATTCTGGAAAATCGCATTCGGGCTTCTGACCTGTAATTTAGGGGTCTGGAGGAGTGCGAGGAAGGGTCCACAGACTTGGCTATATTTATTACTAAGTGGCTGGTGAAATCTTTAAAAATTGAGGAGGGGAGCACGCTTGGAGCAACGGTTGGGAGCAATGGCGACGGCACGGAGAGGAAGACCCTGATACGTCCTTGTTCAATTTACATTTCCTAAAATGAGGGATCTCGTCTTGAAAGAGACAGGGCTACATGGTGCCCTGTCCTACAATGGCAAGAAAATTTTGGCGCTTCTGGATCTCCCCCCAGATATATTGGACAAGCGGAGGAAAATGAAACCTTTTGTGACGAAGCTGCATGCAGCAAATGTGCGTTTTCGCTGGAGTCCTGTGGCGGACGTTTTGGTGTTTAGGAACGGTCTACTGCACAAAGCTTTGGATATTAAATCAGGCATGGATTTGCTGAACTCTATTGCTGAATCTGTCTTCTGCCGAAGAGGATGAACTACTGAAAGCCAACCCCTCGCTGGAAGGTCTCCCTGCTTAAGAAGGCGTTTATTTGTCTTTTCGTAGACATTTGTTCCTATTGCTGCACTTTGAGACTTTTTCCAAGACAATAGTTAACAAACTTGTTTGAAACTTTTTGGCGGACATTTTTTATGGTATTGCATTTGTTGTCTCCCTATGTTCCAATATACTCCAAAAGGGCCAAAAAATGTTCTTTGCACATCAGTTGATCTTTAGGTAGAATTTTTGTTTGTGTGTTGTTGGGATGAAATGTAAGTGTTTAGTGCATAGTATTTGTACTATTTCTGTTCAGGAGTGAATGTTTTTGTGATGAACTGAGTGTGGGTTAGATGATTGAGATCCACGGATGATTGCATGCATGGTTGAAAGCTTTATAGTTTTAAGTGCTGGCTGTTCTTTTTTATAGGCTTGAATGTGTTTAGGTGATGAGTTTGGAAGAGAGGGATATGGTAGATTTAATTGTGCAGGTATATATACTGTGTATGGGTTAAGGTGATTGCAGGGGGAGAATTGAATAGTTTTTTAGAGGCATATTAACTTTTTTGCAAATTATATAAGGAAATGGGTCTTCTAATTTATTTATTTATTTACTTTGTTATTTACTCTTAATGAATTGTTATTTATTCTTTAAAAGATAAATATATGTATGGGTATGTATGTGGTTATACTGAAATGTATGTAGGTGTGGATATATATAAGAATGTAGGTATGTATGTCTGTATGTATGGGAATGTATCTATATGTATATAACATTTGGGTATGTAGGTAGAAGGGTATATAGGTATGTATGCACATATATATATATATATATATATGTTTGTATAAGTGTGAGAGCATAAGTATATTTTTGTATAGGTGTGTGAGGGTGCTTGTATGTGTATGTAGGTGGGTGTTTATATAGGTGTGCTGGGGTGTGGGGGTGTGTATATTTATGTTGGTAGTTGCAGTTACTGCACAATTGCTTGTTGATGGAATTTAATGGTCTTTACATACAGTGTACTGTCCCAAGGGGCACAATCAAATTTTTTAAATAGTTAAAAGGGTTTTTTTATTAGCAGTTGTTGCTTATTGCTATAGATTTTGTAATTTCATAATCACTACTGGAAGAGTTCATATATAAAGGGTTTTTATTATTTCATTAGATAGATAGTTATTTTTGGAAGATTCATATGTCTATCTCACTAAGTGCTTTAACATGAAATAATGGGAGTATTTGGAACTGTTGGATATTGGATTAGTTAAAATTGTGCTATTACACTTTTCTAATGTTAAACTCCCTATTGTTGGACCATGAGAAGTCTGGCCGGATAGGGGAGTCTGATTATATATCTTATTGGGGGGGGGGGAGAATGATTGGTCTGTCAACTTCACACTATTTAAAATTCATACACTGAAGTTTCCCCCACGAGATTAGGTTAGTTTGGTTTCGCTGTAAGGGAGTACTGATTGTATTTCTCCCTTGCCCTTCTAGTGTTAGGAGGTTGGTGAAGCCAGTTCCCTAATTTGGGTTTTTTCTGGGGGGTTTTGGCCTTGTTTGCCAGCACAAGTTTGCAGTGTGCATTGAGAGTTTGCTACAGTTTTTATTTTTTTCCTGGCTTATTAGCCTTTGAGCTTCTGGTTACAAAATGTCTCGCAATCTTAAATTTGCCTTGTGGAATTTTAGAGGTTTTAAAAACCCCATTAAACATAAACGGATAGCCAACTATTTAGAGAAGGGTAAACTTAACATTGTCTGCCTACAAAAAGCGCATTTGAAGGCCTCAGCACCTAATGTCTTTAGATCTTGCTGGTTCTCTCAATCTTTCCAGGCCCCAGGTTCATCCAAAGCATGGGGTGTAGCTATCCTGATATCCAAGCATACTCCTTTCGTTTGTCAGCAAATAAAAAAAGATCCTAAGGGCAGATTTTTATTTGTCAAAGGTGAATTGGATGGTGTGAGTACAACTATTGCCTCAATCTATGCTCCTAATAATGGACAATTAGACTTTCTTAGAGAAACATTACAAGAATTGCAACCCTTTCAGCAAGGTAACTTACTTGTCAGAGGTGACTTAAATTTTGTTGTGGATCCTAAATTGGACAAATCAGATTCTTCCTTACCTTCATCAGGGAAACCATCCCCTCTAACTAAGCTGAGTAAAATTCTTCAGTCCTTCAATCTAATTGATGTCTGGTGTACCTTGTACCCTAATAGTAGAGATTATACTTTTTTCTCCTCTGTTCATAACTCCTATTCTAGAATTGATTTTTTACTAGTATCTCTCTCTTTGATCAACCGTATAGATAATGCTAACATTGAAGCAAGGACTATTTCTGATCACTCTCTGGTGGTTTGTGACGTGCTTGCTCAGGACTCTGATGGAAAAGGTCCCAGTTGGTCCCTCAACAAACTGCTGCTGTCAAATGAAGCAATTAGTAAAAACGTAACAGAACAAATCCAATCTTATTTTTCTTTGAATGCACAATGCAGTGTTTCCTAAGCTTATGTATGGGACGCCTTTAAAGCTGTCATGAGAGGCAACCTCATCTCTATTGCTTCTGCTTGCAATAAAACTAAAAAAAAATCAACTGAAGACCTAAAGGCGTGCATCACGTTTCTACAAACTAAACACTCAAAGTATGGTGGGGAAAAAACCTTAAAAATTAAGTCAGGCTAGGAAACAGTTAGAACTGCTTGAGACCTCTTCCATTCAGAAGAATTTTTTGTTTCTTAAACAAAGATTTGTGACTAAAACTTCAAAATCAATTAAACTCTTGAAATATCGTATTGCTCAGAAAATGGCTCAGAATATAATTCATGCAATTTGAACCCCGCAGGGAGTTATTAATTCCTCTTCTAAAAAGATCTCTGAAACTTTTTTGATTTTTATAAAACATTATATGAATCTGCTAACCTGAACATATTGAGAAATATCTAAACTCCATTGATTTCAAATCTTTCCTTGCTGAAGATCATGCTACTTTCTTAGACAAACCTTTCAACTTGACTGAATTAAGTTTGGTTATATCCAAAATTAAAAACAATAAGGCTACAGGCAGGGACGGTTTTCCAATTGAGTTTTATAAACATCTTAAATCTTCTTTATTAGCCCTTTTATTAGACACTTGTAATTCTGTTATGGAAGAAAGTCAACTTCCCCCAAACTGGCTTGAGTCAAGGATGATAGTAATCCCAAAGCAAGGAAAGGACAAACTTAATCCTGCTTCCTATTGTCCTATTTCTGTTCTTAATCATGATTTTAAAAAATTTTCTTCTTTACTTGCAGAACGTTTGAATAAGATTATCACCCACTATATACACCCAGATCAGGCTGGCTTTATGCCAGGTCACACCATCACCGATAATATTCGTAAGTCACTCAGCCTGATCCATCTTCTTCTCCCTCCTTAATTTTATCTTTAGATGCTGAAAAAGCATTCAACAAGGTAGAAGTAAATTACTTAAAAACTTTACTAAGGTATATGAAATTTGGTCCACGCTTTTTGAAATCTATTTATGCCATCTACAGTGCTCCCTCCTCACAAATTAATATTAATCTCTTTAGATCGGATGAGTTACATCTTAATAGAGGCACCCGTCAGGGTTTCCCCTTGTCTCCCCTTTTATTTGCTCTTTCTGTTGAACCCTTTGCTTATGTAATCTGAAGTGTCCAGGATATTACAGGTATATCTGTTAATAATGTTATTCATAAAACAAGTCCCTTTGCAGATGACATGGTTTTTTACTTAACCAATTCCCTGAATTCCTTAACAATATATATTTTTTTTCAAATTTCAATGTTTTATTGAAGTAGTCAAGATCATACAAACATAGGGTAAATGCAATATCAACGGTAAGCTATGCATATTAATACATATCAAAAATTGTAATTGATGTATCGCAGCTTGAGTTAGGGTATGATACAAGGTAGAGTAAGGGGTATAACAATTTAAATAATAATATAACCACAACAACTATGGGAAAAGGAAAAACATGTACACAGGGCGAACTGAATAAGGTAGGTCATTGGATAACCAAGAAGAAGGGCAATCACAGGTAGATACTTAGAACAACAAAAAATCTTTATACATAGTACTTTTGGTGAGAGAATGATGTAAAATGGATCACTGTCCAGTTTTTCCAGAACAGGTAGCCAAATTGCAACATAGTTAGTATGGGCTTGAAGGGGGTCTGATTGGTCTAATGAGGCTTGGATCCTGTCCATTGCGATCTGTTTCCAGATTTTGAGTAGCCAGGAGTCGAGTGACAAGTTGTTTAAACTTTTCCAGGTTTGAGCAATCAATGATTTTGCCGCAGTCAATAGTTTAATGATTAAAGATTTTTTGGAGGGAGTAATTTGTAAACCTGACCAGTGATTGAGAAGGATTACCTCCGGGGTAACAGGTATTAGGACGTTTGTTAAGGATGAGACATGAGCACAAATTAATGACCCAAAGGGTTTGAGTTTAGGGCAGTCCCACCAACAATGAATGTAAGATGCCTTAAGGCCGCAGTTCCTCCAGCAGTTAGAGAATCCATGGGGCGAAGTGTGGGAGAGTTGATTAGGCGTGTAGTACCAGCGAGCAATTAGTTTGTAATTTTGCTAAAAGATGTTTATAATTTTGGATTAAGCATAATTGAACTCCAAGGGAGTTATGGCCATCACATTTAAAGGGACAGCACACCTTTTTAAATGTCTTCCTTCCATAGGAAATAATGAAGGATAGGGGCACTTTCTTTTGGGGTTCATGGACCCCCTGGTCCAATCGTTTTGAAACTTGGGGGGTACTTTGGGGAGAGGCACTAGATACTATACTGAAAATTTGGTGCCTCTACCTCAAAAAACAGCTCCCCCAGAGCCTCTGAAACCTCCAGATCAATTCCCCATTATACCCTATGAGAATCGATCTCTGCATAGGGAATAATGAAGTGCTCAGCAGACATTTCCCACCCACCCCCCATTTCTGGTGACTCTGAAGTGAGGGATTGGCCTCTACTCACGAGTTGCAGCCAACTTCTTCCAAGTAACACAGACACCCCATCCCAAGAGGAAGCCTTTCCATTCGGAGACTAGAGCCTCCGGAGGGGGAAAGTCACATGGTAGCTTTGGGGGCCGGACTTCCCCCCGCCAGCCAGCTGACGGGGGGTGGGAAGGAGCCTGGAAAAGTGGAAGAACCCCCGCTGGGACCTGAGGATTGGCAAGCCTAGACTGCGGTCCCCCAGAAACAGGCCTCCAGTGGGAAGGAAAGCTCTCAGGACCTCCCTCCTCACCATCAGTCCAGTTTAAAAATAGATGGCCTGGGGGCTAACCTCCTTCAGAAGAAGGGATTTTCATTAAGGGAATGCCCGCATCAGACGATAACTTCTTCAGCCGAAGCCCCAGCACTCCAGTCTTTGGAGAGACAAATTACTAGGCCTCTGCTCCACCCCCTCCCCAGTTTTTTTTTCTTTTCCCAGTTGCTCCTACACACTCTTCTTCCAATATGCAAATTATGTAGTTTCATTGCTTTCCCCAACAGCATATATCCCCAAAGCTCTACATAAGAGATTGGGAATGCCCTGAAATTTTGTAGACTCCATTATCTCTCCTCCCCTTCTCCACTCATTGTGATCTTCGGATCTCATCCCTTGTCAGTCTTATATGTGCACATCAAACAAACATGCTTAACCAGAATTTTCATCATAACCGGTGTTAAAATTTAAGATTAGGTTTCAGACTTAATTAAGAAGGAACCTATTCAAGATTAAATATAGCTGGCAGCCATTCATATATCATATGATTAATGCAAACTATGATTAATGCAAGGGAGTGGGAATTTATAGTGGAGAGGTGGGAGAGAATGAACACTGATATTCCCATTTGTACTTAGATTTGCATCAGAAGTGAATAGACCCATTGATATTTTCCAAGCAGAAATATAACAGTTGTGAAGGCTTTTGCTTTATGAATAACCTTTTGTCCTCAAATTATAAATTGTGTGAATATATTTAATGCCCCTCTTTTTCTAAAATGTTAATGGAAAAAAATAATCAGGTGCTCTTGGGTTACAGAAGGTTTGTCTCTCCTTGTGTTCACTTTAACAGGGCATTTGATTTGTTCTGGCTTCTGGAACTCTGTATTTTCTTTGGAAAATATTCGCTAGTACTATTAACAGGTTAACTGTCAATAGAATAATGGCATTAATTGTTTGTTTGCTGTTTCTTAGTTGGCTGCTGTAGTTTTGCTTTTGGCACCTTTTGAAGGTCATTCATTTCTCTGGATTTGAACTCTTATTGGCATAAACATTGGCTTGTGGCTTTTGGTTTGCTGACAAGGGACTTTGGGACAGGGGAAGCTCTGCACTATAAGGACTGCATGACAGGCATGACCTGAGGAAATGAGCTAGTCTTTTACTAAGGTGCTTATTTGTCAAAGTCCTCAATGTGGAGTTGTTTCAGCTGTGTTTTGTCCAGGGTTGTCTCTAGTTGTTGCTACTGTTTAATTTGGGGTTTCCCCATAAGATTTATTACTACTATGTCACCTGCAGCAGAATTTCATTTATCATTCCCACATTGCAGTCTTAAGAACACTTGCCTGGCAATAAGCCAATAGACCTGTTTAGGCTCACTCCCTTTGGAAGCTATTTCAAGGTACATTCTGTACCATAAAGATCTAGGAGGGGTCTTAAGTTGGCTGTTTTTTACTTGCATACAATTCTTAATAGAAACCAAAACATTGCTGGGAAGATGGTGCCTACTAAAAGTCTGAAATGCTTGCCTTGCTTTTAGTGATCTCTCATAATGGCTTGCTAAACAAGAGGAAAAATTCTTTACTGTGTTGTACAGTTCCTTAGTGTCATTAGTTTGAGGTTTCTTTTAAAATAGTATTTCAAAGAGGTGGGAAAACCAGTATTGAAGTTGCTGCGTTAATCTCTGCTGAGTGCTGTGTTTCTGAGCTCTAACATGGATTTTGAATCTTGTCAGGCAAGCTTTATTGTGGGTGTGTTAAATTCAAATTCCATCTGCGCTGTGTACCTGTAGTAAAGAAATTAAGCCACTCCTACTCTCCTGACCTCTTCCTCAACAGAGGCATTGAGAGCCGGCCTTTTACTCAGCACGATGCAGTTTTCTCTAACTTCTTCTCACCACTGAAAGGAGAGAATAAAGGCAAAATAACTCTATTTGATGAATTTACTTTACTCCCCAAGAGATTTTTATGAGTTGACAGCGACAGAAATTACTTTGGGATGGATTGACTGCTTGCTGCATCAATGAAGTTGATAGTGAATGCCTGACTAGCATAACCATTCAGTTTTGTTTGAAATGTTTTTTGCAAGTGGTGATGCTTCTTTTTCCCTTAACTGTGTGCTCACTTGGGAATTCTCTGTGCTCACAGTTTACTTAAGAGTGTGAACTGATAAATTCTGGCTCTCTGCAGCAGACGAACAATTGGTAAATTAGTTTGCCATGTTGTTCAGAATATTTAATCCTATCATAGCTGAGGCAAATAGCCCTATCTGTTTGGAAATGAGCTGGCTGTAACAGCCCATTATTCTGGAATGGATTCCTACAGTACATATTGGGCATCAAATTTATTCAGTGGTTTGCAGTCAAGAAGAGTCCAAGAAGAAGACACTTATGAAGTCGAATCTCGTGTGCCGTTACCGGATCCTTTTCCCTTCACTGATCAGTTGGATGAAAATAATTCTGTAGTTATAAATACTACAATTTTTCATGTTAGTCATAAGAAAAATGGACATAGATTAAGAGTTGTTTCTAAAATTTCCTTGCCTGCACCCCCTTATTCAGTAAGTATAATAAAACTTGAATTAATTTATATCTCTTATTTTGCACAGATATTATAAATAGTAAAGAGCAAATGCTAAACTGTATAATGATTTTTTACTCTGCAATTTTGTTTATAAAATAATTGATAATTCAATTCAGATTGACAATATTATACAGTGAACTGAGTTTGTAGTAATTTAATGTTATTAACATAGATGTAATGTATTTTAGATACTTATGTTACTCTGGTAGTAGTTACTGTTTAAAACTGAAGCACAAGTTTGAAATCCTTAACTGCAGCATATTAAAATAGTATTTAATCATTACATTAATGCTTAATATTATTACTGGAAGGGCCATTATAAACTCAAACTTAATGCTTCTGCTTGTTCAGTACTTTAGTAACGGTACTTTTCATTTGATCTGATTTTATTATCTGATTTTTAATTATCTGTAGGGTTGCCAGTCCCCAGGTGGGGGGCAGGGGATCCCCCGGTTTGGAGACCCTCCCCCCGCTTCAGGGTCATCAGAAAGCGGGGGGAGGGGAGGAAAATGTCTGCTGGGAACTCTATTATTCCCTATGGAGATTTATTTCCATAGAAAATCATGGAGAATTGATCTGCGGGTATCTGGGGCTCTGGGGGGGGGCTGTTTTTCGGGGTAGAGGCACCAAATTTTCAGTATAGCATCTAGTGCCTCTCCCCAAAAGACCCCCCAAGTTTCAAAGAGATTGGACCAGGGGGTCCAGTTCTATGAGCTGCAAAAGAAGGTGCTCCTATCCTTCATTATTTCCTGTGGAAGGATAGAATTGAAAAGGTGTGCTGTCCCTTTAAATGTGATGGCCAGAACTCCCTTTGGAGTTCAATTATGCTTGTCACAGCCTTGATCTTGGCTCCACCCCTAATGTCTCCTGGCTCCACCCCCACAGTCTCCTGGCTCCACCCCCAAAGTCCCAGATATTTCTTGAATTGGACTTGGCAACCCTAATTATCTGCTATAGCAATACTAATTCATTGTATTTTAAGTAGATGAAGTAATAGCTACCTAATGTTATTTTTAAAGGTTATCCTGATCATATGTCTAAATGAAATGGTAGTATGCAATACTGTATATTTTATATACTTTCCCTAAGCATTGATGCGAGAAATCCTAAGCATATCTACTCAAAGGACAGTATTCTTAAGATTGCACTGTTAATATACTTGGTGGCCTGTAGCCGATCACAGTTTCTTTTACAGAACAGAATTTCCATTTGCAGAAGAGGGGATAGTTGCTTCCAAATCCAGTTGCCTCATCCCACTGTAGACCTCCAGTTTGCCCCCGTGCAGCTTCTGAGGGTTCACTGAACTCTGGGAACAAAACTTTGAGTGCCTCAGTGGGCTGCAGGAGGAGAAGAAATGTGAGAATCCATAGATGGTTGGATATACACTAGTGTTTATCAAAAGAGAAAGAAAATCTTTAGTTTGATTTTTTGGGGTGAACCTCTAGCTATTTATACATGTGCAGTGATGGTGTTGTTTTCGGATTACCTGAATAGCTTTCTCACCTCCCATAGGGGCAGTGGAAGATACAACTACTTCATGAGTCCAACCATCTGCATTCAGCCTGTTGTTATCCTTCTAAATCTCCAGAGTTTGGATAGCTCCGTACAGATAGGCCAGGGTGTTGAATGTGGGAGCTTTTCAGTGCAATCCTGTGTTAAAATATTCCAGATTGTGTATGCAAATCTGTCTGTTTAGATTGGAATAATTCTGCATGGGACAACTTTAGTCTCTCTTCCCCCAATACTGTTTTCTGTACAGTATTTATCTGAACTTAAAATCCTGATTCCTTACATTGTTTGTACTGTTTGCAGTTGGTTTGTTCAGTTCCCCATCAATGGAGCAACATCAAAGTTAGATATATCACATTATTAGTATTAAAATAGTGAATAGGCAAATTTAAGTGTTTTACTCAACAAAGCTTTGCCTTCTGAAAAAGACAGTATAATAAGACACACAATATGTGAATGTATTATAGACATCTACTAGTTCTAAAAACAAGGGTGTGGATTCTTTTTATATCCTGCTGCTAAACAAATATATGCTGTGTCATTTTGTAATTTGAGTGCCACGTGAAATGTCAGCAGCTTTATACTGTCCAAGTCAGTTGGACTGAATATTTTAAAAACTTTAATTGTTTAACTGAGAGGAGAAAACAGAACACCTTCTGCTATATCCTGATATATTTTAGTGTATCTTAAGAGCATAGCTCTAAGAATGTTATTTTCTCAAGTTTATTCCATGATTTTGATTTTATAAATTATGACCAGTGATCCCCACCCCCCAATAGCACAGACCTATTCAGACTAGTATAAGGCAGGATTTATGGCCATTACAGTACTGAAGATTTATGTAGAAGATTGTAAGGCCTTTGAGATGCTTTAAAAATGTAACTTTTTATTATATCCATTTTAATTAAAACTTTGGTCAAGTAAGTGAGTAAAATCAGTACAAGTTAAATAGTGAATATATAATTTAGGACAATAGTAACAGGGCATGTTGTACAGGGCATGTAAAGAGCCAATGTACAAATTAGGTCACCTTAGGTGCCCCCCCCCCCCCCCATGTAAGCATCTTCTATGAAATCACATGTCTTTATCGTGGCTCCTTCCCCTTGGAGAAACTGCTGTTTTTAGAGGTAAGGTTGTAAAACTCTTTATTTTGCAAGTCCACCCTAGGTTGTTCCCTTTAGCTTGTATTTAGTTCATTATACTATCTGATAGTGATTTGTTACATGTGGTGCTGAATTGCTTTTAATTTTTGAGAGTGTGAGCCACTCCAGGCTTGTAGAAAGGCAGAATCACCATGTTTACAATAAAATAATACTACATTTTAGAAAAGAGCTTTATATTCTACAAAATGTTTCCTGTGGGTTTGATTATTCTATGACCTTTCATAACAGTTTTTACTTTGCTTAAACACATATACACGTGTAAATATCAGCCTTTATCTATCATGCAGTTCCAAATACTTGAGCGCTTTAGGGTGCTGGTTTCTAACAGGAGCCCTCTCACTGTAGTCTAGAAATTTATTTCCAGGGGTCAACATAAGAGAAAAAGTTGCACCTGCAGAGTGAGCAAATAATCAGTGTAAATTGACACATATTCTCTCTCAAGGAATGTAAGTGCCCTGAAGTCATTGAAGTGTGTGGAGGGATACAGATCACTTGCATATTGTGTGTTGTTTTATTTCAGCCAGCAGAAAGCACACACATTTCTCAGTTGGTGCGGTTATTTCAGATATTCAGCGTGCCACACTGCTTTTCTTCTAAGTATTTAGAACCTTTCATGAAAAATGTGTAGTAAGACAGAATATCCAAGTAATTATGTGCTAAAGATTGTATTAGACTGTCTTTAAAGTGCTGTGTATATTTAATACAAAAAATGAGCCTGCCATGAGTTGACATGAACTAAGAAGTCTCACAAGTTCCGGCATTTGGACACGGATGTGATCATATGACTTATTGTACTATAGTTTGCAGATATTTGCTTATCTTGTTAGCTGTGTTGTGTAAATATTATAAAGTTCTTGTTGAGATGCATGTGGCAGTTAATGAAGAGGTATTCATCAACTTTAAAGAAATTCCCACAGCAGTAACAGTTTCAGTGTAAGGCTTGGAAAAATGTGCTTGTAACTTCATCAGAACATAATATTTTAATTCACTTTCCTTGTAGCTTGAACATGCCAGAGTTACTCAGACAGAATTGATGCGAGAGTCCTTTAAACGGGAACAAGAAGTCACTGAATTGCTCAAAGGTCAGGAGGATTTGCAAGAGCGATTGGATGAAGAGGTTAAAGCTAGACAGCAGTTGGCACTGGAGCTTGGCAGAGCAGAGAGTGAGTAATGGTTTTCCTGTTATGTGGAGCTTTAAAAGCATTACATGTCACTTCATTATGTCAACAGTATTTTCAAATTTTTTGTCTAAAGATTTCACAGTTATAAAGCAATTCTGATATCATGAATCCTCATCTGTTTTTGGTAGTTATGGATCAAATAACCTTTTTCCATTAATAGAAGAATGGAGGTTCCAAATAACTTGAACTGAAAATTAATTCCAGTGGTATATCTAGCTTATTTGGTGCCCGGGACAGATAATTTTTTAACACCCCCCTCCTTTTTTTTCTTTTGCTGTCAAGTTACAATTGACTTATGGCGACCCCATACTAACTTTTACTAACACTAGCCAAAGCATCACAAAATAGTGCTTGCAAGCTTCACCAGACTGGCTGTTAAGAAACACACTATCCCACATAGAAGGTGCCCCTGTCCTCCATTATTTCCAAAGGGCTAAAGTCAAACCAGAGAATATCTGCAATAGAAACTGAAGGAGGAACATTTTTGCAAGCCTAGCAGAACCAATGCAATGTACAGAGTACCCAGGAGTACCAGTGAAATCACAGAATGATTAGCAGAATCAAGTGCCATTGTGGTAATTGCAGCTCAACAGGACTGATGTAAAGCACTGAATCACAATCCAAGAAAGCAGGGGGTTGGAGATTCAGCAAGTCCAGTGATACTTTGGCAATGCCAGCTCAACAGGACTGATGTCAGTCACAGAATCACAATCCAAGCAGGGGTACAGAGAACCCAGCAGAACCAGTACAGTGTACAGTGCCTGTGGCAATGCCAGCCAATGTCAAGCACAGAATCACAGTCGGAAGCCCAGCAGAACCAGCACAATGTACAGTGCCCAGCAAACCCAGTGCCTTCTGTTCACAATATTAACAAAGATTTGCTATTATATTACGCTTAAATGCCTTGTTTCACCAAGCAGGATAGGGATGAGAAGGTATCAAAAACAAGAAGTGAAAATAAAGTGGGGGGGTACAGAAAAAAATAGGTGATGGGAGACAGAAATGAATGAAAAAGTGTGGAAAAGAAATTAAGAGAGGGAAAGGTTGTTTTGTCTTGCTGCAATACACTGACTACTGCTTCACAAGATCTGGCTGAACTGGGTGTGAAGAAAGGAAGAGAGAAAGGCTAGACTATTGAAGGAAAATGGCCTGCAGGCTGACCATTATTGTAACAGCTATCAGCATGCTGGCTTAGTTATTAAGCAAGTTTGCTTCAGTCCTGGAGAATGGGAAGTCTGGCTAATCATAATGTACTTTTTGTTATGCTCAGACTACCCTGCACCCCTGATGGCTGCAGCCAGAACTGCATTTTTAAAATAAGAGGAAAGATGCTTGGCTGGATGCAGCATGACACTGGCTTCAAGAGCCATCCTTGAGCTGCGCCCGAGGGAGACTGCATCCCTGCCCTTGGTACACCACTAATTCAGATCTCTTTGAAAATTGGAAAGAAAGGCCCATAATGAGAAAGGCAGGTAGCAGAAATGAAGAAAAAGTGCAAATCGGTTTGGAGACTACTGACATTAAGGGGTGGGGCACTTCACAGATCTTCAGTGGATCATCTAACCTCTTTAACCTTCACAAAAGAAGAGGTTTATCTCCTCTCAATAATTTCATTATAATTCCTTTGCTCTTGTAACAGACAGCCATGTTCTCCTCAGGGTGGGTTGATGGTGAAAACAGCCATGTTCTCCTCAGGGTGGGTTGATGGTGAAAACAACTGATTAATGATTTCAGAGGGTGGCTGTGCCTTGACAAATTCATAGGGGATTCTTTAGATTTTGGTTTTCATCACTTGAATATGTCTCTTCATTATTAGAAAAGTTGAAAGATTACAAGGTCATATGAAAGGGAAGTAGTGTGTTCTGTACTTGTAGCATTGGACTTCATGCATGACTCAGAATCTGTTAACACTGTATAACAGCGAGTTATGCTGTGACATCCTGCCTGGCACTTCTAATAGAAATGTGGGACTAAACAGAGTAGGACTGGCTTAAGGCGTTTCCTTTGTCTCTTGCTACCAAGATAGTTGGAAGGATCCCAGTGCACCACTGCCCTAAAGGGCTAATCAATTCGGGTCAGCCACAACAGTTAGTGCAGGCTCATCTGCCATTTCTTCCCATACTGCCATTGGTTAGGTCTGTGACTGCTCAGCTTGTACCTGGTCAGCAGTGGTACCTGGTCAGCAGGAGATGATCGCTGAGCCTGCATCCGTTGCTGCTGCTGGCCAGAGCATAGCTCTCAAGCCCGCCCCACTTGTTACCTGGCTAGCAGCGCCATAGGAGCAGGCAGTAGGCAAGTCTCTCTAGGAATTTTACCAACCATGTCCATGTGAAATAGCCTTTATGTGGGGGCTGCTTATCTTGGATCCCATTGGTGGCACTGCACAAGTAGGTAACAGGCAAGCCTATGCCCATTGTCTTGCCTTGCAGAGGCTGCATAGTTCACCTTGCCCTTGGCTCCCTATCAGTAGACTGATTAGGGGTTTCTTGCTGTCTTATTCACACTGGCTGGTGATTATCTCTGTTCATTATTTCTATTCATACCTCCCCTTACAAACAGATCTACTGACTCTGACATTACTGCAACCAGCAGCCTTTTATAATATGATGTTGTCATCTCAGTTTTTTTATAAAGGACACATTTAAGCCACGGTTATTACAGTCTTTCTTGTTTGGCAATGTTGCTGTATATTATGCACAAATAAAAGCAATCACACTACACATTTTCCATAGGAAAAATTATGTACCTCTGATCTCGTATAACAAATGAAGCTCCTCTGTAAGTAATGCCACTGATTATAGCTTTAACATATGTTAATATGATAAGATTGGTGGATTTTTCTACTGGCTTCAGTGCACATGTTCTGTGATTTATCTGTTTTGCCTGTCATTCTGGGACAAGTGAACAGTTACCTACAACTTTATCCCTGAAATCTTTAAGGTAGTGTATCAGTCTGTAAATCAAGCATTTCAATTGTTATATTTGGCTTCTATTTTTCTTGTTCCCTTATACCATAGAGTTACTATTAATGCCACCAGTGTGTCTAGACCAGAGTGTTTTTACCTCCTCAATCATCTTGATCTTTCCCTAGGGTCATTCTTCCTTCCTTCCATTTGCACTATTATTACACTAACTATCCACTATCCAAAGCCAGTCTGTTTAATAAATAAATGGAGAAGCATTTATACCACTTATCAGTAATGCATCTGATGTCCATAAGTTGTGATTGCATGCACACGCGCACACACTTTTCAAATCCTAACCATTCCTTTCTTAATAAAGCACCATATATTGCTGCTTCTCAGCGCCTCATTTTCTAGAATATCTCTCAGAACCCTTTTTACCGTAATTTATCAATGACCCTTTAACAGTCAAAGATATTATATTATGCTGCTAGCACAGCCACTAGAGAATGCAGTATTAGGCCACATGAAAGGAACTACACTGAACTCAGTTTCTAGGAAGGGTTGTACTGATGGGGAGAGGAATTGTAATGTGCAATACTCCCACATGGCCTAGGGTGTTTGCTTAGGAAAGAAGGGGTCCATCAAGCAGATGGGAAAGATCAATTTAGCAAAATTAAAATTACAGAAGGACTTTTAAAAGTGGTCTTTGAATTTACAAGTTATGATTTGGAGCATGTTGAATACATTAGAATGACAGTAAAATTAAAAAGAGCCTATTGACCCAATCAGTCAACAGATAGGGTTGCCAACTCAGAAAATACCTGGGACTTTGGGGGTGGAGCCAGGAGACTTTCCCATTCCCTGAAATATATAAAAATACATTTTATAAAAAATGCAATTCCCCTGAATAGTCTTCATTTCCTTGTCCCAGAAATTCCAGTAAATGAAAGTGAACCCACTAACAAAGCAGCCAAAATAAACATAGTTTGTTTGCAAGCATACATTTTTGTGATCTCACTGGGGCTCTAGGCACAGGAGCTGCTGTATTTCCAACCAACAACACAGGCAAATGAATAGACAGAGATATGGAGTTTTCCTCCATCCCATTAAAAAAAGACATCTGAAATGAATCTAAAAAACAAGCAGAGACTATGCTCTCTCCCACTCTCTCTCACACACACACTTACTGGCTCTGATTCCTATATAAAGTTGAAAGCAAGCAGGGACTGGGCTTCATTTTTCTCATACACGGAGCTCTGCTTCTGGCCCATCCCGATGCAGCTTTCATTTCCTGCTTAATTTTAAAGACACACACACACTTTTTAAAAACTTGCAGAGCTCTCAAGACGCATTGTGGCTGTAGGGACAGGGCTTCCCTGCCAGCCAGCTGGCTGGGGGCGGGGTGGAGCCTGGGAAACCAAGCGTTCCCTTCCTGCTGGAACCGGGGGATTGGGAAGCCTGTCAGCAGAACAGATTTTAATATAGATAATTCAGATTTGTTTGCTGGACTTTGTGGTTAGTCCATATTTAAACTCAGAGAACATTTTAAAGCGTTCATTCATTTAACATTGTTAGATTCCAATGGTACATCTGCTTCAAAAGTATATATTCTCCTTCATTAAAATAATTTTGGATACTGACAGGGTTATAAGCCACATCTCGAAGACTTTCCATCTAGTAGTTGCCATAGCACTTAGTCCTAACCCCTCCTCTTTTTTGTGCATATTGGTTAATTTCTCTTGCAAGTGGGTTTTAAGAAAAAACAACTTCAAAGGGAGAGACCAGGGGCTAATTCATGTTTTTGCAATGAAAAAAGCCAGAGAAATAAAGCTTTAGAGTTAATTAACCTAATGTTGACCTATTAGAATAAAAAAGGAAATCATGACATTGGCAGGATAATTCCTTTTTAATGACCCAAAAGTTACAAAATAGTTGGCAGATTTGTAGGACTCTAAGGCTGGGTATTACTATTAAACATATTAACACAGGTGAGTATGTTTAGAAGTGTAAAATACGTTAACACTGAGTCAAACTTTTTATGGCTTACGAGATTCTGTGTAGGATTGAGATATTTTGATGTTGGTTGGAGGAGGACATGTTATAAGCTTGAACTGAGCCCCGAAAAGTAACATCTTGGACCCTCCTTCCCTGGGTATCTCAAGAGTTTAATCCTTTGTGGAGCTATGGACCATACTGAAGGCAGTGAGTGACTGAGATGCACTGGAGGATAACTTTGTCCAAAGCACTATTTGTTCGGTAGAAGAGGGAATTAAAAGATCCTTGGGCCCATATCCTGGTCTGTATACTACTGAGTGGACCAAATGTTATTTTCCCTTCATCCTTCATGCAGTTCAAAAGATTTCATCATTAAAAACATGTTGCTGACCAGAATTCTAGTTAGTACAAGATTAGTTAATGGTTTATTGTTGTTTTCTTAGAAGTTTTTCTTAAGTTGCTACTTTTCTTACTTGGGCCAGTGATATAACTATTACTGGCTTATAGATTTTGACCGGTAAAGTAGTTGTACTAAGAATCACAGTTTGCCTATTTTATATTACTGTTTTGCCATGCCAGATTCTTTTATATATAGCAAAAAAAACCCAAAAATCCAAGGTCGTGTTATAGAGGAACATGCATGTTCTATGCCCCAAGCACTAGCTTCTCATACAAAAAGCATAGTACTTGTACAACCAGAGACTTGCAAAAGCAGTATGCCATGGGAATCAACTGTTCAAAGAAACAAATTCCACTGGGCTTGAATAGGCCCTCGGGTGAGCCTAAAGTAATTCTTTGAAATCTAGCCAAATACAGGGATTCTGATTCCTCTTAGAAGAGTTCTAATTTGGAGCAGTGCAGAATAAAGAGAGGGAATAATGTGATTCAGGAGAACTTGGAATGTTATGCTCTGATGGTAAGACAGGTAATAAAGTTCTTTAGATTATCTTAAAAATGCCTGTGCTTAAGAACATAAGAGAAGCCATGTTGGATCAGGCCAACAGCCCATCCAGTCCAACACTCTGTGTCACACAGTGGCAAAAAAAATTATATATACACACACACTGTGGCTAATAGCCACTGATGAACCTGTGCTCCATATTTTTATCTAAACCCCTCATAAGAACATATGCAAAAAAAGCAACATACCCCTGATTGTCTAAATGGGTTGCCTGCATCTCAGTATACTTGTCTATAAATCTTCACTTATCACATTTCTTTAAGGAATATTTACATGACTGCTGGCATTAAAATGTCCTCTTTCTCCTCTATTCCATTTGTTCAACTGTGAAACAAGCAACTTAACTTGTGAAGACTTGTTGAAATAACTTGTAATGATGTATCTGCTGTAATCAGGAATTTATAAATGAATAACTCCTGTGCTAGAAAAAAAAATCAGTAGTGCAAAACTATGTTGACATAACTTATAATGATGTATTTAAACAGTAGTGAATGAACATAACTTTAAAAAGGGACACATTTTTGGCAACCATTACAAATCGCCGGTAATCATCCATCCCCAAAATAACAGATTTATATTCTCAGCATATTAGTTATCCAATTCTTGGACACAAGCCTTATGGTGCCGAGGGAGCTTGTGTGTGTAGCAAAGCTTTATAAGGAGTTCAGACCCTGTCAAAAGCCAAATTCCTTGCAGAGTCACTGGAAGTGGAATGGTCATTCCTGAGATACCAGACTAAGATGCATTCACCCCCTTCAGGGATCAGTAGCCACATCAGTAAAAGAGAATGCTACAGTAGTATTTGAATCTTTATTTCATTTTCCATCCCTTCAACCATAGGTTGGTGGGATTATGGAGAAAACAAAAATGGAGCAAGTCAATAAAACAATAAATACTAAGGTCATTTAAAAATGTATGCAAGAAATCTAGCAACAGCTTCCAGCTAGCCCATATAATTTGAAAACAGCAGTTTTAGAATAATATAATCACTAGAGCAAGTAATATCCGAGTTAACAAGCGATCATGCCTAGCTAAAGTAACCAGAGGGCAGTGTAACAGCACATATGAAATGCTTTCTATTGCTCCAGAATTTATGGTTGTCATTCCCCAGTTGGAGGCAGGGGATCCCTCAGTTTGGAGTCCCTCCTCCCACTTCAGAGTTATGAAAAAGCAGGAGGGGGGCAGGGCAGAATGTCTTCTGAGCACTCCCATCATATCCTATAGAGACTGAATCCAATAGGGTATAATGGAGAATTGATCCATGGGGCTCTGGGGGTACAGTTTTTTGAGGTAGAGGCACCAAATTTTCAGCATCCAGTGCTTCTCCTCTGTAGCAGCTAAAATGACTAAACTGAGGCTATGGTACTTTGGGTACAATATGAGAGGACAAGAGTCACTAGAAAAGACAGTAATGCTAGGAAATGTTTGAAGGCAGCAGGAAAAGAGGAAGGCCCAACATGATATGGATTAACTCAATCAAGGAAGCCAAAGCCCACAGTTTTGCAAGATATGAGCAAAATTGTTAAAAATAGGGTGTTTTGGAGATCATTAATTCATAAGGTCGCCATAAGTCAGAAGTGACTTGATGGCACTTAACACACATTTTATTGTCCCTTTGAGAACACTGCATTTCTCATACCTGTGGTATGCCTGAAAATAGATTATATAAGGTATTTGAAGCATAGTGGCTGTCTGAATGGTAACTGTGATATACATTTATCACCATTGGTATTGTTCAGTAAAAGGATTTGTCAGTTTATCATTCTTTTCAAACAATTGCAAAATGATCAAAAAAGTTCAAAAAACAATTTTTTAAAAATCTGATCTAACGAAAGGATTAATAGTTTGTGCTGTGACTGTAACTAAACTGAGTCCTTGAATTTCTGTGTGGCCAAGATATTTTACACATAATTACCAGGAGAAAAATTGAATTCATCAGACCATGACACTTTAATTTAGTTCATCAACCCATGCAAATAAATTAGTAATCCTCATATTATATTTGTTTATGGTAGCATGAATGTATGCCTATTAACATCATACATCTCTGGTTGAGGATCTTATATTATTAGATTCTGTTTGGATGATGATCTTGTTTGTTTTTTCTTATACATTTACACATGTACATACATGTACACACTAGGGTGTGATCATGAGCCAGCTTTAGACTTGCACATATTTGTACATTCCCATGTCTTCACTGAGAGCAGTGAACACGGGAAAAGAATGACCAAATAGGTCATATTGTAAGAAATAGATTATAACAGTCAGCGTCTAGTGCACATCAGTAAATTGTAGCTGTGCTTAGGTTGACATGAAACAGTGCAATGAATCACTGCTTAACAGTTTTATACAGGAAAGAAAGATAACTACAATTACTGGGAAAAAAGACCTTGGTTTTGTTACTGCGTAATATATTGCACCAATGGTTGTAAAGTGAAAATTACTACAGCCAAGTGTTTAGTCTAAGAAAAATTCAGATTTTACCATTCATATTTTGATGTCACCATATTGTTCATGATCATGGGCCTGTAGGATTTGAAACTACCTGAGAATTGGGAGTTTGTAGATGTCATCTTGTGAAACTCAGTGGTTGGAAGGAATGACCTGCCTCTTCAACACTTTCATAAAAATGCATGGGGAAGTAGACTAGCACTGTTGCTTTTCCCTTACATTAAATGCAGTACTGCAGAAAGACATTCTGATGTATCAGTTGTGCTTGCATATGGTTGGTAGTATGTTTATGTGTTTGTCTATGTGTTTGTGTTTTGTCAATTTTTTGTTGTTGTTTTACATACGTGCTTTTAGAACATACAAATGTTTTGGCAACTTGTTACCTTGAGGATCCTGGAAAGGCAACATAAAAATGTTTTAAATAAATTATACCCATCCCTGCTTAACATAGTTAAGGCAAACCAAATGGTGCTTTTTGTGTGGGAATGTAAAACTAAAATTGCAGACAAAACCCAGTACTGTTATTGTGCAATAGCAAATCTTTGCAACTGAATTGTCCACAAAGGAATACCCAGTTGTGAATGATACAGCATTAGTGTAATATCCAACCATGTGTGGATGCAACCTTTTAAACTGACACTTTTGCCATTTATAGTTATGTAATGTTAACTTGTTCTGGAAAGAGGTTTCCATTCCCCCTCCCCTTGCTGTAATTTTGATGTACTTACTTGAAAATGACCATGCTTGATTGATTTTTTTTCCTGTTCTCCTATAGGTCTTGTTGATGGTTATGCAGATGAAAAATCACTTCTGGAAAAGCAAATCCAGGAAAAAACAGATGTAATTGAACATCTCGAGCAAGACCTCCTTTGTACAGGTAACAAATTACAGGAACTAGAGGCCGAGAGGCAGCAGCTTCAAGAAGAAAAGGAGTTGCTCTTCAGACAAAAGGATGCTATGAAAGCCGATGCAGGACCAATAGAACAACGTATGTATTCCTAACAGTGTCTCATTTATGTGTTCTAGTTTTACTTTGTGACATTTTGTAGCATTTCATGAACATAGAATAGTAGAGAGAGAGTGGGAGGGCCTCAAAGCCAGCTGCTCTTTCTGTGACAAAACTATCCACAACTCTCAAAGTAATCTGTGTAATCAGTAGAGAACAAAGTGTGCCACAGGCATGGTGCAAGTACACCTCAGTTTCAAGTGTTTCAGGCAACTGTTCAGCTGCCTCTGAATTCAAGGTGAGATAGGTGGTAAAACCTAGAGACAAAAACACCTTTCCTAACCCTAATGTATCAGTCAACCTTGATACCACTCACCCAGCTTTGCTTTCTTTTTCTTATCTCACACTGAACAATGTGAGTGCAAACTACAGTACTTCCAAATTTATCTGATACTTAAGGATAGCACTTGGCTAGTCCTAAATATTATTCCAGGGATTTATTCATTGTGGTTTTTTGACTGCAAAATAAAGTCACTGGGAAGTATTTACTTAAGTATCTGAAATGGACCTGAAGTGTAGTTTCCCCCCCTCATCCTTGCTTCAAGGTGTTCAGCATTTTTCCTCATAATACAAATATTATAATAACAAAGGACACCCAAAGAACTTCATACCTGAACCGAGGCTTGAAACTTTGGTTTCCTTTTTTAATTATAGCAGCACTGTATACAACTCTTGCCTTGGTGTACTAAGCTGAAAACCTTCACAGTCAAGTATAATTAGAAAAATCTCCATATTCATAGGAAAGAGTGCTCATAAGAAAGAAAACTATATATTTCCTAGGTTTTGATGTTGACGTTCTGTAGAAAGAAAACACAAAGCTATTACTTAAATAATTGTTTAACAAATGTGTTTTCTCTTCATAAAGCAAATTCATGTTTTAATCATGCTTTCAGTAAGAAACTGCATATTTTTGAAAGACTATTTACTGAAGGTGTTAAAATGTGCCAAAAATGTTTATTTAGTAATATGATCTCTGCTGGTAACTTGTGAAATGTTGTCTTTTAAACTAAAAATAATGCAGAAACAGGAATAATAGTTGCCTGCTATTCATTACTTTTGAACAGGTATTCTATAAGGCGATTAATGTTAAAATATGGTTTTCTGTTTCACAATAATCTTACAAATCATTAGTTTCAGTAGCAGGTGCAATGTTATGAATTTATAATACAGTGTTCATGGCATGATTTGACTGTTCACATATCTAGAAGAACCAAATGTAAGTTTCGCATTCAAATTATTAGCAAATAACGTAACTCTCATATTTAATAAATTAATGACACATTTCTTATCTTATCAGACATTTTCACTGAACACATTTTATCTTCAGCCTCATTTTTCTCATATAGTATTACACCTTGAGAAAACTATAGATGGCATGTGAATTACTTTTGCTTCTTGTTTTTGTTTTTTTGTTTTTCTGTTCTCCTAGGCCTAGTAGATGCTGCAGTCGATGCAGCTTCTCAAGCAGGTGTGTTTGTATATTGCATGGCCAGTCTTTCATTGGGTGGCAGATTTTTACTACTTATAAATCGTGGTCTCTTCTTTTGGGCTTTCAGCTTACTAACATGACTTTAATTTTTGCTGGCTTGCAGCTTTCATATTGTACTTCATGCTCACAACTTTTCTTTTTAATAACAATTGCTCACAATTTCTAATTACAATACATTAGTAATGATTTTTAAGCAGATTCATTTAACCATCATCTTAGTCATTAATGATTTGTGAGTTGAGGTGGTGTTAGTGTACAGTAGCCTTTTGTTTTGCTTCTAAGCTGCAAATATATCAGTTTGTAATCACTTACCAAATACACTTCTATATTGACATGTGATGTTCAGTAAGCATGATGTAAGATGATGGTACCCAAAATCTCTGTATTGTGTAGTGCAACAAAATGGCCAATATCTGGTGACTTTTTTTCCTCACCACCCTGCAAATGTGTCAAATACCCTGATCTATCAATCTATTACTCTGTAGTAAATCTAATTTAAAATCGCAGAGGGCCTCTGTTTACAGCCTGTATACCCATTATATATTGAAGATTATTCAGATATTGTATATTGTGACTCATTTATATTGGCAGTAATTCTTCTGATTATTTGTTAGACAATACGTTCATTATGAGGCCCCTTCTGATGTAGTACATATGTCTCCATATGCAGCATCACTAAGTGGAAGGAGTTTACAGTGTGTCTCCTTTGTACCCCGTTGTAGCTCAGCTCCTGAAAGATGTGGTGCAGACATAGGGAATAGCCGTATTATTAGCAATTTGATAGTGACTTAGAACATCCAGAGTTACTGGAATTGGAAGGAGACTTGTTCTAGAGTTTCCTGTGCTGCTAATGTAACAGAATAAACAACTTCTAAGTTTTCCCAAACAATTTAAAAGTGGAGGGAGGAAAGAATGAGGTATGTGTGTATGAGCTCAAAGTCCTTAACAGAACATCCCAGTTGCAGGTAAGAAATTTCCTTCTGTATTCTTGTTGTAACTCACCAGGTGAAGGTCTGTGGTATCCTGCCTTAAACATATATATATATATGTATACACCTCTTGTTGGGAAAAATATGTTGAGACTGGATTAGCCCTATTGGATGAGAAAATAGCTGGGTTTTAATGCCATCATACATTTTCCCAAGTATTAAATTGAATATATGATTCGTGATGGTAACACACTAAATAATCTTTTGTGTGAATAGTTAACCAACAGAAATAATGCAAGTCATAAAAGAAGTCATTAATACTTTTCTGTGATATCTTTTTATTTCTATTAAAAGATACCACAATACAGGTATGGAAAAACCCAAATCTATTTCCATCCTTTGTTGTACTCTAGCATGGACACATGATTTTATTGTGGTTTTGTTGTAACAGACTATAACTAACTTTGTATATCTAAAACAATTGATGCTCTTATGAAACAGAGTTGCTGGCAGAGACAGAAAAGCTTATGAAGGAAAAAATAGAAGTACAACGGCAAGCTGAGAAAGAATATGACTACCTTCAGAAGCAGGTGAAAGTTCTGGAAGCTGATATAGAGGAGCAAGTCAGCCGTCTTTTGGAATTAGAGCAAGAAAAGAATGCAGAATTAATGGATCTAAGGCAGCAGAACCAAGCTTTGGAAAAACAACTGGAGAAAACAAAGAAGTTTCTAGATGTAAGTAAGAAAATAGTTACTTAACATAGTTGCAAATCCATCTTGCCTTTTAGGACAGAATAAAGTAAGGGCAAAAGCAGGTATTCCTGTTAACCCTGTGGGTTTCTAGCACATTTCAAAGTAATAAAATTGCTTTTTAAAAAATTGTGTATATTAAGCAGTGTAAACATGTCAGATGAATGACAAATGGACCAAAGTTCAGAATTTTCAAATCAGCTCTTTTCAGCTTAGATAGACCAGAAAATTATGTCTGTCCTTTTAAATTAATGTGAGTATGAATTTGCTCCTTCACACATTTGGAAACAATAGTGGAGGTTAGTTAGCAAAGTAACAAAGATGTAATTTTGCTGAAGGGATGACTAGTGTAGTATCTCTGTATTATGGCTTGCTAATGTTAGTAGAAGCCCCATGGCAGAGTGGTAAGCTGCAGTACTGCGGTCCAAGTTCTGCTCACAACCTGAGTTTGATCCTGGTAGAAGCTGGATTCAGGTCGCCAGCTCAAAGTTGACTCAGCCTTCCATCCTTCTGAGGTCGGTAAAATGAGTACCCAGCTTGCTGGGGGGAAAGGGTAAATGACTGGGGAAGACAATGGCAAAACCACCTTGTAAAAAGTCTGCTGTGAAAAGGTCGTGATGCAATGTTACCGTCGGAAACAATTGGTGCTTGCGCAGGGGACTACCTTTTTAATGTTAGTGTAGGGCATTTGGGTATTTACCAGGGCATAACTAATCTAAGTTTGATTTGATTCTGAAAAGACACCAAAATGGTCTCCTGTAGTACAACCAGAAATTCAGGTTAGCAATAATAAGTGCCAGTTATGGGATAATAGCCAGAAAAAATAGCTTATGATTTTGCTGTATTGGCAAACATTTTAATTTTTTTTTACAGTTTCCTATACCAAATGTTTCTATATGTTACTAACCCTGTCACTATTGAGTAGACAAGAAAGCTGGTAGCCACAGGTTTCTTGCTTCCCATTGCTTGCATCATATTTTAATAATCATTAATAAGTCAGCACCTGTTTTGAGAAAGTGCTGTAGGCTGCAGGTTTACATCCCACCTAGAGTGCTGTCACAGACTGCTTTGATAATATACAGCAGAAATAAACCAGCATTGTTTTTTCCATGACAGGATAAGTTGGTTGGAGTAGATTTAATACATCATGGGGCTTCCTGCTGTTTACCAATGGCAGATACATTTAACAGTCAACTAAAGCAAGACATTGTGCATTAATCATTTTTATGTTTGTCAAAATGAGTTCACTACAATGAATACAACAAATATAAGAAATATATTATGTTTCAGGAACAGGCAATTGACAGGGAACATGAAAGGGATGTATTCCAACAGGAGATACAAAAACTTGAGCACCAGCTGAAGATTCCTCAGAGATTTCAGCCTGTCAATGAACACCAAAATAGAGAGGTAAGATACTGACCTGCTGTCACCTCTATGTCTCCATACACAAATCGAAGCAATAATAGAAATGCTGTAAAAATGTTTACAATATGTATAAGGCAAATGCCAGATTGCAAGAAGCCCCAGTGAGAATAGGGAGAGGGAAATATTATGAAGAGTGGCCCCAACAATAAACCCATGCAAAACTAATCAAGTTAGCAGCTAATAGAGTTGTGTGCAATGACATGATGGCCAAGATCACATGAGTTTTATATGCTCAAGGGACACTAGAACCTTACAAACTACTTTTGAAATTGAAGGGACTGTTTAAATGATTGTATGACATAAGGGTTTTCTTTTTTAAAAAATAAAATCTCAACCATACCTAAGTTAGCATTTCCTTTCAAAGACAGTTTGCGACATGACAGTGATGTTGGTGAGATGGTTCTCCTGTTCCAATGAAAAATGAGAAGACCTGCTGGGCATGGTTGGAACCTTTGAACATGCCTAAAGAGCTCGTAAGAGCCTTAAATTACTCTTGCTGGATCAGACTGACGATCCATCTAGTTCAGCATCTTGTTTCCATTAGTGGCTAGTCAGACTCCTCAAGCAGGCCTACAAGCAGAGTCTGTACTTTCTGACTCCTCCCCAGCATCTGAAAGACAGAGGCATTTTGTCTGCGAATCTGGAGGGCCCATTCGACTGTCACAGGTAGTGGCCAGGAACAAGATCCTACCCTTTGTAAATCTGTCCAACCCGTTTAAAATAAACCAATCATCACATTTTGTGGCAATGAGTTCCCAAGTCAGCTGCCTGTTGTGCAAGAACGTCTTCTTTTTGTCCATCTTGAATCTTTTGTCAGCCGATGAGTTGTCAGGTGACCCTGAATTCTTTTATTATGGAAGAAGGAGAAAAGTTTCCACAATCCATTTTCTTTGCATCATACATAATTTTGTAGGGCTGTCATATCACCCACTGTCACCTTTTTCTAACTTAAAAAGCCTTAGATGGTGCTATGGCAGGCACTCCTAAACCATGGTTTTTCTGGTTGGCCTTTTTCTTTTTAACATTTTCCCAGTTGGGCAGCCCAATCCAGACATAAGTGGCGGCCGGCCGCGGCTTAGCTGCCGCGCCGCTAGTAGACTTCCTGAGGACTTTGGCATGCTGGAGCGTCGGGAGGGGAGAGGCGCAGCTTGCTGTGAGGGAGATGGTTCCCATGGCAACGCTGCTGGCAGAAACACAAGGGAGGCGGAGGCAGCCGGAGGGGAGGGCCAGCCCATCCCCCCATTGGCCAGTCCTGGTGCATGCGCCGCGGCTCATGACAGGGATGGGGAGAGGCGGCCCCAGAGAGGCTGATAGCCATCCCCAACCCATCCCCAGAGAAAGGAGCCAATGATTGGCAGACCATCACAGGCAAAGGAGAGACGTCCCACCAACACAGGGAGGGAACAGGAGTGAGGCTGGGCATGCGCGCATGAGAAGCCTGGCTTGGTGGCAAGGTGGGGATGGGGGTGAGATAGGCCTGTACGGGACCACGGGGAAGCTGTCAACCCCCTCACACCCTCCCGCTGTCAGAGACTCTACCAATGGCAGGCAGGCAAGCAGGAAGTATGAAGAGCAGGAGTTTGCTGTCATAGACAGCAGCTGGAATGTGTGTCTGGGAGTGAGCAGCCCAGCAGCAGACACCCCCCCACCCAGAGACCCCATGTTGCCATGATGCCCCCTGCCATGTGCATGGAACACCTCCCCCGGGGGCCGCGGAACTCAGAGTGCAAGTGCATCAGCCACAGAACTCTGAGTCCACCTCATCAGCCCCCCCCCTTAGTGTCCTGTGCACAACAGCCCTGTGGGGTCAGGTAGGCTGTCAGCCCGGGCAGGCAGAGGGGCGGCACTCCCCTCCCAGTCCAGCCACGCGGGGGGCAGCGTGGCAGCTCATAGACAGTTCCCCCCCTAAAACCAAGTCTGCCCACCCTCCCAGGCAGAGCAGGCTGCATTTCAGCCTGGCGGTCTCTTAAAGGGACAGTCTCCCCACCTCCCCGCAATGGGGCAGCTGCCAAGCATACACACCCCATGCCCTGCCAGGGGTTGAGAACGTGGCAGAGGGCAGACCAAGGGAAGGAAGCAGGCGGCAGCACAGGGGAGCAGAGTCAGCAAATGCCCCCTGCCGGAGCCCACTGCCTAGTTCAAGTGTCAGAGATGCTTGCACACCAAGCGGTCAAGAGCGAGGGGAGGGGGAGGCTGGGGGATGGACGGTGGAACTTACCCAGCCATGGGCGACAGTCCTCACAATCAGAGCCTCCAGGAGCCCGGAACCTGTGAAGACCTGGAAACAAGAGCAGTTAGCCCCAGGGGAGAGACCTCTCTCTCCCCATGGCAAGTCAAAGATACTGTCAAAGCAACTGTCCAGCGCATAACTCGTCACCAACGTGCCTGCCTGTCCCTCACTCTAAGTCTGTATGGCCGGGAGCTCACTGGCAAAACTTCCTGCCACGCGCTCCTCTCCCTAACAACTGAGTTGGGCGAGTCCAGAGCAGAAGTATTTCTAGGAAGGGGGAGACCGCGATTGGGTGCCGGGGAGGGGGCTCATCAGCCCAAGGCATGAGGGGATTGGAGAGGCAATCACACTGCTCCCTAAGGGGTTTGCGAGCTTCTGCAGCGGTGGAGGCAACAGTTGTTTTTTATTTCAACGAGTGCCTATGGGGCACGCTGCCATTTTTGCAGGCGTAAAGTTGCGCCTCTCGGGGGGTGCATGTCATGGGCCAAACTGCTCAGGAAGCTGCTTAAGCCTGGCTGCGCCCCCAACTCCACCCACTCCTGCACCTGAACGCTGCGCTCTGCCTCACTTCTGCCCATGCTCAGGCACAGCCCTCAGGCGCTGCTGCCCTTGGGCGGAGTGGCGCTTGGGTGGCTCCCCGCCCACGTAACTCCCCCCCCTGCTGTGGCGGCGCCAGTCGTACATCGGTGCAAACCCCTCCTGTGCCCACGTAGCGGCTCGTCTGCTCCCAAAAGACTTTCCACCCCCACCCCGTCTCTGGATTGTGCTGTTAATCTCCCTTTTGAGATGCAGTAATCAGAACTGTATGTGGTGTTCCAAATGGATACCCTATACAGTTTATCAGGGACTTGAATAAAGGCATTACTCTATTGGCAGTTCTTTTCTCAGTCCCTTTTGTAGTGACTTGTAGAATGGGATTTGTGCTTTTCATCAGCACTGCACACTTAATGAACATTACCATTGAGATAAGCACAATAACTCTTAGGTCTTTTTTGCCTAGTCAGATCCTATCAAGTTTATACATGTAATTCAAGTTTTATTGCTTTGCACTTATGTTGAATTTAATTGTCATTTTGTTCTTTGTTCATGCAGTTTGGAGAGGTCCTTCTGGAGTTCTTTGTAGTCTCTGTGTTTGTTTACTATCTTTAACAGTTTGGGGTCATCCACAAACTGCTAATTCTCTGTTCATCCCCCAGTTCTACATAATTTCTGCATAAATTAAATACCAGTGGCCCTATTGCATTTTCCTAATTAATGTAATGGTAGTCAGAGACTCCTGTTATTACAACATTGTTACACTTAGCTACTCCTCTGGTTTTTCCTTCACCCTTATAACTCCATCAAAAACTTTTTGAATTGTATAACATGCAAGCTGCATGTCATCATTCCCCAGCTATACTAGTGGTTAGCTAGTTAAGTTTTTCAGCTAATTTTATGTAATTTAATACAAGCTTTGTTTTGCTTCAGCTTGGCAAAATGAAACCCAGCGCTTTGCAATTAGTAGTGATTATGTGCATCTACTGAGGGCCTTGTGTGTGGAGAATGGGTAGCAAAGTTTGGTCTACCTGAAAATAAATCAGGGAAGGATATCACTGAAGTGAGCAACAGTAGTTTGCTTTCTAGAATTAATCAAATTCTCTTGGGTTCTTTGCAAATGCATAAAAATATACAGCTGGATCCTATCAATATGGTACACTAATGGCAATGTTGTTATCTAGTACAAGGAGCCCTTCCTCTAATGCAAGCATTAGGAAAAGCTTCCTTGCAGTGGGGGGGTGGAGAGGAGGCAAAGTTCCAGCATTTGTGGAATGGATCTCTAGATCCAATCCATTAACTACTGTTAGAAGAAAAAAAGTAATAGCTTTTAAAAGGTTATATTCATCACCTAGTAACACACACTTTGAGATAAAGAAGAAGATATTTGATTTATACCCACCCTACACTCGGCATCTCAGAGTGGCTTACAGTCTCCTTCCCCTCCCCACAACAGACACCCTGTAAGTTCTTTCAGGATCTCCTCTTGAGTAAACAGCTTTGGGAGGACGTGGCTGACTCCAAGGTCACACCAGCAAGTGCATGTAGAGCAGTGGGGAATCAAACCCAGTTGTCCCAGATTAGAGTCCATGCTCTTAACCAATACACCAAATTGACTCTCATAAAGTATATGAAATATTAATTATTTGCCTTTTTTGGACAGGGAGGGTGTGATACATACTTGCACACTTTGAGAGTTTTTGCCAGCTATTTTATCAGTGTAGAATAGTGGCTGTGGGTTTAATTTGCATTGGTGAAATAATATACAGTTGATAGAATGGAGGACATTTCTGTACTTGCAGTTTGTACTGATAGCTGTTCATAATTTGTTCAACAGGAGAGTGTTTTGTTGTTGTTTTTTCCTGTCTGGTCAATCAGACTTTTCTCTGGGAGGTCTTTCTGGTTGTCTTAGAATGGAGTATTCCTTGGTAATATGAATGGCAGCCAGTTCTCTTATTCTCTCTTCCTCTTTTCAGCCTGCTTTCTGATTCTTCCATCTTATTTTCCTTATCTCTTTGGCTATTGTTTTTACTTTGAATGAATAAATATTTTGGATGCTGATTCTTCTTCCTTGGCTCAAAACATCTTGTTTTTACCTCTGGGCAGCTTAACTTGACTGTCTGTAATAGTGAATTTGTATTTATTCTATCTCTTTATGTGCAAATTAAAGTGTTGGTACACCTTTTTTTGCTAAACGTCTTAAGACTTATTGCAAAACAATCTACATCCTTAGTATCCTCTGAATTTCAAAAGATGTCAAATACAATTCCTGCCTATTGTCACCAGGTTGAGCAGTTAACAAATCATCTCAAAGAAAAGACAGACAAATGCAGTGAGCTTTTGCTCTCTAAGGAGCAACTTCAAAGAGATGTGCAAGAACGGAATGAAGAAATTGAGAAATTAGAGTGCAGAATCAGAGAATTGGAACAAGCCTTAATGATCAGTGCAGACAGTTTGCAAAAGGTATTTTGTATGCCCTGTTTTTATGCTTGAATTTACAATTAACAAAATTTTATGTAATTATTAAAGTATGATAGCTAATATACTTACCTTAAAGGTGGAGCAAAGGAAGCAGTTTGGGTCTGCAGTAAGGGGAGAATTGCCTCTAGAAGCTCAGTTACAGGCGGAACAAGAAGCTGTAGACAGAAAGGAAAAAGAGGTAGAGTATCCATTTCAGTTATTTAGGCACTTAAAACTTTTTATGCACAGCTCAGTACATGAACTCAGCTTATTTCTGCTGGCCATATAGGCCTAGACCTGAAGGACAAGATGTATGTGATGCTGTGAGTTGTGAACACTTTCAGTCTGGTCTATAGGTGTGATCTTTCTATAGACCTTGAAGAACAAACTGGTAACCTAAAGATGAATCCTCAAAACCATTCTGTCTCTATAAAAGAGAAGAAATTGCAGCTGTGAAGATATTCTGGGTTTATGGGCCAACCATTTCTCCCTAAGGGATACTAGCATCATGAACACTCAATATCCCTGAATTGCCCACCACTTAGCAATAAAAGCTTCTCTGATTATCTCCAGTCCTTAAACACAGATTTATATGACCTCTTTGTGGATGGGACAGTGGAAGCAAATGCTCTTTGTGCTGGAACATGATCCTAAACATCCACAAATCTTTTCAGATGAAAATGAGTGATTGATGGGCATCAGCTGTCAGAACTGGTCAGTCATTACCTCCTTTAGCTATGTGCAGGTGTATTATTTCGATAGCCTGTGGTCTGCTTCATCTACCTCCTCTGCCACTGGCCTTTGTCCCTAACCTCAAATTGTAGCATGGCTGGATGAGCCAGTTTTTATCTGAAACAGTGTTCACAGTGGAGCCTTAAATTATATGCTGCTATGTGGTTTTAATAAATTTGAGAGGATTTTTTGTTCAAACCTGAAAATAAATACAGCAGTTTGTTTCTGAAAATAAAAGCCTAATTCATTGAAGTTCCTTAAATTATATTTTGCTTTTAAAAAATGGTCCATTTGCCGCTTGTTTTGGATATACAGATAATAAATCTTGAAGAACAGTTAGAGCAGTTCCGTGAGGAACTAGAAAACAAAAATGAAGAGGTACAGCAGTTGCACATGCAACTAGAAATCCAGCGAAAAGAAGCCACTACACGGCAACAGGAGCTAGAACAAGAGAATAAATTATTCAAGGTAATCATTTGACAAGGAAGTTTATACTTTCCTTCCTTCTGCCTCTGAATGAACATGTTAACCTGCAAGTCTTCAGCTTTTATAAATACCTTTTCAATTTCATAAAGTATATTCTTGTGTCTCTGAATATTCCCCAGTTTTGCATCTGATGAATGATCCAGAATTAAAGAAGAAAATGTATGTTACATTCTATGCCACTGTTTTTTGTCTGTAGGAGGAAATGGAAAAATTGGGATTAGCTATCCAAAATCCTGAAGATGTTTCCATAAAGGATCATCAGCCAGTTACGGGGAAGTTTGTACAGATCGTACAGGAAAAAGAACGGGAAATAAATGAACTCCATGAACAGATTGCAAAACTGCAACAGCAGCTTGAATTTACAACAGATAACAAAGTACATGCCTTTGAAATCTCTTTTAGGACCCTTCATTTTCATAACAGATTTGACCCAGTAAATGTTCCCTCTTTCCAGCAGTGGTGTAATCTTTGTTCTTGAAGTCTATGATAATCCTATTCCTGTTATAGTCCTGTGGCATTATTTCATCTGTTCTATAGTTGCATCAATAGTACTTTTATTTAGACTATTCCTTCTTGACTTGGTGTTAAAAAAATCTCTTCTGGGTTTTTAAAGCTTCTTGGAATTTTTGAATGCCGTTTGTTTCTCTCTGAATATCTTGATGGATTGATCTGAATCTTCTTTTAGCTTTTGCATTCTTTTCAATATAGACTTCTTTTAGGTAAAATTTTGAACTATTCATTGTATGAGTAACAAGTTAGAGCCAGTTTGGTATAGTGTTTTAGTGTGTGGCATCTTATCTGGAAGAACTGGGTTTGATTCCCCACTCCTTCACTTGCTGCTGCTGGAATGGCCTTGGGTCAGCCATAGCTCTCATAGGAGTTGTCCTTGAAAGGGCAACTGCTTTAAGAGCTCTCTCAGCTCCACCCACCTCACAGGGTGTCTGTTGTGGGGGGGGGAAGAAGATATAGGAGATTGTAAGCTGCTCTGAGATTCGGAGTGGAGGGTGGGATATAAATCCAATTTCATCATCATCATCATCAAATTAGCTGCTGTGCCTTTTCCCCTTTACATTCTTATTACTTTATATCATCCTGATTTCTATAAAATCTCATATGTTTTGTACATTAGCTATTGCTTGATGAAGCTCTTTTTGTTGTTTACCTCACTTTGATGTTCAGACTGTGGAATCCTAAAAAGTTACACCTTTCTAAGACCACAGAAGTTACTGGGTTTAGAAGATTGTAATTCCACTTGGAATTGCACTGTTACCAGGGTTTCATATATTTCCTTCACTCCTAATTCCACATAGTTCATATAACATATTCTACAAAATACAACCACTTCAGAAACGTAAGAAAGTTACCATCTGATTTGAGGGCTAATAAACTGAAAATCATTTCTGTTTTGTTCTACATCTGTACAGTGAAGAATACTTAATTTGTCAAAGTCTGGAAGTGTGTTTGGTTACGTTGTTTAAACATCCAGCATTCTGAGAAGCTGTGTCTTTCATTCTCAAACAAATGATGAAGGACATGATGGTACTTGAACATCTTAAATATTTGCAATTTGTAATTATTTGAAAAGCCAATATAAAGACATAGTTTTATTAGAGAAAATACCAGTTGAACGAGTGTTAGTAGAAATTATTCTTAAAGTAGTTTGTATATCTGGAAATGTAATTCCCTGAGGAGAGATTTGGTGGCTCAGTCCTGCAAATGGTCTCTTTGGACTTCTCACCATTAATGTGACAATCTCAGAACGTTTAGAGACAGGTAATTGTAATACATTAAATTCTAACAAAAACAAAATCTTAGCAAGCTTTCAAAATTCTTGGGCTTAGTTCTTCCAAATTTTATGTAAAGATGAAATTAACTGGGAATCATGAAATATACTACTTCAGGAAAAATGAACACTGTTGGCATATGTAAGGAGTAATTGCTAAACAAGTCTGGCATAAATTACAGAAATGACTACCTTTTTCAATAATGAAATGTTCTTTTCTTTCTTTCTTTGACCACTTAGGTAATTGAGGAAAAAAATGATCACATAAAGGAACTGGAGGCCCAAATAGAATACTTGAAGAGTGATCAAGAGCGTGTAAAACAAAACAGTGAGCAGGAAATAGAACAGCTGAATGAAGTTATTGAAAAGCTGCAGCAAGAGCTGGCAAATATTGAGCACAAAGAACCTCTGGACTTCTCATTGATTCAGGAAGATGCAGATAATATAAAACAGCAGCTAGATGTAGTGGTGGCAGAAAAAGAAGCTCTGTTGAGGAAAGTGGAAAGTAGTGATATAGAGGTGTCCCATGCAAAGCATGAACTGGAGGAAACAAAATTAAAAGCAAAGAAGTTAAAAGAAGAACTAGATACCCTGAAGGAGGCACATGAACGAATGGGAGAAGAGCATGAAAATGTGCAAACGAGAAGTAGTATGGCTGAAGTAGGAATGAAGCTCAGTGAACAACCTGTAAATAAGAAAAAAACTAAAATATGTAATTCTGTGGATGAAAATGCTAAAGATTCATTGAGCAACACAGACACAAAGTTGCAGCAGTTTCAGAAAGTTCTTAAGGAGAAGGATTTGGAGCTAAAACAGTGTTACAAGCAAATTAAAGATTTAAATGAGCAAGCGCAGGCTGAGTCAGAGGCATTTCAGCAGAAGATAGTAGAGCTGGAAGAAACACTGGCACAGAAGGCTGCTGCAGCAGTTGTTATTGAAGCCCAGCTGAATGCGGTTCTAGAACAAAATAAAGTCCTCCCAGAAATGCATGCAGGAGGCCCCGAGGAAGCCATACAGACTATTCTAACAGAAAAAGTAGATAGCATAGTAGAAGAAGATGCAAAGCTTAGATTATCAGCACTGCTAGAAAAACTTACAGAGATGGAGTGCCAAGTGGCAAATGCACATAGTAACTTGCAGATAGAAAAAACAAAAGTGGAAATGGCACAGAAAGAAGCGAAGGAAAAAGAAGGAAGGCTTGCTGAACTACGGCAGCTTCTAGCAGATGCAGAAGAAAAGCACAAAAGGGAAAGGGCAAAGATCTCCAAGAAAACAAAAGCTCCTCAGGTATGTTCCCCAAAGCTTGTGCTTACTTCCTAGTAAGATTGTGCATTTTGCATGTTAATAAAACCTAAACCAAAAATGCTGTGTTCACTCCTTGATCCTTCAATCACAAAAGGAGCACACAGAAAAACTAGGAGATACAGGAGCAGGCCTGCCAACCTTCAGGTGGGGCCTGGAGATCTCTTGAAATTACACCTGATCTCCAGATGACAGATACCATTCTCTAGGACGATATGGAGCTATACTCCTCTGAGGTCTCTCCACTTCCCAGTCTCCACCCTCAAAATCTCCAGCAGTTTCCTAGTTTGGTGAGAGCCAGTTTGGTGTAGTGGTTAAGTGCACGGACTCTTATCTGGGAGAACCGGGTTTGATTCCCCATTCCTCCACTTGCACCTGCTAACATGGCCTTGGGTCAGCCATAGCTCTGGCAGAGGTTGTCCTTGAAAGGGCAGCTGCTGTGAGAGCCCTCTCCAGCCCCACCCACCTCACAGGGTGTCTGTTGTGGGGGAGGAAGGTAAAGGAGATTGTGAGCCGCTCTGAAACTCTTCGGAGTGGAGGGCGGGATATAAATCCAATATCTTCTTCTTCTAGTTTGGAATTGGCAGTCCTGTATCTAGGCTTGCCAATCCCCAGGTCCCAGCAGGGGTTCTTAAGAACATAAGAGAAGCCATGTTGGATCAGGCCAATGGCCCATCCAGTCCAACACTCTGTGTCACAAAGTGGCCAAAAAAATTATATATACACACACACACACACACACATATATACACACACACACTGTGGCTAATAGCCACTGATGGACCTCTGCTCCATATTTTTATCTAAACCCCTCTTGAAGCTGTCTATGCTTGTAGCCGCCACCACCTCCTGTGGCAGTGAATTCCACATGTTAATCACCCTTTGGGTGAAGAAGTACTTCCTTTTATCCATTTTAACCTGACTGCTCAGCAATTTCATCGAATGCCCACGAGTTCTTGTATTGTGAGAAATGGAGAAAAGTACTTCTTTCTCTACTTTCTCCATCCCATTCATTATCTTGTAGACCTCTATCATGTCACCCCACAGTCGGCATTTCTCCAAGCTTAAGAGCCCCAAGCGTTTTAACCTTTCTTCATAGGGAAAATGTTCCAACCCTTTAATCATTCTAGTTGCCCTTTTCTGGACTTTTTCCAATGCTATAATATCCTTTTTGAAGTGCGGTGACCAGAATTACACACAGTATTCCAAATGAGACCGCACCATCGATTTATACAGGGGCATTATGATACTGGCTGATTTGTTTTCAATTCCCTTCCTAATAATTCCCAGCATAGCGTTGGCCTTTTTTATTGCAATCACACACTGTCTTGACATTTTCAGTGAGTTATCTACCATGACCCCAAGATCTCTCTCTTGGTCAGTCTCTGCCAGTTCACACCCCATCAACAGTTCACAACCCCATCAACTTCTTCCGCTTTCCCAGGCTCCTTCCCACCTCCAGTCAGCTGGCTGGCGGGGGAAAGCCCTGCCCCCAGAGGACCATGTGCCTTTCCACCTCCGGAGGCTTCAGTCTCTGATTGAAAGGTTTCCTCTTGGGATGGTGTGTCTGAAGAAGCTGGAAGCAACTCATGAGTAGAGAGGCCAATCCCTCACGTCAGAGTCGCCAGAAACGGGGTGGGGGGGAGGGAACCGTCTGCTGAGCACTTCATTATTCCCTATGTGGAGATTGATTCTCATTGGGTATAATGGAGAATTGACCTGGAGGTTTCAGGGGGTCTGGGGGAGCTGTTTTTTGAGTTAGAGGCACCAAATTTTCAGTATAGTATCTAGTGCCTCTCCCCAAAGTACCCCCCAAGTTACAAAACGATCGGACCAGGGGGTCCAATTCTATGAGCCCCAAAAGAATGTGCCCCTATCCTTCATTATTTCCTATGGAAGGAAGACATTTAAAAAGGTGTGCTGTCCCTTTAAAATGTGATGGCCTTGGAGTTCAATTATGCTTGTCACACCCTTGTTCCTAGCTCCACCCCCAAAGTTTCCTGACTCCACCCCCAAAGTCCCCAGATATTTCTTGAATTGGACTTGGCAACCCTACCTGTATCGGAGCAAATGTTTTACTTGTCCACAGAGGCAAATGGGTAGTCCTGCAGACTAGCAAGATGACAAATGCTACTCTCCCTGTCTAGTGAAAGAGGCAACTGTTTTGCTTGTATGTGGTAGGTAGACTGGTAAACAATGCTGAGGACCAGGGAAAAATGAATGCCACACTTGCCTCATCCCTGGACACTGGAGATCTCTTGTCTTTAATTTTGTTTGCAAAAAAGCAATTTTAGGAGAAAAGGGATGGTTTTTCAGAGGGAGAATGGTCATCTTCCCACACACATTCCTCAATAAATATTATTCCATACCAGATGATGTTAGCCCCAGTAGGGAAAAAGTTAGGCAACATTTTTAATGATGTTGGCCAGATTAGAAGTGATCGTCACTGTCTGCTTAGATACGAAGAGAACTGTGTTATGGTGGGAGTGCTTCCTTGCTGATGTGGTTTTGGATTTGCTGTGCAATTCTTGTTCCAAGGTTCTTCACAGACTGTATTCTGAGTATGCTGCAGCACTTTTATGAACACATACATATTTTCTATGCCAAAGATGTCAGTTGATTTGAAAATCGTGACAGTTTATCAGTATTCTGATAGGTGGTTTTATTAGACAGCAAGTTGTGCAAACTGCTTAAATTGTTGTCCCATATCTTAGGTTATGAAAAATAATGTTTTTTTTTCCTTTTGTTTTGGCATGTAGATGGTCCAAGAACAGAGTGAAAATAAACAAAGAAGTTTACTACCTGATGATCTTGAACTAGAAAAATTCAGAGCAGAGTCTGTTGCTGCTAAGGAAGAGCTTAACAGTTGTAGAGAGAAAACAGAAAAATTGAAAGAGGAGTTAATGGTAAGAACTTTTTGAGAATTTTGTTTCCACATAGAGGTTCTGGAACTGTTCCACTGCATTCCCTCTAGCCCTATTTTCCTCTGAAGATTGCATGGACTCTTTGATTTTTGTAAATGTATGTTTGATGGACTTGGTAAAAAATCTTACTTTAAAACCATTTTAAAGTAAGTAAAGTAAATTTTATATTATGCTATCAATTCCTTGAAGGATTGTTCATTTTTCAGATGTTAGCTGCGTACAGTCGTCATAACAAATCACAGATTGTACAGCAAATAGGCCTAAGAGCTAGTTTGAGCAAAAATCCTTGTTTGTTTGCTTCCTGTTTCCTCTGCGCCTCTCAGCTGGAGAAATTTTTTTCCTGCATTGCTATATCTGTATATCAAAGAGGGCAGGAAGAGGCGGTGCTGCATCCTAAGTAGCTGGTGGCCGCCCCCTGACCCACCCCAAAGACATCCTATAGGGCCCGCATCAAGTTAGGCCGGACACCTGCTTCCTGTGCTTGGTCTGGCCCTGCCCCTCTCCACCAGCAAAAGGCTGCCTTGCCTATTACCCCTCTCCATGGCTCCACAAACGGGGATCAGAGTAAATCCAGATCTCTGGTTCCTGCATTGCTATATCTGTAGCCAGGTGGCTGTAAGGGACCATGTTTCTCAGACTGTGGTTTAGATCCAAATGGGGCTGTGTGCCAAGCAGGGTGGATAAAAATCAATAATTTTTTTAAAAAAATTAAAAAATCGGATTTTTTAATTTAAATTGGATTTTTTAAAATAAAATGCTTTTTGAGTAAAATATATTATCATCCAAAGGTTATTCCATCATGAAATAAGGATTAGTTTTTAATTCTAAAGCATAAGGCTGTATATTCATGCAATGTTTAAAGTAAATTCTATTAATCCATTCACAATGTCATGCTCTTCCAGAGGTTTCTGTTAGATTACTGGGCAGTTTCTCTGTCTCTGTCTACAAGATATTATCACAGAACACAGATGCTTGGTTTTGCAGTTCTCAAAACTGTAATTTGTGTCTGCAGAGATTACATCGCTCTTCTACGCAGCAAAAATGTTATAAAATGAACAGAGTTGAGAAAAAGAATCTCATTGTTCTACAAACCTATGTACACAGAATCAACCCCTTAAGTGCTAAGTTTCAAAAAGTTCAATAAATAGAAAAAGATTGCTTGGAGTGGAATGGAATAGATCTGCACAAGAAGAAACTTAAGTGTGAGGAGGGAGGGGCAAGCAGTAAAAATAAAAGTGAAACTTTTTGAGCAGAAAACTCCACAAGACTTTGGACTTTTTGTGTGTATAACCCAAGGCTTATCACATTATTCTGTGAACAGTTATTATTCTAAAAATGAAATCTTAATATAATTGTGAATAAGTGTAAATCAGTCTTTATGTAGAAAGCTATGATTTAAATCAAGTCTTACTGACTAGTGATTTAAATTGTGATTCAAATCCACCTTGGTGCCAAGCTGGAGACCACAAAACTCAACTTTGTGGTCTGTATATAGTCCTTATATGCTTATACTGTTTATTAATGCTTCTTTTTAAAAGCCACATAAAGCACTGCAGTTCCTATTCTTTTATTATGTGTAGGTAAAAGAAGCAAGTGTGATTTGTCTTCAGGAAGAACTAAAGCAAACAAGGGAAAAACTTTCTCAAGTGGAAGAGAAACTTGCAGTTTATGTGCAGAAGGAAGAAACCGCTAACAGATTGAAGAGAGTATGTACCAAAGAAGAACCTGATGTCAACAGAACAAACGCATCATGTCAAACTAACAAAACGATACTTATCAATAGTTGTAACCAAACATTGCAGCTGCTTACCAAAAATGAAGGAATACAGAGTGATTTGCAGAATGGGTGTTCATCAGAGGAAGTTGCAGAAATCATAAGGGAGTTCAGTGAAAAAATTGATCAGATGCAAGAACTACACGCAGCTGAAATAATGGATATGGAGACCCGACATATTTCAGAATCAGAAGCATTGAAAAGAGAACAGTTCCTTTTAGTACAAGAATTAACTGAAGAATGCAGTTCTTTGAAGGCTGTCATAGAAACCTTGAGAGATAAAGAGGTGTGTACTAATGTCATAACACTCTATGTATTTTCTTTAAAAATTATACTTCAAAAGAACAATCACACTTTATTACTGACAGCAAACCATGACAAAGGCCTACTTGACATAAACTAATCACCACTGGGTTTGGGGTTTTTCACTTAATCTCTCCTCCTTCCTTTTTCACCAGAGGTAGAGCAGCTGCCAGGGCCCAGTGTGGGTGGTACAAAGTGCTGGCATTCCTGAGGGCAATGGCAACAGCACTCCCAACTGCATACACTGGCCAGTGCTGTTGAGGAAGGGGTGTGTAGGTGGTGCAGGCAATTGAACATGGGCATTAGGGGTGCTTACAAGCTGGAGAAGAACACACAAACAAATAGGTGCATGCAGGTGTGGGGGTGGAAAGAGAGGACCCTGGGAATGTATGAAAAAGTTGCAGACTGCCCACTTTCCACCCCCATTTTGGCTCAGCATGAGTTTCAGAGAGATTTTTCTGAAAATGAAGTTACTTCAGAAGAAGAGGCAGGTTTGGGGGAGTGCCCTGGAAATGACATCACAGGAAGTGGTGGGGTTTTGGTTCAATGTGCCCTGGAAGTGACATCATTGGGCCCCTGACCTGGAAGTGACACCACAGGAAATGACATAATTCCTGTCTCCCGGCTCCACCCTCCATGTCTCCTGGCTCCACCCCCAAATTTTAGTGGGCCACAAAGGAGAAGTGTAAAAATAACGGCCTCAGGAAATAAAAGTTTGGGAAACCCTGGTCTAGAAATTGGATGTTCTAATATGTGAGCAAAAGAGTCTTCCTGTGATATATTAATTTCAATATTAATGCTATTCAGCTTTGCATTGCATTGCATTAATAAAGGCAAACTATAAATAGGAAATAAATATTTATCCCAAAATATTTTAAGCCATTTTGCTGAAGCGGCCTCATTCATTTCCCTTTAGATTTTCCCTCCATTTTTCTTTTATTTTCTGACTGAGCAACCCTAGTGGTCTGTTTTCTTCTTTCCTGAAGAACTCTGGCTGTCCCACCTGCCTCAGCATGATATTTTACTGTTGGCTCAGTCCAGCAACCAAAGGGAAGAGTCAGGATTCCCTTTAACTTAAACCACTGAAAATGGCACGTGAGACATCTGAAATTCAAAATTTACTGAGCAGCAGTAAAATCTTTATGATTGGATACAAATTTGAGACAAATTTCTTCCACATCCATTTTATCTTTCATATTGTGCACAAATCTTTTCCTCCATTAAAAAAAACAAACCAATGATTCCTCTTTTAATTAACTAATTATACAATCTGCTTGTTATTATTCTTTTAGTGCTACTTACCATTAAATGTTCAAATGGCATCTTTTTTTTCCAGGTTCCATATTTTCTTAATAAAGCCATGATAATGTATCTGACTTCTAAGTCCTGATGCAATGGGGAGTTATGACCTAAAATGTTCAATAACTTAGTTATAAGGAGGTGTTTGATCACAAAGTAATTTGTGTGGATAACATTGGTGGAGCAAACTCCATACATCCTTGTCTACTAATCTCTCTGGTTCTGATACATTTTGTTAGCTTTAAGATACTGATTTTGATGGAGGTAGTCCCAGAGATGAGAATGATTTAAAGTTTTACCCACTCTGCTAAGGGAATTTTCTGCAGTTCTTATTTCCACTTTCTGCCCTGTTACCATTAATTCTTCTAATATTTTTTTTTATTTCCAGTATATTGACCAGAAGGTTTATAACATATTTACATTACATACAATTTTTTTGAAATTAACATTTATCTGTTATTCCATATCCTTAATAACCCATGTTCCACAATTCATTATTGGTGTTTTTTTCCCAGGAATTCGCGAGAGACTACATGTTGGATTTTTGGGGGGATGTGGGGGGGGGGGGGTAGATACTAGACAAATATATGCCCTAGCCATTACAATTTCTTCACATTCATTTTATACCTGCTAGGTCTGTAAATGGCTTCAGAAGTTGCTTTAATTTTACTGTTGATTGGGCTCACTTAAGGTTGATGGAACATTCATAAGATTTTTTTTCTCATATGTGTTGGATTTAATTAGTGTAATATTTACATTATCCTGACTTGCAGTAATGAAAGTTTCAGCAAAGAGATCTATCATGATGACGGAGAATGTCCCTGAAGGGTTGCCCTGCTCAGTCCTAAATGAAATGACACTCCATCAATTAATGCCTGGGCATTAGGATTTGAATATAGAAACAAAAAACTTACTGGTTAAATCTGCTTAATTAGGACAGACCATTATTCTGGACAAAAAACTTTTTCTGCATCTAACATGCAGGATTTTTGCACAATCTTAACTAAACTGAAGTTTTTTGCGACCTCTGAATTAGGTTTCTGTTTTGGCACACACAATTCTCATTAGAGTGCTGTACTAATTTAGAGCAGCATGGTGTTGCATCATTATAGGCTAGATTCATATTTAATTTCCCCAGTGGCCAACGGGAAGAATACCAAATCTTTAGAAGTACCACCATGATTGGTACACAGCTTAAGCATAGAAGTTGCAGCAGTTAGGAGACAGCAAATGTGAAGCAACTAAGGATATCTGTGTTTATAGAAACCTTGCTACATAGTGTTGTATTTTTAATCTTTGTCTCTTCAAATTTTAGGGGATTCCTTCTTTTTCCCAGTCTGTATCTTCTAATGCCAGAGATGGTTGTTCTAGTGGTAAGAGAATATTACTCTTTCTTATTTTCCATAAGACTATTATCAGTTATGTATACCTAAGGAAAGAAAAATATTGTTATAGCTTAATAAACTAACTAGTTCAATTTTAAATACTTTGCTTAGAAGTTTCATTGATAGCCTCTGCCATCCAAGTCCGGGCAATCTTCACCTACTGCTGATCTGTTTCATTGGGTGACCCAGAGTTCAAGTAAGAGGGAGGAAAATGTCATTCTCAATGCAGCTCAAATCCCATATAGCTGTCATTCACAAGGGTTGAATGATCCCTGCCCAAAGGAGGCTGTTCCTCTTGCCATCAGAAGCGCTGGAAGGATCTAATCTGCACTGCCATACCAGTCACAGTTTTACAAATCTCTATCATGTTAGTTGGAGGGGGAGGGGTTGTTGTTTGTGTGTTTTTCTGCTAAACTAGAAAGTCCTAAATGTATTATCAATTCCTCTAAGAGAGGTTCTCCAACCTCTTGATCATTGTGGTTGGTCTTTCCTGTCTTTTTCCAACATTTATGTTATGGAGAAAATCTCTTATGAGTAGAGAGGCTATATGTTGTGAGAAGGATTGCTTCATTACACCAGTTCAGCATTTTTGAGACAAAATTAAGGAGGCTCCTAAAATAATATAATAACAAAATAATTTAATTAGCCATGAATTCTGGAAAGTATTTTAAAAGTATAATCTTTTTTCTAGGCCTAAAATGCATTCTTTAATCACTGGGAAAACAATATACATTGAGTTTGTTTAATTGTCAGTGTCAAATTTTATGATAGCACAGTTTGACTACTTACAATTTGTTTTAGACTCTAGTTCAGACTGGAGCCAAGGAGTATATCTTGCACCAAGTCAAGGATCAGATAATGTATCAGAAGAAATAGGAAATGAAGATGAATCTTCAGCAGATTTCCTTCCCAAGAAAATAAAGGTAAAGCAAAGCTATTAGGTTTTAAAGTATAAAGCAAGTAATTTTCCTCAAGAACCCTCACATAATCTGTTATTAAAATGCATCTGTATGAGTTGGCATACTAGTCATTTGAACATTCTTATTGCCTGTTTATGTGATCATGGTCAACTCTTTGAAGCTAAGACTGGCATTGGGTGGGTGTCAGCTTACCATTTTAGTTTCATTACTGTATAATGTTATTTCTTGTCAAGAGTAGGAGTTGAGGACTGCTGAGATCTTGCTGTACTTAAGGACAAATTTAGCTTAGCTCACCTACTAATGATCTTCTAAAACTTTAGGCATCACCTGTTAGGAAGACCAGCGGCTATTACTGTGTTTTATTTTTTCTGATTTTTTTTTTATTGAAACTGTAGCCTGGCCATGGTGTTGAGGATAAAGCCACAGAGTAACTGAAAAATTCATATTTATTGAAATGTCACCTAATATCAAAAGTTATAACTATCCATTAGATTTTTTTTCAGGTTAATCATATTGTTTCATAGTTACAGTTAACCAATTTGTTTTGTTAAATATCAGCAGAATCAAATTGGTTTATGATTTTTAAACACTTTTATGCCAGAACTTCTTTTATCATTTTATTTGTTTTTAGATGCTGTCTGATATTACCAGCGGTAGATTTATTGAGATTTTAGTTAGAAGGCGCTCTGGTCTGGATACTGTGGAAAAGCTCATAGAAGAAGTGACAGAGACTTCTCTTCCTCCAGTGGCCTGCTGTTTGTCTCAGTACTCCTCTCTGAGATTTCTCGTAGTCAGAGCATGCTCACTAGTAGGTCACCAGGCAGAGGAAGTGATTGTATTCAATTCCCCCTCCTCACTGCTGCTGTTCATACTGGGGTGCTTTTTGTTCAAAGATACCCCCTCCCCCAACTCCAGCGCAGGAAGAAGAGGGGGGAAAATCTACTTTGCCAGCTGCTTCTGTGAACTTTTCCAAAGCTCCAGCTCTCATGGTTTTATTCATTGTCTTACTCTGATTGTCTTTAGTATTAGTGGTTTTGGCTGTCTTCATGTTCTTATGTTTTTATTGTAGTTATTTTTCACTGTTGACAACACTGTTTTAGTATTTTTTAAATATAAATGTGGTTACTAAATAAAAGCAATTTCATTTATTTATGCAGGAATATGGTGAGATGTATTTTAAATTGCAAACAATAAATGACATACTTTTTAAAAATTCTTTTATTATAGGGGTTACTAAGAGCTGTTCATCATGAAGGTATACAGGTGCTGAATCTCACAGAATTTCCTTACAGTGACAGTGACGTACCTTCTCTTAAGCAAGGGGCAGAATGTTGGTTGCAAGAACGCAAGGCATTCTTGAGCACTGTTTCAGCTTTGAAGGATTTAATTGCTAAAATGCAGGTTCATGGGGATCCTGAGGTAACTATATTTACAAAAGTGTTCTTTCTTCTTTCTTTCTTTTTGCTCCTCCAACACCAACCCCCAGTTTCCTAGATTTAAAATTACAAACCCATTAGTAACTTAAAATTAATAGTAAAAATAACACAGGCTTAACAAAACTGTCTTTTTCTCCAGCCTGTCTATGAGACCAGAGGTTACCAATTTCATTTTCCCTGATTGTATCTAAAACAAATATAAATTGGCCTTGTATCTCAGGATCAATATTTATGTAATTCTAGACATGACAAAACATAGATCTACATGGCAGCAAAATAAACAAAACTTTCTTCCTTTTGGTTTTATTACTTCCAGAATATTGAAAGACATTTACATATAGAGCAATAAAATAAAATCAATGTTCCAGTCAGTCAAAGATATAATTAAATTGCAGCAGATCTTAGATTTGTCTAATACCTTGAATTAGTTCAATTCTGAAGTCAATTTTCAGTTTTCCTATATTAATATTATTGTTTCCATCCACATACATATTTATTTAAATATCATTAACAAATGAAAAGCCAAATAAATGTACTTAATAAAAAAGATGGTGGAATGCATTTATCAGCTTTTCCAATGGTAAAAAAAGCAAAATTAAAAATTAAAAAGACTTTTGCTGGGGCCTGAGTGCTGAAAGGCCACATGGCACAGAAAAGAAGGGGTGTTAGAGGAGTTCAGTTCAAAAAATTGTAGGATCTAACCCATTTCAGACAGCTGACATCACAACTTGACTATAGTCATGCCATTGTAGCTTTATGTAGGATCTGAATCTGCTGGTGGCATCTCAGACTGGCGATCTGAACTTCTGTTTGCTGTCCAACAAGTCTTTCAAAGAGAAAAGGATGTTCTTCTAGCAGTATTTCAAACAGAACTGACTGAAGGAGGCACCAGGGATGTAATGGAACTAATTGGGCAACTAGAAAGGAGGCTTCAAGAACAGGTGAGGTCTACACAAGACTGATGTTTTTCTCTTTGTAAATCTTTAATTGTCAGACATTTATTTTAAAGTATTAATCTACCCCAAATGAGGCTAATAATTTAAAATATAAAAAGCTATATTTGTTACTAAAATAAAACCATCAAATTTTTTCTATAAATTGAACAAAACGGTAGAATAAACATACACAGCGGGACCAAAGATAACAATCTGATGGTGCACAAAAAGGTACCAGTCTACACAAGTTGTTAAAAGGTCAGTAAATGCTACTTTTTATATTGTGTTCAGTCATGTCATACAACTTTCCTATCAGATTCACATCTGAAAGTACATCAAAGGAAGAATTTCTACACCACGACTCCTTAAAATATTTAGAATGTTGCTTGAAATTGTGAACCATTGAGTAGTCCTCAAATGTATGCTAAACGTGTGCTATTTAATTGCTATACTTTTCTGCTGAAGTAGTTCAGTGAAACACATTTTAATTACAAATTTGAGCTATTAATATTGGCAGTCTACGTAGTTATTTCTGTAAGGAATGCAAGATAACTTTAAATAATAAACTGAGTTATTGCCTACTGATTAGGTATTCACATCTGATTTTTTAATTTATAACAGGGTGCATATCAGAGAGCTGCTGTGGATTGCATTCAGAATGCAGACAGGATAAGTTTGTTAATGGAAGTCAAATGGTTGCGCTCCCAACTGAACAATCAGAGAACTGATTCAAAGAGGGAAGCTAAAATTGAGCCAAACTGTCAAGGTAACTTGGAGTGGTTATACCATGCAGACTATGACCACTTTTCTAGGCTCAGCTTATAAAAATGCTTTATCATGAGTAAAGTTGTCAATATATAAAAATTAATAGATTAGTGATAGATTTCATGATGTGCATGCTGGCAGAAAGTACAGAAAATGTTGATTTAGGGGGGAGGTTTAGTATTATTCTTGCCAATTTTTCTCTCTCATTGCAGACCCCTACTTCGTCCCACCAACTCTATTCCTTGGTTTCCATCTCCAAGGGGCACAGCACAGCAGCAGCTGGGTCATGGAGGGAGGGAGCGAGGAAATTCAATTTACATAAATGCTGCTTCATTTGTGCTAAGTACAATCTAACAGTTCTATGCAGAGTTATTCCAGTAATAAATTCCAGTGGGCTTATACTGGAGCAACTTCACATAGGATTGCAGTGTTAACTATTTATAACAACAGTTCAGGTCTATTTGGTCTAGAGGTGATTCCTAAGTAGGCTAGTCCTTGCCATGTAATTAATTCACTCCTTGTGAAGGAAGAGCATCTAGAGTGAAATCTAGGGCTCTGCCTATCTGTGCTGTCATTGCTGGTGATGATGATGGTGTTAGATATGATCTACAAATGCTAGCTGTCTACTCGAGGTTTGCCAAAAAGATCCTTTATTATTTTACGATAAACTTTCTAGAGTTGCTGGGGTGCAACATGGAGATGCAAATGGAGCTCAGTAGCATAAAGGACAAAGCAACTGAGCTTCAGGAGCAGCTGAATGCAGAGAGGATGATGGTTGCTGAATTGAAGAATGGACTTGAACAAGCAAAACTAGAACTGGAAACAACACTTAAAGCCCAACACAAGCACTTAAGAGATTTGGAAGCAATCAGGTGAGGTTTTCAGTGATTATCTTCTACAGATACTTTGGGACTTTGGTTACCTTGTGTTAATATCAAATTGCAGCAGGAGACATGTACTTGGTCCTGAAAATCATCTCTTTTTTTTACAATATGAAACTCATTCTTCTTTTGCTTTTAGTCATAGCATTAGAAAGAACTTCAGTTGTTGCTTGTTAATTTTATCAATGCAATAGGGCAATTTCTTCAGAAGTGAAAACAAAAAGTTGCTGTCACAGCTGAAGTCATATGGCAAGGCTGCTTATTTTTATTAGGGTTGCTGATTTGCCTAGTTGGCAGGGCAATGTTACAGGACGAAGCAGCATGTTAGTTAGGTAAGTGCATGGTCCCAATTCTATCTTTACCATACAGCAGGGGTGGCCAACAGTAGCTCTCCAGATGTTTTTGCCTACAACTCCCATCAGCCCCAGCCATTGGCCAATCTGGCTGGGGCTGATGGGAGTTGTAGGCAAAAAAAAATCTGGAGAGCTACCGTTGGCCACCCCTGCCATACAGGAAGAACAGAGTGAGTTGAACTGGGGGACAGGGAAATTTCATCCTTTGATGCTCCCATACAAATATCCATCTCCACATTACTGTTAGGAGACAAATGTAAGACATGAGAATTATATATTAGTCCTGTAATATGTATTTGTAAATGATTGCTCCTTAGTAGTTCTCTCCCCCCACCACCACCTTCCCAAAAATAATCTAAGGAGGAACCTTGTCTTTGTTTCTCTTAGAAATGAACTGAAAGTAAAAACAGCTGAATTAGACATGCTGAAAGATACACTGGCAAGTGAACAGAAGAGGTCAAGAGAGCTTCAGTGGGCGCTGGAGAAGGAGAAGGCTAAAATGGAACGCAGTGAGGGGCGAGGAAGAGAAGAGCTGGAGGTAAGCGACAGTAGCTCTTAAAATCAGGACTAATTTGGGCAGGAATGCACAGGAACACAGTTGCTGCTAGCTTGGTGTCAGTGGGTGTGGCCTGATATGCAAATGAGTTCTCGCTGGGCTTTTTTTGTAGAAATGATGTGTGAAACAATAGTGATGTCAGAGAGTATGGCCTAATATGCAAATGAGTCCCTGCTGGGCTTTTTCTACAAAAAAGTACTCTTAAAGTACTCTGTTCATACAAACTGTAGTAATGAAGATCCCAACTTTACAGCTTTAGCCTTTCATCCTTCTCTGTATTTCAACTAACACCCAGTGCAGCATACCAAGATTATAACTGCTGCTTTAAAGTGTACCATTTTGTCACAAAAATGTCTGATGTAAATGATCAAATTAAAAAAAATAAGCAACAGGGTATGTATTACTTAATTGCATATGTACAATAAGGTAATATACTTGTCCCCATGATATTCACTTCTGATTGATATAGTTTTTAAAAACTGAAAATTATTTAAAGACTTTCTGGGATGACATTTTATTCTCTAAATCAGGGGTCCCTAATGTGGTGCCTGTGGGCACCATGACACCTGCCATCATCTTTGTGTATCTTGTGTGTGTGCGCCCACCAGCTGTTTTTTGGAAGTGGGCAGGGCCAGGTAGGACTTCTCCTCAGCAAGGCTTCTGATTGACTACTGGAGATAAAAAAAAATAAATCTGTGCTTTGCTACCACAGCTGCCATCACAGCACAAAGATCTGTACTGTGTCACTGAAGCTAAGCTGTGGCAATCATTTTGTGGTTGAATCAAATACCTGTGGCAGCCATTTTGTTGTTGCACCCACCATGGCATGTCAGAATTCCAAATGTGCTCATAGGCTCAGAATGGTTGGGGTCCCCTGATCTAATTCATCAGAATTATAGATTTCATAGACCGAGGAGGAATATGTGAAAGTACTTACATTCATTGGATTGCCACAGAAATAGCCATTTAGCACTTTACCTGAATTAGCCTCAGGGTTGTTGTTTTGGGGATAAAACCGGGGAGGAGAGAACAAGTTTGTAAGCCACTTTTGGTTCCTACTGGGTAGAAAAGCAGGATATAAATACATAAAATAAACCAATTTGCTTATTGCAGTTAAGGAAATAGCTCGTGTTTAAAATAACAACTGATCAATGAACATACCTTTTATCTAGTGCAGGGGTGGCCAACGGTAGCTCTCCAGATGTTTTTTGCCTGCAAATCCCATTATCCCCAGCCATTGGCCATGCTGGCTGGGGCTGATGGGAGTTGTAGGCAAAAAACATCTGGAGAGCTGCCATTGGCCACCACTGATCTAGTGTCATTTTAGGAATTATTGGTAATTGACCTACAAAGGTTTTATGTCATTTTCTGTTTCAGTTGATTATGGTATAGATTATTATTCTTGGCATGGAAGCAATCCACCTTATTGAAAGTATCTTGTTGACACTTGATTTGCATATAGACAGACAGACCCACACAGCGCTAGTTTTGAGATATAGAGTAAATAATGTACCCAAGCCTGTGCAGCATATTGCGTTACCCATACTTTGCTGTTTTCATAAGCATCACTATTTTTATTATCTGCCAGACCAAGTGTTTGCTTTCTAAATATATGACAATTGGTATTTCTACAGGTTATCAGATTTATATTATATTAAATTTATATTTCATGTAATATGATTTTAAAGTAGGCTTCTGAAATAAATGGGTGCACTGTTTGCTATTTTGCTCTTGCAGTTACAAGTGTACCCTAAATGTGTCATTTTCATGTTGAAATTGGGGGTAGAATAAGCTATTAATTTGGAACATTGGATACCTTGTTTTAATATCAAATTGCAGCAAGAGACATTTACCTGATCCTGAAAATCATCAATTTTAATATAAAACCCATTTTTCATTCTTCTCTTGCTTTTATTAATTAAATTTCTGTGTTAATTAAACCCTGAATTGTTCACACCGGTTTGGTTTTTCCTTTCAGTTTATACCAGGGCTTTTTTTTTGACCCTTGGAAGTGAGCAAAACCATGTGCCTACTGTTTTACCATGTTCAAGTATCAGATTATAAATTGATTCCAAATGATAGTTCCAATCATATTTTCATCTATTTCTCCCTCTCTCCCTCTGGTCTTTTCTTGGTCATGGAAGGATTTGAAATATTCGCTTGAGAATGAAAAACAAAAAGTGATAGAACTGAATAAATTTTTGGAGTTTGAGAAGCAGCTGTCAAATGATTTGGAAAAGAAAGTCCAGGCCCAGGAAACTCTTAATGCAGCCCAGCTGTCACAAGAGCGCAGCTGTAACTCTGAGCTTCAGGTACTCCTGGAATCTGAGAGGTTCAGAGTTCTTGAACTGAGCAGTGCTCTAGAAAGGGAAAAAGAGTTCTGTGCCCAGCTTCAAGCAGCTGAACAGAAGAGGCATGATGGGGCTCTAAAACCAGCTGAAGAATTACTTGGGGATCTGCAAAAACAACTGGATGAAAAACATGGCCGCATAGTGGAGCTGGTTAGTGAAACGGAGAGGTATAAATTGGAATCTGTGCAGCTGAAGCAACAGATGGAAAAAGAGAGGCAGTTTCAGAGGAAGACTCTGCAAGCTGAGCAAGAGGCTAATCTCTTGGCACAGAAAAAAGTTCATGAACTGGAGTCCAAAGTGGAAGATCTTCAGTGGCAGCTTGAAGAAAAGAGACAGCAGGTTCATCAGCTGCAGTGTGAGGAAAAGAAATTGCAAGGAATCATCCAAGAACTTCAACAAGAGGAGCAGAGGAAAGAGGCAGGAGCCAAAGTGGAAATAGCAACACATCAGAATCTAAATGAGGTAGGGTGGCTCTCAGAAGGACATGTCACATGGAATTCGGTTTCATCATGTCTCTTGTTTATGTATGGCTATTTCTGTAATGTTTCATTGACTCATACTCTAAAGAGCTTCAGACAATGTTTATAGCCTTTATCATATACAAGCTAGGAAGATCAGGGAGCTGTATAGCTAAGCAAGGCACCTGAGGCCCAGAACTTTCAGAACAATTTCTTTCCTTACTGCTGTTCTTTAGTTCTCCCATCCTACTGCTACCAGAGCTGCTATTGGCATCAGCAGAATGGGCAAGAGCCATATGTCCACTCTAGTTTGGTTTTTCCTTTCGGTTTATACCAGGGCTTTTTTTGAACAGGAACACAGTTCTGGCTGGCTTAGTATCAGGGAGTATGGCCTAATATGCAAATGAGTTCCTGCTGGGCTTTTACTACAAGAAAAACCCTGGTTTATACAAAGGAATGTGGTTGAAGTCTTGATACTAGTGGAAGGCAGATTGCCAAGGGCCATAACACATTTGTTCAGACATTTAAATGCATTTTATCACAACTGTTAGCAATTTCTCTCCACTCTTTATTTCTGGCTTGTTCTGGCTTGTTCACATGAGGCTGTGGAGCCAGCCTCTTCTAGTCAGGGCTGCAAAGAGCCACCATGAGGCCCCAGACAAAGATTCCATCTGTCCCTCCTCGATATGACCCTGATCCAAATATTGGAACAAAAATATTGGAATTTCACTGGCTCTTAACCATGCATCTATAATAATAAAAGGATCCACATGTCCACCTGTCTGTCTACTTGTGGCAGGAATAGCTTATCAGAAAATAAAACTAGGAATCTTAAAATTGGCTACGAACTTTGGGATAATTGTGGGAGTTCCAGGACCAAAATTGAAAGGAACTGTAATATCTTAGCCCAGGTTATCTCCGGCCAGCCCCCTCCCCCTTGCTATTTTCAATGGAACATAAGCTTGTGTAGTGGTTAAAGTATTAGACTAGGATCTGGGAAACCCAAGTTCAAATCCTTACTCTGCTGTGGAAACTTGGTGGATGACCTTGGGCCCCTCACAAACTCTCAGCCTAACCTACTTCATGGGGTAGTTGTGAGGGTAAAACAAAGGAGATGAGAACGATGTAAGCCACTTTGGGTCCCCCTGGGTAAGAAAGGTGGAATATAAATAAAGTAAATAAATATTCTAACTTCTGTTCCTCATTTGCTCCCATTAAGGCATATTACCCATTCTATTATTGTGCATGTAAAGAGTGCAGAAGGGGAAGCATATCTTTACTACTTCAGTAGATTATGGGAAACTAATAACTTCTCCCTGATCCGTTCGTAATATTAATGAAGGTTTACTGCAAAACTACTATTAAATACATTCTAAGTTGCCAATTAGTATAGATGAAGAATTGATACCGGCAAGTAGAGGGTGGGTGAGAAAAATTGGAAGTGGGGATAAACAAATGGCAGATCATGAAAGGAAGAGAGCAAAACGAAGGAGGAGAAAAGTGTGTGGAAAAGAGTTACAGTAATATAGGGAAAGACAACAAAAGGTTTTGGTGGAGGGAAGTTGCTGCCACATTCTAACAGGACTCCCCCTTGGAAGATCTGGCTGTGCAGGAACCAGGTGAAACTAAAGAAAGAAGGACACCGCGGCAAAAGAAGCAGAGCCCGCTTTCCAATGCTCACCGTGTTTATTTTCAGCATTACAACTGTGCTCCCAGCCTTGTTGCACTCCTATTTAAATCCCCTGTCGATACACCTGGTGCTCATCTCCCTTAAAGGGGCTGGTGCTCTCTCTTATACCATCAAGAAACCACAGACAATGACTTTGTGAGAAGTCTGCATCCTGGCAATGACTAGTTTGTCCTGAATGGTCTTGCCTTGATCCAATGGTGGCTTGGCTGATGGGTGTAGCAGAATCTGATCACCAAATGGTTGCTCTCAGCCATGTATTGAAATTTTCAGAAAGGCGCTTCCTTCCCTGCACCCCTAGTGGCTGTAATCAGAACTGCATTAGGGTTTTTTAAAAATACATTAGGTGAATACAGCATGACTTCAGGGGGCCTCCAGCTGACTTGTGGCTCCCAAATTTTGTCCCCTCATTCTCCCTCTCTTGGTGCCCTGACCTTAGGTTTCCAATTCCAAGTGAATAGACCGTACCTAGTGGCAGAAGCCAGAGAGGCAGTTCAGAAATATTTATTGTATGTAGGGATAGGCCCCAAAGTCCTGTATTATTATTGTTGTTGTTGTTATCTTCTATCCCGCCCTCTCCGCAAGCCGACTCAGGGTGGCTGACGATCAATTCAAAAACATTCACAGTTACCGTTTAAAATGATAAAATAACAATTTAAAATTTGTAGGTGCTGTTCAGCTTGGTACCTCTCCCCATGTATAGCATAAGCACCTTACAGGTACTTACTCATATTATATTACTTAATATTATCCAGCTGTACAGTTGTCAAGGATTGAATGACCCAAATATTTGCAAACTCAAATGCATGTTTACCAGGGGTGTCAAATGACCAGTTCACCCAGGGCTTTAATTAAACCCACAGGGCTCTTTTCTCCCCACCCCTATCCCCCTCCTGTCCTCACGCTTTGAAGCTCCGAGGCTGATAAAGTTCCCTGCTCTTTCTGCCTTGTCTTTGCTGGCTGCAGCAGGAAGCAAAGCTGCAAGGAAAATGTGGAATTTGCCAAGATAGGGCTCAGAGACCTTAATGGAAAATACATTCCATGTTTTCCTTGCAACTTTCTGCTGCAATGTGTTTCAATAGATCAGTTTCACTTTCAGTGTTCCTATAGCCAGCTGAAGCTTATGCTTTCTGGAGTTGTGTCCTTGCAAATAAAGGGTTGATGCTTTGAACCCGTTTGTCTCTGCTGAACGGACCTGACCTGGTGAGTACTCTAAACTGGGAACCCAGAGCCAAAGGAGGATATTACACTGGAGAGCCATTGCCAATTTGAGTAGACCCCCTGGCAGGAGTGGGGAGAGGAGGAAAGAAGCTTGCAATGTCATTTCATTGTTTTCCCAGGCTCAGAGCATTTTATATGTTTAGTTTCTGCTGCGATCCTTGTGCTTTTTCTTGATGTTTTATTTTTAAAAATTGCATTGCCAAATCCCACTATTCCCCCACCTTTCCATTTAAAACAAAATATTGCAAGAGTTTTAAGCATTTTAAGTTAAAAAATAATTTCATTAATTGTGTTTGTGTGTGCCCTTTAAAAAGTTTTATGTCTCTATTACCTCACATTACATTTTATTACACACATGGCCTGGCCCACAAAGTCCCATTTGTGTCAGATCCATCCCTCCTAACCAATGAGTTCCACACTCCTGAATATATCTCTCCGATATGAATCATGAGAGTTTAATGGTCTTGGCTGCAGAGAATGAGAGGAGCTACATTTAAAGATTGCCCCTCCCCAGACACCTGGAGAATATATTTCTAGTTGGCTTTGTGACATAAAATAAGAAAAGCACCAAACAAATTACTTATTTTGAAACATACAGCTGTACAGTTCCATGAGATCACTGGTTAACTCATGTATGGTGTTCTTCAGTGTCACTATCTAAAATTTGTCAATTTTTGCTTTATTTTAATTAAGAACTAAGTTGCCACAAGTAATTAATTCTAGGCCTTTGCTGCATATTTACTGATACAGGCAACTTGGGATACATCTGATGAGAGAACAAGAAAGTGGGTCTTCCAGCAAAAAATGGGAGCAGCTGAAACAAAAGAATTGTCCTATTCTGCTCTGATTGGCATGGGTGGAGGAGATGTTATTAAGGAGTCCCAGGATCTGCAGGCTGCCAGACAGAAGCTAAGAAATGTGTCTTCAAAGTTGAAACTTCTGGCTAACAAAGCTGCCAACAGGTTAGATTAACTTTTGCTACTAGTAATAAATAATGCGTAGATCATTGACTTTTCCCAGAAATTTCAGAAACCATGGTCCTGACTCATACTCTTCATTTACAAATAGATTTCCAATCAGTTGGGTTAGTGTTATGCCAAACTGCAAGTTAGAATTTGAAGTTTTATCAGTCACGCTGCCTTTGGGACAAAAGCCCTAATTCTTGCTTCAGTCAATAGCATTAGTTTTAGGCATAGTGTAAACTGCAAGTATGCAGGTAGGATGTGTTTGTATTTTCCTACAGACTCTAGGAATTATAGGTGCTTTTGTACAGATGCCAAGAGATGCATCCCTTTAAAACTCAGTGACCAAATCTTGAGTCCCAGGTGGAAAGCTTTAGTTGGGAAGTCTTTTGCCTAGGGGAAAACTTCAGTGCCTCTTTCATCTTGACTGCAATGTGGGGAAAGTGATAGGGATAAATGGGCCTTTGATTCCAGCAGGAGAGGAGAATCAAAGTTTTGCGAAGCTCTTCTGAGAAAAGGTGATTTTAATGGAGTGATTTCAAGGATGTGAGAAAAGTAAAATCATACCGGTGTTTGGTGAGACAGTTCTAAGCATAAAGAAGATAAGGGACAAATGCAGAGGAATCTGAGGAAGCAGGATACTTTTGTATGCCTGAAGATTGTGGAACTGGGAAATTAGGTAATAAGCAAGGATATTGTGGGATACGGGGGGATGGGCACAAGGCCATGGAAAGTAAAAGTAAGAACTGAATGGACATCACATATCAGGACAACAAGAAGTGAGTTATTTCGGTAGCAGAATGATAGATAGAGATGAGAGGGCCAAGGTATCACCAAGGAGGGTAATGCTGAGTAGTCAAAGTGAAAATTGCACCAATCAAACATTATAAAGTATCATTAATCTACAATGTAAGCAGAATTTATGTATTTTTATGTTCTAATAGCCACCCGTGGTCTCCATCTATGTTGAATAAAATAGTTTGTTTATTTTTGAACTTGTGTGCCATTTTCAGAAGTATTTTTTTTATTTTATCAGATTTATATCCCGCCCTCCCCTAACGGGCTCAGCGCGGCTGACAACAGTTAAAAACCACATAGAATACTAAAAACAATATACAATAAAATCAATTCTTCACATTTTAACCATAAAATCCAAGATGCACGTTGGTGTTTCTCAATATCTATATTTGTCCAGTGGGACTGTCAGTGCTGTGGGACATTTGCTACCTCCCCTTAACTATTGAAGGCAAGTTTAAATAGTTCGGTCTTAGTATAAATTGAGCAGGTGATTTTGTCTCTTCCCTCAAGTCCCTGGGCTGTGCAGCAAAATATAATAACATGACAGGGTTGGACAGCCATAAACCTTCAAATAAGAAGAAAATAGATAAAGGGGCTGCTCAGCCAGAAAGGAAGAAAGAAAAATAGAGGGAAAATCCTGCATGTGAGGGAGGGGGCAAGATTGCCATACCAGCAAATCAAACAACAACACTGTTTGAGCGCTAAATCCTATGAGGATGAAGAATCAAGACAGATCTTGACTAGGTGTAATTTAAATTAATTAATTAAAAAGTAATGATTAGATAAATGACTAGAGAACAGTCTTCTGTTTTGATACATTTCTGTCAGAACACATGCTGTTACACTTTATACATGACAGGCATTTTTATTTATTCAGGCTGCCATTTGAAAAAACAGATGATGAAGACTTTGTTGAAATACAAAATGATATTGAAGAAGTTCTGTTGCATTTGCAAATGTTATCTGGCTTTTCCAACCTGGAGGCAGAGGTGAGATTAATGATGAGGGAAACAAAGCTTATTCAAGACATTTCTGATGTAGAAATTAATATAAAGTTAACTGTGGAGTTTTAACTATATTTACTGCATGCGAGCCAGAGCTATGAATGCAATATGAGCTTACAAGCTTTTAAAACCTATACCAAATATAATAACGTTATTAAAGTTATCAGGGGAAAAAAACAAACAACCATTTGTAGGTAGTTCAGATTTTTTTTTAGAGTTAAGCTGTTTGTCTCTAAATGCAGCAGTTTTCTATAGCAGCTGGAGTTGTTCTGAGCCACTTTCTTCCTACTTGTTTTCCTTTCTAGCTGAATTCAGAGCTACCACCCTTTAGTTCATTGACTGAACGGTTACTGAAACAAAATGCTGAACTGACTGGATTTGTCAGTAGACTGAGTGAGGAAAAGAACAATTTGAGAAATGTCATCATGAAACTGGAAGAAGAACTTAGACGATACCAGCACAGAAGACCCTCTGGAGATTCTGTATGTTTGTTCTTTATATGAATGCAAATTGTTTTTAGTGCTTGTTTGTATAAACAGAGTTTTATATATATTAAGCCCCATGGTGTTGGGGTTCTTGAAGCTTAGTAGCCTTTAGAAAGATAACCATAGTACTTGGTTATCATAAGCTGATTGACCAAACTATCTAAAATGTTTTAGAGGCCTGTATCTTGTGTATGTACATGTTGAGATCAGTTGTATCATTTTCTTGCACTGGTAGATGAAGATGGATGTTAGTCTGTAGCAGTAGAAAAGAGTCCAGTAGCACCTTAAAGACTAATAAAAATTGTGTTAGGGTATGACCTTTGAGGAGTCACTACTTATACCCTACCGCAAATTTTGTTAGTCTTTAAGGTGCTCCCAGACTCTTAAAATGTTCTTTCACTGTCAGTTTACTTTTGGTGGAGCTATGATAGTTTAAGTGGCCTACAGATTTTTACTTCACAGTTAACCTTCAACTTTTGTCCTGAGCTGATGTGCATTCTGATCCATCAGTTCCTCTCTTCCACACATACTAATGATTTCTGTCAAGCACAGGGGTGTTTTATCTCACAGTTTAGCAGGACAGCTCAGATGGCTAGGTTATATGTACACCATGAAAATTATCACTTGACATGTATTTACCCTTTGCCATACAAGTATTCTAACACACAAGAAAATGAACAGCTTAGGCTGTTGTCAGATTTGTGCATTTGGAAGAGTGCTAAAATTTTAAAAGGCTCCAGTACCTGGACTTCAGTTATACAGATTTCCTGCTTGTTGTTTTGTTGCCCTCCCTCAAGTTATGTAGAACCAGGGCTTTTTGGTTTTTTTAGCAGGAACACACAGGAGTTCAGTTCTGGCTGGCTTGGCATTGAGGGTGTGGCGTAATATGCAAATGAGTTCCCACTGGGCTTTTTCTACAAAAAAGCTGTGTGAAACAATGGTGCTGTCACCATAGCTGCAAATGAATTTCTGCTGGGCTTTTTCTAAAAAAAAAAAAGCCCTGTGTAGAACCTATGTGTATATGAGGCGAATTTTAGTTTTGTTTTTTACTTCAGAATATTTATATGCCACTTTTTCATCTGGAAGCTCAGGGTAGCAAAGAACAACACCTTACATTAAAACACCTTACAATAAAAACTATTAGGTTACAAAATACCAAAAAAAGCACACAGTAATCAAATAAAACTTTATGCAAATACTCACTGAAACAGAGAAGCCTTACTTACCCTTCTCAAGGTGAACAACGGTTGGATCAGGAAACTCATCCCACAGTATCAGAGTAGCTGTACAAAAAGCATATGGAATGGTGGCCAAATATCATCTTTAAGGAAGGTACTAGTAATAGATTTTAGCCCAAAGAGTAATGTATGCTTGGACTCATACAGGGATTCTACCCACCTGTCTTCCATTCCGTCTTTGGGAATAACATATACATGGATGACTTTCAGCTGGTGAGGCTCAATAAAGTAGATGTTGTTCATAAATGTGTGGCCCATGTGTGTAGAGTCAACCCTTGTCCTTTGTGGCTGTTGATATCGAGCCAGGCTTGGTTGGTCAGATGGACCCAGGAGATAATAAATGCCTTTTATTACCTCCTGGGTGTAAATCTTGGAAGCAGTGGTCCTATGCCCCCTTCTAAAGAAGGTATCCTTAATCCCCACTAACCTGAACTACTGCTGTCCAGTGGCTAGCATTATTTCTTTAGGCTGCTTGAGTGAGTGGTAGTACTCTTCATACTGGTCCATGTTTTGTGATGGCCTGGGTTTTTAATGCTGTATTTTAATTAATATATTTTTTAAAAGTTTATATTTTGTAAGCTGCCTTGGGGCAGTTTCCTGGAGAGGCAGCATAGAAAATTTATAAATACATTTATAAATAAAAGGTCTAGCTTGCATGATGTTTAAGCTCCCAGGTTAAAGGGACAAAAAATTCATACATGGTAGATGGTATTTATGTCTCTCATGTCTCATCCAACACAAGGAAGCAGTCCTTTCATTGATGTGAGCAGAACTCCACTTATTCTGAAAGGATTCTCTTCCATACTCGTACAAGCTCAAGCAAGCAAGGTGATACATTCCAAAACTTATGTGCTTATTCCTTGCATTTGTTTTTTTAAATTATCACAAGCCTTTTAGATCATCACTGTGCAATGGAGGAAATACCAGTACGCTTGTTTCTTCGGAAGGAGAGATCTGGAAAAGAGAGAAATTGACTATGCAGCAATCCTTGAAAGAGGCAGAAGCAGAGCTGGTCAAACTGAGAGCAGAGTTAAGGAATGAAGCTTTTCTGAGAGAACTGGGATCTGATTCAGAAAATGCTGCACTAAAGGTTGGAAACTTTTCATTTACTTTTTGGGGGGCCTTTTATTTCAATATCAAAGATTGGCCATGGGTTTTTCCCTCCCTATTAATCTGAAACATTCACACCCAAAGTAAGATAGGCCCTTTCTGTTGAAGGCTTTCACAGCCAGAGTTCATTAGTTGTTGTAGATTTTCTGGGCTGTGTGGCCATGTCATTGCAAGACCTGACGTGGCATTGTGAGATTTGACATTTCGCCAGCAACTGTGACTGGCATCTTTAGAGGTATAACCCAGAAAACTGGAGTTCTTTCTGGGTCAGAGTAAGAAGACGGTAGGCAGGTAATTTATATCTACTCAGGAAAGTTAGGTAGGGCTGAGTCATTTTCTTGTGGGAGTCATTTTGTGTTTTTCAGGACTGGAAGCTATGTCCTATTAATTTTTAAACTCTCTTCCTTCCTGTTGAAAATGTGTTTATGTTTATGAATTTCAGTGGCTTCCCTATGCAATCTAACATGGTAATTGAATGTGTTGTCCAACATTACAGTGGCTTGGAATAAGATATTGTGTCCTGTTTGTGTTAGGCTATGTTGTGAAGAAAAACAGTCTCCCACAAAAAAAGTTGTTTTTGCCATATATCAAAGGAATTACTGATGGGAAAATTTATGAAGAAACACAACCTACAAACAATATTCAGGCCCACTAGAAAAATACAACAGATGCTACGACTAGCGAAAGACAGAAGAGATCCCCTCACTTCTGCAGGAGTATACCACATACCCTGCAGTTATGGTCAGGTTTACATCGGGACCACGCAGCGTAGCATCAAGAATAAAAGAACATAAAGGACACTGCAGACGTGGCCAACCTGAAAAATCAGCAGTGGCTGAATATAGCCTAACTCAAACAGGACACCGTATCTTATTCCAAGCCACTGTAATGTTGGACAGCACATCCAATTACCATGTTAGATTGCACAGGGAAACCATTGAAATCCATAAACATAAACACAATTTCAACAGGAAGGAAGAAAGTTTAAAAATGAATAGGACACGGCTTCCAGTCCTGAAAAACACAAAATGCTCTACATCTTACATCAGCACTATAGATAAGATTGGAATTTCAATTGCCAATCCATATACAAAAGAACCCCCAAAGGAAATCTCCTCCATTAACAGGTCGCAGACTGGGAGGCTCCCTCAAGATAATGACTCAGCCCTACCCAACTCTCCTGAGTAGATATAAATTACCTGCCTACCATCTTCTTCTTACTTTGACCCAGAGAGAACTCCAGTTTTCTGGGTTATACCTCTGAGGATGCCAGTCACAGTTACTGGCGAAATGTTAGGTCTCACAATGTCAAGACCACGGCTGTACAGCCCAGAAAATCTACAACAACTAGTAAGTACCTTTATTACTTACACTTAGTTTAGCCAAATGCACATTATTTGCCATTGTAGTTTTTCTGCAGAATAAATAAAAGAAATTCTGTATGTGGTCAGAATTCCATGGAGCAAAGATCATGGAAGTAGGATCTCCTCCCCACACCAGCCAAAAAAAGGAGTTGGTGCACCTGAAGCTGTAATTGCTAAGAGCAGCAGCTGCAAAGAGGCTGGACTCTGATAAGTGAGGGAAAATGAACTGCATATGAATGCCAGGCTCAACATATCAGTTGTTTCTTACTTCATTATTAATTTCCTTTCCATTCTAGAGAATTTATGGCAGGTACTTGAGAGCAGAGAGCTTTCGGAAGGCTCTCATGTATCAGAAGAAATATCTGCTGCTTTTACTGGGTGGCTTTCAAGAGTGTGAAGAAGCTACCTTATCTCTCATTGCAAGAATGGGTGGGCAGCCTTCCTACACAGACCTGGAGCTTATTACACGCCGTCCAAAGGGCTTCACACGTTTCCGGTCAGCAGTTAGAGTACTAATTGCAATTTCAAGGTATGGCTTGTATAATAGAAACCATGATCCGTAACAGGGACAAAAACCATAGTTAGAACCATGATCCTATGTTGTAAAATGATTTTAAAAGTATCTGCTATATTTTACATCTGAACCATTGTGCATTAGCTAAATATTCATAATTAGAGAAAGCACAAATAGATTGTATATTTTAGTATTAGCAAGAGAAAGGCCTATGATCAAGGCCTATTAGCAAGGGAAAGGCCCATATACTTTGCAAAATAGTGAGCCAAATCACCGTGATTTCCCCCTTTCTGAATGTCAGGTTTTTAATATTGTTTAATTTCTTTATGACTTAATTGTTATATACCGTTCCTGTTGCTTCATAGAAACAGCCCCATCATTTGAAAAATCATATCAGTATAAATCGGATTTCCTTGATTTGTAGGGACACCATATCAGCTGTTGCATAGCATATCTATGACTCATAATGTGCATGTTAGAAGCAGAAGCACATTACCATTTTTTCTGTTTTGTTTTAAAATGCAGAATGAAGTTCCTTGTTCATCGGTGGCATCGAATCACAGGTTATAGCTCAGTAGGCACCAGCAGAGATAGTTTTAGCCAGAACACGGGTACGTAAAAGGTTAATGGATATATCTTCTGAGATTATGCATTGCAGTCCTTTTCCTTCTTGGAGCTGGAAAAACTTGCTCCTATGAACTGATAGTCCTGGAGTGGCCAAACTGTGGCTCGGGAGTCACATGTGGCTCTTTCAACATATTATGTGGATCTCAAAGCCCCCACCTCTACCCTGTCAGCCTGCTTGGAGAAGGCATTCGTCTCTCTGAATCACTTCTCCAAGCCAAGCCACCTGGAGGTTTGGAGAATGCATTTAAAGTTGCTTTCTTTCCACCTCTCCCTCTCTATTTTCCTTTCTTCCTTGCAGCTCTCAATCATCTGACATCCATGACTTGTGGCTCTGAAACATCTGATGTTTATTCTGTGTGGCTCTTATGTTAAGCAAGTTTGGACACCCATGATAGTCCTTTCTCTATATGGAATCTCCTTTATAGTACACTGTATTATGTAGAGAACTGATTGAATGTGATACATGAAGCTTGTGTGGTGTTGAATAGGAACTGTGAGATCCCACACTGCTATGTAATCTCTCTGGGTGACCTTGACCCAATCACACACTCTCAGCCTAACCTATGTCACAGTGTTGTTGTAAGCATAAAATGGAGGAGAATAATGTAAGCTGCTTTTGGTCCCATTGGGGAGGAAGATGTAGTTATAAATGAAGTAAAATTTAAAATAAAAAGTGATGTTTAGAACAAAAGTTATTTAGGATGTAGAAATGTAGTAGCTTTCTCTAAAGCATTGGTCTCCAGCTGGAGAGTTTCGCCATAGGATCGTGTCATGATCTTACTTACAGTGGCCATGTCTGTAGCTCCAGCACTGGGGAGACCAGGACAAACACCTGGGGGACCCCAGCTCAGATTCCCACTCTGCCATGGAAGCTTGCTGTGTGACTTTGGGCAAGTTGCTTCCTTCCAGCCTAACTTACCTCACAGAGCTGTTGTGACAATAAAATGGAAAATAAGAGAATGATGTAAAATGCTTTGGGTCCCCAGTGGGGAGAAAATGCATTAAGGAATTATATCTATAAACTATAAGAAATGTGTTCCTTGAAAGTAATTAATAAAACTGAGCTTCTTTGCTTATCTATAGCTCTTACTTATTATTTTCTTATGTAGGCAATGAACTATCTGGTGGTCTGGAGCTCTTTGGGGAACAGAGACATTCTTATCGATCCAGATCAGAGCTGGAATCTCTCAGATCTCCTCTAAGTTACCAACATAGGTAAATTACAATTTCTGTTCTTTTCCTGCATTTAGAAAAAATTCTAAAGCAAATGAGCTTGTAAAACAAATCAGAATGTAGCTTGCTGTTCACCATTCAATGTCAAGAGTTCCTCTTGCCGTTTTGCTTCTCGCTTTGCAAGCTATCTCTGTGTAACAAATTAAGCATTTTTTTCATCCTGATCTCTGGGATGGCCAAGGCCATCTCAGCCTGATATATGTGCACCTGCAGGGGGCCTGGGAAAGAACACTGGAGGAGGGACTGCCTGCTTTGTGCCTTGGGTTCGAATGCATAACGGTTTAAGCTTAAGCTATAAGTAGAGGGCATTTGCCCACCAGTGTTAATTTCCACAAGAACCATCTTGCCCTAAAGACCTGCCAGTAAATCATTAAAGACTATTCTTTGAATTGCCTGGTGTTGATTGCTGAACTGTTGGGGACTTAACATTCAGACCCTTTCAGCATGTTCAGAGGCAACATAACCACACACACCCCCAAAGTACCAAAAGGAGAGGCATTACCTTATAATATGGTATGCAAGATCCCAGAGACATCTGCTTAGCTACCATGTGAAACCAAGGCTGGTCTTTGTATCTGGTAGCAAGGCACTTCTTCCACAATTTTTAACTAAATACACATATCTGGAACTCTATTGTTTTATGATAATATCTGCAAACTGTTACTTGTTTTTCTTTTTTATCAGTAATACATTTATTTATTTATTTAAAACATTTGTAGGCCATCTTTCCACTCAATTCAGGGTCCTAAGGCAGTGAACATTAAACATTTGATACATGAAAGAGCGTTTAAAATACAAATATATATAAAATATTAAAAACAAATAAAATGTAAGATAAACTCATACAAATGTTAAACACATAAAAACACATTAACAGGAAGCAGAGGTAATAAGTTAGTACGGGAATGCAAAACAAAACAAATCTTCACCCACTGGTGAAAACAAGGAGGGAGGGAGGGAGTTCCAGTTTTGGCACCATGTCCCGGAAGGCCTTTTCTTGGGTAGTCTCAAGTGATGGGGGCATCTGAAACATCCTCATTGGTTCTTAGGAGTAAGATTTTTCCTTCCAGAATTAAAAAAAAAATGTTAAGCATACTCCCTAGATATACTTGCCACAACTAAGAAACCCACTGATCTCCTGGAAGGTAAGCTACTGCCTTAAGGGGGATGCAGTTGGGGGAGGGGGGACCCAGGGAGTATCAAAGAGTACTCAGAATGTTTAAGGGATTGAAACGTCTTCAAGTGAAAGCTAGCAGATTCATGGCTAAAGGAGAGAAGTTTATAACATCGGTATAGAATGAAACCATTCAATGCCTCTTAATTAGATCTAATTCATGTTCACCCAAACAAACCGATTGGCAGTAGTATCATAGGACTGATGTCCACTAGCTTGGGGGGGATTGTCATTGGTGGTGGTTGTGGTGTTTTGTTGTTAAGAACTGGACAGTTTCATAGAATAGGCCCATCAACAGCAACTAAATAATAACAGCTAAATTGAGGTTTATTTTGAATACTAGATGTAGGGGATGAGCAGTGCAGCAGCTCTTTCCTTCATACCTTGCCTATGGCCCCCTACTAACATCTTGTTAGCCACTGTAGTAAACAAGATTCCAACTTAGATGAACCTTTCATCTCATTCCGTTAAGGTGCTTTGCAGATCTGGGTATTTGATTGGCCAATTTTTATACTATGAAGTGCATTGAAGACCCTTTAAAACCTTTTCATCAATATTTTTCATTGCTTCTCTCTTCATCCCAAGGTACCACGGCGTCCATACTGATTTAAGCCCAGTTTCCCTTGCATGTTCTCAACTACAGAATTATGATCCTGACAGAGCATTAACTGATTATATCAGTCGTCTGGAGGCTTTACAGAAGCGCCTTGGAACTGTACAGCCGGGTAAATATTGCTGCATTTAATATAGCAGTTCTGTAGTTTTAGTTTACTTTCTTATGACTGTCTTGTTAGTATTTGAACATTTACATGACAATTGAGTTCATTGTAGAAGGCATTTAATTATTGGTGCTTATTTTATGATCAGATTTTGTATTTATTTTCTGGCTTTATAGCACCAGCTTCATACGCACAACTGCACTCTGGTATCAGAAGATAATCTTTGCAACGTCTTCACCGCTGGTAGTGACATCAGAGAGAAATGCCTTCTGCGAATCTGTGCTCCTGCTGTGCTTTTGTATAATGTGTATATTGTGGGACCAACATGAACACAGCTCAATGATTGTACGCAGTTCACCTTGCTGGCACCTCCACATTGACTGGAACTTCTGTATATAGGTACTTTTGTGGTCATTCAAGCCTGATCATTAAATTACATGTATATTTGTGGGAATGCTAATTTAAACAATTAAATTATTAAGAAGTGTGTATTTATCACATGGATGAGAGGATGAAACTTATGTATTGGGATTGCTGAATGCATAGTTGCAAGTGCACAACTTTTTCTGATAAGGCTACTTGAAGGACTTTTCATGATTTTATCCTATTTGCTACTGGCACTGCAGAGAGAAATATCACTTGTAGAAACCTATTTTTGTAAAGGTAGAAGTTTTGAATTTTATGGGTATTTTGTCAAAAGTACTGAAATAAAGATGATTTCATCCTTTTAATACTCTAGTGTTTGGAAGTGTGGGGAGAAAGCGTGATGATCTGAATCATGCCATTAAAATATTTTCACTTGACACTGACAGACAAGTCACACTTAGGCCATCAGGCAAGTTTCCACTTCCTTTCTGCCCGTTATCATTGGGATGAGTGTGATTTTTTTATAACATATTGAATGTGTAATGAATGTTTCTTTGAAATCCAGGCTGATAGCTTTTGCAGTACTTTCTATTTTAATTATTTATGTCATCACAGTATACTACACTACTAGCCCCACTGGAAGCAGTTTTGCTTATACAGCTCTGTGTATAAAATGTTAATTTGTATTGAGTTTTTCATTTTAAAAAATGGGATTGCTTCTGGATAGAATGATATTAATACAGCCTTAGTGGAATGAACACAAATGCAAGTTAGTTGCTCTCCATTTCTGAAATATAGGCATGGTTGATATATGCCTCAGTTGATGGCAAAATGAATTTACCACGGAAAATGTCATTTTAAAAGGCTGCCTTAAGAGGTAATTTGGTTTGGGGTGGAAGATCCCTATGCAAGACAATTGTTGCATCAGTTGGGAATAGTGATCGCAATACTATGAAGTTCAGCACATGTGTGAGTGGAAGCCTTCCCGTATATCATTTCAGGAAACTTTCCCCAAAAGGTATGAAGTCAAAAGAAAACTGAAAGGGAGACAGAAGTTCCTTCTGTAGATTTATAAATTAAACATACTATCATGGATGCAGAGAACTCAAATGAATTCAGTGGGGCAGTGTTTTTCCAGAGGATTAATTTCTTGTCATCTAAAGCTGATGACAAACTCAAATGTGAAAGCGCTAACTACACACAGACTCCTGTATTTAATTAAAAATTTTAATGAGGTCTTAGAACATCAAGTCACTCCAATGACTACATTTTAACAACTGACAATCCTAATCACTGATCTCCACATTAGTAGGACTAAACAAACATCACGTGTCTGCCAAAAAACTAGCAATGGCTCAGTTCCTGTATACATTTTATCTGCATGAGAAACTAGCAGATTCCATTGCCATATGCTTGACTCCTCCAGGTTTATTTTCTCCAGGGCAGGACGATTCTCTCAGAAGACACATGCTGAATTTTCCACAAAGGAGAGGATAAAAGGTTTTAACAAATGATATTCTTTAAGAAAAAATGTAAGGACTAATTTTAGGAGGGACGATCAATGTTTCCTCCAAAACAACAGTGACATTTCCAAGGCCTGCAGCTCCCATTCTTACTGATTTGTGGCTTCATCTAAACTTAAAGAAGCTCCCACAGTAAAGCTCTAAAACTCAGTTGAACTTAGCATCACTTTACTGCAGCAATTTAGACTTTTCTTAAGGGTTCAAGAACAGCAGATAAAACTCCTAATTTGTGTTAAAAGATGGGAGTCTAAAAACCTACTCAATATTAGTTTTGTAACACAGCATCCATTTCATTCCAGAGTTAACTGAATTCGAATTTTAAAGCCTGAAATAATTAGGAATGCTTATTCAAATTACATAATTAGAATGTAAAGCAAGGAACAGACTTCCAGGTATTCTAAGAAGACATCACATTTTTTCACAGCAGTACAAACACAGACCAATGCCCTCTGGTTCAGTCTTCACATCATTATTTGTCCAGAAATGACTCTGTAGATCAGCTGGAGAAATCTGTATTGTGTAATCTCCTTTTGTATCTAATAACAGGGTTATTGGGTGTGTGGATCATAGTGGTATAATTTATAGTAGGAAAATATCCATCCACCAAATCAAATTCATACAAATGCAGAAGAGTTGACCAAATTGTCTTAATTTGAACATAAGCAAAGTTTTCTCCAATACAACGGTGACGACCTAAAAAGAAAGAAGCCAAAAAATTTAAGGTTCCTTAAATAAGTTTGTATTTAGAACTGTATATTGGAACTTTTATATGTCCATTTTCTTACATTTATCTTCTGAGAGAAATGGAAACTCTTGGTAATCATATTATAGTTAACATTTAACTGATTTACAGCACAATCCGGGGGGGGGGGGGGAGTCTTTTGGGAGCAGACGAGCTGCTACATGGGCGCAGGAAGGGTGTACGCCGACGTACGACTGGTGCCGCCACAGTGGAGGTACGTGGGCAGGGGGCCGCCCGAGCGCGGGCAGAAGTGAGGTGGAGGAGGGGGTGGAGTTCGGGGCGTGGCCAGGCTTAGGCGGCTTTCTGAGCAGTTTGGCCCATGACAACCCCCCCTCTTAAGAGGCATAATATCACGCCTGCAAAAATAGCAGCGTGTCCCATAGGCACTCGTTGAAACCAAAAACAAAGGTTGTCGCTGCGGAAGCTCACAAACCCCTTAGGGAGCGGCGTGATTGCCTCACCAATCCCCTTGCGCCTCGGCCTGGCAACCAATCGCGGCCCCCCCTCTCCTAGAAATACTTCCGCTCTGCCTTACACAACTCAGTTGTTAGAGACAGGTTCGCGAAGCGGGAAGTTCTGCCGGCGAGCTCCCAGCCATACAGACTTAGAGTGAGGGACAGGCAGCCACATCGGTGATGGGTTTTGCACCACGCGGTTGCTTTGACAGTATCTTTGACTTGCAAGGCGGAGAGAGAGGTCTCTCCCCTGAGGCTAACTGCTCGTTTCCAGGTCTCCACAGGTTCTGGGCTCCCGGAGGCTCTGCATGCGAGGACTGTCACCCATGGCTGGGCAAGTTCCACTGTCCCCCCCCCCCACCATCCTCCCTCTCCCCTCGCTCTCGACCACTCAGTGTGCAAGCATCTCTGGCACTTGAACCCGGCAGGGGGCATCTGCTGAACCCACTTTCCCTGTGCTGCTGCCTGCTCCCTTCCCTTTGTCTGCCCTCTGCCGCATTCCCAACCCCTGGAAAGGCGGGGGAGGGGGGTGGCAGCTGCCCCAATACAGGGAGGTGGGTCAGAGACTGTCCCTTTGAGCGCCCGACTGAAATGCAGCCTGCTCTTCCAGCTGCTGCCCTTGCAGGTGCTTCTGATCTGTCTCCGTTTTGCAGGTGGGACTCCAACCACCACCACCCCACTCCCTCAGCTGCTTCTGCCTGCTGCTCAGAATGGAGCCCTGCCCATGACGAGACTGCCCAGCGCGCTCCAAGGATAGTGTTGCACTCTGTTCTGGAAAAATAAAGTCTGAGCTGTGCACTCTGTTGCCTCTCCTGCTTGGCATCTGCTATACATTCCTGGGGCAAACCCCCCCCCCGGTCAACGGCATCTCCAAGGGAATGCCTGGGAGGGTGGGCAGACTTGGTTCTTAGGGGGTGGGGGCAGATGGGCTATGAGCCACCACACTGCCCCCCAGCCTGCTTGGGCTGATGGCCTACCCGACCACACAGGGTTGTTGTGTGCTGGGCACTTGGGGGGGGGGGGCGCTGAAGTGGATGCATGCCAAGCAGCACATAGCAGGGGGCGGCAGCAGGGCAACACTGGGGGGTGGCTCCAGGGGGTGTCTTTCGGACTTCGTCTGGCTGCTCCCAGACACACATTCCAGCCACTGTCTAGAACAAAGAACTCCTGCACTTGGCACTTTCTGCTTGTCCGCGCATGCCTCTGCCGACCAGCCTGCCATTGGCAGAGTCTGACAGCGGGATGGAGTGGGGGAATTGACAGCCTCTCAGGCGCGAGCTTTCCACCCCCTTGCCCAGTCACGTGCAACAGGCTGGCCAATCATGTGGTCCCACGCAAGCCTGTGCCTCCCCCGCCTCGGCGGAATCACCATGGCGATGGGTTCTCTCTCACTCAGGCTGCTCTTCCCCCTCCAAGCGTGGCGTAACATCTCCCCTTTGGATGCCAATGAGCAGCGCCATAGATCTGCCCACGCCCGAGCAGCCAGCCACCACATATGTCTGGATTGGGCTGTTAATTGGCTTGCATTTTAGGGGCTAACTTTAGAGACAAATCTTTCATTTTTCCAAGTGCAAGAAAGAAACATACTGCAGAACAGATCTTGATTAATAGTTTTTTAAAAGAGAACCAGTACAAACAGCAATATTGCAGACAAATGTAAATTTTTATCCATAATTTAGGCATAATTACTGCAAGAAACTTACCAGCACCAAACGGTATGTATGCAAACTTCTCTCCAGCAGCAGCAGGGCTATCCTGGAGGTAACGGTCTGGTTTGAAGCTTACATTTTCTACCCAATAGTCCTTAAGTCTTTGATTGACAGTGGGAGACACACAAACTTGATGCCCAGGTGGAATTGTATATCCAGCAACAGTCTAGGAGCAGTTAAAAAGCAAAACCTTATTTGTAAAAGCTGTTATGCTCCAATACAATGATGGCGACCTTAATCTCACTTTTAGATAGAGCAGCACACTGCTCACTCCCTTTATTAACTAGTAAATATGAAGTTTTTCCCATCAAGTTGAAGAATGCAATATCTGAAATAAGCTACTGGAAGTGAAAAAACTCCCACATTTATATCACCTTTTCTCCAAGGAATATCAGCAAACCAACAGATGATGTCTTCTTGCCATACACCAGTGCACCCCAAGAAGTGAGATACCAAGGTATACAGAAGTATCATAAAGAACCAAGGATCCACTTGTGAGCTAGGAAGCTGTGTCGAGCCATTGGGAAAGGCAGGATAGAAGTGCTTTAATAAAAAAAACTACAGGCCAATTCTGGCTGAATTCAGACCTCACAGTAAGCCAAAGGTTATAAACTTATGTTTTTATTAGTCCAGTGCTTTAGTGTAATGGCTGAATGCAGGCTGCTGCTTAAACTGGTACGAAAATGAATATTCAAAATCATGCTCTGTACCTGGCTCACACTTGCTGCAGTACCACCACATCACTCATTCTCCTAAGAAATAAAAGGGAGAGCTGTCTATGGGGGGTGGAGGTATGGCAGTAGGTGGACTGTTTTTGAATGTAACACTGTTTTGTGGGAAATAATTTCCAACAAAGTTTAGAATATGGTAAAGTGACAAAGAGAAAAGATTCCTTCCAAGTAAGTATTCATTGCAGGCTTAGCAAGTTCACACTGCCAGAATAAGAAATCAGGGAGTCAAAACTCCTCCTGTTTTTTCATACTTTACAAGAATTGTGAGTCAAGCCCTGACCGGCCCAGGCATCTTCTCAGACCGCATAAGCTAAGCAGGGTTAACTCTGGCAAGTACTTGGGATGGGAGACCATGAAATACTGAAGGCAGGAACAGGTTTTATTCAGCCACCTCTCTGAATATCCTCTAGGCCCTTAGTAGGGGTTGGTCACCAGACCAGGTGCATACACACACACACACAAAAATACAAAAAAAGTTGTGAGCCAAGAATTGAAAAGCAACTTAGAAACATCATAATATTGTCCCAAGCTGCCCTAGATTCATAATGCTACCCCATAACATGTTATTCCAAAAACAGATACACCACTGAATATATACAAAAGGTTCTTACTTGTGGAGTTCTAACCATCCTCATCATAGTCATTATAGGAGGCCTAAGTCTTAGCGTTTCTTTCAAGCAGCTGTCCAGCAAACTCATATCCTTGAGCTAAAACAAGTAAAATATTTGTTACTTTCCATAGTAAAAATATTTCACATACAGTCACGTTAACATGGTTGTAATTTTCTCTACTAGGAACTCAAGCAGTAAACTAGCCCTAAAATTTGTGTCTCAAGCACACCACCAGAAATGTATTCTCTTTGAAGCAGTCCTTAATATCATAAGATATTTTGTCAATGATGCAGAAAAGAAAACACTATATGCTATGGATAACAAAATACATGCATCTCTGTAAAGGAGAATGTTGCCAAAGCACATTCAACAACCCTTCACATATAATTGTGAATCAGAGTTTTTCCTATAGCCATGCTGTTAAGATCTCAAACTGAGATGATACCAAATTATATCCATTAATTGAATAATGGAATTTGCCTAACATTTTGGCAGAAACACTATATGAGGAGCAGAGGAAACTGGGAACATCTGAGCCAGCTGCATTAGGCCTGGGCTGAGCATCTGCCATTCCCCTTTACCAGGTACCTGAGGTCAAGGCATGGTCCAAGATGCAAGCCAAAGGCCTCTTCTCCCCTAGCTTGCATCCATGGCCCTGTGCAAGTTGTGCCAACAGAACCAACACCAACCTTGGACAATTTTGCATATTATCACCTACTTCAACAGTGCACTATGTGCCTTTTGAATGGTGTGTATTTAATTTTCATTATTCTGCATACTTTGATTTGTAAGCCACCGAGTCCCCGAGGTGGGAGATAAACCAGTTAAAATAAATATTAAATGTATTACTTGAAAGTGAGTTATATTGTGACTAATAGGAGTCACTGCAAAATAAATATTCACTGGGTTGAGCTGCGTGTTTTTAGTACAAATAGATACATAATGACAAGATTAGATGCACAAAGATTCCTGTTCACAGCTGGAAAATGGGTACCCCCCCCCACACACATATTTTCATTTGTGCTTTGCTAAGAAAAAGTAACTGGAAAGTGCATGTAGCACTTACAAGGAGAGTAAACAGATGTTTAATTTTTCAGTGACTGTATTAGATGGATGAAATAAAGGAAACTACAACCCTCAGCTTGCAAGACCTGAGCAAGGCTGTTAACAACAGGATAAGAACATAAGAAAAGCCATGTTGGATCAGGTCAATGGCCCATCCAGTCCAACACTGTGTCACACAGTGGCCAGTATATATATACATATATATACACACACACACACGCACTGTGGTTAATAGCCACTGATGGACCTCTGCTCCATATTTTTATCCCATCCCCTCTTGAAGCTGGCTATGCTTGTAGCCACCGCCATCTCCTGTGGCAGTGAATTCTACATGTTAATCACCCTTTGGGTGAAGAAGTACTTCCTTTTATCCGTTTTAACCTGACTGCTCAGCAATTTCATTGAATGCCCACGAGTTCTTGTATTGTGAGAAAGGGAGAAAAGTACTTCTCTCTCTACCCTCTCCATCCCATGCATAATCTTGTAAACCTCTATCATGTCACCCCGTAGTCGACATTTCTCCAAGCTAAGGAGCCCCAAGCGTTTTAACCTTTCTTCATAGGGAAAGTGTTCCAAACCTTTAATCATTCTAGTTGCCCTTTTCTGCACTTTTTCCAATGCTATAATATCCTTTTTGAGGTGCGGTGACCAGAACTGCACACAGTATTCCAAATGAGATCACACCATCAATTTATACAGGGGCATTATGATACTGGCTGATTTGTTTTCGATTCCCTCCTAATAATTCCCAGCATGGCATTGACCTTTTTTATTGCAATCACACACTGTCTTGACATTTTCAGTGAGTTATCTACCACGACCTCAAGATCTCTCTCTTGGTCAGTCTCTGCCAGTTCACACCCCATCAACTTGTATTTGTAGCTGGGATTCTTGGCCCCAATGTGCATTACTTTGCACTTGGCCACATTAAACCTCATCTGCCACGTTGACGCCCACTCACCCAGCCTCAACAGATCCCTTTGGAGTGCCTCACAATCCTCTCTGGTCCTCACCACCCTGAACAATTTAGTGTCATCTGCAAACTTGGCCACTTCACTGCTTACTCCGAACTCCAAATCATTTATGAACAAGTTAAAGAGCATGGGACCCAGTACTGAGCCCTATGGTACCCCACTGCTTACTGTCCTCCACTGCCAAGACTGCCCATTTATACTCACTCACTGCTTAGCCAGTTTTTGATCCACAAGAGGACCTGTCCTTTTACTCCATGACTCTCGAGCTTACTAAGGAGCCTTTGATGAGGAACTTTATCAAAAGCTTTCTGGAAGTCAAGGTAAACAACTTCTCCTTTGTCCACATTTGTTCACCCCCTCAAGGAATTGTAACAGGTTAGTGAGACAAGATCTTCCCTTACAGAACCCATGCTGAGTCTTCCTCAGTAACTTGTGTTCATCAATGTGCCTACTCATTCTGTCCTTAATGGTTTCTACCAACTTTCCCGGTATTGAAGTCAGACTGACTGGCCTGTAATTTGCTGGATCTCCTCTAGAACCCTTTTTAAAGATGGGGGTGACATTTGCTACCTTCCAGTCCTCAGGAACGGAGGCAGATTTCAATGAAAGATTACATATTTTTGTCAGGAGATCCACAAGTTCAACTTTGAGTTCTTTCAGAACTCTTGGATGTATGCCATCCGGACCTGGTGACTTATTAGTTTTTAATTCATCAATCAGTTGTTGGACCTCCTCTCTTGTCACTTCAATCTGACTCAAGTCTTTCAACACCCCTTCCAAAATTAGTGATTCTGGAGCAGGCAAACACTTCTCATCTTCCACAGTGAAGACGGAGGCAAAAAATGCATTCAGCTTCTCAGCCATTTCCCTATCCTCCTTCAGTAATCCTTTTACCCCTTGGTCATCCAAGGTCCCCATCCTGGCTGGTTTCCTGCTTCTAATATATTTGAAGAATTTTTTATTGTTGGTTTTTGTTTTTTGCAATATGCTCCTCATAGTCCCTTTTTGCCTGCCTGATCACAGTCTTTCATTTGATTTGCCACAGCCTGTGTTCCCTTTTATTAATCTCATTTGGACTAGGTTTCCACCGCTTAAAGGAGTCCTTCTTACCACCTTTTACAGCTTCCATTACTTTATTAACCATGCAGGCCTTTTCTTATACCTGTTTGTGCCTTTCCTAACTTGTGGTACATATTGGTATATAGATTATGTCTTGGAGGTAATTAATTCATCGGATCACCGTTAAGTCAGAGGTGACTTAGCGGCACTTAACATACAACTGACTGAAAGGGCAATTTAGCCCATCCTACTTTAATTTCTGCTCCTTAATATCGATGCCTGAAGGAAAGTCTGTTATACAATTCTGATGCTTGCAACACTTCCACATCAAGTTCTGAAGTCATTTAGTCTCCAAATAATTCTGCCTACAAGTTTCAGTATTATACAACTGTGCCATCTGTACAGATAAGCAAGGAATTACAAACCCATACAAACCTGATCATAATGTAATGGTGGGAAATTGTCTCCACACACTGTTTTTTGCTCCCTGTAACACCTTTCCTGGAGTGATTTGTCTCTAGCCAAAAAAAAGCCAAGCCAGGCACTGGTGGTTGAAGATGTGTGCTGCCCTGCTAACAGCAGCCCAATCAGCAGCCCAGCAATTTCATCATCTGTCAGGTGATGCCCATCCCTAGATAAGAAAAAGGAAATCTACTGGTTAAAACATGCATCCTGAACACAATTTATCTACTCTTCATGACCAGGCTGCTTCAAATACAGATCAACAAGAAACATACAAAAGGCAGTACAATTTCATATTAATAGAAGAAACAGGAGACTTCGGACTCTTGCCAAGATGAAAACAAGCTCTGAATTCTCTAAGAATGAGAGGCCATGCAAATTCAGAAGTATATGACAAACTAATTATCCTACAAATGTAACCAATTTCAGTATACAAGATCCAGGGCAAATATGACTTTTCACTGACTAATTAATCCTATTTCTCACAATGCAGGATCAGTTTCATGAGATTCATATTTGGATCTTTAACAAAATAATTAATTTAGACAAATCATCTCGGTAAGACCTTTTGAGGGAATCACAGCTCATGGGTTTGATCTTTGATGCACAAAGTGAAGCAGTTTGATCCACTAGACTCCTGCCTATCATTATCATAGGCAATCACATCTGTATTCTTTCTGTTCCACAGAATCCATTTTAGCAATTAAGAATTAAAAAGCCCCTTTCAAGTCAAAAAAGGTCAGGTGTTGGGAGGCTACTGGCATTTTGTGCCATGTTCCTGTTCTGCCTGAAGTATTAGCTGTATTTATTTCAGTAACAGTTCTTCAACCCTGAAGTATTAGCTGTATTTATTTCAGTAACAGTTCTTCATCCCAGATCCAACTCTCGTCCTAATTTACTTCATCCAGATACATCGCTTTTCTTGATAACATGAATTTTAGCTTCCTTTAAAGCCCAGCTTCCTAAAGTCTGGCCTATAAACTTCAGCTGTTTTTTACAAATCGCAGCCCAAACAACATTACGTACTTGTAAGTGACATCCAGTAGAGTCTGAAGCATGTCATCCTCTCTTTTCAGGGACTGTCGGCGTTTCTGAATTACTTTGTAGAAGATACTCTTTATTTTTTTGTGGGCTCTATCTCTTCGCCTGCAATTAAAAACATCTAAATAATACAAAGTAACTAAATACTTGGCCTACAGATCTGGTTTTGACAAATTTATACATACTGGTATAAAACTTAACAAGAAGAAATTTTATTTATAGTCCACCTGTATTTCTATTCAAAAACAAACATGAATGTGTCTTGTTTCGAGGTCTAGTTTAAAAGGTATATAATTTAAGGTAGTTCAAAGGAAGCAACTGAAATGCAGTGGGAAGACAGCTGGACATGTGGATAAACACCTGCCTTACCTATGAAGTGCCTTGCCTTCGGGCATGATACTAAAGTTATGGAAATTGACAGCCTTGTTGAATGCTAAAATGTCACTCCTAAATATGCTCCTTACAAGAAGACAAGGATACAAACACAGAAATGTAAATAGAGAGTTGACAGGAGAGGCAGTTGTGACCCACCAAGATTACAAAGTTGCTTACAAACAAAAAACCTGAAATCCAGCAATATGAAAAGGGGGTGGGGTGGGGGTTATCCAGTATAAATGAAACAGATTTGAGAGCTTAACAGCCAGATAATTCAGCACATTAATCCACACTAACAGTTTCAAAACCCCTATGAAGATGAAATCATTTTTACCGGATTCCTGATTTGTTCTTTATTAATCGACAACAGGCTCTTAAGATACAAAATTCAATCTTAAACACACACTCTAGTACAAGAAATCTTCCTAATTTCTGAAGAGAGCCTGCTCCAAATTACATACAGGCACTCAAACTGCAGGATAAAGGCTAGACAAGAATCAAAGGCTACATTCCAATGCATACTTGCGCAGAAATTAGTAGACGTGCATAGGCTCATGCTGCACATCTGTGAAAGATTAGGCTAATGTGGTTAGGATTTCACATTCTTTTGCAATGTGCCAAAAGTGGGGGGAGGGGGAAATCTGCAAATTCAAAACTGATCTCCTAACACTGCTTTTGCAATAGAGAAGCTCCAAGAGCACCAGTATAGGAAGGACCTATAAATGTCTGAACCCCAAGTTTGAACCCCACATCATTTCTTCCTGTGACTGGGAAAAGCCAGAGGCAACACTGGCATCAGAAGCAGAGGCACTATTGATGATGCTGGACTGGAGGATTCATTACTCAGGCAACACGGGAAGGAGTGTCCACTGTATTGTCTAATGTACCACTTTCAGAAAGGATTTTCAATAGGAATGTGAGATAATGGTGTCTCCAGCATATGAAAATCAAACAGATGCTAGGAAAATAAGTCAACATTTAAACTGAATAGTGTTTTAGCAAGACTGAACATGATCTGAATTGGAACGCTGGTGAAATGAAACATCCAAGGCTATGATGATTTAATTCCAGAGCAGTAGCAGTCTATTGGAGAAAAATAAAACAGAACTCCACTGGTACCTTAAAGCATAACAACACTTATTCCAGCATGAGCTTTCATGAGTGAGGGCTCACCTCGTCAGATACAGTGAAGAGGAAATCATATTCCAACTTTTTATAGAGAACATTTGTTCTAGAAATATGATTTCTTCCTGATAGCATCTGAAGAAGCAAGCCTTCACAAAAGCTCGGGATAGAATAGATGTTGTTACACTTTAATGTGCCACTGGACTTGTATTATGTTGTAAAATTAAACAAAAGATAGATGTATTACTAGGGACTGTTACAGAGGTAACATCCCAGACTGCTTTAGCGTGGTTAAAAGATAATGGTCAGTTGTAGGATCATATGTTGCCTCCCTCCATGTGAATTCTAACCCCAGTCCACCTTTACCTTTGTTACTCATATTAACCACATACTCCCAAGAAACTGAGTCTACTAAAGCCATGACAACTTATAACCCAGTTGGTGGCAGTGGGAAATGCTATGAAGTCACAGCTGACTTATGACGACCTTGTTGGGTTTTCAAGACAAGAGACTTTCAGAGGTGGTTTGCCCTTGTCTGCTTCTGTATCATGACCCTGGTATTCCTTGGAGGTATCTCATCCAAATTCCAGCCAGGGCTGGCCCTGTTTAGCTTCCAAGATCTGAAGAGATCAAGCTAGCCTGGGCTATAAGCCAGTGACAAACTGTAAAGTTCCTATGTTTTACCCAAGTGTCTCACCTAAGAACTGTGGGCATAAAAGGCAGCCCTGGTTAATATCACCCACCCAGGAGGGATATGTGTACAAGAGTAGCAAGAAAAGAGCACACAGTCCTGCAGCCCACTCTCACTGGTTATATTATTCAGTAGGCTCAGGTTGTAGTAACTGCACAGAATTGCATTGTAGGAAACTCTGAAGACTTCTTTTATTGAAAGACATGTTTGCAAGTGGAATCTATAATTCATTAATTTAATTAACAAATTGATTATCTGCTGGTTGAGTTGTTCAGTACCTGAAGCTTGGCAAAGGCAACCAACGTGGCAAAAGCCAAGCAGCATGTGTAAATCCACCATCCAAGTCAGCATACAACTGTGCTACCTTCTCATTGAGGATACTTCTTATCTCTTTCCCATGAAGACAGTGACTTGCTGTCAAAATTATCAGTTCTGAAAGTGCTTCGAACAAGTCTATGAAAAGAAAAGGAGGACATAAATTAAAGGGAGAAAATAAAGTGCTCAGCCTTACATTAAGGGTGTGTGTTTGGTACAAACCAAGCTGGAAAAATACCTGAAAAATACCTTATCAGCTGGTTACTGAGTGTGCTACCAATTCAACTATCCAAAAATGGACACCCTGAAAATATTTCAGATTTTTGGGACTGCTGGATAACCTTTAAAGGCCTTTGGAGTATACTTCCAGCTTGGAGAAGACATTTTTAAAGGGACCATGATCCCTTCAAATGCCTTTGGAATGAACTCTCAGTTTCAGGTTGGAAAAGGCATTTAAAGGTACTACAAGTTCTTTATATGCCTTCAGAGTTCACTTGCTGCAGAGTTCCACAACCTGAAGAAGGCATTTTAAGAAACTGCAATCCCTTTAAACATCTCCCCCCTGCTCCATTGTAAACAGTGGAGGATGGGAGGACCTTCTTCTGGGGCCCACAGAATTAGACCTGTCCATTTTTTTTTAAACTTAGGTTTAAAGGAGAGGGTTTGAGGAGAGGCACCCTTGCAAACTCAGGACTGTTACTCTCTTGATTGAGACAATTCATCTCATGTTGGGCTGTCCTCTTTTCCTGCATTACAGTGAATCTTTTCTTCTCATAGCGTGACCATCAAAATGATCAGCTGTTATGACACACTCATTTCTTTTAGAACCAACCATAGCTTTTCATTATCCATACAGTCAAAAGTTTTGCTGTAAGCTATGAGACAACAGGTTGTCTTATGAAATTTTCTCATATGCTTTTGGAAGCAACATAAATTTGTAATATTATCTCTAGTGCCTCTTCCTTGTCTAACTGCAGCTTGGACATCTGGCATTTCTCATTCCATATAAGGTAACTGTTGTAAGATTTTGAACATCAGTTTACTTATGTGAGAAATCAATGTAACAGTCCCACAGTTGCTGCAATCTTTGATGTCTCCTTTATTAGAATTGGAATGTAGATAAAGCATTTCCAGTCTGTGGGCCATTATTTTGTTCTCCATATTTGTTGGCATATTCTTATTTAGAGTCTGAATGGACTGTATTTCCGTGGCTTGAAATAGCTCTATTGATATCCCATCAGTGATTTATTTCTCTCAACTGCTTTAAGTGCAGCTTTCACTTAACTTTCTAAAACTGCAGGTTCTTTTTCAAAAGAGTCTTCTTAGAATTTGTCATCCTTTCATCTATTTTGTACATTTCTTTAGCGTATTGCTCCCATTTTTTCTTCATTCTGCCCTGTTCAGTTAATGTACTTCGATGTGGATTCTTCAGCATGCCTAACTGTGCTTTTAATTTCCGATTTCTTGGATCTTGTAGAACAGATTTATCGTTCTTCCTTTTGTTGTTGTTCTCTTCTGTTTCTTTACACTAATTATAATAGTTCAGACACTGAATGGCCAGTCACTAAACTCTGCATTCTAATTCTATTTGTGTCATATTTTTACTTCTGCTTCTCCAGTATCTTTAGCAATTTTAAGTTTCATCAGCCATCCATCAAGGCTTTTCATTTCTTTTGGCTTCAGGAATACTCTCTGCATATCCTTTGATAATATCTCTGGTTTTAACCCACTGTTTTTCCAGTTCATGTTCACTTTAACTTAGTGTAAATCTGTTCTTTACATGGTCTTTTTAGGCACTATGAATGTTTTGGTGTTTTTCTTCAGCATTGTTCTGATTTTCAATATTAATGATTGCCTGCACAATTAGCTCCTGACCTTGTTTTAGCAGAGTGAATACAACTCTCCCATCTTCTGCTTCCAATTATGTAATCTATTTAATTTGTATTGGCTATCCGGTGAGGTCCACAAATACAATTGTCTGTTTGGTTGCCTGAAACGTGTTTGCAGTGAATGACTTGTCATCCCCACAGAATTCTATGGGGATGAGCCAGTTTGGTGTAGTGGTTAAGTGTGTGGACTCTTATCTGGGAGAACCGGGTTTGATTCCCCACTCCTCCACTTGCACCTGCTGGAATGGCCTTGGGTCAGCCATAGCTCTGGCAGAGTTGTCCTTGAAAGCGCAGCTGCTGTGAGAGCCCTCTCCAGCCCCACCCACCTCACAGGGTGTCTGTTGTGGGGGAGGAAGGTAAAGGAGATTGTGAGCCGCTCTGAGGCTCTTCGGAGTGGAGGGCGGGATATAAATCCAATATCTTCTATCTTCTTCTATGAGTTGCTCTCCTGCTTCATTTCATGTCATCATGCCATTAGAATTATTCGTTTCTTGGGCAATCTGTTCTCTTTAGGAGTCTCTTCTTGGAATAAAGAGAACAGATTGCCCAGACAGCTGAAAGAGACAGCTGTGAGGCCTTTCTTGAAGAAACTCTTTCCGGATCCTTTTTAACCCTATTAGCTAGCAGATCGATCTTTTTGAGTATGGTTTTCAGAGGGGAGGGCAGCATAGCTTTCGATTGCTATTGGTTTTCTGGAACCATCAATCTTGTTTCTGAGAGTTTAGGGATTGAAATGAGCTAGTTTAGGGACTGATATGGTCCTGGTACCATTAATGAAGGATTTTCTCTCTCTCTCGGCTTGGCTTCGCGAACGAAGATTTAAGAAGGGTGCAATAGTCCACGTTTGCTGCAGGCTCGCTGGTGGCTGACAAGACCAATGTGGGACAGGCAGGTCCGGCCACAGCGGCTGCAGGGAAAAGTCTGATTTAGGGTTGGTCCTGTAGCAGTGCGATTCTTCCTCAATCTCCTTTTGTCCTCAAGACCAGCTATGCGTGTGTTCTCAAAGGAAGAGACAGCCTGGTGGATGGTGTGCCTCCATGCTTTGCGATCTGAGGCTAGGTCAGACCACTGGTGATGGTTGACGTGACAGGTGCTAAGGGATTTCTTCAAGGAGTCCTTGTACCTCTTCTTTGGTGCCCCTCTATTTCGATGGCCGGTGGAGAGTTCGCCATTGACTTCCCAAAATGGTGGGCTCCCCAAGGACTTATTTATATTAATCTTCAAAGCTCCAAATAATGTATACGTGTGTAACATTTTTCCTTGCATGAGTCAAGATTTATAAATTTAGAGAGTTTAAGGTCATGTGGGAAAGAGGAGAACATTGTAATTTCTTTGTTTACCCACTTTTAGCTCTGATGCCCTTTCAGAAACAGTAGTTCATCTACAGTTTTGCGCACTATATCACAAATGTAATAAAGAATAAGAGACACCTAATGCGTACAACTGATTGTAAGAAAGTATACTAGCCTAGCTTGTTGTTCTTAAGGATTTCTCAGCAACTCAATATTGACCTGTATAATTTCAGAGTACAACTGCTCATCTTTGTCTGTTGAAAGTAATTATACAATGCAATATTATGTCACAACAATAATCATGCTTCCTTCATTTCATGTTCTGCTCAAACACAGCTTTTCAAATTATATACTTACTTCTTTCTCCTTTTTCTCCCCAAGTTTTAAAGTATTCCTTAGTTTCTTCTTCTATTATGGGCACATGATTTTTAAATTGTGCTATATTCAGACCACTTTTCAACATCTTTTTCTGTTCCAAAAATATCTTCAAGGATAAAGAAAGAAGATGTTATACAAGACAAACTATCCCGCTTGTACCATTGATCTAGTGAAGACAGACTTTCTAAGCACAATTCAAAATTAGACACAAGCTTAACTCCCTCCACCATGCAAATCAACTGGATGAAAGTTGCTCAATTTCAGCAGGATCATGCCCCCATGTTACAAACATATGATGTCTATAATAACTTTAATTGCACATAAATTGTTCAAGTGTTATACATGGAAAATAAAAAGCTTTTCTCCAGAAAAGCACATCTGAGATGACAGAAACTTTTCTCCCTTTCTTCTCCAAAAGTCTTGCTGTGTGGCAAAGGTGAACTGTACCCATAATTAGCTGCGGTGGATTGGATCCAAAGATTCCCTACTCAATGCATGAAGATGGCACCCTGCTATCATATTTAACTATATTTTAATCCTGTTTCCTTCACCAAGAGAGACCCAAAGAAACATACAGAAAATATAGCTACAATCAAATTTATATAAAACAAATTATAAAAAAAACTACCAAAAGACATAATGCAGCAGTTACCTTACACTACAGAACTCTGTAAGAAAAAATTAAAATAAATCTAGAGGTGGTCTTTTTACTTGCACAAAAGGCTGTGCATACCTTCTGGCACAATATGAAGCATGAGAATTGCTATGTGGGGAATCAAACCCAGTTCTCCCAGATAAGAGTCCGCACACTTAACACCTTTGAACTTATGATTTGAACTGTAGATCAATAAATGCACTCAAACTGATAATCTCAGCAGTCACCTATATGTTCACTCTGTATGCTACTCTTGCTTGACTTATTTTATCAGCTGGAATACTGACGATCAAAACAGCATATTATTGATGTTGTTTCTGGTATCCTGCTATTGTGAAATCTGTTTCATGTTATTGGTATGTTATTAGAGACTATTAAACAATACACATACTGAGTGAGGTACATCATATGCAACTCCTTTGCCAAAGACAGGTGTGGTTAGCCGTGAATACACATCTTCTGCATTCAAGTCTTCATTTTTGCTGTTGAACAGAACAGCAGCAGCATCACTACCCAGCAGATAAGTAAATGTCTTCCCCACCATTGTGAAGCTAAACACAGGTCCATACTGTAAAGAAAGCAAGGAATTGAGAAGTCGAATGCAAACAGGAAAAATGTAATTATAAAGAATGCCATTTTTATTTTATAGCAAAAATTACACTGTAAGAGCTGTTACTGTGATTTGTTATTGCTTCAGACCTGTACACATTCAAGAAAACAAGAACAACATAAAGAAGTTCAATAACCTAATTAAACTACCAGGCTTGCTTAAGCACCAAGGGCAACTGGTTTGATCTGGGAGAACCAGCTTTGATTTACCACTCCTCCTGAAGGAATGGCCTTGGGTTAGCCATAGCTCTGGCAGAGGTTGTCCTTGAAAGGGCAGCTGCTGTGAGAGCCCTCTCAGCCCCACCCACCTCACAGGGTGTCTGTTGTGGGTGGAGAAGATATAGGAGATTGTAAGCCACTCTGAGTCTCTGATTCAGAGAGAAGGGCGGGGTATAAATCTGCAATTCTTCTTTAAGAAAACAGGTCTATTGCTAACAGCCAGAAATGCTCCATGCATCTGAGGCCAAAGGAACTGCTAGAAACATATAATGCAGTAACTTTAATAAGATGGGATGTAGCAATGCCTTGGATGGTATACAGTTCAGAAACCCTATGCATTTAGAGCCTAATCTGTTGTTCTATCGCCATAATTTGTTTACTTCATATTTATCTCAAATTTTTAAATAACTATTGACTCAGTAGAATATACATAATACATACAAGGCCAATACCCAAATAATAAAAACCATGCAAAATATGAGCTCTGCATCATGCACTTCACTTCAAGATCCATTTTCTGCACAACCCTCAACCATGATGAGTCTAGCCTGGAAGTATCTCTGTTTTACTGGTAGGCCATTAGTTTCATCAATGTGCAGGTCTCGTTCATCAACCAGTCATTAATTCTGGACCTTTTTTCTTTCCTTATTTTTTTTTTGCTCACAGTTCCTAACAAAACCGATCTGGCTGTGGTAATCATATATAAAGCCAACACTTGAAGCTTTTTAGAAATATCAACCACAGTAAGATCTCTGGTTTATAGTGGCTCTGTCTCTCCAATCCAAATGATATAATTTCTACCACTTGTTTCCAATAAGCTGCTGTCCATTTACATATCCATCACACACATTGGAGTGGGGGGGGGGACTGCCTTCTCTACCTCACATAACCAATGCTTTTTACTCCCAGGTCCATAGATTTTTGCTAGCCTGAAAGAGGTTATGCCATCAACAGGTCACTTTCATCAGATTTTCCTTTGAAGAGAGGCAAATCGTAAAGGTGGTTCCGTATGTAAATATGTATCTCCAGTTTTTATCAATACTGATTATCTATTTTGTCATCTTATAAGAAAACTATTACCTGGTTTATGTAACACATCCAATAAAATGGTATGCAGATTCAGAAAATGGTGTACTTCACATTTAATTAACACTTTCTTGATGTGATTCTTGCAATCGTAATCAAATTTCACTATTTGAAATTGCCCAGCAGAGTTCTGCCCAAGAAATTTATACTTGTGCCTCAGATCTTGGACTGCCACAGACTTGCATGCATATATAGCTACAGACCATCCCTCCTTGTCTTTCATTTTATCTCTTTTGACTCTTGACTTCCCTCAATAGCCCAACTTGTATAGAATGGAAGCTTGGAGTGACTGGTTTGTTATAAGTTAGATTCAGCTAGGTAGCCATGTTGGTCTGAAGCAGCAGAACAAAAGTGGCACTTTTAAGACCAACAAAGTTTTATTCAAGGTATAAGCTTTCGTGTGCACACACACTTCTTCAGATACAATGAAATGGAAATTACTAGTCCATACATATAGTTAAGAGGGCGGGAGCAGTAAATTAGCATACAACATAATGAAGATGTTTAACAGATGCAAGGACCAAACAGGAATAACAGCTTCATTCAGCCCTTACATCTGTATTCTCATCAATTCCCTTGAAGGGCCATACATCCTCTTTATTTTATTTCTAATTCGGAATAATAGATTAGAATAGTAGATTATAATGTAACATAATTAATAGTAGAATGTAATGTAATTTGTAAATGGTAGATTGGAATTGGTTACAGGGGAGATAACTCTATACAGCCAATTGCCCCTCTTCAACAAAGATGCTGCTGCAAGGTCACCTCCATGCTTGAGAGGAGATGGATGGAGCAAAATGGCAAGGTCTCAGTTAATTACTCTCAGCATTCCACAGTTAAGGATACATGTAAGTGCTCAGCCTGCTGTTAACCTCCAGCTCTCCCCTGGCTTCCAAGAGGGAGGCTGGCCTGGAGCCCTGACAGGAGAGGCACACTTGATTGATATGCTGCCACGAGGCTGATTCTCTGTATGAAGCAGACCACCAGCCCACTCTGCTTCTCCTAAGATATTATATCTGTATGCAGTCTCCTATGCCCAGGTTTAAAGTTCCCAAATTAAACTCTCTTCAAGTAGGGTCCAAGACAACTGAAAGCTCCTGCAGCTCCAACAAATAGACCAATTCCCAGAGGTCTTTCTTAGGATTAATTACGGTGCAAGAACTTTTAAGTTAGTGATTCCACCAGTCGTCAGTACAGTTTAAAATACAATCCAGAAGGTAGGTCATCTTACATTAGCCCTAAGGCATAACAGTAATCCAAATCAGCCAGCGCAAATCCAAGGTTCCCAACAAAATAGCAATAATTTCTGGATATAAGCCTAAACTTTACTCACAGCCTAACCCTTAGGATAAGCCCACCATAATGAGGGAAATGTCTCCTCTTTTACCCTTATGAGAACCATAGGCAGTGATTAGATTCACCTGCCTCCCCTATCTAATCACAAGCTTGACACATGCAATTAGCTAGATAGAAATGATCTGGTTTGACAGGGATCATTAACGAGAATCCAAATGATCTAATAACAGCCTACAGGTGGCCTACCAGTGATTCCATCTGAGGGCTAGGCTGCTGCAAGCACTAACCCCAGGGTCTAAAAGTTGCAAACTAAAATTTCAGAATAAGTGACCTCAGTCACTACAATACATCTGCTCATCAGTCTCGTTCTGACATATTTATTTCCTTCACTATGTCCCCCCCCCCCCGAATTAAACCCAAACAGATGGTAACCATATAACCTAAGCTTGCTTTCCTGTTTGGTCCTTGCATTTTCATTATATTGTATGCTCATTTACTGCTCTCGCCCTCTACCTATATAGAAAAAGAAGGTCAGAGTCTCAGAGCAGCTTACAATCTCCTTTACCTTCCTCCCCCACAACAGAAAACCTGTGAGGAAGGCAGGACTGAAAGAACTCTCACAGAAACTGCCCTTTCAAGGACAGCTCTGCAAGAGTTATGGCTGACCCAAGGCCATTCCAGCAGCTGCAAGTGGAGGAGTGGGAAATCAAACCTGGTTCTCCCAGATGAAGAGTCCATGCACTTAACCATTACACCAAACTGGGTTTCTGGTAAATTCTATTTCATAGTATCTGAACAAGAGTTCATGAACATGAAAGTTTATACCTTAAATAAAACTTTGTTGGTCTTAAAGGTGCTGCTGGACTCAAATTTTGTTCTGCTGGCTTGTTATAAGGTCTTAGTCATAATGACATCTTGTTAGTCACAACATCTAAATGTTTGGTATTATTTTGACTGCTTCAGACTCAAGACAACATGAGGCTCAAATATTCTAAGTAATTCAGTTACTACAAAATATTATCAAGAAAAATACTCACCTTTTCGTAGGCATTTTCTAAAAATTCAATTGGACTTTTCCCAAATGCAACTGCATGTCCCAAAAAGGGGATGTTTGATGATATAAAAGGAGGATATTTCTGCAGAAGGCAAAAATACTTTTAATAGTATTGCAGAGAACAGAATTACACAAGGTTGCATGATCAAGAGCTTATATAAAATATACATAAATCATGTATAAATCATGAATGGAGGCTTAAGAAAAATAATAGCCAGTTGCAATCTGCTTAGTGGGGTATGGTAGTGAGACAATCATCAAAACAATCAACAATCATTATTACTTGTAGTAGGACAGAAGTGAGCAGAGATAGGATGTAGCACATGGGTAAGAACAGGCACAGTGTCTTTCATCCATGATGATGATGATGATATTGGATTTATATCCCGCCCTCCACTCCAAAGAGTCTCAGAGCGGCTCACAATCTCCTTTACCTTCCTCCCCCACAACAGACACCCTGTGAGGTGGGTGGGGCTGGAGAGGGCTCTCACAGCAGCTGCCCTTTCAAGGACAACCTCTGCCAGAGCTATGGCTGACCCAAGGCCATTCCAGCAGGTGCAAGTGGAGGAGTGGGGAATCAAACCCGGTTCTCCCAGATAAGAGTCCATGCACTTAACCACTACACCAAACTGGCTCTAACAGTAACAGCAGCACCAACACCAACAGCTGTGCTTGAGAAGGTACTTGCTTGAAATGTGACTGTGGCAAAGCACAGTTGGCTTGCTCTATCTAAAATCTTGCTGCTGTAGCTAGAAGTTTGTAAGTTACCTTTTGTACCACTGAATCTATATATACATTTAAGATCAAGGACTTTTAAAAATGCCTATATATGCAATTCATAGTATGATATTATAACTCTATTAAAACATCCAAACATAATGCAACTTTTTGTAATAGCTCTGTCCATTTAAATACATTCTTATAATAGCTTGTCCTTTTAATTGTTTCCATACTACAGCTGAACATAATAAGCGCAACCTTTTTAATCACCTAACTGTGAGAAAGCCTTAGGATGCTCAAACAACTATAGCCATAGTAGCAGGTGTGTTAATTTTTTTCCCCTTTTCAGTCCAGTTGTACACGGCAATATTGAGATTATATTGTAACTGATTTTTATAAATGACTGTAGTATTATTTTGTAACAGTCCAGGATCTGAGGAAGACAGTATGAAATGAAGCTGAACAAATCCAGAATCTTTGTCTATGCATCGGAATTCAGGACTGTGATTTTTCTCATTGGGATATTATGGACTTTGAAAGACTACACAGTTAAATTGTGTTTCTTTAATTATAATGCTTAAATTTTCTACATGAGCCCTACTATTTGGATTGTATTACTGAATATGATGTAGAATTTTGAGACTTTGTAAAAGATATACATACAAACTGATTTTCTGTATTATAGGGGTTTCTGACACATTGTGATAATAATACAATAAACTGTCAGAGAATCACTCTTATCTGTTAAAATTCTAATGAAAGCAATATACCTTAGTGACTTTTTAAACAAATAGTCTTTATTGGTGTACAGCATCACATTGATACAGTTTGATGTATTTTACAGAACCATGACCCTTCCTGTGATTTATGAGCCACCGAAATTGGCATCCAGACATATCTTTCTCATAGGAAGCTCTGTTTTGACCTGATAGTGCTCATCTGTTGCAATGGGGGGATGGACATCTGGCTATATGGGGTTAGGTATGGTCTACAGACTTGGCTACAGCTGTAGGACTGTTGGCAATACAAGGCCTAGCTCCTGTGGTGGTATCAGCATGGAGCCATATCCATTTTAAGAAAACTGGCCACTGGGCCAATCTTCCCTAACAAATGGGACAGCTCTATTTGTCCAACACCATTAGCAAATTATATATATAATACTAAAATAATATAACCTCCTGATAGCCCTGTTCTCAGATACGTTGGACAGCTTCAAAAAGGTGACCCAATCCACCTAAGGAAAAATGAGCAGATGAGTAAGAGAGAGAAGAGGAATTATTTGGACTTGGAGCTTGGGACACAGTTAGAACACAAATTGCGAGTTAAAGAAACATCTTAAGATGCAGAGTCTAGAGCTGATAGATCTGCTGCCTCTTTTTATCAATTTATACTGTACTATTAAATGTGTACATAAAGCAAATAGTACATAGCACCGTAAGCTTTCAAGTCCCCTCATTCAAAGGAAACCAACCATTCTAGCTAATTCTTAGGGAAGTAGGGCACTTTTACCACTATTATTCATTCATATACCCACTCCATGCAGTCCACTCATGATATGTTTACTCACAAGTTCAACTGAATCCTATATGGCTTACTCCAGACAAAGACTGCAGTATAATATTCAGGCTCTGACAGCTTAGTTTTATTTTATTTAGAAAACTTATGTCTCACCTTTCTTTGGCTAAAACTGCGTTAGAAGCAGCTAACAAAAAGTATAAATATAAAATTATGCAGGTAGCTGTGTTGGTTTGAGGCAGCAGAACAAAGTTAAGAGTCCAGTGGCACCTTTAAGACCAACTAAGTTTCATTCAAGGTGTGAGTTTTCATGTGAACACACACTTCTAAAGTGATTCTTGGTCTTAAAGGTGCCACTGGACTCAAACTTTGTTCTAGTTAAAATATAGTAGGTAGCAGTATACACTAAATAAAAGCATCAATAAAATAGCTGTTGACCTATCAGCTTAAACTGATGAAACACACTCCAGGCCAAGGGTATTGAACTTATTTGTTACGAGGGCCAGATTGTACATAAATGGGACTTTGCGGGTCCAGGCCATGTGTATCATAAAATGTAATGCCAGGTAGTGGAGATATAAACTTTATAAAGGATACAGAGAAACACAATTAAAGATATTATTTTTAATTAAAATACAACCATGCTTAAAACTCTTGTGATGTTAGCATAGCAAAGTCTAGTGCCCCAGTCAGGTAACTTAGGGCAAGCATGGAGATAATAATATAGTCCTGAGTCTTTCATCTACAGATCATGACTAGAACAGAGCTTCCTGCCAAGAAAGGAAGGCCATGAGGTATTTGGGCAATCTTGAGAAATGCACTGCCTACACCGACTACTCTGTTGACAATAAAGACGAGCTCTTCTGGGCTGACTTCATTAGCCAAGAGAAACAAGGATACTGGCAGTGGTTTCCATTTCACGCACCTACCCTAGAAACAAAAAGTGAGCCAGGTTCCAGACACACGACATAAGCTCCAGGGAACTGCCCTCCCCCCTTTTTTTTTGGCAGCGTCAAGTCACAGCCAACTAACTGCAATCCTTTAGGGATTGCAAGGCAAAAGAAGTTCCAACTGGCATTGCCTGCCCTCTGTATAGCAACCCAAGACTTTCTTGGCGGTCTCCCATCCAAATATTAACCAGGACTGACTCGCCATAGTTTCCGAGATCGGGCTAGCTAGCCTGAGCCCTCCTGGTCAAGCCTTTCGTAACTAGTCCATCCCAGGGCATTTTCAACCTGCCATGCAACATTCTTGCCGGATGCTTCCCTTCAGCAAGCTTCCCTGCAATTTTACCTCTCAACATGAAGTCCCAGCGCGCTGCTGAGGAAAAGGAGGAGGCAACCCATTCTTACCTCTTGGCTGGTGCTGGGCTGTTTCCGGTTGCGAGAGCCCACCTGAAAAAAATACCCCAGGCTCAGGGCGAGGGCGGCCAGCAAGAGAGACAGAGAGCTCCCCGCAGCCTTCTCCAGCAGCAAGCTCCCCACATCCGACAAGCTCCCCATCGCCGTCTTCGCGCCCTACAGAGAGAGAGTCCCAGCCGCGACTTACCGAAGGGGGGCGGGGCCAATACCGCCTAACTTGCGCTGGGCTGATCTCTGCTCATCTGACGAACGCCGCGCCGCAGCCAATCAGCGAGCGAGCAGCAACAAGGTGACAGCGGCGCCGACTTTCGGGTGGCAGAAGCAAGCAGCCTAGTTGGCTGTGTGTGTCTGGGGACACGGCGAAGCCGGCGAGCCACGATGCAGTTAAAGTAGTAAAGAGCTGTTCTGATTGGCTCAGCCAGGATCCAGAAAGAAGCTCTACATCCTCGTAGGCAGAGGTGGCCGGACTCACTTGCGGGGGGGGGGAGGGGAGGGGAGGGGGAAAAATTCCATTGATCCCTATGGAGACATCTTCTTAAGGCATAATGGAGAATCGATCTGTGGGTATCTCGTGCTCTGGAGGTGCTGTTTTTTGTTAGAGGCACCACATCTTCAGCATAGCGTCTGGTGCCTCTCCTCAAAGAATTCTTAAAGTTTCAAAAAGATTGAACTAGGGGGTCCAATTCTATGAGCCCCAAAAGAAGGTGCCCTTATCTTCCATTATTTCCAAAGGAATGAAGGCATTTAAAAGGCATCCGGTCACTTTAAATGTGATGGCCAGAATTCCCTTTGGAGTTCAGTCGTGCTTCTCACAACCTTGGTCCTGGTTCCACCTATAAAGTCCCTAGATATTTCCTGAGTTGGGCCTGGCAACCCTACTCTATATGGAGCTGATAACACAAGACAAGACAGTTGTAATCAACGCTCTGCAGAAAGTTCTTACAATGTCGACAAAGGGCAAGCATTTCTGTAGTAATAGATTCTAATCAGATAAAAGTATTTCATATACTTCCATTCAGAGATACATTAACTTTAAAAGACCCATTCGGATTCCACAATCTTTTTATTCAAGGCAATAGTACTTAATACATATTCCTTTATTCAGTTAATGGCACAAACCAATTGAATTGAAAATAAAAGTTTTATTCGTTCTTCAGAACTTCACTAGTCTGGAACAAAGTTTTAAAGCTTTTGCTTTGTTAGTCAGATAATATAGGCCTGTCATGGTCAGTACTCTGATCAGCTGGTCTGTCATGGCATCAGGTGACAAAGCTTCATTTTCAGATTTCCAGGAGTCCAGTGCCTGTGTGACTTTCTCTTCTATTGTAAGAGCTCTAATGGAAAAACAGTGAAAATATTTACTAAAGCAGTGGGTTTAGATAGAATTTGTTCCAAACTAAAGTACAAGCAGCTATATCTAATGACACCACAAAATATTGAAAATACTATCGAATGAAAGCAATTCTAATTATCCTATGGAAAAAAAGCATGTTTAATATTTCACTAACCTGTTGTTTTCAATAGATTTGTATACAGCATTTTTAAGTTGTAGTTTTTGGCAAAAAAATTCAAAATTTTCAAAGGGTATATTGCTAGCGATGGTCTTCAATACACTCTCCAGGATCTTCTCTAGAAGAAACATAGGACAGTAATAAAACAGAATTCTAAGCACTAGTAACAGGGACAGAGAGCTCTCTTTGAAATGTTGGGACATTTTTAAACATAGATAATTACAGTTAGAAGCTAAAGTTCAGATTTTTAAAATATTTCCAGAAATGTACAGAGATAGCCAACAGTTGCTATCACATATTATTAATCTTAGCAATAAGCTTCACTACTAACATTCTACTGGAAGATTTTAGGTGGCCACCTAAGAATATTTTGCTTGGGCTCTACTATTTTATACAGATACTGATTATTTGCTTTCTCTGAACCCATTTGACATATATGCTTCTGCTGCTCTAGCATATAAGGAGATGAAGAACAACTAAAGGTATCATGTACAGATATGCAAGAAAGGTCCAAATAAGAGCTCTCACGAGAATAGCTGAGGAAGAGCTACCATGTCTAAGATTTGCCAAATCTTAGGTAGGGTTAACAGAAAATTATATATTAAACAAATTAGGGGTGTCTGAAACTAAGAAAAGTAATTAATTAAACTTACCATCTCTTTCATCTGCACTTTGTAAGTAGCGTGTAATGGTGAGCATTTGTTTTCCTTTGCAGACTTCCAGTGGAGGTCTAACCAGAGCATTTCCATCAAAATTTATATCTTTCAATAATTGAAGAAAGTGCAGATCACTTGGCAGAGCTAGTATCTTATTGTCTGCCAAAACAAGTACACACAATTATATCAGCATTCTATTGATCTCTTTGGTCAAAAATAAGCAATTGAAACCGGCTACGAAAGAAGTCTTTGGTAAGACATTGCAAGACAACATGTGGATAACATTTTTGGTTGTTTTCTTCTGTCTGGCAATGTACATTTGTGACTGTCCTATTATCTAGTAGCCAAGGGCTGACTACCTCCAGTTTTGCAGAAAAATCTGATTTTTAAAAAGCTGGTGTAAAACCAGGGATGGTGGCTCAGTGGTAGAGCATCTGCTTGGTAAGCAGAAGGTCCCAGGTTCAATCCCCGGCATCTCCAACTGAAAAGGGTCCAGGCAAGTAGGCGTGAAAAACCTCAGCTTGAGGCCCTGGAGAGCCACTGCCAGTCTGAGTAGACAGTACTGACTTTGATGGACCAAGGGTCTGTTTCAGTATAAGGCAGCTTCATATGTTCTTCATATGTTCACCACTAGGGTTGCTGGCTCTGGGCTGGAAAATACCTAGAGATTGGGCAGGGGAGGTTTGGAGCCTGAGAAATGTGAAGTTTGGGGAAGTGGGGTATAATGTCATACAGCCCACCTTCCAAAGTGTCCATTTTCTCCAGGTGAATTGATCTCTGTTGCCTGGAGATCAGTTGTAAATCCCAGGAGATCTCTAGTCACCACCTATAGTTTGGCCACCACTGTGATAAAAATACAGAGCTTCAGTGCCACATGGAAAAGGAGGCAGTAAAAGGGGTGGGGAACAGAGGTTGAGCCAGCAGGAGAGAGGTGACAAAAGCAGAACTGGAGGGGAAGACCAGGCAGGTAGGAAATAGTTTATTCCTCCCTCCCTCCCTATGGCTCTCAAACATCTGTAGTTTATTCTATGTGGCTCTTACATTAAACAAGAGTGGTAGTATACAGATCACTATCTTTTCACTGGATCTATGGCAAGACTGAATATAACCTATCTGAAGGGGAGAGATTAGATTAGACCCTCCTTTTTTCTCTGTGTTTTGTTATCTGAAAGCAACCCTATATGTGTTCTCCATTAGCAGGTATTATCATTGCCTGACAATATATATTGACAGTTTACCTCTCAAATTCAGGTGCTGTAGATTAAGGAGTGAAGAAAAACTTTTTGGAAGCTTTGTTAAACAGTTGTCATTTGCTATTAAAGTGACCAAAGTTGCAATCTCTCCTAATCCTTCTGGGAATTCCTGTAATTCATTATGAGATACATCGAGTTCTTTCAAGGAACTCAGCTCAGATATCTTTTCTGGAAGTTGTTTTAACTGAGGATAGAAATGACAGAGTTTATACAGAAGTCTATTAACCCTTAATCAATATCAGTTCCTGAACCTCTGTATTTGTCAGTGATCCATCATCCAGGAAAGCATACATGTCTGCTTTGCTGCCTCCAGATTAGAGGTAGGAAAGACAGGAAAAATTCCTTTTTTCATTGCAAAATTTCCCTTTTTCATTGCAAAGGAATAATACTTTATATTTCTTTCTTTGCCAACTGAAATTTTAGTTTAGCATGGAAGTGCTGGTTTGGAGAGCACCCACCCACATAATATCCTCTGTCCTGCTTCTGTGTATTCCCTGTTTTAGTATTTTTCCCAAGGCAGGTTTAGTATGATTTCCTGAAAAGATCACACCTTTGGACGCTGTAGAGGGGATTGTGGGCATTTTTGCAGGTCCTGCTCTTATTAGTCATAATTGTAATCTATTGCCATATTGTACTAGTCCACCATTTTTCATTTTAACGCAATTAAGTCTTTAGCCCTTTTTCTTGTAGAGTTATAAGGCAAATGTGCAGAGACTGCATATTTGTAATTGTTTTTAATGTCTTTGTGTGGTGCAATTTATACCTGCGTTTGTAATCCACCTTAAGCTTTCATTTGACAATGGGACAGGTACAGTAGAACTATCCTAATAAATAAATAATGTCAAATTTAACCACTAAATTATTTTTATGCTTTTATAAATGCATATTTGGTTACTGAGAAAATTATGTAAATATAAAAATAGCACCTTACCTTTAATCCATTTTTTTGGGACAATGTTAGCTTCTCTAGTGAAGAAAGTTGGCATATTTCATTGGGAAATGATACAAGGTAATTGTTTGACAAGTTTAAGTCTTTTAGCTCTTGCAACTGACCAACTTCTGAAGGTATGATCTCTATCTTATTTTCTGAAAGGTCAAGCCTCTTAAGATGGTTAAGAGCACATATCTCACTGGGAAACAAAACAAATTTGTTATGGTGTAAGAGCAGAACCTGAAGAGACTCCATATATTTCACATGTGTTGGGATTCTACTTATTGAGTTGTTACTTAAGTCTAAGTAACTCAGATTTGTAAGAGTACATAAGTGTATGGAAAATGACGACAATTTGTTATGACTTAGATTTAGATACTGCAGGACTTTAACAAACGTGATTTCAATTGTTATTTCAGAAATATAATTTCCACTGAGATTTAAATGTTTAAGAGCAGTCAGTGCACACAATCCAACTGGAAATAAAGCCAATTTGTTGTAACTCATGTCAGCTTTAGTGATTTCTGTACAACTTTTTATTTCAATTGGAATGTACATTAATGAATTTCCTGATCCTTCTATAATTGAGAGAGATTTAAAGAATGCTATTTGTTCATCTAAGTAGATCAGTTTATTTCTGCTTATGCAAATTTCCCTCAGATATCTTAGTTTATGCAGATCACTAGGTAGCTCTTTTAACTGATTGTCATTAAGAATCAAACGTTCCAGCATGGTACAACTACAAATATTATCTGGAATGCTTTTCAATAAATTGTTGGCAAGATTGAGATTTCGGAGTTTTTGCAAGCTCTCTACTTTATCTGAAAGACTTCCCAACTGGTTATCTTTTAAGGAAAGTTTTTCTAAATTAATCAGCTGAAAAAGCTGTACAGGCAAAAATGTAAGCTTGTTATGCTTCAATGAAAGTTCTTTTAACATTTTAAGTTCCTTAATTTCCTTTGGTAAACTTTTTATCTGATTTTTTGACAAACTGAGTTTACTTAGATTTGGAAGATAGCACAGAACCTTTGGGAATATTGAAATACAACTGGATTCCAAGCAGAGCACATTCAAATTTTGCAAGCTAATAATACTCTCTGGCAAAGTTAATTTGTTCCCACTGACATCTAAGATTTCCAGTTTTACAAGACTTTCCAATGGAGGGAATTCTTCAAAGTTGTTATAACTGATCAAAAGACACTTAAGTTTCTTTAGTCTTGAAAATTCATAGGGAAGATATGATATTTGGTTATGACTGATGTTTAGTGTTCTTAGGTCTTGAAGTAGGGAAATTTGTGGAGGTAATGATGTTAACTGATTTCCTTCCATGGATAATATGTCTAGGTTTGTCAATGTACCTATTGCTTTTGGAATTATTTTTATTTCGTTGTAGTTTAATTGCAAATATTTTAACCCTTTAATATCAAAAATTCCTGTAGGAATTTCTGTCAGTCCTTTAGCATTTAACTGAATTGTGAAATCATCCAGCATCAGGTCAGAAAGCATGTCAAATGATACCATTTCAGTTGGCTTAGCATTCTCAATAGAGTGTAGTAATTTTTTTCTGGCTTGCCCTTCAAAAAAATCTGAAGGGATTTCACGTAATCCTTCAGCATACATATAAGCCATGAGATCAGTATCCTTTGTTTCAGGCATCGAAGTAACTGGGATCTTTTGTGACCGTTCAAGTTTCTCTGGAGAGTGCTGGGTATCTTTTTCTGAATCTTGTTGGGAAACTTCATGAGCACTTTCTAATAGTTCTGTAAGGCTCTTCAGGAATTCACCTGACTTTCGTTCCTGCAGTTTGCTGCTTGATGAACTCTCTGCTATTCCAGGACTTGTACCTGATTGTAATATATCTGGTTTTGTATCCATCTCAGGCATTTCTGAGTTTTTGCCCATTTCATTAGCATTAGAACCAGTTCCATCGCTTGCAGAAATCTGAGAAATTTCCTCCTCTTCCTGTGAAATAATATTGGTGTTCCATTCCTCTTCTTGTTCACCAGACATATTTTCCAAAATAATTTTTCAGTCAGTAGGTTTACAGGTACTACTGTGTTATTTCCAGTATTTTCTCAGGTAAAAAAAAAATACAACAAAAATATGTATGAGATGGATTTAATTCTCATTAAACTAAACTAATAATATTAGCAAAGTAATACAATATTTGGTTTAATACAACACAAAATATGTACACAAGTCAAAGTGATGTTCTAAAAGCTGCTATGTTTTAAGATTAGAGAAACTAATTTACAATACAAGTTAATAGTAATAATTTTTTTTCAAAAACATCTAATATACATATATGAAAATATTATGAATTAGCATCTTTTAAAAATGTTGATGAAATTCTCTCATAGTTATCACTAAATTGATTAAATTGACTTATTCCCATATCCTGGACTGAAAGGCAAGTTATTTGTCTAAAAAGCCCTAATTTAATTCCGTTTTGTTTATAGATCCTATTCCATTTTAATGTAAAACTTGCTGTATGCAACACATTCCCTTCATATCACTCTCACCTCATGGAATTCCTAACTGCCAGTGCATTTCAAGTGAAAGTTCCAGCCTGGCCCAAGCCTGATTGGCTGATTTGACATGATCAGTCCAGTTCTGCTTACTTAAACATAGCAGTCTTTAGAATGCCATGTCAATTTGTGAGCATATTTTTGTCAGGGATTATGCCAATTTTTTTTATCTGCTGGGCTAGTAATTGACTGATAGACACACAGCATAGACTTAGGCACATCAACTTTTTGATTATCCTGGTAACTGAAATGACCACATGCTTATTTTTCATAAGAAAAATAGAGGGCCTTACAAATTGTCTTCAGGATGCTCCACAGTCTTTCTAGGTCTTCATGCTTATAACAACTTTGTGATTATAGGAAAATATTGTCCCCATTTGTTTAAGATATGTGAAAGGCTTGGTGAAGAATTAATACTTAATAACAGCTAGTGCAAAGTTAAGATTTTTTTTTTTTTTTGCCTAACCTTCTTTAACATCTTAACCATACAGTGAAACCATAATTTTGTTTGCTGGGCTTGGCCTCTTGAGGGCATTTATAGGGAGATAGCAAAAAAGGTTTGGGCACAGAAAAATACAGAAATAGTCTTAATCAGGATGTGTTGGATTAGGTACAGAAGATGCATCCTAAACTTTGGTTAATACTTAACTGAGTCTAGGAAAAACATCTGTGTAAGAGCCAAATGACTGTAAGAAGCCATCCTCTGACTCATGTCCAAGCACGGTAATGTTCACCAGACCACCACTACTTTTGCTTCTGGTATAAGAGCAAAGCATGGTAAAAACACAGCTCTCTAAATCTGAATGACTATAAGCATCAGTAACAGGCAGGGCTTTTTTTGTAGCAGGAGCTCCTTTGCATATTAGGCCACACACCACTGATGTAGCCAATCCCCCTGGAGCTTACAGTAGGCTCTGTACTAAGAGCCCTTTAAGCTCTTGGAGGATTGGCTATATCAGAGGTGTGTGGCCTAATATGCAAAGGAGTTCCTGCTACAAAAAAGCCCTTGTAACAGACATAATTAAGAAAGAAATTCAATTAACAGCTTTCATTTGAACTATAATGACTCAATGTGGTCATTATAGCAACCAGTTTACTTGACATCAATAGCATGACCCCTGACCTGGCTGGCCCAGGCTCAGCTAGTCTTATCTGATCTTACAAGCTAAGCAGGGTCAGCCCTGGTTAGTACTTGGATGGGAGACCTCAACGGAAGCCCAGGGTTGCTATGCAGAAGCAGGCAATGGCTAGCTACCTCTATTCATATCTTGTCTTTCAGTTTCTTCCCGCCGCCGGGTAGGTGTATAAAATGCAATGATGTGAAAGTCCAGCAGCGGGGAAGGCTGGGTGGGTATGTGTGATTGCACAGATGACCACTTGAAGATCATCAGTTACAGGTAAGAAACCTGTCCATCTTCATCGTGGTCTCTGTGCAGTCCCACATATGGGTGACTGGCAAGCTACCTTGCAGGAGGCGGGTGCTGGATCTGTAAAGAAGGTCTGCAAGTTAGAGTAGAATAAGCAGAATAAATTTGTACTCACAAAGGCCGCAGATGACTTCAGTCGAAGATTGATCTCAGCACAGCCTGCCCAAAGGATGTGTCACGCCGGGCACGAACGTCGAGAGCGTAGTGCGAGGCGAAGGTAGATGGGGACGACCAGACCGCAGCAGCGCAAATGTCCTCCATCGGAACACCCTTACAGAAGGCTGTTGAGGTTGCGACCGCTCTGGTGGAGTGAGCTCGCAAGTGCTCAGGTACGGGCTGCTTAGCCAGTTCATAGCATAAAGATATAGTGGAGGAAATCCACTTGGAGAATCTTTGAGTCGAGATTCTGGCACCCTGATTATGGGTAGCATAAGAGACAAAGAGTCTATTGTCCTGTCGGAACTGCTTGGTCCTTTCGATGTAGAAGGCCAGAGCTCTACGTACATCTAGGTGATGCAGGGTGCGCTGGGCTGTGTCTGTAGGGTTTTGAAAAAACGCAGGTAAGACGGAAGGTTTCCCAAGATGGAAAGGCAATACGACCTTAGGCAAGAAGGCGGGATCAGGGCGCAGCACCACCTTGTTATGGTGGAAAATAGTATACGGAGGGTCCGACCTGAAAGTGCAGATGTCGCTTGCTCGTTTGCCAGTAGTGATGGCTACTAGAAGGGCAGTCTTCCACGTCAAAAGTTGTAAGGAGATGGAAGCCATAGGTTCAAATGGTGGTTTCATTAACTGACTGAGGACCAAAGATAGGCTCCAAGCAGGTTGTATTTTGCGAATTGGAGGGTGAAGGTGAAGGATTCCCTTCAGGAAGGCCTTAGTGGCGGAGTGCGAGAAAACAGTGGAGCCATCAATGTATGGATGGAATGCAGAGATAGCTGCCAGGTGCACTTTCAGAGAGGAGTGAGAGAGACCAGCCTTGGAGAGAGTCAGGGTGTAAGTTAAAATCTGATTGATATTGGCTGACTCAGGTCGAAAGGAATGTAATTCCGCATACGTAGAGAAACGTTTCCATTTGAGGTTATAGGCTTTCCTGGTAGCCGGTTTCCTAGCATTGAGGATGATATGACGGACTTCTGGTGTGAGAGTTAGGAATTGATTCTCCATGCTGTAAGGCGGAGGAGAGTAGGGTTGTGATGAAGAACCCTGCCCCTCTGCTGAGAGAGGAGGTCCTGAGTTTGCGGGAAGCGGTGAAAGAGACCGTGAGACAGCAGGAGGAGAGTGGTAAACCACGGTTGACGTGGCCACCAAGGAGTCACTAAGATGCAATTGGCACTGTCCGTCATGATTTTCTGCAATACTCTCGTAATGAGAGGAATTGGTGGAAACATGTACAGCATTGGGCCGCTCCAGGATTGCAGGAAGGCGTCCCCTGCTGACAGTGGAGACGGTTGGCCGCGGGTGAAGAAGTGTGGGCACTGAGTGTTCTCTTGCGTTGCAAAGGCATCTATGTCCGGCATACCGAACCTCTGAAACACGGGAAGGAGATAACTGCGGTTGATGGACCACTCGTGATCGTTGATGGGATGTCGACTTAGAGTGTCCGCCTGAGCATTTTGGACTCCGGGTAGATGCACTGCAGATAGGAAAATGCCCTGGGCAATGCTCCAGTGCCATAGGCTCAAAGCTCTCTTGCACAGTCTGATGGAAGCAGTGCCCCCCTGTCGGTTTATGTAGAAGACAGTTGCAACGTTGTCCGATGCGACTTGGACATGCTTGTTGTGAAGTGATGGAAGAAAGGACCGCAGAGCCCTGTGGACTGCCATCAACTCCAGACAATTTATGTGAAGGGAGCGTTCGTATTCTGTCCATTGGCCTTGTACGGTGAGCTGTCCTAAGTGGGCTCCCCATCCCCACTTTGAAGCATCCGTGGTGACAATCACCGAGGGAGGAGTCCGAATAAAGGACATTCCCTTGAGAAGGTGATGGCGCACAGTCCACCATTTGAGAGACGGAATGATGTGAGCCGGGACAGTGAGCACAGTGAGCTGATGTTGACGCTGAGGATGAAAGGTCCTCACGAACCAAAGCTGAAGAGGGCGCATATGTAGTTTGGCAAACAGCAGCACAGAGGTGGTGGCGGCCATGAGGCCTAGCATCCTCTGAAAGGTGAAAGCTGTCTGGGAACGATGTAGGACAATGTCTCTGGCCAGAGACATGATGTGTTGTGCTCTGTCTGCTGGTAGATATGCCTTGCATGACAGAGTCGAAAGATGAGCCCCTATAAATTGAATGGATTGAGTAGGTGTTAGGTTCGATTTGGAGGTGTTGACTTGAAGGCCCAGAGTGGCCAAGAGGGACAGTGTCGTGGAGACATCGGACTGGAGCTGTTCCTTGGAATGGGAGACGACCAGCCAGTCGTCTATATAAGGGTAAATGGAGATGCGCTGTTGTCTCAGAATCGCTACTACTACCGCCATGCATTTGGTGAACACTCTCGGGGCTGTGGAAAGGCCGAAAGGAAGGGCACGGAATTGGTAGTGTTGATCCCCTATGGCGAATCTGAGAAATCTCCTGTGATGATGGCTGATGGAAAGGTGAAAGTATGCATCCTGGAGGTCTATCGAGGCCATCCAAGCTTGTTCTGGGAGCAATGGGAGGATGGATTGGAGTGTGACCATCCGAAATTTCTTGTGATGAATATGGTGGTTGAGTTTTCTGAGATCTAGAATGGGACGCAGGCCCCCGTCCCTCTTCGGAACGAGGAAGTAGCGGGAGTAGAACCCCGTGCGATGGTATGAGGGGGGAACTGGCTCTATAGCCCCCTTGGCCAGCAAGGTTGCTACTTCCTGGAGAAGATGGGGTGATGGAGGAGTAGAGATGAACCTGCGGTGAGTTGGGATCGAATTGAACTCTATTGAGTACCCGTTTAGAATGATTGAGAGTACCCAGGAGTCGGATGTTATGGTTTCCCAGTTGTGGAAGAACGGCTGCAGTCTGATGTCTGAGCGATGAGGTGTTGGAAGGGAAGCAGGAGAGTCAAAGAGACTGCTTATTGGTGGGTGTTGTCTTCTTTGAGGTCTGAGGGCGAGCCCTTTGTTGGAATGGCTGCTTAGTCTGGGCAGGCTTGCGTCTCCAGGGCTCATTTTGACGTGGGGATCTGGACCGTTTGAAGTAATTGGGCCTCCAAGGTCTTTGTTTGGAGATGGATTGTGGCTGGGTGACTCCTAGCCGCTTAGCTCATTTTCTGCTATCGTCAACGTTGGAGAGAATGTCATCCGTAGTAGCATTAAACAGTCCCAGACCATCAAACGGCAAGTCATCAATTTTGAATTTGATGTCCGGCTGCAGAGAAGAAGACCTGAGCCAGGCGTGCCTGCGCAGGGCAATGGCCGAAGCTAATGTCTTGGAGGAGCATTGGGCTGCATGACGGGCAGTATTTATCTGCTGCTTGCTCACTCTAGAAAGTTCTTGCAGGGCCTGATTGGCTTGCTTTTGGGCAGCTTCCGGAAGGGCCGTGACCAAAGAGCTGAGTTGTGTTGCAAGGTTGTAGGCGTAAGCTGAAAAATATGCCATGTAATTATGTATCTTGGTAGTAGCAGTAGTGAGGGAGTAAATCTTTCTCCCAATGGTATCTAGTTTTTTACCCTCTTTCTCAGGGGGAACAGGGTGCCTGGTTTGTTTGGATTTTGAGGAAGAGTGGACGATCATAGAGTTGGGAGCTGGGTGACTGAAGAGGAACTTGGACTCTGGCGCATGCACCTTGTATAGCGCCTCAACTCTCTTGGACGTCGGCGGAACAGAGGCCGGCTTGTCCCAGGCTTCCTTTAGAGTTTCCAAATGGACTGGGAGCATAGGGAAAGATGATCCCGTAGGGAGGTCCGCATGAACAAGGTCATAGACCACGTCAGAGACTCTTGGGACGTCTGATGTTAATTTCACATTAAGAGATGTAGCCATGTTGGAAAGAAGGTCAAGGTATGACTTAGGGCCCTCGGATGGAGAGAGGTCTGCCGGCTTGGCTATGTCAGAATCCGGAGAGTGGAGGTTTGAAGCTGAGGAATTGGATGATACCGATTGTTCAGCCTCCGAGTCGTCCATGGTGTCAACCTCTGGAGTTTTTCTGAGCTGCTCAGGTGCAGGAGGCTCAAGTGCAGGTGGTTGTGTCGGATTGATAGGGGACGGCAGTTTAGGCCTGGGGTCACTGAACTGATGAGGAGACCGGTCTCGGTACCGAGGGCGGTCGCGCTCGCGGGAGTAATAAGGCCTCTCTCGGGGTCTGGAGTCTTCACGGGACCGATAGTGTTCTCAGGTGCGATGTCTGTAGGAGCCGGATGAGGGCGATCTATAGTATCTGTGGTATCTGCGAGGAGATGGTGATCTAGACCTCGAGGGAGAATAATAGTAATAATGGTCCCTGCGTCGACTTCGGGATCTATCATCTCGGAGCCGAGGGAGTTCTCTCGGAGTCGAGGGGTCCCTACGTCCACTTCGGGATCTATCATCTCGGAGCCAAGGGGGTTCTCTCGGGGTCGAGGGGTTCCTCGTTAACAACGGTGAAGTGATCGGTTGTAGCATAGGGAGCTCACGGAAGCGGTCCTCGAGAGGAATCAGGCGCTGGCTCCTAGTCGAAGTCGGGGACTCGGTACCTAAGATTTGGTCTGGTGGTGACTCGTGCACCGATGGTGATCTAGAACTGATGCGCACAATCTCCAAAGGCGTGATGGCCGGAGTCGAAGTGGATATCGAAGCCGGGGTAGTCCGTGTCGAGGCAGCAGCAGTCATGGCGGGCCAAGGTGTAGGAGGCCTAATTATGACGACGGGTTCGAGAGGAAGTCGAATTGCGGCGTCGGGTTCGAGAGTCTTATGAGCAAGTTTTTGCTTCTTGGGAGACTTCGGATTCGAAGTGTCCTTCGGAGTCGAGGTCGAAGGGTCTCTCGGGGTCGACTCGGTACGATGCCCTTTCTTGGAGTCGTCAGACTTCTTGTGGTGTTTGCCGGATTTATGCTTGCTGGGAATCAGCGCCACGGAAGCAACCGGCTGAGTCGTTCCCTTTAGAAGTAGGGAAGACGGCGATGACTGCGAGGCTGCGGCTTGCGCCATTCCCGGGCGGAGAGACGACTCTAGCAAATGGCTTCTGAGTCTTGCTGCGCGGTTTTTCCTCGCCTGCTTGCCGAACTGGCTACAGTGCACACAAGAGTCTGTTCGGTGAGCTTCCCCGAGGCAGAACAGGCAAAGAGAGTGCCCGTCCGTAGATGGTAGCTTCGCCGAACAGCGAACGCACCTCTTAAAGGTAATTTTTTCTTTTTCCTTCCCTTCCATCCGCCCGGAAAGAGGGGGGGGGAAGAGGGGGTCGAAAAAACGAAGTAAAGAGAAAGATTTTTTTTTTTTTACGATACCAGAATGAAGAGAAGAGGAATCGGTGAAGAACGTAGATTAGAAACGGGAACGTAGACCAAGGAAAGGACTGAAATGAAGAGGGAGATCAGCGAGATAGGTGTTTTCCGGACGGCGGTAAAGAAGAAACTGAGTGGGCTGGCCACCTCCCCCTCGTCTGGGCATGCGCAGTCGCTGCCCCCTCCCCGGGACGAGGGGAAAGGCGCGCCAAAAATAACGCTTAAGGATTGCTTTGAATTCTCCGAGATGGGCTCGATCCTGCGGATTACCCATATGTATGACTGCACAGATGACCACTCGAAGATCATCAGTTACAGGTAAGAAACCTGTCCTTTATTGCAAAGTGCCAACATGGCAATTTAACCTGAATACTGAGGTTTTAGTTTAGAAAAAACAACTCATAGTGAAATTAACAAACTGAAAGAGCATTTGGTCTGGATAGCATTTGCTTAGGAACCCAACAAAATAGTAACATGTCAGAATGGGAGAATGATGGTGAGAGTGTTATAAGGCAATAAGTGGAGGCTGTTCATTGCTCTGTTGCTTGCAAGTCTGGGTTAAACTGAGAATATGACTTTCCCAGAGGTGTTTCTGTCCACCTAATTCACTTTTGAACATGTAACATACGTTATAAACATCATTCTAGTTTGCCATTAGGGAAAAAGAATACATTAAAATATAGTGTGTTTAGTAGGAGCTGGTGGTTAGGGTGTCCAAATCAGATCTGGGAGGTCCTGATTCATATGCCCACTTTGCCCTGGCAGCTTGCTGAGAAACCTTGGACCAGTAATATATTCTGAGTTAACCCGCCTCATAAGTTTGTTTCGTGTAGAGGTTAAGTGCGTGGACTCTTATCTGGGAGAACCGGGTTTGATTCCCCACTCCTCCACTTTCAGCTACTGGAATGGCCTTGGGTCAGCCATAGCTATCACAGAGCTGTCCTTGAAAGGGCAGCTTCTGGGAGAGCTTCTCTCAGTCCCACCTACCTCACAGGGTGTCTGTTGTGGGGGAGGAAGATAAAGGAGATTGTGAGCTGCTCTGAGACCCTGAGATTCAGAGTGAAGGGCGGGATATAAATCCAATATCTTCTTTCTTTAAACTAAAACTGCAATCCTGTGCATGTGTAGAGAGTAGGTGCCACAGTGCTCACTGTAGATTACTTCCGAGTAACCATGGAGAGCACGCCCAATGAGGAAAGGCTAAGGGACTTGGGGATATTCAGTCTGGAGAAGAAGAGGTTGAGGGGGGAGACATGATTGCTCTTTTGAAGTATTAGAAGGGCTGCCACTTAAGAGGAAGGCAGAGAGCTGTTCCTGCTGGCAGCAGAGAGGACTGGCATAGGAAAAACTTTTTAACAGTAAGTAGTTCAACAGTGCAATCAACTGCCTTCACTGGCAGTCTTTAAGCAGCGGCTGGACAAATACTTGTCAGGGATGCTGTGCAACAGTTCAAAAACAGCTTATCAACAATTTGCCTTATGGTCCCTGTAGCTTGAAAGAGCTCTGCTCAGATACTGCTATCAGAAGCATCGTATTTGAAAGCAAGGAAGCCTGCAGTTCCTCCCTTTCCACTCCTAAACCAGAGGTGATCCTGGCCACTGTTTCTGCCAGATTAGTGTGATCCAACATTTCCTGTAATAAACCCACATAACTTCAAGAAAACCATACTTGATTGAAGGTCCTGATCTCTCATCCCCCACCCCTGCATCCCCACACATCCATGCTCTCTTCTTCCCTTCGGCTTGGACTGTGCCACAACAGTTTTGAAATATGACACACAACCAGGTCTTGGCCACATGAAAATATGAAGCTGCCTTATACCCAGCTCTCTAGTACAGGGGTGGCTAAACAGTGGCTCAGGAGCCACATGTGGGTTTTTCACACACATCATGTGGCTCTTGAAGCCCCCACTAGAGAAGGCATTTGTCTCTTTAAACCACTTCTTCAAGCCAAGCCAGCCAGTGGCTTGAAGAATGCATTTAAAGTTCAAGTTGCTTTCTTTCCACCTCTCTCCCTCCCCACCTATTTTCCTTTCTTCCCTCCTTCAGACATCTGATGTTCGTGTCTGGTGGCTCTCGCACATCTGACATTATTCTATGTGGCTCTTATGTTAAGCAAGTTTGGCCACCCCTGTCCTAGTGGGTCCCATCTAACCCCCTCCCTAAAACTGCAGGAACACCTGCAAGGAATTTTCCTCTGTGTGTTGTGCTTGGGGGCTGCATTGTGGTTACACCCCCCCCCTTCAGATTTTCAAAGGTGCCCATGAGCTCAAAAAGGTTGGAGGGCCCTGATGTCTCTCTGAAGGAGGCCCAGTTAGGGTTGCCAGGTTTGGGTAGGGAAATACCTGGCGATTTGGGGGAAGGAGCCTCAGTTTGGGGAGAGGAGGAGCTTCAATGAGATATGACTCCAGAGCCTCGTGCGCGGGGGGGGCGGGGAGACAAGGGAGCGCGCGTGCCCACAGAGAGGACTCTTGAGTGCCGCCTCTGGCACCTGTGCAATAGGTTCGCCACCACTGGTCTAGGTGTTCTCAAGAGGTCCTAAGTGGTGACAACAGGTTACCAGTGTATTTTCTAGATGACCCTGGTTCTAAGGAAAGATACTATCTTCCCTTTCCTACAAAGAATGATAATGAATAATAATTTCAGAGTTATTGGAAATTTGCACATGCTATATCCCTCTTCACCACCACCCTGGCTGAACAGGGATATTGGATTCTTATCTCATTACAGATGTTAATTTAAGTTAAATAGTAGGTTGTCATTATACAGTTGTTCAGTGGTAGAGCATTTCCTTGGCATGCAGGGAAGGTACCAGGTTCAATCCCTAGCATCTCCAGTGAACAGAGAAGATAGTAGTTGATGTGAAAGTTCTACGACTGTAGAAAACCGCTGCCATTCTAAGTAGACAATAGCAGTCTTGATGGACTAATGGTCTGATTCAGTGTACAGCAGTTTCAATTCAAATATTCACGTGTGTAAAACACAACCCACACAGGAAAAAGTGTGACTAAATTTAGCCTCCACCTCATCTCCCAAACAGCCAAATAAAATGCTCACTTTCAAAAAAAGATTTCACATGTGCAGCCCTGGTTGGTAGATATGTATGCAGGAACTAGAACCATGCCTTCTTGAACACTTAATTACTCTTCCAGCTAGGAATAATCATGCTCCTAACTACCATGTTCAAATTTCCAGTAACTCTCACATTATAATTCAAGTTTAATCCATTGCTTCATAGTTACTGTTGTAGGGGAGTGCTTCACATATTTCAGTGGTGGTAACAGTGAATACAAGGCTGCACCCTCATCTGGATTCACTGAACAGGATGGAAGAACTGATGACTCACAACCTAAGCACCACAGCTTTCTCAGGTGCAAGACATATATTGTAGGAACTGTTAAACAATACTGATAAAAAGGCACAAGTAAGTATATGAATCCTAAAATCAACAACAAAGATTTACTTAAACAAAAGTTTTATTTTTAAAAAAATTATATAAAAAGTCATCTGTAAGCATTTATACAAATGAGGTATTTCAAAAATACATACACAAAAAATAAATTAGAACTAAAATGAGTTATCAGTAAAAATGAAATATGCGGAAACACGGCATCATTCAAGGCAGTTTTTAGTATATACAGTACTCTGGGTGTATAATGAAACTATTATTTTCAAACTGATTTATAAAAGCAAGGGGTGACACAAATCCTAACCAAATCATCTGGTTTCCAATAAGCCTTGTGTATTTTTAAGTGTGCATTTTGTTCCTGAACTCTCCATCTAACTGCAGCCCCCGGTACTTTACTGAGTGCTATTCTGGAAAGCTTCCAGACTCTCAGGGGCTGTGAAGGATTGCAGAATGAAAAGTTTCTAGTATCTCCAAAAAGCCCTGGTTTGTGCCTGCTTTCAGCTTCCAGTCAGAGAGATCAATTTGTGGTTACCAGGTTGAACTATGGCTACTGTATGGCACTAGCTCCTACATTACCAACTAAAAACTATATGACATGTACTTTCTGTAGAATCTATTAGGCCCTGTAAATAACTTAGTCTTACTTAACATTCGTACATTTGAGTTTACTACACAAAATATTATTCTCCAATAAAGCATTCAAAAAAGGATTTAACAAGGTAACTGCTATTTACATGTTTACCAAACAATGCAACTTCTGAAATTCAATAAGCTTAATATATTATTCCTTGTACAACTCATATACATGTAAGTCTTTATAATGCAGGCATTATAAAATTCATGACACAGCTATTCTTATTTCAGTCATTTCTTTCACCAGGAATCAATTGGCTGCTTAATTTCATCAGCAGTTTCATGACGAGACCAGCCTAAGCAGAAAATACATGTAAAAGTCAAGATTTTACAAACACAAATATCGGCCTGCTTTTAAATCTCAAAATCAGCACAAAAACTTTTATTTTTATACCAAACATTTAAGGCTGCAATCCTGAAAACAGTTATCAACAGGAGTTTCTGACTACATGAAAACTCAAATTAATAATAATTGAAATTAAGTTGCCAGTAATTTTTCGTGGAAGACTTTTCCACGAAAAATTACTGGCAACTTAATTTCAATTATTATACAAAACATTTAATGTTAAAATGATAAAACCTCTTAATACATAATATCTAACATTATCTATTACTCACATATTACTCACTCTCCAAACAAATGTGGGGAGAAAAGACTAGTGGTAACATTTCCAATTGGAGTTAGTATTAATTTCTACTGAGCCCAAAGACTTCCCCTCTTTGGAAATCTTCTGATTACACTTCGCAGGATCAAAGGTCAGGCACATTACTTCTGAAGTTTTATAGTGTTATCCCTGCTATCTCACAGAAATGTTTGCTGTATCATCTTGTATAATACATCCCCAAACTAAATTCTGGTGGAAATGTGAGATCTGGACTACAAAAGCTGGATCTGAACTAAAAGTCAGGATTTTCCAAACACAAATAACTGCTTGCTTTAAATCACAGACCCTCCCTCACATCGTTCCTCAGGGTCCTGATTCCCCAGGAGCAGCTTTTTGTGGAGATCAGTGGAAGAAGCAGGAAAGTTCCATTCTGCTAATAAGAAAATTTAGTCTGGATTTAACCCTCATTGTTTGAACATGAAGGACAAAACATATACACAGTCACAGAAGAGCAATCAGATCTCAGGGTGGTGATTTTCTGTAACTTAGTGATAACGGAAAGGGAAGGTTGCAAGAGGAGGGGACAAGATCCCCTTACTGGTTCTTGCCAGCAAAATCCACTGAAGTGCTTTCATTTTTCACTTGCCCTAGACTCCTATCCTGACTTTGAGGCTGGGAGGTCTGCAAGAGGAAGGCAATGAACAAAACTATGGTTTATTACTTAGGATGCAACGCTAAATCAGAATTAACAGTGGTTTCTAAACCTGCTTGAACCATGGCTTCAGTCTGTAAAACAACTCACAAACCATAGCTTGTAGATTCAAAACGAACACCGAACAATTGTTTGATACCAAGCCTAATTCTTGACTTAAAAAGATGATTGTGTGAGGTATGGAATATAGATTGTTAATCTATATGGCAGTCTGATTGTTAATATGGCAGTCTGATTGTTAATAGATTATGCTTCCAGTGCTAACATACAAGTGCCATCTCTTTTCCTGAGACTTAAACAGCATTTCTACTAGCCCTAAAAGTGGTTGTACACATAACACCAGTACTGAGATGTATCTGTACACAACATTCAGTAGCTTGCTTACCTGCTTTGTATGCACTGTAAAACTCATTTTGTTTTCCAGGCTATGAATCTGAAAACAGGTATCTACATCTCCCAACTGCCACATGAAACAACCATACTTTAAACTGATGAGCAAAGCCTGTAATACAAAAGGAACAAACTGGAAGACCAGAATAAACTTCCAAGTTGCCACTGAGCAAAGATCCTCTGAACAGTGATAAAAGCTTCCTTCCCCTTAGCTTATATAAAATAGATGTCTGACATATATACTAAAATGGGGAGACAGTCTGATAATTTGTAACAAGTAATTTTCATAATAAAAAATACCATAAGTGAATACCTCATTGACAAAGACAAGGACCAAATTTTGTTTCATGATAAAAATACCCTAAATGAATACCTCATTGACAGAAAACAAAGACCAAACCTTTCAAAACAACTTTGAACCTGCTACTAATCAACACATGAATTCTTTGCTACTTATGTTATACCCACTTTAACAAAGTACTCCCCACAAAAGCAATATTTCTTCTTTGTGGACTCTGGGTATTACACTAATTAAACATCCAACCCAAGCAAGGAATAATTTAAAAGGAAAAAACCAGTCCAGAGGCACACTTGCAGAACACTGAAGATATTTTCAGTGCTTCCCCATCTATAACTGCACTGTATACTTTCCTCAGATGAGGGATAAAGAATTAAAGTTCCTGAGCTTGCCTCTCCAAGTCACTTTCTCTATCAGCATCTTAGTGCTAGAATTAGTGAAGCTTTGAAAAGCAGCATCTTTAAATTGGTAAAAGAGAAGCAAAAATGTGCTTGTGTTTTGTACTCTGTTGTCAAGAGTCATTGTTTGCTACTTAAAATAGCCATAAGGCCAATGAACGTACCTTGGTTTCCATATTTAGAAGATGTAGTCCTTTGACATTTACGCCTACGTACACTCTGATGACTTTATGATTACTTGAGCTCGCTTTTGTGAATACTTGTCCTGTGAAAAAAGCAGCTCCATAGGTTGGGATCTCCCAACAGTTCTGCAAAAACATGCGCTGCAGGTGATGCATCTCTTTACTCACACCCTCGCTAGTACTGAGACTCTGAAAATACAAGGTGACATATCCACAAGAAATACTGTAATAGCTTTCAGTTTGATTTCATTTCTTTAGGTAGAATTTTTAAGAAAGCTACATGTAACAACTGCAAAGGATTCAGAAATGAATAAGTAAACTGATCACAAAGCTAAATTTTACAAACAATAAATGGGTTAATATAAAATACAAAGCAATAGATTTTTAAAATTAAGACATTTATAGTACTTAATTTTTATTTTAAAAAGATTTGATACCGGCACCCAAAATAGCGTTTCTGTGACTGCAAGGACTTCTGCCCATTTTATTTTTTATTTTTATTTGATTTGACTTTTAGCCCGCCCTTCCCGTAGAACAGGCTCAGGGCGGGTTACATCATAAAAACAGTCAACAGTAAAAACAATAAAAGACCAGTTTAAAATATATAAAATCTAAAATTAGACAAATATGGCAGATTCTGCCTCACAGATGTGACCTATTGTCCAAATCCAGCAGATCTTGTAGCGCTGGGATGGAATGAGGAATGAGGGGGGGGGGGAGGCCGATAACAAGTGATGCCAACTGCCTCAGCTGAAAGCCTGGCGAAAGAGCTCTGTTCTACAGGCCCTGCGGAATTGAAGCAGATCCACCAGACAGGAGCCAGGGCTGAAAAGGCCCTAACCCTCGTCAAGGCCAGATGGACGTCTCTGGGGCCGGGTATTACCAAAAGTTGTTGGCTTGCTGATCGTAAGGATCTACGGGGCTCATACAGGGAGAGGCGGTCCCGAAGGTATGCTGGCCCCTGGTCATATAGGGCTTTAAAGGTAAGTACAAACACCTTGAACCAGATCCGGTACTCAATGGGTAGCCAGTGCAATTCACGCAGCACAGGATGGATCCGTGCCCGTACAGGCGACGAAGTCAACATCCGTGCAGCAGCATTCTGCACCAGCTGCAGCTTCCGGAGGAGGGTCAAGGGAAGCCCCATGTAGAGAGAGTTACAATAATCTAGCCTGGAAGTGACCATTGCATTGGTTACTGTGGCCAGGTTGTGGGGGTCGAGATACAGGACCAACTGTCTGACCCGCCTCAGATGGAAAAAGGCAGTGGTGGTAACCTGGGCCTCCATGGTTAGAGAGACATCCAGAAATACCCCCAAGCTCTTCAACCTTGATGCAGGCGTCAATGGACCCCCATCAAAGGATGGGAGCCTGATCTCTGATCCCAGTCCCTTATAACCTAGGCACAGCACCTCCGTCTTCGATGGATTCAGTTTCAGCCGGCTCTGTTGCAGCCAACCAGCCACAGCTTCCAATGCCCTACCCAATTCCTCTGAGGCTGAATCCGGGTGGCCATCCATCAGCAGATAGAGCTGGGTGTCATCTGTATATTGATGACACCCCAGCCCATACCTCCGGATGATCTGGGCAAGGGCGCACATGTAGATGTTGAATAACATTGGGGAGAGAATTGCTCCCTGCGGCACACCACATTGTAATAGGTGCCGCTGGGATAGTTCATCCCTAAGCGCCACCCTCTGTCTCCGACCTTGGAGAAAGGAGACCAGCCATTGTAGGGCCAGCTCCCATATCCCTAAGTCGGCGAGGTAGTGGGCCAACACTTCATGGTCGACCATATCAAACGCTGCTGACAGATCAAGAAGGATCAGCAGCGCCGAACTGCCTCGATTCAGTTGCCTCCGGATATCATCCACCAAGGTGGCCAACATGGTCTCTGTCCCATGGGCAGGGTGGAAGCCGGACTGGAAGGGATCCAGGACAACAGCATCCTCCAAGAAAGTCTGAACCTGCGTTGCCACCACCCTCTCCACTACCTTGCCCAGGAACGGCAAGTTTGAAACTGGGCGGTAGTTTGCTAGGACTGTAGAGTCCAGAGAAGGTTTCTTCAGGAGGACGGATCACTGCCTCCTTCAAAGCCCCTGGGAATGCCCCTGTTGAGAGGGACAAATTGATGATCTCCCTTGGGGGAGTTCGTATGTCGTTACTGCAGGCTTTCACCAGCCATGATGGACAAGGATCAAGGGGGCAAGTGGTGGGTTTCACAGCAGCCAGGGTCTTGTCAACTTCATCCTGGGAGAGCAGGCTGAAATGGTCCAAAACTGGACCTGAAGACGGGCAAGGGGCTTCCAGTTCCATTACTGTATCAATTGTGGTTGGAAGGTCGTGACAGAGCGACAAGACTTTATCTGCAAAATAATCCGCGAAAGCCACATAGCCTATATCCATTTCCCTAGTGTTTGGCATGCCCTGAGGCAAAGATGTTAAGGATCAAATTAGTCTAAATAATTGAGCTGGGCGCGATTTTGCAGAAGCAATGGAGGCAGCATAGAACTCCTTCTTTGCTGACTTCGTCGCCATCTCATAGGTCTTCATAAACGATCTATAAGATGTTCTTGTAGCTTCATCTCGGGACTTCCGCCACACTCTCTCTAGTGTCTCAGCTCCCGTTTCATCCGCTTCAGCTCCAGGGAATACCAAGGAGGCAAGTTGATATGGGGCCGGAGAGGGCGCTGGGGAGCTACCACATCAATGGCTTCAGAAAGACTGCCATGTCAGTCTTCCACCAGCTCATCCAATGGGCTGCCAGGGGGAATTGGATCCCACAAAGCCTCCTGGAACCTATTTGGGTCCATTTGGCTCCACGGGCAAGCATAAATCCGCCTAAACAGGGAGGGTTAGGCGTGGATAGCCAGGCCTTCAGGACAAAGTGGTCTGACCGTAGCACCACATCTGTTGTAATACAGTTCACTCCAATCCCCGAGACAAAGATAAGATCTAGCGTGTCACCTGCCTGATGTGTGGGAGCTGAAACAACTTGGGAGAGTCCTAGTGCTGCCATGGAGGACACCAGGTCCTTAGCCTGAGAGGTCACATCCTCTACATGGACACTGAAGTCTCCCAGAACCAATAGTCTGGGATACTCCAATGCCATGGAGCATGATTCGTCCTGCTCACGCATGGCAATCCCCAAATCCTGCACCTGTGGGATCTCCACTAGCCCAGGAATAATATTTCAGGGGCATTTGGGACTAGTGGTGGGGGAGTACATTTTGCAGGTAGAATCCTTTGCACCTGCAGATTCGCTGGTCTGGATCCAATCCATACTGTTTCAAGTTCAAATGTATTCACCATCTCACATCTTCAAAAATAAAATCAATGGCAAAACAATCAGCACTAGGAGCTATTTTGTGTGTGTTATTTTACTGTCAATGGTAACATTTCCAGAAAATAAAGGGCCATTTAAAAAAAATTATTGAATTGAAGACCATTTTTAAGGACAGGGACAAAGAGCTGATGGGTGTTCTCACCTTGTACTCGTGAAGTATTCTGTTTGTCCAGTGTAGTGCCTTACTTTTTAATTTTGTGACTGGTACTATAGATTTTAAGTTTTCTTCACTGGAAATAAAATCACAAATATTGACTATTTGTACTATACTTTATAGCTATGAAACATTTTTGTCCCAAGAATGAATCCTGATGTGCAACACGAAATCACACACCTACTTCTACATGTGATGATCTATCTGGTTCAGCAAGTAGTCCTTAAATTCAGCTCTAATTGGTGGGGAATGACAGAATGCCTACCGTCAGCGACAGCTCCAAACAGCTGATTGGTGGGTGAGGTATCTCACCTACTAGATGTATATTGTTTCCTACAATGCAGCATCCTTATTTTATATATACCTTTCTCATCTTTATCACAATGTGTAGCAACCAATATCTAAAATAAAATGTAATTATTGTTACAAAACAACTAACTAAATCTTCCATTAGACTCAACCAACTTTATACATGTTGACTTCAATTAGGATGACCGTGTTGTAGAGATCTGCTACATATGAGCAATATGTATTTATAAGATATTATTTAAAACATTTGTACACCAGTTTTCAGTTTTAAAACTTTCAAGGCAGTTAATACACATGAAATTACTAAACATAAATGATCTACACAGCACATAAAACAAAGCATGGCACGAACAGAAAGCAAAGCCAGAAAGTATTATCTATTTGCTAAGATGGTTAGTAAGGGCACAGAGGAGCAGAAGCGATAAGAGGCTATAGAAAGAGATAAAAGGCTATAGAAAGTGCATAGTGAAACTTCCAAAATAAATATCATTATTAAATGAATTTCATCACGTCCCAATATATAGAGCTACCTAGCGGAAAACACAGAAAAAACCCAAACTCAAGCCTCCCTCATTTCTTCTAGCTTCCCATAGTTCATAATTATAAATAAGTAACCTATGTTGAAACCTGGTTGTATAATTATGTTAGAAACTTGATGTGGTATAGTAATGTTGTATTAAGATTGGGAAATCAGATTATAAAACCCTACTCACCATGAAACTCACTGGGTGACCTTGAGTAAGTTACTCTTTTTCAGACTAACCTACCTCACAGGTTGTTCTGAGGACAAAATGGAAGATGAGAGGACTATATATACCATCCTAAGCTTCTTGGAGAATCAATGGGATAAAAATACATCAAGCAAACTACATACACTTTTACATATTTAAAATATTTTTAGCCCACCATTTTTTCTGTAAAGGACTCAAAGCCAACCAGCCTAGTCTCCATCTTGACTGAACTGCTCTATCTCAGCCACATGACCCCAGCTGATAGAGAATGGCTTAAAGCAGGGGTGTCGAACTCATTTGTAATAAGGACCAGATCTGACATAAATGAGACCTTGTCGGGTTGGGCCATGTCATGCTGGGCCAGGTTGCGTACCCATTTAAGATTAGGTAGCAGAGATATAAACTTTATAAAGGACACAGACAAACACAATTAAATTTAAAAAAAAACCCCTTAAAATAAGCTTCAAACATTAGCGCCCATTGGTCTTAAAGGTGCTTTCTTTGTATTTTTCCTATGCGATCCAGTGAACTGGGCAAAAGAAGCTCTGGCTCTTTCCTTCCTTCCCGAAGGGACCGGGGGGGGGGGGGGTTGGAAAAGCCTCAGCCAATAGAAGGAAGAGAGGTTTGGCTCAGTAGCTCTCCTGTGCAACTGAGAGACCCTGGCAAAGCAAGCTCTGCCTCTCCCCCTTCCTCCCCAAGGGAGGAGCCTCAGCCAATGTTGAAAATAGAGGCTTTGCTCCTGTTCAACTGAGCAAGCCTTGAAAAGCGATCTGTGATGCAGAAGGAGGCAAGAGAGAGAGAGAGAAGGAAGTAGATGACAGCCAGTTGCTCTGGGGCCTGATAGGAGCCCTCTGGGGGCCTAATCTGGACCCCGGCTGCATGTTTGACACCCCTGACCTAAAGCAAACACAGATGCATCTACAGATTTAGTTGGATGACATCCTATGCCAAAACTTTGAGTGATCTTATTCAAAGGTCTTACATAGATATAAAAAAACACTACAGGACACCACATTAAAACCCGTTGCTACTCATTCCGAGTTTCCAATCACACCCTTCTGAACAGGGTCTCGTAGGAAAGACTTAAATTATTCAACAACTTTCTCCCGATCTCTACACCATACTCCAAGCTTCATAATAAAATCAGCCATCAACCATGTCAGGCAGCTGGGAGAGCCTACAAAATTTATACAGAAGCATTCCCTTACCAATCTGTATGTGCAGTTTGTTCCAAACTGGACCAGAAGCGAGACCTAAAAGGCTTGAGGTCAGAGAAGTCATCCAGGAAACCCTGAAGCCAATAAAATACTTCCATCCTATGAATTTTTAATTTAGTTTTTTTAATGGGTTTGTTTTGCTGGCAGTGGCCCTCTTCATTTCTCAGAGAGACTTGTTGGTCCTGACTCACCAGATAAAGTTAGATGTCCTAAAGGAACTGATAGAATTCGTTCAGAATATGTCCCCCCCAAAAAAAACCCCCAACAACTTAATTTCAAAAGAAAACAATAGCAAATTCACTCACTTCAGGAAACCCTGTTTGTGCTTTTTACTTTCATAATTTCCATAGACTATTTGCAGCAGAAGACTTGCAAGGGTTATAAGCTTAGCATCAGGTGAGGTGTAGAAGCCTTTCAGCAGATTGTACCTGGCCTCATCAAACAGGATAAGAATAGCCAGTGGATCCTCAATCTACAGCATAAACAATCAAAACAATCAAACATATTTAGCAAATATAATTGTAGTATCAGTAGCTCTATATGCATCAAAGATGAGTTGCTAAGGTCTATACACATCTTTGTTTTTCCAAGGAAATGCTATATCTGAAGCATCAAGTTAAGTTAAAGACCTCTTCCTTCTTCCTTTCACAAAGACACCTTCTCTATTAAGGTTAGCAGTAAATATTTAAATGAATGAGCAGATTAATTTTAAAAATCAGTTTATGGGTAAAAGGGTGCCTTAATAAATAGAACAGGGCTGTTGTTTGTTGCATTGTCTTCTAACTGCTGTAATCCAAGTATTTTAGAGTTGGTAATCATTGTTGTCTAGTGTTGTAACCTGCCTTGAGTTTCAACAAGACAGACTACAAATAACATAACTAAATAGAGTGCCAACTGATTTTGATTATTTTTTGTTTCACTAGTCCCATGTGTGAAACATATGAGGAGAGCCAGTTTGATGTGGCGATTAAATTCGCGGACTCTAATCTGGGAGAACTGGGTTTGATTCTCCACTTGTCCACATGCAGCTGCTACGTGACCATGAGTCAGTCACAAGTTCTTTCAGAGCTGTTCTGCTCAAGAGCGCTTCTTGGGAGAGCTCTATCAGCCCCACCTCACAGATGTCTGCTGTGGGAAAGGAAATGAAATTATAAACTGCTCTGAGACTCTGAGTGAAGTGCGGGGTATAAATCCAATCTTCTCCTCTTCTTCTTCCCATGTGTGGCTTCTGTTATGAAACATGTGAGGAATTTCCAATGCTTACCAGTAGAACACAGGCTCTGCTTGTGGGGGTGGGGAGTGGAACAATTAATCCCTGACATATTCTGTTAAAAAGGTTAACAAATGTTGGGAAAGGCCATTCTTCGCCTGAGACTGCCCATTGCCAGTCAGAACAAATATTAAACTAAATGGACCAATGAGTCCATATGAATGTTGATGCCGATATGCTACACAGCCACTATTATTGATTGTAATATATTGAATGTGATGCCTATTTTATGGTACATCATGATTTCAATGATGTGATTTACTGGATTTTATTGTATTTATTGTCTATAATATAATATTGTTGGAAGCTGCGGTTGGAAGCTGCGGGAAGGGAGGAGCGGGTGTGTATATATATATATATATATATATATATAAATAAATAAAATGAAATGAAATGTATATCTACAGCATGATTATTTTATAGGATGGTTGCTCCCCTTCTGGAGAGATCACTCAAATGGGGAAACTTGTAGTTTTGAAAATGTGTTTGACATAGTAGAATATGCAAAGGCGAACCTTTTTTTCAACCGCCAGAGGAAGTCTCACATCTCTCCTCAAGAAAAGCTGTGGAGTTTCCCTTTGAGGATCCAGGTTTGTCAGTTCAGTGAGTATTTCAGGCCAATCACGGACATGCTGCAGAGGTTTATGATATGGCTTCAACTGGAGACCTGTACAACAAATGCAAAACATGTAAGTACAGATCAAGTATGCATATACTGTACAAAGTTTAATTTGATTTTTTTTTAAAGCCCATACATTTTACCAATATAAATTTAATAACAACTAATTCCATCTATATTGCATTTTAACCATTCCAACAAGCATTCTCATATACTGTTGTCTATATAAATGTCCTTAAAAATGAATGACAGCTTTATTGAAAATCAAGTCACTTTTATTGTAGAAAATAACTCCTTTAAACACACACTAAAAGGTCAACAAGGAAGTTGCATATTTTTAAAAGCCATACAATACTTATTAAGACCAAGATAACACAAGGAAGTTCTAAGCTGGTTCAGAGCCAAAGAAAAAAACATTAGTGATATACTACACAGGGATATTATGACATTTTATTGGCTAACATGTTTTTGATGTAGCATAAAATTTCACAGAGTCTTCTTTATTTATTTATTAAATTTTTATCCTGCCCTTCCCTGCAAACAGAACACATGTTGGCTCACAATTAAAAACACAGATAATACAATAAAAGCCTTTTACAGTTCTATAAATTTGTTATACTTTAGATACACCAAGATGACCAATGAACCTGGGAACATGTAGTCACTGGACATACTAGGGGTTTTTTTTTGCAGGGGAGAGGAGTGCAGGGAAGGCCAGAATAAACAAGACAACTGTTGCCTCAACCAAAAGCTCGGTGGATACAGGTCCTGAGGAACTGAAGCAAATCCTGCAGAGCTCTGATCTCACTCATGTCCTTCAGGCTGGGGACTCCCAGTAGCTGTTGTTCAGATTAGCATAATACTCTTTGAGGGACACAGCGGGAGAGGTGGTCCTGCAGTTATGTTGGTCCCAGAGCTTACAGGCCTCTCGATACAGGGCCTACTGTAAGCTCCCGGAGGATTGGCTACATCAGGGGTGTGTGTCCTAATATGCAAAGGAGTTCCTGCTACAAAAAAAGCCGAGTACTGGGAGCCAATGCAGATGGCGGAGCACTGATAGGATATGCACTCCTAGGACACACGCCACTGAGTTTTGAACCAGTTGGAGTTTCCGAGACCACCTCAAGGGCAGCCCAGCATAGAGCAAGTTACAGTAATCCAGCCTGAAGGTGACCACTACATGGCCCACTGTGGCTAGATTGCAGGGAGAGAAATAGGGAACCAGTTGCCTGACTAGCTGAAGATGGTAGAAAGCTCTTCTGGCAATGGCCTTGACCTGAGCCTCCATAGAGAGTGAGGCATCCAAGATCACCCCAAACTCCTCACTGTCAGCGCTGGCATCAATAATGCCCTGCCAGAGGTTGGGAGACGGATCCTTAAATTCATTCTTTCATAACTCAGGCACAGGACCTCCATCTTTGATGGATTCAACTTCAGGCAGCTCTGCTGCAACCAGCTAGCCATGGCTTTTATTGCCCTGGCCAGAACCTCTGGGGTGGCATCCAGTCAGCTGTCCATCAACAGATACAGCTGGCTAGGGGGTGAATGTAGATGTAGATGTTAAATAACATAGGGGAGAGGATCGCCCCTCTGTGGAACACTGAATACCAAAGGGTAGTGTGGTGAAACTGTCTCTCCAGTCGCCACCCTGCCCCTGTCTGTGGAGAAACAAGGTAAGCCACTGCAAAGTGGACCCTTGCTGTATCAATCGTGGAAGTCTTCATCTGTTCACAAAAGCTAATACAAGAATAAAACCTCCTTTGAATATTTTCAAAAATTATTTAGATCTAAATCTTAAACACTTTGCTTCGGAGACAAAGGCTGTGATTGTATAGAGATTTCCAGTAGCCCTTTCACCTTGAAATCACTACTACCTACATAAAAGTAGTTCCAGTGCAGCTTTTATTAAGTGCATGAATCAATAAGGATTTAAACCCACATCTTTTCCTCTCATTATTAATATTTAAAGGCTTTTGGGCACTGGCTAACAGTCACAAAAGAATTGCATTATAGCTCCATATTTGTTACAGTTCCTCCTCTTGATGAAATATTTACTTATGTGGATATTTATACCTGACTTCTCCCAATGGGACACAATGTTCTCTCCCCCCCTTCCTTTTATCCTCACCACAACCCTGTGATGTAGCTGAGGCCCTGGGTGAAAGACTGGCCCAAAATCACCATGGCAAATCAGGGATTCAAACCCAGTTTTCCCAGATCTTAGCTCTAACCACTAAACCATACTGGCTTTCATAAACAGCCACAAATGACAAAAGTATAGAAACCTTCACCAAATGTTCTAGCACTGCTTTGACATGTATAGTAATCACTGTGGTGTAGCAGAACTATAGACTAGACCCAGAGAAACCCAGGTTCAAATCCCCATTCCTCACAAAACTCTCTAGTTGACCATGGGCCGATCATTCTCTTTCAGCCTAACTTTCCTTAAAAGGGTTGTTGTAAGAATAAAAGTGATGGATTGAATCCAGAATAAATTTTCTGCTCCTGCAAGGAGGCCCTTTTGTCAGAGAAACAGAATATTCCTGCCCCTCCTCCCATTGAAGCTCACTCATTTCCCTCCAAAGGGGCTGCTGAGGGGACAGGGAACCCTCATAGACAGCTTAAGAGACAAAACAGGAGTCTGCAGCATCTCTTTTACCCCATCTCTTTGTTAGCAGAAAATTGAGTCTGGATCCAACCCACAGTAAGGAGAATTATGCATACCACTCAGAAAAAAGGGGTGGGGTAGAAAGAAATTCTATGTTCTCAAATATTATGTTCACAAAACTCCCAACCTTTAGTACTTACTAAGGTTTTCAGAACAGATCCAAATAGTGAAGTACTGCTGTGCTTCTTGAGAAAGATGCATTCCTTCCATTATCTGTTGCACAGTAGTGTTGTTTCCATGTTTCAACTCAACCGAGCGATATGATCCATCCATCCGATAAATTCGCACCTTCTCATACTATAGGATATATTACAAACAGAAGTGCATAGAATTTGGCCGGCTACAACAATGAGCCAAATTTTTATTTATTTAAAAGCTTCCTATCCTGCACTCTCCAGAATCCACTGATGTGGCTAACAACATAAAATGAAACAATAAATAGGTTAAAGACAAGAGCCTGTGATATAGATGACAAACAAGCTTCAAAGGGCCGGAATTCCACAGGTGCAGCACTAATTAAAGGCAGCCCCCACCTCTAAGTGCCACCCACCTTGCTTCAGTGGGCAAGAGGCCAACACAGCTTAGGACAAGGCCTTTAACTTAATGAGGACTCAACAGGATGGGAGATGGTCCTTCAAGTATCCAGGCATTAGCGCCTTCAAGGAAAGTACCACACTCTGAACTATGCCCAGTAATAGACAGGCAGTCAGTGCAAATCTTTTAGCATAGGAGTGACATGATTCATATCCCACCTCTGACCACAACCTCTGGCCATAGCATTCTGAACTAATTTAAGTTTCTGGACAGTTTTCAAAAACCATCCCGTCCACAAACTGTGGGAAAGGCATGAAACTCTGCCTCTTACGATGCAATCCTATGTACACTTTCCTGACAGCAAGACCTGAGTTGGATTCTGAGTAGAGGTCCTTAAGAAGGCACTCCTTCAAGTATCTGAAGAAGTATTTGAAGGGGATGTATTTCTTTTGTGATGTGTGTGTGTCTGCATCTGGAGGTCATGGTGACTTCTGGTGACTGATCCCTACTGGGGGCCTGAAGGATATTCAAAGAGGTGCTGAATAAAGCCTGTCCTTGTCCTCCTGACTACTGGTATTTCAAGGAGGTCTCCCATCCAAGTGCTTGCCAGAGTCGACCTGCTTAGCTTCCAGGATCTGACAAGATTGGGCTTGCCTGGGCTATCCAGGTCAGGAGAGAAGGCACTGCTAAAGAGCCTTCTAAAGAAATCTACTCAGGTGGGGCTTGCTCTCAGGAAAGTGTTCTGAAAATTGCACCACTAGTAATTGCCTCATGGAAGAGTGGTTCAAGAAAGTCCCACATAAATAAATATAATCAGGGGAGCATGCTGAACAGGAACTTATATACTTTCAGCTATACTACCAGATAACTTAAGAGGCAGAATGAATGTTTAAAATGGAAATAATAAAATCCTAATAGAGGTCACTGTACAGTTATGTCTTAGTTGGTTTAGCAGCAAAGTGAATAGGAGAACGGAGCTGTCTATTCAACAAGTTGGGATTGCATTTGCCTTTCTCTAATAATAATCAGGCACTCAAATTCTGGTCACTATACAAGAGACTAGTGCTTGTACACAAGTGATCAATAAATGTTTAAAAGGTTAATGCATACTGGTTTATTTATGGCCTCTTTCAACAAGTTAGCTGTTTTTTCCCATTCATTTTGTTTGTTCTCTTCACAGATGTTCAATGGCGTTCTTCCTTGTTGATCTGAAATATGCTGTAAACAGAAATAAAAATGATTACAAATACAGCCTTCTAAAAGCACAAACCCCTGTGAACACTGGAACATGTACAGTTTTTTGGGGGTGGTGGTGGGAAGGAGACAGCAACTGCTGTCATGCACTGGCATGGTTTTGCTTGTGCTCTGTGCTTCCTAACTCCAACATGTGGAATTGGTCAGCTCTGATGTGCACTAATGCAACATCTGCATATGTTCAGAGCATTGACTGGCTATTCCTGGTTCAAGATGGCAACGGCATCAGAGAAGAGCTTCCTGTTTTGCTTCTTGTATTGTGTTCTTCCCACTGTTTTAAACTTTACAGCTGGCAAAACAGTGTTCAAAGGCAGCATGAGAAACTAGGAACAAGCAATGAATCTTACTCTGTCAATTTCTGGATGGTTTAGGAGAATCTGAACAATATCCGCATGACCTCCCCCTGCAGCAAAGTGAAGAGGAGAGCTGAGCTGCCCATTCAGCAAGTTGGGATTGCATTTGCCTTTCTCTAACAACATCCGAGTGGCTTCCACTTTTCCATACCTACACAAAGAGTAAATACAAACAGCATCAATGTTTAAAAATAAAGAGAAGATTTCACATGTGATGAAACGAGTGGATGTTCCTTGTAATTATAAGACAGGTGACTTGAATACCTTCCTAGAATAACCTCATATGCTTCACAGACTTCCACTCTGTTAACTGTATGGATTTATTCTATGTAATCTGCCTTGAGCCTCAGTGAGAAAGGCAGACTCTGAATAACATAAATAAATAATAAATAAAACGTATCTTTGCAATTTAGTGAAGCGACTGTGTGTGTGTGTCACTGCTCTATAAATAAGAGGGGAAGTAACCATTCTCATTCAATTCCTTTTTTCAAAATTTTTGAATTTTTCCCTAATACTTCCAACAAAACTCAAATATCAGTTCCAAGGATAACACCTGGAAAAACCATGCAGTTGTTAATAACAGCACTGCAAATCACAGGCTGTATGTAACTGCAATGTTTGTAAAGGTTTCACAAACACTGAATTTTGGGTTATGTTTTTACAATTAGAATGTAATAATGATAAAAAGCAGTGAAATGCCATCATTATGATGAGGTGTGTGTTCAGGTTTAGGAAGGATTTATATCTTGCACAGAACCATTAAAGGAGCTACAATATATCACATGGCAAGCCCCCACTGGGGCCCTCTTAGTGGAGGCCAAAACACACTTTGTGAGTACAAGAATTTCACCTCCACTGCAAGATTCTCCTCCGATTCAGTGCTTAAGTATTCTGCATAGAAGTGAATGGCAGCCATTTATTTGTATAGAGAAAGGAAAAGGGTGGAAGCTCAGACAGCTTCAGGAAATCCCAGTCCCTGGAGTTGCCTTCTTCCAACTCTGCCCTAATGTAGCCAGCATACATTGTCCTATAGAGCCCAATGGAATTACACTAGTTCACTACTGCAAAAGCACAATCATTCATCTGCACAGACCATTCTGATTCGTGACATGTGACAGAACCTTGGGAACAGATATATGCCATTACATTTTTCATTTGGAAAGAGTGTTCTGCTTACCAGCATGCATAATGGATAGGTGCCCAGTGGTCATTGTCCAACTGGTTTACTGAAAGGTTTTCATCTAAGAGCTGGCTCAACAACTCAGTGTCTCCTTCACAAGCACTACGGTGAAGAGGAAAGTCATCAACCCACTGTCGCTCCCTAGAAAAAAAAAGAGTTGGAAAAAATGCAGTATGTTGGTCACGTTGCACCTCTGTGACATTCAAAGACATAAAAGGTTAATACAATAATGAGATTTTATTAATTCACACAAGGTAGCAACTGAGCCAGATTTCCCACACCCATTAATGCGTCTTTAACAAAAGGCACTTTGAGATGATATTACACATCACAGACCTACTGGTAGGATATTTCACTTTAGAACCAACACATGTTGAGGGAGAAGTTTAAAAACCCTGAGCTATTAGAATAACAATTTTATCCCATCGAAGACAGATTAACACACTGGTCCTTAAAGACCAACTGGAACACAGGTTATTTTTATGAACAAAAGGAATAAAAGTAATGCAATACTTGTCCTCCATGACACTGCTCATGCTGCGCTGCCACTTTTCACGCTTTGGAATCTGTATTTTGGAGTAGTCTGGAGCCCCAAGACCAAAGTATGGATTTATAACCACTTTATCAACCTGGAAACACCATATAATAAAAAAAAGAAAGACTCAAAACATATACTAAGGAATATTAGAAGCTAACAGGAATATAAAAGCTGTCCTGAAGTTGTTATTCTGTTGTCCTACCCTGTTGGTATACTGAAGATCTGACCCAAACAAAGGATTGTAGATACACATGTCTGCTTTCTCCAGCGCCAGCATTTTACTCTTGATTTCTAACGCAGTGTATCCCATGTGAAGTGAGCTTTCAGTTTGCCCAGGTTCAACAGCATATGCAGGGTTTGTGACGTTTGTTTTAATTCTTTCTAGGGGAGATGGTCTGAATAGAGCTGGGATAGAATGTGATTGCAAATGCCGTTCTTCTAGCCATCTGTAGAACAGAATGAATAAGCCTCATTAGCAATGATTCCTATAACTGCAGATTAATCTGTACTAATTGTGTACTTGAATAAGTGGCATTATACTAATCCTTCACAAAGATACATGCTCAGAGGCTCAGTACTACAGGTCAATATCCTGTTGCCCTGATACACACAAAGATAGTCACTACCAGGGCCTTTTTTGTAGAAAAAGCCCAGCAGGAACTCATTTTCATATTAGGTCACACTCCCTGACATCACCATTGTTCAGCATAGGGCTTTTTTGTAGGAAAAGTCCAGCAGAAGCTCATTTGCATATCAGGCCACACCTCCTGATGCCAAGTCAGCCGGAACTGTGTTCCTGTGCATTCCTGCTCAAAAAAAGCCCTGGTCACCACTAAACCTTCTGTACAACTTGAGAGCAATGTTCCCTCTAAGCTGCGGAGCCTTGTGAGCAAAAATTCTACTTTGTGATCTACTGGCATTCAAGTTGTAAACTACCACATAAATTAGTGTGCTCTGGGGCCATCCTTCCTGAGCTAAAACAAAAATGTGTGAACTGGAGGCTAAAAATCTGTGATCTAGTTCACACTAACTCAGCTTAGAGGGAACACTGCCTGAGAGTAAGACCAACTGAACTGAATGGACTTGCTCTCATTTGCACCCCTGACATGGAGGCAGACTCCCAGTGAACAGCACTTTCCTCTGGCACTAGGTGCTTTCTGGCTGACTGAAATATGCAACTTTGCATGAGTGAAAGCATCCAGCACTGGAGGACGCTTACAACACTATGGATCCTGCCAGCATTGGTCAAGACCAATACACAGGCATTTGGCCAGATCATGCCTTTGGTTGTTCAGTTGGGTAGAACCAGAGAGCAAAGGAACATGCAAGAACAGCTAATAGCTAATTCATTATCACTGGGAGACTCAGACCTAACAGTTGTCTTAGGAGTTGTCAAAGCAACCTAACAGTTGTGCTGGGTGCAGCTCAGCTGATGGAGAAAAACCCCCCTCTTCTGCAGGACTCTCACCACTATCATGAGCCTATGAAACAAGTTCTGATTCATGCTGTGACTCAGCAGGGAGTCTTTGATCACTGTTGCTGTGGTCGATGCTGTACTCATCTATGAGCGACTTATTTATAAGTTAAAGCCCTCCATAAAAATAACTTGTGAATAAATAGTTTAGAGATACATCAAAGGATTTTTTAAAAAGCCTGTACATTCAGGAAAATAACAAAATAATTTATAACAGAAAGTTTTCTAGATGTTCAAACATTAACAAATGCATTGTGGCATAAGCTTCCATAAGCTGTGTCATGCACAGAAATGGGCTATGTGCCATAATAAACTTGCTAAGTCTTTAAGGTGCCACAAGAGCCTTTGTTTTGACAGATCCACAGTGCAATCTGATGTAAAGTTACTCCGCTTTAAGCCCAATAAAGTCAATGGGCTTAGCCTGGAGTAACTTTGTTCAGGATTTTGCAGTAACAAAGAAAATACAAGTCACTTGGACTTGTATTTTAAGGCAAAAAAAGGAAAATATTATCTAATTCTTTACTGATAGATCAAGATGGGTAGCCATGTTAGCAAAAAGGAGTAAGAATCCAGTAGCACCTTAAATTTTATCAAAATCTGAGCCAGGGTAGGAGTTTTCATGAGTCACTGCTCACTTCTCCAGATACCAGGTAAATTACATACTTATCCAAGTAAATTAACATTCTAGCTGTAAATGTAGCAAAGTGAGTGCTTGATTCACTGCAGACCCTCATAATATCTTGTAAACAGTAGAAAACTGGGCATCCAGGACTGTATGCATATTTTGTGTTATCTATAAAAGAAACAAGAATTAAAAAGCAATTTTAATAGCTACAAAAACCTTTGTACTCCATGATACAATTTTAACCTTATAACCATTTCATGTTGATGTTCTAATCCAACCTCTTATAAGTACATTATCTCAAAACCTTCCCCTTAAGTTTGCTCCTTGACTGTACAGGCATCTGTTTCTCACATCATGCAAACCCAAATACTTTGCACTTGGCAACTTTTTCTTCTAAAGACCATATTGATTGTAATTATGATGCTCTGTGGAATGCAGTCATGCAAGTGTATTGGATACAGCTTGCAATTTAATTCATGAGAAGGAACCCAACTCTCATTTAAGACACTGGTGACTGTCCTATTTATTTTAAGCTTCCCCCGCCACATACACCTCCTGTAGCAAATGGAGCTTGAATGCAGCTTAATCAAACTATGAAGTATTCAACTGTCTGGGATGCCTGAATGCAAGAACTCCCTGCACACAGAAAGCTAGATGTCAGACTAGATGCCTTGGATCTCAATAAAATAGGTGGACTATAAATGAAGTAAATAAATCCTAGCCTGGCATTTACCTTGACATGCTCGTTTTCTGTGTACAGAAACCTTTTAGTAGAGTAGCATTTTATCACATGAGCCTCCACTGCATTTTGAAATAGTACAATCAAGACATAAGTTTACTTCCTCATCTGTTGTATGATAGAATTAGGCCTTAGAGATATTGCACTTAAATCCCAGCTCTCCCACTGAACTTTTCCAGCCCTAGATTCTACCCTTTATCTCTGCTCTTCTTGTTTGTTGATTGCATTTGGAGAAAACAAAGATTTGGCTGAATTTGTTCATGTTCAGCATTTCAAGCTCATATGGTCACCTTTCCTATCTACTATGCCAAGAACCATTTTATCACATTATACATGAGTACTGCCAGTCCTTGGGGCCTGTACTACAGGGGTACGCATGTGTGTCAAACAGGCCTTGGCATGTGCATCAAACAGAGGGATGCCAGGCCTTTTTGCTCAAGCAAAGCACATAAATAGCAGGGAACATGGTCTGTGCAGCACAGTCAGCTAGAAAACCAGACCGTGGCAAAAAGACTAATCCTCTAGAAACAATACATTTATAAAGTAGAATAAATGTTAACACATAATGCATACACATAAGAATATTACATAATGCAACACGTCACCATCCTAAAGGTAGAGAGAAATAGTCTCAAAAAACAAGTCCCAAGCACTTCAAAATGATTTTATAATCCAATGTCTCTCTATTAATAGGTGCTTGCTGACTTCTCTGGACCTGGAGACTCTTCTCCCACTGTTGGGGTGCAGGAACCTTGAGCTTGACAATCGTTTCGTCTTTTTCGAGAGCCCTGGTTCATCCTGCTATATAGCCTCCTTGGAAATGTTTACATTCATTCAAAGTGGAAAAAGATAAAGCCTTCTACTCAGCTGAGTAGAAGAATGTATACTGCAATATTTGAAAACTCCAGAGGACACCACCATATATTACAAGCGTAACCATACCAACTTCTAAAAACATAAAACTTCAACATTTTATTTTTACCTTTTACAACGGTTGGTACAACAAAAAGTGATGCATCTTTGCCTGCTTTCTCTCCATCAAGAGGAAACTTCTTCATTAACATAACTCTTTTTCCTGGACATAATAATATATACGATTAAGTAGAAGAAGCATCTCTCTTAAAATCTGTCTCTGTTGCTAACATGCAACATACAGAAAACTAAGTGGATGCTTATGCTCAAGTTTTAAGTTCTCTTAGCATGAGTTTAAAGGTAGGCTGGGAGCATCAAGGAGGGATTTCTTGCCTGACATCTCCCGCTGCCATCCTCTGCCTTATTTGACCAAATATTGGACAGCAGATTCTATTCCCATGTCTGCTTCTGGTTTGGCCACATCAGCAGCAACAGAAGAACTGTAAGTCAGCCAGAGCACTGCCACAGTAATATCCTCTATCCCATCTGAGACAATCAAACATGTTTCTGTTCCAGCAAGTAGTCAATCAACCAGGGATTGTTTCACTCAGCCAGGTATTTTATGTTGCTAAGTAACACTGAAGTTTTATTGATTTGCTTTATTTATACCCTGTCTGTCTCCACAGTGGGGACCCATGGCAGCTTCCATCATTCTCCTCTCCTTTATTTTATCCTAACAACAGCCCCGTTAGGTAGGTTAAGCTGTGTGGTTGGCCCCCGGTTACCTTGCAAGGTTTCATGGCAGAGTGGAGATTCATACCTGGGTCTTCCAGATCCTAGTCTGAGACTCTAACACCACATTGCCTCAAACTGATTAGTCTGAATTTTCCTATGATAACTTGGTTAGTAACCCTGAAACCACTGCCATGAGATTATAAAGTATAAATAAAGAAAATAAATAAATCATTGCACTTGGCTTAATAAATTACAATTTGCTTTACAGAGAAAAACAACAGAACAGTGTTATTACCTTTGATACCTTGATTTCCTGGTGAAATTGGTTTAGTGGTTTCTAGTATATAATCCAAGATACTTTGTGTTACATCACTGCCTCCCTGAAGCTTAGTTTCCAACAGCATTTTCTTTCTTTTTTTCTTGTGTCCTTCAATGGGAACTTCCAGCAGCAAAATCTTGTAACAACCAAATTGAAAACAAGTTAAACATGACAGAGTGGGTGTCTGTTCAGGGAAGAATAACTCCATAAACCTTACACTTGGATGACACGCAGGCATACTTGACTTGACTTTACAACCAATGTTACACCACTGTCAAAGCAATTATTGACGGTCAGAAACAGCATGGAGGCTAAGTGGGAAGGGAGGGAACTGGAAATTCATAGAGTCATAGAGTTGGAAGTGACCTCCAGGGTCATCTAGTCCAACCCCCTGCACAATGCAGGAACTTCACAAATACCTCCCACACACACATACATGCCCGCTCCATGCCCAAAAGATGGCAAAAACCTCCAGGATCCCTTGCCAAATTGGCCTGGAGAAAAATTGCTGACTGATCCCAAAGTGTCAATCAGTATTTCCCTGGGTGTGTAAGAAAGGGCCACAAGAACTAAGCACTGATGCAACCCCTCCTGCCCTCCTTCTCATGACTGCTGGTGTCTTCTTCCAAGTCTTTGGTTGCATACAAGCCAGTTATTTTATACTTCAGTTTTCTGAATGTCTAAAAGAAACTTTAAACACTGGTTTTCTTACACTCATCCTCTTTCCTACTGGCAACACCATCCTCATGTCATGAAACGATGCCAGTTGAGCAGCACTGAGGTCCAACTGTGTTATTGCTCCTGAAACTACTGAAAATTATTTAGTAATAGCTGGCCTGGAAGATGTAGAGTAGAAGGAAACATGTGACAAGCAGAGACATGTTCCATCTTCCAGAACTATTTTGTATGCAAAAGTTATATTCCTGTAGGGTACCCTCCTGAGTTGCCATTCATAAAGATGTATCTACGACAAGAATGCCATTTTCACTGAAGCTGCACCTGTGCTGCCTATAGTTATACAACATAACTCCATTTAATGCAATCGCTACCTACCTCATATGATTTGGCCCGATATTCACGAGAATTCAGACTTGCAGTATTTTTGGGGCGAATGACAGCCACATAAGCATCAGTTGTAAATTCTGGGTTTCCCATGATTTGTTATTACTCCTTTGTTACTGAAAAGAATAATTAAAAAAACAATTAAATTGCTAAAAAACAGGTTCACAAAAAGCTATAATTCTCTCTCTCTCCCTCTACATTTTGGAGGGGCTTTTCTATATTCAGAACCCATTTTTTTTCTTTGTGCTCTGACTCCTTGATTGGCTAAAGAAAGCCAGCACGTAATTATGTATCTCAAAGAAAGGCAATACATAACTGAAACCAATCTAAAACACTTTATTAAACTCATGCCTAAGAAGCCTTGTTTAAGGAATGCAAGTTAAATCCAAACAACCTATAAGGAAATGACTAAGAGATGCGATACCAACAACGTCCTTTGCTGGTCATGAACCACATATTCAAAAATGGGCTGCATATATGGTTCTTGAAGCTAGATCTAATATTTGGAGTTTAGCATGCAGTTTGCAACACTTACCACCCAGTGCTGAAGAGATATGACTATTAGCTTTGACAATGAAACAGTGCAATCCTATTCAGTGTTACTCCAGTCTAAACCTATTGATTTCAAGTCACCTAAGCACAGAGAATAGTATTGATCTCAGACTTCCTTTCCTGTCAGTATGCAGGACTTGGATTCATACTTCTTGCCCTTTTAAATAATACTCTACTATCAAAATTTACAGCATAGACATAGATTATCAGATAAAAGGTAAGCACCAGTAAGTTGTGAATGCAGATCTCTAAACTGGGACCACTATTTGACATAAGATTTATACTCATAAAAATGCCTTTAAAACTATTATCATGAAAACAAAACTAACAAAATTAAAACATTTTAAGACAAGATGCAATATTTCCCATGGCAACAATGAACATTTTTACTGCGTTAGAGTTTATGAAACAGTAAAAGGTGAAACTAGTACATTATTTAAAGTGTTGATAAAGCAAGAGATCATTCTTCTTCACTCCTAACCATTATTTGTCAACACTGTTGCAGGTAAAGAACTGTAATGATGAGTCTGTTACTGATAGCTCAACCCATACCAAAGTTAAAATAAAACTATCAAGCTTAATCAGAATTTAGTTTTAACGCTCCCCCCCCCTGTTTTTTTAAAAGGGCTATGGATCATCCACTAAAGACAGAGCTGCGCAGCAAGGGCAGTGGCTATGTTTAATGCTGAAGGCTGGACAGAAGTCTCTGACCCCAAGCCAATAATGGTTAAGGGCTATACCAAGATGAGATCCAAACAAGGCAGCAATTGTCAGTGGGATATGAACAGATGTCTTGTTGGAAATGAAGGCCCCTGCTTCAGCCTCCAGACTCTGTGGCACAGAGAACAGATAGCTAGATAGGCACACTGACCTTTCCTTCCTGTGCTTATTCTTCTGCCACTGTCCTCTCTGAAATGTAGACTGCACTCTCAGGGACAACTTCCTTTCACTCACTCTCTCAGATCCTTTTTCCTTCCACACATCAGGAGGGAAGACACACTGTCCTCTCTTGGAATGAGGAAACAGATGGTCCTCTTGCCATCTGCTTCCATCCTTAGCTAGTAAGTTAGTACTCTCTCCTCTTTTTTATCTAAAGTGTACTTCTAAAAGAAAGAAAGAAGTACTGCTCTTTTAAACGTGCAACGTGGCTCTGTGTAGTGTTGTAAGCTGAGTAACCTGGTGAAGAGACGCTGCTACATTTGTAGTTTTATTTAAAGCACTCTGCTAACCAGTGAGTATTGGACTAACAATATCAGTTAACCCCACTATGTCTTGCCTGATGAGGCAGCACTGCAAAACCCTTTTCTCCCACGCAGCCCAACTTCAGTGTGTGGATCTAACCCACATTCCCACATATACAAGATCACACCTTTGTTTTCTGTGGTAACTGGTCTGGAATAATTACTGTCTCAGCAACTACACGCCTTCATTGCAAGTACAACCAAATACCACACTTTAATCACCTTAATAGCAAGATGTCATACACCGATGATGACATGTGAGATTATGTGTTGATTGCTCTGTGCAATGATTATGGGAGGACTGGTGGTGAGCAACTGGGGCTGATAGTCACTGAACCTAGGATTAAGTGGCTCATTCAGAATTAGGGCTATAGAGCGGAATTGGGTGCAGGAAAAACAGATAATTTTAAGGTGAGCAGAATGAACAACAAATATGTCTCCTATGCATGCTTACTCAACAGTACAAGGATGACATGAATACATGAAGTTGACTGATGGTGAACCAGACCCTTGGTCCATTAAGGTCAGTAATGCCTAGTCAGCCTGGCAGCAGGTTCTCCAGGGTCTCAGACTCATGTTGAGGTCTTTCACACCTCTTACTGCCTAGTCCTTTCAATTGGAGATGCCTTGGAGTGAAACTAGGTCCTCCTATATGCTAAACAAATACTGTACTACTGAGCCATGGCCCCTCCCTTCCGAACAGCCATAACAGTACACGGAAAAAATTCCAAGGGATGCAATTTATACATATATTAGAAAAGGAGATTTACAAGGTTGCGCCATTTTCAGCAGAAGAGGTGGGAGTCACATGTTTAAACGTTTCTTCCCTAGGGGGTTGTGTGAGTATGTTTTAACTCAGCTCCTTGCGGATCCAAAACAAGCATGTCAGGAAGAAAAATACAGTCTAGCTTTCTGTAGACACACCGCTTTTATGCACCTTGAGGGCTGGGGGTGGGGTGGGGTTATTCAAACAGGCAGCTCTATACTGTCATTACGGTGAATGGTCGCTTTCGACAGAATTCAGCGGTATTTACTTCTAAAGGAATTGTGCACATACTGCAGCTTCAGCCTATGCACCTTTACTCAGAAACAAGCCCTTGCTGTGTACAGCGCGGACTTCCTTCCAGGTCTGCATGCAAAGGACTGCAACGTTTACAGACCAAAGCGATGCAGCTGAAATCAACACCCGCAAGCTAAAAAGAGGAGACCGGGCACTCCGAGGATCCTGCCCCTGTTCGTTTCCCTTACCTTGGAGAACCCGCAGTCCTTCCGCTTCACAGGGATGCATCCTCCAGCCCCCAGCGGAGATTTCACTTTTCGGCGCCGGCTCCGCCCAGCTGCTCCCCTCCCACCCCGGGCAGCAGATCCGCTTCCCGTGCGGCTCCGGCGGCGGATGAGTTTCCGGGTCGGAGGCCCGATTGCTTGTTGCCGCCGTTGTGTTGTTGGCCGCGAGAGGTGCGGCGGCTTTCTTTGCGAGATGCCTCAGCTCCGGCTGGGACCGTGACTTCGCCTCTGGGAGGAGGGCGGGCAAGCGGGGAGCAGGGGGAGGAAAGGACGCTGCGGGAAGAGGCCGGCGAGGCCCGTGCGCTGCTGCCAAGTGCAGAAAGAGAGACCCAGGCGCCGGGGAGGGAGGAAGGAAGGAAGGACCCCGCAGGCGAACAAAGGGGCAACAGCGCCCAGGGAGGGGAAACTGCGGACCCCTCGGCCGGGTCTTCTCCGGCTTAGCTCGGCCGGGCGCCTCCCCGCGTTTCTGCGGGGAAGAGAAGGCAAGCGGAGCAGCAGCCAGCAGCCCAGCTGGGTGAATGGATGGAGGTGCCGGCTGTGTGAACAAAAGGCACTGAGAGGAGCCGGGGCATCAGCCCTCTCTGAGGAGCCGGTGAGTGTTCCCGCCCGGGCCGGCATCGAGTCTTGGCAGAAAGCAGCTAAAACTCCCCCAACGAAACCCCCGCAGCCCGTCACAGCTGCAGGGAGTGTCTCTCTGTCGCTCAGCGCCTCTTGTCTCTGTCTCCATCTGTAGGGTTGGGAGGAGGTGAAAGGGCCGAGCCGGCCGCAGGGTTGGGCAGCTGGTTGGCAAGAAGTCCTGTGGCTTCGCGCTTCGATGGATGCCGGCTATGCTTCCAGTGGTCGCGCCAGTGCTGGGCCAGGAGCTGATAGGCTCGTCCGAGAACAGCTCAGGGCATTCTGTTGCTCCAGCCGCGCCGTCCTTCAGTGCCACCCTGTTTGGTGCAACATAGCTGGTCCTGCAGCTTGCTTGGACTGAGCTGGGTGAACAGAAGAGGATTTGGGAGGGTGTGTAGCATTTCTGGTTGAACGCAAGCTTGGTGGCGGATTCAGAGATGCTGGTTTTCTCCTCCCCTGATGCCCCACTGGGTAGCTTCTGCAGCCGCCTGGGTGGAACAAGGGTATAGGGAATGCACCCCCTCCCTACTGGGTATGTTATAGGCTGAAGAAGCTTTGGATGAGATGTTGTTGTGATCTGCCCTGAACCCACTTGGGGAGGGCGGAATAGAAATCTGAGAAATAAAAATAATAAAATAAATAAAAAATAATTCTCCAGTATAGCACAGCTAGATGCAAGTCAGGGTATAGGAGCAGCTGCATTCAGCAGGATGGCAGAGGAGGAGGTATGCTCACCCTGTCTCTGATGCTCATTTGTGTTGAAGGCGGCTGCTGTTGTATCGGCTGTGTATCTGGCTGTGCTGCAGAGATATGGGTGCCAAGGGATATGTTTCTGCTCCCGCCCCACCCTCTAGCTGATATGTTGGCCTAAGTGACTGCATTGGGCATTGAACCAGCCCCTGACTGGGGAAAACTAAAGGTGTGTGTCTGTAATGCTGCACCTGGAAATGTGGAGGGTTCAGCAGAGGGCAGGCGATACCAGGCTTGACTATAGACTTGGGGGTACCTGTAAAAGCTTGCTCAGCTTATTAGCTGCTATTTTAATACCCTCTGTACTTGGAGTCCAGAGTTGCATGGGTCGCTTCTCCCCCTGTTCCCTACCCCTGATATTTCATTGTAGGCCATGTTTTGAGTTTCTGATATGCATTGGTGGTGATCTGTGCAGAGAGGAAGACATTCTAAATCAGTTGAAACATAAGACAAGGGTGTGGTTGTGCGTAGCGATGTAAACAAAATGACATCAAATTAATCTGGGTGAAGTACTATCCTTGACTCTTAATCAGTGTTCAGTAATTCTGCAGGTTGTACCAACTGACCAAGCCTTTTTTGGACTGTACCTCTTCAGGTCACAGGGGCAGGCTTCATGTATGAATACTCCCCCATGGAGGAAAGTTCCTTGTACGTAAAAATGTAGTTTATTGAAGGAAAGGGTTGAGCGAAGTTCACTTCCTAATGAGTTCATTTCTCTTGGATATGCAGCGTGTTGGTCTTTGTGGTGAAGTATTTGGACAAGTAATTCTCCTAGCCATAGTCTGATGTGGCAGAGACCAGGAATTTCTGTTTAATAGTATAAGTTGGCTGCTGTGCAGATGACAGGCAGGATCACTTGAAAACATAACAGCCATATATGTGCTGTATTTATTGGAATCTTTTAGGCTGCCTTTTGCAGCATAACAGAGGAGCTAAAAAAATACCTAAGGAAGCCAGTTAAAATAAAAATACAACCACGAGTGTACAAATGATCCCAGAACTAATTCCTGCTGCCGCTAACCATGAGTTCTCTTAAGTAATGCCTTACAGGTTTCCTAAAAGCAGGCAGAATAGAAATAATATTGGCTCCCAAGGGATTCCTATTCCACAAGTCTGAAGCTGGGAAGAGCTCATGAACAAGCTGCAGCTTTTCTCCCTACCCTAGGAGAAGGTACAGCAAGTTGATGCTGAGAGGAACACAATTTGATTGGCATATTGGTTCACATAGGGTAATGATGTCCAGTATGGTTCATGTGGGTGCCAAGTTTGTGGTTTCCACTGGCTTCTTCCCCTAAAGAAAAGAGCCACTGTGGACTTTCCTCTAGTTCAGGGGTGGTCAACGGTAGCTTTCCAGATGTTTTTTTGCCTACAACTCCCATCAGCCCCAGCCAGCATGGCCAATGGCTGGGGCTGATGGGAGTTGTAGGCAAAAAACATCTGGAGAGCTACCGTTGGCCACCTCTGCCTAGTTAATTAAAACATGGGTCTGAAGATGCCCACGTGGTATAATTTTTGCATCTGCAGGAAGAACCCATTTGGAAATATCAGTTAACCCCACTATGTCTTTCCTGATGAGGCAGCACTGCAAAACCCTATCTATCAAAGAAGAATGCTTGGCTTGGAACCCTCCAATATTTTGTGATTGGATGCATCCCTCATGATTGGCCCATTCCCAGTTGGTAGCCATTTTATTGTGATGCCTACGTTTCTGTTCTCAAACTTCAAAAAGTGCCCACTGGTGAAGTTCTCAAAACCAGTTCTGTACACTGTGACAGCAGTAACTTTCCAGGGGAAAGGGCTCAGTTAAAGGTTTAAATCACATATTTTTATATTAAAACCACAACATTTCAACAATACATAGCTTGTCCTATAAAGCTGTAGCTTTGGGCTTAAATTATCTGCAGTATTTCAACTAAAGAAATCCCTAATCCTCTTCAGTGTGCATAAAGGGTTGTAGGATAAGCGCTGGAATGTTATGTTTACTTGCGTAAGGCATTATGGGACAGGACATTGCTGGTACAGAATAATTCAAGACTAGTAAAAATGTGAAATACTAGGAAACATGTAGCGTTTTCCCTTTAGGGCTTGAATGTAACAGTGTTGTGAATATTAGTGACTTCTGTTTATCTTTTATATTTACTTGGGCTTGAGAGTCGGTACATAGACTTTTAGAGAAATACTAGCTGAAATAGCTACTAATGGAAACATGGTAACATTCCATGTAATGTCAGTAATAGCAGGTCACTGTGTATGATCTATTAATTGTCACTGAAGAATAAAAAGAATATAATACAAATAGATCCTTTTGGAATCCTAGTCTAACCACCTACATATTGTAGTGTGTTACTGCAGTAAGCTACATTAATTTTAGATACATTTTGAAAGATACATCAGATATTTTGCATTTATCTGCAAGCTGTAAATTCATTATTATTAAAATACATAAAGTGAAAATGTGATTCTAAACCTTTTCTCAATTGCTTTGTTTTGGCCTGTTTCAAAGACAACTGTGCAATCCTAAACAAAGTTACTCCCTTTTAAGTTCCTGGACTTTGTTTAGGATTGCTCTGTAAATGTTATAGGTGGGGGATTCATACTTTGTAGGCTGATGTAATATTGCCCATCTCTTACCTACATTTGGGAGATGGGGAGTGCGTGGCCTTTTCTTCCTTGTGCGGTCTCTTTCCTTTATTTCACATGCTAAAATTTTAGTCATAAGTTGTGTAGTTGTGAAAGAAAAGATGCCTTTTCAGTTATAGCCAAAGATTTGCTTAAATAAAATGAAAATATTTCTGAATGTGCTTTTGATCAAGAGAAAATGAGCTACTAATAAACAGTTGGAACACAAAGCATTTGAATTATCCATTTTATACTGTTTGGGGAATCTTATCTATTATAGAAGACAGTCATGTGACATAGCATACTGTCAAACAGAGAGCTTTGTATAAAACAGGAGTTATGTGGGTATGTAGCTTGATACATCCAGTGATGGCAGATATTGTTCACTTGTATTGAGCTAAACGTTTTCGTAAAGGGGATGTCTTTCTTCTCTAGAACTATAAAGATTCTTATATTTTGAATCTTTTCCTACTGGTTTGTACTAAGTTGCATTTTGTATAGTAATTCACTAATGTTATTTTACTTCTATAGACCTGATGTATTTCCGTAGACCTGCTGTAGATTTATAGATATAATGCTATAGATGATTGGATTAGAAGACACAACAACTACTAGGATACACTTTCTGAAAAGGGAGCACTGTGATTAATGGTTTCTTCAACCAAGCTGTCAGCTTCCATAGCACTGTGTCATTAAATCTATAGGACTTGGGTCCCCAACATTGTGCCCACAGGTGCCTGGGCACCCACTGACACCTTTCCTGGCAACCAACAAGTGTTTTTTAGAAAATGAGTGGGACTAGCAGAGCTTCAAATTGACCACTGCAGATCTGACTGATACTGCCAGATGAGTGTTTCTTACCTAGCTCAATATGTATATTTGTGTGTATGCAACATTTTAAAACAATATGTCAATTTTAAAAAGCTTTTAAAGACCTTCTGCCTGAAATTCTGAAGAGTTACAACCAAAGTTGTGCATAACCTCCTTCCTTGACATTTTGTGGTTGCGTCCCCTTCTGTAACACCTGTCTGTGTTAGATTTCTAAAGGTATTTGCTAACTCTGATGTAGGGTTCTCTTTCATGGTAATGCTACATTGTTCATTTAGAAGGTTGGCATATAAGTAATGTTTTAGTTTAGCAGATATCCACTTCTCATTGTCATCTCAGTAATCTACCAGAGATGGGGTCTGACTGCCACCATGATAAACTGCAATTAAGGAAGCTCACATTAATTTTTGCCACCAGATTCCGATTGGGTACAGGAGGGTTTTTACCTCTTTGCCCTGCTTCTGGGTTTCACAGAGGCATCTGGCTGGCTGCTGTGGAACATGGGGTGCTGGATGGATTGTGATTTCATCTAGTAGAGATCTTTTTTTCATTTTGATTTTGTTGAACTGTGTGTCAGGTAGTGATATTGATTACTGTAATTTATATATTATAAAAATCTAGTTGGTTATGATATAAAGTTCAGTGTTTTACTGTTCTTAATACTTCTCTATGATGGAAAATTATTTAGTATTGATTAACTGAAATTTCATGCTGGAGGAAAACCTCTACAAAAATTGCTATATATTATATGTAGGTTTTATATTGAGTTTCTTTTTATTTCTGCAGTTATCCTCTGACTACCCAGTCGAAACAGATTACTTTGTGAGCACCTTGGCAAGTCAAATAAAATATAGAAATGATTGAGGCTTCAGACCTACCCTGTGGTCACCAATTACAGGGCAGGCATGTAGCCAGTTAACAAAATCTTATTGGAAGAGTAATGAATAGGGATGGGCACAAACTGGGAAAATGCAATTCTGTTCATGGCTTGTGGCATGCCCGGTTCACAAACCATGAACTGTCACAAACTTTGAGGAGTCAAACAAACTGGTTCCGTTCATGAGGTTTGTGACTCACTACAATGGCCTCCCAGCATGCTAAAGACATCAAACTTGCAGAGGATCTCCAACTGACTCTCCTTTACCTGGCCTCCAAGTTCAGTGAGGTGGATTTATGTGGTCCAAGTTATGGCCCCCAGAAAGATGCACCCAGGAAAGTGCTTTCTGGGGAAATGACCAGACTTGGAGGCCTGGTAGAGGAGAATCAGCTGGAGTGTTGAGATCCCCTGTGAGTTTGATCTATCTAGCTGCCACGGGATCTGTTCTATACACTCCTGAACTTGCACCTGTCAAAATGACAGCCTGACATTTTGACAGGTGCAGATTCAGAAGTGTGTAGAATGGATCTTGTGCAAGCTGGAGACATTAAAGTCTCAGAGGACCTGCCCCAGATGTTCCTTTACATGACCTTCAAGTTATAGTGAAGTTTAGTAAATATTTAGATGAGCTGAGCTAGTCTGTCTGGAAATGTATCAGTTTACAAACTGGCATGAACCTCCACAAACATGTAAAATGCATGCTGATTGACCTGCCACAAACTTCACTTTGTGAACCAGAAATTGACCAGAATTCATCACAAATTTTAGTTTGTGAGCAGGTTCATGCTCATCCCTAGTAACAAAATAGAGACAATTAGTCAATGGCAGAAACTGTCTGCTAGAGAACTATAGTTCCCCTTGGAAGCTTTACAAGACTGTAGACTGCATCACACAGAGACCCCCCCCACCCCTTAGCAAATGGAATTGGCAGTGGTAGTCTTGATTCCTTGTGACATGTGCCATTCTTCGAATGCTAACATAGATCCTTTGAGTGTGTATAAGCATTTCCCATTCATCTCAAATGGAAACTGTCCCCTTCCCCCCCACCCCTGCCAGGCACCTACAGTTCTCCTGAGCAAGTAGATTAATTTTTATTTATGAAGAAATGTTTTTTCACTTAGTTTGAATCTGCTGCCTTGTAACTCCTCCTCAACATGTCTGCCTAGGCAAATGTGGTCTTCTGATGTGATATTACTGGAAAGGAGGCCAGAAGAACTGGGCATTCATTTGACTGAGAGGGAAAAATTTGGTTTCTTGCACACATCTGGAGACCTGCACACATGCAATCTAAGAATGGTTTGGATCCAGAGTAAATTTTCTATAAGTGGAATGCAAATTTCCTGTTTTCCCTCTTCCACTGTAGCCCAGTTATAGCCACAAAATGCTGCTTCTGGGGGATGGAGGGGACTCTGAGGAACAATGTGAGGGAGTGCGCAGCAGGAAAGGAGAGTTGGTGGAAATTGCCAATCTACTCTGGATCCAGCCACTGTTTATCCTGAAAAAAGTGACAGCTCTGCCATAATACTTGTTTGTTAAATGGTAGACCTGAGTTTATATTTGTGATATAAAGTTCTCACAGTTCAGAAAAGTGTGTTAAGATTCAGTTGCCATCCCATATGACACACATGGATACTTTATCACTGTACATCAATATATCTGATTCTCAACATGGTCAGATTTTGGATTTAAATCCAGACACTGCAGCCATGAACAGACAGATCTGAAAAATGCTCCAAAATACGCTCCAAGTTTGCATAAAAATCTGAACTCTTACAAAAACAACTTTGGGGGAAGTTAATACTACCCAGTACAATAAAAGCAGCACATGTAGCTTTAAGATATAAATGGGCTCATTAACCATTGCTAGTCAACCACACAGAACTGTCAGCTGTTAAACTTTGGTTTCTGACAGTAAAAAGCAGGGTGGGTGCAGGACTTTTTGAGGGTGTTTTTTTTGTTGTTGTTGCTATGGAGGGAGGACTCGTTGGGGCTAGTCCTGGCACCGGACAACTTGCTACCATTTGACTTGCAAGACTCACTTACTGTTCACCAGCAGCCACCCCACAAAAAAGCCAGTGTGGTGTAATGGTTAGAGTGGGATCTGTGAGACCCAGCTTTGAATCCCCAGTCTGCCATGGAAGCTCACTTGGTGACCTTTGGCCAGTCATGCACACCCAACCTAATCTACCTCTCTGGGTTGTTGTGATGCTAAAATGGAGAAGAGAAAAGTGATATAAGCTGCTTTGTGCCCCCCCCCCCCCATCGCAGAGAAAGCTTATAAATGAAATAAATATAGCTAAAGATGGACAGGGGATAAAAGATAGGTTGGTTGGTGGTTGGGAAGGGGAGACGGAAACAGGAAAACAGATTCTATGGGGTTTTCAGAGAAGAGATATAGGAAGTAGTGAGGGGGGAAATGAGACTCCATTCCCCCCACAATTCATTGGCTAAATTAAATGTATTAAATTAGATTTATGGCTAAAAAAGTAGAGTGGAACTTTTGACTTTGGATACCCCTATTTTTAATGAAGTAATGTTCAGGAAATTGTGATTTTTTCCCCACACCTTTCCAGTGTTTCACAAACCAGCATCTATTCTCCCCCTCTTCTTTCCATAGTTTGGGACAAACTGGACATAGTCAAGCATTCAAACAATGATCTGTTGGTCTATATGTGAAATAATTTAATGGAAAAGAAGAAAAATGAGTTTGTGAGCATCTTGGCAATGCATTTAATAAAGCACATGTATACTAAAGTACCTTCGATGACAGTTCTTATCCATGTATCAGTTTTGAAACAGGTTAAACATCATGCCATAGTTGTAGAATATATGTCACTTTTCAGAGTTATAATATACAAGGAGTAGTGAGTGTGTATGTGTTTGTAAAAATTGATATGTTCTAAGTCTATGGCATGAAAAAATAATTATAAAGTAGTATGTAGGCTAGATAACTCTTAATGGGTTTAATAACTTGAGATTGTAGCCCTGCACCCTGTTATATGCAGGTATGTTTTGTTGAAATTGGCAACCTGTGTGTAAAGCAATGCTTTGCAGTCTCCATAATAAGCCTGCTTCCCCAGGCCCCTGTTATATAGTTGCCTGCAGGGCTTTTTTTTTTTAGCAGGAGCACACTGGAACACAGTTCTGGCTGGCTTGCCATCCGGGTGTGTGGCCCAATATGCAAATGAGTCCCTGTTAGGGCTTTTTCTACAAAAAGCCCTGTATGAAACAATGGTGACATCAGGGGGTGTGGCCTAATATGCAAATAAGTTCCTGCTGGGCTTTTTCTACCAAAAAAAGCCCTGGTTGCCTGTACAAGTCTTCAGTGCATTGGAAGACTGTTTTTTTTAAATAAAAAACATTTCCTTCTCCATTTGTCAAGTGGTGAACTTAAAGCTCTGTGAGTTTATTTTATCATAAGGACCCGAAAGTCTGGCCCTTATACTATATTCATATGCAAAGTATCATTTGTTGAAACTGTAATATGAGCATGTTCTCTTAGACGTACCACAATCCTGTCCATACACACAATCTCATAAGTAATGAAATAAATGTTTAAATTCTCAGATTTCATTTTCTGTATTTCTAAGATTATATGGTGTCACCTACTTGAGCTTTTCTAACGTTCTCCTCTTTAAAAAACAAAAACACATAACTTCTAACCTGAAGAAGAGTCCATCAAAGCTTGCTGTTTTGTTATTAGCTTCCACCATTATTTGGAGCAATGTTGTCAATTACTGTAATGCTTTGTCCCTTTTCCTGCGGATGCACAAGGAGCTTTGAGACAGGTAGTTCTCAAGAGAGCATGTCATATAGGAAAGCACAAATCTATTAAAGTACAAGTCCTGGTTTGATTACAGGAGCACTCACACTCTGTTCTAGAGAAGGGGTTGAGTTGTACCAGCAATAAACTTTGGAACATAACTTGTTTTAATCTAACCCTGCTTTTTACTAGTGGCAGTAAATCTCACATGATCCAGACACCCCATGTAAGTACTCGTATGTGTAACAGACAGGGAAATATGTTTTGGTTAATGTCCTCAATATGGTCTATCATTGCTCATTGTAGTGGGGATACTGCCTGAGCTGGCCAGATTCCAGTAAAGCATATCCTATCCTTTCCTCTGTTTGTATTCTCCTCAGGATAGCATACCAGTTGTTGTGTGGGTTTTTTGAATAATTGTGCATGAAGACTGCATCACTCATGAATAATGCACTGTTGAGTTACAGCTGACTCAGGGCAACTCCATCTGCAGGGTGCTCAAGGCAAGAGATGAACAGAGGTGGTTTGCCTTTGGCTTCCTCTTGCATAGCAACCCCAGTCTTCCTTGGTGGTCTCTGATCCAACTGCCAACCATAGCTGACCCTGCTTAGCTTCCTAGCTCTGATGAGCTCTGGGTTATGTGAGTTGCTGTATAACACATGAATCTGCCTTGTACTGAATCAGACCATCAGTCCATCAAGTTCAGTATTGTCTCTTTGCATTGGCAGTAGCTTTCCAGAGTCACATCACCTCTTACCTGATCCTTTTAACTGGAGAAGCTGGGGATTGAACCTAGGACCTTCTACACGCCAAGCACTGAGCCATGGCCCCTCCCGTTGTATTCATATATGTATCAAAACTAAGTGAATATTTCTAAGTTAAAGATGTAACACCCATGGAACCTGAAAGTCCACAATTAAGTAAGAAAATGTGTAAAAACAATGGACATGAAATTGGATCTCCTAATAAAAATTAGTTTCAGACCAGCAAGCATGGGGTGGGGGGATGTTATGAATATGAAACTGGGAGTTCTTCTGCCCCTTCATCTTCTCAGATGATGCTTTCAGCTGTCTCTTTACGTACTTGGATCAGAGTTGATTTTAGAGGACGGAATGCTTCCAATAGCTGCCAGGAATATATATTGATGCTTGCAGAATACAGGCTTCATTTTATTTCTCTAAATCTATAAAAAAGAAACGTGGGTCTCTAATTTGCTCCAATCTGTATCCAAATTGGTAAGGTATTTCTCCAACCAGTAACTGAAATTTGATGCATGTTGATACCTTGAGGATGACAATATTCTGAAAATGGGACTGTTTTATCTCTTGTTCATGGCATGAAGCCAAGCCATACTCAGGGATGCCAACCTCATGGTTGGGGCCTAGAATTCTCTGGGAATTAAAACCGATCTTCAAGCTACAGATACCAGTTCCTTTAGAGGGAAATGGCAGCTTTGGAGGGCAAATGTTATTGTTTACCATAGCGTTTATGAGAAATGGAATTTGTAGAGTGGCTATAGAGGGTGTTGCCTGTAAAATTCTAAAAGATTAGTATGACATGCAGAACACATGCATACAAAACTCTACAAGTGATGTAAAGTGGATTCTTCTTCACATATAGAACCAATTTGGAACTAGAGTAGGTGATATTGGCGGTAGTAGTCAGGAAACTACAATACATGTGATACATATGGAGAGCTACAGTTCTCAGTGGAAAGAAGAGGATGTGCTTGTGTCAGTATTCTTGCAGGGTGTCAGCTGTAATTACTAGCGATGTGCCTAATGTGTATCATCCAGTCAGTGAATACCCATCATATGGCCATTAGTGGAAATTCCGTATTGCAGCAGACAAATGATAACCAGGGAAAGAAGACAGGCACCTAATGGTCACTGTCAAAATTCACTAGTGTAATGTCATAATCCCAACATTAACTGGATCTCTGGCAGATAGCCAGTATTCTTTGTAATTAGCAGGCATCTTTTGATTTTTGAACTCTTATCTAAGCATACTTGAACCTAATTTAGAGTATTGGATACTTCCATTATTGTAAAAATTAGGTATAAAAAATGGAAAACTGCCCAGTTTAACATCTTATAATTGTTTTATGCTGTAGATGCAGATGTTAACTCTCTTTCATGAGAGTACCAGAAAGTGAGCCAAAACACAGAGAGGGCCATCTCAAGCAAGATTTTTAGAGAGATGGGATAAAAATATTCTTAATGAGAGCTTTTTTTGAGCAGGATTGCACAGGATCACAGTTCTGGCTGGCTTGGTGTCAGTGTGTGTGGCCTAATATGTAAATGAGCCTGCTGGACTTTTTTTACAAAAATTCTGTGAAACAATGGTGACATCGGGGTGTGACCTAATATGCAAATGAGTTAGGCTTCCCAACCCTCCTGCCCTGGCGGGGGACCCCCTAATTTGCAGCCTCCTCCCTCGCTCTCCAAAAATCCGGAAGCGGGGGGAGGGAGGGGGAGAACATGCGTGTAGGCATCATGCAGTTGTAGAGCTCCTGCAGGTTTAGAAACCTGCAAACTGATCCGTTTAAGGCTGTTCCTTTAAGGCTGCGCAGGAAACAGGAAGGGCTTCATTGGAAAGGGTCAGTAACAGTTTCCATGGAGAACGCCCCCCCCTTTCTTTTCCTTTCGTTTTCACAGCAAGGAAAGTTCTGCAGGAAGAAGATCTAGTAAGTATTTGTGTGTGTGAGAGAGGGAGGGGGCAGGGGATTCCCTGGTTTGGAGGCCCTCCCCCCCTTTAGAAAGCATGGGGGGGGAGGGAAATGTCTACTGGGCACTCTATTATTCCCTATGGAGAACGATTCCCATAGGGAATAATAGGGAATTCATCCGTGGGTATTGGGGGCTCGGGGGGGGCTATTTTTTGAGGTAGAGGCACCAGATTTTTAGTATAGCATCTAGTGCCTCTCCCCAAAATACCCCCCAAGTTTCAAAACAATTGGACCAGAGGGTCCAATTCTATGAGCCCCAAAAGATGGTGCCCCATCCTTAATTATTTCCTATGGAAGAAAGACATTTAAAAAGGTGTGCTGTCCCTTTAAATGTGATGGCCAGAACTCCCTTGGAGTTCAATTATGCTTGTCACACCCTTGTTCTTGGCTCCACCCCCAATGTCTCCTGGCTCCGCCCACAAAGTCCCCAGATTTTTCTTTAATTGGACTTGGCAACCCTAAAATGAGTTTATGCTGGGCTTTTTCTACCAAAAAAAGTCCTGTTCTTAAGAAACATAATATAGCAGTACATAGCCAAACTTGCACATCCAATCAGGTTTAGAGAGATGTTCTTGGCAGCGGCATGAGTCAGAACAGAACCTATAGTCTTTGTCTAGGGAAAGAATCTATTAGAAATTATGGTGATGACAAATTTTGTCACTTTATGAAGCAAAACACTATACTACAAAATACTACCCAAATTTAACCTGGTTACCTCTTTGACCTTGGTTATGATACAGGTTACATTTTTGTAAAAAAAGAAAGGAGCTAATTTATTATGTGTATCTGAACCAAATTCTCTTCTTTCCAGTTGCCATGCTCCTAGGCCTGGTGCGGCCTACAGGCTCCGGACAAGCCTGTGTTAGAGTAGCTACAGGGCCTACATTTCCCAGGATCTCTTCAGTCCCTCTGATTGGGTGGGCAGAAGTTTTGGAGGGAAAACTTGCCCAGAGGGGTGGGACCTGGGAAGAAAGGCTAAATAGGCCTGACTAGAGACAGAGAAATGTTCTCTCTGGAACGGCTGAGCTGGAGGCAGGTTGTAGCCGGAGAGGGTTCCCTCATCCAAGGAGGGTAAGTTGGTTTGAAATTAGAAGAAGGGATCATCTAGTTAGTTGCATCAGGGCTCCCCCCCCCCCCGCTTTGTACCAATCTTTACAGTTTTCATATTCACTGCTGCACTGAAAGTTTTTTTTTTACAAACCACGTGTTTTTGAGCACTTATAATACACTTATTGTTGTACTGCTTGGGTCCTCATGTCTCTTCAGTCACAGATAAAAGGTTTTGTTAAGAAGGAGGACATGGGTCAGGTGGGTGCTCTGGGCCTTCCCAGACAAACCGTTATCAGAGTGGTGGCAGTAAATAGGAGGCCCTTCCTGGCCCCCTGGTTTGTATCACCAGTAAAGGGACATGATGCACCAGTTTTGCTGAAGCTTAATTCAGTTTGATTGGTGCCTGGATGGGTGACTACTTGGGAACCACACGCTTCTTTTAAATTATCTTGTTCATCCTGTAGTGTCTTGAGGTAACTCACAACAAATCACACTGTAAGATAACAGTACAACAAATAACATAAATGTCAACACCACCATCCCAAGCTTAAAATCAACAATATTATAAGTAGGAAAAACCATTCTGAAGAGTCAGTTGAAGAAGTAAAGTAAAAGGAATTGAGACCCAACTTTCATAAAAACCACATTTTTAAAAATCAGAGAAATAAAGCATGTTGAGCTGTACAGCAGAATTAAAACTAAAACATGAACCAGAAAAGCAATAGAACCCAGTAGAGCAACATTGTATACAGTAATCATTTAAACAGTTAATTCATTTATATCTCACTTTTCTCCCCAGTGGAGACCCAAAGCAGCTTAAGGGGAGGAAATTAAACTGAAAGCTTGCTCAAACAAGTGCATCATTAATTGATGGTGGAAATTCATGAGATATTAGCGTAAGGAGAATATTCCAACTTGGGTATTAAAACTGAAAGACTCAGGCCTTGGATTCAGCGGGAGCTCACAGGAGTGCAGCTCCTCAACCTTTCTGACAGTTCCACTTCCTCATTCCCACCTTGTCCATTGAGTAGTAGGTGCAGCTGCATAACAATCTCTGGATGAGGTCCACCACCTATTTTTCTACAAAATGACCCCTGGAAAGACTCCTTTTTAAAAATAACACTCCACCTCACTTTTGTTGCAAATAGAAGAAATAGGGCCAGTTGTTTTAATGTTGCTGTTAAGATTAGTAAAGAACTGCCATCCAGAAGAAAGAAGATAAGGGAAGAAAATGTTTTGTGCTATAGTCCTATCCAGTTACTGTTGCACTTGCACAAGGCCTAAATTTTAATTTTTAAAGCCTTATTGATACTTTGCATTGTTTTGATCAGTGGCTCTCAGCTATTGGTGCAAAGCAGAAGTAATGCATGTGTGATGTAGGGTTCTCATAACAATTACAACTACCCTCATTCCCAGTAACACTACTGCAATTTTTGTTTACTATCCTTGCATGTTACTATAGCAGTAAAACTTAAAAATAGTATTTGTTTTCTTTTTATTACTGCAGTTTTCAATTACTAATGGCATTATTTTTGTTTCTGTTTTACAGCTGTAGCAACAAAAATGACTCTTAACAATACAACTGCAGTTTTTTGTGTCCTTAAAAATTACCATAGGTGATAAATAGAATAACAGTACCTGTAAACATATTGTAACTCAAGGGGTTCTGTTCTGGTGTAGCTGTCCCAATTAGACACAGCAGGTGGGGTTTCTTATTAGTAACAAGAAGTAGATTTTATTTGAATAAAAAGAAAAGTCAGCACAAACAGCCGAGCAATTCAGCAATTGAGCGGGAAACCTGTTACTATGGGAAACAAGGTTATATATTAAATGCTGCACACCCAACAGTTACTTACATAAGAAGAACATATTTGATATATAGATTATCTTCCCATCCATCATGGAAACCAATTTCTGAAGATTTGTTGATAGCTGACCTTACCCAATCGAATAATAGGGCTGACATAATGAAGACAGATTTCCAAAAATGGCTTTGGGCTGCCCTTACTTTTATTCCTTTGTGGGGTTTAAAACCAAAAGGGTTTCCCTGATCTTGTTAATCTTCTATTATTTACCTCTACAACTCCTCTAACAAATTTCAAACTTCAATTACTTTTTGGCTTATTAGGCCCCTCTCACTCTACTGTTTATAACCAAACATGTGGACACACCTGTTGTTTTTTTCTGATTCTCCACCAGTCTCCCTTAGGCTATCCCTCTCCTGTAGGTCAGTATTCTATTTAGGGTCTGGTATTTTTCCCAACATCCCCACATCATGTAATTAGATCCTCTGACCACACTTGTACCAGTTTGTGCCAATGGATATGGGTTAATCTATACATCTTGTTTCTGTTTTTCTGCTTCTCCCACTGAACCCAATAATATGCACACACAAATTGTTTTTTCCAGGCTTTCCAGAATCCTCCCATCCAGCCCCCAAATAATTTATGATACTGGTTCTGTTTCCTTTGGGCTGGATTGTTTTGAATAGAGTTTGTAGGCCACCAAGGGATTCTCCAAGGGTACTCCAGGACTCATCTGCTGTGACCTTGTTGTCCTGAGATAGATCTTCTACTCAAACAACCTTCATCTGGTTGATCCATTCAGTCAGGGGGTTAACTAAAATACTCCATATTCTCCAAAGATGTTCTTTGTTTTCCAGGTACATTGCACTTTGATTAACAGCAATGAATACAAACTCACTAAAAGTCAGAAGAGATGTAGGGCCAGATGATACAGAAGTCACAAGAGATTCATAGTTCAGAAAAAACCTTTCATCTTGAACACAGCACTCCAATAGATCTTTATGGGGGGGGAAACTGAATTAAGAACAGCACTGGAGTCACATTCAAGAGATCCATGTTATCAGCCTGATAAGCTGGTGACCCTAGTACTTTTGGAGGGAGTTCTTTAATTGCAATTTCTATCAGGGATAATGACTTTAACACAGGCTTGCAACAACACAGTGAGTACTTCTGAACTTTGTCTCTCTTTCTTGCTACCTGATTCAATCGCAGCTTCCAGAAAACCAATCTTTCCTTTCCATATAGCATTCTGAACAATATTAGAAACATCTTTTCCTACTGCAATGAAGCCATCCTGGATTGCATTTATAAATGTATTGGCTGTTTACAAAAGAAAGAAGGACTAGTGATCACCGAATGCTGAAGAGATTCTAAACTAAGTACAACTTTGTTTCCCTTGGCAAAAGTCAAGATTTCTGGCTCTTGGAAGAAGTGAAGCAGCATTTCAGTTCCTAAGAGCTGAATGGCAGGAATTATTCCACCTCCTCCTGTGCTAGAATTCAGGACCATTGAAGTGACTGGGATTCCAAAACAGAAAGCGCCTACTTTCTATTCTTCAGGCAACTGTAGAATAGACTACATTGGTACATTGAAAAGAGGTTAAGGCCTGGCTTGTTCCCAATATCAACACTGAATTGTAACAAGAGGCTGATAACTTTGAAGAAAAGAGGAATACTTTTGACAAAATGAGCCTATATCCAGGTGCTCATTGGATGGACCTTTCTTTGTAATATTGTAAAGTTGTACTTTATAATGTGTACAAAAGATTTATGTGACTCTCTAAAAAAGTTTTACTAAATTTGTTAGCCGGTATATCACTGTGTGTGTTTGGTTTTTTTTAACTTTCCTGTAATATGAACTGTGATCCCAGGTTGTTTTTTTCTGATGGTACATTGAGTGCCTATAGGATGTTAGGTGACTGCACTAGTGGTGGTCCCAGGGGAATCAGCAGATATAACTGTGGTATTGGATGGTTAGTGACAGCTCTGCATATTCTGAGTCTAAATTATCCACCAGCATTTTACATGGGCCCTTCCCTTTTCCTTTTAATTGTCACAAAGTCATCACAAAATCATAAATTCCAGCCACTCCAAAGTGCAGCAGTTTTCCCACAGGTATCCCTCAACTATACAATCCAGAGGGAATGGTCAACCCCCTCCCAGCTTGGAAAGCCCACATGTAAATGGAACCCAGGAAGCCCACATGTAAATAGGACTGACACTGGTTTTACATTCCTTAAAAGGGAATCTCAGTCCCGGTCAATCTTCTAAAAGGGTCATGTGGCCTGAAACCAGTTGACAGGTGCGGCCTGAACCAGGAGAGCAAATCTCTCATTGTGGCCGCAAAGGTTCCAGTTGTTGTCCAATCAGCCTCAACTCCAGCCACTGACCAGAAGGTGTCCCATCTGGTGCCAGAAATTGTAACACAAGCGGCTCTGTCATGGTGTGTCTGCTGCAATTTCTTATTAGTAACAGGAGTAGATTTTATTCAAATAAAAGGAAAAGTCAGCACAAACAGCTGAGCAGTTCACAGACTGGGAAAAGCTGCCCTTATATAACATTGTATCTGTCAATCAAGCATTTGAGTGGGAAACCAGTTACTATAGAAAACATGTAAATGAGAAGTCTTTTCCTACCAATCCTGCAATATAAATGTTGTTCTCAGGAAAAGTGGGAGGTTTGTTTCTATCATGGTGGGACTGGTCTCAGGCACCAATCCCCCTTAGGCTACTCCCTCTCCTCTAGGTTGGATATGGAAATTTGAGACTTGCTGGCTTAGATCACCCATTGGGCAACATAGAGTATTATATGAAAGGCAGTTGTTGTAATGGGGAAATACCAGAACCAGTTGCTCAGTGTTGTCACTGTTCTTTACTTCTCCAGGGATGACACTGTGTGGCAACTGCAGGAGATGCTACTTAATACAAGTTGGAGAAATGCAGCTATCCTATAGTTGTTTAATAGCATTAAAATGTTTTTCTCTCCCTCCTAGGCTCAGCAAAATTGCTAGTCATGCTTGTTTTTTGAAAATAACTTTTTCATGTCTTCTAGTTATAATTTGACTTTAAGTATCCTATTTGTATGCTAATAGTTACGATTTGAATTGCACTATGCAATAGCTGTATATTTCAGCTGAAACAGAATATGTGCTGCCGCATAGACATGGAGTATGCCTTCATTACTTTGTGTTGTATGTGATTATGGGAATCATTCATACTCATTAATGTTTGTAGTATCAGAAAGTAATGTTGTTTAGTGTGTCAAGGTTGTAATTATGTTTATTAAATTTTCATAGACACGGCTCTCTGTAAGTGCATGAATCCAGAGTGTGTTTAGAGATCATCTGCCAATCACAGTTCCTTAGTTTTTAAAAAATTCTTATAGTTGGCATTTTCAATCTGTCAGAGGCACCATGAGGGTTTTACCTGTTCACAGTTTTTCATGATCAACTTACATCTAGTTACAATCTTGATGTTTATAACAGAAATTATAACGTCTCCATTTTATTATATGCATAATTTATTATAAATAGAAAACTTTTAAAACGGAATTTGTTACATTCTGTGACCCAGAAGAAGAGACATTGGCGTGATATGGCAAAGAGTGGGCCATATACACAAACTTTACATTCTTAGTTTTATTGATCGTGCTACTTGTCTAATACACACTGCTTGTAAATATAGCAGAAAATATGTTAGAGAGCCTTACAGAACACAGTAGGTTTCAAGATGTTCATAGAGGGTGCACTAACTGATTCCCATAGGAATATGAATGTAGTTCCTAAAGACTTCTGTACTTGGCTGCATTTCTTGACTCAGTTTCTCAGGGCCTATGAGACAGATATTCCACTGGACATACGTTTGAGGACAGTGACTGTTAGACAAATCAGTGACACCCCCTCCCCAATGTTTTATATTCTTCTCCCTCCCCTGTGTTAAGATCTTCTATGAGGAAATATGGATTGTATTCCAGCCACCCACCCACCTTGTGGGACAGACGTATGATGCCATCTAGTTTAACTGTTTTTAGGTATTTTATTATCATGTAGTTATTATGTTTTTATATATATTATGTTCTATACTGCCCAGAGTTGTCCTTGCAGGAAATGGAACGGGATAGAAATAAACATAAACATGCACATGGAAATTCTTACTATTTTTAGAAAGAATCTGGAATAATTCTAAAGTAATCTTAGATTTTGTGTAAATGTTAATGCTTTTCTTTCTAACAGTGTATTTCATTCAAGGGTTAACTTTTCTGCTTTGAACTGAAAATGTCTTTAAGTGATATTGACTGGCTGAATTGCCTCCTTGTTAGAGGGAAATGGATGTATACGTATCTCAGATGGCAAATTAAGATGCCTTTGGGAGAGCAACAAGGTCATGCTGTCTCTTTGCAGTATATGGAGAAAGACAACAGTTCTAGGGGATTATAAGGTTAAGACTCTCTCTAACAAAATTACTTTAATTAGACATCTCTTTTGCTTTATGGAAAGTAGAAGTGCTTTTTTGTCCTTTTGTAGGACTCTCATGGGGAAAAAGTATTACTGCTGTAGAGACACTACATATTCATATGCCCCCAGACTAGTTATTTGTTTTTTGGTTAAAACAAATATATTTGGTAACATATGGTAACAAATTATATTTCTTGCATCATTAATAACTTTTATCTATCCCATATATTACTTTCTACCCACCCCTCCCCCTGTTACTTGACCCCCGCTGGTGTTATTTACTTAAAGTACTAATGTTTAAAGGTACCCTTAACTAATAAAAACAAAGATTAATATTCTTTTTTCTAAGACTTAATCATTATCAAAAATTGTCCAATGTCCTTTTATTTTCCACTCTTTTTCTACATATCTTCTGAACTTTTTTCACTCCATCTTAAAAACTTCTAAATCATAGTCTTAAAATTCTTGTTAATTTGTCCATTTCACTCCATGTCATAACTTTTACAATCCAATCCCATTTCTCTGGTATTTTTTCTTGCTTCCACAACTGCACATATAATGTCCTAGCAGCTGAAAGCAAGTACCAAATTATAGTTCTATCTTCTTTTGGAAATTTTTCCATTTGTAATCCCAACAGAAAAGTCTCTGCAACTTTCTTAAATTCATATCCTAAGATCCTAGAAATTTCTTGTTGAATCCTCTGCCAATACTTTTTTGCTCTTTCACAAGTCCACCACATATGGTAGAAAGAACCTTCATGTTTTTTACATTTCCAACATCTGTCTGGCATCTTATTATTCATCTTTGCCAATTTCTTAGCAATCATATACTATCTATACATCATTTTAAAACAGTTCTCTTTAATACTATGACACGTTGAAAGCTTCATAGAGTTCTTCCACAAATATTCCCAAGTTGCCCACTTAATCATTTGAGATTTCACTACTTCATCTTCCGTAGACCATTTTGAAAGTAATTTATATAATTTAGAGATTTTTTCATTGTCTCCAAGCAGAACTTTTCCCATTTCTGTTTGCTCTTTTCTTATTCCTTCAGTTTTAATGTCATTCTCCACCAAGCTCTTTATTTGTTGCATTTGAAACCAATCGTATTTATTATTCAGCTCTTCAGCAGTTTTCAATTCTGTTGTGCCACTTTGTATTTTTAGTAGTTGATTATATGACAACCACTTTTCTTCACCCGTCTCAGCTGTTATTTTTATCACTTCGGCTGGCGCTATCCATAACGGTTTTCTCTCATCTCCATATTTCATATATTTCATCCATGTATTTAGCAAGCTGTTTCTTATATAATGGTGAGAGAAAAAGCCGTCTATCTTTTTCCCCCCAAAATACATATAAGCATGCCAGCCAAATTTATTTCCATGACCTTCCAACACTAAGAGTTTTTTGTTTAACAGCATTATCCATTCTTTTATCCATACTAAACAAACTGCTTCATGATATAATTTTAAGCCTGGTAATTGAAATTTGCCTGTCTCTTTTGCATCTGCTAAAATGTTCATTTTAATTCTTGGTTTCTTCCACGCCCACAAAAACTCTGAAATTTTTCTTTGCCATCTATTAAATTGTTTACTGTCTTTCACAATCGGAATAGTTTGAAACAAATACATTATTCTTGGTAGAATATTCATTTTAATTGCGGCTATTGTACCCAACAGTGACAAATTAAGTTTATTCCACTTTAACATATCTTCATCCATTTTACACCATAGCTTCTCATAATTATTTTTGAACAGATCAATATTCTTCATTGTTATCTCCACACCCAAATATTTTACCTTGGAGGTAACTTCACAGCCCGTTAGTCTCTGCAGTTCTTGTTGCTTATTTATTTGCATATTTTTACATAGAAGTTTTGATTTTTCTTTAATACAAAGTCCCGCCAACTCCCCATATTCTTGTATTTTGGCTAACAACATAGGTGTGACTTGTATGGGGTTTTCATTTATAAACATATCATCTGCAAATGCTCTGTATTTGTAAATAAATCCTTTTACTTTTAATCCTTCTATTTCTCTATCTTCTTGAATTTGCATCAGTATTTCAAGAGTCATTATAAACCGACAATGGGGAAAGTGGAAACCTTATCTTGTACCCTTTACTAATTATCATGTCTTCTGTAAGATCAGCATTTATACATAGCCTTGCATGTTGTTCAGTATATATTGCTTTTATCATTCTTATAAAGCTTTCTCCCAGCTCCATTTTCTCCATTAGTTATCTGTTTTGTGCTCACAGATTTTTCTTTCTTTTCCCAGCTGATTGGCAGAAAGAACTAGGGAGCAATTGGGCTTCATTGTCTCCCAGACTGGAAAGTTCTGGAAGATCCATGTGCTTAGCAATTTGCTACTGCAAACAAATTCCTGGATCTCCTGATGAGACATGTAGACTGCTCAATATGGCATTATTCAGACAGTTTGCCTTTGCAAATACTTCTCACTAATCACATAAAGGATCTTTTGAGTAATATTTCTGTCTCTTGCACATATTATATATGGTGTTGGTTCAAGAGTATTTGATGTAAAATAGAGTTGTGTTTTCAGTCAATCAATCAAGTTTATTACGGTTAAAAGACCAGCAAGGTTGAAAACAGATTTAAAAGACAGTTTTTGAAATGTAAGATTGAATTGATGCATAAAAAAGTAGAATCACAGTAGAACCTGGACTTAGGAGTTAGCTTATGGCCATCAGGCAAACCAGTCTATTGAATGTATGCCAGAGAAAATTTTAAAATTCAGATTCATTTTTCAGCATTTGACATTTTCTTAGGCAGTTTCGTTTTCTAAGTGCTAATACACAACATTTTGCTATCACATAAGATACAAATTTCTGAGTTGTGTTTTGAAAAGATGTGTCAGTCACATTTTTATCCTACCCATTCCTGCTTCAAAATATGTCAGGTTAGCATACAGGGTTCTTACCTTCCACCTTACCTTTACTACAAAGAAGCTGTTACTAAGATGGCAATAGCCTTTCTGGCAAGCTTTGTGCTTGAGCTCTAGAGCTCTTATAGTTGGATTTAAAAAAAAAATCCATTGCATACTAAAACTTGGGGTATTTAAATATAAGTATTTCAGCCTAGTGGTAGAGTATGTTGTGCATTGTAAGTGTCTTACAGGTGTCATTTAAACTGGCCCTTACATGGATACTGTGTCCTCAGTATTCTTTTTGTTCTGTGCTTCTTTCATTTCCTTTCTGCCTCTTTTCACCACTGCCTACCATTTGCTTCCCATGCAAAGCTTATTGTCAGTGATAGGCTAATTAGCCATATGCTCCATAATCTAATCATCATGTTCATGCTTTAAGCATTCATTCTCCTGTTTTCTGTGTTTCGTTCCCTAGATGTTATTTCTCTTTCCTGCGCGTTTACTGCTGCCTGAAACCTTACTTTGTTAAAGTTTTAACGTTTTTGAGCCAAGTAGTCAATACTAGGTCTACAGCCAGTAAGACATTGGCAACTATATATATATTTTAAAAATCCCTGATAAATTTTATTATGCATGTATTCATTTTTACTGTTGTGAATTTTAATGATGGCTGGGTCTTCCCAAAATAGTTAAAGAAATAATATAAATTAAAAACCTGCTCTTTCACTATACCACTGTATGGGTGGAGAAGAAGTTAGTTTAGTTCAGAGAATCATAGTAAAAATGTTTACCATTGTCCATTCAAATGTATGTTTGAAACAAATAGGTTTAGAGATTTCGTTAAAAGCAAGTGAGTGAGAATTTTCAGGACTGTGAGAAGAGCCAGTGGGGCTGTACAAAGACCTTCAGAGAGTACGTGATTCTCATTGTTGACACAGTTGTTTGGTAAAAGGCACATCCTCATCTAAAGGTTTTAAACTTTACAATGGAATTAGTAAGTGAGTGGTAAATGAATTATAGTGCCTCTGTAGAATTTGAACATGTCAGCCTTGTAGATACTTAAATTAGTTACCAGGTCTTACCACATCTTCTCTAGGAGAGAAGTTCTCTTTTTCCAGGGTCCCTGATCAACATTGCCTATGATTCTTCTAATTGAGCACTTTTGACTTTGCTGGAAATACTTCTTTCCAGCTCCCATACAGAGCCATGTATACTTGAGCTTTGTGATCTGCCTGTTTCTTGAGGCAATGCTAGCACCTACTCTCAAGTATTTCACCTTCCTAATTGTATACAGGACTGCACAGAGACTAAGAAGGGGAGAAAAACAGGATACTTGCCTGAAGTTGATGGGGGGTTTTTGAGTGATACAACCTGCCCTACTTTTTCCTACTGTAGTCTCTCTTACTACATTCAGGAGAGTGATCTTCAGTGGTCTGAAACTGAGCAGAAAGTTGCTCACCACTGTATGGTGCATAGGCATGAGGGCATGCATAGAAAGCCATGGAGGAGAGGATTTGAATCTCAGTTTCTGAGTTAGACTTCTAGAACTTTATTAAGGTCCTCCTATTCTGTCATGGAGTTCCTATATGTATGACTGGACAGATGATTTTTTTGGAGATCACCAGTTACAGGGAAGCAATTTGGTTTTCTAGGATTTGTGAATGTTACTTTCATACAGATGACCCTGTGAATCAGGGGTGGCCAAACTTGCTTAATGTAAGAGCCACATAGAATAAATGCCAGATGTTAGAGAGCTGCAAGACATGAATGTCAGATGTTTGAGGGAAGGAAGGAAGGCAGATAGATGGAGAGGTAGAGGTAGAAGAAAGCAACTTTAAATGCATTTTCCAAGCTGCTGGCTGGCTTAGCAAAGTGATTTAAAGTGGGAAATGCCTTGTCTAAGCCAGCCAACGGGGTGCTTTAAGAGCCATACAATATGTGTGAAAGAGCTACATGTGACTCCCAAGCTGCAGTTTGGCCACCTCCACTGTGAATGCATGCAAATATGTACATATTATGCCCCAGGACTTGAGGGGGATTCAACACTTTTGAGGGGGGGGGAAGTGGAGGGTATTTGGTATTTTAGGCAACCCCGTCTTCCCACTTGTAGTGGCTTCTGACAGTTGGCAGGAGAGATTGCTTTTACACTGTTAATTCTACCCTAAGGATAACTTTTCAGACTGTAAATTTCTTTAAAAGTGGCATGTTTCAAATAGGAACTAAACTTAACACTGTGACTTAGGCAGGGGTCATTTTGTAGAAAAATAGGTGGTGGAGCTATTAACTCATTAGCATATGCCATTCTCCCACTAGCCAAAATCAACCCAACACCAGAAAGGAGAGCCCTGGGTGAGCAAGGCCTGCTTGGGCTGGCTAGAGATCCAGCCAGCCCAAGCAGGCCTTGCTCACCTGGGCTCTCCTTGACCAACCCTCCACAGTGAAAAGGTCAGCAAGCCACCTGTTGGCTTCTCCAGGGATTAATGAGGGCTTCTGGGGGTGTGGCAAAGCTCCTGGTGGCTGGCTGCCTGCCCACTCTCCTAATCTGGGGATTGTTATGCAGCTGCACCTGCTATTCAGTGGACAAGGTAGATGGGGGGGGGGGAGGGGGGACCCTCAGAAAGGTTCAGGAGCTGTGCTCCTGTGAGCTCCTGCTGAATTCAAGGCCTGGACTTAGGAGTTAGCTTATGGCCATCAGGCAAACCAGTCTATTGAATGTATGCCAGAGATCTCTATATTGTATAAAATGGTCTCAAGGTAGATATGGAGCAGAGGTCTATCAGTGGCTATTGCCCACAAGGTATAGGTGGAACTCTCTGTCTGGGACAAGTGATGCTCTGTATTCTTGGTGCTTGGGGGGGCAACAGTGGGAGGGCTTCTAGTGTTTTGGCATCACTGGTGGACCTCCTGATGGCACCTGTTCTTTTGGGCCACTGTGTGACAGTGTGTTGAACTGAATGGGCCATTGGTCTGATCCAACATGGCTTCTCTTATGTTCTTGTATTCTTACTGGACTTGAATCTAACTGTTCTGCTGTGGACCAACACAGCTACCCATTGAAACAATTAAAAGATAGTTTACAGTAGCATATAAAGGCTGTCAGTTTTCCTTTTAAAATGGACAAAATAATATATTGTATCTCAAGAATTATAGCATATGGGCTGGATTAATAAAATTGCCACAGTTTTTCAATCTTGAAATGTGAATTATTGTCATTATTGTCTGAACTATTCTTTAAAATCTTCAGAAAGTCCTATTTTGCTCTAGAGATTTAGAATAAAGAGACTTATTGGAGAAACCAGGAGTAATTAGAAGCATTTTAATTGGCAATTTATAACACAACTAATAACATATAAATTGTACATTTGCTGCTTATAAAATCATACTTATGTAATATCAAGATATGGTTCTCTGTTCTATAGAATATAAATATCACTTTAAGGTACCAGGCTTAAAAATGTGTTCTCATCCTCAAGTATCTAACACAGTCATAGTTGGGAGCCATGTATGGCTCTTTGACATGGCACCTGTGGCTCTTCTGAGCACTATTCCTTATGATGCCTTATATTCTAGGAAAGTTGGCAGTTGCTTTAAAAGTTGGGATAGTTTTATCATTACTATGGGCTCAACATAAACCTTTTATTTTCATAAAAAAACCCTGCACGGCATGTCCATGATTATGTCAAGGTTGTGGAGATGTCGGAGTTCTGAGTGTGAGGCAGGGTCAGCATATGCAATTGAATGAGGTAGAATGGAGTGTGCCAGTGTTGAATGCTAGCCTGTAAAACAATTCCTTGAAAGCAGAAAAATTAGAACACAGTGGCATCCCGTAGAATTAGAGTAAAACTTAAAGGAAAGTTTTAATGTAATTTAAAAAAAAAAAAAAAAAACCAACCAGCACTTGCACATTGTTTTGTGTCATAAGTTTGCCGTACAGGTCCTTCCCCTCACACCAGATATTTAAGAGCTGACTAAATTTCAAACAGTGGTGATGAGAGTCAACCCTGTATGCTCAGAAGTACTCTGGTAATTTGAAGGGTTATATTATAGTGAAAAGTGAAGATAAGAAGCATTGCCCTCATTTGGATTGGCTGTGTGAAGTTGTCAGGAGGCCTGTTGAGAATTTCAGGCAGAGGACAATACATTCTGCCTTTGCTACATAATGGCTTTATGTTAACTTTTAGAGAACATTTCTAAGCTCACGAGAGCTGCTTTGTTGGCCTGGGAATGTTTGCTCATGAAAATTTGGCACAGCATGGTATATTACTTTTTCTGCAATGTCATGCTTCTAAGCAAGAAATACAAATTACTGAAACCATCACTTCTCAAGTGATTGCATTAAGGAGCACTCACTCTAGTTGAAATACATTATTTACATTAATTATGCAGCTGGAAGAGCAGCTGTATTAATGAAGCCAGCTGGTTTTTATTAATTTCCTGTCATTATGCAACTTGAACACTCTATTGTTTATAATGACGCTATGACCTATCAGTATCAAATTTGGAACTGAGGAATTACCTGGTGAGGGGTATAACTGGATCAGTTTTGTGTTTAAAAAAAGTTTGGTGAATGATTGAATTATAGCAAATGTTTCCTTTGAATTGAAGAGTTGTTTACAACTGTTCTTTCCTTAAATTTCTCCATTTGCTGATTCAGATTATAGTCAGAATTCAATGACATTGTAGTGATCTACCTCTCATTGCCTTGGTGAAATCTATGTACTAAATTTTTGAGGTTCAGAACTTCATTTTAAGTGGGAAGCTATTGTCAAATTGTGCTGCTGTTTCTGAGGTTAGAAATTAAAGAAGGAAGTTCTGTCAAATGCAGCATGTGTATGACTGGCAGGTTGAGTTTTACAGGGTGGAGTCTTGTCCTGAAAGGAGTGGCGGGGAGGCATCTCCAGATTGAGTATGCTTTCAGAAGCCAGGTGAAGGAAAAGGGAAGTAGATTATGTGTTTGAGGATGGATGGATACTGCTGTTACTGATGCTTCACGTGGCAGGGAAGGGAGGGAGCTGCTGTTGATATATTTGAGTGAAGGCATGGGAAGGGAGATAAATGTGGATACGTTATATGATTTTGGGAATGAAGGAAGAGTGTTGCTATCTGTGTGTTGTGTGTTTGGGAAAGAGAGAAGTGTTTGGATTAATGTGTGCAGTGTGAGAGAGTATGTGCCAAAGCACTCCTGTGCAAGAAAAACAGAGTTCACATCCATCGACTAATCTCTGCCTTTGCCTATCTGCAAAGACATTTAAACATTTCACATGATTGTTTTTTAACTGTATAGTCTGTATTGTTCCTTCACAGGATGTGGCATGGCTCACTTTCTAAAGTAATCTTCTTTGCATCCATTTTGAGATGTCTGCTGTGATTCACTTGATTTACATTTCTGTGCTAACAGTGGACAGTATTCCAGGATTGTCATAAGCTGTTCTTTAGACCTGTTACCCCGCTGTGTGGGCAGTGTGGGGACAGGACCAATTTATTACAGTGATAAGCGGGATCAGTGTATTTGTATGAGCCATTTTGGGGAGATGCATAGAAAAATTAATTTAACTCTGTAGCAGGTACTGTATGTGCTGTGTTCGAAAATCTTGAGAGTGCAGTAATCTTTACCCAGTAAGGTAGGTTTTTAGGGATCCTCATATTAACCCTGTTGTTGGGCTGCCCTGATTGATATGGATCTTTCCTGTGTTCTCCTCTCCCCAGTGCTCTGTTGGTTAAAATTGATTCCTGAGGTTGTTGGACCCACAGTTACTAGTAATCATATGGGTCAGGGCGCTACTGTTCCCCTTCTGTCAGCAAAGCTGTGCTTGCAGAAAGAGGGAGTTGGTGGTCCTTTCTGCTTCCACAGTGCAGCTCTGCAACTCTGGGATTAACTGTAACTATCTGTGACTCCCCACTGATCACATGTGCTAACAAATTTTGCATAGTTAGTGAGTAGTCTCTGCATTTTTTCCCTGATTAGATCTGAATTTTACGTCATTACATTTCATTCTCTGCTTCTTGCAGGTTTCCCCCTCTCCCAAACTTCTCCAATGAAATAATGGAGGTCCACTCATAGTATATGAAATTTATGCTAGAATAAAATTTTATTTGTCTTTAAGATGTATCAAGATCCCTGTTTAATTTTGGAAGCTAAATTGTAAGTGAGCACAATATGTAAGATTATAAAATGTAGTTATTGCTTACTTAGTGTGGACATTTGGGGGAAAGGTGTCCTACTATATCATTTCTATACTTTTTTTCTGGTCCAACAGTGAAATTATTAAGCTTTTTTAAAGAATAAGTAGTGCTGTCCTATGTGAAAAATTGTGTGAACTTTTCTAAGTCCTCTCATTCCAGTATTTGTAAACACTATTTTTGTTTTGCTGACTTTTGAATTTAAAAATGCTACGGTTTGAGATTTGTCTTGCATTCTTGTATGAGGAAGTATCTTCTTCTTATTTTTTTTTCCAGTGGTTAAAGTCCAAAGTGTGTGTTTGGAAATAGTTTTACCACGTTTATGCAGGAAAGATGTTACAGTTTAACAGAGCAAAAGTTAAACTTTGTAGAGCTTGATAACTATAGGAATTCCTTGCTGATCATAAAAGGTTTACAGTAAAACATTTTACATTTTTATTTTGATTTCATCATTTTTGCAAAAAATGTAATAAAGAATATTTATATAGAAAATACTGTTTGTTTTTTCCAGAACCTAAAACATGTTGCTGAAATACACTGCAGATACTTAAAGAGATACAGAGGCATCACTTTTTTGAAGACAACATGGGAAATACAACTACCAAATTTCGCAAAGCACTTATAAATGGAGATGAAAATTTGGCCTGCCAAATATATGAGAGTAATCCTCAACTAAAAGAATCTCTGGATCCCAATATTTCTTATGGAGAGCCATACCAGCATAACACTCCATTACACTATGCTGCTAGGCATGGTATGAACCGAATTTTAGGGTGAGTATTGCTACTTTGTGAATAATGTTCTTAAGTATGGCTACAGAATCTTGTGTGGGAGGCCCTTTGTGCCACTAGCATTTTATTTATTTAGTATGTACAGGCTTTAATGTGTCTGCATTATGGCAGACATCTAAAGAACAGTCCAATTAGTTATGTTACCAAGAGGTTAGGAGCACCCTTGGCCCCTACTCTCACCTTTGTGTAACAGAGTGCCACTGATAATTTGGAGGGAGAGTGGGTCCTCAGCTGAGGAATCCACTGGTTTTGCCCCTCTGTCTGGTTGTAGCAGAGGGACAGGTGGTATGGGTCATAGCCTTGACCTCAACAGACACCTTCCCAGCTGGGACACAGCAGAAAAATCCCCTCAGAGGGGAGTGTGTGAGTCCTCAGCTGAGGAACCCCCCTGGCTTTGCCCCTGTGTCTGACTATAGCAGAGAGTCAGGTGCCTCAGAGTCCTGAAGTACCAGTACTATTCACATAGTTTTCCAAATCTTTCCAGCTGTGCCTCTAGTAGTCTTTTATTTCCTCTCTGCCTAACTGCCTGCTGCAAAGTGAAAGCAGCTGGGTGTGAGCTGGGGCTTTATACCCCTTCTGCTCCCATAGAGCAGAATGGGAGCTCTCTTGTTGGCAGCCAGAGCTGCCTATCAAGCTTTGGAGGGCTAAGATTGGGGTTTCCAGGGCTGCAGAAAGGCTGCAAAAGTCTACCTCTCTGTGCCTTGACAATTGATTCAATGGCACCAGTGTGTCTGGCTCACAAATTGCTCCCACAAACTGTACAAAGCTGTGAAAAATGGTTCAGTTCTTGGGTGGTTCATGAACTGAGGCTCATGAACCATGAACTGGACTCATTTTCTAACTAACTGTGGTTCATAAACTGTTTTGTGCCGATCCCTACTTCTGAGTTTTTAATTTTCTACCTTCAGTTTCTCATGTGGCTTTTGCATGTAATTGTACAATTTTGCATGTACCAGTGGTATGGTATAAGTCATATAATCACTGGCAATGCTAATAACTTCTGCGGACAGTATTGTAAATTGCCTTGGAATATTCTTTCAAATTGTAACAAAAATATAACATAGTACATCATGAGGTCTCAAAAGTGCCCTGACCTGGAAAGCCCAGAAAAGCCCAATCTCATCAGATCTTAGAAGCTAAGCAGGGTTGACTCTGGGAAGTACCTGAATAGGAGACGTTGACATACCAGAGCTGGGAGTCAGGGACAGGCTTTATTCAGAGTCATACAGAAGCCCTTGTTTTAAAAAAAAAAAATACTGGTTTCTATTTATTTATTTTATTTTCACTTGTGCTATTCCGAGAAGTTGGATCACATTAACATTAAATCACTACTTTATTTTTCTATGTAGGACTTTTCTTTTTGTTAGAGATGGAAACCCAAATAAACGGAACGTGCACAATGAGACATCTATGCACTTGCTTTGCATGGGACCTCAAATTATGATATCTGATGGAGCTCTTCAGCCTCGCTTGACTCGGCCCTTTGAGGATGATTTCAGAAGAGCAGATTGTTTGCAGATGATCTTGAAATGGAAAGGAGCAAAGCTTGACCAAGGGGAATATGAAAGAGCAGCTATTGATGCTGTAGATAATAAAAAAAATACACCTCTGCACTATGCTGCTGCCTCAGGGATGAAGACCTGTGTAGAGGTAAACTTTAATAAAAATGTGCGTAGGAGTCTAGGACTAACAACAAAGCATGTATCTATCTGTCTGAAAAAATAAGGCAGAGATGGTAAAAGACCCTCTGTAGCTAATAATGCTTTTATTACAAGGCATTTAATATTGTATGTGAGAAATAAATGATAAAAGCAGCCACAGTGTTATGTTTACATGTGTCATGAACATGGGTGGAATTCTAGCAGGAACTCCTTTGCATATTAGGCCACACACCCCTGATGTAGCCAATCCTCCAAGAGCTTACAAAAAACAGCCTTGTAAGCTCTTGGAGGACTGGCTACATCAGGGGTGTGTGGCTTAATACGCAAAGGAGCTCCTGCTAGAATTCCATCCCTGGTCATGAAAATAGCCACACATGGGGGAAGGGGATTCAGTGCACTTAGCTATTTTATCACTTCCTTTTCAGTGTTGCATCTAAAACTTATAAAGGGAAAATTTGTAAAGCTGAGAGTTGATAGTAATAAAAATTGTAGTGTTTTTGAAATTTAGTGTTTGGAATCCAGTCTTCCTGATGGGGACGCCCAGAAAAATATTCCCAAAATGTTTTATAAAATACAATAACTAATGGAGTTTTATCTGACCATTCTGCTCTGAAAGTTACCTCCTCCTGAGCACTGTGAGTACATTGTGCTTGACAGCTTAACCAGCTGATTTGCATGCTGGAAGTAGGTTAAGGTAGTGAAGCAGAGAAATAACGAGGTCCGCACAGACTTACTGGACTCGACCAAAAATGTGACCGTGACGCCTAGTCGGTCTTCCCGCATGAGGGTGGGAGGCGGATGGCTATGCAGCCAGCCAAGGGGAAGGAAATATCTTAACCCCGTTCATTTCCTGGCCAATGCACCAAAATGAAGCAGAGAAATAACGACTTACTGGATTGAAGTGATGTTTACTTTTATGGTACCATAAGCAGAACCCAGACGGGCATGGGCCCCCAAAATGACTGAGTTACAATCATTCTACATACAGACCGTTTTATTCACATAGAAAACAAGCAAGCAGGCACACGGGCTTATCTGATTTCAAAGGTCCCGCCTTCACAGAACTCCTTCTAGTGTATTTCCATGGCGTTGGCCCCCTTTACTCTATCTAAATACAGCAAGTTGCATGTAGGAGGCTGTTTCCTTATCTAATCTTACAGCTGGAGCTCACACCCACTGGGCAATAGAGTCAGTTTCTAATGACAGTTTTACAACAGACCCCTTTGTTTGAAGACAAAAGATATTTTTACTCAATATGAGAAATATTATTGGGGGTATTAATTATTTAGGGGCTCTCCTTCAGTAGAGGTGTATTCAAGAAGCTGCCTATCTGCAGTTCAATCTGCCTAATTAAACATTTGATCCAAAATGTTCTGTTACATTCTTTTCAAGTGGTGCTGCCAACTGGCCCATTTTATTAGACTTGTCTCAGTTTTACTGGAAACTCGCAAACTGATGGACTCAGTTCTATAGAGCTTTACAGTCAGCTGCCTCTGAACCTTGCCAGTACATATTCTCTTTTACTTTCTTGCTTTACTTGCAGAAAAGTGTATGCAGGGAGCCTGACTTTCATTATTTGTAGCAATACAGAGGAATAGGGTTGTCACTGGTAGAAGCTGTTGTACTGGTCCTTGCTTATTTAGACATTAACATGCCTATGATTTGAAGGATTAGGAATGTGCTGCTGACTCAGGCGCTTTCTCCTTCATTTTCTCATATATCAACTGGACAAACTGATGAGTACAAGCCATAGTTTGCCTTCTTTGTATGTAAAGGCAAATTATGGTTTTCTGAGAAAGAGAAAATGAGGCTTGAGTATAGTTGTGTTTGTGCCATGGTGTATGAATTGTCCATAAGATTTGGCATTGGTTCAGCCTTTGTAGCCCATCTGCTTGATCCTAGAAGTACTGTTGCCAGAGCAGCAATTCATGGGCAAAGGTTGTGAATTAAATTGGTTTAAACTAGGCTTTTAAATACAAGTTCAACCTATCACCTTTTTAAAATGGATGATTATGTACATTGTTCCAACAGTTGAAATGTGCCTATTTTATTGGATTTCTCAAAGGAATTCAAATCAGGTAGCTTTGTCTTACTTCAGTGACAAGCTTTTTGCAATCATATCATTAGCTATTCTTATGTGTCACTAAATGAACAGTTTGTATGTGTTACTATGCACTTAAACCAGAACTTTCAAGGCTGGTATTTTTGTCTCTGTTGCCTTATTTTTGTCCATGGTAGCCATGGTATTGGTTTACATGTTATTTTATAGATAGGATCAAGGTTGTTGCTTGCGGCGGGGGTGGGTGGGTGGGTGTTTGGCTGTTGGCCTCCTCTAAAGTTGAAGAGTTTGAGGGGAGAGATCAGGAAATTGATTAATGAGCTCCTCTCCCTCCTCTTCAGAAATTAGACATCAATTACCAGCACAACTGAGAATGCGAAGCAGCAGTCCCCAGTGTGATTTTTGGTGTTGTGTTCCTGGCATACACTTGGTGCTTGAATCTTAAAGGGAAAACATTGAAAGGATCTTGAATGAAACTGGGAAAGTGGAACTTTGGGTCACTCCTTAGCAGTTGACTGACTCATAAAACACTGAAGTCCTTCCTAGATGCATCAAAGCCATGTAATTTGAGCCAGACCACAATCACAGACTTCCTGATTTTTCTTACCTTGGCAGCCTCTCCCTGTGGTCACAGAGAGAACTAGTCCTTCCCTTTTTTTGGAAGCTGCAAAGCTGCAACAGAATGGAGAGCAAAGAGTTACCTTGTTCCCCATGCAGGGCCGGCGCGTGGGAGTAGGTAGGGTAGGCGGCAGCCTTGGGCGCTACCTCGCCTGTGGGCGCTACGAGGCGCCCCCTTACTCCCCTACACTCTTTGGAGGCTTCCTTGGAGCATAGTTTCTTTGGAGCATAGTTTTTTAGCGGCGCCCGGCCATTTTTGGGTTGAAAGCAGCCAAGCGGCGCCTTTCTATGAAGAGAAGGTGTTTTAAAAGGCGGCCTTCGGGTTGAAAGCGACCGGCCACCTTTTAAAAATGACGCTCTTTGGAGGCCAAGGCAGCCTCCAAAGAGTGCAGTGCAGGGGGAAAGCCTCTCATGTGCCGCCCACCGCTCTCTAGTCCCCCTCATAATGACGTCACAAGGGAGCTGGGGGGGCGCGGTGTGGGGGTCTGCCTCTAGTGGCAGAACCCTTAGCGTCGGCCCTTTCTCCATGGCAGCTGTTTTGTGACAGTGCCAGCTGTCTTTTCTCAACATTTCTCAGTTTTGAGAACTCCTGTCTTAGAAGCTCATAGTGCCATCCTAAGCAGAGTTCAACCCTTTAAGGTTCATTGAAGTGGTTGGACTTAGAGGGGTATGACTCTGTTAAGGATGGCACTGTTCGTAATTTTGTTGAATTCTTGGTATTAACTTGTTCATCTTTTCCAGTTTTTAGTTAGTTACTGGGGGAAGCCAATTTGTTCAAGTATCTTCATTCCCCCCTCCCAGTAGTTGCGGGGAGGCTAGATTGAAGTAATATTTCTTATGTTAAGTTCTCCAGATGGCTTCCATCTTTGTTAGTATTCATCAGGTTTGTGACAAATATGGATTAAAGATGGATTTCCAAGGATGTATATAGATAATTCCAGTAGATAAACTGTTTTTCTATTTAACTTTCAGCTTCTAGTGAAACACGGTGGAGACTTGTTTGCTGAAAATGAAAATAAAGATACTCCTTGTGATTGTGCGGAGAAGCAGCATCACAAAGAATTGGCACTCAATCTGGAATCCCAGATGGTGTTCTCACGAGATCCTGAAGCTGAAAGCATTGAAGCAGAATATGCTGCTTTAGACAAAAGAGAGGTGAAATACAACTTCTAACTGATTACTCTGAATTGAGTATACCTTCCTAATCTGTTTGTTGCAAAAGTGCACTTTGTTCACTCAAGTACTAAGAATAAATATATTCTTGATCTGTATCTGTTGCAGAGGAAGAACACTGTCAGATATCTTTAAAGTTTCAAACAGCCCTAGAATGCACATATAGAAGGAAAAAGCACTGAAAGTTTCTCTGCTTAACTGATAACAAGAACTGAATAATCAGCTAGGAAATAACTTGCAGAGTGTAGTAGCTCATAATTTTTGCTGCTTTAACTGTGTCAATTCCAAATAAGTTATTAATTTTGCAGCATGGATTTTGGAAATTTGAAAAGGTAAGTTCAGTAGTCTATAGAAAATAAAACAATGTATTAAGTAATCTTTAAAATGACTTTTCAAGTATATGAAAACTTAAATATGAGAACTTAAATATGATGTTACATAGAATGAGGGCTTTTTTTTTAGCAGTTCCACTGGCTTGGCATCAGGGGGTGCGGCCTAGTATGCAAGTGAGTTCCTGCTGGGCTTTTTCTTCCTAAAAAGCCCTGTGTGAAACACTGATGACATCAGGGGGTGTGGCCTAAAATGCAAATGAGTTCCTGCTGCACAGCACACCAAAATATTACAAACCTTGTCCTTGTTATGAATCTGCCTTCTGTTGTCATGTTTAACTTCATAAACATATTAAAATGTATTAATCTGAATATTACATAGCACTGCAGGCAGAGCGAGATTTTAAATTCTAACCTTTGATACAGGCTTTTAGTTGCAGTCATTAGAATGGTCTGCAGTCAAATCATACCTGGCTATAAATCTAATGGCAGAATGGCCACTTAGCTGTTTCTTGGCATCATGATAGCTTGAGCTGTGATACTGGGAAACTGAGGGAAAGTGGACTCTCAGTTGAAGCTCAGCTCAGCATAATGCAGAATTGCCCAGCTACTTCCTGCCCCCCCCTCTGTGGCTTCTGTGAGTTAAGCTGGGAAAGATAATTCATGGATGTAAAGAGGGCACATGATTCCATGAAGCCTACTCCCAGTCCTTAATTGTGTTTAAGACATCTCCAGTCTTGCTCAGCACAAGTGCTTTAATGTGGTTAGCAAGTCAGTGTCTCTCAACCATGCATCTTGTAAAATTAGACTGCTAATAATAATCTACTTAACAAACTTTTTTTAAAAAAAGAGCTAGATAAAAATGCCTGTAAAGCAGTTTGACCAATTAGGAAAACTGCTGTATAAATTAGTAGTTATAATACTTGGAAAAGCCTGTTTTGCTTCTTAAAGAAATTGTGTTTTTTCACCTTGATTTCTAAACTAGTACTTTAGTGGTGGGGCTTCCCAGTGATGTCATGCAATAATCATATTTCCAGGCTTTCTCTATCCACAGTATGCTGTTTCCCAAACCTGTTTTACTCCAGTCTTTTTGGAAAGAACACTGGCTAAGCACATCAGCACTCTGTCTGAAAAGAATGGTATTCTTTTTCTCTACTTGCAAATGTCCTGCACCTCAGGGCATCATTTAGGGGGTTGGACTAGATGACCCTGGAGGTCCCTTCCAATTCTATGATTTCCCAGCATTTCCCTCCTGCAACATTATTAGAGAGTTTTTGAGGGTTTTTTTAAACACTGGTAACTGCTATAGTGCTATAGTAATCTATTACATCCTATCTGATTCAGAGGTTTATATCAATGCTATATGCTAAAGTGCATGCATGAAGAAAAGGGAGGGGCAAGTTACTACGCAGTCATTATGACCTTGTACCTCAGAGCCAATGTGGAAAGAGCACAGATAACTCCTGCTTGTGGAACTTTCATTGCCAACATGCAGATTTCTGCATTTGCAGCAGTGATGAAAAGAACACACAGAGTATCCCCATTCTTTGGAAGCAGCCTACAACAATCATGGTCCAAGTTCCCTGAAAGCCTAGTAAATCTGTCCTTAACGGAACAGTTCATTGGACTAAAGTCTGGCTCCAGAGTTCTGTCCATATTACAATAAAGTGTTAAAAACACATTTTAATTTTGAAGAGAGTTAATCTTACTAAACTAATGAAAGCTAGCTGTAACCTAATTAATATAAAATGCAGTTATAGCAACCTACTATGTTTTGTGCTGTATTTGATAATTTCACCTTCACTGCTGGTTTTCTGGTTCAGTACTTTTAGTCCTTAAGTAGAAAATACTAATCTTCATTTTCTAGACCTACAAAATAAAAGGCAGCTTGGTTTAACTCATGTATGAGTACAAGGTGATTTTAAATATAGTGCACTGACAGAACCACACATTAGATATATGCAGCACAGATATGAAGCCTCTTTTTAGCGAGTCAGAGCATTGAGCCACTATGGTTTACTCCAACTGGCAGTGGCTCTCCGGAGTCTCAGTCAGAGGTCTTTCACTTTACCTACTACCTGATCCTTTCAGCTGGAGCTGCTGAGGATTGACTTTGGAAACTTTTGAATGCAAAGCAGATACTCTACTGCTCTGTGGTCTCTCCTGTACTGTAATTATTCACATGAAGACATGGAAGAATGTGCACAAATGAACAGTGAGAATAAGGTTTTCATGTACTGTCTGGTCAATATGCACAATATCCTCTTGAAATAATCCCTTCTACTTAGAAGGGATTTAGCTTTTGTGCCAGAACCAGCTCCATCATGAGACCAAATTTAGACAGGCAACTCAATTGGAAAATTAGGGAAGGGGGGGTGGAGGGTTACGAGCTCCTATCCTGCCTCCCTGTCTCCTCCTCCTCCGCTGATTTATCCAGGAGCTGGAATTACTAATTGTCTCACTTTATACCTCCCAGTCTGAAACAGCATGGCAAACTATACCATGGCAAACATGCCCTGTAGGGCTTCCAGAACTGTCATGAAATTCCTTCCTTTTGTGAAGGTCCAGCCATCTTTTTGTTTGCCAAAACAACTGTGGTAATTAGTAGGGCTGTCAGATGAGTAGCAAAATATGTTCAGGCAGCACAGGCCCACAGCCTAGGTCTTTCTTTTCATAAGAAGTAGACTCAAACAGTTATTTGAATATGCTTTACAATCCCTTCAGTGTCAGTGGTATAGTTAATCAATTATGTTTCCCATCCAAAATAAGTAATTAACTTGTTTTATTAAAAATAACTTGCATGTTGTATTTATTTGCTTTAATTGCCCTTCTAGTTTTAATAGACTCTTTAAAAGTAGAAGATCCCTTCAAGTATAGTGGTAATAAGGAACAGAAACCCATTGTACCCATTTTGTTGGCTGGGAGCCTTGTTTGAATATGCAATTCAGAGTGTTCTTATTTTATTTCATATGCATGTTTTCTCTACCCCCCTGCCCCGCAAGCTATGAATAGTGGTCCATTTTAAACAGTGCCATGCTTGTGGGAGCAAGCTCTCCATTTCTGATAAATTTTGTGTCTCTTTTGCAAAAAGAGAGGTAGCCAGTCATTTTAAAAAAACAAAATCTTAACATTTAGTAAGTAGGGCCACAGAAATGTCATTTCTCATATTCAGGCTTTCCTGTAAAACAGGATGTGGTTCTCTTCAACTGATGTAAGTAAAATCAGTGGCCCACTGTTATCAGAAAGAGGTCTACCACTTTTTTAAATGAGAGACTTTTCCGGTATATGTCATATTGTTAATTTGACTTTTTGTTTCCTTTTGAAGCCATATGAAGGATTAAGACCTCAGGACCTGCGGAGGCTCAAGGATATGCTGATTGTAGAATCTGCAGACATGCTTCAAGCCCCGCTGTTTACTGCAGAAGCCTTGCTTCGAGCACATGGTAATTGGCAACTAGATGGTGTTCAAATGATTTTATTAACAAATATTGACAAAACATGTAGCATTAATAAATGTTTCTAACCATGCCTTCTCAGAAAAGAGATAATAATTCATAGTGAATGCAAACTGCTAAAATATAATCTTTCATCTTACATTTACTGTTATTTCTCAAAGTCCTTGTATTCAAAGAATGGAAACCTTTTGCATTAGGTGAGTCCTACTGCATTTGCTTTTCTAATGAGACCTACAAGAAAGGATAAGAAAATTCTGCTTAGAACCTCAGTCCTGAAAATTAGCCAGAAGGATTTGTACGCAGGTTAGTTGGCCTCTTGCTTTCATTCCCTGGATGATCTAGCTTATACTATTCCTTGAGTTTTAGAAGTATTACTGATATAGGGAAACTTGTTCTTCATCTCTATCATACTATAATGTCAGAGCAGAAGCATGAAGTAAATATAAGGTTGTGTACTGAAAAGCTTTATGAGTTATGAAATGAACCATCAGTAGTGTCAAATCTTAAGGCTCAGCAGACCTATCAGAATATAGGCCCTCTCCTAAGGGCACTCCAAATATTCTTCTAATACTTTGAACATCTTCAGGGCTCGTCCCTTAGTAGAACAAAGGGGCAAAAAGGAACCCCTAGGCAGCGGCTATGGAACAGTGCAGACAACAGAACCCCAGAGAGTGGTGGGATGGAGTCGGGGGATAGAGATGCTGAGGAAGGAGGGAACCCAAAGACAATGACTCTGGAACCATTCAGGTAGGAAACGCAGAAGAAAGCAGAGGAGAGCGGAAAGGATTTGGAGGAGAGCAGAAAGGAATCCCCAGGCAGTGACTATGGAACAGTGCAGCCAGTAGTACCTCAGAAAGTGGTAGGGTGGATGATAGAGATACAGAGAAAGGAGGCAGCCCCAATGCAATGATTGTGGAACAATTGAGGGAGCAAACCCAGGGGAAAATGGAGTGTATTGGAGAAGAGCAGAAAGAGAACCACAGGCAGCAGAACCCCAGAAACTGGTGAGGTGGGTGTTAGAGATGCAGAGGAAGGAGGGAGCCCCAAGGTAGATGACTGTGGGATGATTCAGGCAGAAAACCCAGAAGAAAAGGGAGTGTATTGGAGAAGAGCGGAAAGGGAACCTCAGGCAGCAACTCTGGAGCAGTGCAGGCAGCAGAACCCCCAAAAGTATTAGATGGGTGTTAGAGATCGGTAAAATGAGTACCCAGCTTGCTGGGGGGAAAGTGTAGATGACTTGGGGAAGGCAATGGCAAACCGCCCTGTAAAAAAGTCTGCCATGAAAACATGATGCGACGTCACCCCAGAGTTGGAAATGACTTACTTTTAGAGAACAAGGAAAGAGACAAAATCAAAGACAATGACTGCAGAACAATTCAGGCAGAAAACCCAGGGGAAAGGGGAGGGGATTTGAGATGGAGAAGAGTGAGAGAACCCAAAGCAGTCACTCTGAAGCGATCCAGGCAAAGAAAACCCAAGGAAAAGTGGGGGGGGGGTGAGAAGCAGTAGCACACTTTGTTTTTTTGTTTTTCTTTACCACAGTGTTCTGGAGTTGCACTCTACTACCTACTCCTACAGGGGCACCTTCCTACACGTATAAAAACTCTGTCAAACAGGAACAAAGAGGGGAAAAGGAATTGCAGCATGGAAGCCCAGGGAAGGCAGTTTCCCAGGCCCCCTGGTGGACTAATGTTGATGAGAAATCTTGTGCGGCAGTATGTTTCATAGGCAGGAGATCTAGCAAACCCTGACCCCAGGCCCACCAGCAACACTTTTTCACGAATGCCAGGGCATCCGAACTCCCAAAGACCCAATGCAAACAAAGACAATGTGCACAGCTCCATCACTTATGTACACACCCCTCCTATTGTAAAGAATGAAGACGGATGTCTCTGATTGGCAAGCAGCATTGCCTATCAAGTTTGGAAAGATCTGTATTGGTGTTTCCAGGGTTGCAGAAGACCACCCCCACTAGCTTTTTTGCACAAAAATTGCTGAATGGGATTTCTTCTCAGAGTGCTTCCGAGCTGCAGCAAAAAGTTCAGATAGGTCTATGCTAAGCAAGTGATTCCTGAGCCGCGGCTCACAAACCTCGAACTGGGCAAAGTTCAGCCCAGACTTTAGAGTCTGAACCAGCTTGTATCCATCGATAGTAACTGTATATTGCTAAGCTTGGTCTCCCTTCCAGTATCTATATCTTTTAACCATTTGTCTTCTAATTTTGTTTAAGACTGGGATAGGGAGAAGTTACTTGAAGCATGGATGTCGAATCCAGAAAATTGCTGCCAACGTTCAGGTGTTCAAATGCCAACTCCACCTCCAAGTGGATATAATGCTTGGGACACACTTCCTTCACCAAGAACTCCTCGGACGACTCGCTCTTCTATCACCTCACCAGACGAAATCAGCCTGTCACCAGGAGACATTGAGACAACTGTGGTACGTTTAATCCTTGTGATAACTTTCTGCCTATGATAAAAGACCACATAAGTGCCTTTATGTTACGTTTCAGGGTTGCAAAACATATCTTAAAAAATGTTTTTGTCTTTCTGATTTTTGCCATATGGTTTTCCTGTACCCGCTTAGTGTATAACTGCCATAAAAGTATTTATGAAAATAATCAAAGAAATTAGGAAGTGATTATGCTTGATGTACTTACCTCACTTGTTTTTATTACTTCAGCATTTTACTACAATAGAAGAATTTTTTTTCCTGCCAATTCATGCTCTTAAAATAGTCAGAAGGTCATTCTGCCCACTGTGCAGCAACATGGCTTTCCTCTATGTGGTGGGAGGTTCCATGCTTTTTTGCTAATTATAAAATGCAGCTTCCAGGCTGCAGTTTCTCAATGTGTTGTTTGCCCATTTGACATTATTTTGCCAGTATGTTGATTAAGATTAGTTTCCTGACTTGCTTGATACTAGCCAGGAAGCCTGAGAAGATGGTCCTTTATCAAGAAGGGATTTTATAGCCCTTCCCAGAATATTCTTCTGAATATGGGAAGAATGGACCCCCTCCTATCTGTAGGACTGCTTCTCCCCCTATGCTCTGCCATGACAGCTTCACTCATCTGAGTAGGGCCTTCTGTAGGTGACATTCTGCAAATAGGCAAGATCAGAGGTGGTTAAATTGTGGCTTGGGAGCCATTCGTGGCTCTTTCACACACCTTGTGTGGCTCTCGAAGCCCCACCATCTCATCAGCCAACTTGGAGAAGGCATTTCTCTTTTTAAGTCAGTTCTCTAAGCCAAGCCAGCTGGCAGCTTGCAGAATGGATTTAAAGTTGCTTTCTTTCTACCTCTCCCTCCCTCCTCCTTCCCCATCTTCCTTCCTTGCGGCTCTCAAACATCTGACATTTATTTTATGTGGCTCTTATATTAAGCAAGTTTGGCCACCCCTCGGCAAGATCAATACCTGCCCATACACCCTTGCATGTATGTCTCAGTGAGAATGGCAGACCATATATATTGTAAAATAGAAATACAATAAAGAAATAAATAAATAGGTACCAAAATTATGCAGAGTATTTATAGACTTTTAGAGAACTGTAGATTTTTACTTCTGCTGTATGTTTCCTTAATCACACTTATATCATCTTCACTGTCATTTCCCCATGCTTGGGAAACAACAGCCCCTTTATTTACATTTTAGAGGTCAACCACTAAAGTTCTGATAAATTACAAGGAACTTTGCAATGTGGGATATGTTTCAGCAGTCCATAAAATCAGAGTAACATTCAAATGTGAAAAAATATTTTCATTTCCAGTAAAGCCCTTTAAAAGCATAGTTTCTGTTTGGTAAGTTGCAGCTGGAACATCATTGGGTTTGTGTCCAGAGACAAAAGTATTTATCTGAAAATACAGAGTTTGTAATTGTCTCCTCATGATTTTGCTTTGCTTTTGGCGTGAAATCCTTATTTTGCTGATATTAAATCAGTAATAAAAATAAAAAAGGTAAAGGTAGTCCCCTGTGCAAGCATCGGTCGTTTCCGACTGGGGTGACGTCACATCACGATGTTTTCACGGCAGGCTTTTTATGGGGTGGTTTGCCATTGCCTTCCCCAGTCATCTACACTTTTCCCCCAGCAAGCTGGGCACTCATCTTACCGACCTCAGAAGGATGGAAGGCTGAGTCAACCTTGAGTCGGTTACCTGAACCCAGCTTCTGCTGGGATCGATCTCAGGTCATGATCAGAGCTTGGACTGCAATACCGCAGCTTACCACTCTGCACCACAGGACAGATAAAATAAAAATAACAGATCCCAATAATTTCATCATGTTTTGTTTAGTGTTTCGCTTAGTGTTCTGTATTAGTATTCATAAACACCATTACCTCAGCAGTAGCGTAGCTGAAACAAATCAGAAGTATTGAATAATACCTTCATATAGACTTAGCCTGTGTATAAAAGAATGGTTCATCTGTACACTTGCGGTTTCTTACCTCCACAGACATGGACTCCATTCTGCCAAATTCATGGTAGTTAAATGATTTCTGGCTATTGTTTGTTCTGATAACTAGCCAGCTACAAGATGCAATGAAATAACTGGACAATGGAAAGGTTTATTAGAAACATTTTTCTAAGCTTTGCATTTTCATAAGAGTTCAGTTTCTGCTCTGACCTGGATAGCCCAGGCAAAACCTGATCTCATCAGATCTTGGAAGCTAAGCAGGGTCAATTCTGGCAAGTAGTTGGATGGGAAACCTTCTTGAAATATCAGCAGTTGGGAGGACAAGGGAAGGGCTTTTTCAGCCACCTCTCTGAATATCCTACAGGCCCTCAGTAGAGGTCAGTCACCAGAAGTTGCCATGGTTTCCAGGTGTGCATGCGCTCACACACCCACAAGTTCAGTTTCTGTTCTTCAAAAGCACTGCAATGCAGACTAGTATAATGCATTTCTCTAATTGTTTCTGTAGGTTTCTCTAGACCTGTTCCTGTTCTCTTACTGTCTGTTTCTGTAGACCTGTTCCTTTTATCTTACTTAATATGATAAGAACAGCCATTTGATTCTCAGTATATAAGAGAAAATGTGTACTTGTGGAAAAATCTTTTGGAATCTGTCAGAAATAATGAAGAACAAAATAACACAAGATTTCAAAAGGATGGGAGAAACTGGAAGCCTCTGGTCAAGGGAGAATTAATTGTACCTCAGGAATTCCTTACAGAGCAAGCAGTGATTAATTTTTTTACCTGCTCTCTTCATCCACAGTGTGAAATCTGTATGTGCAATATTTCTGTATTTGAAGACCCAGTGGATATGCCTTGTGGACATGAATTTTGTAGAGCATGCTGGGAGGCGTAAGTATACATTTTTAAAGGCTTTTAAACAAAATGAAACAAAAATTTACTACTGATTTAGCTTGATTTGTTGGCTTGTTCCTGGAGAGTCTGAGGATTCCATTAGGAAGGCAGTTGGATTTCCACTCAAACAAATGCCATCCTAAGCAGTATTACACCCTCCTTAGCCCATTGATTTCATCGGAGCTGGAAGGATGTAATTCTGCTTAGGACGGCACTCTGCTTGCTTGTTCTTACAGAAAGTCCCAAAATGAAAACACAAAATGTCTATACTAAGCTCCTGTTTATAAACTAGTAAAGGGGCTAAATTAAACTATGGTTTATAACATATTAGCTGTTCATAGAGGCAAGCAGAGAATATAGGAGATACAGTAGGCCAGGAGACCAAAGAATACAGTACAGTAATTAATAGTAGTCAAGAGCCTACTGCATCTTATAGAAGCTGTCATAAAACAGAGAAAAGTCTGAGGAGAAAACAGCAGTATTGCTTTTACTATTATATATATTGGACCATAACGAAGGCCGAGTGGAGAAGAATAGATGCTTTTAAGATGTGGTACTGGAGAAGAATCTTGAGTCCCTTGGACTGCAAGAAGATCAAATCAGTCAGTCCTAAGGGAAATCAACCCAGACTGTTCCCTGGAAGGTTAGATGCTGAAGCTGAAGCTCAAATACTTGAGATACCAAATGCGAAGGGAGCACTCACTGGAGAAGATCTTGATGCTGGGAAAGACAGAAGTCAAAAGAAGGGGACGGCAAAAGATGAGATGGCTGGACAGCATTACTGATGTAACAAATACAAATTTGAGCAGACTTCAGAGGATGGTGGAAGACAGGAGGGCCTGGAGTGACTTTGTCCATGGGATAGCAGAGTCGGACTCAACTATGCAAATGAACAACAACAACATTATATAGCCACTAACCATTGTCCAGTTTCTCGATTTGCCCATGCTGGCACTATTGTGCCATCCAGATAAGCAGAATTTCTGTCAAGGAGAAACACAGGAGTTCTACAATGAACTGCTTCCACAACCATTCCTTTTTCTGCAGAAACAGCCTGCTTTAGCATGGGCACAGTTTCAACTTCCATTTTACAGTCTCTACTGTAGAATTATTCTGCCAGCTCACCCTGCAGTGCAAAATGTAATCCCTGCCACATCTTTCCATCAGTGAATCTCACTATGCAAGGGTAACAAGGTGCTTTTTGACTCTTAAACAAACTTGTAAAAGATTATTGTCTATTTATTCTTTGGACAGTTTAAAGATTGTTCATAGAAATTTTTTTATGACCTATATCCACATGCTTGGTAACTTGCTGATTTCACATTTGGTGAAATGTCCTCTGGGGATGCATGCTGAGAGCATTATCCTTGTGAACTCTCTCTGCGCTAAAATCTTGTGGTGCTTTGTATGGTAGCTATACTTTCTCCAAGCTGCTTACCTGTGGAGTTAATATATTAATCTGTGATTTTTTTTCCTCCACACTTCTATGGAGTTAATATTTCCTTTTCTACTACTGCTGCACACTTAACAGGTTTTTGAATATGAAAATTCAAGAGGGTGAAGCCCACAATATTTTTTGCCCGGCTTATGATTGCTTCCAGCTTGTTCCAGTGGAGATCATAGAAAGTGTGGTTTCTAAGGAGATGGATAAACGCTACCTACAATTTGACATTAAGGTAAACATCAGATTGTCAGCAATTGGCTAAAGCATCCATGCACTGATTATTCAAACTCTTGTAAAGGCCCTTTTAGAAGGACTGATATATAAAAATATTTTAAGAAATATTAAATCTGAATTGAATTAATTTGTAATCCACTTTTCCTGACAATTGTTGCATGAATGACAGCTATAGCTGCTGCTATGCTGGAAGACATGTCGTATTATTTTTTTGCCATCATTTAAATACTGTATTTTATTACCATGAACTTAACCTCAGTTAAGTGTTACCGGGCTGTTGTTTTATTAGTTTCACCAAGGTGCTTTGGGGCTCATCGTAGGTGAAATAGGAACCAGTGCCTCCTTCGAGTGAACTTTCCCACATGTCAGTAAAAAGCCAGAAGCATCTAAGTTTCCCACTCTATTACTCAAGACATGTTCCAAATATTTTATGTAAGATTTAGTTTCATATAGTCCTGCGTCTGAGTTTTACACATTACTAAAGAGCAAATAAATAAATATAGTTGATGTGAAATAACTAGATACCAGTTTTAGGTCCCCATGTGATTATATACCACCAACATTTACATCTTCAAACTTCATGATGACAACAGGGGTCTTATTCAAAATGGTATCTAACATCCAGTTTCCTTTTCCCCCTGCAAGGCCTTTGTTGAGAATAATCCTTCTATTAAGTGGTGTCCTACACCAGGCTGTGAAAGAGCAGTCAGACTAACAAGACAGGGGTCAAATACTACAGGTTCAGAAGCACTTAGTTTCCCCTTGCTAAGAGCCCCTGCAGTGGATTGTGGAAAAGGGCATCTCTTCTGCTGGTAAGTGTGCCTTATTTCTACTTACCTTTTAAAAAATGCTGGTCTTTGAAGTATCTCATAGCTAATATTCTACACACACTGGTAAAAGTGTTAACATTATTAACTTTAGTGGACTGAATTAAATGTTTGATTTATAAATAAATCCTTATAGTATGAAATCCTATTTTAAAATTTTAATATCTTTATTCATATTTTGTCTGCTGTTCAAACACTTGACTTTGGTCAATGTCGCATTGCTTGAGACATAGACTACAAAACAAACAAACAAATGCTGAAGAGTAATAATGGGTTGATTGCTCCTATTTGTTTCAGGATTTTTTAGGGTTCATTATCGTATGGGTTCATAAATGTACAACAAATAATTGTACTGTATACAGAATTTTCTAAAAAATTTACACATTTTTTTATAAGAAGAAGAGTTGGTTTTTATACCCTGCTTTTCGCTACCTGACGGAGTCTCAACATGATTTGTGATCACCTTCCCTTCCTCTCCCTGCAATAGATACCCTGTGAGGTAGGTGGGACTGAGAGACCTCTGAAAGAACTGTGACTGACCCAAGGTCATCCAGCTGGCTTCATGTGGACGAGTGGGGAATCAAACCCGGTTCCCAGATTAGAGTCTGCAGCTCTTAACTACTACATCATATTGGCTTTATTGCAATGTGACAATAGGTTTTGGAGCAGAACACGCAAATTTAACATGTTTAACATGAACACACGAAGTTGCCTTATACTGAATCAGACCCTTGGACCATCAAAGTCAGTATTGTCTACTCAAACTGGCAGCAGCTCTCCAGGTCTTTCACATCACCTCCTACCTGATCCTTGTAACTAGAGATGCTGGGTTTGAACCTGGGACCCTCTGCATGCCAAGCCACTGAGCTACAACCCCCCCCCCCGCCATTTTGTTCTCAATTGCTATAATTTCCCCCCAAAAGGAGGCAGACCTGGATTCAGGAAATAGGGAATATGGAGTAATGGTGGGGAAGAAGCAAGGCAATTTGCTAGTGACAATTCATGAATGGGTATTTCTGATGTCATTCCATGCCATACTGGAAATAATCTTTCTGTGCATTTTTCTTACAGTATCTAGATTGGATCCAAAGGTGCCATTCCGCAGGCATAACTGCAGTTACGCCAGTGAAATAGCACTTCTACTGGTGGAGAAGGGAAGGGTGATTTTTGCCAGTTCCCCATCCAGCTATAAACATCCAGCCTCCCATGTTGTTCCTAGAAACCCCCCAGCAAAATTCTGAGGGAATCAGTGGGCTGATGGAAAAGGTCGGAAAGTCTTACAATTGGTGCATGGAATCCAATGCTGCATAGTTGTAAACTTTGAGGACACACATGAAAAATCGATTTTCATATTGACACAAATCCAAAGACGAGCAAGAAGTCTATGCTCCTCTCCCCAATGTAATAACATGTTATAATTTCCTTTTACATTTTTCTGTGTGGTTCTGACTTTTTTTTTTGTGAGCTGTTGTTTTATGTTATATGAAATTCCTACAAAAAACACTAGCATTTGATCCAGAGAAAGCATCTTTCATTCCTATTTAATACCATAGGTTCTTATGTGAAGTTATATTTCTGAAATAGTGTTAATTTTAGTTGTTTTGCTTTTGGTATGTTGGATGTGTGGCAGATGTCTAAGGCTATTCTGTTGTATTTCCCGTAAAAAGTGAGTCGTGACCAATCTGGAAATCGTATTGACACATCTACACCCAGGCACCATCTGGTTACGAAATATCTTCTGTTCCAGGAATTAGATTGCTTCTAAATATATATATATATATATATATATATATATATATATATATATATATATATATATATATGCCACACATCCAACATACCAAAAGCAAAGCAAAAGTAAAAAGCATGTGAAGAACCTGCAAGTTTCTCTAAGCAAAATTATTTTGAATCCTGATAAAGGTCTATTATTCAGTTAAAAACAAAAAGAGAGTAGAGATCTCATATTTTCTGATTGATTACCTACAATTGCTTAGTCTCATCCATCAAAGGAGTGTTTTATTGAGTGGAATTTACTATAGCTATTAAAAGTAGGAACAGGTGTTTTCTGTATCTGTATAAAGCGCCTACGACGTGGGGCTTTTGAATGTGATAATAGTGTGAACAGTAGAGTCCTTTGATATATTGTATTCTATTGCCTGTCTTGAAAGTTGACAGCTGGTGTGATATAGCAGTTACACAGGGCTGTCAAACTCCCGGTCTGCAGGCCACACCCAGCCTGCCCAGGGCTTCAATCAGGCTCGCTGCAGTTTTCTCCCTCTTCCTCCCCATCCTTTCCTCACCCTTTGAAACTCTGAGGCTGCTGACAGTGTTCCCAGCTCCTACTGCCTTGTCTTTCCTGCTTCAGCTGGAAGCTCTTCTGGGCTTGTAGAGCTGCAAAGAAAATGCAGAATGGATTTTCCATTAAGGTCTCTGCACCCAGATAGACCGGTCTATCTGGGCTCAGAGACCTTAATGAAAAATCTATTCCGTGTTTTCCTTGCAACTTTGTCTGTGCTGCAGTGTATTTCAGTGGAGTGGAGTGGAGATCAAGCAATTTCACGTTTACAGTGTTTATGGCCAGTTGAAGCTCCTGGCAAATAAAGGGTTGATGCTTTGAGTCAGATTGTCTCTGCTGAATGGACCTGAGAACTGGTGACTAGTGAGTACTCTAACCTGGGACCCACAGCCAAGTGGGGATATTACACTGGAAAGCCATTGTCAATCTGAGTAGATGGGGATAGGGTGGGGTGAGAAGCTTGCAATGCCCAGCCATTTAATGTTTTTCTAGACTCAGAGCATTCTGTATTTTTTGTTTCTGTTGTGATCCTTGTGCTTTTTCTTGATGTTTTATTTAAAAATTGCATTGCAAAATCCTACTATTCCCTCACCTTTTCATTTTAAACACATCACAAACATGTTCGTATTTTAAGTTTTTAAAAATCTTTGTGTTTGTCTGTGTTCTTTATAAAGTTTATATCTCTGCTATCTGGCATTACATTTTATGACATGCATGGCTTGGCCCCACAAAGTCCCACTTGTGTCAAATCCAGCTCACGTAACAAATTAGTTTGACACCCCTGAATATAGGCATATACTATGTTCCAGAATCCAGGAAGCTTCAATAGCTAGGGGTGAGACCAGCAGAGTTACATCCTTTGAAGTAGATTCTAGCCTCAGTTATAGAACTTTTCATTTGAAAGATCATTTTTTTCTTGGGCTTGGAGAAAGAGGAGGGCGATAGATGAGCTAACAGATGTTCTGTGATTGGCCAGAGGTGAAAAGGAAACAATTCTTAGATACTGTGCACATTTCAGAAGGAGAAGTCCTAGCTCATGGAGGTCTTAGATGTCTGAGAGGCAATGTTTGTTGTGTTATGGAACTGAGATATTTAGAGGAAAATCTGGCATCTATTTAGTCAGCATGATTGAGAGCCTTTTAGCTGAGAATAGCTAGAGTCTAGTAGCACCGTATAAACTAACAAGATTTTAGGAGCAGGAGCTTTTGAGAGTTAAAACTGGTCAGCAGATAGGAGCTTTAACTCTCAAAAGCTCATAAGCCAAAAATCTTGTTGGTCTCTAAATTGTTACCAGGGTTGAATCCAGCTGCTTTACTGCAGACCAACACAGCTACCCTCTGAAACTAGTTTAGTTGAGAATGAGTGTAAGCTTTAGTTTTTGGAGACTAACTTGGCAGAAGGTTGATGCCAAAGGATCCTTTGTGTCTAAACATACCTTGATTAATTACTGTAGGTTTTTGATTAATTACTGTGTGGTCTTGATTAATGGTTTAGGAGCTTAGTAAACTGAGATGCTTCCTTCTCTCTGAGACGCATGTTGTTTCCACTGAGCGTGATGAGATTATGTAGAATGATGCCTGATCCTCTCCTTTCTCTCCTCGCTCTGTACTGTAGATTGCTTTGGGTCTTCTGATAAAAAAGCTGGTCTCAATTGCCAAGACTGGAGGAGGGGTGCCTGCAAAATGGATATTGCAGCAATCTATGAAGCAGGAAGTTTAGCTACAATGGATAAGACTTGAGAACCTTGGCTCATTGTAGCTGGTCTGCATTCTTATGTGCGTCAGACATATATTTAGTCAACATGACTGAGAACCTTTTAGCTAAGAATAGCTAGATCTGAGTCTAGTAGCACCATTTAAACGTACAAAATTTTAGGAGCAGGAGATTTGAAAGTTAAAACTGTTCAGCAGATAGGAGCTTTAACTCTCAAAAGCTCATAATCCAAAAATCTTGTTGGTCTCTAAGGTGCTACCGGGGTTAAATTCAGCTGATGTACTGCAAACCAACACGGTTACCCTCTGAAACTAATTTATGTAATCAGTATTCAGCTGATTGCCAAGTTAAAGTATAGGCCTAGCTGCATTCAGTGTTTTAAAACATGGAGGAAACTTCAAAGTACACAAGTTGAAATTCCCTTGAGTAGTTGTGCCTGAGATGCTTCTGTCATTTATGAGTTGGGATAGTCTCCATATTGTTGTTTTTAATCAGGGCTTTTTTATGGAAAAAGAGGTGCTGGAACTCTCAAGAGGGAAATGAAGGAGAAACACATGGGTGCCCCATGAACTTTTAAACATTTTTGGAGAATTTTGTTTCTATGAAGAAGTTCTGGAACTCTGTTCCACCACGTTCCTTCAGGAAAGAAAGCCCTGATTATTATTATTTTACAAATTATATATCCCACCCATGTCTTTTGGTATTCCCTGTAGCACTTTAGAAGCATATTCAGGCATACAGGTAAAATAAATATCATTTCTTAAACCCTCAATTAATTAAAATGTATAGTCTGAGGTGGAATGGAAGGAATTGAATTTTCACCCTTTTCAGAGCCTCATAATAGATGTATTAACTGGGGTTACTTTTTCAGGGAATGTCTTGGTGATGCACATGAACCTTGTGACTGTGAAACATGGAAGAATTGGCTGCAGAAGATAACAGAAATGAAACCTGAAGAGCGTAAGAACAGCTAGTGTGGTCTTTATTGGTTTTAGTTTGTACAATTGCTATTGTATGATACTCTATGATAGGATTACTGCGTATTGAGTATGCAGGAATGCCTGAGGCGTATTTCCCAGAATAGAGAACTTGGCCTCCTAAGAGAATGTGGGCAAGCTGGAGAAAGATGTGTGTAGTTTCTCAAAACTGTCTAAATAGATAAAGTAGCATTAATAATGTACAGGTAAAAGGCAGGTAGTTTGAATTGATATTGGCTGGGTGGTCCAAGTTCCCTACAGACTGTGGTTGTGGATGTCTGTTTTCAGTTAAGCTGCACTCTGAATGGGGTGCCATAGACCTCTCATAAAATTGTGTTGTTTTATATTGTGATCATATGCCAAGCCACATCCTTCTGAGCCCTTGAATTCTGTGGATTTAGAAGGCTGCAATTTTGTTTAGAATTGCACCGTTACTCACTTGTGAAGCATAGTGAATATCCTGTAGGTAACGTGGCCTAAATTGTTTTGGTTAGAATGAAGAGGCAACTTCTAATGGTTGCAAAGGAATGAATAGGGTAACCATGGGAGCAATTCTAAAAATGTCTCCTCAGAAGTACATCCCACTGCATTCAGTGTTAAGTGTTTGTAGGTTGCTGACAAATTGTTTTAGTTAATTTGAGAAACAAGATATTTCCAAAAATCATGGGAGATTCAAAATTCAGTTACGCGTTGCTATCTATGTGTTAAATGCTCTGTTAATTTACATAGAATACTATTTTAATTGAAGTTTTCAGGAGCTAAACATGAGCAACAGCTTTTAATTTGGTGGAATCATTTAGAGTTGTATAGAGCTATTTTGTATGGCAAATTCTAATGAGAAAAAATATTGAGGCAAATGAAATTAACTGTGGACTCTCATCATCCAGATCCTTCTATTTGTTTTGTTGTAGATTTTTGTAGTATTTGTCACATGGTTCTAGTTTATGAAAAATTTTACATTGTCATCTGTAAAAGGGGCACAAAATGAGTTCCTCAGTGGAACAGGCTTCCTCGGGAGGTGGTGGGCTCTCCTTCCGTGGAGGTTTTTAAAAAGATACTAGATGGCCATCTGACAGCAATGCTGATCCTGTGAATTTAGGGGGAGGTACTTGTGAATTTTCTGCATTGTGCAGGGGGTTGGACTAGATAACCCTGGGGCATCCCTTCCAGCTCTGTGATTCTGTGATTATATGAGTTAAAACATAATTTAAAATAAGCCTTCTTAGAATAAATTAGGAAATGTAGTAGTAACTTCTGCTTTTAAAAAACTGCTTTACACAAAGCTTTTAACTTTTCTATTTTCTCCTTCAAAGTTGTGGGAGTTAGTGAAGCATATGAAGATGCTGCCAACTGCTTATGGTTACTTACCAATTCTAAACCATGCGCCAATTGCAAATCTCCAATTCAAAAGAATGAAGGCTGCAACCATATGCAATGTGCAAAGGTAACAACCATGGAGAAAATCCTACAGCTTTTATAAAATACAGATAGGAGCCCTGCAAGGACTCATCAATGGAGAATCGCCTCCCTCCATGGCTAAACCTTCTTACACTGCTTTTACTCCTTCTCTCCAACACATATCCTCCATGGTTTCTTCCCTTGCCCTTTTAATTTCCTTCCTACCTTCCTATGTATTCACTCTCTCATCTCCAGTCCTTCCTTCACTCACTCTTGCAGCTTCTGCCCTTTCTGTGTTTCTGCGTTGTTTGCTTAGTTTGTATTTCCTCCCTCCCTTGACAGTGGCTTTGCTTCTTGCCTCCTGATCCTTCCTTCCTTGTTCGTGTCTGCCCATTCCTCTCTCCTAACTGAAGGATCAAAACTGCAACAATTAGGAATGGGCATGGACCAAGAAAATGGTGGTTCTTGTTGGTTTGTGGCTTGTTTAATTGCATGAACCACAAACTTACACAAAATTTTCCATTTTCCCACTGGTTTGTGGTTCATTTGTTTTGTTTTGTTTGGGAGATGGTAGAACAGTGCCTTTGTGTGTTCTCAATGCCAGACTTTATAGCGAGTCTTAAGCAGCCTCTTAAGTCTAGCTTCAGGTTCAGTTCCTGGAACCACCACAAGGAGCACCTTCCCAACTGTGTGTGGAGGGAAAAGGAGTCCAGGCTGTGTGGGGGAATAACTGTTCCACAACCTAAATCAGCCTCCCCTAAATCAGCTATGCTTCAAGCAATTCTTTTGCTCTCTTCAAATAATTAACTCTTCTCTCCTTGTGCTGCATAGCGAAAGCAGCTGAGTCAGGGTGTGGTGTTATACTGGTATATTATCTGCTCTCATAGAACAGAATGGGGACTCTGTGTTTGGCTCCTAGAGCTTCTAATCAAGCCGTGGACAACTGCTTTGGATGTTTCTAGGGCTGTCCAGAAGTCCACCCCTAGCACTGCCTAGGAATTGATTGAATCTGTACCAGGCTTTCTGGAGAACAAACCTCAAAAATGAACCACCCAGACCCCCACAGAAAAAAAGCAGTTCATTTTTGGGTTTAGGAATGATGTGAGCAAACTAATGTGTTTTAAACGAACCATGAACCGGCCCAGTTTGTGCTTGAATTCTGGTGGTTTTTCTTGGTTCATGCCAGCCCCTAGCAACAATCATTTTTCATTATTTCCACAGTCAAAAGTCAACAGTTGTGATATTGTGTGCAGTTATCTAAGCAATCCTGAATGACTGCCAAGCTCTTGAGAAGTAATCTTGTGAGAATTTGGCATTTAAATATTACTTTTATTTAATCCCATCCTTAATTTTTTTTTTTAATATAAGTGTTTTCTGCAAACCCGAGGATTTCCCCATCTGACCTTTCTGTACATGGCCCCACTGTGGAAATGTTTTAATCTTCATCCTTGGGCTTGGTTCAGAAGTAGATGCATAGATATTTTAAAAGTTTACTTTGTGAATTTCAAAATAAAGGTTTAATGGTACTCACCATGTACATCACTATGATTAGCTGATTTAATTACCACTCGGTGTGAGAATCCACTTCTTTACTTGCATTTTGCCTGTGCTTTAATATATAACAACCAAAGTATTCCCTCTGTATTTATTAGCAGTGCAGTCTGATATACATAGGCTAGTCTGTCTTCCTGAACATAGGATGTTTCTTAGATAAGACATTAGAAAATGTTTTGCTTATTTGAGGTCACCACATAGCTACTAATTCATAGAACTTTTCTAAATGAATTGGGTGGATGAACTGTTTCAACAGGGCATATTTATGTGTATGGATTTAGAAGTGTGCTATTCAACTCATTCTATGGTTGTTAAATTTTCTTTTGAAACTAAATTTCAAACCATAGTTTAGTACAGATGTTAAAACAACTCACAACTGATACTAGCAGGTTATGGATTGAGGTAAGATTGTGAAGACAGTATGCTGTATTTAGGGATGGGAATGAACCCAAAAATTCTACTCGGGGTTCAGGGTGGTTCCCCAAGCAAATCTGGAACCAAGCAAACAATGCCCAAATAGAACCAGCCAGTTCGGATATCCCTTTCTCCCGGCCACAGAAAGGGAGGGATCACATGGGAAGGGTTAAATGGCTGGAAGCCATTCCCTGAATATCAGTGCCTTCCCTGAATATCAGTTTGGGGGGTCCGAACCAGGCCAAAGTTGTGTAAAATTTTGGCCCGTGAACCAGTTCGTGCTCATCTTTAGCTGTATTTCTCCTATGTTAATGCTCTAGAACCAGTGAAAAAAAATCTGAACTAGATTAAGAATCTGTCTTTTATCTTTCCAAGTGTAAATATGATTTCTGTTGGATTTGCTTGGAAGAATGGAAGAAACATAGTTCTTCCACTGGAGGTTATTATAGATGCACTCGCTATGAAGTCATTCAACATGTAGAGGAACAGTCCAAGGAAATGACAGCAGAGGTAAGAAGCTGAATGCTACTGAGGAGCTATATGAAGGTATTTCTGGTTATCTTCCTTCCTGGCTGGTTATCTTCCTTCCTGGCCTGGACTTTAAGCCTCGTACTGCAGAATTGGGACTCACAAATTATGAGGATATCCAAAGCCAAGGGACAGGGCCTGAAAGTTCTGGAATGAGTGACTGTTCCCCCTGGTAGCCACTGACGTGTTCTTCCCTCAGAGAGGAGAGGTGTTTCTCTGTTCCATTGAACATTTGACTCCCATTTTAGGTTTTTGGACCCAGTTTCTTGTTGCCTGTTCATATGCACACAACACACACACATATATAGCCACTGATGGACCTCTGCTCCATATTTTTATCCAATCCCCTCTTAAAGCTGGCTATGCTTGTAGCCGCCGCCACCTCCTGTGGCAGTGAATTCCACATGTTAATCACCCTTTGGGTGAAGAAGTACTTCCTTTTATCTGTTTTAACCTGACTGCTCAGCAATTTCATTGAATGCCCATGAGTTCTTGTATTGTGAGAAAGGGAGAAAAGTACTTCTTTCTCTATTTTCTCCATCCCATGCATAATCTTGTAAACCTCTATCATGTCACCCCGCAGTCGACATTTCTTCAAGCTAAAGAGCCCCAAGCGTTTTAACCTATCTTCATAGTGTTCCAAACCTTTAATAATTCTAGTTGCCCTTTTCTGCACTTTTTCCAATGCTATATCCTTTTTGAGGTGCGGTGACCAGAATTGTACACAGTATTCCAAATGAGACCACACCATCTATTTATACAGGGGCATTATGATACTGGCTGATTTGTTTTCAATTCCCTTCCTAATAATTCCCAGCATGGCGTTGGCCTTTTTTATTGCAACCACACACTGTCTTGACATTTTCAGTGAGTTATCTACCATGACCCTAAGATCTCTCTCTTGGTCAGTCTCTGCCAGTTCACAACCCATCAACTTATATTTGTAGCTGGGATTCTTGGCCCCAATGTGCATTACTTTGCACTTGGCCACATTGACTCTCATCTGCCACGTTGACGCCCACTCACCCAGCCTCAACAGATCCCTTTGGAGTGTCTCACAATCCTCTGGTTCTCACCACCCTGAACAATTTAGTGACATCTGCAAACTTGGCCACTTCACTGCTTACTCCCAACTCCAGATCATTAATGAACAAGTTAACCCAGTACCCATTGCTTACCGTCCTCCACTGCGAAGGCTGCCCATTTATACTCACTCTCTGCTTCCCATTAATTAGCCAGTTTTTGATCCACAAGAGGACCTGTCCTTTTACTCCTTGACTCTCGAGCTTACTAAGGAACCTTTGATGAGGAATCAAAAGCTTTCTGGAAGTCAAGGTAAACAACATCTATTGGGTCCCCTTTGTCCACATGTTTATTCACCCCCTCAACGAACTGTAACAGGTTAGTGAGACAAGATCTTCCCTTACAGAACCCATGCTGAGTCTTCCTCAATAACTTGTGTTCATCAGTGTGCCTACTCATTCTGTCCTTGATAATGGTTTTTACCAACTTTCCCGCTATTTACGTCAGACTGACTGGCCTGTAATTTCCTGGATCTCCTTTGGAACCCTTTTTAAAGATGGGGATGACATTTGCTACTTTCCAGTCCTCAGGAACGGAGGCAGATTTCAATGAAAGATTACATATTTTTGTCAGGAGATCCACAAGTTCAACTTTGAGTTTTTTCAGACCTCTTGGATGTATGCCATCCGGACCTGGTGACTTATTCGTCTTTAATTAATCAATCAGTTGTAGGACCTCCTCTCTTGTCACCCAATTTGACTCAGGTCTTTCAACACTACTTCCAAAATTAGTGGTTCTGGAGCGGGCAAACACTTCTCATCTTCCACAGTGAAGACGGAGGCAAAAAATGCATTCAGCATCTCAGCCATTTCCCTATCCTCCTTCAGTAATCCTTTTACCCCTTGGTCATCCAAGGGCCCCACTGCCTCCCTGGCTGGTTCCTGCTTCTAATATATTTGAAGAAATTTTTATTGTTGGTCTTTATGTTTTTTGCAATATGCTCCTCAGAGTCCCTTTTTGCCTGCCTGATCACAGTCTTGCATTTGATTTGCCACAGTCTGTGTTCCCTTTTATTAATCTCACATGGACTAGCTTTACACCGCTTGAAGGAGTCCTTCTTACCTTTTACAGCTTCCATTACTTTGTTTGTTAACCATGCAGGCCTTTTCTTATACCTGTTTGTGCCTTTCCTAACTTGTGGTATATATTTTATTTGAGCTTCTAGGACTGTAGTTTTAAATAGCCTCCAAGCTTCCCCAAGGGTTTGGACTGTATTTACCTTTCCTTTCAGTTTCCTCTTCACATGCCTCCTCATCTCAGAGAATTTACCCTTTTTAAAGTTAAACGTGGTTGTGCTGGTCTTTTGGGGCAACTCCCTAGTTATACAAATGGTGAAATCAGTAATGTTATGATCACTGCTCCCAAACGGTGTGATCACTTTTACATCTCTCACCAAGTCTTGGGCATTACTTAGGACCAAATCCAGGATTGCCCCACCCCTGGTAGGTTCTGTGACCATCTGCTTTGTAGCACAGTCATTGAGAGCTTCTAAAAACTCAATCTCTTTCTCTCAGCCTAAACACATATTGACCCAATCAATCTGCGGGTAGTTAAAATCACCTATTACGACACAGTTTTTACATTTAGCTGCTATCTTTAATCCTTCCATCATATTATAATCATCCTCTATCTTTTGATTTGGTGGGCGATAACAAACTCCCATAATTAAATTTCCTTTTGGGCCCTCTATTTCGACCCAAAGCATTTCTAGAAGGGAATCTAATTCTTTGATCTCAGTCTTACTGGACTGTTTACCCTCTCTGACATACAGAGACACCCCACCTCCAACCTTTCCCTCCTTATCCTTCCAATATAACTTATATCCAGGAATCACCACTGAGTCTCCTCATTCCACCAAGTTTCTGAAATTCCCACAATGTCTACGTTTTCCCCCAACACTAAACATTCCAACTTACCAATTTTACTTCGAACACTTCTACAAACATCTATAATTTCCCAGGCAAGTTAGGCCCGCAACCTTCCTCCTGCTGCCTCGAGACTTTGGCAGACACTCCATACTGTTTGTCACCATCTCAGTGGACAACTCTGATCCATTACCCGGTAGAAAAATAACAGCTAATGCTTCATCTCTTTGAGATGAGTCCTCCCGAACCAGAGACATTTCATCTCCTGTCGGCTTTCCCCCAAGATTTAGTTTAAAAGCTGCTCTGCCACCTTTTTGATTTTAAGCGCCAGCAGCTTGGTTCCATCTGGGGACAAGTGGAGACCATCTCTTTGGTACAGCTCCCGCTTGTTCAAGAAAGCACCCCAGTGCCTAACAAACTTAAACCCTTCCTCCCTGCACCATCATCTCATCCGCACATTGAGACTTCTGATTTGTGCCTGTCTCTCCAGCCCTGCATGTGGAACAGGTAGCACTTCTAAGAAGGCTACCTTGGAGGTCCTGGCCTTAAGTCTCCTGCCTAACAGCCTACATTTTCCCTCCAGGACCTCATTACTGCATTTCCCCACAATGTTGGTGCCAACATTCACCACGACCACTGGCTCCTCCCCAACACTATCAGCCTATCTACAACATGCGTAATGTCCGCTACCTTTGCACCAGACAGGCAAGTCACCATACAGTCAGTACGCGGTTTTGCCACCCAGATGTCTACTTGCCTAAGGATCTAATCACCAACTACCAAGACCACCCCCCTCTCTCCCTGCCCAGGGATAGTTCCTTGGTGCGAAAGGATACCCGCTCACCAACTGAAGAAGAGGTCCCTTCTGAGGGCGCATTCCCCTTATCCTCAGCATGTTGCCCTGTTCCCTCTCGACCCTCATGCTTCCTGGCAGCAACGGGGCTGCCACGTTCAGAGTGGGGCTCATCTAATACGTTCCCTTGAGTCACCTCCGAGTGCCTAACTGAATGTCTCTGCTTCTCCAGGTTAGTCACCTCGGCCTTAAGGGTACAAACTTGTTCCCTGAGTACCAGGAGCTCCTTGCATCGAGCACACACCCAAGACTTCTGTCCTGTGGGCAGATAGTCATAGGTGTGACACTCAGTGCAAAACACTGGAAAGCCCCCACCCCCCTGCTGGCATTCTACCTTCATGATAGCTTTTTTAAAATATACAGTTCCCTTTTAAATCCTGTTTGTTTATGTGGCTCTTCTTATGGAGGGTCTACTTACCTTATTGGGAACACAAGGAAAATAGGGATCTGGGTTTCTGGTCCTTACACAGCCCCCAGGCCAAGAGCCCTTTATTTCTCGCCCTTCAGCTCATGCCAAAGGCTTGCGCCTCTGGCAAGGTGCAGCTTAATAATGCAAAGAGGGTGGGGCCTCAGTCTACCCCAGGAACACAGCCACTCCTAATCATTCAGCAACAATCACCTTCAGCCCACTCAAACCAAACAAACAGCAGTTCCCCAGCAACCACAAACTCAGAATTTTCAGCAATCACACAGTCACACAACCTCAGAAATTCTCAGCAACTCCCCCAGCTGTTTAGAAAGTCAAACATCACTCTTATAGCACTTCTTATCTGCTCTCTCTCAGAGCTCTCTGAAATGTGCTCAGCCTCTGGAAAGGCGCAGCTTAATAATGATTCTTGAAGGCAGTGGGTTTCTGGTAAGGCAGGAGGGCCCATTACATGAGTGGGCTGTCATTCTGGGAACCATAACTTGCAGAATCATTCATGGAAGGCCTGAGATCCACAAAAGCCTATGGGCAGTATTACAATTAACAACAAGGAGAGGGAGATGCAAGGGAAGAAGTAACAGAAGAGGACTTTGTGAATGGACTGTTGCCCACCAAAGGACTAGAAAATACATCTGAAAATAGGAGATGGAAGTGTTGTTCTAAGCCACCTTTTTGAATTTAGATAGTTACATTGTTCTGGTCCTTCTGTGATAGTGGCTGTATTGGTTGTTCTAGTTTCTCATCACAGATCAAAATACAACCGAACAGTGTTCTTGTGGGTTCCTCTGATTTAAAGTCGCTATAAAAGTACCATCAAACATCTATCTCTGATTTCTGAACTGTGGAAGCTATATTTTGGGCTGGCTGGGTTCTCTGTAAAGTGTTTGTCATCCTATTCTTTTCAAAAAAAGCTCTACTGGCAATTAAATTGGTTAACTGCACATTTGCTTAATTTCAGTTTACAACTCATAAATAAAGCAAATGTGCAGTTAACATAAATAAACTCAGCAAGTTGTTAATGGTTTCTTATAATTCTTTCCAGGCTGAAAAGAAACACAAAAGATTTCAAGAACTTGATAGATTTATGCACTATTACACAAGGTTTAAAAACCATGAGCTCAGCTATCAGGTACAATTACTGTAGTTATATAAATTTCTTTTACAGTTTTATTAGTTCAGAAATTCTCATAGTCTTTGTTTTTCCTGTTGTTTTTAGTTAGAACAACGCCTTCTAAAAACAGCCAAAGAAAAGATGGAGCAGCTGAGTAGAGCTCTCAGTGGAAGTAGGAGTTTCAATATTTTCTGTGATATATTCCTGGTGCTCAGTATAATATTTCAGAGCTTTTCACAAAGCAACTATTTCTAGCATCTGCTTTTGTAAATAAAAGACTGAATATTTTGATAGCCTGGTTTGACTCACTTTGCTTAACTCAGATTAATACAGCATTATATTACAAATATGTCTTCAACTTTGTATTATCTGTTATCTAAGAGACAGTGATATTTTGTCCAAATACACTGAAGCAGTAAAAATCTGCCATGTTATAAATTCCCCTCTGACATTATAGATAAGCTGATGTCAAATTGCTCCTTCCTTTCCCTCATCTTTCCTTGAGATTGTACTCCATAGGCCCAAGAAATTTTAGTTCAGGAGGACCAAAATGGTCCTGGAAAAGGCCAGTGCTGCTCCTCACCAGTTGCACCATGCCTGAGCCAGTTCAGGGAGAAGGTAAGTGCTGTTATGCTCGTGCTTCTTTGTGCAGGCTGAAGCCAGATGACAATTGCACTGCACCTGGGCCAGCAAGCACCACTGTTCCCAGACTCCTGCTGGACACACTATGCCCTGGTCAGCACAGCAAAGTGAGGTACCATTGTGTCCATGCTTGGGCATTGGCCTGGGCATGGTGGGGCCACCAGGGAGATAAAAGGGGGCTGCTAGTAGAGCAGGGACCTAGGTGCAACTGTGCCTATCTTCTTTTTGCTGGCTTGGGTGCAGTGCAGATGATGAGGAGGGCTGTGGGTGCCACTGGCATAGGCTAGGGCTGGTCACCACTGTATCCTTGCTCCTCCTTCGTGGCCTGTGCAAGGAGGAACACAGGCATAATGGCATCCATACTCCACACCAGCCCTACTGTGAGGGAGGGGAGATGAGAGGCTTAAGGCAGTGGCCCATCAGGAGTTCCCCCAGTAAAATATATGACCAGTCCAATTCTCTTCTAGTTTCAGGACTTTTCCATCACTCAGTCTGTTATTAATGCAGGTGCTAAACCATATGATATCATGTTCTACCACCATTATCCACTTTGTGGTGCAAGAATTGCTGTAGCTCCATAGAACCTGAGCACCATCCACTGAGCTTTTACCAAGCACATAGGTAGCATGCTAATCCAGTAGAGTCTAATTTTGGGCCAGCTACTCTCCTTGTGCCTTCTAAATCTAATGTGGAATCCTCTGAAAGTACCATCACAAGGATGAACTTCAGGGGAACAACATTGCCTAGAGGATTTGGACGTTTCCCTGTCCTTACTGAATAACAGCTATACCAGTACTGCATAGCATGCTGTTTTTAGTTTAATCGCAGCATCTTGAAAAATGACCCAAGGAGTACACCACTGAAAATCAAAACTTACCTGTTCCTGTTGAGGTAGACTGCAAATGTTATCTGCTTACAACTCCCTTCATTACATTCAAATGCATGTGATCGTCCTTTTTTACACACTGTTGGATGCTTTATCATTATCCTGATTTTTTTGTATGTAAAATGTGTATGTACATACCCCTTATGTGATTGATCTTTCACTGTCAAGTTTTTAAAAGAACTAGGAATATTAAACACAAGCAAAGGGCCCATGAGGAACTTTCAGGGGAGGGAAAATCCATCTTCCTACTGGCACCCACTTTGTGCTGCTGACTCCTCTCCCTCTTCTATTTTTGCTATCACCATTTCCTCCTCCTCCCATTCTGCCTTTTCCATTTTACTCCTCTTCTGCCCCAATCATTTCACTCTTGCCTCTTTTGCTGTCATCTCCTACCACTCCTGTCTTCTTTTCTTTTACTCCACTGCTGTCTTGCTCCTTCCCCAGCCCTCCTTGCCACCAATTTCTCCCTCTTCTCTCAGCTGATGCTTTTTAAAAAAATGCTTGTTGCAATGCAGATTATGAACTTGCAAGATCTCAGTCAGCATGTTTTTGTTTGCATTGTGATGTTTTGCAAGTGCAAACAGTTTTGGGTCTATTTAAAAATACCCAGTTTTTATAACTACTCAGGTTTTTGTGCCACCATGATGTTTCCTCAAGTTCACAGACCGCTTTACCATCTGTACATGACCCCATTGTGTGAAAGTTTTGATGGGCACTCAGGTGCTCTGCTCAAAATTAGAAAGATGATGTCAGCTCACTGAAGAAATCAAGGTTTATGTACATTAGTCCAATTATAAATTGACATCTGTTTATGATACTATTCATTTTTAAAAAAAAAAAGTCAGTCTCTTCCACAGTAAAGCATCAAGAAAAGCATGCTTTGTTGCTGTCTTTGTTGGAAGGAGAACAAATTCAGATTGTCTGTAGCAGTGTGCCTTTGAAACGTGAATGTAATCTAGCAATGGAGCTATTTAAAGAGTTTTTTCTCCTAACTGGGGTTTAGATTGCAGTTTATTTGAGACAGTGATCTAATTTTACACACACCCAATGCTCAGTGTTGGATACCCTCTATTGATGAAACAGTCTTCACATCAGCATGTGGGGGGAAAGCTCTATTTGTAATGCCTAGACTTTTCTTGTAGCTGAAGGACGTTGTCCAGATACCACATTCATTGAAGATGCAGTCCAAGAACTCTTGAAAACCCGGCGCATCCTGAAGTGTTCTTACCCATATGGATTCTTTCTAGAACCCAAAAGCACAAAAAAGGAAATATTTGAACTTATGCAGGTAAAGGACACATCTGTGGCTGCTGTTCTGCATTTTTGAAAACCCTAGTAGTTCTTTGTATTGTTTTGAATGATCCTTTTCTGCAAAGCTTACTTCCCAAGAATTGTCTTTAGATCTGTATTCTTAGGACATGATTCAGCCATTTAAATCCCACTAACTCTTGTGAAATGAAACCTTACCCAACTTCTATAAAAATTACAGCTTTAGAAGAGTGATGTTTAATTTCCACTCTGCTAATGCTTAACATAAAACAGCCTTTCAAAATAGCTCAAATTCTGTGGTTTGTATTTTTCTAACTGTTAGAGGAACAGGAGAGTGCCATTTGATATGTTAATGGGAAGTAGCCAGTGGAACAGAAGAGTTTTTCCTGCAGTGTCAGGAGCCTTATTAGTCTCCTAGAGCCATGAGAATAATACTTTTCCACTTTCAGAAGGGGAGAGATCTGATGGTACTTAAAGGAAGGGACTCTATTGGACACTTGGCCAGGAAATGTCAGGAGAGCATCAGAGATTCTGAGGCAGGCAGGGAGGGCTCATTTTTGATCCTGCTCTAGTAAATACTAGAGGGAAAGCATGCATATAATGTGACAGAAAGAAAACTACCACAAGAAAATAGAAAATGAAATCTGGTAACTTTAAGATTGTTCTGCCATTATAGAGAATTGAATCTAGGGGGAGAGAATTGTGTTTACTCTCCCCCCCCCACTTGCTTTGTAGTTGTCAGACAATTCTTGCTCAACTTTAAGTGCTTCCATTTCCAAACTAATGACTTGAATTAAAGTTAATTTTTTCTTTTTATGAATTTTGTACCCACGTAAGAAGCCTTCATCTGTGTTACCCAGGATGCCAAGAATACTGCCATGAAAGTCTTAGAGTTCTAAATTTGAATTCGAGTGTTCAGAGAAGCATAAAGAGTTTACAGTCATGTCTGTACACGTTTCTGGTGGTGGTAGCAGTTTCATTTGGGGACGGTGGATCCATGTAAAGTGCTTTGAGCACTTTATATTCACTAGATGGTAAGGATGGTTAAATGAAGCACCTTGAAGTGTTCCTAAAGTAACTTCATTTTACCATAGCTACCCAATGGATATCTGATAAAAAATGGGGGGTTTTATTTTCAAAAATTCTTAGTTGCTACTTTGTCATGCCAGACAAAGCTGGCTAGAGCTTATGAAGCAGTTGTGCATTTCTCTCTGCACTTATTGATGTCAGACAGAAGGCTACATTTTGTAGACCATGTTGGTAGCTGCCAGAAATTATTCTTGTTTAGCCTATAAAGATTTGACACAAAGCTATTTTTAAATCACAGACAGACCTTGAAATGGTCACAGAGGATCTTGCTCAGAAAGTGAACAGGCCTTACCTTCGCACTCCTCGTCATAAAATCATCCGGGCAGCCTGCCTTGTGCAGCAGAAGAGGCAAGAGTTCCTGGCATCTGTGGCCCGGGGAGTTGCCCCTGCAGATTCTCCTGAAGCTCCAAGACGCAGGTAACCTAATCTTAATACAGATTAAGAAGCTCAAAGAAGCTCACTTCATAGCTGCGAGTTTGGTAAGCCTCCCTTGTAAAAACTCATTTGCTAAAGCAGATAGACATTTAGTAGCTTTGTACTGCGGAGCCTTTAAAACATTTGACATCATTCTATATTTGTTGAACTAGTAAAGGAAAGCAAATGCTTCAGCTATTCATTTTACTTTAAAAAACATTATTTGTATCCAATTAAAATTACAGTAAAATTTATGAGGTTAGCGATCATAAAACTGGATGTTCTCTAAAAGCTATTGGGACAGTAATAGAATGTAAGGCCAGTTGAAATGAATTGCATACCTTCCAGAGGGGCTCAGGCAGAATAGCTAAAGAGAACTTGTGACCTTCTGTTGATGCTGTTTTTTTCTGCTAGTCTTTTGGTCCAATATACAGCAAAATATAGTTAAATCATTTTTATCCAGCACTTGAATATTCAGAATGCCCAATTAATCAGCATTTCTCAGGGGGCAAGCTCTTGTCCTCCACCATACCCTTCCATCTTTGGGTATGTGTATGCCCACTCCAGCCTCACCAGCCCAGGTAGCCAAATGCCTCTGGCCCTTGTTGAGTTACTGACAGCCAGTGCTGCCAGCGGATGGCAACCTTAAGTATGTCTTTCCCCCTCAATATGAATCAAGCTGTCAGAATCCAGCTGTCCCGGAAGACTCCTGAGCAGCTGGCCACTTGTCTGCCAACTGTGTAAGGTGGCTCAAAGGGAAGGGCCTTGTCAGCCACCATGGGGTGTCCAGTGGAATGGAGTTTGGTTGCTGCAAGTTCCTTTTTGTAGGGGGTGGAGCAAAGCAGTACACTGGATTATCCAGCACACTTGATTAACCAGCAGCTTTATTCCCCAAGAGTGCCTGCTGGCAAAGCATTTGCTGTATTATGTAATTTAGTTTAGTCAACATAAATCTGAATTATTAGACTTAGTTACACTGCTTGTGATGCATCAATGAAGTGTTTATGATTTGTGGGTCCTGTTTAAAAAGTTAGCAATTCCAGAATTTTGATTTAATGTTGTTCTTTTTGTGCTTTTTTAAATAGTAAGGTTAGAACATTAATAACTAACCTTTAAGTGTTTCATTCTCACTTTGTTAGCTAGTATTCCTTTTATTCTATTCATAATATAAAAATCTGTTTAATTTATAGCTTTGCTGGTGGAACATGGGATTGGGAATATTTAGGATTTGCATCCCCTGAGGTAATTTTTTTGTTAATTTTATTTATGTAAATTTATGTATGATGGAAATTATATATTTTATCTTCGCATGAATAGCTTCCTAATGTTGGTGCATACTACTAAGGTTTGTAAATTCTGATTGAGCTTTGTATTTTTGCTGCATAACAATAGAAGGAAATATATATATTTTTATACTCTTTTAATTTAGGGCGAGTATGTAAGACATGAATTTCTGGGCTCAAAGTCTGGCATTCTTGTCCTTCAGCTTGCTTTAACTGTGGTTGAACAAGCACGGTCACAACTAAAGCAGCATTTTGGGTACAATGTTGGTGGGAAGTGCCGTCAAGTCACAGCTGATTTATGGTGACCCTGTAGGGTTTTCAAGCCAAGAGATGTTCAGAGGTGGTTTGCCATTGCCTGACTCCACACCACAACCCTGGTATGCCTTGGAAGCAGAGGCGTCACTAGGGTGGGTTGCACCCTGGGGTGTAACTGATTCAAGTCACCCCCCCCCCCATTGGGCATCACCCCTTTTGGAGGGCTGTGTCACCCCCTCCGCACACAACCCTGCCCACTTCACATGGCCCCTCCCTCATCCACCCTCTGGTCACATGACCAGCCCCTGTAATCCAAGATACCAGTTTTGCAGCATTTAAGTTTCCCCCACTCACCCACACGCTTTTAGCTGAGCCGGCGGCAGCGCGGCCCCGGTTTCAGAATCCCGGCCAGCCCACACACAGCAGCAGCGTTCTAGTCCCAGGGCCAGCCCCTTCCTGTTGGGGGGGGGGTCATGGGTCAGTGCCTGGGGCCAATGAGAATGCTCTGGGGGAGGGCCGATGGCCCCCTTGGCCCCGCCCTAGTGACGCCGCTGCTTGGAAGTCTCCTATCCAAATGCTAGCCAGAGCTGACTCTGCTTAGCTTCCATAATCTGTGCTTTCCAGGTCAGGATTTAGATATGAAAAGTGGAGGGAAATGTTCCATCTCTTAAAAAGGAAGCTCCTACTTAGCTGCTTGTTATCAAGGAAAGAAAGCTGCTCACAGGGTGCCATAGGCATGGAATCCTTGCCAGCATTTAAGCTTCTGTAACTTCCCCTCTCGACCTGGCTTCCAACTCGAGGCCCAAAGTCAGTTTGAGCTTTGAAATAAGTCTGAGGCAGGGGCTATATTCCTGCTTCTTTCCAGAGATAAGAGTTAAGTAAAGGCTAGGAAGACAGAGATGTGCACTTTGCTCCTCAGTAGGAACAATCCACTTACTCAGTTTATGGAAAGAACAGACACAAAGAAAGTAGATGTACAGTTGATATACTAAAGCACAGCCACACAAAATGAAATGTTATCTTGAAGAATAAACATGGCATTAGAACCCTTATGGTGTGATAAGAAGGCAGATATTAATTCAGTGTTTCTTTACGGAAGATATTTTTGTGTTAATTAAATGTACTGAATTTTGCCCATACTTTGTAATGTTTCTGTATATTTCCTTTTCTATTGTTGCTGACTAGTGCTATACTTCCAGGACTATAAGTTGCTTCTTACAGGCAAATTGGCTGGCTTGCTTTCACCCAGTTCTTATAATGCTTTGTTCCCAATAATTGAATGTTTTATTATAAACATTTTAATTATTAAAAAGGAATGAGCGACATGTGCTTATATGCAGATATTAGAGCCGTTTGCTACTATGTTGGTTCTTCAGGCGTGAGCTATTTTGATTAGATGCTTTTCCCTTTTTGAGTGTTCTGGCAACGTTGTGCTAGATGGTGACATGACTTCCTTGTGCAAAGTGGATCAGGTTCTGCTGTTCTTTAGACTGTCCTATGTGGCATCATCCATTGGGCTCAGAGCTTTAGGTGGGGACAGTATGAAGTGACAATTTTAGCTGAACTGTTTTTGGTTCCTTCTCAAATTCCATTACCCTTTTGGAAATGTGGCCACCAGATGTATTCAAAACATAGACACCTTGGCTTGGATCCTAAAATCTGTAAGGTGTGTTTACAAAAAGTGTATATATCCTGCATCTCCCCCCCTCCCCCAGAGCTTCTCCTGAAAAGTTGGGGGCTGTTGGAAATAGTGTAGGATGCAGTGCTGGCTTGGGGGGGGGGGGGCTGCCCTGTGAATAGCAAATCTGCAGGTATTATAAACACAATTACTCCTTTCGTAAATAGAACTTTAAGATTTAGGTATGTATGTGCTGTCAAGTCTCAGCTGACTTATGGCAGCCCCAGCAAGTGGCTTTCAAGGCAAGCAAGAAGCAGAGGTGGTTTGCCAGTGCCTTCCTCCGCAGAGTCTTCCTTGGTGGTCTGCCTTCCGAGTCCAAACCATGCTTAGCTTCCGAGATCCATCAAGATTGGGCAATACCATGCCACCTTTCCTTCCACTTAAAATTTAACTCCTAATATTTGAATAATGACATTACAGTATTTTTGTTATATTCAGGGCCAGCGTTTCCTAGGCCTTGCCCCCAACCAGACCCAGGAAGGCGAAAGTGGCTGGGTGGTGCCTGTATTCTTTGGAGGTTGCCTTCCCTTGAAAGTAGCCCAGTGCTGCTGCTTTCACTTTCCTGAAGGAAAAGTGGCTGTGCTCTTCGGAGGGAAGGCAGCCTCTGAAGACCGCAGGCGCCACCCAGCCCCCATCACTTTTGTCTTCCCGGATCTGCACAGATCTGGGAAGGCAAGAGCAGCACAGTGGCATAGTTGAAGGGTGTGCCCAGTGCCCCTGTAAGACAGGTGGTGCCCTAGGCAGCTGCCTACCTATCCTACTCCCACACACCAGCCCTGGTTCTATTTGAAGTCTCCCTTACCTAATAAATCCTAAAATTAAATATGACATTTCCACAGAAACAACACTCTGAGCTGACATTTTCAGTGAGCTTCTATAGCAACCATAAGATTTATTTTATTCCCATCAGTATACATGTGGAGGTGGATTTCTTTGGCCATGGTGGATTTCTTTCTTTCATCCATCTAATGTGCCATTCTTTTGACAGCTACCCAGTTGAAGGTTATGGTACAACTTTTCACCAGGGCCAAGAGTCCAGCCTCTTGTAGTCAAAGCAAGAGACCTTAGTTAACTGCTGTTACTATCTGCAAATTTTGAAAGAAGTGCTTCGTTTTGCACATAAAAATTTAGCCACCTAAGCGAGCAAGAAAGTTAGTTTATATATCAATTATATTTCCTAGTGAGTGGTGACAGTGATCACACTATGAGAGTTAACTGAGACTTACAATTTAGCAAAACAAAACTTGTCAGCTACTTTGCACATACTCTGAACAAAACAATCATAATTTACACAGAAGAATGTAAAACTTGGAATTGGGGTAATATTTGTTAGGTATCTGATTTCTCAAAAGACACTTATCAGGCATTTTTGCTTCACACAATTTATTTTTACAATGTAATGTGGGGGTTCATGAGTACCAGATGACATTACTGTGTGAAAAAATTATTCAAACAAAATCCATTGCAAGAAGTCAAAGAACAGCAGTTTTTGTAGAAAACCCTGTTAGGTTAGCTAAGCTGTTAATTTAGTAACTCTGTGTGCTTGGGGCTATATCATGTATATTTTTTATTTTTTAAAAAAATGCTTGCATGGTGTAGATTGCTGGGTGGGGTTTTTTTTGGTGTTGTTAATGAAAATAGGTGATTTTATAATGCATAAAATCACAAGCAATCTTTTTTTCTTTAAATGTGCTGTTGTGATGCCCAGAATTATTATTGCATGCTCCCCTGTATTTTGTAACCTTTGGTTTATGCAGGAATATGCTGAATTTCAGTATCGGAGGAGGCACAGACAACGCCGACGTGGAGATATGCACAGCCTGCTTAGTAATGCTGCGGACCCAGATGACCCTAGTGAGAGCACGTTAGGTAAGATCTTGCACAGAAAGTTCCTCCTCTCCCTGCCCTGTAAAGTGGCTGTTCCTTGGTTTATAGAGAAAGTCAGTCAAGATAAGAGGCTTCTGCCAGCAAATAACCTTTAATATTTGATGAGCAAGGGGGAAACTCCATGAAGTTGCAGATGGTCAAATAACCTAATAGGAAGTGATTTGCAGTAGTTATATCCTCCTAGGTCCACTGAAGTCAGTGGGTGTAGAAGGGTATAACTCTGCTTAGCATTGCACTGGAGAGGGAAATAAAATTAAAAAGCCCAGAAGAATAATTGAGGTTACCCAAACAGTGTTGAAAGCAAAAGGTGATGACAGTGGCCCTGGTCACAGAGCCTATGTGAAGTAATCGCCATGCAGATCGAGTTTAGAATCTGAGTTTGTAGGAGACAAGTTAACTCCATTTAGTTTATCATACTTGCAGTGCTGCCCTGTTTCAAGGGCCCATTTCACATATAACTACGTTAATGAGGGAATTTGAAGAGTCATGTTTTGTCATCCTAGAACATGTAATCCTCATGTTTCTCATACAACTACCAAAAATGTGTTTCTTTCAACAATTTTGACAGTCCCCAAGAACTACATATTTCCATGAAATTAATCCTCAAATTCAATACATTAAACTGTAGACAGATATGCAGTTGCATTCAGACTAGTCACAATAAACATGTATACCGCATTAAGCATTTTAAAAAACATTCTGAGAATCAGCTGTCAGAAGTACATCATTAGAACTAAAGCTGAAGTGCTTTAGTTCAAGTGCTGCACATGAAGAGTTGGACTTAGGTGCAGAAAGTATTGACGTGTCCAGGCATTCTTCTCAGCAGTCTGAAGTCTTTTTTCAGCCAAAGGATCCTTCCTCCATCTTAAACAGCTATTCTTCCAGCCAAAGAGCCAGTTATGTTGAAGGAGGAAGGCTTCAAATATTGCTGAGCAGAGTGCTGAATATATGCCAGTGAAACCATGGATTTGAAAATGTGTGAAAACAAATTTCTCCCCCCCACCCACCCTTTTGAGCAGATACCCAAGAAGCTGGCAGTAACAGAAGGCATGGCAATTCCATGGTGAGTTCTGCTTCCATGAGCATCCTTCACAGCTCATCTCTTCATGACTATACTCCTGTCAGTCGCTCTGAAAACCAAGATTCTCTACAGGTATATTCCCCTTTGCCCTGTGCTGTTTCTTTACCTTGAATAACTCTGCCTTCTGATTCACTGTACCTGATTCCTCATCTGATGAAGTGTGCTTAGAGCACATGAAAGCTTACATTCTGAATAAAACTGAATAAAACTCAAAGGTGCAACTTGGACTCCTACTTTGTTCTACTGCTTCAGACCAACACGGCTGCCCACTTGGATCTATCTGACTTCTGTGTATTTCACTTGTTATTAACAAATGATGGTTAACATCTCCACCGGAAACACATGTAAAATTTCACTTATTTTGGAGAAACATTTTTACAAATTAGCATGCTTTGGATCTCACAAGTAGAGTATTAGGCAAAATTGAACATTGTAGATATTCTCATGAATTAATAAATGTACAGTGAACTTGGATTAAAATGAACTTGGAAATAATGAGTAAAATTGTAATATATACATGAGCATTTTTAATTGATTTTTTTTCACCTTTCATAGGCTCTGAGTTCCTTGGATGAAGATGACCCCAATATTCTTCTTGCTATTCAGTTATCATTGCAAGAATCTGGCTTGGTTATTGATGAGGAAACTAGAGACTTTCTGACTAATGAAGCTTCTCTAGGAGCAATAGGTACTTCTTTGCCTACAAGGTTAGACTCTGGTCCTGTAAATATAGATAACCCAAGGGCTGCTTTAAGTAGCTCAGAGCTATTGGAACTTGGTGATAGCCTGATGAAACTAAGCACAGACAGTGATCCCTTTTCAGCTGACCACCTTAGTTCTCATACTTTCAGTGATGCAAGAAGTGGATTATATTCTACCTCTAGTGAAGCTGATTCAAGTACCCAAGACCCCAATATAAATGAAAACCTCCTTGGAAACATTATGGCCTGGTTCCATGACATGAATCCTCAGAGCATTGCACTCATTCCTTCAGCAAGTACAGAAACCGATGATGATTCACAGCAGACCAGTACTGAAGAAGGGTTGGTAGAGCAGCTGCGTATTCCCAGTGTAAGACAGGACCCTCTGGAAGAGCATGCACTTTTTGAGGATGCACTCAAAAATGAAGGCAGATGCACCCAAACAGAAGAGAGTACTGCAGCTGGAGCTGTTCTTTCAGATGAAGCAGCACTGCAAAATGGTGACTCTACAGGGAAGTCTGCTGTCCAAGTTGATGCTTCAGGAGATGCTTCAAGTCAGACATCTCAAACCTCAACTGAGTGGACTGAGCATGTACATTTGGTGTGACCACAAACACACACACACTAAGTTTGAAGATAGAAATTGATTACAGAGCCAGACAGGCTAGGCAGTTGCCAGAGGTACACAATGTGGAGTAAGCGTTCTGGAGACTGGCCCATGGAAGGAGAGCTCAGTTGTTTACCGGTAATGTAGAGGTGGAATACATAGGAGTTCCCTTAAAGTTCTTTATAAAGATTATACAAATCTTTCAGGGAATTTCTACTGCATTTAACAACAAGTATCTTGTTTGCTTTGAAGAGAGAGGAATAAATAGTTTGTACTCTACATTCCTAATACAATGCAGCATCTATTTAGCCTTAGGTGGGTGATCCTTAACTTGAAAGTATGGATTAAAGGCTTCCTAAGATTCATTTGGGTTATTGATCCTAAGAAACCATTTTCTCCTTTATTCTAACTGTATTTTAACAAAACTGTGCTAGCAGTATGTTTTTCTTTATACCTTGCTTTTACATAGTTTTTTGCCCAACTAATCTTTAACTAGCAGTGTGAATTGAGGTATATGATACTTCTCTTTAATGCTGCTTTCAAACCAAGAAGTGGGATTTTTGTCTAATTAAAATCAAAGATTTTTTCATGTCTATTTACAGTATAGATGTGCCAAACTGTGAATAGCAGATTAATTTCAACACAAAGTATGCAGTGTTTCTCTCTTAAAGCTGACCCATAATTCTTAGTGATAGAAAAACCACTGGAAAGCATTGCTCTTCCAAATTTAACTGGCATTTATTGCCATAATGACTGCATTCATAAAACCTGTACCTTAAATTAATTAAGCCTAATTCTGCTGTTAAGAACAGTTATTTTAAACATTGAAATACAGCTGATTAGTAGCAGCTATACTGTATTGAAAGACACTTTAATGGAAGTGCAATCATAGTTCCTTGTTTTCCATAATTAACAATGCATTTCATGCACTATTGGTGCAGTTGTGTTCAATGTAACATTTTATAAAAAATGAAATTTCTTTTAAGTTAGAGGCAGTCCCACAGTAAAGATTTAATAATACTTGTTACATGCAACGTTACCGTGCCTTTGCCTAATCCAAACAGATACTTGCCACAGTTAAATGAAATAAAGTTCAGTTATCTCTTTCGGAGTTACTATGCTATGAATTGCAAAGACCTCCATTAAATAAAAATTAAAACCACTCATGGCCTTGCCTTTACAGTAAATAATTACATAGGGTATGATTCTGCACTGTGTAGGCGTAGCAAGGAGGGGACACTTTGTAGGACTCACAGAACTCTGTTTCCCCCCCTCCTCCATCTCTCAGCATGTCTGCTAGAGTGGTCCATCACTCCATCCAGCCTTCCCACTCCAGTCACAATGCAATGCAATCAGAAGCAGAGTTACACTTCTAGAAGGGCTCAGAAGGGTGTAAATCTGTTCAGGAGTACACTGTCAGTGAAGCTTCTAACTTGCATAACTTGAGCAGAGTGGGAAGGGTGAATGGAGGAGGCAAATTCCCATTCCCACTACTGCTGATATGCTGCCTGTGCATTCGCACCGTGGGGTGGGTCAAAACAGGGCTGTTTTGAAAGGTCCCTCCATGTGCCTGCATAGAGGAGCACTGTACCCTAAGTGTTCAAAGATTTTATATAAATAACACTACTGTGTATTCTTTCAATTGCACAATATTTGTTTGGTGTGTGGTTGCTGTTTAATGTAAAAAGGAAGAGAAAAAAAAGACCTTCCCTAGTGGTGTCCTACTGTGAAGAAAATTCTTGTTAATTGGCTTAAAAGCATCAAAACCTCATTGTAAGTTTAACAGTGATGCAGTTTGTGATTTTAACTAGAAGAAATCGTTTAGATTACTTTTTTGCTTGCATATAATTACAACCTAGAATAATACAAGCAAAATAAGTGAAATGCTCCATTTTATGTTTGAATTGATATAGAGAGATCTGCTGATGTCTGATATAAAGGTTTCTCATTACTGAGTGTGTATAGTAAAGTATTACGACAGCAAATAGGGCTGTATGTATATTGATTACTGTGAGTTACAAGAAAAAGTGTTTTAACTCTTTTTCATTTAAAGATTACTGGTGGAATCTTGCAGTCCCTGTAACTCATAATATTAAATAACTACATATTAATTATTTACTCCAAAATTCAAAAATACCTGTTTCTTCTGAAAGTTTGTTTAGAAGGAATAGTCTGCTGCTCTATTACTGTAATCTGTAGATCCATTACATTTTCTAGCTTTGCTTCTAACTGCCCTATCCTGAAAGTATTGATGTTGAACCCCTTCCCAACACTGGAAAATTATCTATTTACTATTTAAACAGTAATCTGGTATAAAATCCTCCTAACCTAAAATAGCTCTTCAAGATTCTGTCCTTATGAATTGGTCTTATACTTACATTAATTTGAGATGCACATCCAGCTTCTTTAAGTTATAATTTACAAATAAGATGGTCCTCACACAGATTTTGTGTATTGCACTAAGGTGTCTTGCAAAGCTAAGATATGTATGAGTGCTCTCTGTGATGATAGTGAAGTTTGTGGGTTCTGGTTTTTTCCTGTAACTTGGTTTAGATTGTGCAGTATATTCCATTGTTTCTGTGCTAACTTTATTCCAAGCATGAAATTTAGCATATTAAATTTGTATTTTCTTGGTACTTATTTAAAATTTAAGACCACCCCAGTAATTGACTTTACAATTCAGAAAGTAAGTATGGCAAGCCTATTTTGTAAACCAATTAATTTTATAATGTAAAAAGTACTCTAATCTTGAAAATGCTATTTGCACTTTCATAGTCTATACTTGATACATTCCCACTTTATATACAGTAGGATATTACAACCATGTAGATGTTTGGCCAAATGAATGCTGTTAATAATATGTAAAATTCTTTGATTAAACATTTATTACTTAAACTGATTTTATTCTGTCGCATTATTTTTGTATCTCTTTAGCAAACATTGGATTGAATCTAAAATACCAAGCAGAAGAAATTAAGCCACTAACAATGTTCTGCAAACACACAAGCTCTTACAAAAAAGTTTTTTTTAAAGATTTAGTTTCCCTTTTATCATGTGCTGTGCTAGTGCACACAGTACGCCTCATGGAATCCCCTGTCCTCTTGCAAGATCTGTGACTCTTACAAGATTTTGGGGGCTATAGTGGCTAGTCAGTTCCAGTTTTGTATTACTGCTTGGCTTTCTACCATGGCAGGCTGGCACTGCCCTGTAACTGAGAGGCTCCCATAAAGTGTTCATAGAATTTTTTTTAAGTAGTGGCAGGGCTCAAATTTCCCTTATATGACTGTCATATACTTCCAATCCCAATGTACTGAAGCTGTTACTATATTTGCACCCTGTTTTTCTTCTGCCATGGAACTCAAAGCAGCTTACATAGAGAACCTGCAAGTAGCTCAGGAAGAAGAAAGAAAATCAGACCACATATGCTCTGGAGAACTCTCAGCACTACCTGATGAGATGCTGAAGATGGACCCCTGAATAATTAATGAATACCTCAATAATAATAATAATGGAAAATATGGTTGTGCCTTCAAAAGAGAATGTCTGATGCAACATTTAGAGTGACTGTTAAGAGGCCCCTCAGAGGAGCTGTCTGCTAGACAGGCTAAGGGTGTGAATCCAAGATAACGGGGGCTCCACAGAGAAGGAGCTTCTTGCTGATAACACAGAGGGACAGAGCAGGGGAAAACGACAAGAAATTACTGGAAGGAAATCAGGAGGTGGAGCATTTGAATTAGATAAGAGGGCCTTGTCTGCTTGTCTTGGGGATGAATAAAAATGGTCAAAAGGCTGATGATTTTAACTTAGTCATTTTGAGCTTATGCTGACAAGTTCTACTTTGATGTCAAAGTAAAATACCTCGCTTCAAACCAAGCAATGTGTGGGGCTTCGTTATTTACCTGCTACATAAAATGGTTGCTGTTGGCCGGAGAATGACGAGGTAAGGTTTTTTCCTTCCTTAAGTAAGTAAGTAAATTTATTTTTATATCCCGCCCTCCCCTGCCAAAGGCGGGCTCAGGGCAGCTCACAGACATGGAATACCATGATTTGAATAAAATACAATGTAAACAACAGTTTTAAAATACAATTCAGTTACATAAGTTAATTAAAATAGATAAAACAGGCGCTATAAGGTGCTATAGATCACAATCATGCATAAGATGGCTGGATGGCTACAAGTCAGTTTAGCCAGGTTCTGTCTTAAAAGCAAGCTGAAAGAGAAAGGTTTTGCAAGCCCTGCGGAACTGATTCAGGTCCCGCAGGGCTCGCACCATCTCTGGAAGTTGATTCCACCATCGAGGGACCATTGCTGAAAAGGCTTGCTCCCTGGTTGTCTTCAATCTAGCCTCTCTTGGCCCAGGGATTTTTAAAAGATTTTGAGAGCTAGATCTCAGTGCTCTCTGGGGAACGTATGGGGAGAGGCGGTCCCTAAGGTAGGCAGGTCCTCGGCCATATAGGGCTTTAAAGGTAATAACCAGCACCTTATAGCGAACACGGTACACAACCGGTAGCCAGTGCAGGTCCCGCAGCCCAGGCTGTACGTGTTCCCACCGAGGTAGTCCCACCAGAAGCCTGGCCACCGCGTTCTGCACTACCTGAAGCTTCCGTGTTCGGTATAAGGGCAGCCCCATGTAGAGGGCATTGCAGTAGTCTAGTCTCGAGGTGACCGTTGCGTGGATCACAGTTGCTAGGTCGCTGCGTTCTAAGAAGGGAGCCAACTGCCTCGCCCTCTTGAGGTGGAAGAAGGCGGATCTAGCAGTGGCCGCTTTCTGGGCCTCCATTGATAAAGAGGATTCCAGTAGCACTCCCAGGCTCTTGACCCTGCGCACTGGTGTCAGTGGCGCACTGTCAAAAGCCGGTAGGGTAATCTCCCCTCCTGGTCCGCCGCGACCCACGTAAAGGACCTCAGTCTTCGCCGGATTCAACTTCAGACCACTCAGCCTGAGCCAGTCAGCCACGGCTTGTAACGCCTGGTCCAGATTTATAGGGACATCGCCAGTCCGGCCGTCCATCAATAGAAAGAGCTGGGTATCATCAGCATACTGATGACAGCCAAGCCCGTACCTCCGGGCAATCTGGGCAAGGGGGCGCATGTAGATGTTGAACAACATTGGGGAGAGAACTGCCCCCTGAGGCACCCCACAATGGAGTGGGTGTCTCTGAGACATTTCCCCCCCAATTGCCACCCTTTGTCCCCAACCTTCAAGGAAGGAGGAGAGCCACTGTAAGGCTAGCCCCCGAATTCCTGCGTCGGCGAGGCAGTGGGTCAGCAGCCGATGATCGACCATATCGAACGCAGCCGATAGGTCAAGCAGCAGCAATACTGCTGAGCCGCCTCGGTCCAGTTGCCGCCGGAGGTCATCCATGAGGGCGACCAAGACTGTTTCTGTGCCATGGCCCGGGGGGAAGCCGGACTGGCATGGGTCCAGGGTGGAAGCGTCCTCCAAAAAGTCCTGTAACTGCAACGCCACAGCCCTCTCGATAATTTTGCCCAAAAAGGGCAAATTTGAGACCGGTCGGTAATGTGCCAATTCGGCCGGGTCTGATGTAGCTTTTTTCAGGAGAGGGCGGACCACTGCCTCCTTCAGGGGTGTTGGAAAAGCACCCTCTGAAAGGGATCGATTTATGATGTCCTGTATAGGACATCTTAGTTCCTCCTGGCAAGCCTTAATTAGCCAGGAGAGACATGGGTCCAGATCGCAAGTTGTGGATCGTGCAGTGCCAAGAATTCTGTCGACTTCCTCCAAGCTGAGCGGGTCGAAGCAATCCAGAGTTAAATCAGAAGACACGCATTGGGCCTCGAGTTCACTTACTGCATCTAAATTGGCAAGGCAGTCATGGCGGAGCGATTGGACCTTATCTGCAAAAAATTTCGCAAAAGCCTCACAGCCTATCTCCAATTCCTTAGCCTTTGAATTGCCCTGTGGCAATGTGGTTAGATTCCGAATTATTCTAAATAGTTGGGCCGGGCGCGAATTTGCAGATGCAATCTTAGCTGCAAAGTATGTTTTCTTTGCGGTCTTGATTGCCATCTCATAGGACTTCATAAACTTCCTATAAGATGTTCTAGTCGCTTCGTCACGGGTACGCCGCCATTGCCTCTCTAGCCATCTAAGACCTTGTTTCAGCTGGCGTAATTCCGGGGTATACCACGGGGCCAGCCTAGTCCGAGGTTGCAGAGGGCGTCGAGGTGCGATCTCTTCGATGGCCCTAGAGAGCTGGCTATTCCAGGTCTCAACCAGGCCATCGAGAGGATCGCCAGGGGTCCCGCAGGGCCATTTGGAACCGTTCCGGGTCTATTTGGTTCCGCGGGCGAGCCATAATAGGCTCCTCGCCTAAACAGGTTTGGGGAGGCATATCTACACGGGCCTTGAGGGCGAAGTGATCTGACCATGGCACCGCCTCTGCGGTTATATCGCTCACTGCAACCCCGGCCGCAAAGATCAAGTCCAACATGTGTCCAGCCTGGTGAGTGGGGGTTGCAACAAATTGAGAGAGTCCCAGTGTCGCCATGGAAGACACTAGGTCCGTCGCCTGACTGGAGGACGGGTCATCAGCATGGACGTTGAAGTCACCCAGGATTATCAACCTTGGGTGCTCCAGCGCCCAGCCCGTCGCCGCCTCGAGCAGGGATGGTAAGGCACTGGCTGGTGTGTTAGGCGTACGGTACACCAGCCAGATCGCCAACCCCTCTCCAGCCTCCCACGCCAGACCGGCACATTCAATACCGTCTGCCCTCTACCCTGATGGCAGAAAGAACGGACTAGGCGCCAAGGTCACATTTTTGACAGCTCTCTCTGCCTTGGTGCGGGGGGGGGGGGGTGCCCAGTCAAACCAACGTGTGTAGGGAATTGGAAGATCTTCAGGATTGTGAGTACGAATTGTTTGGGAAATCGGATTACCTCTCCTTAGGAGGGAAGAAGGGCCTGATCATCCCTTAAGCCTTGTTCAGTAGGCTCCATTCTGGTGCTGAAACACAAAGGCTAGGAACTGGGAGGATTTCTGTGGTGTGTGTGTGTGTGAATAAGAGACGAAGCCTCTAAGCGAGAGGGATTTTCTCTTGTGTAGTTCCCAGTAGGGAGATCTTGCTGGGTCACGAGAGAAAGGGAGTGTAAACCCTCAGCGCTCCCTGGCTGCCAGACCCCTTACTGGCAGCTCCTGTTTTCTGTTTGAGAGCCAGTTTGGTGTAGTGGTTAAGTGTGCAGACTCTTATCTGGGAGAACCGGGTTTGATTCCCCACTCCTCCACTTGCTCCTGCTGAAATGGCTATGGGTCAGTCATAGTTATCACAGAGCTTGTCCTTAAAAGGGCAGCTTCTGGGAGAGACCTCTCAGCCCCACCCACCTCACAGGGTGTTTATTGTGGGGGAGGGAGATAAAGGAGATTGTGAGCTGCTCTGAGACTCTTGAGTGGAGAGTGGAATATAAATCCAATGTCGTCTTTTTCTTCTGTTTTCCCTAGAATTGTCCCCATGTCAGAGAATAGTAGTTCCACATGGGCATGCAAGGCTCCTTTGTCCCTAAACCTCCCCTTCAAAAAAAATCTAACTTTTGGATTTGAATGTCTTTTAGAATGGAGAGACCTGGCTTTGTAAGGTAGCAAGGACCTCTCTCCCCTTAATAAAAAAAAGAACAGAAGAGCAATGATTTGGATTAAAATTAGATGAGGCCAGTTCTCAAGGGAAGGCCTGGAGATCTGGAATCACAGCACAAGATTCCAGGCTGCAGACTTAGTTTTCTCTGCGGGGTAATGGAAGTTTGGTGTGAGTGAGAGCTCAGAGCCTGGTTCCCTTGGGATCTCATCTTTCTTTAGACTTCCATTTTAGATCTCTAGCAATCTGTCCTGTCTGGATGTGGCAACCCCATTCAGGAAATAAAATTAACTGTCGAGAATGTGGTCTTGCCCAAAAGATGAGATCTCTGTTAGTGTGACAAAGTCTGTCACCTGTCTGGCCAAGGTGGGTCAGCAGACTTGCCAACTGATAGTCCCAGCACAGATCCAAAGTCTGGTATTTCCCCCAGAAACACCAGGAAGGTAGGTTGCCACCAGACTGTATAAATCCTTTAGCACAGAGGCTCTAGTCAAGCCTCTGCCTATTAGGAAAACTCTGCAGCAAGGGGTTCCCCAAGTCAGTTTTCACAAATTGATAGTAGGTACTTCCAAAGGCTAGTGGGTAAGTTTGGCTCAGATTGTGGTGGCCCTGAAAGCATTGGTTTTAGTGAGTGTTCAATGTAACTAGCTAACTGGGTATAAATTCAGAGAACTTGATATTATCATACAGAGTTTAAATGTCCAGATGGAATCCAAGGGTTTCCCCGAATGGAATTATGTCAGGAGGCTGTTTAGCAAAATAGACTCGTCTAGGTTAGGCTAGGCAAAAAAATGTACTTATGTTATTTTTATGCCTCCCAGACCCTCGTGGTGTATCCAGATAAGGCTATTCAGCTATCTCAGTATTAAAATTCAGTGGTGCATGGCTACTGCATTACAGTTAGCCCAAAAGAACTTAGGTTCAGCTCCTTTAAAATGCAGCCAGGAAGCAAATTAAATAAATACAATTTATTGCCATGATTGAGAAAGAGATTTAGAGAGTTGTACCTTTATTTTCACCTTTAAAATGCCAGAACCAAATACCTCTGAGAGAGAGAGATTAAACTAGTTTTGTTAAATATTTACTGCTTTAGTTCTATAAATTTCAGGCTCAAGGAAAGGCCTCTGAGTATGTACAGAGAGTGCCTAAATCAGCGCCAAATTGGAGCCTGGCATATGGAAGTTAAAGATTGCAAATTTGCAGTCTTCCTGCCCTCCCCCCACAAGAACACCGTGGCACAGAGTGTTAGAGCTGCAGTACTGCAGTCCTAAGCTCTGCTCACCTGAGTTCAATCCTGGTGGAAGCTGGGATCAGTTAGCTGGCTCGAGGTTGACTCAGCCTTCCATCCTTCTGAAGTCAGTAAAATGAGTACCCAGCTTGCTGGGGGAAAGTGTAGATGACTAGGGAAGGAATAATAATTTTTAGAATGCAGTGCCCTGAGATATTAAGAAGGAAAAAAATTTTCACCTCTTGAAGGCACAAGCAACCAGGTGTCTTTACAGAAAGAGACCTGTTTTTTTTTTTTTATAAATCAGATCCATAACCAGAAAAGAGAATTGTTAGCATCTTTGCAAAGAATCAAAGTTTTCTCTTTTGCAAGGAATTTATGTCCTAGCAACTTTCACTGGATTTTGGCTAGGAAAACTTTTGCAGACAATCTTTAGCTGTTTTAGGAAAAAGAAGACACTTAGCCAAATTAAGCCTTAATTGTAGGAATAAGAAGTGTAAAACCTGAACCCCCACCAAGCAGATATCTCATCACCTTCCGCATCTTGTGTTTATATATATGCCCCATGGTATCAAAGGGGGGAAGCAAAATTGAGATATTTTTCTGAATTCTCATATTCTCCTGGTTTTGGGTCTAAGGATACAAATTCAAACTTTTGAAATTCTGCAAGAATGTCTCCACAAATAGAATGAGTAGTTTTAGATGCCTGGAAGGAAGATGTGTATATTTTAAAATAAGCAAGTCAGTTTGGAAGCTCCTTGGCTTGCTCAAAACATTACTGTTTTGCAAGGGTGCCAGTCTCCAGGTGGAACCTGGAGATCACTCCCAAAAATATAATGTAATGCCCAGAACATTAAGGCTAGTGCCTCTCGGAGAGAAAGTGTCCAAGAGGGTGGCTGCATGCTTTGTAATCTTCAAATTTAATTCAGATATTCAGAAATCTCCAGCCTGGAGCTGGCACCCCAAAGTTCCACTTAGAGCTAATCTTTCTCTGCCAGAGAAAAGAACCTGCCTGTAAACTGCCTTGAAGCAAGAGTTCTTCTAGATTAGAAGCTATTCCTCTGATAATTTTTTTTTTGCTTTACCTTTTGAGTCAGAGAATATTTTTCTAGTGGCCGTTTCCCTTGTACTTACATTGTGTAGCTTTAATTTTAAGGGGAATATTTATAAGATATTTAGCTTGTGATCTCCTTTGCTTTAAAGAAATGGTGCACCTAACAGATCTCTTGTTAAGTTTTTTTATCTGGGACAAAGGGTTGGAAGTTTATATTTGTAATCTTGGGTTTATATGGAGCATCTATTCTGCTAAAGCAATACAGTATCCAACCTTTTGGAAATTTTATTCTCTTGGGATTTTTGTTAAGAACATCTCATGCCAGAAGCATGTGGTCTTCAGGTGTTGCATCTGGCAGTTTTTCTGTCTTACTTTGGGCTGCTTCCCAACTTTTCATTCATTTGAATATGGGGGTTCCTTTGGTTGTTGGTACTGAGTTTTTGTTTAGAGCAGTGTTTTGAAGTTCTGCCTCATAAATTTTGATTTCTACAAGACCTCTTTCCATTTGAAGTTATAACGTGTTATAGAGGAACATCTATACCCTTCCTTGGGTGGAACTGCCCTCTCACTGTGTATCTTCTTTCTTAAGTCTTGAGAAACTAATACTTTGCTGTACCAGCAAACCAGTTATTCTCAGTGTCATGTTTCCTATGGAAATACCCTTTCTAGATTTCTTAGTAATTTAGTAGGCAGGAAACTCTTGGTCTTCATTGGAAATCTGGACTTTAATAATGTTCTGCATTCCTTAAAATGTATATTTTCAATTGTTCTCTTGATGTCATTTATAGTTATGTTCCATCTATGAACTGTGCATATTAATCTTCCTATTCAGCTATATGGTGAACCTCTTACTTGTGGAAAGAGGCATCTATATGCTATCATTTTATGCCTCCATCTATAGTATCTTGTTAAAGCATGACTTTTTCTGAGTGTTTTGTTCAGAAAATTCTATGTTTCATGTTCTTATCATGGTAGGGCTTCAATTCTGTTTGATTTTGTGTTCAAATCCAGTCTCCAGTCCTGGCCAAGCTTGCTACTGGATAACACATTTCCATTTATTTGTTTTAAGTTCCTGCCTCTCTGTTATCTCAACCTTCTTTGTCAAGGTGTGTTTGTTGATGCGCCTGTGCTTAGTGAGGGTGGTCTTTAGTGACGCAAAGTATGAAGGCTTGCACACAGCAATGTTAAAACCACTATATACAGTTTATTTACACCTCCACTCTCCAATCCGACAAAATGCTCCGCTGCACCTCCACCATACATATCCCACACACAGTAAAGTGTCTTTGTACATTTATACACAAGGTCCACCCAGGTAACCAATCAGCTTACTGCTGAGTCATGCTGACATTGTCCAGGCTGATGCAATCTGGCAACCAGCCACCTTCTGTCACTTAGATGATCTACCTGGCAGTTCTGTTACTTTCACTTTCCCAGCATGTGCACAGAAACTGCTTGGCTTTGCATATACTCTGACAGTATTAACTAGAATTTGCCTTCCAGGATTGTTTTCTTATATATGAAGAAAATCGGGATCTGCAATTCAAGTTTAATGCATGCTCTCATTATTATATAGTAATTTTAAGAATTACTGGTATGTCTGCTAAGAATTGTTTAAGGATTAACTGTTATTTGCTTTTAGGATTTTTGTTGTTAAAGTTTGATGAAACCTACTCTCACACCTACGTGAGACCCACAGAACAAATTTTGGATGAGCTGACACGGAGGAAGATGGAGTTCAGTGGCCTTGAACACCATCTGATGTCCAATGGTTTAAATTCTCTAATCCAGTTCTCTAATCATTTTGGGTCTGATCCCTCGCATACATGTATGTTAAAGCTGGCATTGTTCTATTGAGGCCTCAGTTTTGTTTTGTGTTTCTTTTTGAAGTTTTTCTTCCCTTTTTGTGACCATTTTCATAATCCAGGGGTAACTTCAACTCTGGTAAGCTCTTTTTGGAGCTCCAAATTTTGTGCACAATTTCATGTTTTCTTTTTAAGATTCATATCTGTTGCAAAAAATAAAAAGCCTCTTATGAACCACTAGGTGCTCATTTTCTATATGGATATGCACTAGTCTGAATCATGAGAAGTGATGCATGGGTTTATATTATGGATTTGTGTTCTGCATAATGTATGTTGTATGAAATCTGTCCTTTAACATTGGAAGGGTAGAGCCCTTGTCAAACTGAAACACCATGTGAGAAGGAGAAAGTCTCTTGTCCAAAACAAGTATGCTAATTTAGCTAATGTATGCAAACCTATCTCAACAGGGTTGGACTCAAGTTATGGCAATTTGTGGACAGCCAAGGAAAGCTTTAAAGGGAAAAAGCACCTATTATTATTGTTGTTTTATTTTTTTGTTTCTTCAAGTATGTTTTCCAGGCTCCTCCATATCTACCTAGAGGTCCTGAAATTTGCTTGGTCATGCCTCACTGATGTTGGAAGAAAGGCCTCCCTGAGAACCCCATCCAAATTGAGTTGTGGAGAAAACTTTTTTCCAGGGAAATTCCTCTGCCTAGCAAAAGGCTGGTTGCCCCAGCTGATCATAACAGCAGCCCATTGCCACTTCCAAGTTGTGCTTCCAGGAAAAGGAATTCCTTTTGGCTGCAACAGAAACAGATTTCCCTGTGAAAAGATTGTCATGCATAGACCACGCTAACTCTCCATGAACTCAAGAAAGAAGACCTTTTGTTAGACTAAGGGAGGAGGGGAATAAGGAATTAATCAGGAAATTGTTTTTGTATTGTAATAATGTGGCCAATGTGGACTGCCCACAACTGGCAATGTTTCCAAGTATGTCTGAATGTGTGTATCTTAATCACCTAGGCTACAACAAGGTGTTTGCCATAAAGGCACATGAGTTGATTCAGTTTATAGCATGTCATTTGCATATGTCTCTTGTGTGTTTTAGAAATGAGATGAGTTCTTGTGTTCTTGCATTATAACTAATAATGTTTTATTGATAAAGAAATAAGTTCTCTAGGATCCTTCCAAGATCTATCTTCACAAATTTAGACTGGACATGTGTAATTATTCAATGCATATACCATGAATGGATTATTTTATATTTTTTTAACTCAGGCATAGCCTATTTTTGGTAATTGACATTCCTAAAATCCTTTCCCTTTGTCTCAACTGTGTCTCAACCCTGGTTGTTTGAAGTCTGATCAGCAATGCACCATGAAATGTGACACACACCCTGCAAGGACTGGACAGTGCCAAAGAGGAGAAAATGATACCAGAGTGCTGCCAAATAAAGAGGGTAGCCTTAAAAGACAAGGGGGGGCCCTCTCAAGCTAGTCTGTGTGCCCAGAAAGGCCCCATAATGGAGACCAGGAAAACTCCATATTGGAAGGCTGGGCTGCATAGCCAAGGCATACCTCTGAGTGACTTTCTTCCCCACACACCCACCTTCTCAAGATGGAAAATACTGGGATGTGCCAGTGTGAATGGATAATCCCATCACTGTTTCTCCTCCCGTGACCCATCTATACCCCATCTCTGTTAATATACTATTGCATTACCTCACTGTAGTGTCATTTCAGTCTTTCTTGGGAATGTCGAAAACCAAATTGTCACCTAGCTGCCCTTCTTGAGTGGGCATACAGAATTAATATGTTTAATAAAGATGATGGTCAGTCTCCTTCAGATTTAAAAAAAAATTAATAAAAAAACTTTCAGAGACTGAAAGGGGGGAATGAAGAGGGACCCCAAATAATTAATGAATACCTCAATAATAATAATAATAATGGAAAATATGGTTGTGCCTTCAAAAGAGAATGTCTGATGCAACATTTAGAGTGACTGTTAAGAGGCCCCTCAGAGGAGCTTCTGCTAAACTGTTAAAACCAGACAGGCAAAGGGTGTGAATCCAAGATAACAGGGGCCCTGCAGAGAAGGAGCTTCTTGCTGATAACACAGAGGGACAGAGCAGTGGAAAACTACAAGAAATTACTGGACGGAAAGCAATTACTGAAGGAAATTACTGGAAAGCATTTGAATTAGATAAGAGGGGGCTTGTCTGCTTGTTTTGGGGATGAATAAAAATGGTCAGAAGGCTGATGATTTTAACTTACTCATTTTGAGCTTATGCTGACAAGTTCTACTTTGATGTCAAAGTAAAATACCTCGCTTCAAACCAAGCAATGTGTGGGGCTTCGTTATTTACCTGCTACAATGCCACTGCACAAATTTAAGCTTCCAAATTAGCCTTCCCAACCCTCCCGCCCTTCTAGGACCCGGACTCGCGGCTCGCCACGCTCCTGGCCCGCCTCCGCCCCCCCTGGCAGCTGCTCCCAACCCTCCTGCTCTGGCGGGGGATGCCAGGATTTCCACCCTCTTCCCCCGCTCCCCCAACAAACTCTTCCCCCGCCCCCCTCCCCGCAGCTGCTCCTCCGAGATGGGCCCAGCCTGAGCCCATCTCGGAGGAGCAGCCAAACCAGAGAAGTGGAGGGTGAAGGCAGGCCAGGAGCATGGTGAGCCGCGAATCCGGGCCCTTCACACAAAACATTTATTAGTAATTGCTAATATGAAAAGATATGAAAAGATTTGTTCTCTTATGAATCATGAATTTTTCACACCAGATGGTTAAGAAACAGCATTCCTAATGCTATCTTTGGCATAGCGTGCAATCTTGAGCCTGATAAGGTGATTGCAACCAGTCCAATGGCAGTCTTTGCTGCTGTTGAGTCTGGACTAGGGATGTGAGATTGAAGGTAAATTCCATCTAACTCAGAACCATCAAGCAACCAACGGCATGGTCAGCCTGTGGCCAGTATATTGAACTCAAATGCCAGAAATGCAACTGCTAGCACCACCTGGGAGCTTTGCTCCAGCAACCACACTACAGCTTGGTAGGAAGTATTGACCATAGACAAGGCATAACTGAGCTTCCCCCACCCAGAATGTCCATTGCCATTAAACGTGTCCATTTCCACTCCCTGAAACTGTTTTTTTGTTTTACCATTGTTGTGACTAGCCCTGAACCCCTTTACAGGAGAGGGCAGGATACAAATCTCATTAAATAAATAAACTCTTGCAAATAATCTCAAGAGTAAATAATCAGGCTGAGAAATTAGTAAGTGGTGTCAACTGGAAGCAAATGAAGGTGATTTAGACACAGAAATGAAAGTTGTAGCTGAAAAGTTGAGCCAGAATCTGAAATGAACCAGAACAATGGGGATACCTAGAACAGGAAAGAATCTAGAAGAATCTAAAATTCCTGAGAAATTTAACACCCAAATTGCAAAACAAAGTTGGCACCCAAGTTACAAAGCAGAAGTCTGAAGTACTGCCAAGAAGCCCAGGCAAGGACAAAGGATTAGCTATTCCCAGTGTAGCTATTTGGAGCATTCTTATTGCCTGACAGTCAAAGAAGTAGACAATAGAAATATCTATCTGTTCTCTGCTGCACCTGAAAAGGATTTTAAATTTTGAGGGCTCTAACCACAAGCAGCCCTAGAAGGCTCACCTCCCCATCCTTAAGGCTAAACTGAACATGACTTTTCTGAATGAGGCAGGTCACAGTTCCCCCAACATGGCTCTTTACCACCTTGTGGACCCTGACTGGGTGGAAAGTAGGCATAAAAATGTTTTAAAGAAATAAATTAATGGTATGGTGGAATTTTTAGTAGCTCCTTTGCCATAGCTAAATCACTATCTAGTAATGTTTAGATATGCAGTCATGCTTATTTTGAAAGGGAGATGGAACCTCTTAATTGGTCAACTCGATGATGGACCTGGACAGTTTCTTTATGGATTTTCAGATTTTTCTGGAACAGAGAAATGGCCCTGGAAAGTTTTCACAGTCACTCCTAAAACCCCTTTTCTGCTGCTTACTGTCTACTCTGTGACTACTTTCACACATGCTAAATAATAGTTTCAATCCATTTCATCAACTGTCTGCCAGCGGATTTTGCCATTTCACATAGTAAAATCCAGCTGCAAAGTGTATTTGATGTGTGTGAAAGTGCCCTATTATGTCTTGGTTCACTGAGGAGCTTAAGGGCAATGAGACAATGGGGATTATGTCTAAAACAATTGTGGTGACAATCCAACAGAGGACAGGCTAGAGCCCACTTTAGAGCCTATTCTGTGATGGTGGCAGTGGCAACTATTTGTTCACCACCAGTGGTCCTACTCAGTGTTATCCAGAAAACATTTTTCAAATGATAAAGACCTCCATTTTTGCCCACAAAAAACAGCAGGGATTGTGATGGCTTGCTGTGACTCATTTACCAATCATTTTGCTGATAAAAATCATTAACATCTAGTCCAGTTTAGATGGCACATTTAATACAGTCAGTTTGCCAGACACTCTCACTGCTTTTACAATTTTGATAGCAACTTTTCAGTAAAAAGTCTGTGAAACTTTGGGATGTGAACAAGATTTTTGGAGAGGGAAGACTGACAATTAACATGCTCAACCCATCTGAGGGGATTGATAAAATACATGTATTCTGTCACACAGTGTATAAATATCCAGTATTTTTATGTTTTGTATGTATTTTAACTCTGTTTTATAATTATTTAACATTGTTTGGGAAGGGAGTTAATTTTAAAGGTTTTATAGTGTAATATTATCTTGTTGCTAGCTGTCCTTGTAGCTCTTGTAAGCTCAGAAAGGCACAATATAAATGTTGTAAATACATAAATAAAGTTGTGAATGTACCAGATTGGCTGAGGAGTCTGATACAAAAGGAGGAGGAAGAGGAGAAGGAGGAAGAGAAGATTGGATTTATACCCACCAATTATTTGGAGTCTCAGAATGCCTTACAATCTCCTTTCCCATCCACTCCCCACAACAGACACTCGGTGAAGTAGATGGGGCTGAGAGAGCTCTCAGAGTACTGTTCATGAGAGAACAGTTCTGGGAGAATTGTGGCTGATCCAAGGTCACTCAGCAGGTATATGTGAAGGAGTGGGGAGTAAAACCTGGTTCTCCCAGATTAGAGTCCCCACCCTTAACCACTACACCAAACTGGCTTTACACATTTTTGGAAAAGATTTCAAACATATGTTACTCTTTTATAAAAGGTTAAATGTGTCGAGGGTAGCAGCAGCTAAGCAGTGTTATTGTATGTATCTTCATAACCCACTGACAACCAACAAGTAATGCAATTGATAGTACAGAGAACAACAGTGAAATCAAGATGGCCCAGTAGCTAATACTGGTTACTTATCAGAGATGTAAACTGTTACTTTATATTGATCTTCAACAAGGACTCTATGGCAACATAATATACAGAAGCTTCGAGATGCAGAATTCTAAAAATTACAGTTGGCTAAAGAGAGCTAGAGGGACCAGAGAAGAGATGGAAGAAAAAGGTAATGACGAAGAAAAAGGATTGCTTTTATTCATTATATACCATGATCATACACCTGCAATTAATCCAGAATGCTACTTCACCAATCATAGTCCACACTAATTTGAGATGTGTTTGTGTGTGTGTGTATTGGTCACACCAAACCAAACCTGCATAACTTATTACCTACCAAGCCAATTGCAGTCTTCTGGCTATACAGAACGGCCTATGCTTTTGCTAGGGGAAGGAATGGGGCATGGTATAGTCTGATCTCATCAGATCTTGGAAGCTAAACAGGGTCTGTACTTGGAACAGACACCACCAAGGAAGACCCCTTAGAGGAAGGCATTGGCAAATCACCTCTGCTTCTCTTGCCTTGAAAGCCTGTTGCTGGGGTCACCCTACATTGGCTACTATTTGATGGCACTTTACACACAATTTTGCTCCCTGCCATCAGGACATCAGAAACAGAGGGCTGACAGCCAGACAGGTTGGCACACATGGTTTATGAACCAGTGAGTCATAACTTATTCAAGACTGGGCTAGACTGAAGCCAGAAGCTGGTTTATGAAGGTAGCAATGCATCTGTGCACACAGAGAGCATGTTACTCATACTACCTCATATATTTCACTATTGCTTGGATCCTTGACACCTGCAATAGAAAAGAAAGAGAGGCAACTGCAAGCAGAAGAACAAGATTCAAGTTAGACTTAGAGAGCTCACCTAGCTGTCCCTGGCCACGTGATGGCAACAGCTGGATGATGCACTAAGATCATTTCACTAATATCTGGCCATTGTAACATCTTTGGGTATATGATTAACTGATTTATGATGTTCTGATAGGTAAACTTCACATCCTGAAGTCAAATGGGTCTTAGAAAGCATTACTAACAACAAAGCGAGCAGAGATGACGGTATCCCAGTTGAGTTTTCCAAAGTCCTAAAAGATGATGCTGTTAAAATGATGCACACATTATGTCAACAAATTTGGAAAATGCAACAGTGGCCACAGAATTGGAAAAGGTCAGTTTATATTCCAATCCCAAAGAAGGGTAATGCCAAAGAATGTTCAAACTATCGCACCATTGCACTCATTTCACATGCCAGCAAGGTCATATTAAAGATCCTACAAGCTAGGTTTCAGCAGTATGTAGATTGGAAACTACCAGAAGTTCAAGCTGGGTTTTGGAGAGGTAGAGGAACTAGAGATCAAATTGCCAACATTCGCTGGATTATGGAGAAAGCACGGGAGTATCATAAAAACATCTATTTCTGTTTCATTGACTACGCTGAAACCTTTGATTGTGTGGAACGCAACCAACTGTGGCAAGTCCTTAAAGAGATGGCAGTACCAGACCACCTCACATGTCTCCTGAGAAACCTGTATAAGGGTGTCAAAGACCCACACAAGAGAGGAAGAGGAACCCCCTCTCAGCAGATGTTATTATTGTTATTAAATGCCCAGCTGCTGATTTACAATAATAAACTCAATAAAATATTACGTAGGTTCTTTTTGGTCAGGGTATTACCAGGTCCCAGGTCTACCAAGTAAAAGGCAAAACTTATAGAAAAATATATAAACTTTATTTGTAAGATAAAGGGGAAAGGGAAAAACAAAATAGGATGATAAAAACCAATAAAACAAACATACTGTGCACAAAGCAACACTTAAAACCTTAAGGCAATTTGCCTATCTCCCTACACTGGACTGTGTAGTAGTTGGCTAATTCCCTAAACTAATACTGACGCTTTTCTGCTGTCAGGCCCACAACACCAGAGAGACATCTTCCAAAGTCCCGTCCTCATTCACCTGGTTGTGCTATTACCTTCTCCTGGAGAATACTCCTGGCTTCTGGCTTGGAAAAGTTGAAGCTCCTCCTTTAGTGGATGCCTGGCCTGATTTTATCCAGGCTGGCTGATTGGTCAGCTAATCGCTGACAAGATCTAATTTAAAAGCTGTCATCTAGTCTTGACTCTAGATGTTAACCTGTCAAGGCTAGATCTAAACAATCTATTCACTTGGGCTGACTTCACAGGTGTATCCAGTGAGTCTCCACCTGTAACTAATTAAGTGCCTGTTATCTTTGACAATACTGTTGGTGCAAATCCTGAAACACTTATAACACATATAGACATTGAGTACACAAACACTTAGGTGTCTCTCAGTTTCTTGACAAAGGGTCAAGAAGCAACTGTCAGAATGGGATATGGAACAACTGATTGGTTTCGAATAGGAAAAGGAGTTCGACAAGGATGTATATTGTCACCCTGCTTATTTAATTTATATGCAGAGTACATCATGCAGAATGCTGGCCTGGATGAAGCAGAAACTGGAATTAAGATTGCCGGGGAAAACATCAGCAACCTCAGATATGGATGATAGCACTCTAATGTCAGAAAGTGAGGAGGACCTAAAGAACCTCTTGTTGAGGGTGAAAGAGGAGAGCACAAATGTAGGCTTGAAACTCAACATCAAAAAAACTAAGATCATGGCATCTGGCCCCATCACACCATGGCAAATAGAAGGGGAAGACATGGAAGTAGTGACAGACTTCACATTTCTGGGATCCAAGATCACTGCAGATGGTGACTGTAGCCATGAAATTAAAAGACGTTTGCTCCTTGGGAGGACAGCTATGGTGAACCTGGGCAGTATAATAAAAAGTAGAGACATTACCCTGCCAACAAAAGTCTGTATAGTCAAAGTGATGGTACTCCCATTACTAATGTATGGCTGTGAGAGCTGGACCATAAGGAAGGCCAAGCACAGAAAAATAGATGCTTTTGAGATGTGGTGCTGGAGAAGAATCTTGAGAGTCCCTTGGACTGCAAGAAAATCAAATAAGTCAGTCCTAAGGGAAATCAACCCAGACTGTTCTCTGGAAGGTTAGATGCTGAAACTGAAACTCAAATACTTTGGCCACCAAATGAGAATGGAGCACTCATTGGGGAAGATCCTGATGCCGGGAAAGACAGAAGGCAAAAGAAAAAGGGGACGGCAAAAGATGAGATGGCTGGACAGCGTTACTTATGTAACAAAAACAAATTTGAACAGACTTCGGAGGATGGTGGAAGACAGGAGGGCCTGGCGTGACTTTGTCCATGGGGTTGCAAAGGGTCGGACTCAACTGTGTGACTGAACAACAACAACTAAAGAAGGCTGACTAATCTACATTCATTGATCTTGAACATGTGTGCTTCAAAAGGGCAGGCTGACAAGATGCTAAGATTAAAATGATGTGGGGAACGTGGTTAAGTGACTTGAGCAAAATACTGGGGAAACAGAATTTAAAGAGACGCCAAAGCTGCTTACCTCCCTAGAAAACATCTATTTATATCTTTCCTTTCTTTCCCAGAACTGGCATACATGGAACCCCTGCCACCTTTTGAATGCATAGCTTTGCAGGCCCCCACTTGTACATAAATAATATTAAATCTAGATAGTTCAACCAAGAGTTTCACAAGCAAATAGTGGAAAGACCTTGTACAAGATACAAGATGAATGGGAATGGATTTGGAGAAATGTTTGGGCAAGATTAATATCAATGGACCTGAGGAAAAGCTTTACTAAAATATTTGAGTGGTATCTTACAACATACCATTTATCAAAGATTTATTCTATGGTCAGTAAGGCTGATCTTATATATTTTGCCCACAGATTAAAAGTTCTGTCTATGATTATACTAAGAAAGAATTTTAATATGACAGGTTACTTATTACCCATGAAGCCTAAATAAATGTTATTATAAAAGGAGGGTGAAGGGTTAGACTGGAAATTATTGTCATCTTGCTAACAGCTAAACTTTGTATAGCAACACAATGGAAAAAAATAAAATCTACCATTGATTGAAAAATGGTATCAAAGGCTGTGGAAAATCAATACCACGCAGGTTTATGCATAGCTAATATCTATTTTTTTCAAAGATAAAGCTGACATATTATGTGCTGTCTAAATAACTGGCTAATAATACCTCTGATAGATTTATTGAGAAATGGTCAATGCTCATCATGTATTAGAACTATAAAATGTGGAGTTCATAATACCTTATTAGCAGGAAAGTAATCTCCTCTTCTGGTCTGGAGATGTTGTGTTATTCTTCCCGGATCAGTTTATCTCCCAAGAATAATATTTGAAGATTTCAATACCACCATTATAAAATGGATGGATCTGTATTCCACCACTTTCAAAGCTTAAGGTATATCAAGTGACAGAAAGCAATGATATTAGCTATGCATAAACCTGCTTGGTACTGATTTGTACATTCAGGCAGGTAACAAAATAATTCGAGCACTCCATGCCACCAAGAAACATGCAGTTTGGTACAAGCAGGGCCTTTTTTGTATAAAAAAGGCAGGAACTCATTTGCATATTGGACTCCCCCCCCCCGACATCACCATTGCTTCACAAAGGGCTTTTTGCAGAACAAGCCCAGCAGAAATTCATTTGCATATTAGGCCAAACCCCCTGATGCCAAACCAGCCAGAACCGTGTTCCTGCTAAAAAAAACAACCCTGGAAGCATCGTCAAAGATAACTAGAAAACTCTGGAAAAGACCAGGGGAGTATCAAAGTGTGGTAGATGAATTGTATTTTCAGGTGGTTAAAAGGTTTTCAGAGTGTTTCCCCTTAACTATATTGGCTCATCCACCTTTTCCCCTCCTGGATGGGCTTGGACCAGCCTCCCTGCCAAAGGGGTTCAGGCACCACCCAAGTAAGCACACCTTTACCCTCCCTCACTTTCTGGCCCTGTATGCTGCACCCAGCTCCACCCCCACAAACACACTTTGTCACACTTTGACAATTCTCATCATGTAATAGAACTATAAAATTCAGGTTGAGGTTGCACCATATGTATTTGTGCAATAGATATAATCTGATGAAAATCATTCTTTACTTTGGTGCATTAGTATTTGATATTTTGTAGCCAATCTGTATTAGCACAATTTGTATAATAATAAAAAGTATTTTAAGTTAGTTTACCTTAGCTGAGCATCCTGCAAATATCACATAATTGTTCATGTAGAAACCAAGGTGATTTGCTCGAAGTACCTTCATATCAATTATTTTATTGTGCTTTCATTTCAAGTTTTTCATTAGTTGTATGTTTATTCTTTTCTGGATTAATTTAGATTTTATGAAAAATGTGGGGTTGACAGCACTGGATTGTGAAGTCCTTCATCTGTCTACAGACAAGGTACTATTCCTTAAAGTACCATACAGATTTCAGCACACTCATTTACACTCTGTTCTTGAAAATATGTTTTGTTAGTATGTCCCATTGAGTATGTGTGTACATTTAGGATAACAGATTTAGAGCATAAGCCTAACAAGTTGCTAGCCTCTGTCACTAAGTTTTTAGGTAAGCATGTTCAGGATCGTAGGCAGTGAGATCTGGAGACAAGGTATTTTCTAAAAAATAGGAAACTATCCTACACTTTCTACAAGGCTCCCACATGGGAATTAAACACCTATCCTTAGTCTCTTTGAATCCTAAAAGCCCTATGTGGTCTGGGACCATCATACCTGAGGCATTGCCTCCCCCCCATATGAGCCCCAAAGAGCTTTGTGCTCTGCTGACCAGCACCTCCTGGTCATCCCCAGCCCAAGGGACGTCTGCTTTGCCTCAACTAGGGCAAGGGCTTTTTTGGCCCTTGCCTCAACCTGGTGGAACATGCTCTCACCTGAGATCAGAGCTCTCCATGACTTACTACATAAGAAGAAGATGATGATATTGGATTTATATCCTACCCTCCACTCCAAAGCTTAGAGTCTCAGAGCGGCTCACAACCTCCTTTACCGTCCTCCCCCACAACAGATACCCTGTGAGATGGGTGGGGCTGAAAGAGCTCTCCCAGAAGCTGCCCTTTCAAAGACTACTCTTGCGAGAGCTATGGCTGACCCTAGGCCATTCCAGCAGCTGCAAGTGAATCAAACCCAGTTCTCCCGGAGTGGGGAATCAAACCCAGTTCTCCCAAATAAGAGTCCACACACTTAACTACTACACCAAACTGTACATCAGTTCATCAGGGCCTGTTAAATGGAGTTGTCCCACCAGGCTTTTAGCTGAGTTTGCAGATGTTCAGTTCTTCTGACCTCTGCTGTTCATAGCTTCCCTTGTACCCTGCTGGACAAGACTTGAGCACTAGTGCTTTATGGGATACCTATCTCTGTCTGACTGGAGGCATGGGTTTCTGTTACTGTTTTATTGTGCCACCCATTGTTTTACTGTTTGTATTGCTTTTACTGTTTTGATGGGTTCTTGTTGTAAGCCTCCCTGAGTCCACTTGTGGGATATGCTATTTTTAAAAGAATTCTTCATATTTAATCTGGAAATTCAGCAATCAGTGACATGGCTTTATGCCATCCACAAAAGCCACAAAACCAAGCCAGCCACGAACACTATAGGAATTTCATCGCAGAAAAAACATGATTTTGTAAATCAAAAGAAGCGCCCCACTCACAGTGGTTTAATAAAAACTTAGCAAGCTCTATAAAGCACAGAGTACTGAAAGCAATTGAGAATAAGTTATGGAAAAAGATAACAGCAAATGGGAAAATTGCCTACTCAGTCCTTGAAAATGTAGACAATGCTGGATGGAAAGGATGTGGTATGTATGTGTAAGATATCCAAATCAATTAACCAGAAGCAAATGGATTCCAGGAAACCCACTGGTGGACTGGCCATCATGGCACCCATAGAATCATAGAGATGGGAGGTATCTCCAGGGTCATCTAGTCCAACCCCCCCCCCCCCCGCACAATGCAGAGACTTCACAAATACCTCTCCCCACATACCCCCAGTGACACCTGCTCCACACCCAGAAGATGACCAAAAAGAAAACCAACCCAGGATCCCTTGCCAAACTGCCCTGGAGAAAAAATGCTGCCTGACCCCAAAGTGAACAGGATTTCCCTGGGCTTGTAAGAAAGGGCCACAGGAACCAAGCACTGATGTAACCCTTCCTGCCCTCCTCATGATCTGCCTAAGAATCAGCACTGCTGTCAGATGGCCATCTAGCCTCTGCTTAAAATCCTCCAGTGAAAGCCCCCGTTTCCCAAGGAAGCCTGTTTCACTGAGGAACCACTCTAACTATTGGGAAATTCTTCCTAATGCTTAGTTAAAATTTTTTTTATATAATTTCAAACCCTTGGTTCTGGTCTGACCTCCTGGGGCAACAGAAAACAATTATGCATCATCCTCTATATGACAGCCCTTCAAGTTTGAGTCCAGTGGCACTTTAAGTCCAACAAAGTTCAAATCTGGTATAAGCTTTTGTGTGCACTCAGAGTTAAACTCTGTTGGTCTTAAAGGTGCCACTGGACTCGCACTTTGTCCTATTGCTTCAGACCAACACAACTACCTCCTGAATCTATCAGTACCTAAGAGTTTACATTCCAGACAGGGATGAGCAGTCTGTGAAAAATTCCTCAACAGCCTCCCTGCAATCCCTCAGAGGCTGCCTGTCTATATTTAGCTAAAGCCAATAATGTATCCACAACCAGGGTTGACAGCCTCCAGGCAGGGCCTCCCGGAGTCTAATCACACCTGATCTCCAGACTCTGGCTGTCAGTTCCCCTGGAGGAAATGGCTGCTTAGGAGGGTGGACGGTACAGTACCCTGCCCTTTTTGGGCTCTACCCAACTCCCACGAATTTCCTAATCTAGACTTGGCACCCTTACTTGGTTATTAGTCCCACACTGAACAAAGCAAGATGCACTTCTAAGTAAGCATGCACCAGATCCAACTGCAGCTGCAGGCCACAACATTAATGTTTGGAGATATTGGAGGGAAAGATGTGCGAACTCTTGTCTCCCAGTTACCTTCCTTTTCAGCTGCTGTTCCCATGTGAAGCGCCTCTGTCCGTATCTGAGCAATACATTTGGTCTATTGACCCCTGAGCCATCAGGTGAAATTCGGTGCCCTTGACTACAACCTGGGCCTCCAGTCCTCAGCTTTCAGGTGTCATGGGCAAACGGCTGGCCTGCGGGTTTCACCTCATTTTAGCGACCCAAGACAGAAAATTACCGCCTTCAGTGCGAATGGCTCCCTGAGTGAACTGGGCGGCTCTGCTGTCACTGGCTTGAAGGCGTCGCTCCTTGGCCCGAGGCCCGAAGAAATACCTCAGGGCCGCCTGGGCCTCCTGCAACCCGCGGGGCGGCCAGCAGAGGGCGGGGGCTGTCGCGGTTTCCCCTCTTGGGCCTCTGGTCGTCCCGACTTGCTAAGCAGCGCCAGCGGCGGCGCTTCCACCGGCAACATCCGTCTCGGCGGCTGGCTCTTTTGACAAGAGGGAGGCAGGCAGGCGAGGAGGAGATGCCGCTGGGGCTGAAGCCGACATGCAGCGTGTGTCGCACCACCTCCTCCTCCATGTGGAAGAAAGGAGGCCAGGGTGAGATCCTTTGCAACAACTGCACGGGTCGCCCAGGGCCGCCCGGCGCCGGAGGAGCCGCCTACGCCACCACTTCGGCCGCTGCGCAGCACAGCAACGGCGGCGGCGGGGGGAGCGGCGGTGGCGGCGGAGGGAAGCAGGTAAGGCCTCCATCTCCGCAACCGCCAGCCCTCCGTTCTAGGCCGGGCCGCTGCGCTCCTTTGGCGGAGCTGGGTTGGCCCAGCTGCGAAAGCCGGCTTGCTTCCGACTTGGCCAGTTCCGTTTATTTTGCGTTAGTGGAGCGTAAGCGGTGTTGCTCTGCTAGTCCAAGTGAGAAGCGCCGCCCGTAAATAGTGGGAGAATAAAGAAATGATAATTTTCTTCCTCTCAGGCAAGACATTCAAGTGCTACAGCCCCAAGCCTATGCTTGTTTACTTGGGAGCAGGGGTCGTTTTGTAGAAAAATAGGTGGTGGAGTGGAGCGCATGCAGGGATTGTTATGCAGCTGCGCCTGCTATTCCATGGGCAAGGTGGGAAGGAGAAGGGGGAACCCTCAGAAAGGTTCAGGAGCTGTGCTCCTGTGAGCTCCTGCTGACTTCAAGGCCTGCTTTGGAAACACAGCCTCACGGCACTCGGTAGGGTTTGCTTTGCTCTCAACTCAGGTTACCGCTTGATGGCGCAGTCCTAAATGCCTGAAATATTAATATCGCCTGCATTTTGTGTTGCTTCTTAGTAAGCGTGTCTGACCTCGGGTGCTTTCACACGGCGGCTGTTTGCAAGTGGATCTTGTCATTCTTTCACAGTAAAAATCCAGTTGCAAACCGTGTTATGTAGTGTGAGGGAACGGCACCTTGTCTCTTGACAGTTTTTGTTGCCGTTGTACTTGGGAATGGTAAAATGGATGTAATTTCCCCAACTTCTACCTAAAGCTGCAGTGAAATTTGACAGAGGTGTAATGGTCAGCCACGGAGTGACTTTCTTAGTAACCAAGAACAGAAGGGGGTTGCATGAGCCTGAATTAAATTCTGCTGCAACATGAGTTTATTCATTCCTGAGAGTTACTGGAATTCCTTAGTACTTCAGATTTCTCACTGAACTTAATGAAGGTTTTTTTAAATCTAAAATTTTTTTAGGATGGGTTGAACTTGAAGATTTCATTTCTGGCAGGTGATGACTGATCTACAGTTCCTTAAAGGATATTGTTATTATTTTATGTGTATTTGATTGTGTTCATGATCAGGTGTAACGGACACTTATTTTTGCATACCATAGAGTAAGCAAGAAATTCACAGGAGATCTGCTCGACTGAGGAACACGAAGTACAAGTCTGCTCCTGCGGCTGAAAAGAAAGTTTCCACTAAAGGAAAAGGAAGAAGGCACATTTTTAAATTAAAAAATGTAAGATAATTATGGACTCCTGCTACTGTTGTCTGCTTGCAATGTGCTAGGTGCTGTAGCAAATGCAGGGATCTTCCACTTTAAGGTTAGCTTCCAATATAATTCTGTTTAGGGAAGATGAAATGCACATGAATATCTCCGGAATTCAGCATGTCTGCAAAGGAAATGGTTCTGTTTAGAGTGGATATGGTCATGTTAGCATACCGTGAAAACTTGTATTGATACAAAGTAAATAGAAGGCTGTGTTATGGAAATAATACTTGTAAAAAGTGGCATGTGTGTAGGGATCTAAAAAAGGAAGGCAGGAAATGGGCTGGATAGGAAAGAGAGAGTGTAACGGTCTAGAATGGCTGTTGGAATCTGAAGGATAAAGGGAACTTGTTATTGCAAAGATTGTCAGTTTCACTAGATTGCACTTGTAGTGTAAAAATAAAATAGGACAGAGTTTTGTGTTTACTAGTACAGATCCAAGAAATATATTAATAAAATGGGAAGCTATGTTTTAGCTCTTTAGACTATTCGTATATCTTGGATTGTTGTGATTAAAACAATAATTTTTCAGTGATTCATTTTGTTTCTCTTCAATTTCTGCAATCCTTTATATTTTATTTAGTGGGTCCAAGTAAAAGATTACAGAGTTGCTTAAATTCTTCATGCAATGTCACAAATACTGTTCCACTTGTGCAAATTGGCTAAGAAGTTATGTACAGTGCATCAATCTTTAATAATGTTTTTAGCATATATAATTTTACATTGCCAAATCAGAGTTGCTTTACGTCTTATAGGTTCAGAGTATGTTGACATATTTAAAAGCAGCAGCATGGATTACTGCTTCATGTTACCTATAGAGTTCACATTCTCATATTGAAATAGACACATGTAGCTGCTTGAAATAGACCATATATTCTTGCAATCCCTGATGTGTGAAATGGCTCTCAGATGGTTTCTTTAAATGAGATGCTTCTCTGTTTCTAATTTAGTATAGATCTTCAAAGCAAGCCATACATAAAATCTTGAAGAACTTTCTAAGCTAATGCACACAAATGAAAATATTTAGATGAATGTTTATTATTTTTTATACTGAAAATAATTTGATATTTGTTGTCATGTTTATTTTTTTATCTAGTGGCCCAAAGAGTCTTTGTGTAATCTTTTCTCTGCAAAAGCTAATTCACAAAAAGCATAATATTTCAGACAATAATAACAAACACATTCTTTGTACATTAATTATTATATCTTTTTTTAAAAGCCCATCAAAGCTCCAGAGTCTGTAGCCACTATTATTACGGCAGAATCTATCTTTTATAAGGTATGAGTTTTATAAATCTCACAAAGGGTACTACTGTTACCTAAACCTGATATTAATAAGAGTATTTTTAATATGTAGATTTAAAATAACTTTCACGAGAAGATGATTAAACACAATGAAAGTGCAGAGGAACTTGGAAAATCTAAGGAAAGCATTTGCCAAAATATTTTTGGAAATATATTTCTGCAAATCTGTGAACTTCTGGAATATGAAGACTATTCAGAGGCATAGAAAACTGCAATTGAGAAGCAAATAAAATAATACATACACCTGTTGCATGAGAAGTACTTTCCACTTGTACAAGAAGCTGTTCATTATGTGCAGTGTTTTACAGTTCCTGCTTAATGTCTATTAGATCTGTTATTGATGCATGGCTTTTAAAATATCTGAGTTTTAAACTACATTACCGAAGCAATATTGGTAACACTCTAGCTTGAATTCAAAGCAGCTGATTCTCAGTTACTGCCTTTGAAAGAAAAGGAAAATAAAGGTTTTTTAATTCCTCTTTTGTTTGTTGGGAGGAGACACCAAAGATGCCCTTAAACAAGAAAACATTATAATCTATCTGGGATAAAGATACAGGAAAAGAGCAAATTTGTAGACCAGTAAGGGCAGCAAAAGGATCAGTTGAACAGACTTAAACAACTGTTAAAGTCTTATCTTTAAAAAAAAACACCTCTAACTGTCTATATCTTTTCTAGGGAGTTTACTATCAGATTGGAGATGTTGTTTCAGTAATTGATGAGCAGGATGGTAAAACATACTATGCTCAAATTAGAGGGTTTATTCAAGACCAGTACTGTGAAAAAAGTGCAGCTTTAACATGGCTCATTCCTACTACAGCTAGCCCCAAAGACTGTTTTGACCCTGCAACTTACATAATAGGTAAGTTCCAAGGCCTAAAATGCTATGTTTGAAGTGATTCTGAAAAACCATTGTGTAAAGCACTACTAGTGGTGTAGCTGTGTAGTTTTAGGCTTGGTTTTCTTAGTATTAGCTAATTAGTTACACTAAGGTGTCATTCAAGTTTGCCCTGGATTGCTTTTCCAAACTGGATTGTATCATCAGTACAAAGAAAAATAAACCAAAGATCAAAGTTACATATTTGAAAAGCAGCCAGTCCTCTCACCCGTTGTGCTGATAAGTCTGCATTGTGTTCATAAAGGTGCTGATTTTATATGTGGAAAGGGGCTACAGTATGTGTACACAAAGCATTTGAATCTTGTATTTTCTTTGTAGCCTAGAGTAACTTGTCACGTCTGTTGCAGCTTGGCCTTTCTCCCCACTCTGCCATCAATCCTAGGGAGCATGGCTATACTGACAATCTGTGCGCTGCCAGCCTCTCTTTCAGAGGCGTTATCTTTCAGCTGTCCCATATAAGTTTTTGATGACCCTCCTGTGGTCCCAAAGTGTAACTTCCCCCATTTTGATGTTGGGGGCAGAGGGAATTATGCAAATGCACTACCAACTTATGCAGTCTGCCGCTTGCTTATGTAGTGAATAGAAAGAAGGTAACAAATATTGTAGTGGAATTATGATGTACATGTATGTAATACTATTGATGAGGAATAAAGAGCTAACTCCTTCCTCCCCCTCCCTTTTTTTCTTTTTACTAAAGGACCAGAAGAAGATCTCCCAAGGAAAATCGAATACTTAGATTTTGTTTGTCATGCACCATCAGAGTATTTCAAGTCTCGATCATCCCCTTTTCCTACCATTCCTACTAGGCCAGAAAAAGGTTATATCTGGACTCACGTTGGACCTACTCCAGCAATCTCAATCAAGGAAACTGTGGCCAGCAGCCTATAGGCTGTCTGGCTTGAGAAATTCCTTCTTTATAAAATTACACATTATTTTGTATTAAATTACCCACCTGGCTCTAGAAGTGGTTTTTATTTTTTTTTTAAAAATGGGTGCCTTTGTTATAATCAAGTCTTCAACTTCTCTAAAACTTTCTTTTCTCTTCTCTGTCTAAAGTACATTATTCACCTTTGTTGTGAGGTCTACACCTTATATTTGTCTTATTTGCGTTATGTAGAAATATACAAATGTTACTTTCTCTACAGTGTCTTTCTGTCTGCAAAAGAACACTGATCTAAGCATTATAATGTAATGTTGATGTGAGTGTGGGTGAACGGGTGTAGACATCCTGCTGAAAAACCTTGTTTTATTCCAAAAATGTTGATGCCTCTATGAAGACAGTCCTAGCTATGGGTTGAAAACAAAGTAGGTAAGTCCCTAGGAGCTCTAGGAAAAAAAGGAGGGTAGGAGCTCTAGGAAAAAAAGCCTTTGTATGCTACTGAGTTTAATAAAGGAAGAAAGATACAAATTTAGAACTAAATCTAAGAACTAAACCCAACATGTCAACTATGTAGGCTTGTAAAGTCTGTAGTGAATAAGGTATGCCTTTGGAAACTGATTTCATAGTAGGTCAGAAAAGTTAGTAAAATAGTTGATGGCTGCTGTTTTGTTGACTTAATTTTACAATTTGTCACACAAGTTATAGAAATACTTATAATCTATAAACAAACTCATTGAACAGACACAAAATGGTAACTAAAACTTCTTGTAACTGCTTAAAAAATGTAGCTGTCTGTCCCACATGCCCTTGTTAAAAATTTCAGTGTACTTATGAACGGAACTCTGGCATAGGTAGGCACGTAAGGTACTTCTGCATTCCTTCAGGAGTCACACAGCTGGGAAGAAGTTTTTATACATAAATGTTCACTAATATGAAATTTTAAAAAATGTTAACAATTGGTTATGAAACTCAATGGAGAAATGCATATGCAGACTTTATTTTGAATTATACTGGGTTGCTACAGAATAGGGTAGAAGTTTTTAAAGGCTTATTTTCCTTGAAAACCATTTGTGGGTTCTCTCCCCCTCACCAATAGTTTCTCAGATCAGTAGTTACTTGCATTCTGATCACTCTGCTATTTTTTTGAAACTAAGCAACACTAAAGTTTATTTAAGACAGAAACCTAGATCTACTGTACTGCTTCTATTTAGTAGTACCTTTTAGAAGTATGCTGTATACAAAATGTTTTTAAAGATACTTTCAATGAGCAGTAAAAAGCAAAAACATGCTTTCTGTAAATAAAAACTGTAGTTATATAAAAATATGACACAATCTTAAATTAGAAAAAAACAACCTCTCTTATGTACAGCAAAAGCAAGTAATGTACAGAATCAGCCTAACTTATTAAAATTACTGGATGCGATTCTTATGGTTGATGGATATTTTATTAGCGATTCACCATAATAATCTGAAAGGTGTGGTTCCATAGGCTGGGAAAGTTACAACTAAACACATAAAAGCACAATTCTGTTGTCCAGTTTCTCTACTCAATCTCACCTGATTACTTTACCTCACTGCAGCCTATCTTGTGTGGCTTTTGTTTATCTCAGTCAGGGTTTTTTTATAGGTCAGAGCCCCTCCTCCTTCTCACCAGTAGTAAATTTTATAAGAACAAATCCTATAATTTTACTTAATAGTTTAACAGATAGTTGACAACTTCATTAATACTAGCTAGGCTGTTTTTCTTCTAAAGTTGTATTCATAGAGAGCCAGTGTACTGTAGTGATTAAGAGTGGTGGTCTCTTAAGCTGGAGAACTGGGGGTTCCTCACTTCATATGAAGCCTGTTGTGAGGAGAGGAGAAGGCGATTGTAAGCCATGTTAAGACTCTTTTTGGTAGATAAAAGTAGGGTATCATTTTCAAATATGTAGCAGTATATTGATACTGTGGTGTCTTTTTTAAAAGCCTCCAATGATACCAGCACCCTCTTTGAAAATCCTGATTATTTAAGGCATGTTTTATTTATGTTTAGAAGGCATGATTATTTAAAACTGTACCGAAATAGATTGCAATGCTTGTGGATCAGCTACTAAGAAAATAAGAAGTCAAGTGTGCAGAAAAGTCCCTAATTTATCTACTACAATTAATGAATCAAGATTTCAGAGGTAGCAAGCAGAGATGCCAAGAACTATGGAACCTTTTTCTGCATATATAAAACTATAGGCTTAATGTTGATATTGAATATACAACCTTTTTTCCAGATCCACGTTTCCTTTTTATCTTGGAACCAGGTTCAATTCATTCACATCTTAAACTGTAGCATTTAGAACTGGACACAGGATTACTAGGAATGCTCACTTTTTTTTACCCCAGTTCTCCCAAGAAATCCCAGATACGTTTGGGAAGTTGAAATATACCTGGAAAATACCAATACAGTTTTTGGGGTATACAGTTTGAGTAGATCCAAATGCACACCCCAATGACTACTGATTGAGGTACAGCAGAACTTTTTTCCCTTGTAGCTTGGATGTTGTGCTTTTATTAATGCATCCTAAAATTGGATTTGCAATTTTTGCTGCATTACTGTGCCAACTCATGTTTCTTTTGCAATCATCTGTATGAATTCGTTCCTACCCATTTCTTGGAAGACATTACTGCTCCATGCATCAGGAGTAAAAAGATTCCCCCCTCTTTTTTTGGTAGTTACATTGCTACAGCTGGTGGCTACTAAATTAAGATCCAATGTTTCCCTCCCCCAACCATTTTGATAGCTTGCTCTGGTTAATTCCACATCAGCATTCAGTATTAATCCCTTTGTCCCATTCATTCCGCAGCCAATAACACCAAAAAACTATATGCATATAAAAAGTATTTAGTGCTCAGTTTTACATCTTAACATAATTTCGCAAGCATACTTTTGCAGGCATTATTAAAATACACTATAGAAACAACCTGTTTTAAAGAGCCAAGAATGAAACCAGAAATTTGAACACTTTCTTAGAAAGCATTTACAGTTGTGCACATATTAAGAAATCTTAACAGTGTTTTAAAGGACTGAATAACCAAACATTTTGCTAGCCACCAATTCAGAAGAAATTCAATGGCCAGTTATTAGTTGGTTCAATATTTTCTAATTTAAGATACATATAAGTTGCTTTGCTCTTGGTGGGCAAAGATACACTTAAGCAAGCTGTCTGTGTTCAAATCACTAATGTATCTTTCCTATCAATAAGTTTAAATATCAAGACATGTAAACTAGCCCGAAGCTAAAGCCATGCTTTGAGGCCAAACTAGGTATGATAGTGGCATGATCAAATTCCTATAAAACCAGTGAAAAGGAAAATGGACGAAGGGTATCCTGATTCCATTTTCCAGTAAGTATGGTAAAGGATCTGTAAAATGCAATATCAGGAAATACACACTGAACTTCTTAATTCATCCCACCCCAATGCACTTTACAATTCATGAATTCAGAATGCGATTTTGCTGCTCTCATGTCCAAGTTAGGCTTCAGTGCTCAAAAAAAAAAAATCAAGGAAGAATGCATGCAGGTTTCCAAAGAACATAAAAAACTTCAAGTATTCCACTAGTCAAGTTGGTAACTATGTTAACAATGAAGGAAAGGTATGCCTGTGAAGTTACAATCACATGAACAACAAGAAGTTATGCAATAACACAAAACATCTGTATTCAAGTTCTTTAAAAAACAGCTATTTTTTTCAGATGCGAACATCCTTCTGAAACATCATCCATTGAAGTACTCATGTAGTTAGAAGGTTCATTGTCTAATTCACAATACTCATTTTTAACAGGAGGCGATGAACAGATGGGAATGGATTCATCTATCTTGTCATGTAGCATTTGCTGAAGTCTCTGAATGCCTAAAAATAAAGAGCATAAGAAAATATAGTTTACTTTTTCCAAAAGAACCACAACAAAAACAAGACTATTGTGGCATCTTATCAGCACTAGGGATGGGCACAAACTGGAAAACTGCAGTTTGTGGTTGAACCATGAACTGAAACAGTTCACAACCCTGTAAACCCCACTGAAAAAGACCACAGTCCCTTTAAACAGGGTTTGTAGAAAGTGTAAAAAACTCCTGAGCAGTGAAGAGCAGGCTGCTCCCCGCTGCTCAGCTTCTACAGTCCCTTTAAGTTCTCAGCTATTTTTGCAGCTTTGCAGGGAACAGAAAGTAGGGGCTTAAAGGGACTTGGAGTCCCTTTAAACTGCTTTCTGCTCTATTCAAGAACCACCACAAAAGGTTTAAAAGTTTGTGGAGGTTCATGACAGTAGACCTGTCATGAACTTTGGTTTGCAAACCATGGACAGGAAAATTCATGACAAGCCCATTCCTAATTAACACATTTACTGCGGCATAAAGTTGTGGGAGTCAAAGGTCAATTTGTCAGCTCCATGTAGGCTTTGGCTCATTAACACTTTGGCAATGTAAGCCTGTTACTGTCCAAATAAAGTCTCATGCCACCTAAAAGACACTCTAGAATATCCAAGAGGGAGGAAAGTTGTGTTTTAAAGAAGTCTTTGTTTTCCCATAAGCTAGGGACCTGAGCCTATCAAGCAATTAGGCCTAGTGAAAAAGTTATATAGATGACCGCTCTCACCTGTTTGCATGCCAGTTGGAATTTTGCCTTCCTGAAGACCTTTAAGCACAAGGATCAGCTTCTGCCCCCCCCCCCCCCCCCGCAATTAGAAAATTTAAAGGCAGTTTCAGAAAAAGTAAGAATAGTGCAATCAAGCAATAAGATCCTTTACTTATAGCCTAATTTTCTCAGTCCACTATATAACCCAATACACTTCTCTCAATTTTTCTCAAAGGAGAAAGAGCAAATATATAACAGAATTATCTGCAGGACAAATCATATAATCACACATCAAGTAAGCTTCAATCTAAGTCCAGTGAGCTTAAATTGAAGTAACTGCATAGGATCAAACTGTTAATGTGATATATCATAAATAGGTTTTTCTCGTTTTAGTTTAACTTCCTTCAGACCCAACACAGAACATACTGCTATAGCCTGAAATCCATGGCTGTATCATACTAGGAGCAGATGGGGCAAAAAAAAAAAATATCAAAATTCAATCTTACACAGGTAAATCTTTTCTACTGAATCAGAGAAGACAAATCTAAACCATCCAGGTTCATAACAGCAAAAGGCTTTCCCAGGACTAATAAGCAGCTTTTCTTGAAGAAGCTTCCACCATAAATCCATTTCCGCTTCAAATGTCTGTGACTTTAAGAACTAAGAAGACAAAGGATAATGTCTTAATAAAACATATTAAACCACAGTAATTACCAAACAGATAATTACCCTCTTGGAGAGAATGAACATGGCCAGAATTATTAGCGCTTCCTTGAAGATACCTGTATATTTTTCTCATTCAGTTGTTTCTCTTGATCAACCTATTGCATGGCTCAAAAATAGAACACCTCTTTAGGACCAGATGCAAAATAGTGCAGTTTTTAAAATGCTACTACTAGGTTAAGTACATTACAAGTTTAACTGTAAGCTGTAAATTGTCTCAGCTAATACACTTCTTACTAAAAAAAACAACAGTCCAACTCTCTTACCATCAAGCACTAGAAATGGAGATCAGAACCTGCCTGCACGTGTACTTCCAGCATCCACTGAACACTAGCATATCCCCCACCATCGGATGCACTCTAGTGGCTAAAAGTGTGCACAAGGAAGTCCACATTTCACCTACAAACTCACTAGATTGCTTCAAGAAAGCCACGGTTCTTGCAGTCGCATTGTAAGCATTATGGAGAAAATATATGCAAAGCACTCAGAGCACTTACCACTTGATATGCACAGATAAGTGACAAATATTATTAAAATTCAGCATAGCACCCTCATCAGCCTTTTTTTAAAATAAAAAAAACAGCAGTACTTATTTCCTTCAACTAACCCTTCCTGATCTCTCCAGATTTTTCACGTACTTTTCTGAAGTCAGCCCAGATGTATAATCCTCCTGAGCTTTTAAATACAGGTATTCCTATTTCTGCAAGGCCATCCACAAGAATATTCTGAGCTTCCTTAAGTCTTCTTCTGTTGGTTGGGAAAAACACATTATCCAGCCACTCTGTCAAAATAAGAATACAAATGTGAAAACACTATTTTGTTTTTTTTCTCTGCTTTTCATTATATTATTTGGGTACAGCTATAAGAGCTCAATTAAACCACTGGTAATGTAACCCCACTTTTAGTCCCACACAGTGACAACAAGATGTCTCTGGAAGGCCTAACAGTAAGGCACAGAAGCCTCTGAATACAGAGGTTCCATCAAGTCATCACACCTAATAGCTATGGCAAACCTATCCTTTAAGCTGCTGAGTTTAGTGAGATGTGAATTGCTATAGTGAATTGTGATACTTCTTACATTACGGTCAGTTATTAATTAAATGTTCACTCCAACTTGACTAAGGCACTGAGCTGGTTACACTCAAAGAAGGAAATGGCTGGATTTCCCTGATTTGCCATAGAGATGCACCTGATGTTTAGAGTGGAACTCATCACTCATTCAGATGTCTTAAGTCGACATATCCACAAACTCAGCAGGCTGTTGAGCTTCTCACTTATCGCAGAGAATCCTGCTTGAAAACTAATTCTGGTTACCCACAATATACAAATGCAACCATGTGAATTACTGGAACTAGTTTCACTAAATAGGGTTGCCAACTGCCTGGTGGGGCCTGGAGATCTCCTGAATTACAGCTGCATTGGAGAGTGCAATCTATAGCATTATAACCAGTGGAGGTCCCTCCTCCTGAAACCCTGGCCTTCCCAAGCTTCAACCCCGAATCTCAAGCAATTTCCCATCCTTCAATTGGCAATCCTACTGCAACTGGGATTTTAATCCAAGGCTTGGGGAGGGAGGGCGGTTTTGGTTAAGCTATATACCTGCATTTGTATACCACAGATAACCAACATTAATTTCCAACTAGGATAGGTCATTCAAAAGAAGTGTAAGAGGACTGTACACAAATCCAGAAACAAGTCAGATTCATGCATTCAGCTTAATTTCAGTTTACTATAATGCCTGAAAGCAATGTTAGACGTATGCATACAAACATGAGAATTAGATATAAACACTATTATGTTTTCCTTAAATTTACTAACCTCGGTCACTAAGAAACTGGCTGAGAACATGTTGTACTGGTCCAGGACATCCATGAAAAACTGCCAGCTTATTAACAGCTTTCCTGACTTTATCATTTCTGGTATATAATACACCAACTCTAACACCACACATGCCAAAATCCTTTGGAGGGGGGGGGGGAGCGAGGAGAAGAGCAGAGAATAAATTAATTTAAATTAAAATGCTAATATATGCAAAATATATTTATATTATTATTCACAATGAAAGTGAAGGAAAATCAATGTCAAAGATATTTCTGATTCTTATAATGGATAGGGAATTTCTTAGTTTTCATGCAAACATCTTAGTGCTTTACAAAATTCATTTTTTAAAAAAAGGCATTAACTAAAGCAAGGAAACGTGAAGAGTCTTTCCCCAAAGTATTTTGCTAAGTTAGTGTTTATAAGACTAAAAATTCTTAGCTTGGAGACTTCTGCTGTTTCCCTAATATCTAGTCTCAGACAGAAAGAATACAGAACCTCAGTATGCAGACGCTGCACTCACAGTAGAGCCCAACTGTTTGTAATGACAGGCCATGCAGTAAAACAAACCATTATACGCTCCCTCTAGTCCTCTGTGTTCAGGATAGTAGAACAGATGCTCTAGGTCCAGCTTGGTTTGCCGCTGGATACTACTAGGCTTGCCAATCACCAGATCCCAGCGAGGGTTCTCCCGCTTTCCCAGGCTCCTTCCCACTCCCAGTCAGCTGGCCAGTGGGGGGAAGCCCCGCCCCCACAGTCACCATGTGCCTTTTCACCTCTGGAGGCTTCAGGCTCCACTTGGAAAGACTTCGTCTTGGGATGGTGTATCTGTGTGTGTAAGGCTGAATGGGGGTGGGGGGAGTAAGCAGAACAACATGGCTGCTCTCAATGGCTGTGAAAGCAGCCCAGACCCTCCATTGGTTGCACAATATTTTCAGAGGTCGTTTGCATAGGGAAGGTAAACTTGACCCTTTGGTTGCTGTGTGTTACTTTGAAGAAGTTGGAAGTTCAGCAACTTGTGAGTAGAGATGCAAATCCCCAGGTGGGAGCAGGTCCTCCCTCGCTTCAGTCGTCAGAAACGGGGGGAGGGGAGGGAAATGTCTGCTGGGCACTTCATTATTCCCTATGGAGATCGATTACCATAGGGTATAATGAAGAATTGATCTGGGGGTATCTGAGGCTCTGGAGGGGCTGGATTTTTTTAGATAGAGGCACCAAATTTGCAGCATAGCATCTGATGACTCTCCTCAAAATGCTCTTCAAGTTGCAAAAAGATTGTACCAGGGGGTCCAATTCTATGAGCTTCGAAAGAAGGTGCCCCTATCCTTCATTATTTCTAATGTAGGGAAGGCATTTAAAAGGTGTGCGGTTCCTTTAAATGTGATGGCCAGAACTCCCTTTAGAGTTCAATTGTGCTTGTCACAATTTTGCTTATGGCTCCACCCCCAATGTCTCCTGGCTCCACCCCCAAACTCCCCAGATATTTCTTGAATCGGACTTGGCAACCCTAGCTACTACAGGTAAGCAATTCACAATGTGAACAAAAGCCTTTGGCTGTTTCCACATGGAGGAGTTGCTCCAATTTGGCATCCCAAACTGTGAAGTGAGTTATTTTGCAGCATCCACACATTATCATCCCCGATCATCCACTTTCCATGTTTTTCTCCATTTGCTTAAATATTTCCCTGGCCTGGTTTGGCATAATCTTTTCAGAAAGATCAGTCAAATCATGTGTGCACACAGCACAGTCAGAAAGCTGCACACCTATGCAGGTTCTACTCATGTCAGCACAATTAACTGTGGTTAATAAACCAATTTCAAAGCATCATTTGAGACCCTGGTTTGACAGGCCCTAACCAACTATGGTTGTGGAATAGCCTGCATTTAGACAGTCACTCTAGCTGTAGTTTTGAATGATGTCTGAACTGAGCCAAAGTCATGCCCTAACCAGAACTGGGCAGAATGTCCCATCACCAGTGACTGGTGGTATTCTTATAAATAATGTTGAACTGTAGCCTAATTTATCAAGGCATTTATGCTCTTTAAATTAGGATGCTTACTTTAGAATCACTTATTTTATGTTAATCAATTCATTCATTTAACTATATAGATCACCTTGACATTACCACATTACATTGGCAAGATTTGAGAGTTTAGCTCCTGTAAATGAGCTGTTTAGTATAATTTTAAAGGAAGCTTTTAAAGTATGGTGATTATCTGGGCTGTTTTCCCTTGCTGTTATGTTAGTGCTGTTCATTTAGTTTGCTTTCTTCCCTTGAATGTTTTTGTGCACATTTTTGGCTTGTAATGTTTTTTCATTTTTATTTACATATTAAAGAATTGGATCATAAGTAATAGAAAACAAAGTGGTTCATAAACAAATGCAAAGCAGGAGTGCTTAAATATACTCATGGACAACATGCATTATAATAGCCAAGGGGAAAAGATGCTACACATCAATGAAGTCAGACATCAACAGCAATCTTCAGGCTCAATTTCAATGGCTGTATCCACCAAGCCTGATTCAACAGTGAAAGAACCTCTTCCTTTATCAGCAGAAGAAAGGTGATGAAAAACTGTCATGACCGAAGAGGTCATACAGACTAACTATGGAACATAGTTTTCAAAATTATATTCCAAATTAGATGGTATTTTACAGAACTGCATCTAGAAATTGGTGCACAAATATTGTCAGCTGTTCTTACTTGCATTCTTAAAGACGCTTTCTCCTCTGACACATTAAACTGTTTAACTGTAACACAAACTTAAATTTCCATCAAGCACCTGGAAAAAAACACAGAATATGCTATCCTATCAGTGGCTTGGTTTGTGATGCAGCTGCAGCAGGGACGAAGTTTTCCACTTCATAATTATGCTACTATTTTTAAGATATCACATTACATCTCCTACAAACAAAAGCAGTACACAGGGGAAGGGACATGTGACAATTAGCAAGTTCAAACATCAATAATCAATTAATAAATGTTTCAAACCTACCTTGCTAAACCCCCACATAAAATGTGTCCGGTCAGGATCTGGTAAACTTAAGAAAAGATTTTTATTCAGAAAATTAATGTTTTATAGGAATAAATATTAGTCTCCAGACATAAAGTAGTTTATAGAAGGAAGTTTATTCTAATCCAGCAAGATCTGCTGAAGGCATTGGAGTCCAATGCACACACAAGCATCATCACCAAACTACTATCCACTGAAACAACTGTGTGCATACACATGCCCACCTGCACCATGCAATGCACACAAGGATCTAGATCAAGTTAATGCTGCAGTTCTAGTGTAAATCTTTAGAAGTTCTAATTATAATATTGACACAGAATCTCTTATGTATAAATACTGAAGCAGTTTGTATTTTTTTGTTTACACAAACAATTTTGAGAAAGGTTTTTGCAGAGCCCCTATGTATGTATGTATGCAGAGGGAACAGGTGTGTTACAGACTACTCTGTTCGCTCATAAAATATATACAGATCATCTTTCAAAATTTTCAAGACGGTTTACAGCAATAAAAATCCAACACTGAGTTGCACATGATATCCTGCCCATGGCATGGCATGATCAGATCAGAGCTCTGATGCAGTCTTAAATGAAGAATGAAGACCACACTCCAGCTCTTCTGGCATGCAGAAGATGGTGTGGAATAGCTCTAGCACAGGGGTGGCCAAAGTAGCTTTATGAAACAGCCACATAGAGTACATGTCAGATGCTCAAAAGCCACAAGGTGATTTCACAGGGAGAGAGGGAGGGAAAGAAGATGGGGAGGGGGAGAAGGAAGGAAGGAAGGAAGGAAGGAAGGAAGGAAGGAAGGAAGGAAGGAAGGAAGGAAGGAAGGAAGGAAGGAAGGAAGGAAGGAAGGAAGGAAGGAAGGAAGGAAGGAAGGAAGGAAGGAAGGAAGGGAGATGAAGGGGGAGGACGAGAGGAGAAACAGAAAGAAACAAAGAAAGCAAATAGATGGGGAAGGGAGAATGAGAAAGAGAAAGCAAATAGATGAGGGAGGAATGGAGAGACCAAGCTTAGAGGCTTCTCTTGTTGGATGGTTAAACTGCCAGGCAAGAGAAGCCTCCAAGCCAGCTGTGTTGCCGAGGGGAAGGATGGTGTCAGAGGGGACGTTGGGGGGTGGGGTGGGGAAGGGTAGCAAGCCTTCAGGAGCTGCACCAGAGGGATGAAGAGCTGCAATTTGGCTGCCCTGCTCTAGCACAACCTTCCCATTCTCTTCTGCCCCAATGGTGAATGTAAATTGCGGGGCCAAATATACAGTGGCAAGACATTTGGTGAAAAACTTATCCCTCAGCCTGAACTTTCCAGTGAGCCGTTCACTCTCATGTTCACATATACATCTCAACATGTCAGCTACTTGCATTGGCACTTGCAAGAACTCAGGGAAGACGATGTTACTAGACATTTACAAGGAAAGCATTAGAGCAGTTTGGCTTTTGACCTGCCATGATGTAACACAGCTTAGTGTAAAGCAAGTTACCCAACAAAGAGCCCCTGTGTATGCAGAGGGAACAGAGTTACAGCCATTGCACTTAGGATATGGTTTCAGAAATGTGAAATAGTCCACTTCATGGGACTAAAGAGTTGTCTACAAAATAACAATAGGACAAAATTCCAATTCCCAGTAACTTAATGTTTCTGTATCTGCAGTAACTGTTCTGAAGTATGATTTATGGGGGCAGTTAAAAGGACAGTATTTTTGCATAAAGTCAAACAAAGAGGAAGATTGATCAGATCGTCCTTTTAGAAAGCCCAAATGACACACATAAGTTTTTTTTTCAATTCCAGAAATGTTAACTTACCTATCTAAGCTAAGGATGCTTGTGAAAGTGGTATCACCGTATACAGACAGCATGTAAATCTCATCCATTATTATGTGTAATTTATATCTATATACATAAGAAACACAAAAATATATTTCAGTGAGTGCAATTAAAATTGCATTCTCATTGCAACTGCACCTTAGCAAATCATTTATAAACCTGTATATTTCCTTCTATGCTCACCCAAGTTAGCTATATCCTACTTAAGATACAAGCACAAACTGGTTAATAACCTTGTTTTAAAATCAAGTTACTCTTCCCAGCAAAGATCTTCTAAACCCCTAAAGTTCTTGCTTAAGCAAATAAAGTATTTTGTATCTCCCTATTTTAGCAATACAACTACCAAGTTAAAACCAAATACTTGTAAGTTTTACACAATATTGCGTAAGCCAGACAGTGCTTAAAAACTCACCATGCACTTCTCTTACACCATTCCCAAAGTAAAAACCACAAAATACACGCCATACTGTGTTTTTCTAAAATAATTCTAGCAGGCATTCCAAAGTATGTAAGACACAAAGGTATCAGTAATCTTTTTCCAAAAAATGAAAAGCTTTGAAGTACATGAAATGCCCGAGGCAGGCTACAGCCTCAAGTCTACAGGGTCATCCTGGAGTGGGAGGGAGGAATGTCATCCTTCGAGATTTCACGAACATGATGAGAATTATTATAATGGTTGCCATTATACTTAGGAGTCTCCGAAATTTAAAATGTATCCACTTACATATATTTTGTACTAGTTCTATTAATTAAGTACATACACTAATCCTGGCATTCTTACTTAGAAAAAAACTACATGTGAAATCCGTGCTGTTTTCCTGACTGAGCAAGAATCCATAGTGGAATAAAATTAGATCTTAGAATGTGACCCTTAGAGAAATAACAAAAAAAATATGGAACTTCTGAGGAAGATTAATTCAGGTACCATTTTACTATGCAGTCCTAGACAGATCTACTCCAGTCTAATGGTTCTTTTGCATTCTCATTTTCTTTGCTTGTGTGTCTTTACTGCTTGGGGGTTGTGTGTGTGCGCGTGTGTCTTTTTGCACACATTTTGCTCCCTCTAGTGGTTGATTCAATATTACATCAATATAGGTAATACGGCAACGTAATATCCACTAGAGGGAGCAAAAGATTCCCCCCCCCCCAAAAAAAAAAGCAAGAGGGGCAAACAAGCAAAGAAAATGAGAATGCAGGAGAGCCTTAGATCAGTGTGTTTAGAGTATTTCTACTTAGGGTTGCACTGCTAGATCTCTACAGGTTGGCTAGCAAAAATTATATCTCCTGATCATCAGCCTCATTCTATAAACACGTCATAAACTTGTACAAGGCTATATTTTCAAATCAAGGCATCTATTTGATAATCACCCATTTTCATGATATAGGCTTTAAATATTAAATTATCAAAATATCCAGATTAAAGAACTTTGTTATTTAGCATCACACAAAATAGTGATTGTAGGTTTTGCATTATACAAAACAGACTGCTAATTTAAGAAATCTAATATTTTCCCCTACCAATGACCATACAAAGTTCAATTACAACAAAGATATTTTAAACATTAATTCTTGGAAGATCATATGCCAAATGAAATAAGGAGATTATCAAAATCAGTTTTATAACTAACATTCTGCATCATGGAAAATTACAAGCCCAAACAAATAGCGCTGGACTCAAACCTGTGCGCAAACTCTAGACATTCTTTCAGTAACTGTGCTGGGTAAATGTCCCCTAATGGATTGTGAGGGTTGATCAGGATTAATGCTCTGACTCGGATGCCCTGAAAAAAGAAAAACTGATAGTCGGAGACCCCAACATGATGTCGCATAGGACCATGAGCCTGCAAAGCTGCCATTTTTATTAATGCCAAGTATTAAGGCTAATTGATTGTACAGTAATCCAAGATTCTGTAAACAAAAATACATTTTAGTACCACAATATTGTACTAGTTCAAATGCTTTTGTTTAGCATCAGAATTCATTTCAGGAAGTCTTATTTTAACACCATTCTTAAAAAGAGAGTTAAAAAATATACCATGCAGTAACCCATACTGTAACTACAATCCAAATCATACTGTAATGATTCCACTATTCACTAAATGTCTACAGGCAAGATAAGAAAATCTGGACCATCACAATTAACTGAGCTATTTTGTACACATTAAAACAAACCTATGTAGTTATTAAGTGAATTTACAAAGAATATTCCATTAAAAATCTTAATTCTTACATAGGATATCCTAAAAATGCCATGCAGCATGAGTCAGTTACATGTAAGCCCTACTAAAACCAACAGTTTAAGAGTTGGATCCAGTGGTAATTTCTGCTGGAGGGATGTGTTTCACCAATTCCCTTCTTCACTGCTATCTCTGACTCATTCTCTGTATCCGTTCCTGGGAATCCCCTATGTCCCAGGAGCAGCATTCTGGAAAGCATTCTGTGGCACAGTGACGCAGGGGAAGTAATCTCCATCAGTGAAAATTACTACTGGATCCAACCTTTTCCCACAACTAAGTGCCAATCCCACTGCAGTGGCTTTGTTCCCGCTGGCTTTCTCCCTGTATCAATGGCAGAAGAACTAGAGACTGAAAAGTGAAGAGTCAGCAACTGGGATTTTTTCAACTATCATTCTATACAAATTCCCATATCTGCATCTCCCTGTCATCAGTTTCCTTTATCCTTGAAGGAATTTCAAGCCTACTCAATTTCCAATAATTTTCAATTAACAAATTTTACATATTCCAAAAATACTGTACCAAAATAGGTATCTGTGTTAGTCTGTCTGTAGCAGTAGCACCTTAAAGATTAACAAAAGAGCAAGAGTCCAGTAGCACCTTAAAGATTAACAAAATTTGTGGCAGGTGAATGACAATAGTAGGCATGATTGGATTAGGTGTGATATTGCTGATTTCCCCATGCTCTCATGCACAGACTGGGAAAGTCAGGTTCAGGGCTCATGAACTGGGCAGACCTAAACTGAACCCTCAAGCCAAAAGCCCTTCCCAAACGGAACTGGTTTGGGTCCCCTGGTGACATGCTTGCATCACGTCTGGATGATGCAGGCATGCTGGGGGCAGTGCCCAACGTCACCTGGAAGTGGCGTGGACATGTTTGAGGGTGGGGGGCAAACACCCACCCAAACTGAAGCTTGGTGAGTGTTTGGGGACAGGCAATTTTTTGAACTACGGTTTGGGTCTGTGCCCATCCCTAATCTATCTCCATATCACACCAAATCCAATCATGCCTCCTATTGTCATTTGCTTGCCAGTGAAATTCAGCATGTAAAATCACTCCACTTTCCAATATATAGGACAGATGGGCTCATATTCTAGCTGCTATCTGAAGATGTGAGCAGAGACTCAAAAAAGCTCATACCCTGGCACAAATTGTGTTAGTCTGTAAGGTGCTACTGGACTCTTCATTTTATGCACCAAAGATTATCCAAAAATCCAAGTTTGTAACATGTATAGTTTATTCATATTACTAAATGTATATTTTAAGTTTAAAGAATTTGAAATATATTGGTACCAAAACTCCAAAGATCCTATAATATGCAAAAACTTTTTCACTGATGAGACTATAGTACAGGTAAGAGAATAAGCTCAATATAAATAGATATGTAAAAGATATAGGAATATAAAATGCCTTTCTTCCTTGGACGGCAGAGATGCTGTTAAAGCTTACAGGAAATTTTTGCAAGTTACCAATTTAAAACAATCACAGAAATGCAGTGCATGTGAAGTATCAAAACAGGTTATGAATATTTTATGTATGATGTTCTTACAAAACTTGATAACAACTCTTCCATGTATAACCTGCTGAAAAATCTTTTTTTTTAAAGGATTTTTCCATTTATTAATGGTATCCGGCGAAGGGAGCTTGGACTCTCAAAAGCTTCCATCCTGAAAATCTTGTTGGTCTCTAAGGTGCTACTGCACTCGAATCCAGAAGCTTCTTAATATTGTTTGCTTAGAATGTGTTCTTTAATAGTTACGGTCTGTCTTACATATTACAGATGTGACATATTCAAATAGCAACAACACTATTGTCACACAAATTTACACAAGAAAATTATGAACACCAATATAAAGTAATATAAAGTAAGGATATAGCAAGCATTACTGCTATTCGTTTAAATACAAATGTGTTTACAAGCCTTACAGTGCAACCTTGTAATTATTCCAGGCCAAGTCCACTGAAATCAATGGACTTAGACTAGAATCTCTCTGCATATTTTTGCAATATTAACCATTTATTATATGGAGGCTTGTCCATTTCCATTGCAAAGTGGATGGGTTGGACTCAACCAAACGCCAGCAGAAGGAACTGATTGATCTGGTTCTCCCACATATTTCCCTCCCCACAGCAATCCATTCAACTCTATAAATATTATTTTTGAAATAGCAGGAGTTGCAATAACAGACAGCTGTGCAGGTTATGGGACAAGAGGTAAAACTGCTTCCACCTCTTCTTTCTGCCTATAGTACCGAGGTAAGAGCTGGGAGGTATGTCAATCCCTTCTCATTGCACTCCCCACCCCAACCCAAGTGGTTGCCCACATATTTCCCATAACTCTACAAATAATATTTCCAGGGGTTGAAAGGGGCTGCTGAAGTTGGGAATGTAGGGAAAATCCATGTTTCCTGCCAACAGCTGACCAGATACAACCCACAGTAATCAAATTTACACCAACCTGAGTTCTGTTTAAAATATTCTTACCTGCTCCATGGCTCGCTTATATGCAATTTCTAATTTTTCAATTGTTAACTGAAATGGATGACTGTCTTCGTTAGTCACCTGCATAAAATTTAAAATGAAAACAGAAGATAGAAATTCTCAATAAAATAATCTACAGTGAAATGATCTGTTTGAGAGTCTTAAATGTAGTTATTGTGATTAAGAGAAAAAACAGGAAAATGTAGCAAATTGTGCATTCATTGATGCCCTGAGTTCTCCTTTTACTGTTGATGTTCCCCTTCCTACATTTGCAGATCATTATTATTTTCTGGATCAAGGCCAATATTTTCACTTATGTTTGTAATAGACAGTCTTGCAAAGAATCTGTCATTTACACAGTAATTTGTATACTGGATATATACAGATACAGAAATTAAAAGCCTCTAGGCCTGGTTCACATCTTCAAAAGAAAGAGGTGTCAATGACATGGTGTAATGAACTTCAACACTTCAGCCTGGAGGTGAGATTCTAGCTTTGAATATCCCTTTGCATAAAAGTTCCATGCAACTAACAAACTAGACGAGCACAGAGAAAGAGTGCCGAATCTTTTGCACCTTGCTTTGATTTGATGTTGCAATAGGTTAAGATAGGGAAAACATTCCAAACTGTGATACTGCATCGTCGGTATAGTCTATTCTTCTATTCTACCATTGCATCCCCCTGTACTTAATCCTTAGAAACCAAATTCATACTTCTGGGATGGGACATACTGTCACCTCTTTAAGTACACAAAAGCAAAAGGAGGTATCTACTGAGAATTTGTCATGTATCAATGGGACAAGGCAGCAATCTCATCAATATAGTGGTTAGAACCCTTTTTGCAGAAAAAGCCCAGCAGGAACTCATTTGCATATTAGCTACAAACCCTGACATCACCATTGTTTTCCACAGGACTTTTCCTGTGAAAAAGGCCCAGCAGGAACTCATTGCATGTTAGGCCACACCTTCTGGTGCCAAGCCAGTTGGAACTGTGTTCCTGCTCAAAAAGGTGGACACAATAACAAAATGGTTGCCAGACAAGGTGGAGCCAAACACAAAACAGCTACCATGGGAGGCGCAGCAAACCACAACGTTTGAGAGAGGAAGATTATGCATAACTCTCACAGTAACTTTTCAACATTTCAGGAGAATCTGTTTAACAGGTTGTTTTTCAATCTGCACTGCCAATCAGATCTCCAGTGGCCTATGAGAGGTCCTGCCAGGCGAAAGTTCCCAACTGGCTGGGTCCACTTTCCAAAAATACTTGGCAGGCACCAGGAAAGATGTTGGTGGGCACCGTGTCACACTGGGGACCCCTAGGTCAGAAGAACGCATTCCAGAAAGCAAACTGCACCACCCTACCAATGTATTTCAAATGGACCAGAAGAAATACTAGAGGAGGAAGAGCTCTAGAGTTTGGTTTCAGTAGTTAGTGGCTCACAGTTTCAGTACCTGAACTTCATGAAATCATATTCAACTATAAACAAACATATCTGAACATTAATTTTATCATCCTAGTGCTGAAAGATCTGCACTTGCTGCCCATTTGTATCCGGGTCCTTTTCAAAGTGCTGGTTCCTACCTTTAGCCCCCAAAAGACTTGGGGGCCAGGTTACCAAAAGAACCACCTCTTGCCATATTGTTAAGATCTGTTTTACAGCTCTGATGTCTGTGGCCCAGCCTTCAGGGGTGAGGGAGGTGACAACCAGACAAAGTGCTTTTTCAGTTAGTGGCATCTCACTCATGGAATGCCCTTCCTCTTGAGGCCCGCCTGTGCTTTAAAGAGAGCCTGTGTTACTCACTTGAAAACACCAGGCCAAAATTCTGGGTTCATCCAGGCTTTTAATTAAGAGGCTGATCTTTTAATACTTTTTTAAGTGCTGGGCTTGGTTTTTAATAATGTATTTTAATCAAAATATTTTAACACTTTATTTTTTTTTTTGTATTTTGTATGGCACATCACGTAGTTTTCTAAAAAAAAAAGCACCATGAATTTTCTAAATAAATAAAATAATGAGAGCCTTCAATAAAATGAAGTTTTACCTCACTGAACAAAGGTACATGAACAGGCTGCATTCCACCATACAGCCAAGTTTTGGAATTTATGCCACCATAATATGGAGCAGGAATTAGATACCCATCTGCAACAAAAAAGCACAAGGAAGATTTCATGTAAACATTTACCAGTTGTTAGAAATTAGTGCTGACTATTACTTCCAAAATATTTTGTATGTGTTCATACTGTCTGAATGAGCGGTGGCAAAGGTTTTGAAATCAAATATGATTTACTAGCATACACCTAAGCCACCCAAAAGCTCACAAATATATTATTTCTTTTCATAATTATTTCCTCCTCTTATATCTCAATTTATAATTAATCCAGACTCCATTATAACCCATAGTAGTTTGATTGAATCTGTTATTAAGAATCGGGAAGGTACAGAATTTTTTTTTGGCATTTATGAATTTCACATAAAATTTATCTAAAAATTGTCTTAAGGCATATTTTCAATAAGATAAAGTGATAAAAAGATTATCCTGTATGAGATTTAGCTATTATCTCAAGATAAGCCTAATAAAAAAGGGAACTGTATTTTCTTGAACATACTGAAACATCAGTTTCCAGAATGATTCTTATCTATGAGTAGGTAATATGTATTTAATACTGCAATTCTAAACAGAGTTACACCTTCCAAGTCCATTAACTTTAATGAATATAACTGCACAGAATCGAACTACAAGTTTTCTTACCTCCAGGATCACACAATACAGTTGAAAGAGTAGCAAAGACAGCACAGCAGCCATTCATCACAGTAATCTTGGAAAAATGTTAAACTACAATTAGCAAAACTGTCAAACCACTGAAACTCTTTTTTTCTTTAGATCTAAAACAGGTTTGCCACATCCAGTTGTCAGTGGTTCAAAACTTATATCAAACTTAAGCAGTAGTCTTTTCTCCTACTGTGTATATGGATCCTATTGGCTGAAATCCAGTCATTCTTGTTTTCAGAATCCTTACTGGGCTATTATATAAATGAAATTATGAAAGTGTATGTAACTTAGACCAACAGAAAAATCCCTGATGACATACTGTTTCCTGGCTCAGATCTTCTGAGGTTGTTTACAAGTGGTAACTTATGTTTACTTGGTATGTCACAAGCAATGATGCCACAGTCAATACAACCATCTTCTGAGGATACTGTGCACGGCCTACTCACTTTACATACTGTGATAATCCACTAGCTAAATTTAGTAATTGACTGCTTCTTGTAAGTATACAGAAGGAAACTGAAAAAAAAAGTGTTTCCAGGTGGCTGTTTTAACAACTCCCCTCAAAAGAATTGATCATATTTTGATCAGGCAGGAATTAGCCAACCATTATAGTTGAGCCAAACAACAACAACAAAAAAGGCACAACTTCAGAACCTCATGCAAGTTGATCTGAGCTCTATGAAGGAAAATGGGACAAGTATAATATATCATTTCCGTTGGGTATTTGCTCTACCTTAACATTTAAAAAACACAGAAATAATCATGATCAATTATCTTTAAAAATCCGATCACTTTTCAGAGTTGCACAGTTTCTAAAACAATATAAAAGGAAAACCCAGCAACCTTTGTAAGTCTCAATGAAGATCTTTTTAAAAATCTATAAAATGTCACAGAATTAAGCAGAAATAAAAATCCAGTACTTTACATGTTCTGGATCCAGTGCTGATGGAGCTTTGGCATACTCAGTAAGAAACTTTGCAATTTCTTCTCTGAAGCTGAAGTATAAAATTAATAAAATTAACAGATAGTACCACATCACTGGCATTAAACAGTTCATAATCATAATAACATATTTTAACAATGTAAAGGTCGGTGTGATTCTGTTTAAAGAGGTAGTAAACACATTTTTGGCTGTAGTGATTTAATAATTAAGAAACAATACTTATGTTAGTGCAACTATTCACATTCTGTAAAGAAAAAGAAACAGACATTGCGTATCTGGATCAGTTCAAGGCTAGATTATTTTTTTTTTGTTCACAGGTCAAGTTTGGGCTCCCTGACCAGAATGTAAGAACATCAACCACACATCATGTTGCCAGGAACTCATTTCCAAGTGCAAATGCTTCCTCATTTGAATCCAGGCTGTGGCACGGGGAGAAGAGGCTCCAGCCTTTACCCTGTGCTGTTTTCCTTATTAGAATTGCCTGAAATGAGTACTTTTTGACCCCCATTTCAGGAACGGAAAACTGTGTGTCTTTTCTCAATTTCACTGTATGCTTGGGAAATTAGTTTGAACATCATGACATGTGGCAGATGGTCTAAAAATCTTATCAGGGAATTAATTTTTTTATACCCCATTTTTCTCCACAATAGAGACCCAAAGTGTCTTACATTATTCTCCCCTCCTCCATTTTATCTTCAATACAAACTTGTGGATATTCAAATTTCGGTTTCCTAGATCCCAGTCTGACACTGTATCTACTATACCACACTGGCTCCAACCAAACACATTAAAAAAATAATCTTGTCTAGTATGGCCCTCAGAGCACTGTTTCAGTTTTCCCATTTTCTAAAGTTCAGAAAACTAAACATTATGGTAGATTTTGTTTGTTTGTTTCATTTTTTAAGCCTACATTTCCATCCTAATATTTGACTTTAATTTTTCTTTATGGCTTTCATTTTATATTGTAAAATATAGAAAGTTATAGATTACCAGTGGTGTGAACCACTTTCTAAACCCCAATAAAAAAGCAGGACACAAATCTTATCAATAAAACAAACAATGTAGTACATGGTTGCCAAACATCACTTTCTGGTTTTAGAGAGCTGAGGCACAACATTAATAGCTACCTAAATTAGTATGAGAAATTGCACCCAAGTATCACATGATTTTGAATTAATCATACCTTTTAATCCCCTGTGTATCAGAGTACTGCAGTAAATGAGGCTCTAGATAATTCATGTCAGGTTTTGTGAGCTGTTGATACATTTTTTAAAAGGCAGTTAAAGACTTTTCCATTTACAGTTTGTTCTCGTCAATTTATTCATGCATTATTTCTTGGTGACACAGTGTTCAAGAAATTAACCAGCTTTCAGAACAATCCTAAACAGTTACTGTCACCAGCTTCAACAAACTTGGAAGGGTGCAACTACACGTAGTACTGCATCATTACTGCGTTTTCCCTTTCATCCTAGTTGAAGATTGATATGTGCATTATTGTACCATGTGGTTCTACTCAGGCCAGTAGAAGATGAACACAAAAAAATATATACCTCACGAACCATTATACCACTGGGCCACTAAATCAGGGGTCCACTATGCAGCAAGGAATATATTCCTATGATCCTCCTTGCCATACACTGAATTGTTGGTTATTAATACAGCAGGCTCATTGCTTTGTTGCATATTTAGTATTTATTACATATCATGTCTGACAAGTCAAGTCTGCCTTTATTGGCATAAAGTCTGACTAAAGATAAAAGGTAAAGGTAGTTCCTAGTGTAAGCACCAATCGTTTCCAACTCTGGGGTGATGTCGCATCACGATGTTTTCACGGCAGACTTTTTACGGGGTGGTTTGCCATTGCTTCCCCAGTCATGTCTGACTATTCAACAACAAATCACCACAAATGCAAATTATGATTTCCAAAATCGGTAACCTACACTATTTATATGTTTAGCCAAACTTACCCTTCCCTGTATTAAATCATAGCAAAGCTTGTTCTCACTTGTTCCAAAATTCAAAATGCCCTGGGAACAAAATAATGCATTAAAGAGCTACCACCACTCATACTATTCTGCACCAACATGGGAAATCTTGTTAAATTTTGCTACAAGCTCTCCTGGCTAGAAAACTAATCAAAATGCAATATAAAAATACACTACTACAGTGAACCTATTTTCATACTATATAAAGAAAGAAACATTGTATTCAGTCTAGAGAAGCAAAACTAAAATATAGTTCTACAGGACAAAAATAGTTGCATTTATCAACAAGGATCTACTTCTGCATTTTGAAACCAATATATTTCCGTTAGAGATTTCTTCCCATTTTTTACAGACAGCCTATGAATGTTTTCTTATGAAAGACTCATGTTCAGTTCTTCTGCAGCCTCTAGACTGAGAAGAAGCTGTACAAGCAGTTTTCCAGCAAGGGGATTTCAGGTCAGGGGATAACGTCACCATCCCACTTGTACAAACCAGACTGAACTACCTCTAATTGGACTGAGGGTGGCATCTGGCAGTGGCTGAAAGACACAGTACAAGTACTTCTGCATCATTCTTTCACCACCCAGAAATTCTGTCCTCCATATAGCTCATTTATCTGGGAAGCATCTTTCGCTCCTTGAGAGCTGCAGAAAAAGCTCCAGCCTAGATTCAGAGCTGCATATTCTGTTATCTCCCCAAACAGTCTTAGCTCTCACGGCTGATCCTCACATCTTCTCTCCCCCCCCCCACCCCGCACCCACCCCCTCCCACAGCCCTTTCTCGACATTCCTTCTTCTAGACTATTTACATATTGCGTTACCCAAGTATCCTTACGCCTTTCTCCTCACCAACACCTTTTTTCCCAATATCACCCTTCTTCCTCCCCTCTTCTTCATGCAGCCACTGCAGCAATTTCCTTCCCACCATCCCCCTCCATGACCCAGTTTCCATCTGCTTCCCCAAGCCCATTCACATGACCTATTCCTTTGCCTTATATACCACCCCCAATCCCGCAAAGCACCCGATTCCCACGTCAATTTTCACAAGGTCCTTTCCGCAGTTCCCGCCCCTCAGGGGAATACACCGAAAAGCACCAACCCACTAACGCCCACTCTCCCACAAAGGAGGGTCACTCAGCCCACCCCGGTGGGGTCTCTCAACCTCAGTCGCTCTGCAGGCGAAGCGGCCCGGAGAAGGGACCAAGGGGCGCCCCCTCACCTGCGGGTTCCGCTCCGCGTCAAAGGGGTCCCTGATGTACATGTCGAACCCCTTCTCCAGCAACCCATTCGCACCGCCGGCTATGAGGGCTCCCCGAGCCGAAAGCCCACGGCGGGATGCCTCTTCTTCGAGCTCCGAGTCTTTACGGCAGTCGGTCATCATCTCGCTGCGTAAAGCAAGGGCAAGCCTTGCGGGGGGACACCGCCACCAAGCGCCGCAGCCTTTCACAACAACAGCAGGAAGGCACAATAGGAGAAGCGGCCAACTGAAAAGCGGCCGGCCCGCCGGCAGCGGAAGACGTCTTCTCTGGTGGATGGTGCCAGCGGAAGGATATCAGAAGGGTCGCCTGTTTGATCCCGCCCTGCCGGTTCTTCCCCGCCCAGGCGGTATGACTGATGGGGGAGGCTTGGTGTGTTTTGCTGGTCACCTCCTTTTTCCTTTGGTTTCTTTGAGGAGCCTGGCTTTGCTCTGTTCTGGCTTGTTCGAGGGGGAAGGGGGGTACCCAATAGCTCATGCATACCTACCACCGTTTATATTTAGTTGTTTATTGACATGCACAAATGCTGCAAAAGGGGACTTTTTCTAACAAGTCCCACTATATAGGCAATATATATAATCAAACAATCTTCATTAAAAGCCTTGTAAACATGGCAGTTTTTTGTTAGGGTCAGTTATGATGGATGCTTTCAGGGCAGCAGGACTAAATTCTGATTATTATTACTGAGGAGAAAATGCATTGAAGTCAAATTTACTTCTGTGTAAACACAACCGTCGTTGCAAATATATATATTTTGATATAAAATTCCCAGTGGCATAAAATTGGACCAAACAAACATAAAATAGGAATCGTAACCTGTTCACAGCCACCTGAATGGTTGAGGTAGCAAATTATTATTAAAGTTTTTCTAAAGCAGTAAACAGCCCACATTGCAGCTTATTTTTTGTCTTCCTAATAATGGAAAATACTAAAGGAAGGCTGGCTTAGATTTGAGTTGTCAATTTCAATGTAGGGTCTGGAGATCTCCTGGAATGACAATTGCTCTCCAGGCTATAGAGATCAGTTGCCATGGAGAAAATGTCTGCTGTGGAGGGTGGATTCTATGGCATTATACCCTGCTGAGGTCACTGCCCTCCCCAAGTTTCACTCTCATATTGCCAGGAATTTCCCTTCCTGGAGTTGGCAACTCTAGCTTAAATTGCGGCATTCTAGACACTGAGCTTTGATCTTAGATTGCATTCAGAACTAAATTATTCTAGTCCTGCAACCTTGAGAGACAATGTTTCCATTTTTTACCATTCTCTTTAAACACATGCAAAATTGTGTGTGGTTGTTGCAAGATATAGAACCTGGAAGAGTTTTGAACAGCACTATGGATGGCTTTGGCTAGCCTGATCTTATCAGATCTCAGAAGCTAAGCAGATCAGCCCTGTGTTTAGTTCTTGGAGGGAAAGACCACCAAGGAAGTCCAGAGCAGCTATACAAACCACCTCTGAATGTAATAATAATGCTGCTTTGGTCCCCACTGTGGAGAAAGGTAGGAGTATAAATGAAGTAAGTAAAGAATAAATATTGCTAAAGGTAGGAGGAAGATAAAAGGTAGGTTGGTGAATGGCTGAAAAGGAGAGAATAAGGCAGAGAAAGGATATGGGGATTGCCAAAAGGAGGGAAAGAGGTTAGGAAATTCCTAGGATTTTGTGGGGATGATAAGAGTTTGAGAAGGGAAGGGACGTAGAGGGGTATAATGCCCTAGCATCCACCCTCAGAAATAATGGACTTCAAAATTAGTCCAGTGGCATCTTTAAGATGAACACAGTTTAATTTTGGGTATAATCTATACCCAGAATTATACTTTATTGGTCATAAAGGTGCCACTGGAGTCAAACTATGTGACAAGTGATTAGCAGATTATGTGCATCTGCCATGCTTCCACCATGTGACTGCATCTATCCATGTTCACTTGCAATTGCCAAGAAATCTTATATCATCATTTCCAGCTGGATCAAGCTGGTCTGGCATTTTTTTTTTTAATCCAAATCTGTTTGGGGAGGTCAGCCAAGGACAGCATTGCTCTATGTAAACAGAGATGTGTGTGCAAATAGGGAGTTATCTAATAGCAAGCTAATACTGTGCAGCACTTGCATAATATCCTAAGTACCACCCCAGGAAAATCAATGAGGTGAAAAACTTCACACACCTGTTTAATAGAGTGTATACTGTATTTATAATCTGACAAATGAAAGTACCAACACACTTACCCTGAAAAGTTCACTTGAGAGCAGCTTCCTGGTTAAAATGGCTGGCTCGCCCCCTTACATCTGTTCTGTAATCAAAATAGTATTTCCCCTAATTTTAGTTTCTTGTTTGGCTATAAATACTGCAATAAAACATGTACAAACTATATGGGCATGCAACCACACTGTCCTTTGATATAGGAATGAAAATAATCAAGGTAGAGAGGTGACATAGCGTATTCATTAGAGTGTTGGAGACTAGGGAGAACTAGATTTCCCTGCTGGAAAACCTTGGGCCAAGTGCTGTCACACACTCTCTCAGGCTAAGCCATCCTACAGGGTTGTTGTTGACTAGAATGACATTGAGAAGAAATGACATTGCAAACAATTTTGGGCTTCCATTTGGGAATAAATGTAAAATATACCGTAAATATTTAACTGGATAAATTGCAAAGTTAATGTGTAGAAAGATTTGCAGGTTAAGCATTCTGGCTGAAAAAATGGTTGCCTGATCTTTCAGATGGCTATATGGAATACATTGATGAAAACACCCCAAATCTCTATAAAGTACCCAACTTAGCAGCTCCCTCTTGTCACACACAGAAACACTTTCTGATACACAAACACAATACACAGAAGAAGCAAACACACAGTATTACCCATTTTCACTCTTTCATGAACACGTTAAACCACCCACTCACATGCATAACTCCTCTTTCAGTCAACAGAAGTCTTCTAGAGATGACAGAGTGGACTCAGATGAACTACTGAAATATTATCTTGCTATAACAGTCATTTTCAACTGGATAGTCATGTCCACACAGAAGCGTCCAACTCAAAAAATGATTGATGTAATTTAAGACTTTTTCTCAAGCCCAGCTCGGTGAGTCTGATGGCAACTAGGTACAAATCCTTTTCAGTGGTAGCACCTTTGGAATGTCCTTCCCCTTGAGGCTCACCTGGCACCTAATCTTCTGTCCTACAGCACCAGGCCAAAACATTTATTTTACTTAGGCTTTTAACTGAGGGAGGAGTCTGCCACAGAATTACTGTCACAGGGAAACTGATGACAAAAGAGCTACCAGGAAGTCGATAAAAGCACAATATGTTGGCTGGCTCCAAGCCAAGCATCCTACCTTGACAGGGGTGGCTGCTTCTTGCAGGTACACAGACCTGTTGGGCTCTTCCAAAGCATTGCTTGCCCCATGGAGGTGGACGTAGGCCAAGAACAGTTTCCAAAGAAAGGGGAAGGGTTTGCATCCTACAAAGTGATAGTGAGATTTAGCCAAGCCTAGAAATATAAGAAAGACTGTCTCTATGGCCAAGCTTAGGGTGCAGAGCTGTTATACACCTGCCAAGCATGAGTTCAGTCCTGTGCTAGTCAGTCATCAGGTCAGAAGCATCTAGTGCTTCCACCCCTTCCTATTCCATTCAAGACCCCTGGATTTTATCCGCAAAATTGGATTTTATCTGCAAGATATAAAGCAGCAAATGGGTAGAAACACATCAGTGGGCACTACAGTGTCCTGGGCTGCCATACTGGGGACAATCAGCAATTAATCACTCATGATAATAAGGCACTCTGTATGTGCTGAACATAAATAAGTTTAATAATACCATCATAAGTATTTTGGTAGGTGGCCATGGGTAGAGGTTGCCCTTCAGGCTACCCTGATCTCAACACATCTTGGAAGCTAAGCAGGGTCATCCATGGTTAATACTTGAATGGGAGACCTCCAAGGAAGTCTAGGGTTGCTATGGAGAGGCAGGCAACCTCCAAAAGTCTCTTGCCTTGAAAACCCCACAGCGTCACCTTAAGGTAGCTGCAACGATGTCAAAAAGAAAAATAATTTTTCAGGTCCTTTGAATACATGCCATTAAAAGCTTAAAAGAACAAATGCCCACACCTTGAACTGAGCTCAGAAACAAATTAGCAGCCATTGCACCTGGTACATATTCTCTCTGCTTCTTTTTGTAAAAAAACTGAAAAATTTTAACATTCTTCATAGATAACCTCTGGGAATTTGTTTGCCCCCGTTTTAAAACCCTTTAAGCCAGAGGACATCATTCCTACATCTTTTGGCAGTAAATGTCAAGTTATATGTGTTACATAATTTCATATTTCTTTGTTCTACCTTGATATTCCTGAATTAAATACACACCTCTTGGAACTAAGCCAGCAACTGTAGACAGACTGCAAGATACTGCCAAGCCTTAGAATTTAAGGGGTGGGGGGAAGTGCTATCTGAAGCTGACAGTTGCTTAAGGGACAGAAATTTGAGAAATAAAATCAAGACTATGCAAACAAAAACATCATACAGCTACTCCAAAAATAAATTTGCAGAGCAACAATGGATATTTATTAAATGCTTGCAGATTAGCCTATTTAAATAACTCTGTCTCTTCATTTTAAAATGTTATAGTATACATTGCTATGTTCTAGCTATTTGGAAAACCATTACAGCCAAATTACATGTCTTGCAAAGTACCAGGTCAGATTACACCAATGGAAATTAAGGACAACTATAATTAGATAGCTGGTATGGGAATTAATGGTATGGGAATTAATTTTTCGGAACTAGTTGCATGGTATTACGTAATTTAAACAGCCAGACACTGTTCTAATATATCACTGAAATATGCAAAATATTCATCACATAAAAGCAATTCCAGAGGCCAGTGAAGTTTTTTTTTTGTAAAGAAAGACTACTGGGGTGACAAGAGGGTTTTTTGCTTAGTATTCTTTCAAAAATCCTTTGTAAACTCAATGTTTCCTGCAATTCTGTCATATTTACTGCATGATTCTAAAAACAAAAAATCTTGTGAAAGATCATGGAAAGGCCACTCAAGGTCTGTTGGATGTCAATTGACAAGAGTGGCACCTGACGAAGCAGATGACATCAGATGAGCGAAAGGAAAATACAGCTTAGGGTGTCAGCATCTACAGTCTGAAATAAACACTTTGAGAAACTGAATTCTGCACTTAATATATTACATGACCAGAGCATATGGTATTAGTAATGGGATTCTTACAGGTTACTGCTTCAAATACAGATGAAACGTGATGCTGTAGTACAAAAATAATTGGTTGCCTATTGAAATAAATTGGTTGCCTATTCTGTGTTCTGTTTACTGTCACTCCCATGTTCTTTCTGTGATTGTCTAAACTAGAGCATGCCCACCTTGTCTTTAAAAAGCACTGAATTAAAAAAAAGTAAGTTTTTTTCAGTATTCTCCAAATTTCCAAGTTTTTCATTGGAAAAACTGAAGAAAAAAGTCCTCAGAAAATCCCCCCCTCCAATTTTCCAATCTTTTCCAGACCTTCATATTTCTAGTTCTATGCTATATTATACATTCCTCTCTATACAGGTGCAGAGTTAAGGGAAGCAAAATTCCCTGGAAGGGATAATTTATACTTCATCCTTGGCTAGGCAATATGAGCCAAGCACAACAAGGTATGGCTTAAGGCTTTTGCTTTTTAATGGCCAAAGGAATCCAGGTACCACCAGATACCACTAGAGAACCAGTTTGGTGTAATGGTTATGTGTGAGGACTCTTATCTGGGAGAACCGGTTTGATAATAAATACCATTAGATCTTCACTGACGATCCCTCTAAAATTTACATGCTTGTGGATGTGTGCAATTTATACTTGAAGTTAATTTCATCAAATTAACAAAAACAAGTAATTTCAGTGTGCTTAATTTTTCAAATATAAAATTAAAAATACTACTACTATTAAAATCTCCAAATCCAGTAAGAGACTGTAAACACTTGTGAAAGCTATTCAGGAGTACATCAGGTAGTTAGAGAATAAATGTTTTTAATGCAATATCTAGTAATGAGTGGGGGGGAGGAGGATAAAATACCTGTCCTGGTTGCAAAAGAATGATACTTATGCCAATGTTTGCAGACAATAATCAAAATTTGACTAGGAGGGTTGTTAAACTTGGCTGGATGGTTTATTAAATTAGGGAAGCAACAATGAGGTCTAGATAGCGTTTTTAGTTTATCCTTGGTTTTAACACTAATTTTAGATCATCTGAGTTTTCAATTTTGTATTCATATTTCATGAATATTTTAGATGGTATCATATACTATTATAGTATAGTTGTATTGCCTTTTATTGGTTATGAATTGAACTTTTATTAATTGTTTGCTGCTCTATTGCCATTATAAATAAATACTTACTATTTTCTATTTAGAAGTGGTAAATATTTTTGAAACCTGTAGTTCCCTCCTTCAGATAAGGTCATTCAGAAAGGAAATGAAGTATACAATGACTAGAACACATTATGTGTTCAGATTTCATCATATGATACAAAGGGACTGCCTGAAGAGTTGATTTAATGACTGGAAGTTCTTAGACTGAATGCTTTTTGCACAAGAATAGCAAGAGAACACAATGTCTGGATTTTCACAATTTAAACACAAAGCCAACATTATTTCAAACATTTTAATGTAGATTCGTAGGAAGACAATTTGAAAACTAAAATTATGTAAAACATTTCACAATAATTAAAATTTCAGTGAAATTACTTTTATTATAGAATAAACACAGCCAAGTTTAATATGATTTAATAATGTACACACTTCAGTGCAAAAATTACTTAGTGATCATCATCACATTAATAGCAATTAAGCAAGTGTTACTTTTTGTCCTGGATTGAAACTTGCTCCAGTGGGCCCCTTCCTCTTTGGATTCTGAAAGTGGTCATAGCTAAAAAATTAATTGCAATGTATTAATACTAGGTATCTTTGCAGTTAATTCATCAGCAGAAAAAATATTATGAAACCTATAAATATTGTTGACATCTTACATTTATTAAGGCATACACATACAAGAACAATAATAATATATTCTTCAACCATCTGTTTCCTCCATTCAATAAAAATCAGAGCTGCTTACCATAACTGATAAGTTGAATATAAATAATATTAAGACTAAAATTCAAATCAAAATCCTCTACGACCACAGCCAGTAACCTCTTAAAGCATAAATCACCAAACTCCTAAGAAATTTTTGCAGACCAGAAAATGCAAGGACAAATTTTCAGAACAAATAGTGTGTGTTATTTTCTTTGTAAAGATATACTTACAGTTCAGCAAAATGATTCCGGTCATCCTGACTAATAGATGGCTTTGTGTTTCCAAGTGCTGTCATTAGGTGAGACTGAGTAATATTTAAAGTGTTCTTGATTGACACTGATTGATTTGGAGTGACTTCCTCCTAAAAATTGTAGATATTATTAAGAAACAAGGAATTAAATACAGTATTTAAACATATTTAAATAAGCGACATTACATATAAAAAAAATTTTCTGATTGTGCACTTGTTATCTAAAATACGGTTTTAGCATATTGCAATTGCAAAAAAAGCAGCAGCCTAACAAAGGAACTTTGTCACCACACTCTAAAGCTTTATAAAATGTCACTGTGTAAATGATAAAAATAGATTAAATTAGTCCATACTCCATTTTTGTTCCTGTAGTTGGCCTTGATAGTACTGATTTCAGCCCTGAGTTGTTCTATTTGTTCTTGATTAAGTTCTTGGTAACCTTCCTGTAATGTTGTTCTTAACACTAGAGGTTGAGATGATACTAAATCCTTCAAAGACAGACTGGTCAAATCTTGATTTATGGAGTTTGGTCCAGAGAAACACTGAGAACTCTATAGCAACCGAAGCAAGAGGGAAAAAAGATGTAACAATGATTCAAAACAGCAACACTGTAATTATAGTCATATTTCAATAAAAATCCTCAAACTAACAAATACATTATCAATGAGACAACCTTCAGGAAGCGCTTCATTTGTAAAATGAAGAAGTTTAAATATGAACAAATGTTTTTTTTTTAAAAAAATATTCTTTATTTAAAGGGGCAACCTGTTCTGAGGTAGGGGAAAGGGTGGGGAACAGGAAGTAAGCAATAGTGAGTTATGACTCCCTCTTCCAGTAACAGACAATCTTTGTACCTCTGAAGTACATATTTTCTAAAAATATTTCTAAAAATGACACAAAAGATATTTTCCAGTTAATCTCCATTTCTTCTTTCCTTTTGTTTTTCTGCAAAGGAAGTCCTATAGAAGAAGAAAGGCAGGAGTATCCCAAAGTATGAAACAGACTGCCCATAAATAATTTCCTCAACCAGACTTTAACATACATCAATTGATACTGATGCTTAACCGTTTAAATGTTAACTAGAAAGAAAAGTTTTCTTCTGACCGTTCAACATCAATTAAGGGAAAGAAGCTGCTCACCATTTCTGATGAAGTTCCATTGCCAAGCTCTGATTCATAGGAGCTTCCAAAATAAAGACGATATATGTTGGATCTTGGATCTTCAGGAAGCAACTCAGACATTTCAAGGGAGACCAGAGATTGTTCCATTCCCCCTTCTCCATCTCCAGCAGAATCATCTGATCCACTGCTTTGGTTTAAGAAAACCATTGAAGATAGACTGAGATCACTGTCTGAACTAGAACCTATGTCCTGGATGAAAACAACAAAATTACAGAAAGCAATGAATTACTATTACTATTAAATCAAATGATGGCTTGGATTCAGTGAGGTGTCGCCAGAAGAAAGTGGTTATTTTCCTGACCTGGTGTCACAGAACCCTGTCTGTGAAAAGGGCTGACAATTCGCTTTAGTTTTCAAATTTGCAAAAGATGTACAAGTTTTACTTTCTCGGCTATTTTCTCACTGCTGGGGATAGAGAGACGCACAGAAAAATCTCTGAATAAATTATCCCTAACCCATATGATATTTTTCTAACCCCCCACCCTCCTTTACTAGACTTCCGCCGATGTTATTTACTTAAGTTCACTTATAAAGGTACCCTTAACCCATTAAGGTTCAGTTTCTCCCTTTTCTTAAATTCATTGTTAAAAAATTGCCCAACGTCCTTTCAAATTCCACTCTTTTTCTATATATCCTCTAAATTTCTTCCATTCCCTTTTAAACACTTCCAAATCATAGTCTCTTAAAGTTCTTGTTAGTTTATCCATCTCACTGCATGATAAAACTTTCACAATCCAATCCCATTTCTCTGGTATTTTTTCTTGTTTCCATAACTGCGCATATAATGTCCTAGCAGCTGAGAGCAAGTACCAAATTAGAGTTCTATCTTCTTTTGGAAATTTTTCCATTTGTAATCCCAACAAAAAAGTCTCTGCTACTTTCTTAAAATCATATCCCAAAATTTGAGATATTTCTTGTATCATCTGCCAAAACTTTTTCGCTTTTCCACAAGTCCACCACATATGGTAAAAAGAACCTTCATGTTTCTTACATTTCCAAAAGTAATGATATAATTAGATATTGTTACCATATGTTATTAATAAATTGTTTTAAAACAAGAAAAATCTCTGAATAAATTGATCTGATAGTTCACAGTTTTGGTAAATACTATATTTCCAAAGCCTCAAAGAACTGCTCACTTCATACCATAAGAAGTGACAAACCAGAAGGTTTTGGTAGGGTCATGTGAGTTTCACATAACTGAACCTACTTAAGTCAGCCATACCCAAAACACCTCTGAATCTGTCAGATGTGGCTATATGAGACAATCTAAACTTTTTGAAAGTACTTTGGTGAGAACCTCAGAAATTGTATTTTAGATCCATGGTCGGCAACAGAGGGTGGCACAGAGAGATTGTCAACTAGGCATCCATTAATGTGTCAGGTCTCTCAGGGAGCAATCCTCTCTCTGATGTTATTTAACATCTGTATGCGCCTCATTGCCCAACCAGTTTCAGGCTGGGATGTAACCAGCACACTGATGACACCCAGCTATATATAATGATGGGCATCCAACCAGATACCACTCCTATAAATTTGGCCAAAGGTCTGGAGGTCATAGTGGGATGGCTAAAGTAGAGTCAATTGAGATCGAATCCTGATAAGACAGGTTCAGCGGCTGGGTGTTAGGGGACACAGAACTAGGATGCTGACTCCTAGCTCTTGATGATGTACTTTTAATACCAGCACCAACGATCAAGAGCCTGGCTGTGACACTGGATGCCTCCTTGTCACAGTGGAGGCCCAGATCACAGTGGAGGCCCAGAACACTGCCATTCTTCCAGCTTCATCAGGTTAGGCAACCAGCTCCCTACTTGTCTTGCTCTGACCTAGTCATGCAATAGTCACCTCCAAAATACACCACTGTAATTCACTCAACATGGCTCGACCCTTGAGACTGACCTGGAAACTCCAACTGATCCAGAATGCAGCTATGGTGGAACTCTCTGCCAGATAACATCTGTGCCCTGCAGGATCTGCAATCTTTCTGCAGGGCATGTGAGACAGAGATTTTCCAGCAGGCTTTTGATTGAGGACAGCAATGGCTATAACATGGTCTGCCATTCTCCCCTTCTCATCTCCTTCAGCCTCCCTCCCCTATGAGGCTATGGCATCTCCTGCAAACTTTTCACCATTAGATTGGTTAGAGGGTTTAAATTTCTTAAATATATTTTAAATTCTGGAATGTTTAATTGAAATTTATAAGTTGTATTGGAATTATATTTGGTGCATTCACACTAAACTAAATAATGCATTTTACACCCAGATTTGCTATTTTTATACAGTAAAAATCTGGATGTAAAACACATTCTTTAACGTAGTATGAATGCACCAATTGTGTTGCAAGTCACCCTGAGTCTTATTTTTCATGGGAGGGCAGCCTTATGGGAGCTTTTCATGGGAGGGCAGCTGACATCCTTAAATTTAATTCTGACCATGTTTGAATGCATCTGTAAGCTCGGTTTTATCTTGATTTTATCTCCAATGTTTAAATTTTTATATTCTGTGTATTTTTATCTGATTCTATTATGCCATTAAAGGTTTGGTATGGTATGGTAATTATTTGTAACTCAGCAATCTTCTGTTCTAATCTGTTTCTGAAATTCCTTTGCAGTAAAAAAGCTACTTTGAGGTACTCACCTGGGGTAAGGCTGAGCCCAAACTGGCATGTACTGCCTCTAACTGGGCATTGTACAGTAAAGCTTTTAGGTCTGCTCCTGTGAAATACTCAGTTTTTGCTGCCAAATGGTGAAAATTGACATCCTCCGCAAGAGGCAGACAGTGGCTCAGTGCTTTTAAAATTTCAAATCTGGAAGTCTAAATGGAAAAGAATTAAGTTATTAAGATATGGATTTCTTGCCTTTAGGTATGCCGAGAACAAAAATACTCTCTTGTATTTTTCCATTAGGTTCAGCTGATCTAGGGAAAGAGAACTTAGTGAAGCTAAACAAACATGTGACAAGACACAATGAAGTAAAGAACCTTTTCCAAATGGGAAGTTTAATTTGTATTTTAATGTTACAGGGGAAAATGACTGAACCCTCTGATAAGACCCTTTTAAAAATACAGCCATACAGGAAAAAATCTTTGGGGCCTCCAGCCACTTTCAGATAGACATTTAGCCTTACTAACTTACTTAAACTTCATTCCCTCCCACCCAACATGCTGAGTTTAAAATAAAGGAAATGGAAAATATGTCCATAATAATGCCCTACAAGATTTATTCTCAGCACTGGAGTTTTCCTAAGCTTCATTTCTCTGGTATAAAACAATTCTGGAGTGTGAGTATAATAGTAGTAAAAATAAATGCATGCTCATATATGCACTCTGTTTTTGTTTTAATGGTGTGATATTATATTTCAATACTAATCAAATATGATTTACAAAAATGTCAGCTTTGGTTGTTTAGGTCCTAAGCAATTTCAAAATAGTGGGGGGGAAACCCTTTTTTTGTACAGAACTCTCCATTTCTTGATATGGACTTCCGTAATAATAATAAATTCTGAATCATTCTCTTTTTTTCTGCTTTGAACTTGGATCTGATTCAACACAACATAAAACTCCACATTTACGTCTAGGCAGTCTCTCAGTCATACATGGTGGAGAAACAATCAGAAATCACACAGCGATGGGTCTGATCCATTTTGTCTACATTTTTAAAAAGACTTTTCATTCCTGGTTCAGTGTTTTATTTCTTTACCTGATCAGGACATGGGCAATACAGACACTTATCGAGCCGACCAGGCCTCAAAAGAGCTGGATCAATCAAATCCGGACGACTAGTGGCCGCAAGTACATAAACCCCTTAGAAAAAGTAAGAATTTTATTAACACACCAGCTGATTTTTTTCTTCTTCGAAGAGGGAATAACAACTAAATCATTACCTTCTAGGCCTTCTACTCCATCTAACTGAGTCAGCAGCTGATTAACAACTCTGTCAGTTACTCCAGTGTTATCATGACCTCGGCGAGGAGCAAGGGAGTCGAATTCATCAAAGAACAGAATGCAAGGCTTGGCTGCCTGCGCCCTGAATGCAACACAATTCAGATCAAAAGAATGAAGTGAACCTGCCAAGACTGAACATGTGATATCAGCAAGTCTTGCTATTTCACACCTCTCTGACATAACACCACTTGGCCTGGTTTGTTCATGTTAATCTCTAGCTGCAGATCCAAATAGTTATTTTTAGAGCTGATCACGAAAACAATCTATCACAGCACCACAAATCCCTATCAGGAGCCAACCTGTTAAATACATCTCGAACCGCTTGTTCACTTGCTCCAATGTATTTATTAAGGAGTTCTGGTCCCTGTAAAAAACAAAGATGAAATTAACTCTTAACAAATCAAACTGTTTGATTTATATTTATAAAGAAGTAATACAAATCCAAAGGTAATGGGATAGCGTATTGTAACCAAAAGAAGTACCATTTATGCTGCTGCCATAAAATGACATTTTAAACATTACCAACAAATACTTTCTAAAAAAAGGAGAAAATACACAATGGGCCAATGTGGTCTATTATAAATAATTTGATTGTATTCTGGACAGGACACTGGCTCTGGAAGCTTATTCATTTAATCTACGGAAAACATGTTAAGTGAACAGCTAGACAATTTATTACAAAAAAAGTGCAAAGGCCAGTAGGGAAAACTGATGACAAAGTGGATTGCTTCTTCGCCAAACCAATTAGTTTACAAGCATGAGACAGAGACAATTTATTCCAATTGCCATACAAAATTAAGACTAAATATGGGACAACAAATATTTAAACATTTTTCTATGGTTGCTGTAAGAAATCAGTTTGAATTTAAAATTTATCATGTTGAACTTCATTCCTTTGGCCAGTTTAGTCTGATCATAACAGAGATGATCAGACAGAACATACACATGTCTACCATTGACGCCTGTTCAAGTTTACAATGCAGTTTAAATAATCAATGCAGTTTAAATAATTGTTCAGGGTGGTGAGAACCAGAGATGATTGTGAGGAACTCCAAAGGGATCTGTTGAGGCTGGGTGAGTGGGCGTCAACGTGGCAGATGCGTTTCAATGTGGCCAAGTGCAAAGTAATGCACATTGGGGCCAAGAATCCCAGCTACAAATACAAGTTGATGGGGTGTGAACTGGCAGAGACTGACCAAGAGAGAGATCTTGGGGTCATTGTAGATAACTCGCTGAAAATGTCAAGACAGTGTGCGTTTGCAATAAAAAAGGCCAACGCCATGCTGGGAATTATTAGGAAGGGAATTGAAAACAAATCAGCCAGTATCATAATGCCCCTGTATAAATCGATGGTGCGGTCTCATTTGGAGTACTGTGTGCAGTTCTGGTCGCCGCACCTCAAAAAGGATATTATAGCATTGGAGAAAGTCCAGAAAAGGGCAACTAGAATGATTAAAGGGCTGGAACACTTTCCCTATGAAGAAAGGTTGAAACACTTGGGACTCTTTAGCTTGGAGAAACGTCGACTGCGGGGTGACATGATAGAGGTTTACAAGATAATGCATGGGATGGAGAAAGTAGAAAAAGAAGTACTTTTCTCCCTTTCTCACAATACAAGAACTCGTGGGCATTCGATTAAATTGCTGAGCAGACAGGTTAAAACGGATAAAAGGAAGTACTTCTTCACCCAAAGGGTGATTAACATGTGGAATTCACTGCCACAGGAGGTGGTGGCGGCCACAAGCATAGCCACCTTCAAGAGGGGTTTAGATAAAAATATGGAGCAGAGGTCCATCAGTGGCTATTAGCCACAGTGTGTGTGTGTGTGTGTGTGTGTGTGTATATATAAAAAAAAATTGCCACTGTGTGACACAGTGTTGGACTGGATGGGCCATTGGCCTGATCTAACATGGCTTCTCTTATGTTCTTAAATCTGCCAAGAGAATTCTGAAAAAATGTATACTGACCTATATAATGCATTTATTAGCACTTTGTTACTATAACAAACACTGAAAAATCACAATCTGTTACCTTGATGCTGATAAAATTCATTCCACTCTCTCGAGCAACTACTCCTGCTAATAAAGTTTTTCCTGTTCCTGGAGCCCCATATAATAATATGCCTGTTGTGTGTCGTATGGGCAGATTTGCAAATAATTCTGGATACTGAAAACATACAAAGTTATTCTGCTTTCAAACACATATATTTCCTTGATAAAACACAGCACAGAAGTATTCAAACTATTGTTAATCTTTTTGAAAAGTTGTGTTTGTTTACCACATTTATACCCCACCTTTCTCTCCAATGCACAGCCTAAACAGCTTCCTCACCGCCATTTTATTCCCAAAACAATCTTACTGATGTAGGTTAGGCTGAAAATGTGTGACTGGCCCAAGGTCACTCACAAAGCTTCCATGACGCAGTAAGAATTTACACCTGGGTCGCTAAACACTACACAGGGGCTCAGTGTATGCAATTACTGTTGCTAATCAGATGTCTCATCCTACTGATTGCATTGACTTATACTGTGCAATGCACCTTGAATCCCAGTGAGAAAAGGAAGCAAATAAAAACACTTAAGTTGTATCCAGCCAACTGCTGGCAAAATGCACTCAAAGGTGCAGGTTTTTCCCCATGTTCTCCTTTCCCCCTGTAGTCTCTTTGAAACTATAAAGATCAAAGGACTCATGAAGACAAGGAGCCACACATGAAGCTGCCTTATACCGAATCAGATAATCAGTCCATCAAAGTAAATACTGTCTACTCAGACTGGCAATGCCTCTTCAGGGTCTCAGATAGAGGTCTATCACATGACCAACTGCCTGGTCCTTTTAACTGCAGATGCTGGGGACTGAAACTGGGACCTTCTGCATATGAAACAGAAGCTCTTCCACTGAGCCACAGTCCCTCACACAGATTGAAAGACTGAAGTGAGGAGGACGAAATCAGGTAAAACAGTTCCTGCTCCCTCTTCCACCCAGGCAACATGAGGAAAATCCACTACTTTGCCAATGGATATAACCTAGTATCATGACACCTAGTATCACTTGTGGCAGAATTCAGCCTGCAGTGCAGCCAGTCCTTTGTCTCTTCTTTAAAATTAAGTTCTTGATGCTTCTGAGATGTGATTAATGCATGTATATGTAAAGCTATAATTTTATGAGTGTCCCTAAATTCCTTTGGCAACTGGTGTTTATGTACTTTACTGAAGAAAACACGCAAACCGTTGCTAAATAAGGCCAAAGGTCCAAACAAATAACCATATATCAAATATGTAGCAGTTTAATCACCACCATGGGTGCCCTTGCTTCACTTCATGTTGGATGTAACAGGGCTTATGATATGCAGAGACTATTTACCCAATTAGCCTAATGCATGGATTAGTTCCCTACCCCCACTCCCCCAAAATCTTGCATTCATTAGCTCTGCTCTCATCTTTCTCAAATCATGTTTTGTGAATCATCTTGTCTCAGTTTTCCATGGTTGCTCCTGCTTCTTGGTATCACCCATAATCCCTAAGGATGACCTGAGCTGTAGGGGAGGGACAGTGGCTCAGTGGTAGAGCATCTGCTTGGAAAGCAGAAGGTCCCAGGTTCAATCCCTGGCATCTCCAAAAAAAGGGTCCAGGCAAATAGGTATGAAAAACCTCAGCTTAAGACCCTGGAGAGCTGCTGCCAGTCTGAGAAGACAATACTGACTTTGATGGGCCGAGGGTCTGATTTAGTAGAAGGCAGCTTCATATGTTCATATATTAATGTGCTGCTATTGTGTCCCCCCCCCCCCCCAAAAAAAAAAGAATCCTTCAATCCTATATTGAATGAGAGAAAAGGCCCTTGCACATAGCACATTTCCATTTTAAATTAAGCAACTGAAATCTAAGGACCAGAATAAAGGTATAAGAAAAATGTAGTCAGATCTCTACAACTGGCAACCACAACCTTAATAAAAGTAATGGATTATAGTTTCAAAAAGGAACAATACCTTTACAGGTAACTGGATAGTATCTATTAATATCTGCTGGACCTCCTTAAGACCACCAATCCTTTCCCAGCCAAAGTCCTGAGGTTCATGAAGGTTAACATTTCTCAAAGATGCTGGAGTGAAACTTTTTAAGGCTTGTTGGAAGTCTGATGTTGACAGAATCAGATCTGTTAAAATGGATGAGACAGAAAAAAATTACTCCCCCCCCTTTATACACATATGATTCCTAAGTGCCTCCTAAATTAGTCATGCCAATGAAACCCAGTTCAAAGATTAATGGTTTGGTATTACAATTCCATGTCTAAAGCAAAACACACCAATAAATGTAAGAGTCACTGTGTTAGCACAACCAAGGCAGCAATAGACATTTTGCTTCTGAAGGGACTCAGCTAATCTCAAACCATCCTAGACCACAAGATGGCAACTCTCTTGCCATTTGTTCACATGCTTGGTAGTACACAGCATACCTTTGTACGAAACAGTGTGACTGCACAGTAAATTCAATTAATAATGCCTTGGTTACCAAGAATACATTTTACTTTAATTACTTTTTATTTGTAATGTCATTATTTGTAAACATTTTTATGCCAAGCAAAACATTTCCGACCCCATAATATGTCTATATAGTAAAGATAGAGATGCATACTGCTATTTAAATAAGAAGGTCAGCACATGGGCCAAGAACTGACTTGTTGGGTACTTCCCTAAATAATTCCAAACAGTTCTGTCTTGTATCTTTAAACTTCTCAGAGATATTTTCATTTGTTGAATATAAAATACTTGCCTGGTCAAATAAACATCTCACCCAATAATAGCTGTAGTAATGGCTGAATTCCACTGTTGAAGAAAGCTTTATTAGCATAACCCGCAGATCACCTGAATTAGTTCTGCAATAATTACTGTGCCCTCTTATTGCCATGGCAACATGATGCTCCACTTAGCCTTCTATTTAGCCCTCTAATCTTGTTTTACTTAACATGTTAGTTCTTTCTTTGAACCAGGGCTTTTTTGGTAGAAAAGGCCCAGCAGGAACTCATTTGCATATTAGGCCACACCCCCTGACATCACCATTGTTTCACATAGGGCTTTTTGTAGAAAAAGCCCAGCAGGGATTCATTTGCATGTTAAGCCACACCTCCTGATGCCAAGCCAGCTGGAACTGTGTTCCTGCTCAAAAAAAACCCTTGATTTGAACTATTCAAACATTAATAGTTATGAAGTAAAATCAAAACTACAGTACATACCTTCTTTTCTGCATGGTCTTCTACTAGAAACAAATGAATGTATGGCACGATCAACTAACATGGTAAAATCTCTAGCTACAAATCCTTCTGTTTCCTTAGCAATTCGATCAAGATCAAGATCATTCAATCTGTCCAGATTGGAATTAAGTTTATTTCTCATTATGGAATTAAGTATTTCACGTCTTTGGCCCTGGAAACAGAACATACAACAACTTTATCTGCTATCCAACAAAAAAGAACAGAAAAACAAGGAGAAAATAACTATATTTCAAAGCCATTCAAAAAGACTAATTATGAAAAATGGGGTGTGTCATGTTTAAACGAGCGAGTTGATCACAGTAATTTCTTTCCCTGATGTCAGACAAGTGGAACACAGTGTCTGTCCAATTTTCAAACACAATGTGAGGCTCCTATTTTGATAGGCCCTAGGCAGTTAAATCTTTATGCAAACCAGCCAATCACTGCAGTGTTTGGAGAACTTATTTATGCCAACTCTACCTCTCCAGAGCACACATTTGCCATGAGCTTGGCAGAACACTTCATCTCAACTGGAGACCATCCCCTCCCCCACCCCCAGCCTCAGAATGGCCAGTCAGAGACAGAACTCCCTTCTCAGAGTGAAGGCTATAAGGCAGGAATGAGAAAGGACTGATTCTGAAAGAGAAAGAGAGTGTACAAGCATTGTGTAGAGTACATCGGGTATGGGTAAGAAAAGGATATTGAATGTGGAATGTAAGCTTCCATGACCTATGGGAATTGGCTTGCTTGAATGGGACAGAAAGTGAACAGAACAGCCATTGCTGGATTCAAGAGGTGGACTTGACTGCATACTAGTTGTCCACAGAGGCACTTACCAAGAGTTGGAGGCAGCAGGTGGATCTCTTTTTGACCAGAACAGAGAGGTGGCCTATGTCTGAGTTATCCATGAAAGCAACCAGCAAAGCTGTTTGAGACTCTGATTTACAGTTCTTTAATTTGGTTAGTACTGCCATTTGAATCAGTACAAGATGATTTCCCCCCCACCCATTCTCATTAACCATTCTTACTCAAAAATGAAGTCGCACATCCTTATTGCTAAGCACTTCCATAAAAATTTTATTCAGTGACCTCAAATTACTCAGAAAAAAAGATCCAAGCTGCTTAGTCCAAATTATGTTACATTTACCTGATTTGGGGCCTGGATATGTCGGAAACATTGAAATATGTGATTTCCTTGGGCAGAAACTATGGAAGAATGTAGTAATTGTTCAGATGGACTTGTGGCGATCAGTGTAATCAAACTGCGAGTGCAAGTTGCTTCTTTTATCAAATCTTTCAAGACTGGAAGTAAAAAAACAAATGAGCTCAACTTTTAACCATCTATACAATGATGACCACATAAAATAGCCACTGCATCTGTTTTCCTTAAGTCTCACAGAAATGTATCTTTTTCAATGCTTAGTTTGTTTCAGTAAAGTATGTTTCATGTGGTATGACTTGCGTCAATAGTGCAGGTAGAAAACATAATTCTCTTCTACATCTAAAACTAGTTATATACCTTGTAAACCAGAATCTGTAATCTTAATTCTGCAACAAAACCAAAACTCTAACATAAAATAAACACAATTAATTGGATCCAAAAAAACAAAGATGAGTCCCTATTGACAGATGATTTGCCATCTTCCCTTTCCCCACTGCATCCCCTCAGCACAACCATTCTTATAACCACTCCTAAGGATTAGGAAACCTTTGGGATTGGCATGGGTAACTACAGATGGACGGGAGAGTTGGCAAAACAGCAAAAGCTCTTGCAAGATGGGAGCAGATTTCTAACAATTCCCATTTCTCATGCCAATTGCTCTGTACCTTTTCCCACTGTTCCTGAAAGTGTCTCAACCTTCAAGAGTGGCTCTCCCAGACTGCAGTGGAAAGAGAAATGCAGCCAACTTCCACCTTACAAAGTGGAATTATGTTCAAGATTTTTGCTCAAATTATTGTGTATTTATTAATACAGGCCATCGAATTGTGTTGTTTCCTGTGGCAGCTGACAAAACTTGGTTCAACTAAAGTGGAATAGTATTACTGATTTCTACAAGAAAATACAAATCAAGGAACATCAACCATACACAGATAAACTGTATAGATAAGGCAGCAAAATCTGTACAATTGAATCTATAATCTGCAGACTCATTTTATGATAACTACTGTAGAAAAGAGCAAGAATCCAGTAGCACCTTAAAGACAAACAATATTCGTGGTAGGGTGTGAACTTTTGGGAGTTACAGTGACTCATGAAAGCTCATACCCTGCCACAAATTTTGTAAGTTTTTAAGTCTTGCTCTTTATTTATTCAATTTATATCCCACCTACCCTGCAAGTGGGCTCACTGTGGCTTACAATATTGATAAGACAATAAGTAATAATTCATAAAAACCTCAACAATTCCAGTTAAGAAAATTTCTGATGGTAGCTTAACAATTACTAACTATGGCACCTGTTGCAATAATGTCAGGGAGGAAACATTCTCTTAAGAGATCAAAGTCAAAGAGATCAAAGAGATCAAATGCCAAGTTGGTATAGGCAGTGCCCTGAGGCAGGTAAGGCAAACTGAGCAGACTGATCAACCTGAGCAGAGAAGGATAGAGACACTTGGACATCCACCACCTCAGCCAAAGGCCTGGTGGAACAGCTCAGTTTTGCAGCCCTGCAGGGTCCTAATGGGGAGGGACAGTGGCTCAGTGGTAGAGCATCTGCTTGGGAAGCAGAAGGTCCCAGGTTCAATCCCTGGCATCTCCAAAAAAGGGTCCAGGCAAACATGTGTGAAAAAACTCAGCTTGAGACCCTGGAGAGCCGCTGCCAGTCTGAGAAGACAATACTGACTTTGATGGACCAAAGGTCTGATTCAGTATAAGGCAGCTACATATGTTCATATGTTCATAACCAGAAGCATGTTCCAACAGGCAGGAGCCAAGGCTGAAAGGGGGCTGGCCCTGGTTGAGGCAAGATGGGTGTCCTTCAGATCAGGGACTGCTAAACGGTGCTGCTCAAATGAGTGTAAAGCTCTTCAGAGCACATGGGGGGAGAGACAGTCCTGTAGGAATGCTGGCTCCTATCCGCATAGGACCTTGAAGGTTAGTACCATGACCATGCATCTGTTTTGGTACTCAATGCAATTGGTGCAGCACTGGCTGAATGTGCATGCACATAGACATGTCAATCAGCAGCCATGCCACCACAGTTTGTATCAGCCGAAGCTTCCAGGTCAGACTCACAGGTAGGCCCACATAGAGTGAGTTGCATTAGTCTAACCTGGGAATGGTCCTCTCATATGTCACTGTTGTGAGGTCATGGGCAAGAGATAAGGAACCAGTTACCTCACCAGCTATAGATAGTAGAAGTCTGATCTGGCAGCACTAGTGACCTGGGCCTCCATAGAAAGGGAGTCATCCAGAATCATCCCAAGGCTCCTCACTGTTGGGGTTGGCATTAGTGGTACCCCATCAAGGGTTGGGAGTCAGATTCCTAATCCTATCCCCCCATGATTCAGGTACAGATTTTCACAGTCAGGCCAGCTGTCCATCAACAAATACAGCAGGGTTTTGTCCCAGCCCAAACTCCCAAATTAGCTGGGTGAGCAGGTGCATATAGAATAGATATTAAACAGCATTGGGGAGAGGATCACCCCTTGCAGGACACTGCATACCAACAATTAACATGGAAACACCCTCTTCCCCAAGCACCACCCCTCTGTCTCTGACCATGGAAAAAGGAGGACAGCCACTGCAAAGCAGTTCCTCATATCCCTGCATTGGTGATATGGTGGGTCAAAAGATCATAATCAACTGTGTTGAATGCTGCTATTCCAGTAGTAACAGCAGCACTGACCTGCCTTGATCCAGCTGCCTCTGGAGGTTGCCTGTGAGGGCAAGCAGCGCAGCCTCCATCCCGTGTCCAGGGAGGAAGTCAGACTGGAATGGATCCAGGATGGAGGAGTCACTCAGGAATCCCTGAAGCTGCTCAGTAACTGCCCTCTCAACCACCTTGTCCAGGAATTGAAGGTTTGACACTGGGAGTAGTTGTGCTACAGACAGATTAACATGGCTACCCATCTTGATCTATCATACTTATTGTTGATTTAAGCAGCATCTGAAATTTTACACTGATGAACTGTCAGAAGGAAGGCAACAAAAATTATCTAGATTTGGTAGTCAAATGTAAAAATGTTTCATAATAAACATTCATGCAACAGTTGATGAGAAGCAGTTTTAAAAACAAAACAGAGAGGAAACAAGCTGTTACCGTGAGCAAGGCGAGTGCTCTGTACTGCTTCAGGACTGATCTCTTGCTCTGGAGTAAGGGGAATCCCAATGATGTGATCAAGATCATCTAACAGAATAACTGATGGCTGTCGCCAAACTGCCTCCAGAAATGTCTCTTCCAGTTTCTTCCTTATGTTTTCTAATCTTTTCCCTATAGCAAAAAGATACAGTAACCAGTATAGAGATAAAATGATGGGACTTCCAATATGATTTTGCAAGATAATGAGGATAACCTAGGCTTACATGAGGATAACCAATATTATGAGGATAAGTCCAGGGCTTTTTTTGTAGCAGGAACTCCTTTGCATATTAGGCTATACCCCTCTTATGCAGCCAATCCTTCAAGAGTTTACAGGGCCCTTATTACAGGGACTACTGTAAGCTCTTAGGAGGATTGGCTACACCAGGGGTGTGTAGTCTAATATGCAAAGGAGTTCCTGCTACAAAAAAAGCCCTGAGGATAATATTCAGGTTGCACCAAGGAGCCACTACTATCCTATTATGGAATTATTTCTCAGGATTCCCCGTACTTCTTTATCCATAATCCACAGGGAGAGCTGGTACAGCATAGCAGGAAATAGGATGAGGTGCAACTCAGGAAAAAAAAACTAGTTTAACTCTCACTCCTGATATGAATTGATTACTTCACCTTAAGCAAACTCTCTGATCTCTGCCTCAGCTCCTTGGAACAGCAGTTTACAAACTCTTTTCCTTTCTCCTCCCCATAACAGACACCCTGTGTGAGGTAGGTGGGGCTGAGAGCTCTCTCCAAGAACTGCTCTGAAGCATAACAACTCAGAGAGAGTTATGAGAGAGTTATGAATGACCCAAGGTAACTTCAGCAGTTGCATGTGGAAGAGTGGAGAATCAAACTCTGTTCTTCCAGATAGGAGTCTGAGCACTTAACTGCTACACCAAACTGGCTCTCACAAATGTAGGCACAAAATATGAAGTCAGATATTCCCCAATAGGGGAATGGGGAAAGAGAAAAGGCTTTGCTGTTCAAGAAGGAGATCCTTACACAGAGAAAACTCTAACTAATTACATACTCACACAGAGTACAACAGCTTCAAGACTTAAGATGTGAAGATCAGAGCCAGTGTAGTGGGCTGTACAGAGTGCTGTGCTTGAAATGGGACCTCCAAGTTCCCTGCTAATAATAAAATACTTTGTATGCTGACAAGGGCAGCGCAAAGGGCATAAATTGTACTCATACCTCTTAAAGCTTTACAGTCAATTACTTCCACATGAGCATCCAGTCTATCAAAGGCTTCCTTGCAGAGGGCTTTTGCTAAAGTTGACTTGCCACTTCCCTACAAAATAAATGGGGGTGGTAGTAAAGCCTTGTAAAATGAATAAACCATATTTTTCTATGGATTCTTTTTGCTCTGAGAAAAAAAACACTCAAAGGACAAAAACCACCAGGAATTTGTTGCAGACAACTGAGAATTAATAATATAATATAGCCTTGAACCCCTGGAGCAACACTTCAGCAGAGAATTCACCTGACTGAGAAGTGGTCAGGCACTGGATATTTTCATTCAACCAAATTCCGTTATTACGTGTAGCTGCAGGACAACCTACTGTGCCCATTTGTGTGCAGCCAAGTACATTGCACCAGAAAAGCACAGAAGAAGAAGATATTGGATTTATATTCCACCCTCCACTCCAAATTTCAGAATCTCAAAGTGGCTCATAATCTCCTTTATCTTCCTCCCCCACAACAGACACCCTATGAGGTGGGTGGGGCTGAGAGGACTCTCCCAGAAACTGCCCATTCAAGGACAACCTCTGCCAGAGCTATGGCTGACCCAAGGCCATTCCAGAAGGTGCAAGTGGAGGAGTGGGGAACCAAATCCGGTTCTCCCAGACAAGAGTCCACACACCTAACCACTACACCAAACTGGCACTCTGGCCAAGTTCATTGCACCAGAAAAACCAGAAAGAAGAAGATGATATTGGATTTATATCCTGTCCTCCCGCTTTAATTTTCCTCAATATGATCAGATGGTCAATTGCTACAGACAGTAAACTATCCCACAGATGGACTATAGGAAAGAGGGGGAAAACATGTTATATATGCACACTTTAAAAGTTTGTATAAACCACTAAAATGGATTATAGAATATCATTCTACAATGGCAGAAGAAATAAATTGTAAAATTTAATTCTTATTTAACAATTTCATGTAGCAGATGAGAAATGAGTGTTTGGGCATAAATAGAAGAGATTAATTACAGAAACCAGAGTTTCTTAGATGCTTATATGTAGCTAAAAATATTCACCTTTGCTCCAGTGATCAGGATACCACCACTGTGCAGCCCTACAGATATGGTGGCTAGCTTTTGAGAAAGCGGTCGTCCCAAAAGGCTGTGCGATATGTACTTAAACAACGATAATCCTAGTTTATCTACTCCTCTGAAAAACAGGAACAAAAATATAATGCCTTATCTCCTAATAATATAAAATTAAGATGAGCTATTTGATAAAATTATCTTTAACCAGTCCACCAAAAAGTTCTGGAAAGGCACCCAACCAATTCAGTTCTGCCAGTTATAACCTCAACAATTGAGAGAGTTGGGAGGGTGGGGGGGAGCAGAATGTTTTTGGCTTAAACACCTTCTCCAAGATAGAACAATCAGATCTGCAGAGCATGTAATAGCATTGGCTTCTAATCCAATGTTTATACATGTTTTCATGTTTCAATCTTATTATTGAGAAATACACACTGTTGCTTGGCTCATGCTTCCCCCCCCCCCCCCCCCCCCAATTTGGCTCAGTGAAATTAAACAAGTATCTAATTGCTAACAAGAATAACTCTAGCTTCTGGCCAAAAATATTTTCCCCTTTGACTACAGAGTTGCTGACTCTCAGAATGTTTAATTGTGTTGATACTGTGCATGTTTTTTTTTTTAAAAAAAACACCACTTTAATTTTTACAGCTTTATTACTGTCCAGGTCTGTGATACTATCAAAACATCTCACCCTAAGCAGTTCAGACTGAGCCATGGAAGGAGCTGGTCACAAGATGACTGCGCATCACCTCCGCTGGCTGTTAAAATCATAGGATGCTTCATGACCTGCATGAAATAAGTCAACCATTATTCAGAAGCTGAATATGCTTTTGTAAGAGGAAGGCCAAATCCACACCCCCACCCCTTGGAATGGCTGAGGGAAGAAAAAATACAACCCATACACTCTGGTTAAAAATAAATAAAATCAGACTGCTATTATGTACTAAAATTTAGCACTAGATTAGGCTATAAGATAGTTAAAATTGCATGAAAGAAAACCTGTATCTCCAAAAGCACAGGAACACAATGTAATTAACCCTTGGATAGATACATGGATACACTCAGGATAGAAAATAAATTGTTGCGCTACCAAATTTAAGACTGCGTATGAAATACTGCATTGTGTTCACAGTTCCTTGTGTGTCCAACTCCTCTAAGCTCCTCTATGCTTTATTCTTAGTCATTTCTAAACTGAAGAAAACTGAATGAACAGCACACTTAAAGAGTAAGATGGCTAAAACTTCATTTTAAAGGGGAAGTCTCTGCTCCAAATACTTTTAAATCATGAACCCCAAAGATGAAGCTCTGATGGAATTTATATATCAGAATTTTCCCCAACACTTCAAGCTATAAATAAACATAAGGAAAATGAATAAAATTACTGTGCCTAATAAATAAAACAATTTGCTCTGTTTTAGCCAAATGCAATATAATTTAATCAACTGGATACCTTTAATAAATAATATTTACTTGTATATTTGCTTTCTGCAGCAAGCTGGGACTCAGGATGAAAGTATTTTCTTCAGTGTCTGGAGAAGTGATTATACTAAGGACAAAGTCCTCCATGCCTTTCAAAACACAATGGACACATTAACTTGCTTGTGATTTTAGGACTGTGTAATATACACTAAATTAATCAAATATAGAGCAAACAAAGTGTGACAAATGTATATAGATTTTTGAGACAGCAATCATCTACTGATTTGTTGACTAAAGCATTAATTGACAGGCAGGGGTCAAATATGGTAGAAGAGAGTGAATCAGAGAGTAAACTACTTTATGTAGTTTTTAAGTAATATTCTTTAAAAGTAAATCACAAACATTCAAAATCAGGTAGCAACACAGACATAATTACAACTGAGGACAAAATTTTGCTTACTATCTTTAAGAGTTAATTGTATATCAGTTTTGTGTTCTATTATCAAAGGAAGCATGGTGGTACTGAAATCCTCCAGCCATAAATTAAAGGCATTTTTAATGTCATCTTCATGGATATCTTTATTCTAAAAAGAAGAAAGAACAGGGGGACTGTTATCCTAAAAGAGTGTTTTGCTCAAGAACTGTTTGTTCATACACAGGAAATCCAAGAGAAATTGCTAACAGCTGAGACCATTCAGTGTCTGAGGATTCATCCACAATCTCCAAAATATCTAATATTTGACTGTGTTCTTACACAACCCAGTGAGAGACCTTGTTTCAGCCTCCCCCCACCCCCTGCCCCAACATGGTTGAGGAGAGAGAGCCACAAGTGGCAGAGTGAGCAGTGGCAGGCCCAACTTCTTCTGGGAGAGGGCACTCTTGGGCAGCTCTGTGTTGCTCAGTCTCTTTGCAAGTCTGTCAGAGGCTGGAGGCAGCAGAGAGGGCGGATCGTGAAGTCTGGGAACGCATGGCTGCCTAGCACCTTACCTCTGCCAGATACTTTTTTTGAGCTGAATCCCTGGCCAAGCCAGCTTGAACGGTGTTCCTGCTCAAAAAAAGCCCTGTTAAGTTTGCCAACAGGCCTGGAGAAAAGTGTCCCTCCCCTTTAGCATTATGGCATGGAGGTAAAGAACATCAGCTCCAAAATAATATCCCTGTTAACTTCCATTAAAAGGTAGAACATTTTTTTCCAGGCCTGTTTGCAACTATATACATAGAATGAATTTTTAGTTCACCAATTATGCTATTATTGCACTAAAATGTTCCAAGATCAGATAGTGGCAATAGTGTCGAACCAGTCAGACCTATCTAGCATTCTCTATGCTTTTATAGCAATTTTCTAGTTAAAGCAATTTTCTTTAGTTAGAAGAACAAACATAAATTAAAATGAATTCTGAAATAAATAATGCTAAACAATATGAAGTTCCCCAAATATATGCAGACAAAACTGGAAACAACTGAGCAAAACATGAACCTAAGAAAACAAACTCACTAGAGTGCTCTTGGGATACAATTTCAGAGATGTTGGAATTTTTGGGTCTGAATTCAGAGAAGTGAGTCTGACAGCTGTGTGCATTTCTATCTTCAATCTCTTTCTCAAGGCATCTGATATCTAAAATACAAGTAAAAAAAATTAATAAGAGCATAGATCCTTAAGGCTATTTCACAAAAGGCTTCACATTTCACTAAGGTATCCTATCCTAATTGTACTATACTGTACTATACCTTTGTATAATTTAAGAATAACTTTATTTTTTTAAATAAATGATTTTCTAATTAGCATTTGAAAGTGCTTATTTGTGAGTTGTTCCCTAAAAGCAGAATCCTTCTTCATCAGAACAGAATCTACTTGCCAACTGTGATTAAAATGGATAGTCCTGAGGGGACCAGGTTTATGAGTTCTTCTGGACCCAATATGGCTTCCAGAATACCCAAAAAATTATGTTGCCTTAAGTGTCTTTTTGCAGCTTTAGCTGATACTTCAGATGCTGGAACACAGAGACAGGCTACTGAATTAATATCGTGATGAGTTCCAGATCAGATGACTGCAGCAGTCTAAGAAGGGCTGCCATTAATGACCCAAGCCTCCAGTACCAATGGAAGCATCTTCTCCTGTATTAATCTTCCTACGCTGCACATCTTATAATCAGGCCATGCTTAGAAAATCATATTTTGTGGATGAAAGATCAACAGTTGCTCCAAATACACTCCCTACTAGAGTCAGGAACATTTTTGTTCAACTGGGTGCTTCAAATGAGAGTCTGCAATCTGATATCCAAGATCTACTTGTTGCTATTTCAAGTGCTGTTTTTTCTCTTTACGTCACATTTGACTTATGAACAATTTTTAGAAAGCAGTGTACAGTTACAAATTGAACCTTACTTGCAATTTAGTTTTACTGATTCCATACAGAATCACAGCACAGAAGTTTTAATTGTGCAAAAATATGATATCTTTAAGTATAATTTTTACAATTCAAAATTTAAATTCTTAGTTTGTGATCTCAGGTGGACTTCTGTGGAATCAATAAGAAAAGCTTCTGATTTTAAGACACCCTAAACATTATCAATGTGCAATCATGAAATTTAGGTTCCTAACTGATTATTTTTTTAAAACTGAATTCAATTTTTTTCTATAGCTGACTTGGGGGAGCAGTTCCTACTGAAATAAATGGAAATATACTAAAAATAATTAACTGGGGGAAAATGACTGAAAGCCCCAGCCTGATACAAGGGTACTGAACATACTTCTAACCAAGCTCTATTGAAAATATGCCTGTTTCCAAGAAAATGAGGCTAATATTGTGTAAGCTGCTTTTCAGCATTTTACTTAAAATCTTTAAGATATCTAATGATTCTCCCACAAGCTTAAGAACTTGGACTAACCCAAACTCTTCCAACATGCAATCGCTCCATGTTGTTGTTAAACATGATGGCATCCTTTATATTTTCAAATCCATTCCATATTATTTGTACTACAGAGCTCTCGCAAGATGTTTTACTTTCACTGGAACTGACTGGATTTTGGTCTTCTATATTAGTCATCTGTTTTTCTTTCTTTGATGTTATATTTCGTTTTGGTTCTTGATGCCGTTGTCTGGGGGAGAGAAGTTTACTAAGTTTTCCATAGGATACTTTAGTATTGGCTTCTAAAGTAGTGAATTCTAGATTCCATGGGAAAATGTGAACCGTGCTGTGTTTTTGAAAAGCACAAGCAGCCAAAGTACTTCGCACACTGGGGGGCTGAGTCTGGCATACTCTGAAAACAGAATCCATGTGAATCAAGTTTAACAGATTGCCTTTGACAATACTAAGTTCACCAGTTCCATCAGCAGTTTCCTGTTTTTTGTCAAATGTGGAAGAAAAAATGTTCCCTATTAAGTTCCATACATTCGGCAGCACATTTGAATAAAATCCTTTTGTGTTCAGCATATGATGATCTTGGACTCCCATATTTAAATTGGTTTCTTTGGCACACAATTCCTTTGTTTTTTCTCTTTCACCCAATTTGGTTTTAGAAGCATTATCCCCGGAAATGTGACTTTTGGTAGAAGGCAGCATGGTGGAGCTTTCTTCATGCTCACGTACTTTTGGCCGTATGAAAAGCTCCGTTAGAGGTTCAATTCTCCCACAGTGAGAAGCTGGTCTTAGAGTAACTGGAATTAACAGGGGGGAAAAAAACTTTATACATGCTATTTTACAATTGTTCATCTTTAATTAATGTCATAAGAAATGCTTTAGACAGTACTTACCAATTTGGATATAAATACAAGTGTGTTGTTCAACCCAAACTGGGAAGATAGCTTTGGGAAACACTATTCGAATTTGATCAAGAAGACGGTTTTCAAGAGAAGCAGCATGCAGCTCCTATGATAATTTTACATCACGTTAGATAACTTATTTCATATTATACCTGATGTGTTTCATGATAAAAATTGAATGCTTATATACAGAACTCATTTTGAGCCATAACTATGAAACCCTAATGCATTGAAACATAAACTTTGGGAGAATGAGAAGAAAATAATAAGAAGAATAAAACTGTATGTTAAAAGCATCAGGAAATATATTTAATTTAAATTTGTTCATTACCAGTATCTCCCAATCATCTGCTGAAAGAGGTTCAACTTCTACTTGCTGACAGGACAAGACTTGGGAACACACCTCGAGAAATATCTGACAAACAATAAACCTTTATGAAACAGCCACTCACCGAATTGCCAATATTTATATAAACAGCACACCAGGGACTAAACAGATATGTTACTATCTAGACCAGGAAAACAATTACGGTAAGTGATGCACTATTCACAGGCATTTGCATCACAGAGAAGTGTTTGCATCAGAGGGGGGGAGGAGTTTGGACATTTATTACTCTGTTATCACCAACCAATATATTTATCATCAATATACACCCTGATGTTTTCCAGTCATGGAACCTAAGGCAGAATACATCTGGTTTCCAAACATTTTCTATCCAGGCTCTGACCAGACCAATAACTGCTTGGTTTCAGCAAGATTGCTGCACTGTGCCTTCAAAAACTTCTATGGGTCCACCAGTGTTAGCTTTTCCCTCAGGCAAATCAACAAGCCATTTCTAAACATCTCCATATTTTAAAAAGCAGTCAGGTGCAGGATATGGTCAAAGACCAAATGGCTAAAAACAAACCTGGTGTGTACACATTTGCTTGCGCGTGCATTAATCAGTTCCATGAATCACAGACTATCACCTTGATAAAGCAGGGATGACCCATGCACTGAAACAGATTTCAACATAACCATCCTGTTTAGGATTAGGTTTTAAATGCAAAAGAACATGCCACAAAAGGACAAAAGAAGCGGCATTCAGTATTTATGATGGTCTACATTCCTTCCAAACAGATGGTCAGTGCAGTCACTTCTGATTACCCATCACAGATGTTCAGTACTGTCTATACTGAGAGCACTGACCACCTGTTAGTCATTGAGATATCTGCACATGGTTGCACAACCCACAATTCAGGAAAAACATGAAGCCCTTAAGAATAATTTAACCAACACATTTGCCTGGTAAACAAATAAAAATCCATATTCCAAACCTGTTGGCCATCTGTGATGCCAAGCTTCTCTCCTAGTTGTCTGTTTATTTCAACAGTGTTTTCAGCATGCTGACCACAATGTCTGATTTCTATCCAGCCTAAGAAAACAGGCTGATGTCCCCAGGAAGCTTTCACAGCTTGACCCTATTAAACAAACAAACAAAGGTATCATATATCATATCCATATGTATCATCCACAAGATTTTTTTTCCTGGCCAGCCATATGTGAAAAACACACAGGGCTAATCAATCTTATAGGTGTGCTCAGCAGAGAGGGAAGATTTCTGGAAATGTTGAGGTGGGAGGAACAATTTGTGCGTAGGGGCTTGAAATTTGGGGGGAAATTGAAATATATATAGCACTTACCTTTTTATCAAGCCTAGACTTATTTTACTACCTTAACATAAAATGTATCATTTGTAACTCAACTGGTATATAAAATTGCACTCTTAGTAAAGTATTTTTGAGATTTAAAAATATAAGTTACTTAGTTTTCAACAAGAAATGTTACACGATACTTGAGAGAGACAGAAGAAGCTAGATCAACCTTTGCATACTTATCTAAGGGCCAAAGTACACAATACTTTTTAAACAAGAGAACAATCTAAGGCAATAGTGAGCCTCATAAAGTCAGGCCTGTGCTCCACATGACATGCATGAATACTAAAACCAGCTAAAATTGATGTATATAAACAGGGCTTTTTGTGTAGAAAAAGCCCAGCAGGAATTCATTTGCATATTATGCCACACCAAGCAAGCCAGAACTGCATTCCTTCTCAAAAAAAGCCCTGCATGTAAGACTGTGTAAAGTGTTCCATAAACACTGAAAGCTTCAAAACCATGGTCTAGATTTCCCTGGGAAATAGTTATTGTGAAAGTAAATAACATTAAGTCAACACTTCGCCTTTTACAATCAATCCAGCCTTAACCTCAGCTATTTATTTACTCCATTTATACTCAATTTTTCTCCCCAATGGGGACTCAAAGTGTCTTGCAACATTTTTCTCTCATTACAACGACCTGTGAGGTAGGTTAGGCTGACAGTGTAACTGGCTCAATGTCATCTGGCAAATTTCCATGGCAGAGTGAAAATCTGAACCTAGGTCTTCTAGATACGAGTCCATCACTCTAACCACTACATCATACTGGCTCTCAAACAGAGTATGTATATTTTATTTCAGGAAAAATTGCAGAACAGAAGCAAAAATTGTATCACATGAAGGTGGTGTGTTTTTTTTGCCTCGAAGTTGGACATAATTCCACTAACACGATTTCCCAAGAATCCCTAAATAAATGTATTTGCCAAGATGGTGTGGAAGATATTGGTATCCTCCCCTTAAAAAAAAAATCAACTGGAAAGAGAAAGAAAGGAGAATATCATCTCTGATTCAAGGGTCTTCCACTGTCACTAGCTCTCATAATGAAGAATTTTTCTGCCACGGACGCTTCTCACTCCCACTGCTGCAGTGAATGTAGGAACCAAACTCAAAGACTTTTCACTTTCTGCACAGGTCATACAAAGCACACTGGCTCTTTAGTACCTGAAACAGAAAGGCTGTATTCTAAACCCAGTAACTTCAATGGGCTTCACAGGATGTAACCAGGGCTTGAATTAAGCAGGAGCACAGCTCCTGAACCTCCAGGCAGGGTCTGCATGCAGTGCGGAGTTCTGTCCCCGCTGCACACAGATCCAGGGGCATATGCAAATGAGATATGCTACTGAGCTCCTGCACCTTCTTCTACAAAACTACCCCCTGGATGTAACTATACTTAGGACTGCACTGTGAATCAAGCTTCCTTGAATGGAAGCCCTCGTTGTTATAGTAACAACGTTAATATTGGGATGGGGGTAAGATGCTGTCATGAGTTTGGTTCCTACATTCACTGTCGCTAAGGCACTCTGTGGAAGAACAGCACAAAGGAGCGTCGGTGAAAGACCGTCATCTACACTAAGGCTTGAGGAGAGGCTACGATTCCTCAACAGACTGCCCGTTTCTCTGCCAAGGCCCCGGATGATGACACCCCCGCTCCTCTACCTGCTGCAGACGGAGACGGGACGCTAGCGCAGGCGGCAGGTGTAGGAAGCAGTCCCGGGAGCCGCTCAAGGAGACGCTCACTGCAGCTACTCCAGGGCCTCCCACCCCCCACATGGTGGCCGCGGCAGTCTAGGACCATCCAGCGCCCCCGCAACTCGACGCCAGCGCCTCAACCGACCACCTCTTCGCCAGCGGGAACGGTGGGAGTAGGAAAGTCCATCCTCCGGCTACTCCTCGCATTGTCTCTCGCGTCATCGGCCCACCGCGGGCCAATCAGGCAACGCGCCCTTCCTGTTTTCCTTTTCTACCATTGGCTGAAGGGAATCGGCTCTGTGTTGCTTCCCGGCCCGCTTCAGCTTTCGCATCATCGCAGAGCCGCACCACTGAAAGAGCGGCGCTAACTTCCAGCGCGATCTGATTGGCTAACTAGGGACAGCGAGGGGGGTATGCGCGAGGAAGTTGTAAGGGCGGTACGTGGTTGCGCGTGACGAGAAAGATGGCGGCGGCTACTGGGGAGAGCGAAGGGGGTGAAGTCGGCGGAGTCTATCAACACCATGCGCAGCGAGCGGTCTGTGCTTCGCGGGCTAAGTATCGTGAGGGCCGGAGACCTCGCGCTGTGAAGGTAAAGGGGAGGGAGGAGAAGAATTCTGTGTATGCTCCTTCCCTTGTCTTTGGACCTAACGGTGTTGTTCTTTGAGAGCGAAGCCAAACAGGAGTCGTGCAGCGCTTTAAAAGTTAACAGGAGAAGCTTTTTTGTGACTGGGTTCCAGCGAGCCAGACGGGGAATATATTTAAGTATGAGGGTTTGTGGCTTAATAATAGAACGCAACACGCCTTGTACTGAAGCCCGTCCTAGGATTCTAGTGCCGTCCTAGGAGAGAAGCTTTGCGTTTCTAAGTTCATTGACTTCAGTGGATTTAGAGAGGATGTGACTCTATTTACTATTGCATGGTTATTCTTTGGTACCTCCCTTAGAAAGATCAAGGGTAAGGAAGTGTTGTGAAAGCCTGTACTCTGCTCGATAATGTGGAAGTTGCTGACAGTCAGGATAAGGAGTAAAACCAGGGAGAGAAATGCAGGGAATATGCATGGCTTAATGCAAATCTTCTAGCTGTTTAGCTTCAGAATATGAACATATGAACATATGAAGCTGCCTTATACTGAATCAGACCCTTGGTCCATCAAAGTCAGTATTGTCTTCTCAGACTGGCAGCGGCTCTCCAGGGTCTCCGGCTGAGGTTTTCACACCAATTTGCCTGGACCCTTTTTTGGAGATGCCAGGGATTGAACCTGGGACCTTCTGCTTCTCAAGCAGATGCTCTGCCACTGAGCCACTGTCCCTCCCCTGAATTTACATTCAGTTCTTTGTTTATCTTGAAATATGGTTTAAATCCTGCTAGGCTATAAAATTTAATTTATTTACTTAGAGTATGGCCTGAAATATGAAAAATGAGAACGCCATCTTTATTTTCCTGTAGTCAGCCAGCTTTTACACGCCTGAATCTAAGAAAATTCACACAGGAATGAGGCCTTTCATAAATCCCAGCACTACTGGCCAAGTTGTTTTGAGACCAAAACATAACTAACAGTCTCAGTTAACTAGGTCCTTGTGTCAATCCCAGATTTGCTGCCAACTTTGCTTCCTGGTAAGGTAACTTCTACAATATCTTCCGGGAATTTAGGACTGGAAAAGAGGCCAGTATGAATCACATTGACCAGCTCGGGATTACTGAACTAGAGGAAGTGACTATGGTTGCAGTACGTGACCACATGTGGCTCCCAAGATGCTAAGTGAATACAATTGTCTAGTTCAGTAGTGGAATTTTAAAGCCTTACATGGCCTGGGGCCAACATACCTGCAGGACCATCTCTTCCTGTATATGCCCTGGAGGTCGCTTTGTTCGGCCTCCCAAGATAGGTTGACCATCCCCAGCCCAAGAGATGCCTATCTTGCCTCTACCAGGGCCAGATCATTTTCGGTCCTGGCCCCAACCTGGTGGAATCAGCTTCCTATGGAAATCTGATGGCCCTACCTGGATTGTTCCACCAGTTTTTCGGGTGAGGCAGCGGGCATCTATCCATTAGAACGGTTGGCCTCCCCTGCTGTACTATCCTACTATGCTGATTTACTGTACTGCTCGGACTATCCTGTTGTACTGAATGTTGTAATTTGTTTTTATCATGATATTGTGATTTTATTTATGATGTACTCTCTACTCAGCCCCTATGGGGGAATGAGTGGAATAATAATAATAATTTGGACACGACACTTATACCTTAAGATCTAAATGATTAAGTTACGTTAGCAACATTTTTATGAGTTATTTAACACTGAAGTTGCTTGTACTATGTCTCTATAAACTGGTTCCAAGTGGTATAACAATGTATGAGAATCCTTTAACAACCAAGTATTTGGAATTTTAACTGAGACTGATAACAATGTTACAAAATAAGCATTTTTTTCCAGGTATATACTATCAACTTAGAGTCTCGATACTTGTTGATACAAGGTGTTCCAGCCTTGGGTGTAATGAAGGAATTAGTTGAGCTGTTTGCATTATATGGCACCATTGAAGAATATAATCCATTAGATGATTACCCAGCAGAAGAATTTACAGAAGTTTATCTAATCAAGTTTCAAAAGATACAGAGTGCAAGGTATTTATCATTTGTCACTTATGGTGACTTACTTGCATTTTCACCAATATTAATGGTTTAATATTAAACTTTTAAAATTAAAATACTAGTTACTTATTGTACATAAAGTGATTGTCTTAATGTCATAACTGAAGAAGCTGTGAATTAAAAGAAACTGTAGAGAACATTTAATGAGATGTCTACAGCAAATTTGGGTACTGTTTTTATAAATTTGGATATTGCTTCTTTTCTAGGATAGCCAAGAGAAAATTGGATGAGCGGAGTTTCTTTGGTAGTTTATTGCATGTGTGTTATGCCCCAGAATTTGAGACTGTACAGGAGACCAGAGAAAAACTACAAGACCGACGGAAGTATATAGCAAAAGTAACTAATTGCACAGGTTAGTGACCATATATGTATTTTTAAAATTGAAGTTCACTGTCAGTGGCTGATTTATTATTATTTAGTTCCCTTCCACATTATGTACTGCAATCTGATGAGCTACAAAGATAGAGTCAAAAACCATAACCAGTGCCAAAGTTTTGTTAAATGGCTAAAATTTGTTTTTGTAAGAAGAAAATATGTAAAAACAAACCCCATTGCTATCAGTTTCCCCCTTCTTCTGGTTTTGGCCTTGTTTTCTTTATTTGCCTACTCCAGGTGTCCATCACTATCATATTTTTGTGTGGCACCTTTGGTTTCCATAGTAACCAAAATACTGCTAGTGGTTTTGTGTGTGATGTTTTTGTATGGTCAGGTGCTATTCCTACTATATTGAGATTTGTTTAAATACCCCATTATTTTTATTGCTTTTTTAACCATACTGAAGCTTCCACAAGCTTACAGAACCCTAAGTTGTAGCAGTGGCTAAACCTATTGTGTGGGCCACTCCTATGAGGCAGTCAACCATGATGGATATCTAAAGATTAAACCAAACCAGGAAGGCAGCAAATGGCCTGCAGATAGAATAGTGGTTTCCTTATCTTCGGGGGACTCTCCAGTGAATAAATGGTAAGGAAATGATCATCCTTTCTGTCCTCCAGATCTCAGCAGTCCAGTTCAGCAGACTTCAGCCATGGGCTGGAAACCTCAGTGGTCGCAGTGCTCTATCTGCTGATTTATGAGCATCTGTAGAACCACTTTTTTGTGTGTGCACTCTTTTGGAAGCCCTTGCTATTACTGAACTTAAACAACAAGAACACCTTGCCTCCTGCCTTTCTGTTCATGGATGCTGAGGGGAGCCAGCGGTACAGTTAAGCAAGGTCACTCAGTAGTGGAGATTCCTCCGTGACTCTGACCCTGGCTTGTTGTTGTCACTTTCTGACTTGTGATCTGCTGCCGCCATTCTTAGCCATTACACCAGAGAAGTAATAACCTTGCACATGACTCTGATGTCACATGACTTCATATCACTTTTTTGCAGTGGGCTCTATGATCATCATAGAATCATAGAGTTGGAAGAGGCCGTACCAGCCATCTAGTCCAGTCAGTATCTTCTTACCCTTAATTGAAACCCATTATGAGTCCTCTCTTCTACCAACAGGAATAGCTCCATGCCCTCCTCTAGGTGACAGCCCTTCAAATACTTAAGAGAGCAATCATATGCTGAATATTCCTAAGTCCCTCAGCCTTTCCTCATAGGGCTTGGTTTCCAGGCCCCTGATCATCCTTGTCGTACTCCTCTGCATCCCCTCCATTCTGTCCACGTCCTTCTTGAAGTGAAGATTAATTGGTCTTTAGGCTGAAAATGTTAAATATTGGTCTAGCTATATAGGATAACAGACTTGGCTGCACAATTTTGAAGTCTGTTTTTTCTTCACCTCATTCTGAACCCGGAAGTTATCATATGGGTGTTTTTTTATATCACCCTCCCAGTGCTGTATGGGAAAGTTCAGGGAAGTGGTTTGGGGAATAAGCACTTCATGGCACATATTCCTCTAGCTCTGACTTCATCCTTTAATTTTAGATAATTAAAGCAAAGCAAAGCAAAGCAAAGCAAAGCAAATTTTATTTTTATATCCCGCCCTCCCCCACCAGAAGGCGGGCTCAGGGCGGCTCACAGACATGACAAGCATGATTCGGTTAAAATAGACAGCAATGGTTTAAATAATACAATTACATGAATTAATAAAGTTTAAAAATATAAAAATAAGAGAATAGGAGATTAAAAGATATAAAAATATAAAGTAGGTAGAAATAGGTGCTATATTTCTGTCGGTCATAGTTTACATATTGTCATACATCAGTTCCAATTTCAACATAAAGTGGCTAAAATTACGATAGTTAGTCAGTTTGGTCAGGTCCTGTTCCAAATGAGAGCTGAAAAAGATGGGTTTTGCAAGCCCTGCGGAACTGATTCAGATCCCGCAGGGCTCGCACCATCTCTGGGAGTTGGTTCCACCAACGAGGGGCCATTAGTGAAAAGGCTTGCTCCCGGGTTATCTTAAGTCTGGCCTCTTTTGGCCCAGGGATTTGTAGAAGGTTTTGGGAGCTGGATCTTAGTGCTCTCTGGGGAATATATGGGGAGAGGCGGTCCCGTAGGTAGGCAGGTCCTCGGCCATATAGGGCTTTAAAGGTGATAACCAGCACCTTATAGCGAACACGGTAGACAACCGGCAGCCAATGCAGATCCCGCAGCACAGGCTGCACGTGTTCCCATCTAGGTAGTCCCGCTAGCAGCCTGGCCGCCGCATTCTGCACTACCTGGAGTCTCCGCGTTCGACACAAGGGCAGCCCCATGTAGAGGGCATTGCAGTAGTCTAATCTTGAGGTGACCGTTGCGTGGATCACAGTTGCTAGGTCGTCGCGTTCCAAGAAGGGAGCCAACTGCCTCGCCCTTTTAAGATGAAAGAAGGCGGATCTTGCGGTGGCGGCTATCTGGGCCTCCATTGATAGCGAGGATTCCAGTAGCACCCCCAAGCTCTTGACCCTGCGCACTGGTATCAGTGGCGCACCGTCAAAAGCCGGCAGAATGATCTCCCCTTCCGGTCCGTCCCGGCCCACGCAAAGGACCTCAGTCTTCGTTGGATTCAGCTTCAGCCCACTCAGCCTGAGCCAGTCAGCCACGGCCTGTAACGCCCGGTCCAAATTTATAGGGACATCGCCAGTCCGGCCTTCCATCAATAGATAGAGCTGGGTGTCATCAGCGTACTGATGACAACCGAGCCCATACCTCCGCGCAATCTGGGCAAGGGGGCGCATAAAGATGTTAAACAATATCGGGGAGAGAACTGCTCCCTGAGGCACCCCACAGTGCAGAGGGTGTCTCTGAGACAGCTTCCCTCTAACTGCCACCCTTTGTCCCCGATTTTCGAGGAAGGAGGAGAGCCACTGTAAGGCTAGCCCCCGAATTCCTGCGTCGGCGAGGCGGCAGGCCAGCAGCCGGTGGTCGACGATGTCGAACGCCGCCGACAGGTCGAGCAGCAGCAATACTGCCGAGCCACCCCGATCCAGTTGCCGCCGGAGGTCATCTATGAGGGCGACCAAGACTGTTTCCGTCCCATGGCCCGGGCGAAAGCCGGACTGGCATGGGTCCAAGGTGGAAGCGTCCTCCAGAAAGCTCTGCAGCTGCAACGCCACAGCCCTCTCAATAATTTTGCCCAGAAAGGGCAAATTTGAGACCGGCCGATAATGTGCCAATACGGACGGGTCTGATGTAACTTTTTTCAAAAGAGGGCGGACCACTGCCTCTTTCAGGGATGTTGGGAAAACACCCTCCGAAAGGGATCGATTTATGATGTCCCGTATAGGACATTTCAATTCCTCCTGGCAGGCCTTAATTAACCAGGAGGGGCAAGGGTCCAGGTCACAAGTTGTGGGTCGTGCAGTGCCAAGAATTCTGTCGACTTCCTCCAAGCTGAGTGGGTCGAAGCAGTCCAAGGTTAAATCTGAAGACACGCATTGGGCCTCAAGTTCACTTACTGCATCTAAGTTGGCGGGGCAGTCGTGGCGGAGCGATTGGACCTTCTCTGCAAAAAATTTCGCAAAAGCCTCACAGCCTATCTCCAATTCCTTAGCTTTTGGATTGCCCTGTGGCAATGAAGTAAGATTCCGAATTATTCTAAATAATTGGGCTGGGCGCGAATTTGCAGATGCAATCTTGGTCGCGAAGTATGTTTTCTTTGCGGCCTTCATTGCCATCTCATAGGATTTCATAAACTTCCTATAAGATGTTCTAGTCGCTTCGTCGCGAGTACGTCGCCATTGCCTCTCTAGCCGTCTAAGGCCTTGTTTCAGCCGGCGCAATTCCGGGGTATACCACGGAGCCGGCCTAATCCGAGGTCGCAGAGGGCGTCGAGGTGCAATCCCCTCGATGGCCCTAGCGAGCCGGTTATTCCAGGACTCAACCAGGTCATCGAGAGGAATGCCAGAGGGCCAGGGATCCCGCAGAGCCATTTGGAACCGTTCCGGGTCCATCTGGCTCCGCGGGCGAGCCATAATAGGCTCCTCGCCTAAACAGGTTTGGGGAGGCATATCTACATGGGCCTTGAGGGCAAAGTGATCCGACCATGGCACCGCCGTGGCGGTTATATCGCTCACTACAACCCCGGCCGCAAAGACCAAGTCCAACATGTGACCAGCCTGGTGAGTGGGGGTCATAACAAGTTGAGAGAGTCCCAGTGTCGCCATGGAGGACACTAGGTCCGTCGCCTGACTGGAGGACGGGTCATCAGCATGGACGTTGAAGTCACCCAGGATTATCAACCTTGGGTGCTCCAGCGCCCAGCCCGTCGCCGCCTCCAGTAGGGACGGTAAGGCGCTGGCCGGTGCGTTAGGCGTACGGTACACCAGCCAGACCGCCAACCCCTCTCCAGCCTCCCACGCCAGGCCGGCACATTCGATACCCTCAATCTTTGGGGCCGGGAGTGCCCTGAAGGAGTAAGCCTCCCGTATAAATAATGCCACCCCTCCCCCCCGCCCACTAGTCCGTGATTGATGTAGGACTGAGTAACCCGGGGGAGTTGTTTGCGAGAGGGCTACAGTATCATCCTCTCGGGTCCAGGTCTCAGTCACGCAAGCCAGATCCATGTTTTGTTCGAGAAGAAACTCTCGAAGAGTTGAGGTCTTATTGTTGATGGACCTGGCGTTGCACAACACCAATGACGGAGGTGGGTTATTCCATCTAGCCCTACTACCTGTCACCCTTGGGATGGGACGCAGATTGGAAGAAGGCCGAGCACTGTCTTGTCTCTGTCCTCTTCCCTTATAATATCTGCTCCCACCGCTATATCTCCCCCTCCCCAGGAGCACTGGAATCCCTGAGCCTGCCATCTCTCGTTTGGTGGCAGCTGCTATGGTCACCACTATCAGGCTGGAGTCAAAGATGTTTCTGTTTCTTCGTCCCACTAGGTCCTAATATTCCAATTGACCCAAAAATTCAAAGATCTACCTCCCCCAATTTCTTATATATATTTGGTAAATTAACTCCTATAGCAAATTAATTTAGTCCCTCTTGATTAAGCATTTGGGTCCTGCTTTTCTTTTCACTGAATTTTTTTTTATTGTATTAAATTCTATGGTGAACTTTAATACTAATTATTACCCACCTTTTCCATCTGCTATAACATTCATCCACATTTCACCATAGAAAACATTCTTCAATTAATCCGCATACAGTTGATACACCTATACTAACCAAGACTCATTTTCTATTCTGAATCTTATTATCTTTTATCACCCATTAATTACCATTCAGTTCCCCTATTTTATTTTATCCTAATCACCTTAACAATATCAACCTAATTACCTTCATATCTTTCTAGATTAAACTTTCTTCCACTAACTATCTGTTATCACATTTTTTCCCTTTCTGTTTGCCTTCCAAGAAGTCAGCTTCACCTAGATAAAAAAGAAAACCAAATGGCTGCCTCTCATTCTGGAGCCAAGAGAACTCGGCAGGGTGGGAAAAGGACCCTCCTTCCTATTAGAGAGGCTGTTGTAGGGAGGCTCTCCCCTCTCTCCTCCTAACGGCCAGTGTTACAACCCAAACTTATTATGTATATTTCCAGCTATTTTATTTTGCATTTCTAAATATTAAAACTCAAAAACATTGCTAATAATAATGGATCTTGCATTTAAAAAGCCTTGGGGATGGTATACATGATTGAATAGGATCAGAGGGCATACTTTTCCTCTGATCCAAATTAATGGATTGGCCTCCGCTAGATATCTTCTAGTTTCAAAGTGGTCAAAGAGTTTCAAAGTAAAAACATAAAAACTGGTTTTGGAATACTGCTAGTGCCAGTCTTAAAGATTATTTTAATGTAATTCATCTGTATAGCATAAAATTCTTTTTTGTAAAATATAAATTAGGTACTCTAAATGTTTTTACTACTCTATTTTTAAGATCGGTTACAAGTGAAGAAACAGAATTTGAATACATGTTTTAAAAAGACTTTTCAGCCAGATGCTCCTGGATTTCATACATCTGAAAAAGCTACTAATAACTGGAATCTACCTGCGCATATTCATGATCCTGGGCTGTCACCCTGTTGTAAACACTCACTGAACAATGCAGAGTCTGCTTCAGAAGAGTGTTGTCAAAATACATTGCTAGCACCTCAGTGTGCTACAGAGTGTGCTGAAACATCTGAGTACTATGGACAGAGGACACTAATCCCTCAGCGTGTACAACAAGGAATACAGAGTATACCAGCCCATTGCACCCTGCAGAGAGAACTTGTCTGTGACAGTGGACTCAGTAGGTTTATGCCTCGAACAACTCAGCTACAGGAACGAAAAAGAAGACGAGATGAAGGCAACAAATTTGCCCTCATTGGGAAAGACACTGATAATACAGAAATAATTATTGGTCCAAGGCTACCAGAATCACCTAAAATAGACATGGATGATGAATCATTGAACACCTCAGCAAGCTTAATTCGAAATAAACTTAAGGAGGTATGCTACATGCTAAACTAATTTAGTGTCTTCAAAATATGTGGTGGGTAGTTCTTGAATGATACAAACCTGGTTTTTCATAAGAGATAAAACAGTATTTCCTTGGAGGGAAAATGATGTGGTGCAGATTTCTCTTTTGTAGTCAAGTTTAGCATTGGAAAATACCAGAACTCTCTAAAACTGACCATTAGATTTCTAGTGTAGTATTTATTGCTTAAGCTACGGATTGCTAAACAGTCAGAAATGAGTATTTTGAATTAAGTGCAAACACTTTTTGTGAGTAATTAATAGCAGCCTCTCCTGAAATAGAAAATTTAAATTGTACCTGAAGTCTCAGTATAAACTAGTTTCTGTGTGTGTACTTGCCCCCATTACTCAGTATCCTTCTGATTTCAGTGGATATGAATTTTACAGAAATGTGTTGTGGATTGCAATTTTTATAGCCATCACCCTGTAATATTAAACAGCAGATTCCTTGGTATAAAATGTGTGCAGTGCTATTAACAGTGCTCAGCTGTGTGTATTGCAGAAACTATTTGCTCTTTATAATAGATGCTGTGCATTATATAATTATTTAGAAATCTGCTGTAAGTACAGAAATGTACCCTATGATGTAGCTCTCAGATTATTGCTTTTTAATAAGCATCAGTTAAAGGAGAAACAGAATAAATGAAAAGAATTTGGAAAAGAGAACTTATTTCTATTTTATTTATATGAAAAGTATGGAAGACTTGAAATCCGTTCACTTCTCCTGTCCATATTATTCATTTCCTTTTAGCTAAATCCACCTCAGTGAGCTGCATGGTACCAGGTGCCCATCATCAGTTTCCCCACTTACTTGATGTCACCACCTGAAGCTTGTTGTTGCAAAGCTAGCTAGAAAGCAAACAGAATTTGCAGCTATGCAGTGGCACCATAGTTAAAGAGAAGGGATTGTGATCAGAAGATAAAATGAATGTGTGTAGGGTTTTCTGACAAGTTGTTCAGAGGATGCATTGAGATGAGCTGTCTCCACATGGTCCATCTTTTTCGGTTATTTGATCACTATTAGTTTGAAAGATCTACAGTAATGGTAGAATGAAAGGATCCAACATACTAACTTACGACTTTTCTCTCTTTGAACTAGGTTACACTTCCTGTTAAAGTTCCAGAACTGTCTGGGGAGATGTTACTGAGTAGTCCAACAAAGCCAACTGTGAAACAAAGGCGACGAATATAAATACTACTGATAACATCTTCTATGTATTTAAAAGATACTGTTTTGACAGTTCACAAAGCAATGTAGTTTTACAATATTAAAATGCTTTTTGTACCTTTATTTGCCTATTCATTATGCTGTATTTTGTTTCAAATTTTTGTTATCCCATTATTCTTGAAGTGTTTACAAATGCCTTACTTCATTGGAGAACAGGAACATCTAAACATTTCTCATTATCTTTTACTTTTCATAAAGAAGTTTCGTAACACCAAGTGATTTCAAATGTTGGTAGGCCACAGATGACTTGACTTAAAAATGATAGTCCATAATAATTTACATAGTGAATTTTGCAGAGCTACAAATCAGAAGGTTCTTGAAATGCCTGTGCTTCAAATGCCATCCCACACTGTAAAAGAAAACATTAGGTTTGAAAGACATATCTGATGTGTAATGAAAGAATTTTAGTTTTCTACATTGTTTAACTTTGAAGTCTGAAGAATATACACTATCTCAATCTTTCCCTTTTTGTACCCCTCCTTATTTTGAATGAGATCGAAGAAGCTACTTCAGTCTATAGGGACTTCCAGTTGGACTTAAGCAGTAGGTCATCTCCCCCACCCTTTACATCACAGCCTGGTGTGAGATTTTCGTCATTTCCCAAACGTATTAGCCATATGATACTTGAAGAGAGAGCATCTGTATGTTCCCCTTCGGTATGCAGACCTAGTTGTACTCTTCTATGTTATTTTTATATCTTCTGTTGTATTTTGATGTATAGTTCTCTGCTATTTCATTACTAAATGTCATGATTTCTATGGAATCTGAATAGGTTAGGTTTATTCGATTTATATCCCGCCCTCCCCACCAAAGCAGGCTCAGGGCAGCTCACAATTCATAGTGAAACAATAAAATATTTAATGTCACAAATGGACATTAAATGGAGAGGCTGCAGTATTTTTAAATGAGCAGGCTTGATGCCATTGATATATATATATAGATTTATTTAGGCTGAAAAAAGCCATCTTAGCCAATTGAAAGTGGACTATTATTTCAGTGCAGTATAGTTAATAGTGTGATTGGAAATGCCATGAGTAATACATCCTAAAATATTCTGCAAGCAGTGAAATCTTACGTAAGTAAAATCCCATTTAATACAATGAGGCTTACATCTGAGTAAGCATGCATAGGATTGTACTTCATTGCCATATTGTAATAGAGCTGCTATTTCCTGGCTGTAACACAGATTACATATATACCTTCATATCAGGCAAACATGGCCCAAATGCTTCTAAAAGGAGATTTTCATCTCTTACAGCTTTTTCAAAATCCACGTAAGACAGTTTGCCATCGTGGTCATAATCCTACAAAAGGAGAGTAGGCATTCTTAGGCATTTCAGTTGCTACCATAGTGTGCTAGCATGACTGAATAACCAAGTATTTGTTGAGCTAGCTTCCATACTAGCTGTGGAATCCTAGTCTCCCCATTAAGATGCTGCATCTCCACAAGCAAAAGCCTAAAATGGTTCACATAAAACATTACATTCCTGGGCTTAGCTGCTGTGTAGCCCTCATTACAACTTTCTTTACACTTTTAAGCATCTTTTTGATCTGTCATTCTAATGATGCTGTTGCCAATTAGTACAATGAACAGAGGTTATATTTTTAGTTATTCTTGGAGTGACAGAGCTTGATCTTCCTATATATAAAAACTAATCTGTAGATTGTATAATTATAGACAAATCTTCCAATTTAAAATTAAGATTAGATATGAATCAGGAATAGCTATACATCTGAGAAATTTGCCTTGAAATTATGTTGCTTACCATTTTCTTCAAAGTTATTTCTACTAAATCTTTAATTCCTTCATCGGGATCTTCTTCTGATGGTTGTTTCAGAAGGCTGTTCTTCAGCATATGGAACATTTCCTCCCGTGAAATGTATCCATCCCCATTCAGGTCATAGACTTCAAAACAATCTTTTGGAAAGCATAACATATTTAATGTAAAGCATCCATACGAAAAAACACTTTTCAGATAATCAAGTACTACATAGATGTATACCATATGGTAATATATCCATGGACATTTTGTGGGGCTTTTTCTTAAGTTACTGTATACCAGGGTGGTCAAACTGTGGCTCTTTCACACACATTGTGTAGATCTTGAAGCCCCCACCACCCTGTCGGCTGCCTTGGAGAAGGCATTTCTCCATTTAAATTACTTCTCCAAGCCAGCAGCCGCCTTGGAGAATGCATTTAAAGTTGCTTTCTTTCTCTCCTTCCCTCCTCCCTCCCCCATCTATTTGCCTTTCTGCCTCCCTCCCTTCCTATCTAGTGGCACTTAAACATCAGACATTCATGTCTTGCAGCTCTCAAACATCTCACGTTATGTGGTTCTTACATTAAGCAAGTTTGGCCACCCTTGCTGTATACTCATAATTTAATTCTGTGTGTGTGTGAGAGAGACAGAGACATATTTGAACAATCTGACTGTATTCACATGCACCTTTTCCCCCTAGAGCTAGACTTTTACACTCACAGTGAGAACTCTACTTGGTCTTCATTGTTGTGGAACCAACAGTCTTCTATTTAAAAGGTGTGTCTCCACAAACAGGACCCTAAAACTGTTCATTCAAAATATTACATCCCTGTGCCAAACATTCAAAACTGAAGCTGACTTTCGGGGAATAAATATTTAAGGAAACGGCTTCAAAAGAGATTCAGTTCCTAAATAAGAAAAAGCAATGCATCCTGAATTTGGTCTCTGAAGAAATAAACGACAGATACTTTCTAAAGGAAAGAAACATGAAGGAATATTTACTGATTGCATTGAATTTTCTGATGCTTTATCTAAGGAGCATGTATAATAGCTGATGACACCCAGCTCTGAGTCTGTACCTCTATTCACATCTAGTGATGTGGTAGAGGGCTTGAGCTATTGCTTGACAGCTGAGGTTAAATGGATGAGTGGGGCTTGACAAATCCCAGGTGACAGCTTGCCTAGAAATGTCATCCATCGCACCAAAGCAATGTATCATTTTGAATGAAGATGTTTTATGACATAAAAATAAATTTGCATGAAGTTCTTGTTGCAGCTTGCTAACTTAATGTTATCCATTAAATGATGGAGGGTGAATTCATTTCTTAATCAGTTGTCTCCTATATTGGCTCCAATATTCAATTAACTGAAGCTTTTTGAAAGCATTAATGGAGCTACAAGAAATTGGGGAGAAGGTAGGCTAGGGTTAGAGGTTAGCTCTTTATTCTGGTGATGATGACTAAGGTTGTTTATATAACACAACAATATTGTCATAAATTTAATAACATTATGACAAACTGAAGTGTTTTAAGATTAGGCTTCTGCTATATAAATAATTAGAAGATATGGTCATTAAATTACAAAATCCCAAAGGATGAAAAATGACTCTAGTACCTAGAGCCAAAGAAGATTTGTCAAGGCCTGCCTAAGAGTAAATAAACTGAAACTGAACCCTGGCTAGACAAAGTTAGTGCTGGCTGAGAAGGCTGAGGTCTTGAAGGACACGGTGTTCCCCTGTTGATGGGAGTCCAGCTGATCCTTGCTGTCTCCGTTGAGAGCCTAGGGGTTATACTGGATCCAGTATTACTGCTGCAGAAGCAAACTACGTAATTTCTTAGCCTGGAATATGCCCTCCTTCCTTGACTTGGCCTACTGGCTACATGGATCTACGCCATGGTAACATTGATACTTGATTACTGTAATGCACTCTACATGGGTCTGCCCTTTAAGTCTACTCAAAGACTCCAGTTGGTACACAATGATGTGATTTGGTTATTATCAGCTAACAAGAGTATGCATATTTCATCCATTCTGCAGTCACTTTACTACCCGTCAGTTACTGGATTCAGTTCAAGATACTGGCTATCATGTACAAAACCCTTCATGGCCCTAACCCTTCATATCTGCAGGACTGCTTCTACTATGTCCCCCACAACACTCTTCTGAGCAAGGTGTTCTGAGGGTGCTGCCCCACAAAAGGGTAGGATCAGCAATCAGTGGCCCATGTGATTTCTTCGTTGTGGCCCTTATCTTTTGGAATGACCTGCCTGAAGTGATCAGAAAAACTCCCATGCTTCTGTTACTCTGCAAACTACATAAAGCAGAATTGTTCAGGAGGACATTTCCATAAAGGAAAGAGAGCTATTTAATATTAATGGCCCAGGAAGGTGCTACTATAAAGCAAACAGGACTATAAACTATATATCATACGTAGTTTTCTACTCTCACCAGTTTTATATATTTAAGTAACACTAATTTATGGATTCTTTAACATACTATGTCTAATGTACTGTACCTGATCCTCTCGTCTGAAGAAGTGTGCTTTTAGCACACGAAAGCTTATGTTATGGATAAAACTTTGTTGGTCTTAAAGATGCAACTTGACTCCTGCTTTGTTCAACTGCTTCAGACCAACACGGCTGGCCACTTGGATCTATGTCTAATATACTGTGCTTTCAGATTGCTGTAATCTTACTATAGTTTTATCAGATGTCTCACCCTGTTGATTGCATTGATTTAACATTCTGTAATCCACCTTGACTCTTTGAGAAAGGGTGGCTAATAAATAAATAAAATAGTTTTGGTTCTTAAACCATAGAAGGTACTTCCCAGGCTAACTTTCATATTACAAAACATAATTTCAAACAATTGCTTTTCAGTGCATCAGATCACATATCTAGCTGTGACCCATCAGATGTTACCTATGGAAAAAATGGAAGACACACATTTTATTGGTGTCTGCAACAGATAAAACAAGTAACAAAGGATTTCAGTTGTGTTTTTTTAAACCAATGTAGTCCAGTACTTTTCACAATATCATTGTCTTGATTTAACTATTATTCTTTGTTGTAAATTATATTGTAATATACCAATATGTTTTTAATATATTTTATATTGCATTCAAATAAAATAACTACCCTAGATTTAAGACAAGGATAAAACTGCTTGTGCTACAGGAATCTTACATTTCATTTTTTCTTCCAGTGTCCCACGAAGAAATATTGCTAAGCCTTCTACCCATTCTGTTACACTGACACAACTGTCATTGTCTTTGTCAAAAGCACGGAACACTGCAATTAGAAGGAAGCACCTTTATGTATTAAATTAGCTATAATTTTGTCTCTCAAGTGTTGGTCAGCACCATAAAGTTTCACAACTCTGTGTACATTATACGGAGTCAAAGTAAAAATATGTGAACCTTGAATACCTCAGTGCCCAGTTAAAATCTGGACATGTAGTCACACTAATTTAATTATTGATTTGCTAACTTTTTCACTATATTAACATTCTAATTACAAGCACCTCTAGTTGACATCAGGAACATGTCCAGGAAGAAGAATTTTAAGGCCATTCTCACTAGCCAGGTATACAGAAATTCACTAAGAAAACTCCAAATAATTATTTATACACATATCAGAATCTAAGGGACAGTGCCATTACTGATCACCCATTTTCTCATTAGCAGGGCTTTTTTTGTAGCAGATACTCCTTTGCATATTAAGCTACACCCCCCTGATGTAGCCAATCTTCCAAGAGCTTACAGGGCTCTTAGTACAGGGCCTACTGTAAGCGCCAGGAGGATTGGCTACATCGGGTGTGTGGCCTAATATGCAAAGGAGTTCCAGCTTCAAAAAAAAAAAACTCCTGCTCATGAGACGTGTAATTCTTAAACAGCAGGGTCTCCCTCAGGATACATAGCAAACCATAGCTAAAATGAATACTTTCATAAGCAGTTTGTGATATGGCATGAGGTCCTTCTGTTCAGAAAGTGTCAAAACTCATTCTGGGCATGCATAAAATAGCACTTTGCATCCCAACCATAATACTGAAGCAATTCAACATCACTTTGGGAGAACCTGCTGTTGGTAGTCTCAGATCTTCCCACCATTTGCTCTCTCCCAGCAGCCATTTCTGATCCAAGGGAAGTTGATTGCTAGCACTGCAAGACTAGGGTTACCAATCCCCAGGTGGGAGCAGAGGATCCCCTGGTTTGGAGGTCCTCCCCCCCCCCACTTCAGGGTCATCAGAAACTGATTCTTGAAAGTATTGCAATGATATGCTTTGTGAGAGTGGAAGTTGTTGTGAAAAGTGAATAAGCAATTGCTTAGATCAGGGGTGGCCAATGGTAGCTCTCCAGATGTTTTTTGCCTACAACTCCCATCAGCCCAAGCCAGCATGGTCAATGGCTGGGGCTGATGGGAGTTGTAGGCAAAAAACATCTGGAGAGCTACTGTTGGTCACCACTGGCTTAAATAAAGCTTATAGCTAAACAGGGAAAATAGACCGGTTTTGCCTGTCAGCTTTTTTTCCCTTTTGGGAACTAATCTGTGATCTTGGTAAATTACCGTACCCTTGAGGTTGTGACTTACCACTTAATATATTTTGGACAAAAAAATTTTTGGACAATATCTTTATTTTTTGTAGTTGTTTGCTAAGGACTATTCTATCACAGGAGTCAGTGATATATGGTGCCTACGCTTGTTCTCCAGTTCCGCACCCTGTGTGACTCTTTTCTGGTTGCTCAATCCGCAGGTGGGAGCAGCCCCTCCCCCCACTTCAGGGTCATCAGAAAGTGCGGGGGAGGGAAATGTCTGCTGGGCACTCCATTATTCCCTTTGGAGTCCAATTCCCATAGAGTTGATCAGTAGGTATTTGAGGCTCTGGGGGGCTGCCTTTGAGTTAGAGACACCAAATTTTCAGCATAGTATCCAGTGCCTCTCCTTAAAAGACCCTCCAAGTTTCAAAAAGATTGGACCGGAGGGTCCAATTCTATGAGCCTCCAAAAGAAGGTGCCCCTATCCTTCATTGCCAATTAAGGGAAGGTATTTAAAAGGTATGTGGTCCCTTTAAATGTGATGGCTAGAACTCCCCTTGGAGTTCAATCATGCTTGTCACAACCTTGTTCCTGGTTCCACCCCCAATGTCTCTTGGCTCCACTCCCAAAGTCCCCAGATATTTCTTGAATTGGACCTGGCAACCCTATGCAAGACTTGCATGGATCTACAGTTGCATAAATCAGTGAGGAGAGGGCAAAATAATCATTGCCTCTTCCTTTGACAGTGTGCTTCTTCCACCAGAGGAGCTTTGCAGAGAAGAAGCAATTTTTGCCCTCTTCCCCCTTCATCACTGTAGCTCACCAACCTGCATGGCTAGTAGAATTAATTTACTAATGAGTATTTGTAGGTACATATTTTATTCACTTTATTTATAATCCACCTTTTGCATGGAGATATAAAGCCAATTACACAGTGTACGTCAGTGCAGTCAAATATCACAAGACATGCAATGAACAATGCAATAAGATTACAAAAATTAAAACCAATAAAGTAATACATATATTACGAATAATGATATACACAAAAAAACACTAGGATAATGCAGGCTGGCACATGGCCATCTAGCAGTTTTTTTAATCCCCTGAAGATGATCTGTGTTTTCAAATCTGCTGTGAGAGACTCTTTGTAGTGGACATTTTAAATATTTTTTTTTTTAAAAAATCTTTTTTGCCTTACCTCTGTCCATAATCATGTCATCTGTCATTCCAAATGTGACATGTAGGATATTTCGGAATGAATTACGATCCAAGCCTACAACTGCATGCCTTTCACTAGGCTCCACTCCCAAGTTGTTGAAAAGTTTAATGAGACATTCCACTTCAAATTTATTGACTATAAAATGAGGTCAGGAAAATCATTAAAATGAAACAATGTTATGAAGGACCGCGCTGAACTGTTAATGTGTCTTTTTATTTTAATTAATTACTTTAATACATTTATGCCCCTTCCCTCATGATTCAAGAATAAGCACAGTTTCATGTTACAGGTAAATTGAGAAGGAAAATAATTTAAAACAAGCATTCTTAATATTGACATGGCTTTTAACTGCAAACAGATTTGTTCTTTTCTGCTTTAACCAGGAGAGCTGAAAACTCATTGTCATCTTTATCCTATGGTCAACAGGTCTTTCAGTAATGCAATTATTTATTTTTAACCTGTACACACTTGGTTAACTGTTCATTCATGGTCCAAGATCTAGTCTCTCTATGGCTAGTACACTAGTAAAAGTCACTCCTTCAGTAATGTGTTTATTTCCCCCAGCAAGAAGTGTAACTAGTTTTTCTGCTGAAGGTCCCGGCACCTTGGCCAAGTGTGATTGCACATTATCAGTTTTTCTAACATATTTCCAAACAATACTTTCTGTCTTGGCTTTTAAATCAGTTGACTACTCAAAATGAATGAACATAGTACACAACAGAGAGAGCAGCATGTGACAGGCTTGCGAGTTTGGGATCGAACACTTTACCATGAAAAATGGGATGTTAAATCACAGCCCCGTTTTCATCTGTGAACTGTCAGAAGGCCTGTGTAGAATTTAATAGGGATTTTAATTTCTATAACAGTAATTCTATTCACCCATTTAGTGTGTTAGATTAGGACTGGAAAGACCTGGATTTGAATTCCCACCTGCTTTAATGTGGTTGCGGTGACCTTGGGCCAATCACACAGGCTAACCTTCCTCAGGGGACTGCTGTGAAGAGGGGACTGCTGTAAAATGAGGGGACTGCTGTAAAATGAGGAAAGGAGACCCCTGTACTGGAGCTCCTTGGAAGAAGCGGTGGACGGGAGACTGAGAGGCGCTGGAGGGGTGGGAATAGTGGACGGAGCGCAACTGAAATTAACGGGAACGGAACCAGAGAGGTGAGGAAGAAGGAAAGGCTTGCCTTCTACTCACAGTGCTTAGCACTTTTGCACAAGGAGTCAGTCAACTTCTGCAGCTTTTTCCGGTTCATCCTCTCGGCGTCCTCTGCTGCTGCTTCGCCGCCTCTCCGACCAAGCGGCTGCCGTGGCAACAGAACGCACTCCAGCCAGCCCGTCCGTCAAGACAAGAGGGTTGAAGTACAACTTCAGTGGAGAGAGAAGTGAGGGCTGAAGGGCCCTTCACTCACTGCTGCTCTTCCTCATTCATTTGACACCCCCTTGTCCGCACACGAGACCGCAAACTAGCAGCCCCAGCAGGCCTCTAGTCGCCCACTCGAAGCTGCTCTATGTTGGAAAACGCTGCCTGCTGGGCAGGGGGCGGGGGGAGCCGGTGTAGCGAGCGCTTTGCAGGGGGAGTGGCCGGGAAGAAAGGCAGGTCGCTGTGAAGTTCCAGTTACTATGGTGAGCGTAGAATGCCGTAAGAGAGGTGCGGGAGGGTGGGGGTGGGGGGAGGAAGAGAGATGGTTGGAAGACAGAGAGGGGACAATAAAAGAGAAAAGGCTTGGTTTGAAGAACAGAGGAAACGAAAAGACAACTGAGGAGGCTCAACATAGAAGACAAGAAGGCCTGAGAAAGGAGAGAAAATAGAATGTCGTGACTTGGGAAGGGGGAATCATACAGCTGCCAACTGCCTGGGGCGGGGGGGAGCCCCTTAAATATTGATGAGGCGATGCGATTTATCTACAGGTCATGAAAAACTTCAGCTGCTCATATCCCCACCTTAAGCCTGTATTAGAGGAACAGGGCATTTTTCTCCAGATCTGTTGCCACGAAAGTGCTCGATGTCTGTGGGGAAAGTTTTCACACAAACCCATCGAGTCATTCATCACATTTATAACTCACCTTTCTTTCGAGGATACACAGATGGGATCAACTAATTATATCACAGTGCATGCCCCGGAGAGGTTGGTCCAGGATCACGGAGTGATCTTAATGTCCTGACGTAGAGAATTTACCAGATCACCTGGTTGTGGTCCAGCTCTGTAGTATTCACTACATCATCCTGTCAAGGTTTCAGCTTCACTCAGCATGTGTGTATACTGGGCAGATGTGAGTGGTAAGTATTTGTCAGGAGAATAGAAGGGTGACTACGCCTGCTTGCGCCTTGACTTAAGGATTATTTACATATTTTGACTAGTTAATAACAACAAAGAACTAGCTGGTACTTATTTACCCTTTTTCCAACTTCTTTCCTGTTGGCAGGGGGGAAAGCAGGATAAAATATTTTACCTGAATTGCATTTCAAAACAAAACTGAGCTATTTGGGGGAAAATAGGTCAAAAAGGGCACGTATATCCCACTGCCCAGTCTGATGACATCATTCCTCACAAATTTGATGACATCTGATTTATATGGGATTAGGTTGACCATCTAGTAATGGGAGTTAAAAGTCGTTATGTCTTTAAATAACCCCCCTTCCTCCAAGCTCTGAAGCTACCACCAACACCAGGGAAGTTACTGCCATTGCAAACCACTGCTGTACAACAAACTTCCTACCTTCACAGAACCCTTTTCAGACCTGATTTGCTATTAGCTAAGACAGCCAAATGTCTTATAATCCTGCATATGAGATGCTGGGACATAAAACCAAGGCAAGGTACATGCTGGGTGAAATGGAGTCCTGGTCTGATTCCAATTTCCCCGTTACAATTATATAAAATTGTATTGTTCAGAATGAGGTGATAGAATTCTGCACAGTGCCATTTTAGACCACAGGGAGAAGATTCCACTCTTGAATTCTCCTCAGTGACCATTCTTGCAACTTGTTGCCTGAGAAAATCCTGCAAGGTTAGATTTGGGGACTTACTTGGATCCTTATCATGTTCCGGTTCAAATCTCTACAGAGTTCACAATGGTTGCATTGAGCTAGCATGAAGCCATGTACAAAGTAAAGCACAGAGTCCACATTATACTAACCAGGGTGTTAAGGAGAGGCGCTGTCTGATAAAATGGAGTACCCCAGTGCAAATAAAGAGGGTCTCCTGTTAAACAAAATGGAGTCCCACCAAAGACAGGTCAAGACAACACTCCATCTAAAAGAGGGGGAATGGACCCAGTAGAGAGCTTGTTTTGGTTGGCACCTGCAGTCTGTCTCTCAGCAATTTCACCCATTCCCCCTCTAGCACCTCCGCCCAAATGAGATGCATAATAAGATGGGAACTGCGGGTAAGTATAACTCTCACTCTGATCTTCTGTTACTTGCCAATTGTCCCTTCCTCCAGTCTATCACCTCTACCTTACTAAACCCAATCAAATGCATAACTCTAATTGATCCTACCCTTAAAGGTCTTTTGATCCCTTTTCCGAGGGTCAGACAAAAACCCGGTAACAAATTATGCAGTCACTCCAAGCTTATCATCCTAGCTAAAGGTGCAAAGTTTCCCAACATAGCGATCCAAGATAGCCATCTATGAAACATCAAAGCCCCTTTGGTAACTACCGACCCCCATCCGTCGAACCCCTATATAGTGTGGATCAAAAACCCACCTTGATGTGTATTCTGCAGGGCGCCATTTGCAGTCTGTACCACCCGTTACTCCTGTATTTGGGTCTATGGGGTGCGTTACGCTGGCCGTTCACGTTCCTCTCCATGTATTTTTCCATTGAACAGACGTCTCCTCTTCTGGATCAGGTGAATATTACCCGTTTCAACTAACCATAAACTCCTCTATCGATAACCTCTATTTTCTTAGGTTCTTGTTTGATTGTACAAACATAAGTGTGTGTGTATGAATCCTCTTGCTACATACTCTAAGTAAAGCACTATAAAATATACAATTGTTTGGTCTATTCTTGGCTGAAAACCTGAACTCCGTATTATTGAAAGCAAAGATCTTCACTCCTAATTCGGTCTACCAAGTCTCTTAGCTAATTTTCCCATCAAAAATAAGAGATTTAAAAGCATTGTCTGTAACAAGGGAATGTTGTCTGTCACCTTAAATCCAGAGTACACCACAGAAGATGCTCAGTGCTCTCTTGTATTACATAGTTAACAAGCTGTATTTCCAGAAGCACACTACCATTAATGATCTTCTTCTAAAAGAACCCTAGCACATGCCGCAACACAGTTGAGATCTGTAGTGCTCTAGAAATGATGACAGCCCCACTCTAGCACATCCCACGTTTCAGAGGCATTTGGGGGGGCCTTGGGTATTGAATTCAAAATTTCTTAGGATCAGGCAGTATAATCTCACTTAGCAACCAAAGAAAGCAGAAACTGTACACAAAGATAATGGGCAGAACCATGCAACTTGAGCCCCACTCTTGATCTAACAGCATCTATAGGTTCCAGAGGTATCAATTAAACAGACTTTTCATTCTGTGGAGTGTCAGGCTTTCCACAGATCACAACATAACATTTTTCTATTGACCAAATAGCAAACATCTCCCAAACAGAAAGCTAAAAAAGAAAACATTATGCAGTCTCTGGTCAGCTTCACAACATTAGACACAGAGCATGTGTATGCCACAGAGAGGGAACCCTGGCTAGCCCTGTTTCTATGGTATACAGCTGATCATTCACTTTTAAACATTATTTCAGAAGCCGCCGAGAAGGCAATTAAGATTTGGCGGTCTGATCATTAAATCACAAACATTAATCTATTTCCAACATAACAATTTTTTCCCTATTGAAATTATAATATAGTAAAGAAGGGGAGAGGGGTGATAAATGAGAAGGGGGGAAAGGAAGAGAAAGGGAGAAGCAGCATCAAGGAAAAGGGGGGGGGAAGCAGCATCTTAGCTTTGTTTTCCCAGTAAGAGCTTCAAAGTCTCCCTTCTGATGTTTCCATGTTTTTCCATTCTGAGAAACTTCACATGTCCAAACAGGAAAATATAACACAGAGGAAAATAAATAAATCTTGTCTTTCTGATGAGCAGTCTGGTGAAACTGAGTTTTATTAATCCCCAATGCTTCATGTCACAGCCAAAATAATTAATGCTTCAAATGTCTTCTATCAAAGATTAAAAAAATTAAGAAGAGCAAAAGAAAAATTGAAAACCAATTATATATTCTGCAGAGTAAAAAAATCAAAACAAAAAAGAAGAGATTATACAGAGCACAAAGCACTCAACAGCCACCGACCCTATTAAATATTTGGGAATAAATGTGACTGGGCAAAAGTGATCATTTAAAAAAATAACTATCAGAAAATTTGGAAACTGATTCAAGCAGATTTATTAACATGGAAAAAAACTAAAAACCTCATGTCTGGGAAGAATTAAAACTAATGAATTGCCAAAACGAATTTTTTTGATCTAAATGTTATCCATATACATAGAAGAAAGAATATTGGGGAAAGTGGCACAGATAGATAGCCAAGTTTATATGGAATGGCAAAAAACCAAGAATGAATAAATAAATAAATAAGCTTCAAAATATTACAAGATAACAAAAAGAGTTTTAGCAATCCCAAACATAAAATTATATTACCATATAGCAGGTCTGGTCTGGATTGTCTATTGGATTAGAAACCCAAGTCAAAGAATAGTAAAATTAGAAATAGCAGATCTTGATGAAGGCCTACACAATTACTTATGGATTAAGAAATTAACTAAAAGATCATAACACAAGGAATAAGACATATAATCAGAGATGAACTTTTAAGAATATGATTTACATCCAAGATTTAATTGAGCCCCTCAAACTCTTTGCTTATGTCCCCAATAGAAGCTTATTAGGATAGGAATATGAGAAGTAAAAATGAATTTAAACTTATGGCATGATGATAAACACTCAAGGGAAATCAAGTGTTGGCAAGATATAGAGAGAAAGGTATGAACATTCAATGGCTGATATATTATCAATTATTCTCAAGACTAAAGGAGATAATGAAGGTGGAGTTCTAAGAGATGTGACCAAATTTGAGCAGCTGATTACAAAACAGAGCATTCACTACAATGGAGATATATATATGATTTTACTCCAGTTAGAAATGAAAGATGAGTGAAAAAATATGATTGTGGATACAAAACTTAAAGAACAGGGATCTATGCAAAGTGGGAATGGCCATGGGAAAAAGATATCAAATTAGTACAAAATGTTTTTCAAAGGATACATAGCTCCAAGGATATTGAGAAAACACAAAAGAAAACTAAGAAAATGCTTGAAATGTTAAGACATCAATGAAATGTTAAGACATCACCTTCTTACATATGCAGTGGACTTGTAAAAAAGCAAAGAGATACTGGAAAGAAATACAACAAAAATGCAGAATATATTAAAGTTCAAATTCCCAACAGAAGCCAATAATATGCTATTAGGTGTTCTGCCTAACAAATTACCAAATTTTAGAAGAGCTATTCAAATACATGGTGACAGCAGTTAGAACTATTTATGCAGCAAAATGGAAACTAGATGACTGTTCATGTTTAGAAGAATGGGAAAATAAACTTGCTGAATATGCAGCAATGGCAAAATTAACAACCTATTTGAGAAACATTATTACAAAATTTGAAGATGGAGTGTGTGATGTGTATTATGCTGGCAGAAGAAACTTAAGGTGAGAAAACATATAAATATACAGGGCTTTTTTGTAGCAGGAACTCCTTAGCATATTAGGCCACACATGCCTGATGCAGCCAGTCGTTCTGCAGCTTACAGTGGGCCCTGTTCTGTAAGCTCTTGGAGGATTGGCTATATCAGGGGTATGTGGCCTAATATGCAAAGGAGTTGCTGCTATAAAAAAGCCCTGCAAATATATAGTAATGAAATAGAAGTAGAGTTAAAATCTGTTCCAAATGTAATATCCTGAATATAAATAGGTTCTCTATATGATATATATAATACTTTCTTTTACACCGTGATATACTACTTATCTATTAAAAGGTCTAATTATGTTGAATACGTAGCAATGATGAAACCAGTGTACTCAAAATAGATTAGCTATGAAATTTGAAAGTTAAAACATAGATGAATACAACTGTACCCCAACAGATATAAGAATGATTGTATACTTTAAAAATCATAATGAAGGGGAGGGGATGAAAGGGAAATTATTATCTGTCCTATACATTATATACCACATGATTATCTTTGACAAATGTAATTATGTTGTATAACCCATTTTTTCTTTTCCCCTTTTCTTTTCTGTACCATTTTTCTCAAATAAATAAATAAATAATTGGACTGTCTGTCAGTCTCAAGCACACACAAAATCCAGAAAGAAAAGACATTTTAAAAACATTTTCTTTACTGAGTGTCTGCCAGTAATTTTATATTCCAAGACGTAGTTGCATAACAGGTCTGCCACTGAACTTGTGAAGAATAAAATCAGCTTCAATATGAAGCTGTTTGATATCAAACCCCCCAGCGTTTTACATGCTAAATATTTTCAGCAAGTATGCATTTTAAACATAGTCATGAATGCAATAGAAACCATAACATCTATAATAATGCTGCACATGGAACATAATTATCAGGGAGAAAACAAACAACCCACTGGTTACAACTGTATTTCTCTATTCATTAATTTAAAAATGGTACAAAATCATGCAGAATATTAATTCTAAATACCTTAATTACAACACAAGGAATAAAGGTTTGCCAAAAAAGTTCAGTCACCAATACTTCAAATGATAGTAATGCATATTACTAGCACAGTGTTCTTGTAGTTCAATGGTAAACCCCTCCCCCTCACTTTTTGGATGTCAGCTATGCATTGGTGTTTTTGCTAAGCCCAGCAGCATATGCTATAGATCCAAAATAAACTAACAAAGCCAAGCCAGATTTGAGCTACACTTGTTATTCATGTGCCTGCACTGTTAATATATAAAGCAGGGAAGTAGGATGCAGGTGTGACTATATATTTTAAGAATAAAAGGAGGAATAAGAAGTTCAACTATTCCCCCAACTCACCTCCCTACACTCTACTGCTGCAGGCACTTTTCTCCCAGGGCTAGGAGGAAGCAACAATGCATGAGTGAAATAAGGCAGCAGAGTTCCCCTCACCCATGCAGCCTTTTGGCATAACTGCTAGCCCATCCTGCCTCCCTTTCAGTGGGGAAGACATGTTAACACATAAAATGGTTGTCTCTGCCCATATAGCCTATCTGCACAGTTGCTCATGTGCAACTCCCCTTTATTTTGGCAGGGCTTGCATAGGAAACATTCCCAGTGGATTCTGTGTGATATTCAAAGAGAAACAACCTGCTGACAAACCCCCTTGCAAGCATAGCTACAGAATCAGCAAATACTGCTGTTCTTTGTCCAAGTCAACAATTTCTGCTAATCCAAAGGAGCATGAACTTGCCCCAAAATCAAATGCAAAATTACACATATCTATGAAAGTAACATACATGTGTTACAGGCATGTACCAATTTCAAAATGCATCCGTAGCAATGAATTGTCAAAAAAAATTGTTATGATGTGTTCATCTTTAAAGAGGAATTTCATAAAAATTTCTCCATAATGAACAAACTGAATATTCAATCACTATCCTGATAAAAACAAACACCCAAAGCAGCTTTTTGATCATCCTGGGCATAGCAGCGCCACTGCGTATATTGTCCACAAAGTCTGTTCCTTTTACAACAGATGGAGCTGTTCTATGTTCACAATTGTTTTTGATGGGAGAACTGGTTCCTTTATTACACAGTAGAAGAACCCCTAACGTAAAAGCTACATGTGTGCAACAGAGCACAGGCAAAAACCTTTTAGCATCAACCCAACTCCACAGTGCTGCTGAATAATTTAAACCATGTGTAGGACTTACTGAAGAACATTTAACACCAGTTATGAGAGAGAGAGAGAGAGAGAGAGGAAAAGAGGTACTATGTGTTTTAAGCATCAGGCAACGACAATGGCTACTTCCAGCTCCATGGCACTGGGCAAGCTGAAAGTCTAGAATATTGTTAAAACACAGGAGAGCTCATGCAGTTTGGTAAAGTCATCATTGTTTTCACAGTTGCCGTTTTCTCTAGTCTCATTGCACTTTCAATTTTTAAGGGGGGAAAGTCTCAACTGAAGTTATTCCAAATAAGAAGTTGAGCAAGCTTTTTTTACTTCCTTTTGCCATGCTTCTTGTGCTTCTTTCGCTTTTTTGATTTATCCTTTGAAAAAAAAAATTAATGAGTATATGTTTAACTCACTCAGTCCATGACCGAGTATGCATATTTTCAAAGCAATTTCAAAATTACACTAACGCCATCCAAGCAAATTAATAATAATAATAATAATACCATTGAACAACAAAGGCGGGTAGGATGAAGACATGCAGAGGCCCCACATCCTTATCAAAATAATGTAATTTAGGATTTCCCCCCATATTTAGAAGCCTTGCATAATCTGGGGCCCTAAGATGTAGCTTACTTAGCTTGTGTATAAGTCTAGCTCTGCAGAGGCATTTGCTGAGCAGCTCTTCTAGATGCCTGAAGCCTTAAATGCAGCCCTGGAACACTGGATAGCAAAACCAGGAAAGAATGTTTCTCCAAGATACAGGAGAGCCAGTTTGAAAAATGGTGCCAGACATGGTTGGTGACCCTATATTAAGTGGTCTAATTTGATGGGAGATTAGTTCTACAAAGACCTGCCTAGCTCCCAGCCACTGCTCATAGGATAAGCAGCAGGAAAAGAAATAATCCTTCTTCCTTTCTTCTTTCCAAACGAATTATGCTCTGGCTTTCAGTTGCCCTGTGGCAACAGAAGGAAAGGGAAGGCTACTCTTGTCCTGCTACTAGCCAGAAGGACAGTGGCTGCTGGGTTACTGCAATACTATTCACTTCCAGTAAGAGAATATTAGCCTGATCCTAGCAGGATTTAAATGTCAGCTAACAAACTACACTGTGGTGTTGAGCTCCCATCTCTTCTCTGCTTTATTTGCAGCTAGCCCCTTATTATATGCCTAACACCAAGATTCAAGATTTATTGTTTATGTACTGTAAATTTAGTTATGGACAAAAGCTCTGTGTACTGAATTCTAATTGTTTTGCCGGAAAAGAAAGCTGCAAATACAATTCATATATAAATAAAAGTAAAATATTCTTACTGCTCTACTGATAACTGAACACAAAGTCTGCATTATCTATCTATTTAGTACACTTTTATCCTGCTCTGCCAGGCATGTGTATCAGCACATATTTATGTTCATCTGAAGTTTAAGACAAGTACTTTCCAAAGGTTCTTGGTTAAGAAAAATGCTCACATTTTTCTCTTTTTCTTCATTATTTTTCTTCTTTTTTATTGGTACCTAGGGGTGGGGTAGAATAGAAGAACAAAGCAATTTTTCAAACATGCTGACATGTAGAATTTAGATAATGAAAGCAGATATCAACAACAGCACCAATAGTAGACAGTAACTGTGTGGAGAAGTGCCTTCCATTCTCAAATGCACTGTACAATAATGTTCAGTTCTTCAGGAGAAGCTGGATAAGCAATTTCTTTGGTACAATTTTCACAGGAACTCTTTCCTGATTTATGCTCCCCTGAGGCAGCTGTTTCTGTATTGAAAATGTTAGCGCATTATTCTATTAATTATTTTATTGCAATGATTGATGGACCCATTTTTAATGTTGTAGAAATGCTTAAAATCAATTTTAAATAATTGTGTCCTGTAGCTCCCCAGTACTGCAGATGCTAATGAACAGGGTTTTTTAATATGCTTAATATGTTCCTACTACCTTGGGACTGATGTAATGTGAGTACCAACCTCCTCTACATGGTCAGATTCTGAAGCAGACTCTGATGATGACAGGCCATCCCCACACTCCGTCTTTATCCTTTTCCGAACAAGGGTTTTGCTGTCCTGCACAAAAAGAGCACCAGATTTTATTTACTAACAATAAACAGAAATCTTAAACTCCTTTTAAAAAATTTCAATATGAACTGAATTAGAAACTGAAGCTGAAAACAAGAAGCACGTCCAAGCAATATTTATGCCTGCTGTAGCTATGATTGTATTCCTGATGATAAATTTTGTGGATGAGTGAATTAAGAGGACAAATGCATTTAGCTTATTTCAATGAAAAACAATAGGAAATTGTTCAGCAAGTGTAAGGGAAATGAAATAAGGACAGACCCTGGAAACAAAGATGTTAATGGATTATATGCTGAGAGGATATATAAATTAAATATATATACAAAATTAATATCCCACCTTTCTACCCCATCATAGCTCAAGGGGTTATATACAACATCTAGCACAACTCTACCCAAAATAAAATATGTTTATAAACTAGTCATTAGCAGCTAACTTATCCTCTTATCCTCTCATGGGATATTAGCAACCACATTCTTGTTTTCTGAAAGATTAATGCATGCAGCTGCTTGAGAAAGAACAAGGATATAATTAGCCTGGTATATTTGTTGCAGACAGTTATTTTCCTTGCAAGAACCAACAGATCTGAAAACTGGTTTAAATATAGGTTATATCATCATTTGCTTTCAGCTAAATGCAGCAACTGAAAGTTATTCTAAGGCATACATCTTAACTACCAATCACTTCTTGGCTGCTTGTCTACCAGCTTTGCTTGTTACAGCTAGCTGAACTTCTGTTATTTGCCTAGCTGAACTTCTGTTATTATTATTATTTATGATTTTATTGGATTTATAAATCACCCAGTCCCTGCTACCGCAGGGCTCTGGGCAATGTTCAAAAACATTAAAAACAATTGCCAATAAAACAAAGAGCAAAACAGAAATGCATTATGAAAACAGATGGAGGATACTAATACATTCATGTGTCAGCAATCAGAATCTTGGCAAACTCTGCAGCTCCTGCTAACATAGTGAAAGGTACTTTACTAGGGAATGCCTCTAAAAGAACCCAAGGACAGAAAGGGAAACAGTATGAAAAGAGATGAATGGGAGAGCAGTAGGGAAAAGACAGTATAGGAGGTGAACTGAGGAAAGGGAACTTGAGGGAAGAATATATAGAGGAGAGAGAGAGAGAAACTTGGGGTGTTTGAAACAGAACCACTGGAAATGGAGCTGGTGGCAGGCACAGGGGCAAGTACCTCTGGTATTTTCACACAGAGTGATAGGTACAAGCATAAAATGGCTGCCACGGGAGGCAGAGCAACTACAAAATGCCAGGAACCAAGGTCATACATAACTCTAACCTTTCAGGAAGCTGCTCTGTTTAACAGAATTCCTTTCAAAATGAAAATACTGTTTAAAATATTTTCTTCAATCCTCACAAACTAATGCAGTGAAGATCATCGTGCTGTGGTGACAATAGTTACTGAAAAAATCTGCACAACCAATCAGATCTCTAGTGGCCAACCAGAAGTTTTGCAGGGCAAAACCTCCACCTGGCCCCGTGTGCTTTCTAAAAACACTTTGCAGGTGCTAGGAAATGTGTCAGCAAGTGCCATAATGCTAAAAGGCATCATACTGAAGACAACTGTGCTAAAGACTGGGAAGAAGGTAGGAAGGAAATGTGACTTAGAAGAAGAGTTGATTTCATACCCCGCCCTTCTTTACCCAAAGGAGTCTCAGAGCATTTTACAATCACCTTCCCTCCCTCCCTCCACAACAGATGCCTTGTGAGGTAAGTGGAGCTGAGAAAGCTCTGAGAGAACTGTGCCTGACCCAGCAGACTCGTGTGGAGGAGTGGGAAATCAAACCCAGTTCTCTAGATTAGGATTTGTCACTCGTAACCACTACACCAAACTGGCTCTCTGCCTCAGAGGTAGATGGAAAGAACTGCACCAGAGGAAGTGATGAGTTGTGTGAGTATGCATAGTAAAAAAAAAGGGGGAAATTGTGGATCTGGGAGTAATTTAATCCAGCACTTATGAACATGTCTATGTGCTGTTGGCAGGCAGGGACCAGTCAGGCAAGTAAGCTAAAGAGGCCATATAGGAGGGACTGGTGATGAAAGCAGCACATGATTTTGAAATCAGCCATAATTTTGTCAACAAAGTTACTATTTCAAACCAGATCCATATCACAGATCTGAATTTAACTTGGCACGATCTGACAATCCACAGAAGCAATTCAATGAAGAGGCCAAGCAGCAGACTTTGTAACCAGCTCAGCATCAAGGAGCTCCCACTGACATCCATAGTTCAGAAGATGTTTGAAATAATCCTAGACTTGCCAGTCCCCAGGTCCCAATAGGGGATCCCCAGGTTTTGTAGGCTCCTCCCCACTGCCAGCCAGCTAGCCAGCAGTGGAAAGCCCCACCCCAAAAGCCACCATGTGCCTTTAAACCTCGGCAGGCTTAAAAGATGCTTGCAACTGTTTGTGTTTTGGCATGTGTGTGTGCCTTTACATATCAGCATCAGGAAAGCAGGAGGTGGGGTGAGTAAGCAGTCACTAGTATGTGAAGCTGTGAGAAAGGCAGATAGCAGAGTCCCCCTGTTTTGCATTCGTTTCAGAAGTCATTTCTCTAGTAAAATGGATAGGAAAGAGTTAGCTAGAACCAGATTATGGGATGGAGGAAAACTCCACCCCCTAGGCTGCTCTCCTTTCCTGTTCCTGTCTGCAGAATCTGGTTGAAATACAACAGCTGGTTATATTCAGCAACTCCTGTGAGTAAATTGCCCCAGTGAGATCACAAAAGTGATCACAACTGTGTTTATTTTGGCTGCTTTATTTATTTGTGTGTGTCCCTTAAAAAAGTCATGCTTGGAAATACTTCCAAAGCTTGACAAGGGGACTTGTGGAGGTATGACAGATTTCACTTTCATTTAGTGGAAGTGGCACTGCCAGGGTAGGCAAAAAAAAAGATGAGGAAATGAAGACTGTATCCAGGGGAACTGCACTGCTGTGTATTTATTTATTTAGGGAATGGGAAAGTTTTCTGGCTCCACCCACAAAGTCCCCAGATATTTCCTGAGTTGGGCCTGGCAACCCTACTTTTGTAACACTAAAAGAAACACTTCTGAAAATAGAGATATTAATTTGAAAAATGCTAGGAATTGAGTATTTGGAACCTTTGATAGATTAAAAACAAACACAAGTATATAAAATTGTTACCTTTTCTCTTTCACGCTCTTCCTTTGACCGTTTATTTTTTAAGCTGTCCTGAATAAAAGGTTAGGTAGTTATTGTTTAAAATAATATAAAATGGCTGACAAATCCCTCCTCCCCTTCCCTAGTTTACTTTGCTGAGGCAACCAGTGACTCCTTCATGAGGACCTCTTTATGCCTTTCAAAGAACTTGCGCTGAAAGGTCTCCATATGTTCTCAGCAGAAAATTACACCTTCCCATGCCATTCAACCACTCTTGAGCTTCTCCACCCCAAATTTTTCATTTGCCTCAGGGAGACTTCCTTCGCCTTTTGCCTCTCTCTCTTAGCCCGTCTCTCTTCCCAAGAAACAGAAGCAGGTATGTGCCAAAGCAGTATGAGTAACCCAGTGAAAGGGTCAGTTCTGCCAGGCTAAGCCCACAGTATAAATCCAAGATATAAAACAAGTTCTACTGCATCTCTGAAAAATTCCAAGGTGACTTAATAGATGATTACACCATACCTTGCTATCCGATTCAGAATCTGAACCAGAGCTTTCAGACGACTTTCGTGAGGAGTGATACTTCTTCTTTCTTCTCTTTTTTCTTTGTTTCTTATCCTGACCACAAATGAGAAAGCAGTCTGCATTTAATTCACACTGAATTGGTATCTAGTATTCAGTTTAAAACATAAGCATGAACTTGAAGACCAGCAATTAGAATGGCTGCATCATACAAATCCCTTAGATCAAAGCTGCCTTTCTCCAGTAATGCTGTATTGGACAAATAGAGCATTACTTTATAATGGCAGCATCAATCTATCATACACTGTTTTCTAATGCTTCCCTCACAGATTAAACTCAAATAGCCAAGAGGCTGTTTTAGAATTTGTAATGAGGAAATTTGCATAATCTCCAATACCATTAAATAAGTATTATTAAATGGAAATGCAAAAATGAAATGTAACAATTACAAATAAAATGATATTAAAAATTACATTCAATACAAATAAAAAATACTGTTTTGACTAACTTTAAACAGCCACTCAAACCAAAAGTAATAGTGGAATTACTTTGGATTTGGAGCCAAACCTTCAGATCCTAGTGAAAAAAGCTGGGAATTCAGAGCTGTTGATTAAAAAACCCAAAAGCCCTCTGGTGGTCTGTAGAGAGGAGAAATGGTCACCATAGGAACAAAGGCAGGAAAAATTGATATCCTGTGGGTGGGACTGTGAAAATCCACTTTCCCACCTACACAGCCATCCAGGATTTGCTGTGATCTTTCCTTATATTTCACAACATTGCAGGTTTAGGAAAGGTCAGAGGGAAGCTGGGGAAACCTCAGGAGGTGCATAAATGCAGTATCAAACCAGTAGCCAAAAATCCATGTGAATATGGCCTTTTCTGCAAAGCAGCAGTGGGGAGGGGGAATGTACAGTGGAGCAGGAGGTGCTTATAATTCTTCCGCCTGCAATTCCTCCCTACAATTCACTAGCAGCTTTACATCCATATTTCTGTCACAAACACAGATCTAGAACCTCAACTGGGGGGAAAGCGGTGTGGGGAGAAAGTTAAGCGCACACACCCTTCACTGCTTGCGAGCTGTCCACTTCCAACACTGCTTTGCAGAGAAGCCACCATCACTGGCAAGCCACTGGTAATGTAGGCCTTGTCATCTTTAAAATATCAAATGCTAAATACTCAATCATGCAAGAACGGTTTGGACTGTCCAGGCTTCCTAACATCAATACAAGTAGAGAGTCCTGGCCAGCTCCCAGACAACTCCTCCAGAAATCCAGTCATCTCAAATCGATGAGAAGCCTGGAGTAGGCAATTTCACTTCTCCCAACAGAAACTGTTCATTTTTTGTGTAAAGATTTAAAAAAGGTAACGGTAGTCCCCTGTGCAAGCACCAAGTCGTTTCCGACTCTGGGATGCTGCTGCTTTCACAATGTTTTCATGGCAGACTTTTTACAGGGTGGTTTGTCATTGCCTTCCCCAGTCATCTACACTTTCTCCCCAACAAGCTGGGTACTCATTTTACCGACCTCGGAAGGATGGAAGGCTGAGTCAACCTTGAGCCGGCTACCTGAACCCAGCTTCCGCTGGGATCGAACTCAGGTTGAAGACTTACTTCAGCATAAGCTGCTCTCCATTTAAAAATCGCAAATGCTGTTCTAAATCACACAGAAAAAACATCTTTTGTACTCTGATGCTTAAAACAGGGGTCCTAATCCATGGGTTCCCAGTTCATGATCACAAGGGGGCTTTTCACTGACTTTCTTGTGTTCTAGCTCTCCTTTTCCTGTCTCTGATGGGAGAATATTTAAAACTGTTTGATGTGTTATCAAGCATTGGGGAGGGGGGGCAGGAAAGACACAGCAAAGACTTTGGCAAACTAAGTAAAATACCCAGCTGTCCTTATGAGGATCAACACATCTAATTTCAAGTAATTGGTTGGGATCCAACCACCATCGGTGAACTACTGTACAAGCATTGGGGACTTTTCAACCTCCCCTTTCTAACCACAGCTTAGTTTAGGAGACTCTGGAGAGTGGCACTGCACAAAATACAAAGCACTACCACTTTAAAAGAACAGACAGCTGCCCCCTTGAATACAGAATGCAATTTAGGATGTTGGTCTGAAACACTGCTACTTTTCAAACACATCAAAACTTCAACATGCAAGGAAGTCTGGCACAAGTCCATGAAAGGTACACAAAACAGCTAAATCTGCAGGAACAGCACTCTTACCTCATCTTCGAAATCAGAAGAACTACTGGAAGAATCAGAACTTGATGAGGAAGAGGAAGATGGAGACAACTTGACCAAATACAACAAAAAGTAAATTTGTGAGATGCAGAATTGGTATACACACTCCAAGAAGGAAAAAACAGATTCCTACATTAATAAAAACTACATTACACTTCAAAAAAAAGTCTAGGAGATTAAAATTAAAGCTGCATCAGCAAGATTTTTAGCCAGCATAAACTGTTTTTAGAACAAGATATTAAAAATATCTTCTTGAAAAGTTAACTACTTCTCTAAGCTTCAATTAAAAAAACCACTGAAATCTTTGCTCACCCTACTGGATTTTTTCTTCTCCTTCTTCTTTTTCTATAAAAGTGAACAATTGACCAATTAGTTATGCATGTACCATCAATGAAGGTGCTATCTTTTAACATATGTTCTATATTTTATTGCACTGATTAACTACAGCTCTCACAACAGGCAAATCCAGCTCCCATTGTCCTTGAGTGAATACGCTAAAGGCATTTACCTCTTTCTTTCGCGAAGTACTCTCGCTTCCACTTAACAATTTCTCCCTATGTCTTTCCAATTCTTTTTTCCAGTTCTGAAAAGCATTGAAAGGAATAATGAATCATTCTCAAAATAACCTTTAATGATCTCCAAAGCAACATTCATAAGAGAGACATTACATTTAGGCAATTCATAACCCCCTCCCCCCTGTTTTGGGGGCTACATACAGAGAGCCACATTTTATTTGTTGATGTTTCTCACACAGAGGAAGTATCCTATTTGTCCCTGTAACAAGCCTGTAGAAGCAACCACTGTAAGAAAGCAATTGTAAGCAGGTCTACCCCATCCTATTCAGCAGGGCTTACTCCAAGGAGTTTGTAGGGTTGCTGCCATAGCCACAAGGAAATTCTTTTAATTAATCGGGACTTCAAAATGAAGTGGTTAGTGATAGTGACAGAATGAGAAATTAACAACATAATCCTAAGTAGAGTTACATCCTTATATATCCAATTGACTAATAAAAGGGCAAATCTTCTTAGCATATAAGCCATAGAGGCATCATAGCCATTTTAAACCACAGAGGTGAAAATTCCCCAAATTCCCATGTGCATGACACTCTCCTCCAAGAAAGCATTCTCAAAACTGTGTTTTTCATGTCAGTAAAAGCTAACCTTGTTTGAAATATCCATCACATGTCTTTGCTCAAAAACAGAGATCACTGCATTGGTCCTTAACAAGATTAAAAAGTAATTTAATATCTTTTATTAAGACCCTCCAAAGTAAAACACAGTATCCCATGGGAGCACCAAGAGTCCAGTATTTCTTGTTTCTTCTGGACATGAGGGCAGGAAGTTTGGTTTAACTATCAGGACAGATGTGTCCCTGTTTGGACATACTGTCAAGGAAAACATACATGGTAATCAACATGTACTCAGACAAAGCATACAAAAGAAAAATCACTACGAATTAGCTTCTGTTTGGTAGAGTAGGGATTGCCATTGTTTACCCCAATGTTGGGTATTCCTTTTGACATTCCAATGAAAGAAATGAGAGCCTGGATCCACAGACACAGAGGGGCCATTTTCACCAATTCCCCCTTCCCATAACAGACCTCTGATCCTCCCAGTTGGGTCCCTTCCCACACAAAAGTAGTACTTTAGACTGCAATAGGAGGAGGGAAGCAAGAAATCTACGCTCCACAAACAGAAATTCTTCTGTCCATGAAACTTGAGAGCAGGATTCAAGCTTCCTTAGGACACCTTGGCTCAAGGGTGAGTACCTGTGATCCCCTCTGTGTTTCCTTCTCTTGGTTCCTCCCTTCTCTCTGGCACGAACTGCTTGTTTTGCAGGAAGTGACCAAATCTCAATAGGCATTATGAGTTAGCAGTGCTATTGCTTCAGCTGACAATAACTTGTCAGAGTGACTTTAAATGCATTCAAAAGGAACCTCCAGAATTGGATTTTAACACGACCCCTTCCTGTACAGGCCTCATGTTTCAGACAGAAGCCTGCAAAATGGAGGCCCAGCAAACAATAAGCAGCTATTTCTGAAAATAATGACACTCAATAACAATGACAGATAAGCAAGGCAGGGAAGACAAGCAATATTTTCTGCTGTAGCTTCAAAACAACTGCAGCAAAAGAATTAACAGATGGCTGGGAAAGGGTAACCATAAAATTAATTCCATTATGCTAATGATGGCAGAAAGGAAAGATGTACTGAAACAACAAACCTCATTCATCTTTTCTTCAAATTCTGCTAGGGCCTTGGAGCCCTTCTTCTTCTTCTCCAGTTGTTCTTTCACTTCTTCCCTTTAATTAAAACAAGCACTCATTTACACAAATCTCCAGGGTAACTAGCTGCACACTCCAGAAGTCTGACATTTAGATACGTATATGAGAAAGTTACAGTTCACCATGTTTACTTGGAACATATCCCACAATTCCTTTGGGACTTTGGGGAGCCAGATCCAACCAGATGCTCCACTGATGAAAAATAGGAAAGGAAGGGGTCACCTTTGGCCACCGAAAAGACCATGTTGGAGTTATGGGGATCCATAACTAGGTGTACATTATTGTCATCAACCACAAGCTTATTTTTATAGATGATCCCCCCTGCTAGTCCAAGGCATTTACATATAAACAAAAACCTTCTTAGTCACCAGAATCACAATAATTTGATCCAGATTCACTCTGCATATTTCTGTGAATGAGACAGAAGTCTCTACACTGCAGAAGAACATTGCAGAGTATATTTGGAACATGGCTAATTTTGTAAGAAGGGGCAAACGTTATCCTCCCCCTACATACCACGTTGGTCTTGGTCTATTCAAGTAGTCTTGTATGGTAGGTCCTGATGATGGAGCAGGCCCTCGTGATCGAGCCATTGCTATGGGATTCATATAAGCCTGAAATGATGAGAAAGCAAGAAAAAATTTAAGTGGAGTAATTCACCTCTTAAAAACAGAAAGCCTTCTTCATTTTTTAAAAAAGAAAAAGGCCTTTGCAGGCAACTTGCCAAACCACAGAAGACATCAACTGATAAACTGAAAACATCTGGGGGGGGGGGAGAGGGGGCTGTTATCCTGACACACTGGAAGTCTCTTTCAATAACTCCTGTAGGCTCTTCTACAACTCTATTACCCATCCCCTACATCTAGGAATAAAGATCAGATGAAAACTCAGTTGTGCACAATGGGAAAATATATCTTCCCTTGTAAACCTGCTGCATACCAGAGATGGCACAGGTGAGGGCTTCTTAATTCTTCTCTTCCCTAAAACCTCTCCTCCTCATCTGGGATGAGCAGCTGATTTTGAGTGGGGAAGGATGAAAAAGTTAAGCAGCTTTTCTCCCTATTTCAGTTTGCCTTCTCCTGAATTGGGTTTTTGAATCTATGAAGCTGCCACTGACTGAGTTAGATCACTGGTCTATCAAAGCCGAGATTGTCTTCTCTGACCAGCAGTAGTTCTCCAGAGTCTCGTGTCTTTCACATCATCCATTACCAACTAAAAGGGTCAGAAAATACTGGAGACTTAACTGGGACCAGTGTTCCCTCTAAGCTGAGTTAGCGTGAGCTAGTTCACAGATTTTCAGCCTCCAGCTCACACATTTTTGACCTAGCTCAGTAAAAATTACCCTAGAGTACAATAATTTATGCAGTAGCTCACAACTTCAATGCCAGTAGCTCACAAACTAGAGTTTTTGCTCACAAGACTCTGCAGCTTAGAGGGAACATTGACTGGGACCTGCATATAAAGCAAATGCTCTACAGCTGATCTACGTCCTCATTTTCTTAAGTGGCTGTTAAGCTTTTGTTACAACTGTGTACGATATTTGGCAAAAACCTTATGAACAAATGCATCTTTGGAAATATTTAATTTAATTCACGTGTCAAGGAAGGTGGTCTGGTTGTAGCTTGCTGTGAAGTTTCTCAGTAGCAATGTAATGCACAAGAATAAGTGTAGTCTTACGATTTTATTTTTTCCCCTGCCCACATTTTTTATACCTTTACAACACTGAACCCCTATTTTGTACTGATATGGCATATATATATTACTCTTTTAACATGCCCAACTCAGAACCCTTACAAACACTGCACTGACCTCTGCTAATCCAAGTGGCAAACTAAGGAGTAAGTCTGAAATAGACAGCATTACAAAACAACACCTTTTTGGGGAGTTTCTCCCTCCCTACGTGAGCCTACTTTTTTTCTAAGGATCAAACCAGCCCAGAGGATGATGCTGTTTGGAAATATATTGATCAAACAAACATGAGTTTTGCTTGCAGACAGTGACTACCTCATACCAATTTAGGCTGCCTTTGCCCCCCCCCCCTCAAGCATAATACCATAAGAAGGATTCATTGCCACCTATATCTATTCACACAACTACATTTCAATATCAGATCTCAGTGGGTCTACCATCATTTGACAGGGGATGGGGGCAGGGGAGAAGAGGTTATTTTGAAGAGAGTCTCTTCCTGATGATGCACAACACAAAACAAGAAATGAGAACACTTCCAGGCTGTGCTAAGGGCAACAAATGCTTCAAGATGAATCCTATGCAATTTGATGGAATACTGTCTTTGCCAGAACAGCTATAAATACTAGTAATGCTTGCTCATGTTGAAGTGATTTAGCAAAGGCACTAGCAGAACCTTCTGGGATGTAGCAAATAAATACAGATTTGAAATACAAATCAGCAGAATTCTCAGGCAGCTTTTTCATTATCCTCCAATGCATCTTCTACTCCACAACCAAACGAAAATCAGCACTGCTCTCCCAAACAGGACATTTCTCAATTCTCACTCCCAAAAGAACATTCAAACAAGAAAACACCTGTACTAGACAGAGCATCCTCAGTCGAGCATTCTGCTGCATACCGAGGTCAACCAGATGTCTTTGGGTAGTTCACCAGCAGCCCTTCCTCCCCACTAGTATTCAGGGAAGATACTGCTTCTTACCGCGGGGGTTCCTTTCAGTTATCCTGGCTACCTCCCCTCCCCGTTACTTTTTGAGAGACTAACCCGGCAAGGCCAGAGTTACTACTCGCCACTTGATAGGAAGGAACAAGGAACACTTCTGATCGACGTCCTTAATCAAAAAGCAACCCCCACATCTGAATTTCCCAGCCTGCTTCAAGCTCTCCAACCGAGAAGAGAAGATTTGCAGTCTGTATGACAGACAAAGCCTGCGTCCCCTCCCCCCGGCGACCGCCCGACTCTGCAAGCCCTCCTTAGCTCCTGGGTTCTGGATCCCTCCCCCTCCCCCCCGCTCAGCCGGGCCCTGCCTCGAAGGGTCTTGCGCCCCCTCTCCCCAAGCAGGCCTCCGGGACCGCGCGCGGCCTAGCTCACTCACCACCCGGTTGTCCCTTTTCCCCATGGCGTGCAAAAAACCCGGCACCCACTCGGTTCCAACCACACCGGCCTAGCTGGAGCCCCTTCTCGGCTACCCGTCAAGTTTTAACACCGAACACTACCGAGCATGCTCAGTGGGACGCCAGGATGCGCAGTCGCAGCAAAGGAAGCCCTCTGTCTTCCCCCCTCCCTCTCTTGCCCTCCCTTGAGATCTCACGTTTCACGTACCGGATTGGAAACGTGGACAGGAGGATCAGTGTACGTTGAGGGTCAGTACTCGTAGTAGAAGTAAAGAAAAGCGGGGGTGGGGAGGAGAAAGTGCAGCAGTGTTGCATGACTCCAGACCAGCCAATTGCATCTGCCTATTTGCTGCCAAAAAGCCTGATTGTGGAAACTTTTTGAGGTCGCCCCACCATTGCAGATCCGAGACTGAGGGTTTGTAGCGGGAAGAAGTGTGTCCATCCCCTTGAGTTCCGGACTGCAGTCTCTTCATTTTCCCCTGCCTGAAGGAGCTTTGCATGGAGATACATTATCGTTACTAATATGGGAAATAACTTGGTTGCCAGTTTTGGGTTGGGAAAGGCCTGGAGATTTGGGGGTGAAGCCTAGAGAAGGTGGAGTTGAGGTAGGCGAGGGACCTCAGTCGTTTTCTGTCAGGGAACTGGGGTCTGTAGTCTGTACATCACTTGGAATCTCCAGGCTCCTCCTGGAGGTTGGCAACCTTACTTGGGGTGCCAGGAAGGGGGTGGGAGTGGGGGAACCAGGGTATCCCTCCCAAGGGATTTCCCTTGCTTGTATGTGCCTAAGCATGATGCTGCGTGCTCAGTGCAGTGATTTGTGTGGCAGCATCCCTTATTTATGTCCTCTCGGCAGCTCTAGTCTGTTAGCTTCTGTCTGCATTTCCACTGCATGGAAGGATCCATTCACACTAGAGAAGATTTTAAACATGTCCTACCCTGTCTGAGTTATATTTAGTAGATAGAGTGCCAACACTACAACCCAGGAGACCCAGGTTCGAATCCTCACTCCTTTCAGTGTAATCTACCTTGCATGTATCTGATGAAGTGTGCGTGTACATAAGAACATAACAGAATCAGGCCAATGGTCCATCCAGTACCTCCTTTTATCTGTTCTAACCTGACTGCACTTTGTTGGTCTTAAATGTGCCACTGGACTCAAATTTTGTTCAGAGTTGTTGTGAGAAATGCTCCAAGCTGGTTTGAATCTCCATTGAGAAAAACAGAATATTAATAAATGAATGCAAATGCATGCATTAGGGGGTTGCAGATCTGGTTGCTCATAGGACTGCTCTTAAAAGACTTCTCCTCTTTTAAGTGGTTTCCAGACTGCGAAATAGTTGCTCACACTACGGGGTGCATCTGACCAGATGGCATGTTTGCATCTACCAAACATAATCCAAAATAACCATTTCTGGTAATAAAAATGGTAACTGATTACTTCAAAACTTAAGAGAGCCAGCTTGGTGTAGTTGTTAAGTGAGCAGACTCTTATCTAGGAGAACCGGATTTGCTTCCCCTCTCCATCACATGTACCTGCTGATGTGACCGTGGGTCAGCCACAAGTTCTCTCAGAGCTGTTCTGCTCAAGAGCAGTTATGGGAGAGCTCTCTCAGCCCCACCTACCTCACAGGGTGTCTGTTGTAGGGAGGGGAAGGGAAAGGAGATTGTTTTCACCTGCTGCTCTGAGACTCCTTCAGGTAGTAAAGGGTGGGGCATAAAGCCAATCTCCTCCTTTTCCTCCTTCTGTCACATATTTAGAAACCTATTTTTTTATATGGCTGGTGGTCATGACCAGTGTCCCCTCTAACCTGTGGAGTCTTGTGAGCAAAAATGCTACTTTGTGAGCTACTGTCATTAAAGTTGTGAGCTACTGCATGAATTTGTTTGCTCTGGGGCCACTTTTCCTGAGCTAATACAAAAATATGTGAGGTGGAGGCTAAGAAACAGTAAACTAGCTCAGACTAACTCAGCTTAGAGGGAACACTGGTCATGACCAAGGTCTTCTCTAATTTAGGTGAATATGACTGACAGGTAGAAATGTCAGATGAACAAGAGTTATGTTCATCAGATTATCTGGCTGTGTCTTTAATTTCCAGAACACACAAAGCCAATAGCTATAAAAGGCATAGGTGCAAAAATGTGACCATCTTGTCCATAGCAAGCCTTTTGTAGAAGCATATATTCAAGATTACCTTTTATAGATTAGTATAACATAATTAGGGTGGTGCAGTCCAATCAAGCTAGCTAAAAAGGCATAAAAGAATTTCCCACTAATGGGTAATGTGGTATTTCTAATATGTGTTAATGATGATTAGTAAATCAGGGTTACAAGGCATGACCTTGTGTAGGTAGCACAGTACATGAAAGAGGAGGAGGAGGATTGGATTTATACCCCACCCTTCACTTCAGAGTGGTTTACAATCTCCTTTCCCTTCCTCTTCCCACAACAGACACCCTGTGGGGTAGGTGGGGCTGAGATAGCTCTGAGAGGACTGCTCTTGAGAGAACAGCTCTGAGAGAACTTGTGGCTGACCCAAGGTCACACCAGCAGCTGGCTCTGATATGGCACTGATACATGGTGGTGGTGGAGAGTGCTGTCAATCTGCAGTTGACTTATGGCAACTCAGTAGGGTTTTCAAAGCAACAGATGTTAAGAAATGGTTTGCCATTGCCTGCCTCTGTGTAGCAACCCTGGCCTTTCAGTAGCTCTAGTCTGTTAGCTTCCATCTGCCTTTTCAGTATATCGCACTGCATGGAAGGATCCATTTAGACTAGAGAAGATTTTAAGCGTACTGTAGGGTCAGCATCCATGTCCTGCCTTGACTCTGAGTTATATTTAGTAATAATGTATAATAGTCCATTTACATCAGGTTTAGGCCTCCCTTGGCACATGATCAAAAAGCAAGGCACAAGATTGTTTTGCTTGGCACCCAGGACCAGATCAGGCAATCAAGGCATGGGCAGCAGTGCAGGAGAAGACAACTGGCATGGCTCCCAGGACAGCACAGTCATTAGCTGAGTCCAAGACAAATCCCCAAGATGATAGCAGTACTGCTGGAGCTTGGCATATGCCAAATAGTCTGGCTAAGACTCTGGCCAAGAGCCAGTTTGATGTAGTGGTTAAGTGCAGGGACTCTAATCTGGGAGAACTGGGTTTGATTCCCAACTCCTCTACATGCACCTGCTGAGTGACCTTGGATCAGTCACAGTCCCTGATGTAGCCATGCCTCCCTGATGTAGCCATTCCTCCTGGAGCTTACAATAGGCCCTGTAAGCTCTTGGATTGGCTACATTAGGGTGTGTGTGGCCTAATATGCAAAGGAGTTTCTGCTACAAAAAAAGCCCGGCTATATAATTATATGTGTAAATAGAGGGAGCACAAAGTGAGTTGTTCATCCTGTATGTGCACATATTATTGTCTGAAATGAGGATTCACAAAATGTCGCTGGAGAAAAATGCAAGTGACCCCAGAGAGAAGATGTGAGAGCTTTCAAAGAGTTTTAATGGTATGTATGAGAGGGGCCGTGGCTCCAGTAATACAGTACATCCTTTGCATGCAGGAGGTCCCGTATTTAATTGTTGTCATTTCCAGATAAAGAATCTCAGGTGACAGGTGTGGGAAAAGACCTTTTCCTAAGACCCTGGAAAGCTGCTGGTGGTCTAAGCAAACATTGAAGTACTCATCTAATGCAAGTTAGTTTAATACAGTCCTATATTAAAAAAGCATAATTCTTTGGTTCTTCCTGTATTTCCACACATCTGTGACTTCCTTATGAATTAGGAGACAATGTGGGAAACAAATTATATACATGTGTGTTTACCTGTTTACATTGAATGCCTAAGATTGAGTGTTGCTTGGCAATCCCAGGTGAATTTTGTGAATGAAAGAAAAATAGACTATTTCCCCACTTTTCAGTCTTGCATATGCAAGCACACAATTAACAAGTTAGTTCTAAGATATGAAAGTACTTTCCAGAAAGCTTCCTGAGCAAAAATATAGCAGAATATGCATTCTGACAAATAAGAAAATGAACAAATGTAGAATATGTTTTTACAAATGTAAATAATGCCATAAGGACTACACAGTAGCTCAAAGTGACATGAAAAGATACACAAGGACTCCATACTGTCAAATTTAAGTATTTAATATGCTTTACTTGCTGTGTTTGCATTTATTGTTGCATTTTGAGAGGGACAGCCTCTCCTATAAAAGTGAAGCAAACATTGAAAAGACTGCCTGATATATACAAAGAAACTTCTTTATTCATTTCAAACTTTGTTGTATAACTGGGCAATAAAACAAAAAAACCCTGACGGAAATATCATGATACTGATTTCTCATACTGAGTCCTTGTCATTTAACAATAAATACAAACAGAAAAGCATCCAGTTCCAAGCCTGTACTTTATATAACGACACATCTGAGAATTTAGTCTCTTCTCCACCCAATCCACAATCTACTTCAACTGGAGGCCTCCAATTTTGACAAATTATACTAATAATGTCATCCTAAACAGAATTGCACCTTCTAAGCCCACTGAAGGGCGGCAGTGTAAAAATACCTTTTCATCTAGTTTCCTTCTAAGGCACATGTGGGAATGATTGTAATGTAGTTCAGAGTGTGCTGGCATCCAGTTTTAAAGATGGACTGAGAGATATTGTAGGGAAGATGAGTTTATTGCAACTTTTATACTTTTTCTCACTGTGAACAGACATTGTCTATTTGAAGTCCATAGACTTGCATGTGTTATTTCCAAAGAGCTGCATACTTCCCCTGCTAGGCTGCTGAGACAGCACCCTCTTCTACACTAGCTACAGGAGATGGCTGCAGTTTACACAGTCAGGTGAGCTTCACTTTGGTCTTGTAATCACAAATCTGCTGGTGGTCCTTAAAAATATATTCTGGTCACTTGGGAAGCTTCTCTGTGCTTGTTTAGCTCTACTATAGCTTATAGAGCTCTCAGTGCCTCTGTAGAGTTACATCCTTCTCTGCCCATTTAAGTCAATGTATTTAGAAGGGTGCCTCTCTGCATAAGGCAGCACTGCAAATAGGCTTGAAACTCATCCATTAGGTTTAACTGTGGCTTGTGGATTGCACTGCCTAAATGTCAGTTTACATTATTTTCTCATGCTGTTCATCCATTACATAAACTGGTCATTATGAAAGCCAAGCAATATGATATATGTGCATGTTCTGGGGGGGAAATCTCCCCAAGTATGCTTTGACACATTTCACTGGTCTAAATAACTTTGTTTCATCATTAACATCTAACCTAGCCAGGGAAGAAACTCCAGAATATACTGGTACTATATCGCATCCTAGATTTCTTAAGAAAATAAACCAGTATGCCTGTGTTATGGTGGTACATTATATTATGTTGATGCTGGATTAACATAATATTGGATATAAAGAAAACCAGAACATGTAAAAGAAGTAGGAGATATATCAAATATAACTTTCTCCATGCACTGAAAATGACTGATGGAGGTTGTTTAAACTGAATTGATTTAATTTTTTGCAATGAGATGCTCTTCTTTTTAACAGCAATGGTTACGTGTGCTGAATTAAGATAATTTATGCATTTTTGAAAAGAAACTGTCATCCAGGTATGTTTAATGAGGTGGAAGAATGCTGATACAAAAACAACAGAATGTGGTTCAAGTATGAAGTAAAAACAGTGAGCTCATAATGTTGCAAAGTATAAAATGAGAGACTGTAGAGGTGGAGCAACTTGCAGTTTAGGTAAACATTAAATGGTCCAATAACATCGCAGTGAACATTTGCGTACAGTGACTTGACCAGGATAGAGTGTAATTGCTCAGCCCATTTAAAATATTACTGTATGAATGGTTCAACTCTAAGAGGCTGGCCTTAGCCACAGCAATGTAGAGATCTGAGTGACTTTAGATAAAACAGTTATCTGAGCAAAATCATCCACCTGTTCTCACTTGCCCTTTAAATCACTAGAGGACAGTGATTCACCCATAAATTGCATGGAGAACACCTGGGTCCAAGCTAACCTTTTAGGGATTCCACTCAGGCTGTGAATTACTACCTTTCCTTCCTCTGCATGCCAGCAGTTGCTGCAGGTAACCCATCTCCTGCTTGCACTCAGACCTGAGCACAGTAACCAATTAAGGTTAGGTATAGTGGCTCATAGGATTGCTTCACGTGAGGTGTGCAACTGGCTCAACATTTTAAAATTTTGATATTTAACCCTGTCCCCTCCAGACCAAAAAATTCAAACTGCTTAGTTTCTGTTGTTGTTTTCAACCATTAGAGCATTTTAAAGAAAGACCATGCTGAAAGATGTATTACATGGCATTTAATTTGGGCAAATGATACTTTTGGGATGGAACCACTGAAGTAAAAAAAAAAGTCACAAGAAACAATTTAATCAGTTTTCAGAAAATAAAACTAAGCACCAAAGGCTTTAGAAATTCATATGTATCTCAGATCTTAGTACAATGTCCCCAATAGAAAAGATTTATTCCCTTATACATTTTGGTTGTCTTTGTGTGAATATGGTGAAACACTGCTAAATCACAGAGATATGGAAGATCATTCTGGACATTCCCCTAAGAATATGTGTTGGACCCAACTAGCTTTCCCACTGAATCTCACCCAATTCCCATCCCTTCTTCTACACCCCCTATCTCACATGCCTTTTGTAAATAAGTGGCCCATGATTTTCAACATAATTTTCATCATCAGAAAAATTGGTTGGATACAACTCTTGCATTTGCTATTTGGCTGAGGAACACCAGAGCTTCTAATTTGACCCTTAAAGGTTCTAGTATGTTGTTCCTTCACAACTGTTTTAATTCATACTTCTATGAAATCTGGGTACACAATATCTGAGTAGAATATAAGAAAATAAACTATCATGCTAATAGGTCTCTGTCTTTCCTCAGTCATGCTACAGAACAGAAAGGGCTACACTGTAGACCTATCTTTGGAGGGTAACAGGAAGGCTGTTGGTGGGTGCCACAGCGCTCATAGGCACCATTCTGGGGAAGTCTGCCATGGATTACTGGTTCCATGGAACTGGTAATTTTGAAGCCTTTACAAAAATACATGTAAATCGTCCCCCCCCCCCCCGTTAAATATACTGCTTTAATTTATGATCCAGCAATAAGGATGCCAATTTAATGTACCAGCCTTTGTCCCTGTTCTTTTAACAGCAGCTTAATCTACATAATAGCAGGTGATAATACTTATCTCAATGACACAGGAACAAGCCAGGCATGTTTCCTTCCCTGCCCGGCTGAAAGCCCTACTAATCAGTTGTGGAACACTTCATAGTTATCAGGCCTAACAATGAAACGTAAAACATTTTTTTTAATGATGAGTCCAGGAAATAGTTTAGCTATCAGTAGCTGATTCCTATAGTGACTACTACTAATAAAAATGCAGTTAAGAAAATGAATCGAGGAGATATTTTCTAATTTTAATTAACACATAATCCTTTCTCCACTTCACAACCCAATGTGTAAATTTCACTATGTCATAATTTTTCAAAGTAATCCATTATTTACATACATACATATTCTTAAAAATCCAAACACAGCGTAAATGTCCAGTAAGCTTTGTCTCTTTCGTCACAATTTGCAAATATTATACTAGGCAGCTCATTCAGATAATTTATGTCCTACCTACCCCCCACCCCAGTTCCTCTAATCAAACTAGCAGCTTGCATGTCTTAAACAAACACTTTCATACAAACTAAACTAATAAAACACATGCTTTTTACACTTGCAGCTAATGATTCCTGAAGGTCCCCAACACTGTTGAGCCTTTGGAATTTTGACAAAGGGTGGTGGAGACCACCACAAAATGGCTACCATAAAGGTAAAGGCAGTCCCCTGTGCAAGCACCAGTCATTTCTGACTCTGGGGTGACATCGCATCATGTTTTCATGACAGACTTATTTATTTATTTTATTGGATTTATATCCCCCCCCCCTCCCTGCCGAAGCAGGCTCAGGGCGGCTCGCAACAGTAAAAGCATTTACAGGCTAAACATTAACTGATTATGGGGTGGTTTCTCCCACATGTATTTTAAAATAAAGATTTTAGGTTTTGTACAGGGTTTAAGAACATTTTTGGTTAACTGAGTAACTGTTCAAGCTTACTAGTTTTTATCTCAATTAATTTTTAAAGAAAATGTGGCCATTGGTTTTAGTTTCCATTGACAACTCTGTGTGAGACCGATTACTCAGATGCACAGAAGGTCATCAACGTAAGTACAATTGATTATTTGGAATGAGTGTGAAGGTACTCTGGCTGTAGGACTGCCAGATTGCTGGGAGACCAGGGGCAGGGATGGATGGGTGGAAACTTACTCAAACAGCATCCCACAGTGCCATGATGTCACTTCTGGCTGTGTAACTGCAAGTGATGTCACCATGTTGAAGTTTTCCAAAACACTGTGGAAAAAACCATAGGGCTTCATGGGAACTCTAGAACATCCCACAATGCTCTGATGTCATTTCCAGTTATGCAGCTGGAAGTGACATTGGGCAATGCTGTTTTGCCCTCTCCCCCCATTTCATCCCCACTGCCTTAGAAAAATATTTATAGGGATACAGAATAAAAAGGAACAAAAGGGAAAATAAGGGACATAAAACATCATTTGTTAAACACATTTTAAGGACGTTGCATAATATGAAAATATAAAACATGAAAAAAATAGCATGACTAATCAGAATGTGGTACAATAATCAATACTTTCACATGATATAACCCTATCAAGCAGTGGCAGGGGACCAAGGCCAAGTGTGGGAGATTGCCTGCCGAAGTGGGCAACCTAGCCTATCAAGATGTGGCAGGTGTTAGGAGAGTTTGTGGGTTTTCCTGGCTGAGAATGGGGTAATGGAAATCCTCCATTCTCCTCTTGATCTTTCATAGAATGTAAAATATGACAAAGACTGAAAAAGGAGAGAGTGCGAGTCTGCTAATGGAGATCAAATAAAAGAAGGGAACTTTAAAAGGGATAAGAAAGGAGTATGCAAGAGTCAGGAAGTGGGTACCAGGAAACACATCAGTTGGCAGAAGACTGCCAGCTGTGAATCTGCTCTAAGGCTAAGTCTACACCCACTTTTAGCCCTAAGGTACTAAGACATTATGCATTTTAGTATACAATAACTCACATTAATTAAACTAGCTATTTACACTGCGGATAAACAACGTGGATATAAATGTCTTATCTTTTCAATAAATGTGGATCCCCATTAACTGGGTTTGAGTGCTGTTCCTAACCATGTGTCCTCACTGGTTCATTCAGTTGCTAACCAGGAACCTGAGACTGCAAACACTTTTCTTGCAACCGTAAATGTATTTACTTACTAGTTTCAATGGAAGATGTTCAAGACCAGTTGTTTTTAGATCCCAGAGTTACAGGTTGTACTCCTGAAATTATTTGCTGTACAATGATCCTATAGAAAATTTTTAGCAAACTTGTGTAATACTCAAGGAATAAATAGCTTGAGAATTAACATCTAATTCTGTTCTTCTAACAACTCAAGCCAGTTGAGCCAGAGGACTGGTTTTTAGGATGACTTGCAGCTCAGTTATAAACCTTTTCACTGCCACAAAATCTAGATAAGATTCTGTTTTGTGCCATTTGAAAAGCTCGGCATGAGACATCACATCTGAAGCATTTGAGGATTGTTTGAAGTATAAACGATCAGGTGCACATGTCCACAAGAGCTTCTCTATTCATTTTAATGGGATGATAGCTTAGTGTGAACAAAGCACACACCTGTGTAGCTGGTCCTTTCTTTTAAAATGCATACAGGAAATCTCATACATACTGGAGCTTTGTAGATACATCCAGTGCTATATTTTTAAAGTGCCTGTACGCATATGTGTTTGTGCCAGTTTCCACCGATTATCCTATTGGGACTTAGAAGAACCACTGAAAGGTGCCAATGCTCACCACCAGGGCTTTTTTTGTAGCAGGAACTCCTTTGCATATTAAACCTCATACCCCTGATGTAGCCAATCCTTCTGGAGCTTACAGTAGGCCCTGTACTAAGAGCCCTGTAAGCTCTTGGAGGATTGGCTACATCAGGGTAATGTGGCCTAATATGCAAAGGAGTTCCTGCTACAAAAAAAGCCCTACTCAGCACCATTGAGTACCATCATTTCATCATGCACAGAGCTAGTGATCAGGGGCATGAGGCCTTCATCCTAAAATCTTTATGTATAGAATCTTCTGTCCTCTTCTATGAAGGTCTCCAGGCATAAACATGGATGCCTCATTGGGAGCATGGTGTTCCCTTGTTCATAGAAGAGAACAAGAAATACCATGATTTGGAGCTCTGCTCACTCATGGAACCCAAGGATTAAGGTGTTGAATAAACTCCATTATTTAACTGGTATTTATGTCCATGTAATCGTATTTAGGACCATAATCTAAACTGGTTTAAATGTATCTTGTGTAGCGGATCATGTACATTTGCATTTTCAGGTCTTAGAACTGAAGAATATTAACCTAGTGAGGAAAACAAAGAATATACTTATATACTGTACAGTATAGTATATAACATAAATGGCACGCACACATGTTAAAACATATTTTCATATGCAAGGGAATATACAATATCCCTCACAGTATACATTTCAAGTTATAGATGCAGCCAAAACAGCTTCTTGACTTAAACTAACAGGAAGGCAAATTGTGTCCCAGACACCAGACTCCTGTGCTTGAAAAGTGAGCCCACATAATACAAATCATCTTGAACATGGGTCTTTTTAGCAGGAAGGGGCAAACACTGTAATTGTATTCAAACAGCAGGCAACAACATTCAAATGATTTCAGGAAGCAGGTTCTCTGTAATGATTCAGGTGGAATTCTGACATTGGTTAGCGGCAAAACAAAAAATAAAAAGGCAATAGCTTAAAAGTAAACTGCTTTGATGTTATGTTATTGGCAAGATGAAAGAGCGAACACAAAAGCAACACATTCTCATTGGAAGCTTGCGGGGGGGGGGGAGGTGTCCAAATATGCCAGGGAATAGGGCATGTCAGTCATTTTAAACTCATCAGTTGGAAGGTGTCTTCCAAAGAAGAAGAATAAATTGAAAAAGAGAGCAGAGGACCCTAGCAGCTCAGAATTATGATGAGAAAATAATTTCTAAATAACAGGCAACTAGAGGCCCCACGGCCAAATTCAGTCTGGCCAGTCTTTAAGTGCTTTACATTATGATCCCAAGAACACTTTCTTAGAAGTAAGCCACCTTGTAAATGGCACATGCAGATTTTAATACAACTTGACTTCTATAAGATTTTGCATAGTCCTGTTTAGGATTCCACTGGTTAATTTTTTTTTGGTATGTAATGCATTATTCATTATTCTGGAAAATAAGCAATCATAGGAACATGTGCAACTACCCTAAATTGACGCTGATTACTGGTCTAGCTAGGCCATAATTGTTTACTGTGACTGGCAGCAGCTTTTCATATCTCAAGCAGAGATTTTTTCCCAACCCACCTATGAAAGAGTTTAATGAATGTTACTGGGGATTAAATCTGGGACCTCTACATGCAACATGTGTACTCTATAGATGGTTTTGCTTCTTTCTTTCTTGAGTCTGGGAAGGCACTATCAAAGAACAAATCAGGATTAAGCCAGGATGTCTGCATTCAGGCATCACGTGAAACCACAGTTAACAACAAATAAACCAACTTCAGGTCTTGACTTCATATCCTGATTTGACAGAGACCCTAAAAGAAGTTCCCCACATCCATGCAGCAGCTACACAGAGTATAAGAAATAAATAGGCTCAGAATGCCACAATGTATGTGTATGGGTGCTCCTGCCTGCCTTCCCCTCAAGTCATCTTGCTCTGTCAAAACAGCATCATGGGGAGTTGTGCTCTTTTTAAAGTGCTGCAACAGCTGTGGAGTAGATGTGCGCAGCTTTTTCAGCATCTGAGGGGACAAGACCACGTCAGCTTGCTGTGCTTGATCAGGATCAGCCCTTGTGCCTTTTTTTTAATTGAAAATTATTTTAGTTTAATACATGATTTCAAAACAGAACTAGTAAGACCAAACAGGACTAGAATGGCATATCTTTAAATGATACTGTCACGTCTAGCTTGGCATTTTGGCTTGTCATTCAACTTTACTTTCTGGTCTCTTCACCCACAATTCTTTCAGCTTTCTTCTTGCCTGCTTATCCTTCTGCTTGTTGCTCTCCAGCCTTCTTCAGGTCAGTAAAAGTAACAAAAAGGTAAGGTAGGTTTGTGTTTTTCTCCCCTTTTTTGGTCACACATTTCTTTAGAAGGTCTTCTGGGCTTTGACCAGGACCATGTTTGAATTCTGTGCTAGATTTATGTGGCCCAGCTTCTTGTGGCTTGCCGAATCCCTTCTATGAGTTCTGCCCTAATGTTTCCTCACAGCACAGTTCCCAGTCCTGATGGGATTTGTCTTTTCATTTTTCCATATGCTCGGTTACCTACAGTTTAGTGTTGAGAAACAAATAATACTATTTGGTTTCTACTATCTGTAGAAATCTGTAAAATCTTCTCTTGTTTCAAAATCTCATTTCATGCATAGGAAAGTAGCTTTGTGCTAATTTGGGGCACAATTTTGGGATACTCCAGTAGTAAACAAGATGGTGTTTGGCTTCGAGGGCTCTTGAGAGCCCCCAAACATAGATTCCTTCTGAGCAGTCTCCACACAACTCAGACCCAACTCAAACATCATCTGAAAACAAACAATTTGCTCTACAGGTCGCAAGTTGAACTGGAACTTTGTCTTCATAACCCTCCCCCCTTCTCAGCAGCCTTTTTCAATAGAATGTGTGTGTACACAAACAAACACAAATTAATGTGTTTCCAGCTGAGTGCCTACTTGAACTTAGTAAAGTCAACAATAACATTGAGTGACTGTTACAAACCAAAGACTCAAGTGTTTGAGGGTCTGGCTCTCCTCCCTTTGCAAATGTCTGAACTGTTTTGATTCAGAGCAAATTCATCAAGAGGGAGGCAAACAGCAGGAACTTCAGGAATGGTGGGAATTCACAGGTTTAGAATGCCTGTATTAAAGTTCCACTTGGATTTGGTTTTCCTGTACATCTTGCTAAAAACTGGTCAGCAACAAGCCATTTTGCAAAGGAGAGTTAAAGGAAAACCTATTGTTAGCAAAGATAGCCCAGAGTGTTGCATGACAGAGAAAATGTTGAAGAGCCTCGCCTCAGTGAACTAGCAGATACATGTCAGAGTTTGAGCACCATAATAATTGGCCAACATACCAAATAATATCAAGTAAAACTGCAAATACCAGACACAATATAGAAGGAGTCAAGTGTGCTGTTGTATGCTCATTAATTTCTATGAGGTTTAGATACACCGAAATTACTTTGGACAATGCCAACTGCCTTTTAAAGTCTGTATTTCTTGTCCAGGCAAGCCTGATCTCAGAAACTAAGCAGGGCCAATCCTGGCAAGTACCTGGAAGGCAGACCACCAAAGAAATAAGAGAGCCGGGACACAGAGGCAGGAAATACAAGCCACCTCTTTGGAAAATGTCCTAGCTGCACCAGGGGATTGCCAGAAGTCACCATGTCTTCCAGGCATGCAGGTGTGCACACACATACACACAAATTCTGAAGTCTGAATTTATTGTTCGTGCACAGCTATTACTTATTCTTTGCCACTTCAAAGTATTTAGCACCTAACACTGCCACTTCAAAGTATTCAGCACCTAACATTATGTTCCAAGCACATTTCTAATTATATAATCAGTGACAGTAAGTGAAAAAGTTAATTGGCTATCATAATTTTTAATTATCAGGAGAGAGAATATGAAGCTAGCCTATTCTGGCAGCATGTATGCAGAAGAATTCCTAAATCATACTTCATATTAGCAAATCTCATAGAATTTTTAATCTGTACATCATACTAGCATATCTCATTCAAACTCTGAAGAATTCTAGCTTAAAAGGTTTTGTGGATATATGCCTGATCTTTTCAATTATGATGTATTTTATGACTGATATTTTATGCATTGATACATAAAATTGCATGAGAGAGAGAGAGAATTATTAGCTAAGAGATTGACATGGTGTTCTTTCCTGGTTATTCTATATTTCAAAATATAGTTTCTAGCAGCCTTTCATAAAATCATTCTAAAAAGAACTTATTACATAAATAGTTCAAAGTAACATACTGCAGAAATAGCATAGTAATTAAATTTTCCCGAAGTAAAATCCAGTTGGGCATCAAGCAGGACTAATCTATGACATTTTCTTGTGCTAAGTGGCTGCCCTACATAACATCAGTGGTGAGTCCCAGGGTACCATGCGGCACTGCAGAGGATGCTGGGAGGGAGGTATCAAAGTGTATGGTGCTTCACTGACATCCCTAAAAAGAACGCCTCTCTAAATGGGAGCTTGGTGAGGGTCTGTGACTTAGCAGTAGAAAATACACTTTGTATCCACTCTGGGAAGTCCCAGATTCAATCCTTGAGACCTCTAGTTAAAGGATCTTGGGCAGCAAGTCTTGAAAAGCTTTTCTCTGCTTAAGGCCCTGTAAAACTGCTGCCGGTCAGAACAGACAACAGTGAGCTAGATGGCTGACTCAGTACAAGGCAACTTCATATATACAGTATATATACTCTAAGATACGCTTTATGTTCAAGCAGCCTCTTGGATTGCAAGATGTTCCATGTGGGGAGAAAGACAGTGTCAGCAGCCTCCCCAATACTAATTGCAGGTTTGGAGGGACATTTTAAATTGTGAAGAGGTGATAATCCTTATTTTCCTCTTTTAAAAATGGAGGACTGTCCTAATATCATCTCCTTTGGTGCTCAGTCCGTCCTCCACCTACCTAGCAATCTGTAATCGAAATATCAGGGAGCATCCAGCTACGGTTTCCACTGCAGGACAGACTGGGCACTGCTGTCAAACAAAGTGAGATGTTCCGCTTTATATGCTGAGCGGTTCTGCATCATAAATGGGCCCCTGGATTGTGGCCAAAGTGCTTAATTGGAAGAAAGAAAGATTCTAACTATCCATAATTCTAAGATTCTAAGTATCCATAATTTTATTCCCCTGATAAAGAGAGGCAAACTATGCTGAATTTCCTAACATTTGCAGAAGTACATAACTTATTTTATGTTGATCCTGGCTGGAGTAGCAACAGATGTCTCACACTATTAAAAGGGGTGGCTCAAAACTAAAAGAAGATAAAGCAGCTGGACTGCAAGCTAAGCTTTTAAGTGAAATACGTTCATAGCTATTGTAGACTAAGGAGTATGCAGAAAAGAGCTTCTCCAGTTAATCCTCTTGGAGAAAGACATATCATGTCTCATTCAAATATCTGGGGAAAAAAGCACACTGCCTGTTCACAGCCTTTGGGTACCATCTAGTGCCTGTGCTCATAATCCAGAGAAGGTTAAACTCATACATGCCCCATTAGCACTTTAAGGCTTAACCACAACTTCACTGAGATTGTGCTGAATGATGCAAAGGGCACATTCACATGGGAGCTTTTGTCGGATCCAGACTAAACTGGCAACTTCCACCAAATCCTCCTTCCCGCCACAGAGTCACTTAATGCCATTCCTCAGGGTCTCCTATTCTCCCAGGAGTAGCATTTTGTGGAGATCAGTGGGCTCCAGTAGGAAGAGGGAAAGAAGGAAAATGCCATCTGCCATTGGAAACTTTCGTCTGGACCGGAGTTTCCTCTGAGTTAGTGTGAGCTAGCTCACAATTTTTTAGCCTCTGGCTCACACATTTTTGTCCTAGCTCAGGAAGGATGCTCCCAGAGCAGACTAATTTATGCAGCAGCCAAATCACTCACTCACAATTTTAATGCCAGTAGCTCACAAAGTGAAATTTTTGCTCACAAGTCTCCACAGCTTAGAGGGAGCATTGGTCCAGACCCAACCTAGTACAAAAATACTACCTCTGTAGTGCAGAGTTTTTCCATAACGAGCATGCCCTATCCCCAATCCTGTCTATAAATGAGACTGTGCAAAAGGTGTGTGTGTGTGGGGGGGATCTGCTAGGAGTAAATATGCAGGAAATAAGGACTTTGTTGGTACAGCTCTATAGGAAGAGAAGACAAAACAGGGATTACCACACCAAAGTTTATAATGGGTGTTAACAGTACTAGCCCTTCATTGGCTCAGCAGCACTTATTGTATTGTTGTTGCGGCCATTTATATGGCAGGTTTTCCTTGGAATTACAAGTGGATCACTGCAATTGAACCAGCCTAAGCACACATCTTTATTTTTGTGGATAAAAATTATTTCATCAAAACAACGCTACAAAAATAAAAATTCTTTTTAAAAAATCTATTTTTTAAAAAAACCTTAAACTAAATATATATATTTATATATATATATATATATATACACACACACATACACACAACATTTATTGCCATATTTAATAAAATTGTGCTAAGGCAGCCAGGTGCATTATTTATTAAAGCCGGCTTTCAAATGACAGCAAGCTAGAGAGAGGACTAGACCAATCAGTCTAAAAGGTGATATAGACAGGGATTCTCACAAAGTAGAAAAATATAATCTACTAAAGTACATGAAATGCAGATGCTCTGTGGATGATTTTGTTGTAACAACCAGAGTCATGTGCTCTGGTGCCTGAAGTTCAGGGATGGAATTCTAGCAGGCGCTTCTTTGCATATTAGGCCACAGACCCCTGATGTAGCCAATCCTCCAAGAGCTTACAAGTGTCTTCTTTGTAAGCTACTGGAGGATTGGCTACATCAGGGGTGTGTGGCCTAATATGCAAAGGAGGTCCTACTAGAATTCCACCCCTGCTGAGGTTTAGTGTGGGCAGGGCAGGCTGAATGCTGGAGTGAGTCCTCCCTCTGATTTATTCTCCAGGAAAAACATTTTGCTCCAAGTATTTTCCCATTGATAATTATAAATACAAAGAAGAGTTACTTGATTTTTCTTATTCCTTCATGCACCTGAGAGAGGGATATCATCTACGCTGGAAAAGTAATCACTGCCCAAAGGTATACACAATAGATTTACGACTGAGGAAACAAGAAGTTACGCTGTGTAATAATAAAGCTGACATAACTAAAGTAGACTAAATTCTTACAAAGTAATTTCTTTAAAACCCACCTTTTCTTTTGCTTCACTTCAGTCTTGTTAAATAATTTCCTGTGCATTAACTCAAGAGACACAAATTATTATGAAGAGCATCTCACGTTTCTTATTGGAAAGGGTATGTACACATTTTTCACAACTGCAGGCGGTTTGTGATTTAACAGAGGTGCAGTGCTGTTCACGTAAATATTGCTGTGAAATTACTTTTTTTTCTGTAATCATGGTTAATCAGCATAGTGCCAAAGAAAAGTACCAAATCAGACTTTAGCACCCGAGACATAGAAGGTATCGCATTTTGGTAGTGAGACCAGATTACTCTAATCCACTCTGGCACCATTCAGTGTTAAGAGAAGGAAATGGCAGGTGATATGGTCAGCAGCTTGTCTTCACCTGGAGATCTCCAGAGAGTCAGACTTAAAACTAAAAAAAATCAAACCAAAGTGAGAGTCATTGTAAGCCTTGTCTCTTGCATTGTTTTACTGAAGTAAACTAGATTCTTTCCCTTGGTGAAGTAGATTGTCCTGAAGAAGCACATAGACAATTCATGAAGTGATGATTTTTCAAGTAATGATCTTTAGTTGAACATCTATGGTCTTCACCTTCAACAGTGACTGTATTGGTTCTATCTGTAGACTGCCTTTGAAGCATCCTTATGATGTATTTATCGCAGAAGAGTTTTGACTGGATGACATATCAGAGTCTGTACTCTCCTTGCATTTCTCCAGATCATGAAAATAAGGGTGACACAAGGCATCATAAGCTGATATTCTCTTTGTGGGGCTGAATTCTAAACATTTCTGTATATAGGGGAAAAATGAGACAGCTGTGAATCAGGAGGCTATATTTAATCTGATCCAGTAATGCAATTATTATGAGATCTATCTCAGCACTTAACAGTGTTTTCCAATAATGGAAGAAATGAATAGTGGAAAAATGAATTTTGTTTTGTTTCTAGCTATTCTCTCTCACTTTGAATGAGAGAAAGAAACTGCAAAAATAATTCACATTATAGCATATGGATTAATTAACATAATTGCATATGGATTTATTTTTAAATAGTTGGGAACCATTTACAGAAACTTATGTGTAGATCTGCCACCACTATTGTTATATTTTCATCTTTATGTGTATCTTTCCTTTAACTTGTTCTTTTTCCTGCTTTTTGAAATAAATGTTTACAGTGAATGGAACAAATTATTTAGGGATCTTTTCTTAAAATGTAATTTAAAAATTCTGACACTGTTACCCATAATCATTAGGACTATTGATTTAATAAACCTAATATACTGCTGCTTTTTTTTGCGATGCAAAATGGGGGGCGGGGAGCCTGCTTCTAAAGGTTTGATGTGCAAACACTTACAAGTAGCAAATCTTTGCCTAGATCATCAATATCAGCTACAAAATTTTCAATAGGCTGAGGGGTTTTAGATGTGAAGGCATTTCTTGGAAGAGCAACATCATTAGGCCAATCTTCTTCTTCGGGAAGCCCAATTACACTGTGAAACAAACAAACAAACTTCAAATAAAAATATTAGTACATTCTATTTCATTCACACAGATACATATCTGCTCTCTCTAATGAAATTTCTCATGAGTAATACAATTCGAAATTCAGTTATTGCTCATTCCTATTCAAGAAAATCTTTCACCTGTGTTCTTCAGATACCTTTCTCCATTGAAGTCCATAGAGCTTTCATTCCAGAACAGGTATATTGTAATTTCCCCTCCCCAGAAACACCTTTATAGTAGGTGTTCCCAAGCACTTTCATATTTACAACTGGTCAACATGACATAGAACCAAGCATCTGGTGAGACAGACTCTAGAATGTCATTTTGAAAACAGCTGAGTAGAAAGCCTGGAAATCAGGATGCTTAACAAAATGCCTAGTTGAAGTATTTAGCTATCATCTTAATGTGGTCTGTTCCATACAAAATCATGACACTTCAACGGAACCATGTTTCTTCAAGGCAAAATATCATCTGGTTAGGAACTAGAAACCAACATGGTTGCAAAGTGCCACAAGGGGGCAGACTTGTTCCTATTACCAAGCCATCTCTTCTTGCACTTGTACTGAAAGCAAGGGCATTTCCATAAGCAAGAGTTTTCAGAAGTCAGGATGCTGATGTAGCCCACACAGTGAACAACTGGGTGAACAAGCTGAACAGTGAATAACTAGATGAATAAGATGAAACTTAATTCTGACAAGATAGAGGTTCTCTAGGAAGGCAGACCAGGGAGTTGTCTTCGTTGGGGTTCTACTCCCTTTGGAAAGCCAGGCACAGAGCTTGGGAGTGCTGGTCAACGCAGTAGCTACCTTGGAAAATCATTCAGCTCGAGGGTGGCTCAGAGTGCTTTTGCCTGGCTACAGCAGGTGTGCCAACTGTGTCCATTCCTGGATCAGTCAGATCTAGCCACAGTGATCCATACCTTACTTACGTTTAGACTGGACTACTTCAATGTGTAGTACTTGGAACCCTGCAGAACACCGAAGGCCAATCCTTCAGCTTGTTCACCCAGTTACAGATTCCAAGCACCAGTTCCGAACACCAACAGAATCTTCAGAGAGTTTGGTGAAAAAGAAAGGTAGAGCTGGGTATCATCCACATATTGGTGATACTGCAGCCCATGCCTCCTGTTGATCCCTCCCAGTGGCTTCATATAGATATAGGTAGCATGGGGGATAAAAAAAAACAGAGCTGGAAGGGACCCCAAGGATCATCTAATCCAATTCCTGCACCATGAAGGAAATTCACAGTGGCAATGGACAAAGCAGGAATCCCTATCTTCTGACCCCCCCCCCCCCCCGGATAGGACCCAAACCACTGGAACACAGTGCGGTGGCCCTTAATCCCAATGTGCATGCATGAACTGTGAATAGAAAGTAGCTTTATTTACACTTTCATTTATATCTTCAGTGTTTTTCATGTCATCAGTCCTGGCTGAAGACACCCATGACAACAGCTAAATAGGTATAATCCAAGATTACTGAGTGATGTGGAATATGCAGTCCACCCCTAGGTAGATCTGTATCTGTAAATACACACAGTTACACAAAAATACATAACTTGGGTACTATCCATTTAAACATTTATGAATCAAAATATGCAATGCAATCGACTACTATAATGTGGCTGTTTCCTGAGACGCAAGGACCTAAACCCTACTGACTGCAATGAAATTTGTTTCCAGGTGAATGTAACCCCGATATTTATATATACAGTTCTTTTAAAAGTGCTGAACATAATTGATTTCTATCTGTGCATGAAACAAATGAGTCTAGTGGCACCTTGAAGACTAACAAAAATTTATTTTGGCAGAAACTTTTGTGGACTACTACTTCAGACACTGTAAGTGGCAGGCCTTTTGTGTAGGTGGAAAAAATACAGAAAAGACTATCTCAACAAAGTGGAGATTCTTCTGTGGGCTTTTTGTCCCATGCTCTTCATGGGCTTTCTTCCAGTGCTATGAGGAACAGTTCCTTCATAGACCTTGTAAAGCAGGGGTGTCAAACATGCAGTCTGGGGGGCCGAATCAGGCCCCCAGAGGGCTCCTATCAGGCCCCCAAGCAACTGGCTGTCATCTGCTTCCTTCTCCCTATATCTTGCTTCTTTCTACATAACAGTTTGCTTTGCAAGGCTTGCTCAATTGCATAGGGGCTACAGAGCAAAATCTCCATTTTCTCCATTGGCTGAGGCTCATACCTTGGGGGTGGGGCAGAGTTTGTTTTTCCAGGCCCTCTCAATCACACAGAAGAGCTACTGAGCTCTCTCTTGCTTCTATTGGCTGAGGCTTCCCCCAAGTCAGCAGTTCATGTTTTTATGAGGGCATCCACAAAACTGAGATCACTAACCTGATCTTTATTGAGGTAAAAGGATTACACAAATTAATACTATTTAATGTTTCACTTTTGCTATTGAACCACAAAAATGAAGTTTGGTGCTGCAGGTGGAAGACAGGAAAACACAAAGGCATTGCAACTGACTGGTTTCTTTGCAGTGCCACTGGAAAGAAAAGATAGAAAGATTAAGAACACTGGAAAGTCTGGATCCTGAATTTTTTTAGGCTGGCTCCTAGGTTCAATTTGTCAAAGCCTGCTCTAGTCTACAGGAGTTTAAGGTGAAATAAAATTCTGTTAGTCTTTAAGATGCCACAGGATTCCTGTTTATTTTGGCTGCAGCTTTGTGTGTCTACCTCCTTGGAACAAATAAAATGTCGGAGGGAAGTTGTGGATGATGCTGCCTCACATAAGGGAAAGACCAGAAAATCTCTTGCTCTCTTCCAAATGATCATTTCCCCATTCCCCTCCACCAAAAAAAGTTTATTAAAAATTACTCTGTAGATAAAAGAATGAAGCTTCCTGAGATACAAACAGTAGCTTGATAAAGCAATTGACTATTCCACACTCTTATAAGCCCGTTGACTTCAAGGGACTTCAAGAGTGTTAAGCCTGCTTAGGATCACAATGTAAATTTAGTGGCCACCAGCTGTAAAAACAGAGAAGTCCACCAAAGCATATGCAAAGCAAGAGAGGTACTAGAACTATTAGAAGATTATTGCTTTACTGGGATAAACGCTGACAGATTTTCCCCGCCCTCTGCACATCCAGTAATAATGATTCTCTTGCGGCTGCTCAAACTGGCCCAACATTTTCTCTTTCTGATTAATGGGCAAATTCTTTTCTGAACAGGTAATGACACTTACTAAAAACAGACAGAAAAGCTTGTATGTGGGTAGCTGTTAGTTCAATCCTATCCTGGCCCATTTTCTCACCAGAAATGTCATAGGAAACATGGTACTTTTAAAAAGTCCATCATGTTTTCTGTACTGTAGGCAACAAAGCATTTTATTTAATCAACCCAGATGTAAATGAATTGAAAGGATAATTGTCAGAGCCAGAAAACCTAAACCATCTATTTCTGACTTAACAGCATAAGAACAGCTCTGCTGGATCAGGCCAGTGGTTTGTCCAGGATAGCATCCATTCAGCAGCCAAGCAGTTGCCCCAAAAGTCCAGTAAACATTCTAGATTGTGCAGGAAAAGCTATTTGAGGGCATGACAAATTAACCATGCTAGTGACTCAGATGAATTGGGCATAGAGCACAGGAAATGGAAGCCAATGTGTTTCAACCCAAACCTTGCAACTGAAAAACTTTCCATTCAAAATAAAAAAATCTTTTCAGAGGGCTGTTTAAGAAAGGAAGACTGGGGGTTGCTATGCAGAGGAAGGCAAACTGCCTCTGTTTTATCTCTTGCCTTGAAAACTCCATGGTCCTAGGGTTGCCATGAGTTGGTTGGGACTTGATGGCACACAAGTATTATTAAAGCTTCAGAAACCACTCCTGAAAATGGAAGGAACTCTTCTGAAACAAGTGGATGTCTCTCTCTTTGACCTGATCTGCTTGTTTCTGTCTGTAATTGCCTGCAATGGAAGCCGCACTTAGGTGCACACCCAAGATTGTCTCCATTTCACACAGAGATGCAAATTCATTTATACCTTCAATTCCTGAGTTATGTATGCATATGTGAGGATTATTACATGTTGCAAAAAAGACATGGTGCTCCTATAGAGATAGCAATTGTATGACCAGAGAAGGTCAAGACATATAAAGGGAAGCAATTTACATAGTTGCAAGAATTTTCCTCTTCTGGCCCTCTCCTTAGCACCAGCACTCTAGTCAATAGTTTGGATCTGACCATCTTTCAGCTGGTGAAAAAGAGGGATATGGGCAAATGAGACCTCCATGTACAAAAGCCATGAGGAACAAAGCCTGCAGTAGATAGGGGAGTTGGGCAAGACTGAGTGAAAAAGCTGGCTGGAATCAACCCAATCTCCCCTCTGCCCTTCTTCTAAGGAGCTTAGTTCTCTCCTCTATCATGTCCATGTACCATGTGGTGTGCTGTTGTGAGTGCCAGGTCAGTCTGTAGACTTTGGGGATACATGCTGTTGGGGAGAGCAATGAAATTACTTAATTTGCTGATTGGGAGAAGTGTGTGTAGGACTGACTGGAAGAAAAGAAAATTGGGTAATGGGTGGAAAGAGGTCTCCCCAAGGACTGGAGTGCTGAGGCCTCAGCTGAAGAAGGTTTTCTCTGATGTGGGCCCTCCCTTTTTGGAAATCCTTTCTTCTGAAGGAGGTTAGCTCCCAGACCATCTGTCTTTGAACTGAAGCTGACTTCTTCTCTTGGATGGTGAGGAGAGAGGTCCTTCTCACCGAAGGCCTGCTTCTGAGGGGCTTCTGAGGGACTGCGACTGAACCAGCTTCCACAAAAAAACAACACTTCTGAGACACTGAGTACTGGACCTTTGGTTTGGGAAAGTGAAAGAGTTTGGGCGTGGGAGGTACCATACCCTGTGGGCAAAACTGTATTTACTCTGTTGTAATAAATAATTACTTCGCTTAAGTCAAGGTGTGTGAATGGGAGGGGGGCTTTAAGGAAGGAGGTTTTAAGCCTTGAACTTGCCTTTATTTCCAGTGTCTGGGTTACAAATCCATGTGTCTTTTCAGTTGTGAATGGGTGTCCAGAGCAGAATAGTAGGTCTGGCACCTTCAGTTTTGGACTACAGATGCCAAATCCGTATTTAATTTGGCTCTTACTTTTTTATTGTATGTTGGCCTGGCCTGTTTTGAATCTGCCATTTTACACTCGCTTATTGCCTCTAATTAAAGTTCCTCTGGTTTGGCTCTGTTGCATTTGCCTCAATAACGACATGGTTGTTCTGTAATTTGTCTAATGCAGTCTCACTGCTTAAACATCCTTTTGTTGGTTTATTTATTTTATTGCCTGGTTTTGTTGAACTGCTGTAGACAATTAAAAACCCAGATATAAATCTTTCAAGTAAATAAACTCATTAACCTGTCTAAGCTCTCTGAAAAGACAAAAAAAAATCAGTGTAAGGATATGGCAACATTGATGTGCTCCCTCAAGAACATTTTAAGTATTTTTTTTTTAATTGCATTCCGAGAATGTATTTTTAAAAAGTTTTATTTAGGAATGAAACGGACTAGGATATAATAATAATAATAATAATAATAATAATAATAATAATAATAATAATAATAATAATAATAATAATTTTTTATTTCTATCCCGCCCTCCCCGCCGGAGCAGGCTCAGGGCGGCTATTATAAATTGCTTATAATCTATAGTTATTGTATCTGGTCTGTGGAGTTAGTAGGAGAATTAGGGGCAATTAGGAATTTAAAAGCTGGAAAACACAGTTCAAGCTTTTCCCACCAGCTATTCACCCACATTTTGATTGCACAGTTATCAAACTACTGATAGTGGATCAAGGTTAGGTATCACAGTAGTACTAAAGGTGAAATTCATTCCTCTTGTTCTTCAGATGCAGTTATCTGTAATATGCCTTTATATTAGCCAACCAGTGCCAATATCTGTATTGTAACATCTTACCTTTGTATAATAAATTGAATGCAGATAGAATGGCTCTAGCCATGCTACCGCTAGAAATATTACAGAAAAAATTGAAAAGAATACAATAAAGGTGAGATGACTGATCTAGCACTGGCTTTACACAGCTAAGGAGTGCTTTACTGCAAAGAAATATATGTAGAGCCCTAAAATTGCAGGGCAGTGTGAAACAGTATTGCTACTTCTGGATTTTACCCAAAGAACTGAAGGGTAGGTGCTCCAGGCTGCAGGGGGAACACACAGTCAGGATATCCACAAACTTTGTTTTTTTAAAAAAACAATAAAATAAACATCCACAAGCTAGTGTGGATAGGAAGAGTTTGTCCTGCCATTGCTAATGGCCTTTCAGGCTAACAAAGCCCATGGATGTTGACATCACATTCTACACAGTAATCCCCACAATACTGGGCACATCCGGAAAAACAAGTGTTTTTTGTAAGTATACAACCTATCCAGTGTGATGAAAGGATAACAGAAGCGAAAGCTAGAAGGAAAATGCCTGGAGTTAATGCAACAAATGTAACAAACAGAAAGCATTCCAAAACTGGTCTACTCAGAATCATACTCAGGTCTATTCAGTGGGGCTTACTCCCAGGAAAGGTTACTTGGCTTAAAGCGTTATTGTGCTAAAGTCAAGCACTTAGAAATGCCCTGACAAAAAATGGAGGAAATTATTACTCACTCAAAGATTTTTCCTAGTTGATCAACGTCAGAGTTTCCACGAAAAAGTGCTCTGAAAAAAACAACAGAGAAATATTTTAAAAAGGAAGACTCTAAAATAATTGAAATTTTTGACTTTTCACTGTGGGTGGCTTTGTCATGTGCTTTCCAACAGCAGCTGTCTAAGCTTCAGTGTCACATCAACCAAACCCAAATGTTGATAGCCATCCTACATATGGTGGCAGCAAAGTTCAAGCCGAGTTTCAGTTGCTTACCACCACCTGGTGACAAACCCCCCCCCCCCAATGCTCATTAAGGACAAAAAATACAGCTAATATAACATTTTTCTTCCATCTGCAATGCTGTAAAGTTTTTAAAATGTTATATATATTTCACACGATTTGGATTAGTATCATTGGCTGCAACTCTGAAAGTATTACACTTGAAATGGCGGCACTGCATTTTATAGACAAAAATCACTGCCTGAGAAACATAATGATTTACGTCCCTTACACAAACAAGAGGCACAAAATCACTTATGAAAATGAGGAAGAGATCTGTGTCTTCTGCTGTAAGAAATTTGCTCGCATAAAAAAACCTGAAAGACTATTTTTTGCAAGTCTCATACTAGTTCCTTAAGAATGACTAATCTTGAGCCAGGCAAGAGTATCAAAGCATTTTCAACAGATTAACTCAATGGAAACCACCTCACAGCATGACAAAATCTATCAAATATGTAACATAGGAAAGGGAAACTAATGTTTGGAGGGGCGGGGGACACAAAGCCTTCTATTTCTAATCCAAATACATTACAGAGCCACGTGAGAACTTCTAGAACTGCCAATACAGCAGCCTCAAATTCTGGGCTGAAAGCCAGATATGAAAGGCAAGAGAAATAACTTCCAAAGACAAATATCTGGATTTTGTCACTGTTTGTACAGTATAGCCAGCTAAGATGGTAGTTACACATTTTGATGCTGTTGTTCTCTCCATAATACGGCATCAAGGGTTTGCTGATGAGCCCTGCAACTTGGCTCACATTACTTTGCTTAAAGGTCTACAAATCATGCTGTCATAGCAAACTGCAATGTGTGCGGGAAGAAGAAAACACAGTTTCCCCAGACTTGCCATAGCTGCTGTTTATGTCTTCCACAACAACTGAATAGCGACAGTCCAAGCAACTATAAGACACAATCCTATGCAGTTACATGGAAGAAAGCCATAATGAACACAGTGGAACTTATTTCTGACATGTCTTGGATTGTGTTGAGAAAGTATCTAGAAAGCCACAAAGAAAAGGTGCTGCTGGACTCAAACTTTGTTCTGTGCTGATGATCCCTGACAGTCATAATGTAAACCAGGGAGTGCCAGATGTCACAGTCCAAAGGAGTGGCCATCTAACAGAATCCCTGCACTAATACAGCCCTGGCTATTCCTTTTGGTACTTCCTTGAGCTATAGTTCTAGACCAGCCATGGAGAAAGCTGCCATCTGGACAAACCCTTAGCCACAGCTGGCAACTTTGCATATTTTGACTTATTTCTAGTTACTTCCAGTCCAAAGCAGCCAGCCTAAACAATTTTGCATTTCCTAGTTCACATTTTAAACACAGGATTTTCTAGTGGGGTTAACTGTACTTGGGTCATTATTGGGTCCTCTTGGGTCATTATTCCTGTGTGAATGAATGCCAGAACATGAGACAGGTCCAACTGTATGTCACTTGATAAGTTATGCAGAAGGTTCATGCAGTGCCATGTTGCCAGCCAACAATATGGGAAGAATAAGCGAAAAGGGGTAAGTTGGCCATGGTTGTCTGGGGAAAACTGATGTACAATGAGTCAAGAAAAGTGGGTCTGCTGGGTATTTATCTGAGAGTTAATTTACCATTGTGGCTTCATTCCTCCCATACATGATTTATCAGGTAGCTGGGATCACAGCATTTATTTATTTATTCATTCAATCAATTTATAGACTGCCCTTCCCTACAGGTAGGGTGCAGGGCAGTGGACAACATTTCAGTAAATTACAGTCAGAATCAATAAACAGTTAAAATTATAAATAATTCCAGTTGCTATTACAAGATGGCACATAAAGACCAATTCCTATCCTTACCACGTAAGGGATGGCAAAGAAGGAGAAAAAAGAGGGAGAGGCCAGGCATGGTGGAAACTGTTGCTGTTCTCATCCCTGGCAGAACTCCTTTTACAGGTCCTATGGAACTGTACCAAGTCCAGCAGGGCATGGATGTAATTTGGCGGAATGTTCCATTAGGCCGGTGCCTGGGATCACCAGAAGGTTCTTCTCTCCAGAGAGTAAAACTCTTCTGGAAGTGCACCAGGAGAGGTTGTCCTGTAGATACACTGGTCCCAGACCTTTTAGGGCCTTAAAAGTTAGTACCAGAACCGTGAACTTGATCTGGCATTAAATCTGAAGCTGGTGAAACACTGGTTGAATATGTGCTGTGTGGCGTGCCTGTGAGAAATTGTGTCACTGCATTCAGGACCAGTTGTACTTTCCTGGTCACTCTCAAGGGTAGCCCTGCGTACAGTGAGTTAGTGTAACCTGGAGGTGATTGTTGCATGGATTAAAGTCCAACATCCAGTCTACCGTGTTTCCCCGAAAATAAGACACTGTCTTATATTTGTTTTTCTCAAGAAGACACACTAGGGCTTATTTTCAGGGGATGTCTTATTTTTTATTAAGTATGATACAACAATCTACATTTATTCAAATACAGTTAAGTCATCTTCTGAAACATTATCATAACTCTCCAGACCCGGAATTCCATCCTGAATTTTTTGCAATGCCCATCACTAGGTATTATTATCGGGGTAGGGCTTATTATCGGGGTAGGGCTTTAACAAATGCATAGAAATCCTGCTAGGGCTTATTTTTTGGGTAGGTGTTATTTTCAGGGAAACAGGGTAGTGAAATGACATTTTACTCCACTCTGAAAGTTGTGTGTGACTTTAGTGGTGCAAAAATGCCAATATGCTTTATGTGGAGTAGTGCACTGGGATTGGATATGTATCCATACCTGGGTCATAAAACTTGCTGCATTACCTTAGGTCACTCTCTCTCTTCTCCTACTCAACCTCATGAAAAGAAGAAAATTGAATAACCTCATCCATGTACACCATCCTGAGCACCTTGGAGGGAAATGGGATATAAATGGGAGGAGGCAAGGATTTTTTTTTTTAAAGCATGTGTCAACATAGCAAATGTGGATCTGGGTCTATGCTGAGTTACAAGCCAACTACTATGTCATTATTAGCAGATCATTGTCAAACATAGTTCATTCAATGGCTTGTGGGATAATGTAAAGATCAGTTGCCTTCAGATGGATCCTGTTTTCAGATTTATTTTCTACTTTCCTTGATTACAGAGCAGGACATGAAGAAAACCCCTTAGCTGAATGCTACCTAAGAATTTTGTCAGGCTTCATTTTTCCTTTGTGCTAAAATTTCATATCAACTACAGGCAGGGCAGAAACTTGGAAGTACCTCCCAGTAATGTAGGACTGGGAAGAATCAAGTTCCTATCCATACTTTGCGATAAAAACTGAAATGTTTTAACTTTCATTATATTATTTCATTATTTTGGATTTGGGAAAAAACAGATAAATTAATAATCAAATATTACAACTATCTAAAAACATGTACAAGAAATTTGGCAACAGCTTCCTATCAGTCCATATTGTTAGAAAACAAAAATTTCAAGATAATATATTTAATAAAACAACAAATGTCAGAATTAACAAAAATTCTCAATATCACACCAGGCTTTAACAACCAAACAATACATGTGAAACAATTTCTAGTGCTCCAGAGACACACAAACATGTTCTTTCTATCCAGGGAATGCCTTTAAGCCTTCCACTCTATCCAGCTGTTGGAAGTGAACTGCATCTTGCTAATAACATTAAACTTCTATATTTAAGGTTTTGAATAGTGATCAAATAGTTAGCACCAGTGTTCCCTCAAAGCTGAGTTAATGTGAGCTAGCTCACAGTTTTTAGCTACTGGCTCACACATTAGCTCAGGAAAAATGGCCCCAGAGCCAACTCATGTATGCAGTAACTCACAACTGTAATGCCAGTAGCTCACAAAGTTGAATTTGTACTCACAAGACCCCACAGCTTAGAGGGAGCATTGGTTAGTACCTGTAAAGCAAGTAGTGGGGATATGCACAAAATGGCAATGATAATAATAATTTCATACTGCTGTGTGTAGTATAGCCAGGAGATCATAAGATAGTCTGGCAGCCAGAAGTTCTAGCTCTTTTAGCATTATGCACCACTAGGTTGGGAGCTAGACTTGTTTTTTAGGCAGGAGACCAAGGAACACTTCCTACACAAATCAGGAAGCAGCCTGGACCAACCGTGCAACACATTCACTTCAGTTATTGTGTTCAATAAGTGATCAGAGCAATAACTGAATAAATTGTCATCTGCTGAAAATCCAAACTTTCACAATTTACAGAGAAAAATATTAATGCTTGATGGTGAAAAAGGAGTCTTGTCTCATAAGACATACTAATTGACTATGGTGTTCTATTAAAAATATTTTTAACCTCATCCTGATAGCATATTTCTGTGTAATTGACCATAGGGAACACAACCCAATTTCTAATCTAATAATAGAACTGGAGGCCCAACTGGGAATTCCCAATATGATTAGAAAAAAGCTAGTTTCTATCTCAATGGTGCCCCATAAAAGATTGCAGGTAATACCTTAGAATTATATAATTTGAGCGGTGCTGAAAAAGACTGCCCATTTTTGGTAAAATAAAATTTCCTCAAGGATTTAAACAGAAGCTGAAAGCTTCTTATTTTTTAAATGGATTTTGCATGTCATAAGTGCATCAAAATTGATACACAGATATTTATAAGAATAGGCTTGCTCAAACTTCATTCCTTGCATCTTCCAAGGATTCCCTGTTTTCCTATTACCACCTAATGACAATATTTTTATTTTGACATACTAAGTAATGCCATTTCACAGTAATTAATAAATTGTTCAATTTGATTTCTGAGCCTTGCCTAGTCAATGAAAATAACAAGACATCATCTGCATACAGCTTTAGAGTAACTGGATGACCTCCTAACAATGGAGCCTTTTCATTCATTTCTCCATTTTTCATGGAATTTATCCCCTCATTTTAATTGGTTGTATTCGATCTATATTAAGAAATTATAGATTAGTATGGATACCATTTAAGGTTGCTCACTGGTCAGGGAAGAAATGTTCTGCCGCTTTAACAGGAGTTTAATAAGCAGGAATGGGCAGTTGAATCTGTTCATAACATGGAGCCTAAACAACATCACCTGATAATTTCAGCAGATCAACTGATATTAACAGGGCAGTTTAAAAACTGGCAACCCTAACACAGTCCATAATTTGGTTATGGTTTTTGTGTTGTTCTTTGCATGTTGCTAAAAGCTCACAGTTATTATGGCATATGAAAGCCATGGCTGCAAGGAATCCACACAAGGCTCTTGTATACTACCAAGCACAAGAAGTGGGAAAGTAGGTTCAGTTGCCCAGCAGCAAGCACCCCCTCCCTCCCCTAGACACTGAGAACTATATTTGGCCAGTGCCATCTGGGAGTACCATTTCCATCAATGACAACCAGCAACCCCATTCCAGTTATTATGGAGTACCTATTGGTTCTATTTTTCCTACTGCTATGTTTTCAGCTGTAAGCCACCTTGAGTTTCAGTGAGCAAAGAAAACTACGCATGAAAAAGTAATAATAACATAAAAAAAATTGGGTGACTATGATCAAATCACAATTATTGAGGCCCAGAAATTGGGAAGCAAATTTGCTGATATTTTAAACTAAGTTGAAAGAGTATCAAAATTGTAGCAAAGTCATATGAACGTTTCATGATAATGGTGCTATGATTACAATGCATATTGAGACAGCTCGGTTATAATAGTCAAATAACTTTTTTCAGTCATGTTGTTTTACTTTTAAATTTTTGAGGCAACAGCTTATATTTGCCTTAGGCCTCACCAACTGAAAAAGTTTCTAATCCAACTGCTATGATGGGAAACTTTTGAATAGCAAATGTTTAATGCCAGTAGGTCAGTTTCTCATGGAATAAACTTTGCTTAACCAAACATACTCCTGCTTGTATCAGTTGAAAGCGATTTGTACACATGAATGAAAGCATGACGGAAGTTAACTCTTACCTCCTTACACTTTTTTCTAGCAGCAGTGCAGAGCAAGTAAACAAAATGGAATAAAAGTTAACTCATATATGACAAGTACCTTTGGAGAGAGAAATTCAATCTATCCATTCCTTTTCTAAAATTCTGTTTGAAAAATAATTAAACTGTACTCAATGGTTTACAAGTAGTAGTGAAGACTGGACAATCCTATGCAACCAGGAAAAGGAGCAACTTTGGAAAGGTCATGTGCTCTGACTGCTTGCAAGATTACATGGTTGTACATGGAATAGAAAAGGTAGAGAAAGAAGTACTTTTCTCCCTTTCTCACAATACGAGAACTTGTGGACATTCAATGAAATTGCTGAGCAGTCAGGTTAGAATGGATAAAAGGAAGTACTTCACCCAGAGTGATTTAACACATGGAATTCACTGCCACAGGAGGTGGCAGCGGCTGCAAGCATAGACAGCTTCAAGAGGGGATTGGATAAACATATGGATCAGAGGTCCATCAATGGCTATTAGCCATAGTGTATTGTTGGAACTCTCTGTCTGGGGCAGTGATGCTCTGTATTCTTGGTGCTTGGGAGGGGCACAATGTGAAGGCTTCTAGTGTCCTGGCCCCACTGATGGACGTCCTGATGGCGCCTGGGGTTTTTTTTTTTTGGCCACTGTGTGACACAGAGTATTGGACTGGATAGGCCATTGGCCTGATCCGGCAGGGCTTCTCTTATGTTCTTATGTTCCAGCTTCAATCCTTGGAGCCTCAAGACCTGTGCCTGAGACAATGGATGAACTTTCGCCCACTGAAGTAGACCATACTAGGTTAGCAAAACAATGGTTTGATTATGTATTCAAGAAACCTGGTATGTTCATAAAGCAATTTATAGATCTCTTGTGAGCATTTTATAGGGTTGCCAGCCTCCAGGTGAAGTCTGGAGATCTCCCACTTTTACAACTAATCTCCAGATGGCAGAGATAGCTCCTTTGGAGAAAATGGCTGCTTTGAAGCATAGACTCTATGGCATTGTACCATGTTGAAGCCCCTTTCTTCCCCAAATCCCACCCTCTCCCAGATCCACCCCCAAAGTCCCCAGGTTTTCCAACGCAGAACTAGCAACCCTAATTTAGCAACATGCAAAGAACACAAAAATTTTAACCAAATTATGGATGGTGTTAGGGTTGCCATTTTTTAAGTTGGCCCTTCTAGCTTTCTCTTTAATATCAGTTGATCTGCTGCAACTATCAGGAGATGCTGTTTAGGCTCCATGAAATGAACAGCTTCAACTGCCTGTTCCTTCATATTAAACTCCTATGGAAAGGGCAGAACATTTCTCCCCTGACCAGCTGGCAACCTTAAATGGTAACCATCCTCATTCATAATTTCTTAACACAGATCTAATACAACCAATTAAAATGAAGTGATAAACTCCACAAAACCTCCCATTGTCCCTTGTTGTCTACTAACACGATCCTTTAAAAAACAAACAGGTAAATCAATTCACATGTGCATTACCTGCCTAACAGAGTAGATTCAGAATTTAGGTTTCTCACTTGGATAAAGAATAATGTATCCATGTTTGTTGACTACTATCTATCTATTATTGTGTCTCTTAGCGGTTATGGTTAATGGCATGCACTGCTTGTTGCATTTAAATCAGATACAGCAAATGTACAAAATTAGTTGTAATGAAACAAGAGATTATTAGCTTCAGAAGGCAGCTGGACTTTCAAGACAATAAAAGCATCAGAAACCGTTACACCACTAAATGCCAAGCCATTATGTACAGAGAGGTGAAATTTCAACTTTTGCAGCAGCTGTCCAGGTTTGAGTATAAAAGACAGGAAAGCAAGATAACATGAAAACATGTAATTTAGGACAGCTGTCTAGGCTTACTGAGACTAAAAATTTGCAGGAAAACCTGAGAACATTAAAGTCAGAGAGCATTTGAAACTGCAATAGCACAGCAAGCAAACTGGCATTTTGTTCAAAGCCGATTAAAATTTGTACTATACAGATTTTGCATAAAACAGTTTATATGTGTTTATTTTAGCATGACTGCTGAGCTAACAAAGTTTGTAACTAAATCAACATGTTAAATTACACCAAATCTGTTTTTCAACTCAAAATTATGAAGTGCCTTAATTTTGTCTGTGTATTTAAACTGAAACTTGTATACTACAGAGTTTTAAAAATCTCTGAAAAACATTATTTCAGTACCATCTTCACGTATAGACTATATTTTAAAAGAAAAATTAAAACCTTAATAAATGGTTCTGTTATTTGTGGATACCTATACTAATTTGCAAGACAATCAGATTTTCTTCCAATTAACAACTTTTTTTTGTCTTTCTCTCATCAGACTTAACTCCCTTTGTAGGAAGATGAACTGTATTTCAATAAAAATTTCAAATTAAAAAAAAAGACTAGCAGACAGATGCTAAGCTCTTCTATGCACAGATAACACTCCCCAAAGTCAGTGGTTTGGAATGTTTAAGCAAAGAAATGTTTGAGGAGAGCAAAAGGGGTGTTGGGAACGACATTCAGTGAGTGGCCCCTTAACTCCCACTGATCCAAAGCATTCCTAGAAAGACCCTACATTCTTTACTAATTTATTTATTTAAATATTTATATTATACACTTCTAACTATAAAAAGGTACCCAAGATCACTTGCAGAATGTTAAAATACAGTAAAATATTAAAATATAGTAAAATATCATACAAAGATTAAAAACAGAAACAGTCAAATGATAAATATACCATATTTAGCAGTAAGCGCTAAAATTAAAACAAGTCAGTAAAAGAATACAAACAGCAGCAAACAAGAGTAATAAATTAGCCATCTATTGGTAAAAGGCTGGAATTTTTTTTTTTTAAAGTCTTCTAATGTCTAAAATGCTAAAATAGGCACCAAGCATCTATATCATGGAAGGAACTGTGTCTCTAATTGTTGCCCATGTAAACTCCAAAGCTAGGGTCAAAAAGTGTAGGGCCGCTGATAAAAATCTCAACAACTAGGCAAGATCATATGAGAGCAACTGGTCTTTTTAGACATCATGGCCCCAGGGCCTTAAAAGAAATGCTCCAGTCTAGCCCAATCTCACCAGATCTCAGAAACTAAACAAGGTCAGCCCTGGTTAGCACTTGGATGGAAAACCACCAAGGAAGTCCAAGGTTGTTATGCAGAGATGGACAATGGCAAACCAACAAGATTGTATTGCTTGCAACCTGCAGCAACGCTGCTAGGCTGCGTTAGCAAGTTTTGCTCCCCTGGGGAGGGAAGGGAGGATTTTCAGCCCATTTGGGCGTGCTTTGGAAGGGGTGGACTTGGCCATTCTAACGGCCAAACCTCTGCTCCCTGTTTCAGTCCGGACGACAATCGGCCCTCCCGCCCGCTCTGTTTGTTAGGTAAGTGATTGTTGGTCGTCTCAGGTTTGGGGGGAATTTTTCGCTCCCTAGCTGACTGGCAGTGGCTGGGGTGTGTTTTTCACCTACCCTACATAGCAAAACAGTGGATTGTAGATTTGGCTATCGGGAGGTGCTGTTAAATAGTTGGTCACTTTGGTTTGGCAGGTTTTACTGGGTTAGCGTACTATGCGGCTAGGGGAGGATGATGAAACATCCTTCTTTTGGGGAGTCGGGACTGGCGTAATCAACTTTTGGGTTTAATGACCTACTTTCTGAATCAACTGAAAGGAACCATTTTCAAAAACTGATTCACATAAGTCATGCTACATGTGATCATAGCATAGACAGCTGTATCAATACATCTTGCTTCTCCAGGAAGGGATGCTGCTGAAGTCCTGCTACAGATGAAACTTGAACATCCATCCACAGAATATCCTCAAAATTCAGGCCTGATTTTTAGTACTGACTGAGAGACAGTGGGGTTTCTCCCAAAGTGTGGCAAATCTGTTCAACTTTGTTTCTGGTAGGATGCTTTTAGGCCCTAAAACAGTCTATAGCTGTGCTCATTATTCCGCCACACACCCAGTGACAGAGAAATTCACTGCAAGCTTATAACATGTCATTTCCCCCCACAATCTTACCTTTTCCTTCCCTTTCCTTTCTATGTCTTTTGTTCTTATTAGATGTAAGCCTGAGGGCAAAGCTTTGTTATTGGCCTAAACAAAACCCATCACATCTTAGGTACTACAGAAGTAATAAATGAAGATGATCTCAATATACAGGCCACTTTATCAAAGGACACAGCAGAATAAGAACAACTTTAATGAACCAGTATCCATTTAGACTTAATAAGGACCATTCTACAGTCGTGAGTGGGAAAAATGTACTTCATCAGACACAGTATTATTAATACCACAGATCTGCATGCCATTCCATTGCTTCAATTTATGTTTTGTTCTCTGTGTCTAGTTAAATTGGAATACTCAAGATTTTTTTTTCAGCACAGTATTTTTTAGTGGTGGTTCTATGAAGTATATTTATTTAGCTATTTAGATCCCATTCTCCTCCTCAAGGGGGCCCCAGCTTACAATAGCCATGGCCAGATGGTTGCAATTAAGATGTCTGAAGCTTAATCCAACTAAAACAGAGGTCCTGTACCTGGGTCAGGGAGGGGAAGGGGGGGGATTAGGATTGGGCATCCGACTTCCCACCCTAGATGGTGTCCCTTTGGTGCAAGCTCAGAAGGTGAGAAGTTTGGGGGTGATACTGAATGTCTCCCTTTCCATGGAGGCCCAGGTCACAGCAGTTACACGATCTGCCTTCTACCATCTTCGGCAAGCCAAACAGCTGGTGCCCTATCTGCCGTCCCAGGACCTAGCTACAGTGATCCAAGCAACAGTCACTTCCAGGTTGGACTACTGTCGCTCTATGCAGGCTTGCCATTGAGACTGATCTGGAAACTCCAAGTGCTGCAAAATGCGGCAGCACAGCTCCTAACTGGATTACTTGTACAGGCAAGCAGTCGACGGATGCTGTGCACATTGCACTGGTTACCAGCTGAGTACCGGATCAACTTCAGGGTTCTAGTATTGACATTCAAAGCCTTATGTGGCCTGGGACCGACATACCTGTGGGACCGTTTCTCCTCATGAGCTCCAAAGGTTTACAATCTGCCAACCAATATCTTCTGGTCATCCCTGGCCCAAAGGACATCTGTCTTGCCTTGACGAGGGCCAGGGCCTTTTCGGCCTTGGCCCCAACCTGGTGGAATCAGCTCCCTATGGAGATATGGGCCCTACCGAATTTGTTACCTTTCCGTAGGGCCTGTAAGACGGAGTTGTTCTGCCAGGCATCTGGTTGAGGCAAGCGGGCATCCTTTTCTTTATTGCCTATACCATCGGCTATCCTCCCCCACAGTGATCCATCATCTGAATTATTATATCTGGGCCACTGATTATACTCCAACTTGAACTATGAGCCCGCCCGCCTTTGTTAACAGTATTGTGTTGTGTTGTTGTTTTATCTGCATTTTATTGGTTTTATTGTATTTGACTGGTTTAATTGGGGGTAATCTGCCCTGAGCCCACCTGGGAAAGGGCGGAATATAAATTTACCAAAATAAATAAATAATAAAATAAAATATCCTCCATTTTATTCTTCCTTTTATCCTACCTGTGAGGCAGATTAGGCTGAGGGACAGTGACTGGCTCCAATTCATCCAAGAAAGTTTCCATGGTAGGCAGAGAAACCAAATCTGAGTTTTTCAGACCCTAGTCTGACATCTTAACCACTGAGGCAGGAGTGTCAAACATGCGGCCTGGGGGCCAAATCAGGCCCCCAGAGGGCTTCTATCAGGCACCCAAGCAACTGACTTTCATCTGCTTCCTTCTCCCTCTCTCTTGCTTACTTCTGCATAACAGCTTGCTTTGCAAGGCTTGTTCACTCACACAGGAGTAAACCCTTTATTTTCTCCACTGGCTGAGTCTCCTCCCTTGGGGAGGGGGGGGGGAGGCATAGCTTGTTTTTCCAGGCTCTCTCAATCACACAGCAGAGCTACTGAGCCAAGCGTCTCTCCCTTCTATTAGCTGAGGCTTCTCCCCCTCCAAGTCTCCTGGGAAAGGAGGGAAAGAGTCGGAACTTAATTTGCTCAGTTCCCTGGATCCCATGAGGGAAATACAAAGAAAGCACCTTTAAGACTGTGCTAATGTTTTAAGGTTTTTTTAATTAAAAAAATTTGTTTGTCTGTGTCCTTTATAAAGTTTATATCTCTGCTACCTAATCTTAAATAGGAACACACATGGCCTGGCCTGACATGGCCCAGCCCAACCTAACATGCCCCGGCCCAACAAGGTCTTATTTATGTCAGATCTGGCCCTCATGAGTTCGACACCCCTGCACTAAGGTATGCTGTGATTATCACTGATTCTCACAGTCCCTGCTTGCTATTGCTCTAAGTGAAGTCCATAGAAGCGGCATGTCCAAAAGAGCTGATGGGCTGGGAAAAAACTGCCCCCCACACCACACATGTTCTCTGTCTCTCTTATCCACTTGAGCAGACCTGGCTCAGGATTCTATTTGCTTTGTTCCAAGATGGCAAAATGCTTCAGATTTGTATTATATTCTTGTTTCAGCTGTCCTCAGAGCCTGTCAGCATCCTGCTGTCCCATCCTCTTTCAAATATCTGGTTGATTTTTCCACTTCCCTGGATGCATATCAACCTGATGTTTAAACATCAAAACCGTAGAGCTTTGATGAACATGCAGAGAACTGCCAAAAGAAAAGCTCTTTTATTCCATACATTTTGTATTGTAACTTACTTGACTAAATAATTATTTTGTTTAGAAAAATCAAACAGAAAGGTGTTCTGAAATATCTGCAATTTACATTAAACAACTATTATCCCAAAGTAGGAAAAGTATTTCGCTTGAAACTTGCTTCATTGTAAGCCCCTAGCTAAGTGAAGAACAGGACATAAAAGTTCTCGGCAAAATAAAGTTTCTCTTAAATCAAGCAAGTTTATGAAAATATTTTTGATAGAAAAATATATTTCACTGAGACCAATTGTCTTTTAAGATAGGTTCTGATGTAACTGCAAATGAGTCTTGATGGAACTCCTGCCACCTTATTCACAAAATAATCACAAATCAGTTTGTCAGTTCAGATATTATGGCAAACTGTGGTATGCTGGGAGTGAGAAATTAATTTTGCTGTATGTAGGTAAAAGGGGTACAGGGAATCTGATGTTCTTGCAAGGGTTGTTCATATGGTGTCAAAAAATGTTTTCCCACTGTTACTGAACCAAGCCTTACAGTGCCATCCTAAACAGTTACCCTCATCCTAAACAGAATTACCTACCTGACAAGAATGTGACTTTGTTTTGAATGGCACTGTCTGTATGGACAGTTTCAAATATCAGGATGGTGTTTTTTTAAACGTCAGCGTATACAAACCCGATAAACTTTCATCACAAATCTAAACCCATTTACATGGAAATAACTTCTGATTATTACTTATCTATTTATTTACAAAAAAGGGGTATATTGTGCCTTTCTACCCTCACAAGGGTCACCAAGGAGGCTAATAATTTAAAACATACACAGTAAAATTACATTTTAAAACCATTAAAACCCCCTCACCCAAAACATGCATCACTGAAACAATTTAAAAACAGTTAAAATACGTAGAACATCATAAAAATTCAATTAAAACATAAGGGAGGAGGGATCTCTTGAGGGAATGCCGAATGAAACAAAAAGGTCTCTACCTGCTGGTGGAAGATGGCAACAGAAGGGGACAGACCAGCCTCCCTGGGGAGACGTGTCAGAGCTTTGATGCCATGACTGATCCCTTTCCAGGGTTGCCATTCCCATCACCTCAGAAGGCTGGGGCACCAAAAGCAGGGTCTTTGAAGATGACATTAGTGGTCAGGCAGGTTCATAAAATAGTAGCTATATGCAAGATATAAATGTACCAGTTAGGTTGCTTTTTTCATTAGTTGCCTTTAATAGATTAGAATCTGTTATGGTGCAAATGGCTGTTTATCTGCTCTCACAGACGTCAGGAGGGGCCAGTGTAGATGGGCCAAGACTAGAGCAATATGGTGCAAGCTTAGTGGTGCTTATGCTAAATAAATGTGGTTATCACTGAAAACTCTCATTTGGACTGCAGTTTTTCCTACAAAACAATGACTGTTAAGGTCAAACCTAATTGTTATCAAGGTCAAACCTAAACATGATGATCACTATAAGCCCCCCCCCAAGCATCCACACAGTGGTGTTAATTTGATCAGGATACTGTTTAACCCTTTTCTTCCATGCCATCTTCCTGATTTACCTCCTATTCCCATTTCCCATCCCCTAAAAAATAATTTACAGCAAATCATTCTCCTTAGTGAAGGAGCTTTTAAATTACATTTTAACAGAATTTAACCCTGGAGGGGGACAAAAGGAGGTCTAATCCAATCCCATGCCTCAGTGCTTGTACATGACATATGCCTTCATAATACAAATATTATGACAGAATCCACTGGGAAGTTCTCCTGTGCAAGCTCCACTGAAATGAACTGAGTAGATTAAAGTATTATGAAAAAAATTAATTACAATTCTCCTATGCAGCTTCCATTGATTCAATGGAATTTGTGCAGGACAATTCTCTGGTAGACTGTGCCTTGATTTTATATCTATTAAAACAGGGTTTAAGATAAAACATTAATATAACTAGAGAGATTCTGCCATGATAAGTTGTCTTGTTTGTACCAAAATTTAAATTTTGTGTTCACCACCTAAATGTCATTTTTGTGTTCTGCAACAAAATTAAACTCTGTGAGTGATGCACTTTTTGTAATGTTCCAAACATGCCAAGCTGGAGTTCTCTCCCTCCCCCCACCCCACTTTTGTTAGGGTAAGTAACAGTTTTTGGTTTCTATGGTTTATCAACGGTTTCCTTTGCCCATCTTATCTGCTATTGTGACAAAGTCTGGCATGATTGGAAGCTTGAAGGAAAACCACAACGGAATAGTTTGGCATCCACTTCAACACTGCTCTCCAACCACAGACTGATACAGTTACTGGATTTGACTAACGGTTATCAATCAACTCAACTGTAGGCCCTTGGAAAGATAACAAGCCAGAAACACAGAGCAAGGAGAAGGAAGCTAAAATAAACATTATTTTTAAAACATAATTTATATAATGTAATTAAACTGTTTCCTACTTTATTTTAGTCACTCTGGGGATTGTCACACATTATAGTTAATGTTGGAAATGTACTGGCGTTTCCCATAGTGACTGTATAATGTATCTATTATATATTAGGGCATTAAGGTGCAAAAAAAATGTATGGCCATGCATGTACAATAGCCAATTTTAACCATGCTTGCCGAAGAAAAAGGCTGGATCCCACCAGTGTTTCCTATTACAATCACCCTCATGTTGTCATGAGAAATCACGGAGAACAAGAAAAAAAACTGTAATATTACCACCTGTTTTTAAGCATGTTTACATTGAAATATGGGTGGATTCCTCAACCAAATACTGTTTTCAAGGCAGCTGATAATTAAATACAGTTAAAACTTTAAGATACTTTAAAATAATTAAAAAGAAGAAGACTGCAGATTTATACTCCACCCTTCTCTCTGAATCATAGACCCAGAGCGGCTTACAATCTCCTATATCTTCTCCCCCAACAACAGACACCCTGTGAGGTGGGTGGGGTTGAGAGGGCTCTCACAGCAGCTGCCCTTTCAAGGACAAGTCCTGCGATAGCTATGGCTAACCCAAGGCCATTCCAGCAGCTGTAAGTGGAGGAGTGGGGAATCAAACCTGGTTCTCCCAGATAAGAGTCCGCACACTTAACCACGATACCAAACTGGCTCTCCGATTAAGCAGAAAAGGATTACAGCACAACCAGCAAGAGAAGCTTAGAAACAACAGGAGAGGACAACCAAAACATATGGGAGAAGGCAGTCCTTTAAATATACTGGTTTCCAACAATTTAGGGCTTCAAATAAAATTATCCCAGAAGCCAATGAGAAGCCAATCGAGTTGTTCTAACAATGGTGAGATGTGATCTCTATATTTGGAACCAGTCAACACAATTGTCATGGTTTTCTGTACCAACTGCAGCTTCTGAACCAAGCAGAACACATGACAATAATCTAACTTTGATATAATGTTGTAAGCCACCCTGAGTCCGCTTGCGGAAAGGGCGGGATATAAATGCAAAGTAATAAATAAATAGTAATAAAATAAATAAATGTGATGAATGCATGGATTGCCATGTTTGAACTCTGTTGAATGATTTATTTTAAATGTTATTTGTATACTGACTCTCTACCATAGTTCAGTAGTGAGATGACTAATGTGTCACAGTAATATGGCAAGATTATTATTCAGCCATCTGTTAGCACGCTCCATATTTCATGAGATGAATTGATGTCCAATCACATGAAGTGGTAAAACATTCATTTGGAAAGTCATGACAAAACATGAAAGCACAAAAACAGACACCTCCACAATGTTTTCACCAACTCATCATCACCTAACTTTTCTACTGAAGCTGGCTCCCTTCTGCCTCCTGAACTCATTACAGCTTCCTTCCATTAGTTTAGGACTGTGGGATCTTCTATGCAGACAGACACAGACAGACAGACAACCTTTATTGGCATATCAACAAACTAAACCTGTAATTTACATACAGTGTTCCATTTATCTGTTAAGTTTTTGTGAATATTTACATGCATAAACATATGTAAAAGACCCACCTGTTTATTTTCAATTTAAAACCTCAAAGTGGGCATTTCAGTGCTCAGATATTCATAATAGTTTCAGAGACTGTTTTGAAATCACTCACCCAAATTCCCTTCTACCTATACTGAAACATGTTATCCATTTTGGAGTAAGTGGCTTTTTAAAAGAATAGTTTAATTTTTAGTTTTCTAAAATTTCACTAAAGTCTAGATTAATGAACATATGAACATATGAAGCTGCCTTATACTGAATCAGACCTTTGGTCTATCAAAGTCAGTATTGTCTACTCAGACTGGCAGCGGCTCTCCAGGGTCTCAAGCTGAGGTTTTTCACACCTATTTGCCTGGACCCTTTTTAGTTGGAGATGCCGGGGATTGAACCTGGGACTTTCTGCTTACCAAGCAGATGCTCTACCACAGAGCCTCCGTCCCTCCCTAAATGGTGGTAAAAGAACAATCATTTCCCAAGGCCTAAATTCTAAAATGTTCTGCATTTCTTTGGCCTTCTGTGAGTGTACGGATGAGATGCAGGCTGATGCCTCCAAGTCAATCCTAATGAAACTGATTTTAATATGTCTCTGCAGCCAGCCAACTGTGGAGTTGAAAAGTGCCATCAAGTCACAGCTGTTGGGTTTCCAAGGCAAGAGATGACCAGAGCTGGTCTGCCAGTGCCTGCCTTTGCATAGCAACCCTGAGTTTCCTTGGTGGTCTCCCATCCAAGTACTAACTTGGGCCAACTCTGCTTAGTTCTGATATCTGACAAGATCAAGCTAGCTTGAGCTGTCCAGTTCAGGAGACCAGTCTATTAGATTAGCCTTTTCAGCTCTTCTGGAGTCTTGGACTCATACCATCCAGGCTGAATGAACACAGGCTTCTAATTTAACCCTGTGGCCTCTCAGTGTAACAGAATAACAATGACAGCTTGAATCATGCATTACTACCAGACAAAAGAAAGGCAGCAAGGTATACTGGTTTCCTGAAAACTGATATTTTCAGCAGAGTTTTTTACCCTTGGGTACATACAGAGCCGAAAGGTGTTTCAAGGTCAGTAATACAAGCTGAGTGACTGAAGCACATTGTGGTGTTTTCTGGATGTCTTGTAGGAGAAATATTTTCCCCTATTTGAGTAGAGTTCAAATCACCAAGTGTATCTAGGGTTGGTATAAATATCCCCTATATCATCTTGATACTGAATGCTTTCAGCCAGTCACCACTCTTCCTAGAAAAGTAAGTATTTAAAGGATTCTGAACAGCAACACAAATTTCAGCTAAGTTGGAGCATATCTGTTTTGGTGCATGCCTTAAGAATTTGTTCTTAACTGCCGCCATTTCAATAGCATTCATAGTAAAATAGAATCCTTACTCCAAATGGATCTACCTATGAAAGGTGATATAATTAATACAAATTCATAAATCTGGATCTAATTTCACACAAATATATTTTAAAAGTCTCTACAATATTGGTCATAAACTATATTTTTAGAATGGTTTTCTGACAGGATCAGACAATTGACTTTTCACAATGAAATGATATTTCTAGAACTCACTATACAATGGGATCTGCTTATTGTGTAGAGATATGGTGCAAAATGCATTGGATTTCTCAGCCTCCATTGGGGAACTTTCACCGCCATCCTAAGCCATTCTATTTGGAACTCAGGTCTATTCAGTGAGGCTTACTCTCAGAAAGTTTCTAGAATTGTATTGGCAGTGGCTGATATTTGGCTTGGTAAACTATCCAAATTATCTGTTGCTTATGAGTACTCAGAAGCCTTAGGCAAAGCAGAGGTTACTGTTATCAGTCATTCTGAAAAGCAGGCAGTAATAGGCTTGATTGACAAAACCAAAATGTATTTAAAATACTAGATATGCTTTGTCTTGTTCCTCTTTCTCAGCTTGGGCCCTAATTTCATTGCACAGTGAATTCCAGATTTGCATCTTTGTCTTTCCTTCATTCAGCTTCATGTTAACATTGCCTTTGTTTCATTCTAATTCACCTTTCTGGATTGGTTTCTTGGCTACAGTTTGTATTTCAAGTTTGCAACCATTTCCATCAGTGTAACCCATTATTTGCTCCTGAGAACAGAGTCTTGAATTAACAATATGGTTTAGATATGGTTCAGAGTGAGAGAAATTAGAGCCTTGACCAATGTGTTTAAAGAAAGTCTTTAAAATATGGCTTGTATAAAAAGCGTTGTAATAGAGTCCATCATGCATTGGATCAACGACACAATTCTACATACACTCTTATCCCACTGACGTGATATGTGGGACTGCCTTTTCCCATATGAACCTACCCATTCACTCCAGTTATCTTTGGAGGCCTTGTTTCAGTTGCCCATCATCTGGGGCTGGATGGCTGACAACCCAAGGAAGGATTTTTCTCAGTCATGACACCAAAGCTTTGGAACTGTCTCCCTGGATAAATTCATCTGTCTCCCTGTGCTGGTCGTTTACACCAGCAGGTAAAGACCTTTTTGTTTAATTTGGCTGTGAGGAAAAACCCCCTTACAGAACATCGTAATCACCAGCTTGGTTGCCAGAGCACCTGGAAAAGTGACTCGCACACGTCTGGCCAGAGAGTGTGAGCAAACCTATAAGGGGCAAAAGGGACTTTTGCAGTATAAGCAGCCATAACACTACTAAGGCACTCAAGACCGGTACAAGACTGCCCACCAGGAGAAGGGATGGCTTCTCGTCATTCCGTATGACGTCCATCCCAGCCATGGAGCGGAGGAAACTGCGTCACCAGGAGCAATCCAGGCAAACGGTTTTGAAGCACTGACCACGGAATCCACCGTGGAGGGCTAACACTACACACAGCCATCTTCCTACCAAGTCTGACTCCATTCCAGCGAAGTGGACGGCTCACGTACACACCAGCTGTCATCTGTGCCTGCAAGCAACCTACCCACCCCAGGAGTGGCTAATCGTCCAACCGCCACTGTCTTTGTCTAACGGAAACCAAGACAAAGACTGATACCCAGGAGAAGACAGAAGAAGAGGAAGACCATCTTCAACCAAATCCAAGTTCCTTTGTATAGACTGGGTGTTACCTAGGCCATGATTTGACTCTCTATTGTCACCCTTTTAGATAAGTCTAATAGTCCTAAGTATCTCCCCACCCAGTAATCTCCTCTATTCTTTTCCCCAACTGTCATTTTGGAGCCTCACCCTGGTCCATTTCAACCTGAAAGTTCACTCAGGTATCCAGGATCCAAACAAGTCCATTGGTCAGGAATGGGCACCCAATGAGGTGCCACCAATGAACTTTCTATTGGTTGCCGCAGTAGTCCAGCCCTTATGGTCACTGCGAAACCTCCCTTTTTTGGGAGGTCATGCATCAGCTGACCACCTTCCTCCTCCCTCGTACCTCCCATCCCCTAAGGGCTCAAGACAGTCCTTATAATCTGTGGACTAGCTACCCACAGGTGTGTTTCTATCAGTATCCCAATTCTGCTGCATAGATCCATCCCTGATTCCTGATCAGTTTTGGGTCCCTTCTCCCAATTCCTCGCTCATCGCCATTGGAGCCTTCCTTGAAGACTACGATCGGTAAATATCACTCTGTTTGTCTACCCATGTGTTCCCCTATCTCTCTATTTTTCTTAGGCCTGTATGTATGATTTTATGAGTATTTTATCTTGTATGGAAGCCTATATTTTTCTTAATAAATTTTAATTGTTTTACTTAACATTTTTAAGGATTACTTTCTGGATGTGGAATCCTGTATACACAGGTAAAAGATCCTAACTAAGCCAGGTGCCCACCTGACAACTCCCCCAACCTCGTTTTGATGGCATTTTGGCTTACATGGCATACCCACCCACCCCAAAAAAGGAGTTATTGGACCTCCTCCATGTTGTTTATGTATTTTTAAAACTTATTTTGTAATTTGAAAAGTTGTTTTTCATTGTTTTAATTTTTTAATGTGCACTGTCCTGGGGCCCCTGATTGGGTGGAAAGGCAGCATAAAAGTATTTTAAATAAATCAATAAATAATTGGGGGGGGGGGGGGAAACTAAGCAAATAGTGAAAAATCTAGTAGACTGGCAGTGTAATCCTAAACATGCATACTCAGAAGTAAATCACCTTATGGTCAATGGGACTTATTCTGTAGTAAATTATGTTTAGGATTACAGCCTAAATATACAGTTGAAATCCTTTAAAGACAAACAGAAACCGATTAAAAAAGGAAGTATGAGTCACTACAATAATTAAACATTTAGCTTTGTTTAAATATTGATTCAGCTATCAATCTTACTCCCTCACTAAAACAGCTAATTAAAAAGCAGCTAGAGTTGACAATAATTTTAAACTGAATAAGAGTGCCATTTAAATATCAATTTTCTAAATGGGCTTTTGCAAAATGCCATACTTATTGCTAAACCTAACACAGTTTTGCTCCTTTTGCAGTTTATCATCAGTCTTGTAATAATGTATGTTGAGTGATTGCCAAAGTTGGTGAGGCCTGATGAAGTGGACAAGCTGCTTGGCAGAGTGCAGCCTCCATATCTAGCCTCAACCCTTGCCTTTCGTGGTTGTTAACATGAAAATAGAATGGGCTGTTTCTTTCAGGAAGTAATAAACATCCTTCTGACTTTGAAAAAGATAGGCACGAGACCCTCTCCTGAAGGTAACCCTGGTTCGTAGTGACCTAAATAATTACTGTCTAGTGGCCAACATTCCTTTTTTGTGCTTGTACAGGTGAGAGTTGCATAGCTTCAGGCAGTCATGAAGAGATGTTTTATCTAGACCAACTGCAAAGGTAACAAAATGCAACATTCCAAAGGTGAAAATATTTGATGCCATAACACTGTGATATTTTAACCTTATATATTAGCAAGTCAAAAGTAATTTATGTGTGACTGTGGAATGCCAAAGCAGAAACACATGGCAGATTCCTAATTATTTCAGGTTTTTACAAATATGTCACTTAAGTTTAAGACTGTTGTTGATAATTACATAATAAAGCATAATTTGACTTAGGTTTCTATCACAAACAAAAATTTTCATTCAGAATAATTTTGAATTCAGAAAGCAACATTTTAAATGTAAAAACAAGAAAAGCAAACTTTCTAAATTAAACTTCTATCAATGCCATCCTAAGTACAGTTACAGCCTTCTAAGTAAATTGAAGTTAATGGAAGTAGAAGAATATAACTCTATTTTGGATGGCACTGTAAATGTTTTCCCCCACAAAACATTTTTTATTCAAAATGCTACTGGTTTTGATTTCTGATTTGGTTTTGATTCCTGATAGACAATCCTTGTTAAAGGAGAAGGCACATTTACAAATAACTATGTAACCCTTTCTCCCACTAAGATCGGCTGGTAACTTCTAGTTATCTTAACAGAGCCATCCAAAAGTCAGTACAACCTGCTAATTCACGAGTTAACTCACTATATACACATTGCCTTAAACTATTAAAATTGTTTGGAGCAGACAATAGGAAGCAGTTAATTTATTCAGATGCTAGCCATTTCATCCATCAGTCTAGAATAAGGTAATTTTTAATTGTGTGGATGATAAATCTAAGGATCAGATAACTATCATACTTTTCTACACAGATACAATCTCTTCTTAGGGGAAAACCTATCCCCAACCCCTGTCATTTGAAAAATGTATGGAAGAGTTCATAACAAGCAGCACTCACAGGGCTTCTTAACCTGTGTCTCAGATTCCCAGAGCTTAGCTATGGCTCCAGTTTTCAGTGTTAGGAGTTAATCCTACAAGATACATAATAAGTATATTGAAGGGTGCGTGAGTAATAAAACTGCATTTCCTCCTTTTAATTGTTTCAGCATCCTTTGATGAACTGCTGATTACTGAGCATAGAAAGGCACTTACTAAAGTTTACATTAACATTTTACAACGGTCAACAGAAGAAGAGGAGATTGGATTTATACTCCGCCCTTGACTAGGAGTCTCAGAGTGGCTTACAAACTCCTTCCTTCCTTCTCACCATAACAGACCTTGTGAGGTAGGTGGGACTGACAAAGCTCTGAGAGAACTGCTCTTGAGAGCACTGTGACTGACCCAAAGTCAGCTAGTTGGCTGCATGTGGAGGAGTGGGGACTCAAACCCAGTTCTCAAGATTGGAGTCCACCACTCTTAATCGCTACTCTAAACTGGCTCTCAAACAAGACTGCTTGATGAACAAGTTTGTTCTCGTGAGCACAGATCTATTGAAGATCTGGCCCATGTGACCTTTTGGTGCCCAAAATACAGAGAATCAGGAAAGAAACTTTAGAAATATCTTATCAGAATTGTCAGGGACATCATATTTGAATAAACTTGTAATGCAAAGTATTTTTTGTTATGTTGTAGTTTGTTATTATAAATTATTAGGACATTAATTTTTCTTATTATGGTTGTGAATTTTATACTGTAGCTGGCAATGCAACTATGTTGTGATTTTATGATCCTGTGTCTCTTGTTTACTATGACATTGACTGAATGCAATAAAGTATTTGAACTTGAAAGTGCATTTCCCTCATTTTTTAGTAATTAGAGCAAGTCTCAGTCACCTTCAAGTGTGCTTTCCAGACTTGAACCTCAATATCTTTCTTTGTTCAAAAGTGGCTTTTTTGAACCTCATGATCAATATCTTAGGAAAAGCAGAGAACTGTTCAAAAAATAACAGGGTGCAGTCTTTAAAGAGACCTATCTCCACCCTTAATATGGATATAATTGTTGTCATTATGATTAAAAATGAAATTGTTGGCCAAAAAAAAAGGTAAAAGAGATCTCCAAGACATCTTGTTCAGAAAAATGGGAAAGGATCAGTTAATAAATTGTTGATTGTTTACAATTTTGAACATGGGCCACTGACTCTCTTTTGTATACAAAATTAGTATACCTTTCTGAAATAAGAAAAAAGGTTGAAAATTTGTTTCTTACTTTCTACGGAACATTTCTGCAAAAATGCAGCCGACGCTCCAAAGATCAACTGGTGTTGCATAACTTGATTGAAGCAAAACTTCAGGAGCTCTGTACCATAAAGTGACAACCTACAATACAATGAGGAAAACCGAACATTTGAATAATTTAATTAAGGAAAATGTCCTTTTTTAGATTATAAAACCATTATGTATTGTGTTACAACATTGTTTCTGTAAACTTATCATTGTAAACATTGTGTTAATAAATAAATAACAATGCAGATGCTACTTACAATAACATTCTAAAAACTGCTAGTATAATTCCTTTCACCAAAAGCAAATGCAACTCCTTTCAGAGAAGTGGGAAAAGATAAAGTATCAATAGCTGCTGTACTCTTCGTTTGAGTCTATTACAGTGCAGTTCTGAGCAGAGTTACAACCAGGGGTAGAATTCTAGCAGGAGCTCATTTGCATATTAGGCCACACACCACAATGTAGTCAATCCTCCAAGAGCTTACAAGGTTCTTTTTTCTAAGCTCTTGGAAGACTGGCTACATCAGGGGTATGTGGCCTAATATGCAAAGGAGCTCCTGCTAGAATTCCACCCCTTGTTACTACCATGGTCTTAGAAGGGTGTAACTCTTTAAAGTTACACTGTTAAATTGTTCCCATTTTAAAAAAAAAAGCTGGATTCTGAAACTTCCTTCTACTTCCTGACTTCCTCTGACCAAGTGTTCCTCCAATGGGTAATGAGTTTCTCATCAGAAAAAAATTGTTGAAAGGCAGGGCTTTTTTTTGTAGCAGGAACTCCTTTGCATATTAGGCCACACACCCCTGATGCAGCCAATCCTCCTGGAGCTTATAGTAGGCCCTGTACTAAGAGCCCTGTAAGCTCTACTACAAAAAAGGCCTATTGATAGGTGTAGGATCCAATCATCTCATGTTAGCTTTAATTCAGCATCAGCTGCACAATATACCATCTTCATCTCCACATATAGATAAGACTGAACCAGATTCAGGGGCGATAGCCTCACTGTAGGAAATCAATCAATCAATCAATCAATCAATCCAATCTATTTATTTATTTGTCCAGTGACCAGTACAAGTCAAAAGCAAAAAGTATTCAATAAAACATTTAAAACAAGAATTGGTCTAAATATCACAGAAATATCTCTTAATATTTGACATACATAAAAACTTAAGATCTATACCGGTTAGATATCTCTAAAATTTAGAATCTATGTATAAAATTTCACGCCAAATGCTACAGGCTGCTGAAATATTTTAGCACAGCTAAGTGACCTGTGAGTTTGCACCCATCAAAGCTCCTTAAAATATCAACATCAGAACAACCTAGGTAATTGTTAAGCAGAGGGGAAATTATATTAGATCGAGCTTCCTGATAGAAATGACAACAAAACAGTACATGTTCTGCAGATTCTACAGAATATATCACACTCCATGTTCAAGTTCTCAGTTTTGTATAGTTTCTAAATGGGAAAGGAGATGAAGAAGGGGAACACTTCTCCAATAAAGAATGAATTTTTAAAATCCTCTTTCCACTGTTAGCAAACTGGGATGGGAATGGAATAACAGCACTGTGTCATGGGAAGAAGCCTATAGATGCTTTGTGCATCTGTAGGATTGCATTCTTCACAGTACTCCCAAGGTGCAATTAAGATATTAGCAGGAAGGAATAAATGCATGTTCTCAGCAGTGAAATATTGTAACCTGACTGCTGCAAAAATATGACTTTCCTATTGACAGTAATGTCAACATGGAGGGGGGGGACAGCCTGGATCCCCAAGACAATAAAGACACACTTCCACAAATAAATAATTTGGAAATGTACTTGCTTGCTCTTTTAGTGTGTGTGATTTATGAATATATTCTAAATTGCAACTTCAGGAACCACTCATGGAGATCTGTAATTTAGAAATCTTTTCACAAACAAAATTAAATGAAGAAGGGGATGAAGAAGGGGAACACTTCAGGAGTGTTCAGGAGAGGGGCTGAGATTATTGCAGTAGGGAGCTGTCCATTCATAATTTGGAATGTTCAGATCTTTCATCAAGAAAGATAAGAAAGTGTCCACACTGATAAACAGATCTGCACTGCAGCATTTAGTTGCAAAGTATGTTATGCAGGGTTTGTAGTCTTTTCCACTTGCTTTCAAGGAATAACCACAGATAACTTTTCTATGCTAAGAATCTTTTTTTAAAAAGAAGACAGCAATGCACTAAATATCTGTGAAGATATTTCTGGCTCTCTCCTTCCTTTTCTCACCAGAGAAACCAAGCAAATATTTGTGGGCATTCCATTCAGTGGCACAGTTAAGCAGAAGTGAAAATTTTTATGAAGACAGGATATGGTGAGCTCAAGAACTAGCTCATCACTTCCTTTTTTTGCTTTGTTTTTACTTACATGACAGAATTTGGAATAGGTAAACCAGAGGTTTCACAACAAAGAGAACACATTAGCATTATAGCATGAGGAAGTAATAACAGGGCATCTTTATGTGCCCAGGAATACTAGAGAAAACTGGAGGAAAAACCAAAAAATTCTTTTCAGGATAAAGCTTTGGCTTTACATATGTTCTCTATATAATCAAAAGGGGACTGAAAGGGCAATATGGCTCTCTCAGAATCAGTACAAGTCTTCTTGTTAGATTCGGTGAGATTTTGGTTGCAACTAACAATGGGTCATCATCACTTCAGACAAAGTATCAGTCTACCTTGTTAGTTTACTTAGGAATTAGGTGATCCATCAACTTGTTGGTGAAATTGCAGAGGAAAAATTCCTATGCAAGTACATTTCTACGAAAGTGACACCTGATGTTTGGCTACTTCCTATGTCACTTAACTGGAGAGCCAGTTTGGTGTAGTGGTTAAGTGTGCAGACTCTTATTTGGGAGAACCGGGTTTGATTCCCCACTCCTCCACTTGCAGCTGCTGGAATGGCCGTGGATCAGCCATAGCTCTGGCAGAGGTTGTCCTTGAAAGGGCAGCTTTTGTGAGAGCCCTCTCCAGCCCTACCCACCTCACAGGGTGTCTGTTGTGGGGGAGGAAGGTAAAGGAGATTGTGACCCGCTCTGAGACTCTTCGGAGTGGAGGGCAGGATATAAATCCAATATCTTCTTCTTCATCTTCTTCTTAATTGGCTATTCTCAAGAGGTGTCAGGTGGTACATTTTTATAAGAGACCTGCATGCCTTCACTAGCAAAAACGTGCTATTGCAGCACAATCCTGAGAAGGGAAGGCATATAGCTCTCTTTAAATGCCTTCCCTTCACTCCTTTTAATGTTTGCTCCATTTAAAGAGACCTACAATCTTCCCTTTACTCACTGAGGGCACACCTCAGTGAAGGAAAGACATTTAAAAATGCCCCTCATGGACCATTTTCCCAGTTTGTGCCCATCCCTAGTGTTAACTGTGATTTATAAAGACTACTACTGGTATATATTGCAGGGTTTCTAGCACCAGAAATGAAAATACTTAACGACATGTCTTTATTTAGTAATACTATAATTACTGATGGTCAACTGAATTGCCAAATTATTATGGAATTCTCTTTTAAAAATGATTTTATGATGAACAAAAGGCCCTTGAATAAGGCCAATACAAAGAATGGAGAGACAGATCATTGGAGTTAATATAGCTAATCTGTAACTCCTCGATATTGTACCTGCATTTCTTACGAGGCAAGAACGGAAAAACTTTGTATAGTAAGAGCAAAAATTTTGTGTTTTGTCAATTCTTTTTGAGTTTTAGGAAAGCTAACGCTTTCAGAGAGTTAACCTATTTGGTTGTGAGTTATCTGAAAAATAATTTTTGTTAATACAGGTCTTCTTGTACCTAAGCTGTATGTACAGTGCTGTACGCAGAAATGCATTTAACATATTGTGTCAGTTCTTTGTCATGTATGCTTTCTTATTAAATTTTGAACCATATACTGCAAACCAGGCATCTTTGGAATTCTGGCACAGGGTGGTGGGCACATCTACAAAACAGCTGCTGCAGAAGGCAGAACCAACCACAAAATGGCTGTCACAAGAGGCAGAGCCAATCACAAAAAAACAGAGAGTGAGGTCATACCTAACTAATAATAAGAACATAAGAGAAGCCATGTTGGATCATGCCAATGGCCCATCCAGTCCAACACTGTGTCACACAGTGGCCAAAAACCCCAAGTGCCATCAAGCGGTCCACCAGTGGGGCTAGAAGTCCTGCCACTGTGCTCCCCCCCAAAAAAACACAAGAATACAGAGCATCACTGCCCCAGACAGTTCCAACAATAACCTGTGGCTAATAGCCACTGATGGACCTCTGCTCTGATGGATCTCTTACACACTTCAGGCAGAAGTTCTGTTTACCAGGATGCCCTTTAAAATTAACATACTGTTTAAAAATATTTCATTGCCTGCACACAGCTTGCCTTGCAGTAATGCAGAGATCTTTGTGCTGCAGTGGCAGCTGCTACCAAAACAACATTTTCAAAGATCTGCCAAAGATCACAACCAATCAGATCTACAATGGCTAATAAAAAGCCCTGCAAGGCAAAGCCCCACCTGGCCCACCTACTTTCTCATACACTTGGTGAGCACCAGGGAAGGTGCTGGCAGGCACTATGATATCCTCAGGCACCATGTGGGGGACTCCTGTCATAAACAGGAGGAGGGACCGCGTGAGTTCAAAGCCAGAAAACCACTGCTACTCTGCTGTTGCTACTAGCAGTGAAGTCTAAAGCAGAACTAGACTATAAGCCCACTGACATGAGTGGATTTAGATGAGTGCATTACTTGCATTACTGCAAGGCAAGCTGTGTGCAGGCAATGAAATATTTTTAAACAGTATGTTAATTTTAAAGGGCATCCTGGTAAACAGAACTTCTGCCTGAAGTGTGTAAGAGATCCATCAGAGCAGAGGTCCATCAGTGGCTATTAGCCACAGGTTCTTAGAGGCACAAACTGATCTCTGTGGCAGGGTGCATGAAAGTTATATTTCAGCCATATTTTCACTTGGCTTGCAATTTAATATCTCGTTTTCTGTACCATCTAAATACCTATTAATGCTGTTGTTTCTTTGGTGAAACATCAAAACAATGCTTTGTTTTTGTTTAAGAGACAGAAAAGAATATAAAGCCTCTTGTTTATACAATTTATCATAGCAGTTTCAGTTCAATGGGCATTATGGTATGTCTTGCTTTAGGATGGTTAAATCCTAAAAAAGAATATAATGGCTACGGAAGATAATTTGATGATCAGAGATGCTATGCACTTTGATATATGCTTTCTTTAATGGTTTGACCAAAACTTTAATCAGAATCTTGTGCTATATTTCTAGGAAGAACCACATCCTGGAATGGTGGGTTTTTTAAAGAATCTTTTTAGGTATATCCGTTCTCAATATATACATGAGTATGCTTGTCTGTGTGTGCGTGTGTGTAAACCCAAGCAGAAGGCACTTTATCTTGATATAGTGGTTTTGTATCAAGTGTCAAGCATGCACAATTGTATAAAGTATACACAATTTTGTATCAAGTAAGCACAACTGTATGCACAACAAACAAAACCTATGTTTTCCTAGCAACAACACATAATTAAGAATATGAATGCTATAACTTACATTTTAAAAAATCCTAAACAGTTACACTGTAAGTACTACATGTAGTTCATTCAATTTTCTCATTGTGCAATACAGAATAATCATGACGAGTTTTTCCAGCAGAGAACTTCTTTCTCCAGACCAGACCCTTATGGAAAAACAGGATCCCTATAGAGCAGGGGTGGCCAACAGTATTTCTCCAGATGTTTTTTGCCTACAATTCCCATCAGCCCCAGCCATCAGTCATGGTCCCTTGATTTCTTGGTTAGCCCAAAGTTATGTAGGACCTTTATGCATTCACAATTCAGCTGTCCCTTTTCAGTGGTATTGCTGCATTGTCTGCTAAGGATCCCTTTTTCAGATCGGCTATGTCACTACCTCTCCAGTGAGTGGACTCTCTTGTACATAGTCTCCTTCGGTGTTCTTATGTGTTCCAGTTTAGGCTAAAATGAGTTATGTCATGCCTGGATAAATGGACTATGCTGCCTCTAGTGACATTAGAGCAAAAAGTCCAATTACTCTTAGAGGATTCTGATTCCCAGTGTACTTATTTTATTGCTCAATTTCTACAGCAGGGGTGTCAAACATACAGCCCAGGGGCTGAATCAGGCCCTGGAGGGCTCCAATTAGGCCCCCGAGCAACTGGCTGTCATCTGCTTCCTTCTCCCTCTCTCTTGTTCCCTTTTAGAAAACAGCTCCTTTGCAAGGCTTTCTGAATCATACAGGAGCTACAGAGCAAAGTCTCTATTTTCTCAATTGTCTGAGGCTCCTCCCTTAGGGAGGAAGGGGGGGGAGGCAGAGCTTGCTTTGCCAGGCTCTCTCAATTGCACAGAAGTGCTACTTTGCCGCGCTTCTCTTCCTTCTATTGGCTGAAGCTCCTCCCTTTCCTGGTCCCCTTGGGAAGGAAGGAAAGCTTTCTTTGCCTAGTTCCCTGGATCCCATAGGAGAAATACAAAGAAAGCACCTTTAAGACCAACAAGTGCTAATGTTTTAAGCATGTTTTAAGTTTTTTTTTAAAAAAAATATTTAATTGTGTTTGTCTGTATCCTTTATAAAGTTTATATCTCTGCTACCTAATCTTAAATAAGTACACACATGGCCCAGCCTGACAAGGTCTCATTTATGTCAGATCCAGCCCTCATAATAAATTTGTTTGACACCCCTGTTCTAGAGGCTGCAGAGAAATGTCAAAAGGAGGTGTTTTTAGACATGGGCTTTATTTAAGTTTTTTTGGTTTTATTGCTTAAGACCCCCTAGTCTAAGAACATTTCTTAGGAGGCTTCTCTTTACTTTTGGACTCTGAAGGTCAGATGGACAATGATAGCATTTCTTTTGGATCTAGAATTCACTTAACAAACAAATAAAGGATACAATGGACTATCCAACTTAATCGTTTTAAGGAGACTTAAAGGAAAGCTGAACCACTAATATAAGAGTAAAGTTAATGTTTTATGAGCATTTATTAACACATGACGAAATCCTCAAAGGCCAAAGGAAAAACTGGTAATTTCTCGGAAATTCATATTTCCTAGAACTGTCAATAGTCAAGGCATATTTACAAAACAAAGATTTGTTAGTTTGCTGCAGTAATGCCAAGGGACCAATGATGTATCAAAATAGATCAAGAAAAAGCTTTTCTGTTATGCCTTCAGAAGTTCTCTGTTCTGATATGTCTATAATTCAGGCTTCAACTGCTACTTCTGAAATTAAAATCAATTTAAAATTAAACAACAGTGTGTTGTTAGCAGGCTCCTTTGAAATCCATTTCCTCACACCTTGATTTCCCTCCCCACACACACCAGTTGAGGGGTCAAAGACTTCCACAAATAATGTTCAAGGTAATAAGTGCTTTCATGTTTCTAGTTCTCATGTCTGAGGGCACTCCATCCAACAAAAGGACAACAAGATAAGAATGATATTGCCAGTTGCTAACAAACACAAGATAAAAGGGCTCTTAAGGCTACTGATTAAGCGGCAGCATTCTACACATTCCTCAAAGTTGAGAAAGTTTTTCCTGAGAAAGGCAGCTATGGCACATATGATATGGCACCAGTAAACAAGTCTAGCTCTATGTTTTCACATTCCAGCATAGTAATGGTATGTTTCCTCCTGTCTCCCTCACTGAAACAGAAACATTCTCTGGACATGCAGAAATAACGCTGTGTTGCCATTTCCATTAAAACCTGTAACCATGTATACTGGCAGGACAGAGAGGTTCTGTAAAACACTGTGGCTTCCAGCCAATGTTTACAATCCCCTGGGTGGGAAATGCAGGGTGAAAGGCTCTTGACGGCTCCACAAGCTTTTGCTGTTGCCGCCAATGACCTTCTGCTCTGTTTTCAAAGTAGCTCCCATGTTAACCCCTTGGAGACTTGTGGGCATAAGAGTTTTAGGAAGGAAATACCTTTTCCTGGGAAGTGCACCCTCCTCTCCCCCTTTTCCAGGAATGAATCTGTCAGATTGTGACAGCATCTTGGGACAATCCAAATTCATTCTCAGGCTGGTAGGGAAAAGTTTCCCTCTTCCTCCCCCAAAGGTCACTGATGCTAGAGGTAGACACGCTCTCTCTGTATGCCACAAAGCATGAAGGCTCCAGCTGCAAACAATGGGCTAGATTACAGTGTTGTGAAATAGCATATTGAGTCTGCAGGAGAGAAAAGGAAGCATCCAATTTAGGAAGAAATGCTTTCTTCCTGCCTAGCCAATGAGCTTTACTGGAACTGGTCATGGTGATTCCTCCTCCTGGCATATTCTCACTAACGAAATTGTGCTTAAAATTAAAGACATGCTAAAGCTGAAAGGGAGCATTCAAGACACAGAGAGCTTAGGTATATCTTAAAGATTTTACTTCTTTTGTAGAAGCAAACAGAGTCAGCAACACCATCCGATCACACTAGTTTGGTTTATAGCCCTACTGCTCATTTTGCCATATGTTTTTCCTCAGATGTACCCCCTACTAAATTTATTATATTTCCTGTGACCTCTCCCACCCTAGACATATAATCAGGTATAATATTAATCCGCTTGCTATACCAATCTAGTTTGTATAGCTTTTATACCAATTCTTCTCCCTCTTCTGGCTCTGGCAGTCTGCCAGGCAGCTGTTAAAGGCACAGTGAAAAAAATCTACAACTCTAGCAGGGATGATACATATGTCCTCATATATAACACTACTCCTGAAAGCATTTAGAATATTAAGTTTGCCACATAATCTGCACACTTTGCAGACTTACCTAGGAGTAAGTCCCAATGAACACAGTGGGATTTATTGCTGAGTAACCCTTTATAGAAGTGCGCTGTTAATATCCTTCCCCCCAGCTTGTATGACCCTTGCTCTTTTTGGTTATTTAAATCTTCCAGGGGGAGAGTGGGTCAAAGTAGTTTATGCTTCCTTAACAGAGGAAGTGCGTGGTTGCTTCAGCCTTGAAACCAGGGGGGGCAGAGGGGGGTGCTTGCCTCCAGCGCAACCAGGGGTGGGGCAAATTGGGTATTCTATTCTATGAGCCCATAAGGTAGAATAGGCCCATAGGAAAGGAAAGCTTCCCTGTGCAAGCACCAGTCGTTTCCGACTCTGGGGTGACGTTGCTTCCACAATGTTTTCACGGCAGACTTTTTACGGGGTGGTTTGTCATTGCCTTCCCCAGTCATCTACAGTTCCCCCCCAGCAAGCTGGGTACTCATTTTACCGACTCAGAAGGATGGAAGGCTGAGTCAACCTCGAGCCGGCTACTTGAAACCAGCTTCTGCCAGGGATCCAACTCAGGTTGTGAGCAGAGCTTAGGACTGCAGTACTGCAGCTTTAACACTTTGCACCATAGTGCTCTTTAGAATGGGCCCATAAGGGGGCACCATTTTTTAATCCCCCCCCCCCCCAAATAACCCATGTAGATCCGGTCCTGCTTGAAACAGTTTGTGGTGCATACACTTCTAAAGACTAGGGACTCTTTCACAAACACTAAATAACACATGTTCAATCCACTTTTAATGTACTTTGCAACTAGATTTTACTGTGTAAAATGGCAAAATCCACTCATGAACATTTACTGAAGTGGACTGAAACTGCATTATTTAGCATGTGTAAAAGCGCCCCAACTAGACCCTGGCCATCCCCATAATTATCAAACAGTTTCCAATGTTCCATTTTTGAGCAAGCTGACTGAATGGATGGTGGCTGAACAATCCCAAGCCTTCCAGGATGAGGCTATCTGGTTTCAGGTCTAGTTATGAAACTGAAACAGCCTTGATCGCCCTGGGGGACCTCAGCCCATATTCTGCCCCTTGCACCAGTGTAACAGCATGAAAAGATGTTACATTTTAAAAATCCTGCCTTTCCACATCTTAGAATCCTGACTGAAGGCAATCCTTGACCCACTTCAGTCCGGCTTCCGCCCAGGTCACGGGACGGAGACGGTATTGGTTGCCCTAGTAGATGACCTTCAACGGCATCTGGATCGGGGTGGCTCGGCAGTACTGATGCTGTTGGACCTATCGGCGGCGTTCGATACGGTCGACCATCGGTTGCTGACTTGCCGCCTTGCCGACGCGGGGATTCAGGGGTTGGCCTTGCAGTGGCTTTCCTCTTTCCTTGAAGGTCAGGGACAAAGGGTCGCAATTGGGGGGGAACTATCCCAGAGGCATTCACTTAACTGTGGGGTGCCCCAGGGAGCGGTTCTCTCCCTGATGTTATTTAACATCTATATGCGACCTCTTGCCCAGATTGCCCGAAGGTATGGGCTGGGGTGTCACCAGTATTCTGATGACACCCAGCTCTATCTACTTATGGACGGCCGACCGGTCTGCACCCCAGAAAACCTGGATCAGGCATTACAGGCCGTGGCTGAGTGGCTCAGACTGAGTGGACTGACACTGAATCCTGCGAAGACAGAGGTCCTTTGTTTGGGCCGTCGGGGGCCGGGGGGGGGGGGAAATCCCCCTGCCAGCTTTTGGCGGTGTGCCGCTGAGGCCAAAGGACAGAGTCAGGAGCCTGGGGGTGCTATTGGAGCCGTCCCTAAAGATGGAGGCTCAGATAGCGGCCACTGCCAAGTCCGCGTTTTTTCATCTTAGACGGGCAAGGCAGTTGGCCCCCTTCCTGGACCCCGACAACCTAGCAACAGTGATCCATGCTACGGTCACCTCGAGGTTGGATTACTGCAATGCCCTCTACATGGGGCTGCCCCTGTGCCGGACCCGGAAATTGCAGCTGGTGCAGAATGCTGCGGCCCGGCTGCTATTGGGCCTCCCAAGGTGGGGACACATCCAGCCGGGCCTTCAGGCTCTGCACTGGCTTCCAATAATATACCGAGTCCGCTACAAGGTGCTGGTCATTACCTTTAAAGCCCTATACGGCCTGGGACCTGCCTACCTGAGGGACCGTCTCTCCCCACACGTTCCCCAGAGAGTACTGAGGTCTGGGACTCAAAACCTGCTCACCATCCCCGGGCCTAAGGAAGTGCGTCTCAAGGCAACTAGAGACAGGGCCTTTTCTACAATGGCCCGTATGTGGTGGAACCAGCTACCGGAAGAGGTGAGGGCCCTGCGGGATCTTGCTCAGTTCCGCAGGGCCTGTAAGACAACCCTCTTCCGGTTAGCCTATGCCTGATTAGATAAATGTAGCTGCCAGATTTCTGTGATTATACTGTATAGTTCTAATGTTAAATATTTTAAGGTTTTTTAGGTTTTAAATGTCTGATTTTAAATGTAATAACTTTGTTCCGATTTTATTGTTTTATTGTTTGTTGTAAGCCGCCCTGAGCCACTTGTGGGAAGGGCGGGATATAAGTTACCAAATAAATAAATAAATCACAGATGTCATAAGCATTATATAAATCCTAGCCATATTTCAGAAGACAGAGCATACAGCATGAAGCTATTGGCCTTATGTTAGCCACACGTACTCTTGCACACACACAAAGGCATGAATTTTGGTGACGGGAACTATAAAGAGAGGACGTTTGCAGAAAATTGTGCACTTTGGAGAAAAGTCAAGGAGAACAAACATTACTACAGTGTATAACTAACACTTCTCTGCTCAGAATGCTTACAAATATCAGGACACAAACCTTTCCTCCAACTAGGGAAGCAACAGCAATACAACTGAATTCAAATTCTGAGTGTTGCAAATGTCTCTTCTCCCACCATAACACGTATCTAGTGTGCACTGGTTCAGTTATTATAATGCAGATATCTCCAGCCCATTCTTTTGGTGGCTACTAGCCTTTCCAAGCATTGTCACTGCTGGCCAAATACACGTGAAACCTTTTGCCATGCAGGTTCAAAGTCCCATGAAAGAATAACAGAAATAGTATATAGTGTTCTAATGGAGCTCCCTACAATAGAAAGTAAATATTGGGCTAATTACTATTCTGCACACCAGGTGAATCTCACCAAATAGACTCCCAAGAAAGAGAAAGAAAGGTATTGGAACTCCATGTGGAGAGGGCTTGAACCTACTTTGTTTTTTGCTGATGCTGAACATTGCTCATCAGTGTCTCTTCTCGATATGCTGTGTGCTTGCTAACTCATATGTTCTAGCATGCACCATTAATGAGCCTCAAGTCCTAATGAGCCTGAGTGGAGGGATGGTGACAGGGGATGGTGCTAAGCAAAAGTATCGATGGACTGCATGACTCATCTTCACTGATTTTGCACAAAATCTCTGCTGTGCCTGTCTGGAAACCAGCTCTGTACAGGACTTGAGCCAAAGATCTTGCGCTTAATAAATATGTACTGTTACACAGTGTTTATGCCTTTCACTGTAGCCTTTCCTGCTCCAGTACATATGGCTGGCTTTGGAGACAATGGACCATTTAAAAAAAGATTAAAGCCAATGGAGCATCCTAAATGTTAATGGTGTGGGTTTTTCCTGTATGCCCAGTGGGTAAATGGTTACAGAAATGTTCTGGAGTGTATGAAGTACAAGTTATAGTCCTACCTCTTTCCTCCCTCTTGGTGGAATTTAAACACCCTCCCTCCTGTTTGCAATGGGGGTGTTTTTCTACAGCAAGCTATTGATGAAATAACAAGGATTTCATCAGTGTATGTACAATGGTGCGTTCCCTTGTGTTTGTGTCCTCCTTGCCATGCAAAGAGGAACTCCTCAGAACTGTCTTTCCCTACTGAGATTGGAACCATCACCTGGGGGATGTCACGGCTTTTTATGAGGGATCCGTTCCCTGACTGAGTTGTGGAGGTGTCCAGCTGAGCTAGTTGGAATGATCTTCCATCCTTCCCTGTGTGTCTGCCTAACAAAAGGGCAAGTGGTTTTTGGAGGGGATTAAAACTCTCACAAGTGTACTAGTTACTGGGCTCCTACCTCTTGGACTCTCACAGTCCTCTACATTGGAAGGTACTGTATTTCCTTTGTACTGTCCCATGTGTTCTGTGGGTGGGTGGGGGGATGCATGATGCCAAGGGAGCATACATGCTTCTATAGATGGCTGATGTGGGAATGAGTTGATGTATTGCTAGAGACTCCAGAGCATTTGCTCTCAGCTTCATGGAGCTGAGTCTTTTCTTTTTCCATTTATGTTTTTTTCTGCTGAGCCCAAGAGAGCACAAGATACTAATTGTGCCAGAACTGCATTGGCATCACTGATATGCTGATGGTTCAGGGTTTAGGACTGAACTGTTAATCACTTAGCATACTGTAAAACTACTCAATATAGCAATTATTCAATTGCTAAACTGTTAAGAATAAATGAACAGAACAGAAAGGTTATATCACAGCTCCTAAATTATGGCACTTCCTATTTTTACCCCCAAACAGTCATGTTAAGTCACAGGCCTTTTCATTACATCAGCTAGCTCTAAATTCTTTTACTTGGTTGATGAGTTTAAAAGGCAGCATTCATCCCATCTGGGCTTCCCCTAAAGGCAGCTGTTGCTGTAAAGGGCTGCATTTTTTGCATTTTTTCCCCTTCTTAACATTACGCAGTTATAAAACACCAAAACAACTCCATTGTCACTTTTCAGAACTTTGCATATACCATAGAGAGTGTTTTATTTATTGCAACAAAATCAGTATATACATGCAGTTAACAACTGATCTGTTCCATACACAGCATATAGTTAACACTGTACAACTGAAGCCAAAATATACACAGCTAAAAGGAATGTTACAGGGGGCCTCTCTCTTACTGAACAAAGCAGGCTCAGTTTGGCTCTTTTTCCCTAGCACTACCACATCCGCACATCATTAGTTGGAAAATTCCAGATATATGCTGTAATTTTTTGTGCTCCCCCCACTTCAGTGTCCAGATGCCACCCCACCCCCACCCCCCCTTATCTGTCCCTGCTAGTTTGGTTTTTTGCCAACCGTGGTCAACAATTAATACAGCGAAGAGGGAGGGGGAGAGAAAGAACACTCCCTGGCAACTGGCACAACCTCACAGGAAATACCAAATAAAAACTTTATTATGTATTGTTTAACTATTTTGTTTGCCTGTAGGCCACCCTGCTATTGGTGTAATTTAGCAAAGCATGCTCCGTCTGGATGAACGGTGCGCAGACTCATTGTTCCGAGAGTCTGTCATGCACAATTGTTGCTTCAGCATGTGGCCCACTAAAGAAAAAGGGGAAGCAGCGTGGCAGGCCTCCGCCCTGAGTTCCTTTTCATTAGCCAAGTTGTGACCAAATGTTAAAACGGATGAGTAAGCTTTTAATATTCATGCAATTAATTTACTTCCCCCACCCTTAATTATAAAAAGTCTTCACTTGAAAAGCTTTAGTAAAAGCACCAGCAGGAAAGGACCAGAGTGAGTGAGTGAGTGTGTGACAGAGAGGGACTGTGTTTTCCCCCTCCATTCCCATCTGCTTGCTCTTTGGAATATGGAAAGTACCAAGATTACGCCTGGTTGTAAGGAGTGCTGAACAGTGGGGGAAATTCCAGGGCTTACAAGTCTGCCTGTGGCAGTCTCCTAAATGTATTCTGGTATTTAAAATAGATTGTTCTTGTGCTTCTTCCATGCAGCAAATATAATAGCAATGGGATTTTAAAAAATATTTGAATCGACATGCAAATACAATATATACTTCCTTATCTTAATCAACAGGCTAATCCACTGATGCATGTAACTATTTGTTCATATTTGAAGACAATAAAAGATTCTCTTAATTCACTTCACTTGCAGGGAGATTATTATTTATAGGTAATTTGATAGTCTCACATCTCATCTGAAACTGTGATCTACTACCATCATTTCTAAATCCCTTCCTGATAATATTATGGAATTTGGACAGTTTGACTGACCACTATTTTTCAGAATGATTCATGGCAGTGAGCTCATCTATTGACATTTATCCTAAATCCTGCTATCCTGTTTGTTTGGGGTTTTTTTTTTTTTACCAAGCAAGAGAAATATCTAACTTTGTTGTTGTGAGCTACTTTGGATTACTTTGTGGAGAAAAGTGGGATACAAATATATAACAATCAATCAATAAATCTGATGGTACACTTATCTGTTATCTCAAAAATGGAGAAACACATTTATTATTTGGTGATTGCAATATATATTTCATGGAGTATTTACATCCCATTAATCTAATTTATAAATATTTCAACAATAGCAATAACACACCAGTAAAATAAAAGGCAAAATGATTTTAAAATACAAATTGTACTATTACTATTGTAAAACTAAGCAGTAATCAAACTTCCCAATAAAACTAGGATACAACCTGTTGTATCCACCTTGTTTTTGTTGATTTTTTTTTATAGCTTTCACTACTTCTAGAAGACCATAGACAAAGGGGCCTTGAAGGGACTGACATTGCAATCCTAAGCACACCTATACCCTTCTGGTTTCAATAGGTTTTAAAGGGTGTAACTCTGCTTTGATTTACACTGTAAGTTCCATAAAATGGTCACTACTTCCAAGAAGGCCTTAACACTTTTGTCCACCAATTCTCAGTCTTGACAGTGATGGTGCTTGATCAGCACTTGATATAGAATCTCACACATGAGAAAGCATTCCATTAGATACTCTGTAACCAAACTCTTTTGGACTTCAGAGACTGAAACCAGTATTTTAAATTGTACGTGAAAACTAATTAGGAACTGTTTAATTTTCTCAGCACAGATAAAATATGCTCCCTGAAACTTACTCCTGTCAGGAGGTTGGTTGCTACGTTTTGAATCGGCTGTGGTTAAAGTCAGTCCTTTGGACCAAACCTCTATCACCAGTTTCTTGTACATCTCTTCTGTTGATGTATCTGCTAAAACCCTATCTGAGTTTTTAGGAACATGCCTAGTACTAGAACACTGTTAGACTAAGCATTTGATCCAGAATATGTCAACTGAATTGCCCATTATCAGTCTTCTTTAGACAGAGCTTCAGTTTATTTATTATTTCTCCTGAAATTAGGATTTCTACCACCACATCTGGTTCTGATGAAAAGGAAAAATAGAGGTGGGTACATAATGACCGTAATTTTGAGGAGATGTTTAAAAGCATGGGTGCAATGTCTAAGCCAAGAGGGTTTCCCTGGAAACTTCTTATGGGTTTCTCAATGTCCTATGCGAATGGAGTGTAGTACTCCTTAGAACATGCCTAGCAATCCTAGCAATGTGCAGCTGAAATGCAGTAGACATGTTAATGTTCCCAATGTTTCCTGAAAGGAAAAAGTTTGAGAAGCACTAATGTAGACTATATACAAACATTTTTCACAAACTAAGCATGCCCCAAGGTTTGCTTGTGCCTCTGAAACTGTTGGTTTTCCCTGTTAATCACAGAAAAGCTGCTTCACAAACTGAATTTTAAGAACCCTGGAATTTTTGAAGTGATTTGTCAGGTGACATGAGGGGGCCACTGCTTGATGAAGCTTCAAAGTGTGTAGTTATGGATTGTTGCCCATCCATACATTCCAAACGTTGAGACACAATAATGCTGAGCTAAAGGCCTATGCCTCAAACCCAAATCAAAATGAATTATAAACAGGCTAAAAATGAGATCAATGCAACTCACCTGCTGTCAACACATTTAAGATGACATATGTTACCTGATCTAAGTTTCAGTAGCTGTAATGGTTCTAAAAAAGAACCAATAGAAAAAATAGCTTCTATAGAAGAAGAAAAGAACCAATATAAAAATAGATTCACTGGCATCATTTAATGTATAAAATTTTGGAAGCAAGCTTTCTGGTCACACAGAATTATTCCTCATGCTGGGTGCTCAAGGTGAGGGAATGGGAAGAATTTGCTCTGTTAGATCACAGTAGTAAGCCTGCTGTGCCAGCTAAACACTATCTGCCAACTTTTCAGTATCAAAATGAAGGAAATGAAACAGATACTTAATTAGATCTGTTGTGTTGTCATTTGTGTGCACATGAAAGCTCATACCTTGAATAAACTTTTGTTGGTCTTCAAGGTGGACTCAAAATGTGTTCCTTTAATTATATCTGGTAACATTTCAAGATCTTATTTGGAAGCCTTTAAAATAATTACATCTCATTGGCACCAGAACTTGTTTTTCCCCCTTCTGAAACTGTCTTAGAACCACCCCCCCCCCCAAACTTACATCAATAAGTTGTTCAGTAATAGGAACATGTATTGTCACATGATACTGCACAGAGAAAAGGGGGAGTATGATGTAAAATACACAAGACAATCAGAAAAAACTACAACCACTGTGCAAACCATGTACAAATGAATTATAGTCATAATTCATAATACAATAAAGAGTTCAAAAAGTGCAAAATCATATAGTGTTGACTCTTCTTTTCAAAACTAACCAGTTCAATTTTTCATATGAAAATGGTTTGCATGGTGGCTGTAGTTTTTTTCCGATGGACATGATACCACACATCTGATGCAACAGAACTTTTGGCTGTGTATTTTTAGTAACATATGGTGCACTTATAACCCTATCAACTAAGTTTTTTTGAGGGCCAGTTCGGGAACAATGTAAGGAAAAGTAGACTGGGACCTTCAGCCCACAACACCTCCTACTATCCCAGATGCCTCTTTCCCTACATGTCCTTAGAATTTAGTTGAAAAGTGAGGTCCGTGTTAAGGAAAGGCTAAAAAGAAAGGGTATGGCTGAGACAAAAGCTTTCATATGAACCTGCCAACAGTTAAAACTTTATCAAAGACTTTTCTCTGAGTACCCCTCCCGCCACCTTAGGAAGGTATGCAAATGATTACCAGAGAGAAGCTGCCTTTTAAAAGACCTTAAGAGTCATGAGCCAAAGGGAAACACTCTAGTGCCATTTATTCTAATGGGAGAGTTAAACAATTACTGGGTGTTGGAAAGTTCCATCAAGTCACAGCTGACTTATGGTGACCCTGTAGGGTTTTCAAGGCAACAGACATTCAGGCTGTGGTCAGATGTGCAGTTTGATCCAGTGTGGCCCCACTTCTAATAGATCTGGGCGGCAGGGGGTGTAACAGAGAGTACTGATCAGACTTAACCTGCTTCAATGTGCTTTCACCCCATTGATTGATTGATCAGACACAGCAGTCAGGGAGAGGGGCAGTGGGCCTTCCCCTCTCACTTGTCTTCTGAGCATGTGCGTAAGCACTTATGGGAAGCAACACTTCAAACTCCTGGCAGAATGGTGGCAGCTGGTGGACAATGGGATCGCTGGAAGAAGCTGCGGGGATATGTAGTCCAGTGTGAGGAAAGTGTTTTCTACAGCAGGGGTGTCAAATATTCAGTCTGGGGGCTGAATTAGGCTCCTGGGGGGCTCCTATCAGGCCCCTGAGCAACTGGCTGTCATATGCTGCCTTCTCCCTCTCTCTTGCTTTCTTCGGCATCACAGCTTGCTTTGTCAGGTTTGTTCAATTGCACAGGAACTACACAGCAAAACCTCATTTCCTTCTATTGGCTGAGAGCCAGTTTGGTGTAGTGGTTAAGTGCGTGGACTCTTATCTGGGAGAACCGGGTTTGATTCCCCAGTCCTCCACTTGCACCTGCTGGAGTGGCCTTGCATTAGCCATAACCCTGTCAGAGGTTGTCTTTGAAAGGGCAGCTGCTGTGAGAGCCCTCTCAGCCCCACCCACCTCACAGGGTGTCTATTGTGGGGGGAGAAGATATAGGAGATTGTAAGCCGCTCTGAGTCTGATTTAGAAAGAAGGGCGGGGTATAAATCTGCAATTCTTCTTCTTCTTCTGAGGCCCCTCCTCCTTGTGATCCCCTGGGGAGGGAAGGAAAGAATCAGAGCTTCCTATGCCCAGTTCCCTGGATCCCATGGGAGAGAAACAAAGAAAGCACCTTTAAGACCAATGAGTGCTAATGTTTTAAGTTTTTTTTTTTTAAAAAAAAATATTTATAAAGTTTATATCTCCCTTACCTGGCATTACATTTTATGACACACATGGTCTGGCCTGACAAGGTCTCATTTATGTCAGATCCGTCCCTCATAACAAATGAGTTCAACACCCCTGTTCTAAACTGTGTGTTTGAAAACTCCAACGTTTTAAACATTTCACATCCAGGGGGAAAAACCAGAGAAACCTCATCCTGGGTCCTGCTAGCATTTTAATTTATAAACTTGGCATAAAACTGGAATCACAGGCATCATCCTCAGACTGCCCCTTTCCCACTCTGTGTGCTGCAAATCACAGGAAAAAGCTGAAATACATAGGTATCTTTTTTGGAAGTTTTTTAAAAAAGAAAACAAGCTTCTGAGTGTGTGTGGGAGAGAGAGCAATGTGTGAATACACAGTTATGCACACACTGCTAACTAGTTAAAAAAATGGCAGACATTAAACAGAAGCCTCACGATTCCAAAGCAGATTTGGTGCCTTGAAGGAGTTCAGACATCCAGAAGTGGCTTGACATCATGGCAGGAAGGTTCAGACAGTGAAAACTACAGGGTGAAAATGGATGACTGGGAAAATACCAGAATGGACCAAGTAACGAATTAATCCAGCTTGAAAAAGCATTAGAGCAGGAGCCGACAACTCAGGAATAGGAGGCAGATGTTGCTGTCTGATCGTGCACTTTAAATCTGGTAGGGAACAGCAATGACAACTGCACATCTGATCACCACCTCAGAGGCAGTCCGCCACTGCCTGCCTCTGCATCATAACCCTGGTATTCCTTGGAAATCTCCCATCCAAATACTAGCCACAAATGGTGCAAAAAAGGTGGCCAGGCCCCATTTGTCACACCCCTCCAATCAGCAGTAGGAATTGATGTGAAATATGTCACAGATCTTTCAAGTGTAAATTCTCTATGTAAAAAACAGAAACAGTTAAGGTAAAAAGGTATGAATCTTGCCATAAATCCTCCAAAGGTGAATTCTGTAAGCAACTGGCTAGAACAGACTTAGCAGTTAGCAGGAATGAAGAGTTCTGACTTTTAAAAGCCTGCAAGGGTTTGTGTGTAAAATCATGTTGAAATTAATAATGATGCGCTGACCACCAATGTACTCATTTGCACCCACCCACCAAATTTCTTACTGGCTTGAGCCAGGACTGACCCTGCTTAGCTTCCAAGACCTCACTAGATCAGACTAGCCTGGGCTATTCCTAAGTGAGGGTTCCCTTCACTACTTACTAAAACCCACTGCTTTATTATTTAATTATTTTCTAAACTGCCTTTTGTCATAAAAGTTAGAAAAGGTGGCCAACAATTAAAATAAATGGGTGGAAAGTAACAAAAAATGTTAACCCACACTTGTGCCCTGAAAACAGACCCAACTTTGTGGCGTATGACTTCCATGGAAAGGCAACGGAAAAGCTGTTTCATTAAGCACTCTGAAAATACAAATCATTTTCAATGTCACTTCACAGACACATTTTCCCCCTCATTTTAGGCAAAATGTTTACATCAGGTAAGGTATCGAAAACAAATCCAGCAGTTTTAGCTGGTATCCTAGATCCAAAGGAAGACAACACATTTCTCTTATAAAAAGGGGTGGGATGTTAACTCCCAAATAGGCACAAAACATGCTAACAGTAAAATATTTTATGAGTTCTCACTTGCCTATCTACTAGGGACAGTTTGAAAACTATTTTATTAATATGTGGGAATCAGAATACACACACACCTTCAGTAATTACTATAACAACAGCATGTCATTTGTGACATTAATTGCTAATCCAGGCTATAATATTTCACATATTCACTGGGAAAGAATTTCAGCTATGCAGCAAATCACATATCGGGAATATAAAAGGAACATTGAGTGCCTTCTAGCCAATAAGGAAACAGATAAGTGTGTGTGTATGTGGGGGGGAACACACCCAGACAAAGAGAATGATGCCCAAGGAGATAAAACATTTTAAATGAAGACTTCCTTCCTTCATTTTATCTAGGCTCCTAACAATAATTGTTAAAATTTCCATTTTAAGACTATCCCACTTCCTTCTGTCATTCTGTCATAGGCAAAAAACCCAGAACAAAACCAAAAACAAAATACATCTCTGCATGAGCAAGATCAGGTTATATGTGTGCAAATCCCAATGGCTCCCAATGGGGATAATTTCCACACATCCCAGACCTGTGATACACCCATGTCCAAATCAGTTTCTACATTCTTATTAGTTTTATTAGCCAGAGAAAACCACTGATGTGAGGAACAAGGTCTGAATGACTCTGTGCTATAAATCCAGTCTTTAACAGGTATCCTATATGTAACTGAGGAGGTATCCAGATTCAGCCTTCTCCTTTACCACTCAAGTGTTGTTGTGTTGCACAGATCTCTGTATATTTTGAAAGGCTGCGAGCTGCAAAAGCAGCAAGTGGGTGTACAATCTTCTGTTATAAAACCAGAAGATTAGTTTTTAATTCCAAATTAGTTTTTTAATTAATTAGTTTTTAAATCCAAATTACTATTGGGATTAGTTGAAATTATACAATCTCTTCAGTGTGAAACTGTTTGGTAGAGTAGCTTTTGGAAACTTAGTGTGTGTGTGTGTGTATATATATATATATTCACAGCAAATGTATTGTTTGTGTTGTTAAAAAAAAAAAGAATTCAGGAAGCTCAGGTAAAGTTCAGGTTATGTTTACTTTGGTTAAAAAAACCTGGAAAAAATGTTAAATTTCAAAAGAGGCACTCTCCTCTGATTCTATTTTTTAAAATCTTTATTTAAACTTGGCCAAATGTATGTGAACACTGATTTTTAAAAAACCTTACCTGCAACAATCTTACTGTACAGAAACATATTGTTGCCTTCTGTGGGGAATGTGAATTTAATTTTTAAAAATTAAGGGAAATCTAAATCTCTTTTAATGAAATTGGGTATGTGGAAACTCACTATATGTTTTGCAGACCATATCAATATTTTTATTTTTACTTGGGAGAAATATATTCAGATTATTTGTCTGGAACAGCAGATTAACTTCAAAAGGTTGTTGCATCGTGATGTCTCTGGCTATAATCCTAAATACACTTTCCTGGGAGTAAGCCTTACTAAATAAAATTTTATTTATTTATTTATTTAGGATTTATATCCCGCCCTTCCCACAAGTGGCTCAGGGCGGCTTCCAAAAATTGGTCAACATAAAATTAAACACTTTTAAATATATAGGCAATTAAATATTTAAAACAGTTAAAACCTTAAAACCAATAAACATTCCAGTTACATATAAAACAGACGTCTGGTAAGCTACATTGAGTTCTCATCTTAGCTAGGTGTAGGCTAACCGGAAGAGGGTCGTCTTACAGGCCCTGCGGAATTGAACAAGGTCCCGCAGGGCCCTCACCTCCTCCGGCAGCTGGTTCCACCATGTAGGGGCCATAACGGAGAAGGCCCTTTCTCTGGTGGATTTCAAGCGGGCTTCTTTTGGCCCAGGGATAGTGAGGAGGTTTTGTGTTCCCGACCTCAGTGCTCTCAGGGGAACATGTGGGGAGAGATGGTCCTTCAGGTAGGCAGGTCCCAGGCCATATAGGGCTTTAAAGGTAATAACCAGCACCTTGTACCGGACTCGGTATATCACTGGAAGCCAGTGCAGGGTCCGAAGACCAGGCCGAATGTGTCCCCACTTTGGGAGACCCAATAACAGCCAGGCCGCGGCATTCTGCACCAGCTGTAATTTCCGAGTTCGGGACAGGGGCAGCCCCATGTAGAGGGCATTGCAGTAGTCCAACCTTGAAGTGATCGTAGCATAGATCACTGTTGCTAGGTCGTCGCGCTCCAGGAATGGGGCCAGCTGCCTTGCCCGCCTAAGATGAAAGAACGCGGACTTGGCAGCTGCTGCTATCTGAGCCTCCATCTTTAGGGAAGGCTCCAATAGCACCCCCAAGCTCCTGACTTTGTCCGCTGCTATCAGCGGCGCACCGTCAAAAACTGGTAGGGGGATTCCCCCCCCCCCCGGGCCGCGGCGACCCAAGCAAAGGACCTCTGTCTTCGCCGGATTTAGCTTCAGCCCACTCAGTCTGAGCCACTCAGCCACGGCCTGTAGTGCCCGTTCAAGATTTTCCGGGGCGCAGACCGGCCGGCCGTCCATCAGTAGATAGAGCTGGGTGTCATCAGCATACTGGTGACACCCTAGCCCGTACCTTCGGGCAATCTGGGCAAGAGGCCGCATGTAGATGTTAAATAACATCGGGGAGATGATGAGACTTACTACTGAGTAGACCTGCTTAACATACGTCCTCCTGAGTTATATAGTGTTGTATAAAAACTTGCTATTTTGTGAGATATACCTAAGCTTCTTTACAGACAAACATGAACGTGTCTTCCCCAAAGTGTTTTTTTGCCACTTCATTCTAGCTCCCTTCTTCAGAAAGGGTAACTACTTCTGAAAGTAAAGGAAGTACATGAAACTGGGCCTCACCATTTGGACTGGCTTTTAATTTGAGCTGGCATTTACATGTTATGTCTGAATATGCACGTGTCTAGAGCATGGGGTTTAGCTGGGCTGCGGAAGTGATGCCTTTCATCACTGTGGAAGTGATGCCTGGTTGGAGATTCAGGTGTTCTCAGAGGTTTTTTTGTAGCAGGAACTCCTTTGCATATTAGGCCATACACCTCTGATGTAGCCAATCCTCCAAGAGCTTACGGGGCTCTTAGTACAGGGCCTACTTTAAGATCCAGGAGGACTGGCTACCTCAGGGGTGTGTAGACTAATATGCAAAGGAGTTCCTGCTACAACCCCCCCCCCCCCGGATGTCCTCTATGTCAACCAGTGCCATGTTGGTTTGCCAGCTACAGCTGTTCCTCAGAAAGCATGATCTGACTACAGTGATCCATGCTCCAATTACATCCAGGTTAGAGCGCTGTAATTTACTCTAGGTGGGAATGCCACTGAAAAAGGTTCAAACACTTCAGTTAGTCTAACATGCAGCAGTCAGGCTACTGTCAGGGATCACACCACTCCTGTGCTAAAAGATTTGCACTGGATACCCATCTGTTTCTGAGCACAACTCTTACCTTTATGGCTGGGGGCAAGGAACCTTAAAGGATCATTTCTTCCCATGCTGTCCACCCTGCCAGTTAAGATGTCTCCCAAGCCCTGCCCTCTGTGACCATGCTTTCAGAGGTAAAGTGGGTGGTAACTACAGAGGGCATTTTCTTTGGTGGTACCTCCCCTTTGAAATGTCCTCCCCCTTGAGGTTTACTAGGTGCTTACTTTTTACCTTCTTTTAGGTGCCAAGCTAAAACACACCTTTCTACCCAGGCTTTAAATTTGGGGTTTTATTTTACCATTTTTAATGGCCTATTCTGCTTTATGGACTGTTTTTGTGCTGTTTATGTCTAATAACTTGGTTTTTAATGATGGCTTTTTTATACTGTGGTTTTTAATTGTAAGGTAACTCGAGTAGGACTTTGAAGAGTTGGCGTAAAAATGTTTTAAATAAATACAATTTTAAAATAAAAATATGAAAGCTTCAAGAGAAATCCCTTTAAAGTTTATTTTTTATATTCAAGCATTAAACCTGTTCTCAGTCGCCAGAAAAAAAACAAATATCAAGAAAGCCAATAATATTATTTCATTTTTGCTGAGCATTCAAAATGACTGACATTTTAAGTTAGTTTTAAGTTTTGATGGGCAATTACTTCCTGCCAAATGTAATGTGTATACTTGATGACAATAATATAAGACATGAACTTGTAGTTTAAAGAGAAATGCTTAGCTTTCTGTTGCTCATTCCCCTCAGTCTGTTCCCCCAATCCTAATGGCATTAATTGCAAACTGAGCTTCCTTTCACAGTCTGGTAGAAACTAGCTTTCTGGAACTAGGATCTGTGCAGACTTTGGTCCATTTAACAAGGTCAGACTGTTTATTCTTGACCAAATTCTTTCCCACTGTAAAAAGGTACTTTTAAATGCCACATTCCACAGCCAGTGCCAGTAAGTCACTGAAGCATATTTTCCCACACAAGAACTGATACGATGGATGGGCCTTCACTGATTTAAAATTTCTAGTATTTAAATTACAGAAAGTGAAGAGAGTCTGTAATTAGCAAATTGTTTAAAATTATCCATGCTTTCATTACAATTAAGTTTCCAAGTATTCATTAGCCACATAGCACTAAACTCTGAAAACCAACAGCGCAAGAAGAGAGAAAAGGCAAATTAAGGTAACAATGAAGGTAAACAGATTTGTGGCTGATGCTGATGTTAGGTTATATAAATTCACGAATCAAATGTTATTTTATATCATTAGTGGTATATGGCCCATTTGCAACAAGCAGGTCTTTAATAAATAAGGTATTATGCATCATAGTGTATTTTGACTCTACTGTCTTCAACACTGAAATGGTTGCATCTCCAAAGCTGCTCTTCATTTTGTAAAAGACTGACTAAAGTTAAACAAACACAATTTAAGGTGTCTAAAGTTAAACAAACAACATCATATATTACTAAAATCATTTTTTCTTCCTGCATAAAAATTTTCCTGTAAATACTCAATGCATATTTTTCACCATTTTTCTTATTTCAAAGCTTGTCTTGCACTCTGTTGAGAGCTACTGCTCATATGGCAGGAGCACACTTGTGTACCTGATGGCAGTATTTTACACTGACATCCTGAAACTGACTGGTAATGTAATCAAGTTTACCTGAGGCCAGATGGGTCATCTGATGTGAGAAGAATGAAAACCCAAGAAAGGGCCTTTGTGGCTATGGCACCAAAACTGTAACCCCAGGGAGATTCATCTGTCCCCTTTTATCACTATAACCCCAGGGAGATTCATCTGTCCCCTTTTATCATTGTCTTCTGCTAGCAGGTGAAGACTTTGCTGTTTAAAATCAGCCACCTCATTGTCCTCTGTCATTTGGTGTCTCTCTCTTAACATGCAGCTTTTCAAAGCCTTCCTGAGGGTCAGCAGAAATTCTAGCTAAAGTGTTTCTTTACTAACCCCCTTCTTGTTTGTTTTATTAGCTGGTTACTATTTATGTATTATTTTTAAAGCTAATTTGTACTGTATTTCAACAGTGTACCACCCTCCTGATCACCCTAAAGGTGGGATTCCTATGTTTATAATGAATAACTCAAATTATCAGTGATAATTTTCTTTTCATAGTTCTAATGCTGATTATTAGAATGTTGCACCATGCCCCCTTGGTAGTTATAAAATCAGCATAATTTTGTTGATATTTAAGGAAATGTAATTCGAAGTCTTTCGTTTCTAAAGCATCAACCCACCTCACAGACTTGCTAAGTAGATAAAATTGAGTAGAATAGAATGATGTAAACCAGGGCTCTTTTTTGTAAAAGGGACTCCTTTGCATATCAGGCCACACACCCCTGATGTAGCCAATCCTCCAAGAGCTTACATGACTCTTAGTACGGGGTCTACTGTATGCTCCAGGAGGATTGGCCACATCAGGGGTGTGTGGCCTAATATGCAAAGGAGTTCCTGCTACAAAAAAGCCCTTATGTCAGCTGTTTTGGTCCCCATGGAGAGAAAGGTGGGGTATAAATGAAGTAAATAAACATATTGGATCCAACACAACATTTTAGTCAGTAAAGAATAAATAGGAACAACAAAGATTTTGTCCAGTTTTCAATATATATTATTTCTGGTAACGCTCATGGTGCTCTCTAGTTCATCTTTCTACAGAGGACAGACTGGATTTCATCTTTGCATGTTGTATGTATGTCTATTTCAGGTAAGATCTTTTTCCAAGCACTGTGTCATCACCATTTCTTGAAGTAAAGCAAGTCCAAATCTAAACGTTTGGTGGAATAGTTCTAAAATATGAAGTCAACATACAAGTGAACACTGGGGATATACAACTGTGCAGTGCTGTTTGGAACATGTTTTCTGATATCCAGAGGAATTTCAAATGTCTGACTTTTCCTTATTCATGAAGTTGCCACTTATTATTCAGGAATATCATCCATATGAAAAGGCAAATGAAAATCAACTGTTCATGTTTTCCTTCAGTTACTAGGAAAAAATACACCCTTTGCTTGTCATGAAACTCTCATTTATTACATTTTTATCCCACTCTCATTCTAAGGAAGGTAAAGGGGGTATTATGCTCCCCTTTCATCTATCTAACAACCCTGTAATATAGATCAGGCTGAGAGATAGCAGCTGACCCAGTTTTACCCAGTGGACTTTCTGTCTGAAATAGATTAGAGCCCGGGGCTTCCCTGTTCTAAGGCCAATACTCTAAAACCACACTGGATGTATGCTAAAAGAAGAGAAGCTCTACCACCAGCTACAGTGAACAACCTAATTAAAGGGATATATATGAATACACTGTCCATTTCCCAAACCTACCCACATCAGTGAATCCTGTGTAAATAAAACCATCATTTAAGCAAAATGTCTTATTACATGAACATTTGGGGGTTGAGTTAAATGGCTGAACTGTGTTACAGGGTTTTTTTTCATCGTTGTTTAAAACACAACCTTGTATGTAGACAGTATATTGTGTGCTTTCTCAAACAGCAAATGATTTCTACAAAATGGGTTGGTTGGATCCAGTCAGTTGATGAAAAGTGGAGAAGGTGTGTCCTTTAACCATCAAAAGCACTACGCTGGGGATTAAAAGACCTGGATTGACAAAAGCCATGTGGGGACAACAACAATAGTAAGGAGGGGATTGGGGGAATTATGTGTTACTGAAATCAAACCCAATCCAATATATAAGCAATTTGTCAGTTTTCCTTAGAATATGAAAACAAATCCTCAAGATATATTCAAACATACACTTTCAATTTAGGGTGCTGGTTATCACTTATAAAGCTCTTAATGGTCTAGGGTCCACACATCTAAAGGATTGCCTCTCCCTTCATGCCTGGCTACATCAGCTGGACTCATCAGAGCAAAGCCTGCCAAAACTGCTGCCCTGCAAATGGGTGAAATTCACAGCTGCCCAAGCCAGAGCATTCTTGGTTGTGACTCTCATTTTGAGGAACAGCCCACCTAAGGAGGTCAAGACGGCTCCCACACTTCTATCTGCCACACAAAACTGCTCAGAAGAGCATTTTTATAAAGGAAATGATTTTGTGGTAAATTTTCATATAGGCGACAGCGTTTAAACCACTACTACTGTATATATTATCTTGTTTGTACAACATTGTTTTCTAATGGTCAGGAGGGAATTTTTATAAAAGGAATATAATTGTAGTAAATTAAATTGGCCTAGAGGCCATTTTCATGTAGGGAATAGGGTTGTAAGTCTATTGTACCATTTGCTATATATATTATATAGGACTGCAGTTTCTTGAACTGCTTGCTGTATATACATATCCTGTTTGTATTGCATTACTTTTGAATGCACTGTTTATGCTGCTGCACTGTTTATGGTATTTCTTACTGTTTTCTTTATTCCATTGTTTGTTCTAATTTTTTCCATTGTTTGTCATCCATTTTAAGCCTCAATGAGAAACATAGACGATAAGTACAGTAAATAAGAAAACATTCTCTAAAATGGAAAATATTAGAAAATTTCTTCATTGAAAGAATGTTATAACATTTTTAAAATTTAGGCCAGTTTCTTTCTCAATGTCATAATGTAGCCTAAGGAAAGGAAAGGTCCCCTGTGCAAGCACCAGTCGTTTCCAACTCTGGGGTGACATTGCTTTCACAACATTTTCACGGCAGATTTTTTATGGGGTGGTTTGCCATTGCCTTTCCTAGTCTTTTACACTTTCCCCCCAGCAAGCTGGTTACTCATTTTATCGACCTTGGAAGGATGAAAGGCTGAGTCAACCTTGGGCCGGCTACCTGAATCCAGCTTCCGCCGGAATCGAACTCTGGTCGTGAGCAGAGAGTTCATATCACAGTACTGCAGTACTACTGCTTTACCACTCTGCGCCACGGGGTCGCACTGCAGCCTAAACACTCCTCTAAAACTATAATTTGCAATAGATATAGATGGGCAGCCATGTTGGTGTGAAGCAGTGCAACAAATTTTGAGTCCAGTGGCACCTTTAAGACCAGGGGTGTCAAACCTGCAGCTTGGGGGCTAAATCAGGCCCATGGAGGGCTTCTACCAGGCCCCCAAGCAACTGGCTGTTGTCTGCTTCCTTATCCCTCTCTCTAGATTCCTTCTTCATCACAGCTTACTTTGCCAGGCTTGCTCAATCGCACAGGAGCTACAGCACAAAGCCTCTATTTTCTCCATTGGCTGAGGCTCCTTCATTGAGGAGGAAAGGGGGGGGGAAGGGAGAGCTTGCTTTGCCAGGCTCTCTCAATTGCACAGCAGAGCTACTGAGCCAAGCCTCTCTTCCTTCTATTTGCTAAGGCTCCTCTCTCCTCCTGGTCTCCTGGGGAAGGAAGGAAAGAGTCAGAGCTTCCTTTGCCCGGTTCCCTGGATCCCTTGGGAGGGGTACAAAGAAAGCATCTTTAAGACCAAGTGCTAACATTTTAAGCATGTCTAATTTTAAGGGTGTTTTTTTTAAAAAAAAAATATTTAATTGTTTGTCTGTGTCCTTTATAAAGTTTATATCTCTGCTATCTGGCATTACATTTTAGGACACTCATGGCCTGGCCCAACAAAGTCTAATTTGTGTCAGATCTGGCCATTATAACAAATGAGTTTGACACCCCTGTTTAAGACCTACCAAGTTTAATTTAAGGTGTTAACTTTCATGTGCACGCACATTTTCTCAGACACACTGGAATGGAGGTTGACAGGTCATATACAGAGATAGATGCCTCTACATAGGTAGATGCTACTGGGCTCAAAATTTGTTCCCATAATTTATTTATTCAATTTATGATAAAATTACAATGCAAGCTTTCAAAACATGGATTTGCACCAAAGACACTCTTTCTTATGATTCAACGGAATTTAAACCACACATATTGGAAGTGTACTGCTAGAAACATAGTAGATTTCCAATGTTAGGTAAAGCATATAGGTTATAGAAGCACATTGTCTTTTAAATACTCATATACTATTTCAACACATTTGCCTCATGTTTTATCTGCTTTGATCAGAACAGTACTCACCTTCCTTTGCTATACACAAAATGATGTTTCCTCATTAAGAAAATCAGCTAGCAAAAATAATATTACATTAACAGATGTTGAATACTGGGGTGCCTATTTGATTGAATAATACAACCCCCCACTTTTCATTCTGAAACTAGAATAGACAGATTTTTTTTTGAAAAATTAGCCCACTGTGAAATCTGGTGTTCATTCTTCTAAGCAATGAAAAATGTAACAGTGAACTGAACTCCAGGTCATTCTAATATCAGCCACCTCATTGTCCTCTGTCATTTGGTGTCTCTCTCTTAACATGCAGCTTTTCAAAGCCTTCCTGAGGGTCAGCAGAAATTCTAGCTAAAAAATCTATTCCCCATAGCTACTCCATTCTTCACTATCTGAGAACAAGGCCAGATATGATTCTCCTTAGGACTATTAGTTCTTGGACTTGCTACATCTGTGACCAGTATTGCCTCCACAAATATATGTCCATTTATTTTGAGGCTTTCATTCATTTATCAGATGAAGCTGCAAAGTGTTGCAAATTGCAGCAATATGGCCACCTGTCAAAAGAATTCCTGGCTGTTTGGGAAGTAAGTAAAAACAGGTTGCTTACCTGTAACTGATGATCTTTGAGTGGTCATCTGTGCATTCACACCCATGGGATTAGGGCACCCACGCCAATCCTGATAAGTACCTAGAAAGTCTGGGATTTCTGCGCCCACACCCAGTGAGCATGTGCCAAGCCCCAAGTGTGCATGCCCACAAGGCAGGGCAAGGCAACCCGCCAGTTCCTTCTTACTGCTGTCAAGGCCAGACAAAGGAGGACCAACAGCAGTGGGGAAGGAGGGCGGGTAGTATGAATGCACAGATGACCACTTGAAGATCATCAGTTACAGGTAAGCAACCTGTATATCTTCTTCGTGGTCTCTGTGCTTCACACCCATGGGAGAATAGCAAGCAGACATACCTGGAGGAGGGTGCTGGAGGTCATCCAGAAGTAGCAGCCTGTAAGACCAGATGTCCCACTTGAGCCTTCTGATGTCTGCGCACATCCAAAGTATAGTGCCTCATGAAGGCATGCGGTGAAGCCCAAGTAGCCGCTTTGCAAATGTCAGCCAACGAAGCACCTCAAAGGAAAGCAGTGGATGTGGCCATCTGTGTGGAATGCCCACGCACGGGGCCTGGTAAGGGTCTTTTAGCTAACAAGTAGCAGAGCTTAATAATCTCTGTTAGCATTTTCAACAATCTTTGAGATGTAATCTTAGTTCCTGGTCTAGCAGTAGCATAGGAAACAAACAAATGTGGGTCCTTCCTGTAGGCTTTTGATCTACTCAGGAAGAAAAGCAAAGCTCATTTCATGTCCAACGAATGTAACCATCTCTCCTCCTCGGAAGACGGCAAGGGGTAGAATGTTGGCAGGGAAATGTCTGAACTAAGGCAAAACTCCAAAACTATCTTCAGAACGAATGAGATGTCAGGAACCAATGAAACGTGATCCGCTTGAAAACAAATGTACGGGGGGTCACAACTCAAAGCCATGAGCTCCCCAACTCTCCTAGCCGAGGTAATGGCAACCAAGAAGGCTGTTTTCCATGAGAGGAGGTTCAATGGACAGGTGGCCATAGGTTCAAATGGGCAACCTGACAATTTATCCAGCACCAAGGAAAGGTCCCAAGGCTCGGTGGGCTTCCTAATGGGTGGATGCAGACGAAGCAGGCCCTTAAGAAATCTCTTAGTCTGTGGATGCACAAACACAGAAAAGTCATCTATGGGGTCATGGTGAGCTGTAAGAGCAGCTAGATAAACATGAACTGAAGACTAATTCAGGCCTGCATCCACTAAAATGAGCAAGAACTCAAAAATTAGTGGTAGTCCCACAATATGAGCGTCAACATTGGGATTCCCCAGAAAGTCCACAAACCTAGACCACTTGTAATCATAAGATTGCCTGGTAGAAGGCCTGCAACTGTTCAATAAAACGTGCTGGACTCTTGCTGAAAAGCCTGGGGAGTAATCCTTCGTGCCGTTAGTTTGAGGTGAGGAATGTTGGGGTGCAAGACCTTCCTTCCCTGGATGGACAGAAGATCTGGTTCTGGGGGAAAGGGATGAAATGACCCATTGGCTAGGCCTAGTAGAATAGAGAACCAACTGCCGTGGCCACCATGGCGTTATCAGAATGCAGTCCGGATGCTCCCGCAACATTTTGTTGACCACTCTGGTCAGCAATGGAAGGGGTGGGAAGAGGTATAGGAACTTCTGGTTCCAAGGGAAGAGGAGGCCGTCTCCCAATGAGTATACGCCTGCCCTGCCCCTGGATAAGTAGGCTGAACACTTCCAGTTCAGAGCTGAAGTGAACACGTCTACCGCAGGATGACCCCATCGCTGGAACACTGGTGACAGGTAAGGCCAACTGATCTTCCACTAGTGTATCTGGGCAGCCCCCATGCTGAGAGAGTCTGCTTGAACGTTGAGCTCTCCTGGGAGATGGGATGTCACCAAGAAGGTCTGCAGGCTTATGCTCTCCTCACAGATGTCCATTGCCAGAGCACACAGTTTCCTCGACACTGTCCCACTCTGACAATTGATGTAGCTGAACGCTGTCATATTGTCCGTCAGAACTGCCACTGTGCGGTGAGCAATCAGTGGACGAAATGACCGAAGAGCATACTGGATGGCTAGAAGCTCCAAGAAGTTGATATGATGATACAGGAAAGAGGGGGGTCACAGGCCTTCCACACAGAGGCCATTCAGGTGAGCTCCCCAACCCCACAGCGATGCATCGATGGTGACTGTCACAGATGGGGGGTGGGAGATGAAATGGCGCTCCCTGTAAAATATTGTTTTTCTCTCTCCACCAATCCAGACACTGGAAGACAGAGGGAAGAATCTGAAGAATCTGAAGAGGCGATCCTGTCAAGCCGCGGCATTGCTTCAGAAACCAGAGTTGCAGAGTTCGCATTTTGAACTTGGCAAAAAGAAGCACGTTGGTTGTTGCTGCTATAAGTCCCAGAAGACACTGAATTTGAAAAACCGAGCCCATCCTCCGGGATTGTAGGCGGTTTACCAGGGATAATATATCCTCTGCTCGTTGTTGGGGAAGTAAGGCCCTGTGTAGGTTGGTGTCTAACACCGTTCCTATGAACTGTACCACAGTGGCCGGAACAAGATGGGATTTCTTGGAATTTATCTTCAAGCCCAAGGTGGTAAGAAGATTCAGAGTTAGATCGAGATGTTGCAGTAGGAGGTCCCTCGAGCTCACCACCACCAGGAAATCGTCTATGTATGGGAATAGAACTACTCCTTGAAGACGCAGGTAAGCTGCCACCACCACCATGGTTTTGGTGAATACATGTGGGGAGTGGACAGTCCGAAGGGGAGTGCCCTGTACTGGAAGTGATCTGGACCTATCGCAAAACGTAGGTACTTCCTGTGGCAAGGGTGGATGGTGATATAGAAGTATGTGTCTTGTAGATCCAATGTAGCCATCCAATTCCCTTGTTTGATCAATAGCAGAATGCTTTGAAGAGTCGACATTCAAAATTTTTGGTATCTTTTAATGGGCACAAGAAGGCAGGGGGTTATATAACCTATTGTATCAGTTGTATTGGCTGCAATGTAAGTTATTGGTTCTGACCTATAAAAGACAGGACAGTTGTCCCAAATATTTTTGAGCTTGTGAGCACCTTTGGAATTGTTGACACAGGGTGGTTGGCATAATCATGAGATGGCTGACACAGAAGGCGAAGCTAACCACAAAATGTCAGGGAGCAAGGTTTTATACGCAAACACACACATACTCAGCTGTAATAGCACCTCTTCACTGTTTCAGGCAGAAACTTTAACTGGATGCCTTTTAATTTGCACAGCCAATCAGAAGCCCTGGTGAGCAAAAGCCCCACTTAGCCCTGCTCACTTTCTAAAAGCATCTGGTGGGCACCAGGAGAGGTGTCAATGGGTGCCATAGTCCCCACGGGCACCCTACTGGGGACCCCTAACCCTAGGACATACTTGAGGGGCTGTTTCTCCCTGTATCAGCTGGTGTGCCATCTGCAGACCAATGCTAAAGTCCTGCTTCAAATACCCTCATAATGAAAGCTTAGAAGAACTGTGACAGCAAGAAATAGGACTTTTGTTGCGCTAAATCTCTAGGCTTTGGAGCAACTTGACTCCTTACACGTAAGGAAGGGCCCATCTTTAGCTCCCCCCAATAATGCTGCCAGATTTGTTTTGCAATTTCATTTTATTAATGCAGTCATTTTGAATTTAAAACATTGTCTGCTGTTTGGCTTTCTGACTATATCCTCGTGTTGATTTTAAACATTGCATGATACTTTTAGTAGTGGAGTGGGGATTCTAAGTATTTTACACAAATATATCATCTTTACTGCTGTAAGTTCAGAATCAGTTAAAATATGAATTTTTATAATTACTAAATCAACATACTGTAAAATAAACAGAGAAGGAGTGGCAGTTCTTCAAAGTTTAGCAACCAAAGGGCCCTGATCCAAGCTCTAATCAACTCCACACCTTGATTGGAATGGAACATCCAGCAGCCCGCCGCATCACGGCGTGGCTGCCGGGGAGATTTTGCCCCTCCTAGTGGAAAGAGCGGGTGATTTAGCATGCTTTAGGCGCATCTTCAGGGGGCGGGGCTTCAGCGTGCTTTCTGAAGCCTCCGCTCCCCTCTTGTCAGTCCTCCTGCGGTGTTGTCACGCTCTTCGCTGGCATCGGGGGGGTGGGGTTAGGCCTTGAAGGGTTGTTCGGCGCAGAGCATGGCGCAGCGTTGGGCTCCGACCTCGTTGTGGGACTGGTGCAGGGAATCATTTTAACGCGGCGGGGCATCCTTCGTCTGGCTGTCGGTCTCTTTACAAGGCCTGCACAGCGTGGTTCTGTGTCAGGACCTTCCCTTTTTCCCCTTGTGGTTGGCGTTTTTTTTGGGGGGGGTTGCAGGGGCGCTTCGTAGGGCAGCGGGGGGCTGCATTATTTGGAAGGCCTTATTCTGTTAAGCCCCTCGTTTCTCAGTGGGTCTTCCTTTTAGGGCCTGGTGGCCTTGGCGGCCATTTTAAGTGGGCCTGAGGTGGCAGCCAGCAGGTGGGTGAGCGTCAGCCATTTTATGAGGCACTGGAGTTGCTTTCTTCCCTCTTGCTTCTTGTCCCTGGTGGCCATTTTGTGCCTGCTTTTTGCCTTGCCTCTTGTCCTTGGTGGCCATTTTAGGTGCTTTTGAGGTGGCAGCCATTTTAGGGGTGGCTTTTGGCCTTTTTTCTGAGTGAGGAAATTGAGTGGTTTTGGGGGGTTGTGAGACTTAGCCCCTGGGGCAGAGTGGTAAAGCTGCAGTACTGCAGTTTAAACTCTCTTTCATTTTTGTTTAGTGCCGTAATCCCTTTGGGTGGCAAACATGTCGGGGTGGAAAGGCGGTAGAAAATCAAAGGGTAAGCAGCCTGCTCTTAAGGCTCCTAAGCTGCCCCAGAAGCGTCCTCCGCCCCCCTCGTCTTCAGACAAGGAGGGAGAGGACGAGGTGAACGCAGTCATTTTTCAGAGGCTGCAGGCCCTGGAACGGGCATCTGGCCTTCTACCTTCTCAGATGCCAGGGAAAGGGCGGGTTCCTAAGCTGGCTTTGCAGGCGGATATACTGACCCATTTGTCTATTTTGGAGGGCAGGTCTGCTGTGACTGCTAATGGAGGAGCTGTTGGGCTGGTTGGCTCAGATGCTAGATCTGGCCCATCGTTCGGTGCGGTTGGTGCGGGAACAGCATTGGTGCCTGCTGTACCTCCTGGTAAGCTGGGGGATCTTCTTTGTCCTATACTGGGCCTGTGTGGCCCTGGGGGTCCTGGGGATCTGCCGCACCTAATGGGGCTGGTGCTGCTTCAGGTGGTTCCGGGACTCCTTCAACTTTGGGTCTGGGACAGCAGAATAACTGGATGTGGCCACATGGTCAGTTTGGCCCTTTTGGTAATTGGCCTGTGGCCGGGCAGCAGGGGGCAGCTGCGGCTTTAACTGGCGGATGGGGTTTCCCATCTCTTTACAGGGCGGTCCCGTTTGGTGCTATGCCTTTTGGTGAGGCTGCCTTACTTTTGGGTGATCACCTGCTGCCCGCCACAAGAGACAAAATCCTTAAGGGGGAATATGTTGACATATTCTCCCTTTTATTTAGGGAATTAGAAAAAAAGGATAAGGAAGAGCTTGATGATAAAGAGAAGGAGAAGCTTAAGAAGAGGAAGGTCGATCGGACCTGGGCCAATTGGCTTCCAGGGTTTTTTATATATGCGGGGGTAATAGCGCGTGCTCAGCCCTGGCGGGCAGCAGCGCTGATTCAGTACATGGACATCATATACAAAGGTATACGATGTTCAGCGGCCTGGATTCAATATGACCAAGAATTCAGGATGAGGGCCGCGTTGTACCCTTCTCTCCCTTGGGATCCAATTCACCAACAGTTGTGGCTGCAGGTGATGTCACCTGCGCGGCCTAATCTGGGGTTCTCAGGTACCAACTTGGTCTTGAAACCTCAGTTCAGTTAAGGGTTTAGAGCACGTAGTGGAGGCTAAGATTGCCAAGGAGCTGGCGGAGGGCAGGATTTTAGGCCCATTTGCTAGTCCTCCAGTGGTTAACCTTAGGGTTTCCCCTTTAGGGGTGGTGCCAAAGAATATGCTTTTCCTGAGGGATCTTTGGCAAGGGCTTGTGTTGGCCTTGGGCCTTTTGGTGGGTGCTAAGCCCTAAGTAGAGACTTGGCCTTAGTTGTGGTAGGTTTTGCTGGGTTTATAGTGCCATGTGGCCTGGGGAGGACCGGTTAGCCTCCCTCTTTTGGGGAGTTAGGGGTCTGGCAGGATCAACCTTTGGGTATTGGTGACCCGAGGTGTGTGAATGCAGACTGTCCTGGACACTCGATTGGATAGGTACCTTTCGCTGAGACGCACGTCTGGTGTCTGGGCCCTCCGGTGCAAGCCTCCCTGCTGGGCCTGCCTGACGGAGCTGTGACACACAGCTCCGGCTGGGGGGCCGGGTCTCTCACCCACTGAAAAAGGCAGGGGAGTGGTCTGAGGAGACCCCTTGCCCTGACCTGGCCGCAGTTTGGTTGCCCTTGCCGTTGCAGTGTTATTTAATAAAGTGGCCCATAGTTTTACCAATGTATTTGTGTCTGCCTCTTTATTCCGCCTTGGGGGGGGGGGCAAAGGACTTTGTGTCAGAGCCAGGCAAAAACTTAACCAGAGGCTAGCTGAACAGGGGTGGGCAAAAGCCAGGAAAAATTTTCAAAGTTGCTCATGCAAACAGAAAAAGATAACATCATACACAACCTAAACTTCTGGTATTCAGCAGAAACCACAAATTGGGTATTATTGTTTTTGGGCACAGAGTGACATTGTCTTATGTCTATGGTTGAAACAATTTTCATTGGACAATACTGTGAAAATCAGTTCAGTTTCCTGACTGAAGTAATTATGATGACTGTATTAGAACTGATGAATCAGAGCTATTAGAATGGTTGCCATTCAGCCAATCAGAAATCCTAGGTCTCAGCTACTGGATCCTCATAACCAATTGGTGCATTTTCTGGCTGGTGCTGTGAGGTGTTGTGGAAGCTAGGTAGCTATAGGAGATGGGAGGATATGCTAGTTCTCACTCGTTGAAGTAAAGGGAAGCCAATTTGGTCTCCTTCCCTCAGGTGGAGAATCCTTGTCCCCAATTCCTAGAAAACTGAGAGGGCTATTTTTTCATGTTAGCAGGATGGCATGCGAGAGGTTCACTCTTACAAACAATCCCTGGAAACTCTGCACTACTATAGGATCCAAAACCCCCACTCTGAGAAATACTGCATTAGAATGTATGACAAATAGCTTTACTGAAAAATGATCATTGTTTCTAATGTATTACAATGACAATTTCTGGACAATGTGAAATATATATATTTTCACTATGGTAATAGTATTTTAAAATAATGCAATATTATGGAAACACCATTACAATGTTATTTTTACATAGAGAATTTTATCAAAAACAACTGAAAATGTCTATCATGCCCTGATACATCAGGCAGGAATGCAAACACCACTTAAAGATATGGTGATTATCTGATGTACTTTTATTCTCTTTACCTTAATCTGGACAAGCCCAAAACATTCTAGCATTCTTTTGCACCTCAATCAGAAATGTTGGCAAACTTGGCATGCATCAGTATAAAGTAGTGGTGGAGCACTGTCCCATGATGATGAACTGTGAAACATTCTTGAAGAATCTAAAGCTACACATGGCTTACCTTTTTTATGCAGAATCATGTAAGGGAACCAGTGGCAGAATTGCTATGATTTAAGCCAATGGCTTAGTCAGAACAGATGGCATATATGCAGTGAATTCCATGGGGAACTGATCACCTTTTCTTGGACTTCCTGCTCTTGGGGTCAGCTTCTAAATACCATTTTTTATATCCTAGCTACCACTGCATCTCCCTTGTTCCTTCCCACAGTGGAACCAGCAGATCTGCTTTGGCAGTAGGCAAATGCTTCTATTCAGTGTTCCCAGAAGGCAGGACAAATGACAACTGAAAAACTGTAAGCAGGACCTATAAGAGCTATTTATTCTTTTAAATGCATATTTAACTAACAAGACCACACTAAGACCAAGAAAAGAATCCTGGATTTCCAGAGTTCTCCCCTGCTTCATTTCACTTAACTTTCTTCAGGCTCAAAAATACAGTTTGATTGCATAAAAATAATAACTGAAGTAGTCATTGTCTCAAGACTTAAGAAGTCTGAGCAAACAGCTAACAGTTCTTTTCAAGATTTGCAAGTCTTCTAAGTATTGTCTAGATGTGGAAAACTGTATCCTATCTCTACTAAAATATGCATAATTGTATACACTGATAATACTATTAGTTAACTAGTTTAATGAAAGATATTAAAGGATATATGCAAATAAATATGCAAAAGCTTATTACTGTGTCATTCAGTTCCAGTCATTTGTAGGAATCGTTTTTTTCCAGCACAATAGCAATTGTTTCAGATAAAATCCGACAGGAATATTTTGCAAAAACTGGCAACTACCATTTGTCATTAATGACTTCTAAACTCATGAATAAACAAACTCTATGCAAAAGCCAAATCAGGAAATTAGAATGGAAGAGAACTAAGATATACTGAAACTTACCACAGAGGTAAGAGCCATCTGAAAACTGTAGATCCTTGCAAGCCCAAAATCAGCTAGTTTTATCTGTCCATTGCTGGTTACTAGTATATTTTGCGGTTTCAGATCACGGTGGACCACTCTGTGTGAATGCAGAAAATCAAGTCCTCGTAGCAGTTGCAGCATCATGTCCTAAGAACAATCAATCAAGAGTTTTGATCAGAAGGCATAAGAAAGCATTTATATTTTGTGTAACATACTGAGAGCTACAGACATCTGTCCATCTGTCTGTCTATTCACAGATACCTACTGTATATCAGCCTGGCAAATTACACGACAATGCTGACTAAGGCAGAAAACAACTACACATCATTGCCAGCTAACTCAAAGGGATGTGTTGTATTTTTTGCCAGGTGATACCTTGGGCTTCTATTTAAATATTAGAATTACTTTGTACAACTAAAACTGGGATGTTAACCAGTTCTCTATGGAATTCCATGCTATACTGACTTCCTAATTCCCTAGCTCACTCAAAACAGTTGGAACCTCACACATGGATTTCAAGATCAGAATGTCATTTTATTTCAGCATTAACAATTTAATGTACTATTTACATGAAAGATGTACTAAATCCAAGAGTTGTGGATTTTCCTATTCTTTTACAATTCAATATACATACAGCAGATTCTCTGACAAATTTGGACACAGAATACCGAGAAAATCAAAACGACAACACAGAACTTTCACAATTAGTTGTAGGAGCCATGTTTTTGATACCAGAAGTGACTGGCCCAGACTCACCTCAAGCTGCTTTAGCAACCAGAGAGCTTGGGAGTGAGAGAGAAAGAAGAAGAGGCTTTCCGGTGGCTCCAAATGGGACCAGTCAGCATCTGGTCAGTAGGGGGGGACTGGGCCTCCAGGTCTGCCTGAAGGCCTGAGGCTTCACTTGGGTCCACTCCGAGAATAGTAAAGGGGCCACCGCCAGACAGCAGGCCTCTCAGTCTGCAGGAACCTTAGTTATGTGGGACACAACAGGATCCATATTGTTGAAAACTGATTGCATATCTGAAGAGACCTTGCCATGAGGAAATCCCTTGCTAGGGGACACTGACAGCAGTCTGCAGCCAGCAGAAGCACCACCAGGAAGACCATGACTTCTGGTACAAGACTAATAATGAGATATGTCCCTGAAGGTAGCCAGGGAACTTAGGGTGCCCAGCTGTGAGCTGGCTTCCACCCTCTGAGGCCCCTGAAAAAAGGGAGAAACTCAGAAACACAAACACAAACACACACACACACACACGACTGTTGGCTGTTCACAGCAGAACCTAACTTCTTCATCAAGGGTTAAAATGTGGCAGATGTTGATAGCAATCTCCTCACTAACAGGAAAGACACATGGCTCTGAGGCCCAGATCAGGGTTTCTCCTTCCTCACAGCTGTTTGTGGACAGCAGCTAATTGTATCCACTTGTTGTACTTCAGGGATAATATCTGGAGGGGACCAAGTGCCACAAGCACACATTTTAAAAAATCCCCAACGGTCATTTCCTCTCTGGTGTAACTTGCATGACAGAATGTGACAAACAGAAATTAATGGGGGCACTGATGTGCCAATCCTGCTTGAATTGCTTTGACGGTGGCTGCAGGCTGCCTGCTTGGCCACCCAGCCAAGACCTCACATGAAACATGGCAAGGGGCCCACAAGTTCTATTCACTAACAAGACAGCTGGTCAGTGATTAGGAAACTGAAACAATGCACCAAGGGGCTAGATGCTTTTGTAAACAGCTTCAGACTCAGGAGATCAAATTTGCTCAAATAAGTGAATCTACACATTTATCAACTCTGCAGACTAAGGATGACTTGCCTAGCACTATGGAGCAACTTCTTCACAGACAGTGAAACAAAGCATCCAAAAGATAAACTAAAGCAAACACAGCTTTCTTAAAACAACCCTGGCAGAAATTCAGTGAAGCATTTCAATTATGGAAACAGACGTTTATTCAGATCTCAGTTCTAGCATACCTACTAAACATATGGACCTCATTGATGAAGTGTGAAGCTAATTAGTCTAGCTCAGAAGTACTCAAACTCTACTCTAGTCAGCTGTCTTAAGCTAAGAAAAATGTATTTGAACCTTCCCAACTATTATCAAGGAACATAATGACAAACGGTTAAGTAGAAACGCACAACTGAAATGATAATATGGCCATTACATGGGTGCTTGTTGTACTTTTCAGTTTTCCAGAGATCAGGATCCCAGGACAAACCATATGAAATATGAAAGTTGCTCTCTCCGCAGTCCTTGAATGTCAATATAGCAATAACTGGAGGAATCAAACTATCACTGAACCTTCAGACCACACCCTTTCCCTGACCTCAAGTTGAACACAGCTGCTTGAGGGCAAAGGTTAAACATTGACTCTGGGGATTGCTAACTCCAACCCAAATTTTCCAATGGCTGGAAGAGAGGGAAACTCCTATCTGTGTACCTCCTACCATGAGATGTCAAGCAGATACACAAAGAAGGTTAAGAGCATTTCTTCCTAAACTGACCAATCCTTTGTAATGTATGGTAAAGATGTGACATTACAATGAGGGAGGAGCAGTAGGACTGTCCTTCCTTCTCTGCCTCCTGGCACCTGCAGTACTTTGGGCATCTACTTGTTTGTGTTATAACTGTATTTGGGTCCAATAGCATCTTAGAAACCAGCAAAGTTTTTGGGGTATAAGCTTTCCAGAGCCAAAGGTCTCTTCATCAGATACAACTAGGAATGGAGACCCTTATATCCCAGTTAAAAGGTGGGAGGGGTTTTGCAAAGAAAGGAGTCTGCAAAGTACAATGCAGAACATAATCAGCTTGATTAGTGCAAGGGAGAAATGCTTGGGGCGGAAAATAAGCATCTGTAGTGACATCAGACTCCTGTGTCCCCATTCAGCCCTTGGGGATCTATTGCTGTGAATTTGGAAATGAACTCAAGTTGAACAATCTTGCATCGTAATCAAAGTGTCTCTGTTTGAGGACTACCACTCTTAGGTCAGCAATGGAATGCGCGAGAACACTTGAATGTTGTCTCGCTGGTTGTGATTTTTTAATATCAGATTTATGCGCATTTATTCTTTTGTGTAGGAACTGATTTGTTTGCTCAGTATAGAGAATGGAGGGCGGCTGCTGACACTTGATTACATATACAGCAGTGGAAGATGGACAAGTAAATGGACCTGAGATGGTATGGTTGATGTTGTTCTGGTGATCATGTTGTCTGCATGAATATAGGGACAGAGCTGGCATCTTGATTTACTGCAGGGCTGAGCCCCAGAATCCATGCCCATGTTAGGAACTGCATTATTGAGGGTGAGAAGTTGTTTCAAGTTAGGATGCTGTCTGCAGGCAAGAAAAGGTTTGCTTCCTGATGCTTGTGAAAGATCAGTATCATTGTCCAGCAGTGGCTGCAGGTTATCAATGATGCATTGAACTGGTTAAAGCTGAGAGCAGTACATGGCCACCAGTGGTGTTCTGTTGTTTCATTTGAGCCTTTTCTTTTAGCAGGTTACCAGTTTGGTGTAGTAGTTAAGTGCACGGACTCTTATCTGGGAGAACTGGGTTTGATTCCCTACTCCTCCACTTGCAGCTACTGGAATGGCCTTGGGTCATCCATAGTTCTCGTAGGAGTTGTCCTTGAAAGGGCAGCTTCTGGGAGAGCTCTCTCAGACCCACCTACCTCACAGGGTATCTGTTGCGGGGGGTGGGGGTGGGGGGGAAGGTAAAGGAGATTGTGACCGCTCTGAGATTCAGAGTATAGGGCAGGATATAAACCCAATATCTTCTTGGCATCATTCCAGCTTTGCTGGTCTGTTTCCTTACAATACCGGGTGGGTAATGGAATTATTTGGGATATTTAGGGTGAAAATTCATACAGGTAGTATTTCTTTTCTCTTATATTTACTGGCAAACTGCTGCCACTGGTGACCAAAGCACTACTAAACCATGAAAAAATTCTACTGTAAGCCATGTTAATGTATCTATACTGTTAACACATATGTTAATGCATCTATACTGATGTTACGGCAATGGAGAACATGACCTGAAATTTTTTGTTACATCATACTAACAACCAGTTTAGATACAATGAATGCATATGGTTCATCTATCCCATTCTGGTTTCAGAGCACTGGTCCTACAAATCCAGCATCATCAATTCTGGCTTGCAATGACTTCCTAGTGTCTCAGTGGAACTTCTTCCTAGCCTTGACGAACAGTTAAGTAGGGGTGCCAAAGATTATCCACGGACCTTCTGCATGCAAACCAAGTGCTCTGACTCTGAGTTGTGATATGGTTTTAAAAAATGTCTATAAGAAATAATAGCACTGTAAGGAGAAATAGGACCCAGTCCACCACTATTTTGAAAATAGGCATCTGTGGAAAACACATTTCCAGACCTAGCAGAAGTGTTGAACCCGACATACTGTGCTGAAAAAAACAGCAATAAATTCAAAAATGAACACATACTTGACAAAGGACCAGCAGAATGAGTGATTTGGAAAGATTTCTGCATCCATATATATTATTTTCTACACAAAATATGACTGTGTGTCATGGAATCGTTGTCATTGATGAGAACTAAAGCTACAAAAGACTCCACTGAAAATGAATCCAGAGGGTTAAACTAGATATTGCTCAGTTCAGCAAACAAGTTTAAACATACAATGCCTCTGATGTATCAGGGCCTAAGTAACCTTTCATTTGTTCATGCCAATTAAGAAAAAAACCCCACCAATTGGAGAGTCCACCACACGAAAGTATGCACTGTTGCAAAACGCTACTCAATGAATTGGAAGCAAACTGTATATTTAGGGAAGCAAATGAAAGAGGCTAGGAATCACTATCAAAAGAGCGCTGTTCTCTTTTGTGCCTTAGATACTAACAGTATTATTTACTGTGCGCCTTGCAAACTAGTGAGCAGCTGGGTGGAACACATTTCCATGCCATGCAACCTCTCCTTATGCTTCGTTAGATTTCTTATCAAGACCAGAAGAAAAGAGATCTCTTTGGTATGCTTTTCCTGTGGCAAAGGAAAAGACAAGATGATGACTTTCCAGCTCATTTCACTTTTATAGCATTCTCATCAATCACCATGGGGTGGGTCTTTGTTATCCTTGCTGGAGAACGGTTCTTGGTTTGCTGTTTGCAATGCAGCGTGACTTTGCTAGCTGCCACATAAGGAGCTACCTTCAAAAGATTTGTAAGAAACAAACCATAAAGTGAAATGCCTAACCAAGTCTTCTTGCTAAGATTTTCTGGAGAAGACTGTGAGGTTATGGACTTCAAGTCCTCACATGCTGCTTGTAGCAACAGATCTCCGTAGAACCCATAATTGTGTTCTTGTGCTCTGGCAGTTCCACAAATGCAACATTAGTGGTATTAGCACAGAATTCTGTATATTTACTTATTTGTTTGTTGGTTTACTATATTTATTTCCACCTTTCTCATTGAGACTCAAAACAAATTATATGGGTTATGTCAACAACGCTTCATATAAAGAGACATCTAATAAGCCCAGAGTAGGTTATAGAATTAGTATGAGGAAACAGCAAATGAGCAATGTATTAGAACTAGAATTACTGAAATCTGAATAAGCATAACTTCTTAGGCATGATACATTACAGATACAATGAAGAAAAATGGTACAACCTCAGAGAAAACTATGAAACAACAATAGAGCTAATACATGCAGCAAAATGATAATACATACTTATACACAGTGGGATTTCAGTTTCTTTTAACCCTCCCCCCAACAATTTTCTAGTTTTATAGAGAGAAAAGTCCTAAGTCATCAGTGTGGTTCAGTTCATGAAAAAAAATAATCTTTTTTTATCCCAATGGTGACCCAAACCAGCTTACATCTTTATTCTCCTCTTCTCCATTTTATCCTTACAACAATCCTGTGATATAGGTTAGCTGGGAGTCAGTGTTTAGCTTAAGGTCAACCAATCAGCTTTTATGGTGAAGTGAGAATTTGAATTTGAGCCTCCTAAATCTTCATGTGGTTATACAAGTGCCATGCTGACTCTATGTAACATGAAACAATTATTGATTTTAATTATGGTGAGCACACATGATCATTTACATCCGGGTTTGCTTTGCAAAATTCTTGTTTTAGCCATCAGTCTTTCTTCCACGACTCTTGCACTGACCCCAGCAATATCCTTGACTGCAATGCAATGAGGACAGTGCCAGAGAACAAATACGGCTTAAGCCAAGATGCCTACGTTGGTATGTCATATGAAACCATAGCGATGGTTAACTATAGTTAACAAACCCACTTCAAGCCATAGCTTCTGATCCTTTTATGGCATATCCTAACTAACCACAATTAGTGGAATGAGTCTGTGTTCATAAGTCACACTAGCCAGAGTTATTTTGTGTATTATATTTAAACAGAAACATGCAAAGTCAGCCTAAAAGGAAAACCCAATGATTATGGGGCTGCTAACCTCCAGGTAGTGGTAGGAGATCTCCTGGGATTTCAATCATCTCGAGAACCATAGATCAGTTCCCCTGGAGAAAATAGTTGCTTTGGAAGGTGGGGCCTATGGCATTATACACCATTCCAAGTTTCTACCCTCCCAAAACTCCACTCTTTCCACATGCCACCCCCCCAAATCTCTAGGAATTTCCTAACCTGGAGCTGGAAACCCTCTCAATGAAGATATTTTGCTTTTTCTTCTTGCTCCAGAAACCATTTGTGGGGCCGTTTTTCTTTTAATCTTCCTAGGAGTCATTTGCACTTCTGGTTTACTGTAGCCCATAGGCTTGACTTCCTATGCCTGAATTATGGGCTATGCATAACAAATCAATAGCAATAACTAGACTAAACATGAAAAAAAAATGAGGCAGCCATGAAAAAAAAATCAAGCAAGACACCAGAGCAAGACAACATTGGTACTGCTCCATCTGCAAATCTTATACCACATCCTCTTGCATCCGAAAGCCAACCCAACATAATCGCTTGCTGGGTGTTTTGGGGGGACTGCTATAAAACAGAGCTCTTGCAATCACCCACTTAACTGGGGACTTGACAACATGAGTGAACTGGAGATGAAGGAAACTAACTGCAAAGTCTGGTCTTGCTGGTCCAATCTTTTTGTGCCTTTTCTTTTTGCTGCTTGGCAGATCTGAAAATGCAGCAAACTTTCATGAATGAGGCTGTATTTACTATTTCCGATTATGGCAGAAGCTCCTTTCATAGTCGATTCAGGGCTCTGGAAATGTTCCCAGTCAACTTTCCCAAGCCGAGATGCATATGTGTGCTGGAAAGGTATTCAGCAATATGTATGAGATGGAACCGATTGGCCATAGCTAAGCTGCTCTCTACTACTCTTTCCACAAAGGAATTTGCAGGACATATGGCTCTCCACAACCTTCCCCAGCAGCATGATCAGCAGATAGACATGAAACCTCAGCCGATTATCAGACATGGGCAGTTAGATTACAATCAGTCATTCTCCAGCTGCCTCTGAAGTCATTCAGATGGGACATCAGCTATTAGTACCACTTGTCTGGGAAGCTCACAACATGAATCAATACAAAACACTACACCATTAAACTGAAAAGTGCCCAAAGCATAAAATATAACAATAATAATATTCATAGTGTAAGCGACAGACACATCTAAAATTTCCAAAATAGTCAACATGGCATAGCAGTTGAAATGCAAATCTCCACTTTGCCACAGAAGCTTGCTAGGTGAAACTGGGCTAGTCACCCACTCTCAGCCGAACCTACACGGCTTTTTTTGTAGAAAAAGCCCAGCAGGAATTATTTTACATATAGGCCACACCCCTGACATAACCATTGTTTCACACAGGGGTTTTTTTGTAGAAGACCAGCAGAAACTCATTTGAATATTAAGCTACACCCACTGACATCACCATTGTTTCACACCAGGCTTTTTTTGTAGAAAAAGCCTGGTAGGAACTCATTTGCATATTAGGCCACACCACCATTGTTTCACACCAGGCTTTTTTGTAGAAAAAGCCTGGTAGGAACTCATTTGCATATTAGGCCACACCCCTGATACCAACCCAGCTGGAACGGCATTCATGTGCGTTCCTGCTCAAAAAAAGCCCTGTTAACCTATTTCACAGGGTTGTTGTGAGAAAAAAACAGAAAACAACTTAAGTCATTTTGTGGGGAAATGTGGGATATAAATAAAGCACACATACACACATATTTAAAAATGATAAAAGCAGACCTAGTGATTTCAATGGACTTAGAAGGTCTGTTTTGGATTGATCATGAAAGCATTAGAACAAAAAAAGAGAGGGATCAGTATTATAACACAGCAGAATTCTGGCATGAAATAAACCAAGAGTCTAAGTATACAGCCTGTTACAGTGAAAAACAGCACCTTGGCTGCAAATGGCTATTGTGTTTGTTTTTCTTCTTCTCACACTGCCATACAATCAGAATGCTGCTGCTGGAGTAAGGGGATGGGGAGGAGGAAGATGAACTTGAGTGGAAACTTCCTTCCTTGTGGCAGGTCACTGGTTTAATCTTGGTGGTAACCGAGCAAAGAACTCCCAAAGGATAATAGAACACATATTTAGAGATGGTTTGACTTCCCACAAGTTGGGTGCTTTTTTCAATGTTTCCTCTGTTTTTGGTCTGCGTTTTTTCTCGCTGAATGACAGGACTGTGCAAGACATACTTTGATAATATGAAGCATATGGCTTTAGAGCTCTCTGGGTTTTTTCCCTCTTTTTGTTTCAAAATTAGCCTTTCTAATTTAAAATACATGAAAGACATCTGTATACTCTTTCATTAAACTCCTTTTATATTTGTTAACATCCTATACATTCTTTTGGAACAGTTTCCATTAAATTGCGGTGAGCAGGCTTGGATGGCAGCTATTTCCTTTGTATTGTAGTGGGGAAGAACAGATTGCTGTCAGAACTGATCTTTCTTTCTGCGTCTCTCTCTCTCACATGCACACACAAAAGCATTTGCTCAAATGTATACTTCTCTTTTGCAAATAGAAAAAGGGTTAATTTAAAATGAAATCAAATCAAACATGGATTCATAGTTCAACACACACATGCTCTCATGCAAATAGCAAACTGATTGCCCCTTCCACAGTGAAAATGGCTGGAAAACTCTTGGGAGTCTCTATTAATGGGTGGTAATATTCTGAAGTCTGAAATTTCTGAATTGTAGCTGCTTGCAAAACTAAGGAATAAATCTGCTGAGTTTGTTGCATTAAATAAGAGCATGTAATTTTTATAATATGTGAAAGATAAACGGACAAATGTTTTGTAAAATACTAAAGTGTATTAATTAAGTTTTCAGCCTTGGCCCCAGCCTGCTCTCAATAGAGATCAAGGTCCTCTAGGATCTATTACAATTCCACAGGGCCTATAAAACAGAGATGTTTCACCAGGCCTTTGGCTGAGGTAACAGACATCTAACCAAGTTGGCCTCTCCTGCTCAAGCTGACCTTGATGGCAGCGAATTTAGACTCTGAGAACCCATACCAATCAGGTTCTATATTCACTCTGTTGGAAACAGGCCCAGGACACCACAAGTTTTTGGGATGCCATCTTGTTTAATAGGGAATCTGGAATGGTTGTTTTTAGAGTTTTAAAGTTGACTGATCTGTGTTAAGATTTGTATGCCCTGAGCCCACTTGCAGGGAGGGCAAGATATAAACAAACAAACTAAATAGTGGACCTGATCCAAAACATCTCTGCCAATGATGCCATCAAAATGTCTTAGTCTCTGTGCTGACACAGCTAAGAATTTAGGTACTGAGGCAGCATTACAACGTAGGGCATGGTGTGTGTGCACAGATAGGCTTCATACACTATCCGAAAAAGCCATTGCTATTAAAATATATATACTGGTTTCAGTTTACATAGTGATTTATAATGAGAACAGACCCAATTACATAGTTTGCTGATATTTCCATAATACAGATGGCAGCTAGTGAGTTTTCCAATGAACCTCGTGAGTCCATGAGAGATCACATATATCTAGGCTCCTAAATCTAAGCAGAATTATCTTGCAGAGCCAACATTTGAACAGAAGACATTGTAACTTTGTTGGCAACGTTTTGATTTTCTTAATAATCAATTTTGTTCTTTGTGTTTTGTCAGATCCCTGTCTCTAATAAACCCTTTCTTGTTTCAATTTCCTGCACCCTCTCCCGTCTTCCTTTAGCCCCACTCTCCACCTATTCATCTCCTGGTTCTACTTCTCAGTCAAATTAACTAACCAGCACCCTTCTTTAGCTGTTTTACCTCTTAGCTTCTCAAAAACATGATGCTGAATCAGACTATTGGTCCATCAAAGTCAGTACTGCCCACTCAGATTGTCAGAGGCTCCCCAGCGTCCCAAGCAGAAGTCTTTTGCATTCCCTACTGTCTGGTTCATAACTAGAAATGCCAGGGGTTGGTCCTAGAACCTTCTGCTTGCCAAGCAGATGATCTACAAGTGAGCCACAGCCCCCTCACTTGAAAGCCTTTTCTTCATCAGTTTGCCCATATCACCTCTCTCTAAAGCCTGTGTGAGATGTTAAACTGACAACATCCCCCTTCTGTCACAGTAGCTAGGCTGCAAACATTATGACTGCATTATGACCCTGGTGTACAGAGGCACACAAGATTTCATTTTATCCCCTAAGCTTTTTAACATCTACATGAGACCGCTGATGGGCTGAGTTGCCCCCAGCATGCGGATGACACTCATCTCTGCCTTGTGCTTCTAGCAGATTCCAAGGCAGCTATGGAAACTGCGAACAGGTGCCTGGAGGCAAATATGGGATAGATGAGGGCTAACAAGATAAAACTTAATCCCACCACAACATCCGTGCTACTGGTAGGGGAAAGTTGGACCACAGAGAAACTGCCTTCTTGGTTGTTGTGCCAAAACTCTGTCTTCTACCAACAGATGAAGACTTTTTTGCTTGGTGCTCCCTCAGTGCCTCTTTTTAGCCCTCCTCCATATTTGTGTACTTTTATGTGATTCTGATTTATTTAATGGTTTTAAATACACATACCTATGTGTGTATTTTAAATGTTCTTAAATGTTTGAAATGTTTTAGTGTTGAAATGTTCACTGCCCTCAGGACTTTGAATTGGGTGGAGAGGCAGCACAGAATTTTTTATAAAAAAATAAAACTTCCCTCAGAAAACTGTAGTCGCTGGTAGAACTGTACCACTTTAGGAAGAAGTTGTGGTAATAATATATTTGAATTCTTCCCTGAAAAAAGAAAGCTAACATATCAGGTAGAAGAGTTTTATATCGTTCCCTGACACACTAGTTTGCTACTAACTGGCAGTTTCCCCCTTCCCTGTGGGGAGTATTCTGCAACCACCCTCCCTATGTTCTAAAGCAGTACATTTGGATTACATTCTTTTTTTGACTGTGCAGATGGTTTCTTGGATTCGCAATAGCAGATTCAGTTTAGTGAAGTGAAAAATAATCTCATGAAGTAAGATTCTAAAGGATTATGCATTCAAACAGTACATCTCTGTTATTTCACTCATGTCCTTGTAATTGTGCTTGCTGGCACTTACCCTCTAAATTGCCAATAATGTGTGTCTTTGTTTGAGGTTCTTTTAAAATTGGAGATATTCTCGAAATGGAAAAAAAACACTTTATCTTCATTCATCTTTGAAACATGAGAAACTAGAAGGTTGAATGGCATGCTGATTACAGGGCATGGTGAAAAATCAAGGAAGAATTGTGTAAATTTGTGCAAATTATGGAAAGAAATAGAAAAGGAGTAAGTGCTTTGAGTACATGATTCTTTTGTTATGTCATAGTTAAAGAGGGAGGCCAATCCACCTCAAGTAAAGCCATTTTAGCCCCACAGTGTTTTAAGAAGCACATCTATTTTTCTCTTAATATTGACACCTTCAGAAATAAGAATAATTCCATAAGTGTGTAAGATCTTGTTCACTCATTCTTTCCTAATGGTTTCTATTACAGCCTGTATGAATACAAATAACAGCTGCATTGAGATAGTGTTATTTCTATTTATATGGGCACATTGTTACACAGAGAGGAGACAGCTTACTCCATGAATGGTCCTGTAAGTTGTTACTGAGGAAGGAAAGAGACGGAATATCTTTCAGTAAATATTCTATGCTATAGGAAGTGTGATACAGAATTTCTAGAAGTAACTTTTTTAAAAAATGCTCTTATTATGAAACATTTATTTAAAACATTTATTAGCCACATTTCTTCCATGTGGAACTCAACAAGGTCTACAATATAAATAGAACATTATAAAAATTAGACTAAAAATAACTATTATAAAACATAAAATTTAGTTTAAAACTCCAATTTGGACTGCAAATAATAAAGCTGAATCAATCAGCATGCAATCCAAAATATAGCTGTCTTCAACTGCTTCCTGAAGATCTACAATGAGGGTGCCTGGGGAGAATGTTCCATAATTGTGGGGCTGCTACAGAAAAGGCCCTCTCTTGCAGGCCTCAGATTCAGCAGGAGCTCACAAGAGCATAGCTCCTGAACCTTTCTGTGGGTTCCCCCTCTTCCTCCCCACCTACCTTGTCCATTGAATAGTAGGTGCAGCTGCAATCCCTGGATTAGGAGAGCAGGCAGCCAGCCAGGCACCAGGAGCTTTGCCACACCCCCAGCAGCCCTCATTAACCCCTGGAGAAGCCCACTTCACCCTTTCTCCACTTCTTATGTGATTTTGGCCAGCAGATCACTTGCTGGCCTTTTGACTGGGGGGGGGGGTGGCCAAGGAGAGCCCCAGGTGAGTGAGGCCTGCTTGGGCTGACTGCACCTCTAGCCAGCCCAAGCAGGCCTCGCTTGCCCAGGGCTCTCCTTTCTTGTATCAGGTTGCTTTTGGCTGAGGGATATGCTAATTAGTTATGCTAATGAGCTCCACCACCTATTTTTCTACAAAATGACCCCTACTCTCTCATATACCCACCAAACAAAGATCTTTAGTCTGGAGGGTATCTTCCCATGATCTTAATTGTCAGGCAGGAACATATGGGAGAGGAAGGTCCTTCAGATAACGCGGTCCCAAGTCATGTAGGGCTTTAAAGGACAAAACCAACACCTTGAATAGGGCTCAGGAACAGATTGACAGCCAGTATAATTGCTGTAGTATTGGAGACATATGCTCCCAATAGCTGGCTGCAACCAGCAGTCTAGCTGTAACATTCTGCATTAGCTGCAGCTTCCAAACACTCTTCAAGGGTAGTCCCAAGTAGAGTGCATTGTGATAGTCTAGTTTAGATGTAACTAAGGTATGGGTCACTGTGGCTAGAGCTAATTGACTCAGGGACAGACACAGTTGAAACACCAGCCAAAATTAGGTATACACACTCCAAGCCACACCTGGTTCTCTGAGGCAGCTGCTATGACAAGCAGCACTTCCAAGCTGCACACCTGGCTTTTCAAGCCCATCCAAGACACAGAAGATGTGTTTGCCCTTCTACTAACACCGAGAATCTCTATCTTGTCAAGATAAGTTTCAGCTTTTCCACCATCATCCGACCCATTACTGACTCCAAGCACCAATTCAGGACATTAACAGCATCCTCAGGTTTAGGTGGAAAAGAAAGATAAAGCTGGGTATCACCAGTATACTGGTGACATTTTAGTCCATACCTCCTGATGACCTCTCCCAGTGGCTTCATATAAATATTAAATACCACAGAGGATATTAAATAGCATAGGAGATAAGATGGAACCCTGAAGCACCCCACTGGTTAATAGCCATAGTGTAGAGCAGGAATCCCCCAATACTAACTTCTGAGACCAACCCCCCCCCCCAGATAGGACTCAAACCATCATAACCCAGTGCTCTTACTCCCAGTGGTGAGAGGCAGTTCAGGAGGATACTGTGGTCAGTAGTATCAAAGGTGGCTGAAAGATCCAGCAGAACTACATTCCCCCCTCTAATTCTCAACAGCCTTCTCCAAAATGCCCTGGAGCTGAGACTCAATGACCCGCTATAGCATTTTATCCAAGAATGGAAGATTGGAAACTAGCCAGAAATTCTTTAATACAGGGAGGCCCCCCCCCCCCAATCACTGCCTCCTTGAGCACAGGCAGCATGATTCCCATTCTCAAGGAAGCATCAATCAGCACCCCCTTTGGCAGCTTTTATAAACCAGAAAGGGCAAGGGTTAAAAATACATGTGGTAGGTCCCACCAAGAATTTTGTTCAGATCCTCAGGATTCACACGCTGAAAAGTATTCATATAAATCAGACAAGCAGATGCCATCTTGACATGTATCCATGCTGGCATCTCAGTTGCATACCAGAAACCCAGAAAGCATGTTTTTGATTTCAAAATATTATAGTTTCTAAATGCTGTACTTACTGTTATTACAGGTCTCCAAGTGGCCACTTAAGTTCTGAAATCTGTATCTGAGGGCACATGACCCAGGACACCTATGAAGGGACAAATTCTCCCTACGGAACCATTTTACCAATGCAATATCCCCCCACCTCAAATGTTATTTCCTCCCCAGGACAAAACATACCACTACCCATAGGTCAAACCTAAAGAATAACTCTTAGGACAAGTCTAAAAAATTCTCATTACATGGAGGAGATTAAGATATTTTCAATCACCACATGATCATTGCAGCTGTGATGTAACCTATAAAGGACCATGTTTGCATGAGATACGGCTGAATTTGAGTACTGCTGTGAAGAGCATGGTGGTATCATTGGATTCTGCACTTTCATCAGAAGGTCAGGTGAATGCAGTGCCAAAGAATGCATTCTGTAACCTGCGTTTGGTGTGGTAATTATCTCCCTTTGAGCTCCAAGAAGCTGATCTAATTGATCCAAGCTTCCAGAATCTCAAGACTAGACTTTTGTAATCTGCTCTGTGTAAAACTGCCCTTGAAGACTGTCCAGAATCTACAACAGGTGCAAAATATGGCAGCTCACATACCAACAGAGGTGCACAGATGGAAGCATATTATTCCCATTTTGTAGCTAGTTATATTAGTTACCAGTAGGCTTCCAGGTTCAGTTAAATGTGCTCGTGTTGACCTGTAAAGTCCTACACAACCTAGACCAAGCCTTCTGAAACCCTCTTTATGGCTGAGTGCTCCCTTCAACATGTTCAGAGTCACAATGCTTGCATTACTGAATGCCTCTATGAAGAGGAATGGAGGCGCCTAAACTACCTCTTTGATTTAAAAAGTCCTTTTCAGGCACAAATCTGGCAACTAATTTATCATTTTCTTATTGCTTATGTATGCCACCATGGTAGTGATGGGGAGCCAATATTTAAATAAATAATGTTGTGGAAGAGTTTCTCTTGGAGAACAGGATTGTATGTGATCACAATTTAATCTCTTTCAGCCCCAAAAGTCCATGTATCCCTGATTGCATTTATATTAACTTTCTAGTAATTTATTTAATACTGCAGATTTATAACCCAACACTTTCCTTATTTACTTGGAAGTAAATCTCATTCAACTCAATGAGTCTTACATCCAGTTACAAGTACATATGTTTGTGGCCTTAGACTGTAAATATGCCAGGACATGAATTTGTCACTTCTGTACAGGGCCTAGCAGACTTTTGGCACAATATAGAAGCAGTATTAATCTAACACATATTCTTCAAACAGGCAAACATGAAACAAAGCCAATATTCATGCATTCCTCAAGCTGCAGCAATAAAGAGAAGATGGTATTAAAACAATCCCATATTCATTCAAGCAATGCTCAAGATTTTAATCTTTTGAATTTTTTCCTTCACATAATTTCTATATATCTGTTCCCAGAGTTTACCCCCCTTGCTTTCAGTACATTCTGCAAACATCTGCAGTACACTTCAAACATGGTCAACCAATTATGTGCGTTCATGGCAGATGGCAGATGACTCTCAGCTTAAAATGAAAGATTGACATTTTCAGAAAAGCCAGATCTTCACAGTTAATTGATTCTTTCATGTGCAATAATGACATACACTGGCTGATTTATGGACAGAATGGAAAGCATACAGAAAGGACAGCAGACGTAGGGTCCAACACACACAGCTCATAACGGCCTAAACCATGTAAAGTAGGGCAATCGCTTTTCATAACTGGTAATAACTAGAAACTGGATACTATGCTCCACTGCTCATTGTCAGCACTAGTAAAGCAAAGGTTGCAAAACTGAGAATGAAGACCAGTAAAGAGAAAACACTGCAACCTGGTCAAATCAGATGTCCTTGCCCATGTGAAACACAACAGCTTGTAAGGCCCACTCCTTGTATCATCTGCCTCTCACACCAGACAAAATTGGCCTGTACCAACAATGCAATCCTGTGCAGTTACTCCAACACAACTGAGACACTTCGGTGCGAAGGGCGGGGTATAAATCCCAATATAAATAAATAAATAAATAAATAAATTCTAAGCCCATACAAAGGCAAACCACATGAACTCATGAAATTGTCATCAACTTCAGTATTGTCGGCTTCCCAAGGTCTCAAACCCTCACATCACCTACTGCCAGACCTTTTAACTGGAGACACCACGGATTGAACCTGGGAATTTCTGCATGCAAAGTGCATGCTCTACCACTGAGCCACAGCCCCTCTGAATGTCTTTTGCCCTAAAAATCCTACAGGGTTGTCATAAGTCAGCTGTGACTTGATGGCAATTTCTACCACCAAAATAAATGGGCTTAGACCAAAGCCTTCATAGGATTGCACAGCAAATTGCCCACTGTGGTAGAATGAAATTGCTCTTATCGGAGACATATTTAAGACAACTGTTGTCTTGACTGTGTTTTATCAAAGCTTCCTGAATTTGTTTATATGGTTTTGGCACTTGCTGCAGTTCAGCTAACACAATCAGTAGAGAACTATCCAAAACATATAAGCCCATGTCACAGGAGCAGCCTCCTTATATGGTAGAATATGATGGACAGAATATGGCAGAATACATCCTAAGAAGATAGCAAACCCATTCTTTTACTGGCTAATAATATTATGGCATGACTCAAATGTAATACCCACCCATGGCTTGGCTGCATGGGTCAACTTGATTGCTATAGGAACTGTTCAATCTGTGATTTTTTACAGATGTACATGCAAAGCACATGGGGACTGAATTAAAATTAAGTTTCCAACTGCACCAACTTGTCTCTTGTTTTTGGCTATATGCCAGCTCTCCTTGTCCACTCTGCTCTTTCCCTTACTCTTTGTATGTTCAGACCATTAATAAATTGCCATTACATCTGAATCAGTTTCAGTTTGTCCTTTCCTTCCAAGGACAGAAGCCAGATTCATATTCTGGCTTGTGATCTTGGTTTGGAATGAAAGCACTTGGTATATTTTGATAAACTATGAGCGCATGAGGCTATCAGACCGTTGGTCGATCAAGGTCAGTACTGTCTACTCAGACTGGCAGCAGTTCTCCAGGTCTCAGACAGAGGTCTTTCAAATTACCTATGACCTGATTTAAAAAATAACAACTAGAAAAGCCAGCAACTGAACCCAGGATCCACTGCATGCCAAGCAGAGGCTCTACTGTTGAGCCACAGCCCACAACCCAACTATGGTTGGTCCTAAAATGGAAGTCATGAACTGACTCCAAGCATGATGGGCAGAACAGCATAAACTAAAGGCTCATTCATGTAGCTCCAAAATATAGACATACATTACATCTGAACTATGCGTGCATGGTGAGACTTTTCCTGAATTCTTTTAGAAGCCATTTGCCAATTTCACATAATTAGGAAATAACAGTGACAATATCAAAGTTGGTAAGTGCAAAGCTAAACAGTATGTACTCCAGGAAAAAATTATTTTCAATTATGAAAAAAAATATTCTAAACCATCTTTTGAAAAAGACCAGTGCATCTCAATTAGAGCCATAGTTGGTAGGTTAGTGAGATTTTCACTGAATGTCCTCTTTGCACTTAGCATATTTTTGCATAAAATTATGTACAAACCTCCTCCCCCTACCCTTCTCTGATACCTTTATGGTTTCGCTAGGCACTCCAGGTTCTGGAACTTTATTCAAGTAAGTGGTCAAATCTTGATCGACATGCTCGAAGACAAGTGTTAGTTTGGTCTCTCGGTCTGTTCGGGACACTGTGCATACATCAAACAGCCTAAGGGGAAGAACAGACATACTAAGTTGTAAATAACTAAACCTGATATTATGCCATATGTACCTCCATGTATTAGAAAATAAGAAACATAGAAAGATCAATATGAATTCAGGTACAGTATACATAATCCATTCAGTAGAACATAGGCATGCCCAATAATTTTAGTACTGTACTCTGGGGGAATATTCTACAGACCAACACAACTGACTTGGGACTCTGGTGGCATGGTTTTTTCTAAATTAGAAAATTTTGCTAAGTTTTTCCCCCAACTTACAAACATAAACAAATCCATAGATATATGTATTTTGCATATTTGTTACAACAATGTCATCCTATTGACAGAAAAAAACCCAACTTTATCTAAAGTTAAACAATTAGAATACCTCATTTCAAAACCAAATCCTCGTTAAAATATATCATTTTTTGATATAGAGGTTTTATTGGATTTATATCATTTTCTGCTGGATATGTCAGGGAAGGAAGCCAAATAGTCACAAATATGGATTCATAAGATTCAAGGTTTATCCTTATTGTATTGTATGTTATTGCACTGTATTGTTGTTGTATGTTACTGTATAAATTGATCCCACATATGATTAAACCATTGGGAAATAGTAGGTGGATGATTATCTGTCCGTCTCACTGCAATTGTAATGTGGGATGTAGATAATCAATATTAAAATCAATTCTGTTGATTGTTTGCTTAACTGTAAACCTTGTAGATAGTTTAAAAATAAAATAATGGGTGAGAGTGGAATGGTGGTATGTTTAAAACCCAAACAAACAAAACAGCAGGTTTGGATGTTTTGAAAATCAGGATGTTTAATTTTCAATACAGTCAAAAGTTCCATTCTCCCTCCCCAGCCCAAACATTGATAAGTCTTCATTTATCATATGAGCCACACAGCATTTGGTAACTTTAAGAGAAATATATTTAGCAAGTCACGTTATATCTTATGGAGGGGAGGGGACTGGAACACAAGTCAGTTGCTGCAACACCTTGTAGCTCAAACTTTGCCCCACACATTTTTTTTTTTTTTGCAGATAACCTTTTAAAGCTTGAGCTGGCCCACAAATCTAAGCCTGTGTGGCACAGGATAAAGGACAAGAGCAAAAGGGCTCAGTGTCATACATGAAATGGCCTTATAGGAAATCAGACTATTGGTCGATTAAGTTCACTACTCAGATTGACAGCAGCTCTCCAGGGACTCCGGCCAAGGTCTTTCATATCACTTGGTACCTAAACCAAGGGTGTCAAACTCATTTGTTAGGAGGGCCAGATCTGACACAAATAGGACTTTGTGGAACCGGGCCATGAGTGTCATAAAATATAATGCCAGGTAGTGGAGATATAAATTTTATAATGGACACAGACTAACCCAATTAAAGATATTTTTAAAATCTTAAAATACAAACATGCTTAAAACTCTTCCAATGGTTTAAGTTGGAAAGGTGGGGGACTAGTGGAATTTGGTAATGCAATTTTAAAAATAAAACATCAAGAAAAAGCACAAGGCTCTGACTCTGGGGGGGAGAAGTCTCTATGATAGCAGAGTTGTTTTTGCAACTTAAGGGTTCAATGGCATCTCTCCTAGACATCCACAGTCTCCAGGCTACAGTCTCACCTGTCTGCCACCAACTCTCACTTGAAGATACCATCTGCCTCTTGTGAAGAAAATTGCACATATTATATTACTAGACAGGTCACAATGCAGTTAAGGAAAGTGTTTTGCCTTTGTCTAGAACTTTTTCATCTTCATATATCAAAGACGTTTACAAATTGGGTGAGCATTAATATCACTAAGAACAAAGCACTGAGCCAACCAACTTGTAAGTGGAAGCAAAATAATCTTCTGTTTAAGATTTCAATCTGCTGTTTCAAAGATTACTTGGGCTATGTAGAGAAGCCCCAATTAAGGTGAAATTGAATGGAGCTTGGATTCCTAGAACAGTTTACAAATTTCAGCTGAATGGATGAATTAAGAATTACTTCTTACCTCACAAGATACACTGGAGAACCAAAAAGGAAAAAAAAACAGACTGAAGAACTAATTTTGTAGAAATACTAGTTTGTAACATGGTATTGTCTAGTCAGTCTGGTTAGGCTTGTGGGATGCTAGTTGGGTAATGGCCAGCTCACTCTGAAGCCCCAAATGCTGGTTACATTGCCAATGCTAGTATAGCTCCATTGGTATCCCAAAATCCCCAAGTCCAACGAACAAAGAGTTTGGTAACTGGGTTGCAGTCCAATGACACCACCTACAACCAATCATGCAGCATATGCCAAATACACCCATGTTCAGCCACATGAGGAAAGGGCCAACCAATGCACACTGACACACCTCACTAACATCACCTTTCCTCACCATGTACCAAACAAGGGAAGAAAAATGGAGGAATGTGTATGCCTAATAGACCACTTGATTCAGCAAGCTTACTCTTCCATCCCAAAGCTTAAATAGGACAGCAGCTCCACCTGCTCTGAAAGCAACACCTGGGACTCATCTTGTCCAGACTTCACTCATGCCAGAATCCTGGAAAGGATTACATCCATCATGATCTGACCCAGGTGGTGGAGTCTGGATTGCAAGCTTGGCACTGCGCCTTTACTGGACTTTCTCTGCATGGGCCCACTGCCTCCACTACTCCTGCCAGGTAGAGATGGAGTCTGGTGGGATTGTGGACCGAGTCCTGGCCTGGTGCTTAGTTGCCGCAGGACCTGAGGGGAAAGAGGAGCTCCCACTGCATGTTCCTCAAGGGGAAGTTCAGGGGCAGATGGACTGGGGACATCTACTCTGGTCTCCCAAAGTTTCCTGCTCTCCCCAGGCCATGTTTTGTTTTGCTCCTCAAGCTCTTCCTTAGAGGCTTTCATGTCGGAGGTCAAAGCCAGCTCAATGGGGGGGGTGGTGGTGGTGGTGTCAGAACACATCTAGTCTAGTACTTTCTAAATGAACTGACATAGCTTTCCAGGAAATCCAGTAGACTTCTTTTACACCACCTACTACCTGATCCCTTTTTAAACCTGAAGATGCCAGGAATTTGGAATCTTTTGAATCCAAGTAGGTGCTCTACTGCTGAGACATGGCCCCACTGCTGAATGGAGCAAGGTTCTACTGGATTTGTCTGTCACAATTTGTCTATTCATGAGAGCTGTGTAACATTGAAAGAGGAACAACTGGAAGATCTAATAGTGGAGCAGTTGTCACCCGTTAGCTATTTTTTTCTTACATGATACTGTTTGTGTAACTACATTAATTGCATATACAGTTATTTGCATGGGTTGAACTTGAATTATGGCTGTTCATAAACCATATGGCCAGAGAGGCTAAGTATGGTTCAAAGAAGAGTCTACAAGTATAGCACAAAAAGAAACTATCAGTCTTCTGCTACATCCAACTTTTTTGCCTTAGAACCCAGCAAGTTTATCATTCTAGCCTCCATCTTACAACCTTTAGAAATGAATCATTTCACCTTCTTTGCTATGTTAGGCATCACACATCTAAATTTGTCCACATACAAGTTCCCAAGATCAAAGGCATTACAGTTTAAACATTGTCTAAGGATTCTGTGCCTATAGATCTGATACAAGATTTTTCTTTTAGCAATTAGTTAAATGTCACAACAGTTTCCTTTGCACCAGAAGCTTCTTGTGGATTCAAGTACAGGGGTTCAGCCTCTTTTCACAGAATTATATAGAGAGATGGATTAGTTAAATTCTGTGAAATCTGTCTGAAGGTTTAATAGTCTTCAATATATTTATATAAATTATCCATCCCAGCACATGCAAACACAGAGCAGCCAGACAGTTCTGAAATCTGAACATAAACATTGGAAAATATTTCCAACTGTATGTTTCTGTTGAACAACATTTACTTAATTTTTAAACACCTTTTTTGCCAAGTATTTAATACATTGGCAAAGTTACCCTTTTGACTCATGCCATATTTTTAAAAAAGATTCCACTGTGCAGAATATAAACACCCTCAATATTCTGTACATTTTTAATGAAATGATAAAGACAGCTAAGTCTCTTCACTTCAAAACAATTATTATATCCCTGAATCCTGAAAATCTATAGGAACTATTAATATTTAGAACAGTGATTTGGGTTGCTACTATAGACTTATGGTACACATTTGTATGGGCAGCAAGCAGGGAATGTTGTTACTTAAGCCTGGGCCTGGTGGTACACAGGGCTGCAAAATGTCTAATTTCAAACCACCTCACAAAACGTGCATTATATACACACTAAACTGTACCCAGGCATCAGTGAGCATACAATCACCAAGATGAAACTTAGGCTGACAACCATTTCCATGAGCATGGCACCACTTTGTTGGAGGCTGTATTCCTGGGAGATGCTACAGGACATATCGGCATTAACCAGTTTACACAACATGAGCATCTCCAAAAAAGGGTCCAGGCAAATAGGTGTGAAAAACCTCAGCTTGAGACCCTGGAGAGCCGCTGCCAGTCTGAGAAGACAATACTGACTTTGATGGATCAAGGGTCTGATTCAGTATAAGGCAGCTTCATATGTTCATATGTTTATTCATGTGAGTCCCAGCTTGATAGTTGGGACTGGTGAAGTGGAGAAAAAAATTATTGTGTGAATGGGCCTTAAATCTGTCATTTCCACTCTGAAGAGAGCCAAAGAAAATACATTTCTATGTTTTGGAAGGGTCTAGAGCGCTCAAATGGAAGAAAGAACTCCCATGTAGTTAGAATTGTTCACAATGTTTTGGAGGAGACACAACAGTAAAACTGGTATAAATGGCAGTAAACCTATACTCTGAATCTGCATCTCCAAAGTAGTAATAATTCCATCATGTACATTCCAAAGATCTCAATACACTTTGAAGACACCCTATTAAACACCCAATGCCCTTCTGTCCTTCCAATTAAATATTCTGTCTAAACAGGGCACCTTGAACTAAAACTTGCATTAGACTTGATACTACTAAGGCAATGTTAGCAGGATCCCTGCCAAATATTTTTGTAAAGAGCAGACAAAGAAAAATTATGAGAAACTTCTTGCTTGGGATGAGAGTCCTTTGTTGTATATTGTATCCTTTTTATATCCACTGTGAAAACCATGCAGATGTGTTTCCATAACAGTTGCCTACTATGGTAAGAATAACTCATTCAGGAGTGCTGATGGGTTTACCCCCCACCCCGGCCACTTCCAGCCTCCTACTTCTTGATAACAAGCTACAGCATGTGAAAAGTGCGTATAAAAGGCCACATTATATTCAGAAACAAAAGTGATAGAAATTAGATAAAAGATTTTTGTACTGAAGGTACTGTAAATACAACCTATTGTATTTTTATTGCATTATTTACAGTGATTGCAGTAATATAGGCAACCGAAAATGCAGATGTCAAGCTGGCTCCCAGCTTTTGGCCTCTGCCACCCTTGTTTCAACTGCCATAACCTTTGGAATCAAGGAGCTCCTGGGTGGTGGTAAGAAACGAACAGTGCGGGATCTATCAACAGACAAAACTAGGCACCTGTATTTTTTAAGATCTCAAAACCTCTGCAGAAAAATTAATCACACAGAAAAAGTCAACCATAGCATTTGGGAGGGTGCTGGGATTCAGTGGAAGAACATTTAATTTGCTTCTAGAAGGTTTAAGAAGTGCTACCAGTCAGAGTAGGCAACACAGACTTTGGTATACCAATGGCCTGATTCAGTATAAGAACAGCTTCATATCTTCATCCATCATCACCTGTTTTTCCAAAAATCAAACCTCTAACTACCTGGTTAGGATTGCCAGGCCCAACTCAAGTAATATTTGGGGACTTTGGGGGTGGAACCAGGAGACTTTGGGGGTGCAGCCCTCAAAGCACAATTGAACTCAGAAAGGAGTTCTGGCAAATTGGCAATCACATTTAAAGTAATCACACACCTTTTAAATGCCTTCCCTCCATTTGGAATAATGAAGGATAGAGGCACCTTCTTTGGAGGCCCATAGAATTGAACCCCCTAGTCCAATCTTTTTGAAAACTGGGGGATGCTTTGAGGAGAGTCAATGGATACTATGCTGAAACACTGGTGCCTCTACATTAAGGAAGTCCCTGTAGAGCTCTGGATACCCATGGATCAATTCTCCATTATCCTCTATGAGAATCAGAGTGGAGTGACCAGCAGATATTTCACTCCCCCCCCTCACTTTCTGATGTCCCTGAGGCGGGGGGGGGGGCCTCAAAACCAGGGGATCCCCTGCCCCCAACTGTGGATTGGCAACCCTATTATGTGGTGGGCCTGTGTGTGTATGTATGGGAAGACTCTTGGAGGATGACATCAACTCCTGAAAAGTTAGAAAACTCTGCAGACGTCAAAGCCAGAGGACTATTTGTCTCCATATTTAAGCCACCAAAATGCTTATTCCAACAGAGAAGCTGCAGAGAGTCACAGAAGATAATGGAACTGTAGGGCCACAGTACCTTCTCTTCTTGGTTTCTTCCCTGGTGTACTGTGTTTGCGTATAATAATGGGAAAAGTCCCCCCCTCCCTTTGTCACAAACCTGGGACAATGTCTACCAATTATCCCAGCAATGTCACTCACTTGTATTGCCAGACAATTGTTGCTCATCTTTTTATGACTTGCTTACAGTCCGTGCTGTTTGCTTCCCAGCATTTTAAGCAAGTCAGTTTTTGTTCCTTTCTTTAAGGTGAAGTGTGTTGACTGCTAGGAATGCAGATACTGCTGAGATCAGTGTAGTGGAATGTTTGCTGATGTTGCCTTTAAGCAGGGATTGCTTTGTAGAAAAATAGGTGGTGGAGCTCATCCAGAAATTGTTATGCAGTTGCATCTACAAGGTGGGAAGGAGGAGGGGGGACCCTCAGAAAGGTTCACGAGCTGCACTCCTGTGAGCTCCTTCTGAATCCAAGTCCTGCCTTTAAGCATGAGAATCCACATGTTAACAGAGTTCCTGCAGTTGTTTTACTTCAGCTGGTAGGTAAGATTGCTTGTTTGCTTGTTCCCCATGTAGAAATCTCCTTGTATGTGGGAAACTAATGCTGTAATCCTAAAAATAAGCCCCATGGAATAAAATAAGACTTACTTCCAAGTAGATCTGCATAGGATTGCTCCCTAGAAAGTTTTCTCTGAAGTGCTGATTTCCCATGGTCAGGGAAATGTCCATGTGGTAGACCAGGGGTGGCCAAACTTGTTTAATGTAAGAGAATAAGCATCAGAAGTTTGAAAGCCGGAACACGAGCATCAGATGTTTGAGAGCCGTGAGGGAGGCAGGCAAACAGATGGGGGGAAGAAGGAGAGGTAGAAAGAAAGCAACTTTAACTTGAAATGCATTCTCCAAGCTGCCAGCTCGCTTGACTTGAAGAGAGAAATGCCTTCTCTAGGCTGACTGATGCAGCGGAGGCTTTGAGAGCCACACAATATACGTGAAAGAGCCACATGTGGTTCACAAGGTGCAGTTTGACCACCCCTGTGGTAGACCCATTTAAACACGTAGGTTTTTACACAGATCATTTTCATTACTCCCAGAGTTATAAGTGAAGGTTTGTATATGAAAATAAGCCATTACAGTTTACTCATTCAAGTTTATATCAAACAGTTGCTATTCATTGTCCAAAAGTCAGTTTATGCATGCAGCTACTAATCAAACATTGAGTAATGAAGAGATAAAAAAGGGAAAGGACATGCGTGCTTTTTTAAAAACCAGAGTAATAGCTGTATACTATCTAAAATACTCATGTGATCATTCATGCTTTATTGTTCCACAGAATGTAGAAAACAGAGTAGTTCAGGAGTGCATTTTAATAATGTGAACAGGGCTGCAGATTTACAGTGCAATCCTATGTGGAGTTACTCTACTCTAAACTCACTGGAATAAAAGGGTTTACAATGAACAATGAAAAACAGACAGTGACAGCGCAATCCAATGCAGAGTTAGTATAGAACAGTGTTGTTTGATGCCTGTACTGCATTGTTCATTGTACAGCATTGTTTTTATTGCATTGTTTTCTAGTTCTGTAATCCGCCTTGAATCTCAATAAGAAAGGCAGACTATAAAATATGTGATTAAATTAATAACAATATATTTTTCTCCAGGAGATGGCTCAGAGGTTCAGTTATACAAATTTTACTTTTTTATTCTTGTATTGGGATGCAGAAAAGAGACTTGTTTTGAAAATAAAATAAGCAGTTCAGGATCAAGGCCAAACCAATGAGGTCAGACTGGGTAAGCTTTCAGCACACGGCTAACAGTGATCCACAGCACCGGGTTCTCTTATCCTGGACCACTTTGGAGCTGAGAGAATTTGGTCCTGACTGCCAAATTCTAATGTGGTTTTGGGACATAGACAAATGCCTGGTAGGGACTGGGCTGAAACCACCAAGCTAATTTTCACATCTCTAGTTTGCATCCAAGAAGCTGTAAAGGCCAGGGCCTCATTAAGTCACCATGTCACCAGTCCTCTAAAAGGTTTCATTGTTAAGAATATTACTTCAAGGAAACAGTGCCCGATAAGATGTTTTTTCCATCTCCCCCTCTTGCTTTTTAGTACATCACTTTGTTTTCCAGACTTGCTTAGTTCTTCTTAATCATTTTTGTCTGGCTGTGTATTTTTTAGTAGTCTGGAAGAATACTCGGTGACACATCAATACTAGCAACTAGGAAACAGGTTGATAAACAGTGCTATCCCACACATGATAACTCTCGACTGGGGTAATTATGTGCAGGATTGCACTGGTAGTCAAACAAAATCATTGTTACAGAATCTAACCCTCAACAATACTTCTGCTTTTCTGCATAGATGTCTTTGTCTACTGGGATGCCTTCTTCATTTACCCCAGTATATATTGTGAGTTGGTGGCCTTTTCTATGAGTCCAATGGGACCACATGCATGATACACTGCAATTTGGAGCAGATGAAATAAAATGTGACCTTCCAAGGAGGAGGGCATGTCTTTATTTGACCCCCATATCAATGCTCTTGCCCTCTGTGCCTTCCTTGAAACCCACACTTTGAGAAAAATATAAATGATGAGATCGAAATTAATTCTGACAAGGGTCAGATTTTTTTTAAATGCCGTTTTTCGCAAAGATAGAGAAAACACAAAAAAGAAGAAGAAAAGCATTTTTAGTTTTAGAATGATGGCCTGGAGGTAGAGATGGGAGAAGGAAAAGGAACAGAGCAGAATATTGAAGTCCTACTCCTTGACCTTTCAGAGCTTTGTTGCGCTCTGCTCTAACTCATAATGTATGGAACAATAAGGAGTTCTTTCACCAGGCTCTGCCCACACATCTTTCAAGCTTTTCTTGGCAGTACTGTAACTCCATAAACTCACTGATGCCTGTGCCAGATACAGGATTCCATGCTTAGGCAGAGAGTGGAAGGGAGGCCTATTGCAATCTATTGTTTTGGCAAGTCCTGCTGTTGTAAGCCAATCATATTTGTGTATACACTACATAGTTGGGAGGTGCAGCACACAGCCATTCCCTCACTCACAGATATCCCCCCTGCTCTATTACCTGCCAAAAGACAGCTATCCAAAAAGGTGTGATTTGCATATTAAGAAGAATTAAGCGGGAAAAACAAGTAAGCAAACTCTAACAGTCCACCACACTTCCTTTCATGGGATGGCCACTGTTGAATAGTAGCAAGCAGCCAGTCCTGGGTGAGTTAAGCATGTCATATGGTATAAAGTCATTAGGTGGTTGGTGTCAGGCTTGACACCAATAAGTCCTCCCTCAAAGGCCATAACAACCATGGAAAGAGCCCTGCTCTCTCCCCTGATTTTTGCTGACATAAACCAAGGCTTGAAGGCCGGTGGTACTGTTATGGTTGCCTAGCAATGGTCATTGAGGACATTCGTTACTTAATGATACATGTGCTACTTCTATTGTTTTTGGGTGTGTGGGGGGGCATTTTTCAGGTTTGGAGAAAGATCTGTTTTGCCTGTCCATGGCTTCAGTTTTTTGAATTTAAGTATCCACAGATCTAGTAATGTGGAGAATCAGATACATTGATAATGTTCTGTCAGGTTCTCTGAATTCCAATTTTCATTTTAATAACAACTGAGTATCTAGCTCTTTTTTGTGCCTAAATATAATGCTATTATGTAAATTGTTAATTAAATTTAAAAACACTCAATCTCCAAGCGGCATGGAAGAGGAGGAAATGGCTGCTGTGGAAGGGGAAGGCTGGGACAGGGAAAATGAGGGGAAACCTGCCACGAGGAAGTCCCATTGCTGCTGTGCATATTACACTATAGCAGCAACATGGAAACCACACAAGGCCATCCCCATGTGGAAAACACCTCTGCTTCTAACAAGGCTATGAGTGAAAGAATGATGCTCTGTCATTTCTGCAATCTAGCCAGATCCTTCACTTTAAAATGCACCCAAATACTACATCTTTCTTCCATTCCAAAATGTGTCTCAAACATATACGCATATCAATTATGTATGATAACCTTTCTCATCACATATCTGTAGTGTAGCCTTTCCACATTTAGCTGTTTGTATGACACATCCTAATCTTCTGTAATGTGTCTCTATGATCTCAAACTGTTCTTCCTTCATATCCACAATTTTTGTTTTTATCTTTAAGCAGAGGAAACGGTTATAGTGTATCTTTATCTGATCTCAGATTAAACAAAGAAAATAAACTCAGAGAATTTCTCCCAGATAACTATGAGCATTAAACTATGAGTAACTGCCTAAATGGAAGAATACACAGTCTTCTGAAACTAACAAATGTTTTAAATGGAAAATGGTTCCAATGAAATTTAGTGCCACAGTAAGAAAAATGTTTGTATTTTCCTTATTTATTTTGCTTATTTTTTTTAAAAAAAAACTCTAAGGAATAGCACATAAAATAGCTCTTTACCTCGTCTTTTGCTGGAACTTTCATAATTAATCTTAATCTGGGTAGGGGGTTTTTTTGTGCCACAAAAACCAGAGGATACATTTGTTAATTTAAACCATTTCCACTGATTTTTATTTTTGCATGTTATTAAACAGAAAACCCCACTTAAACAGGGGTTTATGCACATATATAAAAAAATTCCACTAAGGCTATTTTATCATTCACTTCATTTGAGTTCTTTTCTGCTGTTTTCCCCTACATCATTACCAGTCAGTACTTTCCCAACTCCCACTGCCAAGCAAAAATGAAAGCACTCTTAGTTAAGAAATGATTGAGGTGGCTTGCTCTAATCAAATTAAACCAGCCAAATGTTCTTTTCAAAGGTAACTGTCTACTCGGCAGCTGTATGCAAACTACCAGATCAAATGTGTGTGTGTGCGGGAAAGCAGATGTAGAATCCCTGCACCCACCCCCTTTAAAGATCTAACTCCAAAGATGGAGAGAAACAAAAGCCATCAACAGAGCCAAGAACTCCATTCACACAACACTTGGAGAAATTTCCTAGCTTGGCAAACTTTATGTTGACACTACCAGTGCTTAGTGTAAGATTTCAAAAAGGGAAATTTCTCAGAAATAGTAAACAGCAACAGAGGCTGTTTATCCCAGCAATATATTTTCTACTACATATGTCAAGACTACCTACTACACTTTGCAGAAAATTAAAGGGGGAAAACTCTTTTCATCTTCTTACTTCCAATCTCTTCTAAAACACATTAATTACTGACACTGAGATATACTGAAGTTAGTTTTTTTATAACAAGATTCCAATTAAAATTATAATGACTCATTTACATCTTACAAAAATCAAAAAGGGGAATTCTTTCAATGTGACCACACACATGAGATGTTTTCTGTCTTTCTTACCTTCTCCAGAAAACTGCTTTTTAAGGCTGACCTTGACTTTTAAAAGCCACCTGACTTTGGAATCACTGTCTATATGTATAGTTGGTACATTCATTTAGATACTTTGCGTGAAGCCTTTTAGGCCATCTGAAACATTTCTCATGTTCTTTATCAAATTATTACACCAGTGCTCTGTAAACATAGTTTTCCATGGAATCCTGAACATCAGCAGACTATTTAACATGAATTAAGGGAATATTGCTTGTGGGAATTTCTCTGCATCAGTGCCATAACATGTAATGTAGTACATCATACAGCATTTCACTTATCAAGAATTTCAAAGTCAGTGCTACCTATACCTGTTTCACCCTCCATGTTACGACAGCAATCTGAGGAACACTATGCTTTTCCAAGCAGCATTTACATAAAGATGGACTTTTACTGGACACAACAAATGAAATTTATTATTGAGTCCTCCATCGATAGCACTATATTGATTGATCCAGACAAAACACATCTGAAAGTAGACTAATCTGAGTCCATTAATACTTTGGGGAGGTCCACATTGTCTTTAATAGCTTAATCAATGCTACTGCTATAAATTTTGGATAATATCTGTGAAGTGATAACCCAATGTGAAGCAAGAGACCTTCAGGCCCTTACATGGAAACTGCTTTCTCTCATTCAGCTGAGGGAAGCTGTAGAACATCTATTTTTAAATAGATTCCTCTTACAATCCTTGAGTCTGGGCTTTGATCACTGTAATCCTTTTATGAACTCTCTAAACTAGATTCCTTTTCATTTCTATCCATACTGTGCAATCTGTTTGATTCTGTCCACTCCTCTTCCTTTATCTCTCTCACCCATTATCTTGTGAGTAGATTCTTGACTATGAATCTGACATAGGAAGTTTTGACTCTTGAAAGCTAGTCCTTTTGGTCTCTAAGGTGCTACTGGACACAAATCTAACCGTTCTACTGCAGAACAACATGGTAACCCTCTGAAAACATTTTCACTATGAATGTACAAGCTTCAGTAAACTGTAGCAATATCTAAATGCTACAGACTAACAGCACAATTCTATTATCCAATTCTATTAAAATGGCTCGCTGGGACAAGCCACTACTAAGTACCATTAAATCAGCACAGTGTTGATGCCGTAACTGTGTAGTTGCAGTGTAACAACACTGTGAATGCATAGTCTGCTGTGCTGGATCACTGTGGTGCCTTTGCTATGGCGTAACAAGTATGTCACAGCAAGGGCAATCAAGTGCATAGAAGAGTGAAGTTGATGCAAATGACAAATGATCAGGTGATCCAGGAATCCTATCAGTATTCAAGGCTAGGACCGTCCCTATGCAAGCATAAAGTCTGGATCAAAGTCTGAGAAGAGCTGATTTTGAGAATCTTCTACCTTGTACAAGATACTGTTTTTGCCATGCCAAATATTACTCTTTTGGGGGGGTGGGGGAGGGGTTATATTTTATGTGCAAGTGTGCATGTCTGTGGGTGTGCACAACAGGAAGTCATGGCGACCTCTGGTGACTGATCCCTCCTGGGGGCCTGAAGGATATTCAGAGAGGTGGCTGAATAAAGCCTGCCCTTGCCTCCAACTCTAGTATTCCTTTGAGATCCCTCATCCAAGTACTTTCCATCCAAGACCCTGCTTAGCTTATGAGATCTAATGAGATTAGGCTTGTCTGGGTTCTCCAGGTCAGGGCTCAAATATTACTTTTTGAACATTTTGTCATATTTGGTGCATTATAGTGGACCAGCTTCCCACAGGAAAGAAGCCAGACTTTGTACTGATACTGGGGGCAGCCCTGGGCAGCATAACCAGGGTTAGGTAGCTATTTTTTATCCTACCTTTTCCTCACAGAGCTCTGAGTAGCATACATGTTCCTCTGCTGCTAGCCTCAGATGCCCATGTGAGATAGTCTGAGCCGAGAATGAGTGACTGGTCCTACAGTACCTAAAGAGTTTCATGGTAGAGTGGAGATGCGGAACTGGGTCTTCTTGGTCCTAGTTCAACACTCTAACCAGTATACTGCATTGGCATAGATCAGGTGTGGCAGGGTTTTCTAGTGAGATCCAGTACACATGACTTTTTTGAAATCTGAAAAGGAATTTATCATCTTTCTGTCTTTATCACTCAGAACAGGTTTTGCTATAGTCCACACAAACAACAGAAAAGGCAAATGTTGATAATTTTAAAACATATTTATATTGATCTGTTCAAAGATGAGTGCCCTCCTAAAGAAGCCCTGAATAGACATGAACTATTTAAAAACTAACTAGGAAAGATTCCCTTTGGGGGGCAAGGTACTTGAATTTGTAGTGGCTATGCAATTTCAGGCTTTCTTCGCTAATTTAGTTCTATCTCGATGTAGCTTCTCAGATGGATTTAAGCATGAAAATGTCATGGTCACCCTGATGAATATAACTTTTGTTGAGCATGAAACGCAGGGTGATAACCCCACCTTTAAAAAAAAAATCTTGGGTGCCTGATACTATCAGCTATGGTATTGTTCTAAGTTAACCTAGCTGAGATGTAAGTTGGAGATCCTGTGCTCCAGTTGTTCTGGTCCTGACCAGTATCGGAAAGTGGGGCAGGAGAACCAGTGCTCAAACCTGTGGCATTTACACTATGGATACCCACAGTTTAGTGTCTACAGGAAACTGCTGGGAGAAGGTGTCCAGAGATTTGAAGTGAGATGCTATCAGTATGCTGACAGCTTTCACTTTTCTGTGATTGATAAGACAATGGGTATCTTGAACTGCTCTCTGGAAATGACAATAGGGTGGATGCAGAATAAAGTTCAAGCCACAGAATAACAACCAATATTGCTTTGTTTATTATCTATAGTGGGCAAATTGTATGCAAAACATTTAGAACTCCGATTAACTGACTGGATGCGCCTAGGCAACATCATAGGTCCTGAACAGATTGGCTTCTCCAAAGGCAAATCTGCTATGGATCACTGCTGCACTCTGGCCTTCCTTGCTGAAAAATATATGCATACCGGGTCAAAAAAATTATATGCTGCCTTCATCGATTTGAAGGGTGCTTTTGATTCAATAGATAGAGCCCAACTATGGATCAAGCTAGGTTACCTGGGAATGGACCCTCGTTTGCTGTTTCTCTTGAGGAAACTTCATTCTAATACCTTTTGCCAAGTGAAATTTTCTTCTAGCGGTGACTTGACTAGTAAAATCCCAGTGTTAAAGGGGGTAAAACAAGGTTGTGTGCTGGCCCCACATCTTTTTAATTTATTTTTAACTGACCTGGCACAATTTTTGACCCCTATCAATGGTCATCCGCCTAAACTTGCAGGCCGAGCGGTCCCCTTATTACTTTATGCCGATGACACTACCATCCCCTCTTGTACAAGAGTGGGCCTGCAAAGGTATTTGAACGCCTTTTATGACTACTGTAATTGTAATTCACTTACTATCAATTATACCAAATCTAAAGTAGTTGTCTTTTCAAATTGCTGGGGCCCACAGAGATGGTTTATTGGCAATTCAACAATCGAGCAAACAAAAAATTTTAAATACTTGGGGATCACTTTTAACCACAAGTTAAGCTGGGTTTCACATCGTAACAACACCATCAACTTGGCTAAGTGTTCAGCTGCTCAAATTAAACAGTTTTTCTTTGCAAGGGGCAACCAATTAGTTCCAGCAGCTATTAAAGTATTCAAAGCCAAAACGCTTGCCCAAATCCTCTATGGTATCCCTATATGGATCTCAGCTTTTACCAGGAAAGTGGAGGGCATTCAAGCCTCATTCTTTAGACAAATTCTTGGTTTGCCAAAATGTGTGTCCTACTTTGCTCTCTGCTCTGAAGTGGGTCAGTCTTTGGTGGAGACAAAAGCCTGGATTGCAGTGTTTAAATTCTGGCTCAAAATTCATTTTAGAACAGATCCCAACAGCCTTCTTGATTGTATGAAAAGAGACCCATATATTTCGTCCTGGTCAGCAGTGCTTCTGTCTAAACTCAATCAATTGGGGTTAGAGGTAGATGATTTTTCTACCTCTGAAGAGTCATATATCTTCAGATGTATTAAACTGAGACTGTGGGAATTGGAGGAAACGAAATTACGGCCAACTCTCCCTTATACTTGCTCTCCAGCTTCCTTAGGTCTTTATGCTTTTTGTGGCAAAATGCCCAATTATCTATCAGACCTAACCACTCCAAGTCATCGCAGGGCATTTATGTTGGCCAGACTAAACGCGTTTCCCTCCAAAGTTTTACAAGGGAGATATCAGCGAGTCCCTTTAGCCGACAGACTTTGCTCCTGTGGAGCGAATACCCCTGACTCAATCCAGCATATATTGCTTGATTGTTCTTTTTACCATAACCTCCGTAAAGATTTATTTGGCAAGCTTTCTTTCTCTCCAGATTTGTCTATTCTGCCACCCTGTTATTATTTATTGAGTGATACTGAGGGGGTGGTTAGTGAGGCTGTGGCAAAATTTCTGGCTGACATCCTTAAATTTAATTCTGACCATGTTTGAATGTATCTGTAAGCTCGGTTTTATTTTGATTTTATCTCCAATGTTTAAACTTTTATATTCTGTGTATTTTTATCTGAATCTATTATGCCATTAAAGGTTTGGTATGGTATGGTATGGTATGGTATGTCTACAGGAAACTGCTGGGAGAAGGTGTCCAGAGATTTGAAGTGAGATGCTATCAGTATGCTGACAGCTTTCACTTTTCTGTGATTGATAAGACAATGGGTATCTTGAACTGCTCTCTGGAAATGACAATAGGGTGGATGCAGAATAAAGTTCAAGCCACAGAATAACAACCAATATTGCTTTGTAATATCGTCAGTCAGCCTGTGCTAGATGCACTTCCCTTGTAAAAGCAGATTCACAGCCTGGAGTCCACAGTGGATCTATGTTTGCATATGGAGACAAAGGAGGTTTCCTTTGTTGCACATAGCGATTGCTCCCAACTTTGGCTGGTGCGCCATTGTGGCTGTTCCTATATAGGCGGGATATGGCTTAGACACTGATCACATCCAGATGGCATTACACTCTACAAGAGACTGCCTTTGAAGACTGCTCAGAAGCTTCAGTTAGTACAAAATGTAGCAGAAGCACAAGACTGCTGGTGGGAACCAGTTCTAAAAGAACTGCATTGGTTGCCTTTTCACCTCTAAGCACAATTCAGAATTCCAGTTATTACCTTTAAAGCTCTAAAAGGTCTGGGACCAGGGTACTTAAAAGATCCACTAGATCTCATATGAATCTGCCTAAGATCTTCCACCACTGCTCTGCTCCACATTCCATCTTTTAGACACAAGGTAACAGGCCTATAACCTTATCAGTAGTGGTTCCTCAACTAGGGAACTCCTTCTCCATAGATATTTGCCTGGCTCCCGATCTTGTAAGTTTCAAGAGCCAAGTCAAACTTTTTTTCCATCTAGCCTTTTCTTTGATTTATTTTACTACCAATGATTGATCCCACCGAACCTCCCCCTCGCCCACTTTACTCTGGTTCTGAACTGATTTTGGCTTATTATTCTATATTATTTATTTTACTTTTTTTCTGTTTTGTTGTTATGATTTAATGATGTTCTGCTGTTAGCGACCTTCAGAATCTTTAAAGCAGAAAAATATTAGAAAAATAAATACCATGGAAATTTATATTTGGCATAGGAATAAGTCATACAAGCTCCAAAACTGTGTATTTTGCATGGTGAAGTAATGAGGAGTCATGTTAAGATAAAAAGATACACACACAAACACACACACACACTTATATAGTGGTGTTTATGTAACATAGCTGACTTATAATGCTAGCATTATTGCCCCATACTTATTGTCCATTAATGAGAGACTGTGGATTAGCAGTGGAGTATATGATTTGCATGCAATAGGTCCCAGGTTCAAATCCTTCCATCTCCAGTTAAAAGGATTTAAGTAACAGTCAGTGGGATACAATATGCAGTCAAATGGACCAATAAATTCAGTATAAGAACTTTATATATTCATTTAACAAACATTTGAGTTTCTACTCTGTTTCTCAAAAGCCTTTCTCATAGGAAAACTTAAAACCACACTACACCATTCTCCATGGAAACTGACAAAACAGTCTTTCTATAAATAACAAGGGTTTTTCAGCTCAAATGTATAGTTCTGAAAAATGATACAAATGCCTACTTAATTAAAACATTGTTGCAAATGTAATGAAAACCAGATTTGTCAATAATTTATCTAGGCAGAAGACTGTCTTCTACCAAGTCAGGGGGAAAAATGCAACCTTAATCATATATGACTATTTTGTCCTCTAAACCCTCACATATGCTATTTTAAAACTGTTTTCCTTACTCAAAATGAATGAATTTCATGTAGAGACAGGACAAGGTACCACAGTAACAATTAACTTCAAGGAAGTGAACACCACAAGAAGACATTAGTTAGAAGATAAATGAAGGAATACAATATAGGACCATGCCATTCAACATGTTCTTATCAAGTTATTAATCAAATATTAAAAGTCAGAAAAAAACGCTTGGAGAAGTGATTTAAAGAGACAAATGCCTTCTCCAAGTCGGCTGATGGGATGGTAGGGGCTTCAAGAGACACACAATACGTGTGAATGAGCCACATGTGGCTCACAAGCCACAGTCTGGCCACACCTGCCCTATGGGGTCACCATAACTCGGCTGCAACTTGATGCACTTTGCATCCACCATAATGAACAGAACACAAAAGTCTTCATATTTATTTATTTATAAAATTTGTATGCCATCTTTCCAGAAATTGTTTGATGTTTGTTAATTTTTGGGGAATTCTGAAGTTTGGTGAAATCAGACTTCTCTACAGAAGCCATGCTGATTATTATTTGTAGGGCTTTTTCTTCTATGGTTATTAATATTGATTTTCATCAATTTATAAATAAGAAGGCTAATGTTCTTATATAGATTTATCATCTGGAACTCATTTGGAATACCACTTACAGTTCTGATTGCCATATCTCAAAAAGAGTATTGCAGAGGAAGAAAAAGTGCAGAGGAGGTTTGGAACGTGGGATTTTTGTATGAAAAAAACCTAAACATTTGGGAGCTTTTCAGTTTAGGGAAAAAGGCAACTAAGGAATGGGCCTCCCACTCCTTGGTCTGGCAAGGAATTACCCATCTCCAAGGAATGAAGAAACTAGTATGGAGGAACTCTGGGTAGGGAATTAGCTGATTCCATGGAATGAAGAAAAAGTAGCTTCCCTATATGGATGACCTAAGAATTTCCCCTTGTCTCTAAGATAAAGGTAACAAAGACTGAGAAAGGCAGCCTAGAACAGGGGTGTCAAACTCATTTGTTATGAGGGCCAGATCTAACATAAATGAGACCTTGTTGGGCCGGGCCATGTCGGGCTGGGCGACGTGTGTTCCTAATTAAAATTAGGTAGCACAGATATAAACTTTATAAAGTTGTCCTTTATACAGACAAACACAATTAAATATCTTTTTTCTTAAAAACTTAAAATAAAACATGGTTAAGACATCAGCACTTCTTGACCTTAATGGTACTAAGATGGCGGCGCGGTGAGGAGCCTGAACGCTGAGGCTCCGGGAAAAACAACAACAAGAGAACAAAACTACCGCAAAACTTTGAAACACCGAAACCACACAACGAGTAAACGGTTGAACTTACTGTTCGGATAAGAAATGGGTCTGGGAGACATTGACGGAGACTGAGTGACAGAGACTGAGGCGTGTGGGACGTGCCGGAGGCTGAGGCCGCCGCAGCCGTGGTCTGCACCGAACAGCTGGCCGGATGACTGGGACGGTGAGCTGGGGAGTGCAGCTTGCGCGGAGCGGAGGCCGTTGGCGGGCGGTGCAGAAAGGAGGCCGCTGGCGAGCGACGAAGTACGCGGAGCCGGCGGGGAGAGTACTGGTGGCTGGCCGGTTGGAGTGTGCAGTGAAGGACGCGGCTTTCCCCCCGGGTAGGAGATTATTCGAGGCTGCGGCCGCGGACCGAGGTGGGTGGCTCGGCTGGGCAGCCGAGATAAAGAGCTGCGAGGGGGCAGAGGAGCGAGGACTAGACTCGATCGATGAGCCGGTGGATTTAATACCGAGGAGACCCGTGCAAGAACCTGAGGTTGGGACGCCTGACCCTGAAGAGGGGCAGAGGCTGACCCAATCCTGCGGTGAATGAGAAGCGGTCAGGAAAGCTACACCAAAGAAATAGACACTGAAAAATCCGATGAGCTGTGACCTGCCCCCTGCTACCTCTGCACTACCTCTGTACATCATATTCCGATACCTTTACACTGCACAGTCACTTTATGGAGATCAGGACTAGCGTATGTTAAATAACTGGCCAGTACTCAATGATTTACAGCACATTGCACCTTCTTTCCGCACTGACATTTTAAAGAGCGCCTTAAGAACAACTCTCCTTGTAAAGAGACCAAGAACACTCAGTGTCAAAATTATTCAGCATTGGATGAACTGCAGCATACCAGTACTTTAATCTCCCAGTAAACAAACTACCAGCTGCAACCAGCAGCCCACCCCACCTATTATTTAGGGTTATTTTTGGGTCTTAAATTGATTTAAAATTTGATTGAATAGTTTTATCTGACCTTAAGGGATTATTATCCACTAAATCGAGGTAGGATAGTAGCCAATTAATTAGAAGAGGGTAGGGGGAGGGGGTGATCAATTAATTAGTAGAGGGTAGGGGGAGGGGGTGAAAAAGAAAAAAATTAAAATTAATTATTATTAAAATTATCATTATTTAATTGGTTGAGACGACTAGTAGTGGTTAGAAATTTTGAAGTAGAGTGGGCAAATGAACAGAACACGTGTGGTTGCTGACTTAAGACAGAGACCCAGCTTTCGGAAAATCGTGATAAGTGATGTCGGGCCAGGGGATTCCAGTGCTCCTGGGGAGGGGAAAGTACAGCGGTGGGAACAGGCAGAATGTGAACGGAAGGAGTGCAAGACACAAGAGGGCTCGCCCCCCTTCCAGCCTGTGTCCCATCCCAAGGATGGCAAGTGGGACGGCCAAGTGGAGACACTCGCCTCCGTCCCTGGTGATGTGCAATGCCAGGTCCATAAATAATAAAACCTCAGTCCTGCAAGAATTTTTCATCAGGCAGGACATGGACCTGGCTTGCGTGACGGAGACCTGGGTGCGGGAGGGGGAGACAGTTGCTCTCTCCCAAGTAGCCCCGCCTGGGTTCTCCGTCCTTCACCAGGCCCGGACTAGTGGGTGGGGGGGAGGGGTGGCCTTTTTCATGCGGGAGGATTGCTCCTTCAGGATGCTTCCGCCGCCAGAGATCAAGGGCGTGGAGTGTGTGGGCCTGGAGTGGGACGTTGGGGAGAGTCTGGCAATCTGGCTGGTGTACCGTCCGCCTAACGCACCAGCCAGTGCCCTGCCGTCCTTGATGGAGGCGGTAACAGGCTGGGCATTGGAGCATCCTCAACTTATAGTCCTGGGTGACTTCAATGTCCATGCCGAGGACGCAGCTTCCACTCGTGCGACGGACCTAGTGCTTTCCATGGCAGCACTGGGACTTTCCCAATATGTAACAGCGCCCACACACCAGGCTGGGCACACACTAGACCTGATCTTCGCGGCGGGAGTAACAATGGGTCAGATATCTGCTGAGGCAGTGCCATGGTCTGACCACCAGGTCCTGAAGGCCCGTGTGGACATACCACCTCTGTCCCGTTTAGGCGGTGAGCAGATTTTGGCTCGCCCGCGTAGTCAGATGGACCCATTGCGGCTTCAGATGGCTATGCGGGACCCTTGGCCTACCGGCGACTCGTTGGATGGACTGGTGGAGACCTGGAACAACCGGCTCTCCAAGGCCATCGACAAAATCGCCCCCAGACGTCCTCTTCATCCTCGATCACGATCCGCCCCGTGGTATACCCCGGAGCTGCGATCGATGAAACGACGATTAAGACGACTAGAGAGACAATGGCGTCGCGCTCGTGACGAAGCTGCGAGAACATCATATAGGTCATTTATGAGGGCCTATGAGATGGCTATTCGGACTGCAAAGAAGGAACACTTTGCATCCAGAATCGCATCTGCGACCTCGCGCCCAGCACAATTGTTCAGTATAATTCGGTCATTAACAGAATTGCCGCAGGGCAAACAAAATAGTAGAGAATTGGAAATAGGCTGTGAGGCTTTTGCGAGCTATTTCGCAGATAAGGTCTCGTCACTCCGACACGACCTACCCGCCATAATTAATACAGTAGATGAACTTGGGGCACCGAGCACGTCTTCTGGTTCAATTCTGGATTCCTTCAGTCCACTCAGTCTGGAGGAAGTCGACAGGACCCTTGCAGCTGTACGCCCTACGACCTGTAGGTTAGATCCGTGCCCGTCTTGGCTTATAAAGGCTAGCCAAACGTGGCTACGTGAACCACTACAGGACATCATCAATAGGTCCCTGATTGAAGGGATCTTTCCCACACCTCTTAAAGAGGCAGTGGTCCGTCCCCTCTTAAAAAAACCATCAGCAGACCCGGCCACATTGGCGAACTATCGGCCGATGTCAAACCTTCCCTTCCTGGGTAAGGTCATAGAGCGGGCGGTGGCGACTCAGCTGCAGGGATTCCTGGAGGACACTTCCGCACTGGATCCATTCCAGTCCGGCTTTCGGCCAGGTCACGGGATGGAGACAGTTCTGGTCGCCCTCATGGATGATCTTATGCAACATCTGGATCAGGGCGGTTCTGCAGTGCTGCTGTTATTAGATCTGTCAGCCGATTTTGGCACGGTTGACCACCAGCTACTGACTGACCGCCTCACCGATGTGGGGATACAGGGATCTGCCTTGCAGTGGCTGACTTCCTTTCTCCAAGTTCGGGGACAAAGGGTGGTGATAGGGGAGGAAGCATCCCAGAGGCACTCCCTTAGTTGCGGGGTGCCGCAGGGAGCGGTCCTATCCCCGATGTTATTTAATATCTATATGCGCCCCCTTGCCCAGATAGTCAGGAGGTATGGACTGGGTTGCCATCAATATGCGGATGACACCCAGCTCTACCTAATGATGGGTGGCCAGTCTGACTGTACCCTGGAAAATCTAGACCTGGCATTACAAGCCGTGGCCTCCTGGCTCAGACTGAGACGACTGAAATTGAATCCGACGAAGACGGAGGTTCTCTACCTGGGTCGGGGCGGTCCGGGGAGAGAGATCCAGCTGCCGGCCCTTGACGGGGTGCCACTAATACCGGTCCCCAAGGTCAAGAGCTTAGGCGTGCTCCTTGAGTCCTCCCTTACAATGGAGGCTCAGGTGGCAGCCACTGTTAGATCTGCCTTTTTCCATCTTCGGCAAACACGGCAGCTGGCCCCTTAACTGGACCGCAGCGACCTAGCGACGGTAATCCATGCTACGGTCACCTCAAGAATAGATCACTGTAATGCTCTCTACATGGGGCTACCCCTGACGCTAACCCGGAGACTACAACTAGTGCAGAACGCTGCGGCACGGCTGTTAATGGGGCTACCACGACGGGAGCACATTCGGCCAGTGCTGAGAGAGCTGCACTGGTTGCCTGTTGTGTTCCGAGTTCGCTTCAAGGTGTTGGTATTAACCTTTAAAGCCCTTTATGGTCAGGGACCTGCCTATCTACGGGACCGCTTTTCCCCATATATCCCCCAGAGAGCACTGCGATCAGGGACAAAAAATCTGCTGTCTGCCCCTGGCCCAAAAGAAGCCAGGCTATGCGCAACAAGATCTAGGGCCTTCTCGGCGGCAGCACCAGAACTCTGGAACACCCTCCCAGAAGCTATAAGGGCCCTGCGGGATTTGTCGGCGTTCCGCAGGGCCTGTAAGACCGAACTGTTTAGACAGGCTTTTCTGGTTGACTGAAAATGGGCTGCCACCGGACATCTTACAGAAGCTGGTGGTCATAGTCAGAACCCAATACCGCCAGACTGGATTGAGATAGCGTAATAGTTTTAAACTGATAAATGTATTATGGTTTTATATGTTTTATGGAATTGATTGTTTTTATGATACTGTAAGCCGCCCTGAGTCTGCTTGCGGAGAGGGCGGGATATAAATGTAAATAAATAAATAAATAAATACTGTCTTTGTATCTCTCCTGTGCAATCCAGGGAACTGGGCAAAGGAAGCTCTGGCTCTTTCCTTCCTTCCCCAGGGGACCCGGAGGGGGGGAGGAGCCTCAGCCAACAGAGCAAGGATAGAAGCTCAGAGCAGCTTACAATCTTCTTTCCCTTCCCCCCCCCCCAACAGATACCCTGTGCGGTGGGTGGGGCTGAAAGAGCACTCCCAGAAGCTGCCCTTTCAAGGACAACCTCTGACAGAGCAATGGCTGACCCAAGGCCATTCCAGCAGGTGCAAGTGGAGGACTGGGGAATCAAACCCGGTTCTCCCAGATAAGAGTCCACACACTTAACCACTACAACCAAACTGGCCCTGATATGCAAAGGTGTTCCTGCTATAAAAAAAGCCCTGAAGATATACAAAAATTAACCTGTCCTCTGAATCGTTCCTTTTAAATCAGGGGTGTCGAACTCATTTGTTATGAGGGCCAGATCTGACACAAATGAGACCTTGTTGGGCCGAGCCATGTCAGGCCATGCCATGTGTGTACCTATTTATTTATTTATTTATTTATTCTATGACTTATATCCCGCCCTTCCCATAAAATGGCTCAGGGCGGCTCACAACAAACGATAAAACAATACACAAAGTGCATACACAAAATTGTTACAGTTAAAAAGTCAAAACATTTAAAAACCTTAAAATCTTAACATTAAAACTATGCCGTATATGTCACTAAAGTCTGATAAGCCATATTTAAGATTAGGTAGCAGAGATATAAACTTTATAAAGGACACAGACAAACACAATTAAAGATTTTTTAAAAAAACTTAAAACATGCTTAAAACATTAGCATTCGGTCTTAAAGGTGCTTTCTTTGTATCTCTCCCATGGGATCCAGGGAACTGGGCGAAGGAAACTCTGGCTCTTTCCTTCCTTCCCTCCCCAGGGGACCAGGAGGGGGAGGAGTCTCAGCCAATAGAAGGAAGAGGCTTGGCTCAGTAGCTCTGCTGTGCGATTGAGCCTGGCAAAGCAAGCTATTCCTCCCTCCTTCCTCCCCAAGGGAAGCACCTCAGCTGATGGAGAAAATAGAGGCTTTGCTCTATAGCTCCTGTGCGATTGAGCAAGCCTGGCAAAGCAAGTTGTGATGCAGAAGGAAGCAAGAGAGAGGGAGAAGGAAGCAGACAAGAGCCAGTTGCTCGGGGGTCTGATAGGAGCCCTTCGGGGGCCTGATCTGGCCCCCAGGCTGCATGGTTGACACCCTTGGCCTAGAACATCACCCAGGAGTAATATCACATCCTCCCCAAACTCAGCTCTCCTCAGCTGCCACCCCTCTCCAATTTTCCCAGAGTGTACTATGGCTGTTTCGAGAACCCTACTAAGGGAGGATATGATAAGAGGTTTCTATAGAGGCTTCATGCAGACTTCTGGTGATGGCATCTCTCCCTTGGGTAAAACATTTAACTTCAAAACGAGGGCTTTTTTTAAGGGCTGCAAGGTCTGGCTCAGGAAACATCTGGGGACTGTGGGGATAGAGTCAGGAGATTTGGGGAAACGGGCCAAGGGCAAGGTTGTGAGAAGCACAACGGAACTCCAAAGGGAGTTCTCTAGCTATCAGCCATCATATTTAAAGGGACCACCTACCTTTAAAATTCCTTCCCTTCATTGGAAATAATGGAGGATGGGGGCACTTTCTTTTGGGGGTTATAGAATTGGACCCCCTAGTCCAAGGGTGTCAAACATGCAGTCCAGGGGCTGAATCAGGCCCCCAGAGGGATCCTATCAGGCCCCTGAGCAACTGGCTGTTACCTCCTTCCTTCTCCCTCTTTCTTGCTTCCTTTTGCATAACAGCTAACTTTGCAAGGCTTACTCAATCGCACAGGAGCTACAAAGCAAAACCTCTATTTTGTCCATTGGCTGAGGCTCCTCCCTTCAGGAGGAAGGGGAAGAGGCAGAGCTTGCTTTTCCAGGCTCTCTCAATTGCACAGCAGAGCTACTGAGCCAAACCTCTCTTCCTTCTATTGCTAAGGCTCCTGCCCCTCCTGGTCCCCTGGGGAAAGAAGGAAATGGCCAGAGCTTCCTTTGCCAAGTCCCCTGGATCCCATGGAAGAGATACAAATAAAGCACCTTTAAGACCAATGAGTGCTAATGTCTTAAGCATGTTTTATTTTAAGGATTTTTAAAAAATCTTTAATTGTGTTTGTCTATAAAGTTTATGTCTCTGCTACCTAATCTTAAATAGGTACATAGATGGCTCAGCCCAACATGGCTTGGTTGAACAAGGTCTCATTAATGTCAGATCCATCCCTCATAACAAATGAGTTTGACACCCCTGCCCTAGTCCAATCTTTGTGAAACTTGGGGAGTTTTTTTGAGAGGCACTAGATGCTATGCTGTAAAGTTGGTGCCTCTATCTCAAAAAACAACCCCTCGAGTCCCAGATCGATTCTCCATTATACCCTATGAGGACCAGTCTTCATAGGGTATAATGGAGTGCCCAGCAGACATTCAACACCCTCCATTTTCTGATAACCCTGAAGCAGGGGGAGGGCCTCCAAATCAGGGGATCCCCTACCCCCAACTGGGGATTGGCAGTTTTTTTTATTGTGACCCCAACCTGGTGGAATGCTTAGTCTGAAAGAGTCTTGTGCCCTATAGAATCTGTCTAGGTTCCTCAGGGTCTGTAAAATGGAAATATTCCTTCAGAGATTCCATTAAGGCAATCTTACTGGGCCCACTATCAACTTTTTATCATGCTAGAGTGTCAGTGCATTAAATTAAGAGCCAATTTGGTGTAGCGGTTAAGAGCAGTGGAGAACCAGGTTTGATTCCCTACTTTTTCACATGCAGCCAGCTGGGTTGAGCTCAGGACAGTCACAGTCCTCTCAGAATTGTTCTCTAAAGCTGTTCTCTTCTTCTTCAGAAAAAAATTGTATTTTATCTATGTTTTGCATTTAACCATCCCAAGCCCTTTAGGGTTTGTAGAATCTTTTGGGCTCAAGTGCCGTGTTCTACTGGAGAACGTTTTTCTTCCAGATGTTTCGTTCTCGGCTGCCGAGCAGGCGCTCTGACCTTCTTGGCTGCTGTGCATTGAGTGAGGCCAGGGCTGCTGGAGAGCTGCTATTTCTAGGCTGGGGTGTGTGTGGTGAAAGGCAATAGGTTTGTGGATGTGCCCATTGTTTGGTGGGGCTTCCTAGAAGGGTAGTGATAAGGAAACTGGCTGTTTCCTGATTGACAGGGAAGGGGCAGGATAATAATCAAAATAAATAAATAATACAATTATTATTGTATAGCAATTATTATTGCAAGCATAGACAGCTTCAAGAGGGGACTGGATAAACATGTCTGGGGCAGTGATGCTCTGAATTCTTGGTGCTTGGGGGGCACAGTGGGAGCGCTTCTAGTGTCCTGGCCCCACTCCTGATGGTGCCTGTTTTTGTTTTTTGGCCACTGTGTGACATAGAGTGTTGGACTGGATGGGCCATTGGCCTGATCCAACATGGCTTCTCTTATGTTCTTATGTTAATTATATATAAGGTGACTAACTTTCAAAGTTTTCCTGGAAGATACATCCACCCTTGATCCCTTCCAGTCCGGCTTTCGCCCTGGTCATGGGACGGAGACTGCTTTGGTTGCCCTCACATCATTGGTGAAAGAATAGCTCCCTGCAATACACCACATTCAAGTGGATGGCACAGGGAGGTCTGCTGCCAGTCACTACCCTTTGTCCCCGACTGCAGAGAAAGGAGAACAACTGTAAGGCTACCCTCTGAACTCCAATGTTGGCAAGGCAGTGGGTCATTAGGTCATAATTGACCATGTCAAATGCCACCAAGAGAAAAGCAACAGCAGCACTGACCTGCCTTGATCCAAATGCCTTCTAAGATCATCTGTGAGGGCAACCAAAGCAGTCTCCATCCCATGACCAGGGTGAAAGCCAGAATGGAAGGGATCAAAGGTGGATGTATCTTCCTGGAAATCTTGGAACTGCTCTGGCACCGCTTTCTCAAATACCTTACCCAGAAACAGTAAATTTGAGACTGGGCAGTAATTGGCTAGGACCATCAGGTCCAGAGATGGCTTCTTCAAAAGTGGACAAACCATTGCCTCTTTAAGCAAGTTGACAATTTCAGCTAAGGGACCCCTGGATACCATCTGCACCCGCTTTAACAAGCCAAGATGGACATGTGTGCAGAGGGCAAGTGGTAGGCTTCACTGCAGCCAAGATCTTGTCCATATCTTCCCGAGAAAGATGGCTGAAGTGGTCCAACATAGTGCTGACTTTCAAAGCCTTACACGGTCTGGGACCAACATACCTGTGGGACCACCTCTCCCCATATGAGCTCTGGAGATTACTACCATCAGGCAACCAACATCTTTTGGACATCCCTGGTCCAAAGGACATCCAGCTTGTCTTGACTAGGGCCCAGGCCTCTTCAACCCTGGCCCCAACCTGGTGGAATCAGCTCCCTATGGAGATTCGGGCCCTACCAGATTTACTACCATTCCATAGAGCCTAAAAGACGGAGCTATTCCGCCAGGCTTTTGGCTGAGGCAAGCGGACATCCTCACTTCATTGCTACATCATCTATTAGCCTCCCCCACACTGACCTATACATTTACAATCTCGACTATTAGTTTTCAGGCTGATATTTAATCTGTAAAGTGCCCTCACTGCCTATATTGTATTTTCTTCTGATATGCTGTTTGATTGCTTTATTGTTGGATTTTAATTGTTTTATTGTGTTTGTAACCTGCGCTGAGCCAGTCATGGAAAAGGGCGGAATATAAATTTACTAAATACATATAAATAAATAAATAAAAAGTTTCTCCCTCTCTCATAATACAGCTACTGGTTATGGGGCATCCAATGAAGTTGACAAGCAATCAATTTAGAATGGCACACACAAAAAATGGACACACTTTTTAATTCAATGAGTAGTTCAATGTGGAATTATGGAATTTATTGCCAGAGGACATTGTGATAGCCATGAACATAGATAGATTAGACAGATTCATGGAGAATAGATTCATCAGTGGCTACTAGCTACAGTTTCTCAAGGGAACCTCCACAATCAGAAGCAGCAAACCTCTGAATACCAGTGCTAGGAAGTAACGCTTGTGGAAGCCCTTAGTCTCTATGCTTTGTTTGCTGGCTCTCCAAGGCAACTAGTTGGCCAGTATGTGAACAGGATGCTGACTACTAATCTGAGATTCAACAAAGCTCTTCTTTTCTTATGTTCTTCTTAGCATCTTCAGAGTTCTGGTCAGGTGGGCAATAATTCATCCCTAAGATTATTACCTTTGGCTTCTGTTATCTCTACCCACAGCATTTCTGTGAGAATTTTTAGTATTATTATGTTTTCTAGATTACTGAACTCTATATCCTCTTTAACAACCAAAGTACCATTACCCCCGCCATACATCCTTCCTTGTCCTTTCTATAAAGTTTATGTCCAGGGATAACTGTGTCCAACAGATGCTCCAACTGGTTTAGTAAATCTATGTCCCATGGAATGTAAATTCCACACACACCAAAAAGACTAAAAACTTGACAAACTCCTTCATACAGAACAAGAGTGCTATCTTTTAGAGCAGGGGTGGCTAAAACTTGCTTAATGTAAGAGCCACATAGAATAAATGTCAGGTGCAAGACATAAATGTCAGATGTTTGAGAGCTGGGAGAAAGGAAAGAAGGAAAATAGATGGGGGAGGGAGATGTGGAAAGAAAGCAACTTTAACTTTGAATGCATTATCCAAGCCACCAGCTGGCTTGGAGAAGTGCGTTAAAGAGAGAAATGCCTTCTCCAAGCCAGCCGACGGGGCAGTGGGGACTCTGAGAGCCACACAATACGTGTGAAAGATCCGCCACAGTTTGGCCACCCCTGTTTTAGAGTATTGGTTACATTCCTAGTTCAAATCTCTATTCAGACACGAACTCCTGAGTGACTTCAGGAAAAAAAAAAAACACTGCCCCTTAGCTCCAGCTCCTGTCTGAAATATGTAAACAATAATAATGATATACCATGAAAACTATAAGGCAGTTTTCAGAACTGACATAATTTTGTAGAAATTGCATTGTATGTGAAATTATTTTCCAATTATTCTTGATGCTGCTGTTTCTTCCTTGGAATTTTGTCCCTCGGTTCTTCAAGAGGCAAACATGTCAAGCAAAGAATCTTACTATTCCTCTAAGAAATAGGCAGGAGAAATTCGTGTCAAGTGCAGACCAAGCTTGTCACAAGCAACAACACTCAAAAGCCAATTTACAAGCAGAACGAATACCAACTAAATGCAATAGGGGTTTATAGTGAGGGCCTCGTTTACTGGAGAAAATGGGAGATATTATGGCAGTGTCCAGAAGAGATGACACCACCTCAGTGAAAGAGCTTGGTGATCAAAATGGTAGGTTAGCATTTGTGTAGGGGAGGAAGTTGTGAAGGCAGATGTAGTTTATGATGCTTGAAAAGAAAAAAGACACAAAAACTGTCACAGCTCAAGTGATTATCTTCCCACTTTATCCTCCTGAGACTAGTTCCCTCCCCCTCATTTAGTTATAGGGTGTGTGTGTTTTCTCCCCAAATCATAAGCAACTGTGGCATTTAAACTTTCAGAGAGTTGTGCAAACATATGAACAACACTTATCAGACTCTCTAGAGGTTTGCCTTATGTTACATTCTAACGTTTCCCACTGACTGATTCATGACTTTGGAGCCGAAGCTGCTTTTCCAAAGTTCATACAAAAAAAAAAAGTTTGTTCCTTGGGAGTTTAAAATAAAAGATGAGGTAGATATGCTTTTCTAAAGACATGCACCAAGAATCTTTGTAAGCTTGGAAATCAGTTCCTCCATCACACATAGCTAATTTTTCTAGAAATAGCTACTTACACCAACGTTTTGGGCAGCTTGCTTAGCAACAGGAATGGAGCTCAGACTACCACATTCTAGTAAAGTTTTTGTGTACCCAGAGCTTATAAAAATTAAATCCTCAGCTGATTTAAAAAGCATTAAGGAAGGGGGACTACAGCACTTCAAATATTTTATCTATTTAACTTGTAGAGCGCCATAAAGACAATCACAAGAGCTTCCAAATGCAATACATTTGCATTTGAAGATGTTTCTTCTGCAGCCTGAACAAACAAAATCCTGCTTCTATCTTAAAATGTACTGATTTTGATTTGGTAATTCCACTTTTGAATCATATTGTTTAAATGCAGATTCGTCTATGTGCAGGCTGATGAAGCTGAAAGCAACAAATATAATTAGAAAAATAATTCCTGCAGATACGTTACAGCAGGAAATACTTCTAATTTTACACACAGGAATTTCCTGAATCCAGTATGTCATTTATTCCTGGCAAAGTTTCTCCTTTGTCTACGTATATTTCATGTTTTCCACAAACAGAGCAGCAGTAACTTACATAACTCAGAGACATATTTGTGCCAGATTTATCTTCTTTGCTCAATAAAGGCCAATGGAGCAGTGCATCCTCTTGTTTGAACTCTGGATACACTTAAGATATCTCACCAAGTGCATTTAAAAGTTCAGAAATCTTTTAAACAAAATGTAGTGAGATGCTTATGCATATCATCTTTCTTTTTTTTAAAAAAAAAGGTATTTATCAAAAAACTTTCTAGTAGAAAAAATGTGGAAATGGAATATTTATCCATCGGAAATTATTTCCAGATGAGTTTGTAATATTCTGAATTCCAATGACTATATCTAGGATTTAGGATGTGACCATCAGTTTAATTTTTATTTAGCGTGTATGTATGTGTAGGTGTGCATGCATATGCCTGGAAGACATTGTGACTTCTAGCAACCCCTACAGGGGCATGGAGGATGTTCTGAGAAGTAGTTTGATACAGCCTGCCTCTGAATCCCTCTCCTTGTATTACAAGGAGGTCTCCTTTCCAAGTACTTGCTAGAGCCAGCCCTGCTGCTTAGCTTCTGAGATCTGATGAGATTAGGGTTGCCTGGGCTGTCAGGGCCCAGCAATTTAATTTCTAGAAGGCCATCTATGCTGGATGGATGGATAGATGAATGGATGATTGATAGATGAATAGATATATAGATGATGGATGGATAATCTGTTATTTAGTAACAGTATTCAAGCAGCTTCCTTATAATGAGCCAGGCTAATGGTCTATCTAGTCTACTACTGTTTGACTGGCAGTGGTTTTTTACAGACCCATGCAGAGATCTTTGGCAAGTACTGTTGCAGAAATGCTTTAACTAGAAGTGCTGAGGATTGAACCTGGAATCTCCTATAGACAAACCATGGGGATTTCCAGGGCACTGTAAATACCACTGGTTGGTAACAATGAACTCAAACCGTTTCTCATCTTGGCTAGTCTCCCAATGAAGTAATCTAGTAATGAAGTTATTGGCCGGTTTTTTATTACACTCAAGGAGCCCCATGGATTGGTGCTGCCCCGCTACTCAGTCCACTAGGTCGAGATGACAGGTGAGGAAATGAGAAGAAGACAATGAGATTAGATTTATACCCTGCCCTTCACTACCCAAATGAGTTTCAGAGTAGCTTACAATCTCCTTTCCCTTCCCCTCCCTACAGCAGACACCTTGTGAGGTAGGTGGGCTAAGAGCTCTCCCAGCAGCTCTTGAGCAGAACAGCTTTGAGAGAACTTGTTGCTGATCCAAGGTCACATCAGCAAGTGCATGTGTAGGAGTAGGGAACCAAACCCAGTTCTCCCAGATAAGAGTCCACATGCTTAACCACTACACCAAACTGGCTCTCTTCGTAAAAGTCAGATGACTAAAAGTTAGATAGAAATAGTGACTTATTTTATTACTTAGAAATTTGATACAGTCCCAATCCAATAAGGATCATCACCCATGCAAACCCAACTGTGAAGCAGCCTTAGCAAACACAGAAAGGCTTGATGCCACAAAGCACTTTCTCTTTTTTTCAGTCAGGAGGCTAGACATTTCCAAATTATCTCTAATTTAAAATAAATAAATCCCCCCAACAATTAATTATTACATTATTATTCAACAGATATCTAAGTTCTAGCACTCAAACAACTATATTTTTCATGTAGAAAATACACAGTATACATGAAAGGGCTTAATGTAAAGTGCCATATTCATCTTATATTTATATATTTCTAAAATATTTACTGTTGCCCTTAATTCTCTAATCAGAAGACAACTAAAACTTTAAATTAATATTTACTCTTAAGATTTTAAGAGTTTACTCTTTCCTGTAGACAGCTGAGAAGAATTTGATCTTCCAAATTAAAAATCCTATTTTGAGACCCATCATTCAAACAAACTGTCAGTACCATCTTACTATGCTAAAAACTGTTCGATAAAAAAATTGCTTGGAATTGTCTCTGTGTTTTTCTCAAAAGAGAGTGGCATCTTGGTACCAAGGTATAGAACTACTCAAAATATCACATATATTCCATTCTTTATTGTTTTCCCTCTGATTGGACATCTAAAAATATGATTTAGAAGAAATAAATGTTCTTATATACTACAGTTGCAACTAATAATTCATTTACAGGAAACATCAATTTCTGCATTTTAAAGATTCTGGGTAACTCAGAGAAAATATAAATAGCTAATGTGGTTTTGTTCCGAGCAAGTCAAAATAGACCAACATAGTTTTTCTATTTGAATAAGTAACTGTTTAGTAGACAAGGAGAAAGATGAACACTGAAATCATAAATAGAGTCACACTCTTCTAAGCCCACTGAAGTCCACTGAACAGACTTAGAAAAGTGCACTGGCAATCAGCTGAACATCTCTGGATTTCAGCAAGACTTTTACATTCCTAAGAAAGCTTAATACATATTTTTAGCAAGGAATGAATATCAATGAGACAAAGAGTTGGCTGAAAACTTTCATGCACAGGATAATAATTGATAGATCTTTATTAGAATGAACTTCATTGAAATGAACAGAATTTGATTAGTGCTTGAAAAATTGAACTAATTATCTTTTGCAGTCACCCCCCCCCCACCCCATCTTACACAAATGACAGCCTACCCAGTTTTCCTGCTCATGACAGCATTCTTTCAACAAGGCCTTCTTAAATAAGTTTCATTTTGAATGTTGCAAATGCAAAATTGTTTTGTTACTTTTTAAAGGGTGTTTAACTTACTTGTTAATATCACTGGACTATAAAATAACGCAACAAGCATGAAGATTTTTTAAAAATTACTTCTGAATTCACATTGCTTGGAAAACTATACAGACTCACAGCCTGAGTTTTCTGGTATGTACAGGCATGATCTACTACAATTAATCACCACTCAAACCTGAACCACTCAGTACCACATATCTAACATGTTACTCATCTTAAGAAATGTATGATTGAAACTTTTGGGACTACACCCATGACTGGTCAATGAATCTTCCTCTTCAATTATCAAAATGAACAAGAACATAAGAGAAAAGTTTAGATCAGAACTCCCAGTTGCTAAGAAATAGTCTTGCACTGTCTTCAATGTTTATCAATTAAGGCTAAAGTCATGATTTGAGAACAGTCATTTCTATTCCAATTCTTAACACAAGTTAACACATTATGACTTCAGAGAGTTTCAGCACAAAATGACTAACAGAAAAAAGGGCCTGCTTAAAGAGATCACAGCTGTCATGGGTGGAAGGCAAAAACGAACATGACATGAGAAGATTCTAGAAAGGATCTTCCCAGCACTTTAAAAAAAGGCAATCTCATTGGTCTTGATTCAGGTCATGAGGAGAGAAGTTATGCCAATGTAATTCTTCCCCAATTATTAATTCTGGATGCGGGGGGGGGGGGGGAGGAGGGAGGCAGGCAAAGAGAGAAGGTCCCGCAGATCCTCCCCCCCCCCATTCAGGATTAATAATGGCCCAAGAGGGTGGGATAATTTTGAATGGGAAAATAATGTGAGGTAGAAGATTAACCCTTCTCTTCTCCTATACCTCAGCTCTGATCTGAATGGGGAGGGAAACTGTGATATCTGGTAATGTCTCTTAAAAATGCTGAGAAGATCTATTCAGGGATCTCCTACTGTCATGCCTGTATTGCTATAAAAAGTGAGATACTTGTAGGCCACACACAACAAAGAAGCTGAGAGTATTTCTGCTTAGCTATGCCCCAACACATTTACCAAACTGCTTTCAATTTATCTTCCATAAATGAGCTTAAGAATTAGCCTAAAGAACTTCCTTGTATTCACCATGCCTGAACCACATAGATAATGTAGGTATCTCAATACCAGTCTTGTTAGCTCCCGAGAACTATAGAACTCCCCCCACAAGATCTCAGTAAAACCTGAGTATCTTTCAGAAATGCTGAAAGACTTACGGTAAATAGACACAGCTGTTTAGTAGATGGAGTTTAGAGGAGAAATGAGCAAAATTTCAGCCTTTTTAACATTTCAGATACTATATATTTATTATGAATTCAATAGTTGACAAAGAATTTTGATATATTCTTCATTTCCCTGCATTTTTAAGGAAAGGATGTACTAAAAAGTTTAGACCAAATTGTTATAGCAAACTTCTAAGACAATTATTGCCAATGTTGACAATATCTGGTAATGCCACAAGAACAGGATTGGTACTGCATATGTGAAATCGCTGCCAATTTGCAGTTGAGTTTTGGTGACTCCAGCAAGGGGCTTTCAAGGCAAGTGAGAAGCAGAGGTGGTTTGCCATTGCTTTCTGCTGCACACTTCCTTGGTAGTCTTCCAAGTATCAACCCTGATAAGCTTCTGAAATCTGATGAGACTGGAATATACCATGCCCAGCTTCCCTCCTTAGTACTGGTACTAGGTACAGCTAATACTCAAGACAAAGGAATTCTTCTCTTTTTATACTTCCTTTTTGTGCTTTAGAAGATTACAGCATGGCTCCATGCCCATCCACTCAAATACTTAAGGCACACACCTATGCCTCTGGAGATGGATGCTTAAATGCGTGGGAGGCACAGCTAAAGTATAAGATTGGTTACTGACAACATATTTGCTTGAGCAAAATTCAAGTCATCTATTTTACTGCTAAATTAACCCACACATACAAATGCAATGCAAGACATCCACTGTTCCTTTATTTCAACTATATAACCCATAATCCCTGATCCAGTTCCTCACCTGACCACATTGGGATGCTCAAATGTTTCCAGGTGCTTCAGTACAGCCACCTCCCGGATGGTGGAAAGGGGCATCCCCTCTTCGCCCGTCTGCACTCTCACCCTCTTCAGTGCTACAAAACGCCCTCCATTCTTCAAGTCCCGGGCTTTGAACACCTTTCCGTAGGCTCCTTCACCAATCTCAGCTACACACTCATACTGCTGGTCAGCCAGGGTCATGCTGTCCTTATCCATGTTTGCACTACTTGCCTTCCTTTTTCAATCCCTTCTGTGGTATTGCAGGCACTGCGGTTAAAGTCTTGGTCCAAGGCTTACAAATATGTTTACTAGAGCAGTGTTCTCAAAGCTCTTCCTGATGGACCAGCCAGCAGGAGAGCTTCTTGCACCCTTCCAGGATTTCAGTAATGTGCCCAGTGAACCTTCTTGCTCAGCTGCTGGCAGTTATCTTTGGGATCATTGTCTGGGTAAATCTAATGAGATCTAAAAGACAAAAAGAGAGAAGAAAGAAGATCATCATTAGTACTAGGCTTCCATCACAGAATATCTTGTTATTAAACATTTCACTAGTATGTTTTACTTAAAGCAAGCTAATTGAACAGGACTAGACACTTTCGGTTGAATGATACAACTAGCAATGTGTGACAGAATCTTTGGAACATGTCTTGTGTTGCTTGATTCTGAACATGTATTACTAAATGATGTGAGAATTTATTTCAAAATGTTTGCCATTGCTAAACAGGATTTTGATTGACGGTGATTTTTTTTTTTAAAAAATAAGATTTTGTCAAATGGTACAATGATTAATTGTTGAGTTAAACAAGTAGGTTCAGCATCAGAGAGGAATGTATAATGAGCAACCTGTAACTGGACACCAGGTGAAGTCTAAATGCTGTGTAGTCCAGAAGCGGAGAAACATTAAAAGAAACAGTCCTACTGATGGCACAGTATTGCTGTAGAGACTCTGAAAAATCAAAGGATGTCCCAGTTTTCAGTTTCCTTCCTAATCTTAATTGCCAAAGAGAAAGAAACAAGGTCATAAAATAAACAAAACAAAAAAACCCTTTTCTTCACTTGTGCACAGTAGCTATTTGTTCATCATATATTTGTATTTAGAAAATGATCTGACACTGATCCCCATTAGATCCTTGCTGAGTGGTACACTAGCAAGTTTTACAATCATGATACATGTTCTTCATCTGAATTAAAGGGAGAACTGAAAGAGGATTACGTAATGTTTATCATCACAGGGTATAATACTGCTAAGCACTTTTAAATTTAATTGATTGCAATGAAAAAGCTTCCTCGTGCTTAAACCTCTTTTACAGTCTAAAAATGCTGACATGGTCTCAGTCCCATTCCCATCTTCTGGTTCAAAAAGCAGAATTAACAAAATAGTTCCTTTTATCTAACAGTCTGGTAAAATGACCTATAGATATCATACATGATGAAAAATTGGAGGACTCTAACAGAAATGTAATTTTCATTCTACTAATACAAAGGATTCAGCATTAAAATAGTTTACCAGAGGACGGGGATAAAGGAGCATTGAGAGAACAGAAGCTTTATGTCCAAAAAGTATCATCATCCAAGATCAGTGATTACTTGTGATTGGGTACTAACAAATTCATCTGTCAAGTAATGGAAAATGAAAACTGTCATTTGCAAATGCGAACATAGCAGGTTACCCTGCTGCATCAATCACTACATTGATTAACAAGAGCAAACAATAGTAATCTTGACCCACCAGTGACCTTGTTGCCAAAACTTATACTCAAAAATCAAGAATATTATAATTTAACATAACAAGATTCACTAACAATACATTCCAATTAATGTATTTTATGGAAAAATTAAACAACAGTTCAGTACACTCAAGACTGGAATACAAGCTAGAGAATGAATAAGAATGAAAACAAAACAACAAAGTGGAAATATTATTGAAAGGAAAATACAGGAAGCCTTGAACATGATATTGGGAAGCCCAGCTATCCCCTTCATGCAGTACATAACTAGTTGATTTTGTTCCCCGTCTTACATTGACTATTGTTCACTGAGGGCTTCCTCCCCACACCTGTTCATTATCACACTGGCCCTCCTTTGCTCAGTCCATTCCTTTCCCGTCCTTCCTTCAAACATGTCTCCTCTAAAACTTTTGCATACCATTTTGCCAGTCCTTCCTGGGGCTTTTTGGTGTGAAAACCATATAGCTCTCTTCTTTTAAAGTCCTGTGCCAGGTTTTTCTGAAGTCCAGCTTTCATAAGGTCTCCTCCTTCGCTCCGCTTTCTGCTTCCTCTGTCTGGTCTTCTGACAAGTCCCTGCTTTTTGGACCTTGATCTGTTCACTTTCTTTAGTTACCTCGCCTCTTTGCCTTTCTTCTCTACTTCATGGGTGCTCTTTCTCCTGTCTTTTCCTTCTACCATTCCAATCTTGATTAGTGCTCAGCAGTAGGGGAAAGTGCCATCAAATGCACCTATGGCAACTCCATGTGGTTTTCAAGGCAGGATGACTAGAGATGGTTTGCCATTGCCTGCCTCTGAGTAGCAGTCCCATCCAATACTAACCAGGGCCAACTCTGCTTAGCTTTCAAGAGCTAAGAAGATCAGGCCACCTTGATCAGGATTAGTGCACTCAGTATCAATGCCTAATTTTGCCTTCTATGCAACAATCCAAACCAATCCTGCTTCCATACAGTATGTAATGTTTTCACTCCTCTGGTCAAGGTTTTCACTTCCCTAATTTTTGAGTCATTTCTGTTATCATTACAAGTAACTTCTCCTTGAGAAGCTTTCAAACGTTTGTGATTATCATATGACATCACAGCAGTTCAGCCAACAGCAATGGCAGCTTAAAGGTAGAAGATGGATGACTCAGTTTTTTGCTGATGATAGGGAATAAAATATTAGGGACATCCAATCAAAATGAAGAATGCCTTCCAGCTTTTACATTATAGTAACTCTGGCTGTAATCCTAAAAGCACTTTCTTGGGAGTAAAGTCTATTAGATAACATGGGGCTTACTTCTGAGCAATCTCAGGATAGCTTCCACTGTCTTCTGCTTTCACAATGTTAAGAAAACTAATGGCACTTCTTTGTAAACAGAGCTACTTAAACGTATGTTTAAATTGTTTCTTCCTGTCTTTAAATGAAGATGTTACCATTTTCTGCTTAACAGATCATAAGTAAAAGTAGATCTGAAAGTGTGATTATCCTAAGTGGACCAATAAAACATAACAATGCATGGCTTTAGCAAACTATGAAATAAGTAATTATGTCTCTCCTTCATAACACTGGGAACAGATGGATATTCAGACAATGAATGTCAGTAACTCTATTCAAGAAAACTCCCATCTGCAACGCAAAGATAATACCAGGGCAACTGCCCTTAGACTACAAACTTATATGTGATTTTTACAAATTTTTTTACAAAAGTTTTACATAACAGCCTCAAAAGTAGTTCTAACAGTTTGATGAAGAGCTGTGGATTCTTTTTAGAGAATCCCATGCTCTTCTTCTCAGAACTACAATTTTCAGTATGCCTGAAAACATGGAATGATTCTTGAACCAGCTACATCTATAGGGTGGATATGCCCTATTCTATGAAGTGGAAGCTAGAGTCCTGAGAGTCTTATAAATTTATAATCCCATGAATGTTAAATCACAGATTAATGAACACAAGTCTGCAGCCCATGTAGGATAACAGCACATTCTATCAATATCTATCTGGGAATAAGTACCATAGAATGCAGTCAGACTTACTTTTGCATAAACAGACTCAATCTGCTAGTGTCATTAACTTGACCTGAGCAAAAAAAATCAAGAAAGATAAATAACCATCTGTCTTGTTTGATCTACTTTTCAAAATGGCATAATTCAGATTTCCGCAGGACCAATATAACATGCCAAGGACTTCTGTGTGTGTGGGGGGGAAATCTAGTACTGATGTCAAGTTAAGCAATAACAAAGATACGTGAAGTAGCTTCAGCACCAAAAAATGACGGGAGATAGGTGGGACATTTAGAGTGCAGAACTTTCTAAAAGAAAGGCAGCAATAAAATAATTAATGGCTTGAGTCTGAGAATTATCATGGGGCATCATGTTAGGAACTGCTAAGCATTCACTGGAAATAAGTAAAGCAATCAAAGGTCTAGTTGGAGACTAAATCTCATGAAAAAAAGATGAGAACAGATCTAGATACTCTTATTCATATGAGGCAACACTTAAGCAATTAGAAGAATATTGACTCCTTATGGTATGTAAGAAGTCAGAGAATGTAAATTAAAACAATTCAGATGCTGTTTCACATAGTGACCTAGGAGAACATTGTGTGGGTGCCCCACTGGGATATTGCTGTCCCTCCATTTCAGGGTTTGTACATGTACATGCTGGTGACCACTAACACCTTCGGAGAATCTGTGCTGTTTCTTTGTAGTGATCTCATATTAAGGAAGTTTATGATAGTATTAGTAGTTCAAATGGAATTTGTCCAGCAGTGAGTGGTGTGGAAGATATGGGCCTCAGTAATAGAAGAACACTCTAGAGGACACATTTACTAAGTGTGGTCTACTCACACATTGAAAGGAAATATTAATACATAGCAAGGAGCAAAGCAACAATTACACCAAGCTGCAGAAGATGTTTACTCCATTTAGTATATGGTCTGATAAGCAGTGACAGATATTGTATGCAGGATACCTTATGTTCTGTTTACACAACTTTCTAGGCTAAAATACCAACTACCTTGTCCATATGCAATCCTCAAATTTATGATAGCACATGAAGGCATTGGTGTAAGTTTAATATTTTTACATTTTCTAAAGATCCTTTAACACATTAGCTATTCCTTACTGGGTCCAGACATCATACTTAAAATAACACATTTTTACTCAGGGTGAATTAATTTGAGGAAAATAAATCTCATGTTCACTCACAAATTCTGCAGTAGATGGATTAGAAGCAGTGTATTGACACAAAAGGTAAAGGTAGTTCTCTGTGCAAGCACCAGTAGTTTCTGACTCTGGGGTGACGTTGCTTTCATGTTTTCACAGCAGACTTTTTATGGGGTGGTTTGCCATTTCCTTCCTCAGTCATCTACACTTTCCCCCCAGCAAGCAGGATACTAATTTTACCGACCTCGGAAGGATGGAAGGCTAAGTCAACCTGCAGCCGGCTACCTGAACCTAGCTTCCGCCAAGATCGAACTCAGGTCGTGAGCAGGGAGCTCAGACTGCAGTACTGCAGCTTTACCACTCTGCGCCATGCATTGACACAAACATCTATGCAAACAATGGGGGAAATCGAAACTTTTAAATAATCTTGATCATGCTGCTGAGTTATTAGATTGCCCTTTGCTATTCTGAACATGTGCCTTCAGGATGCTTGTACAGTGGTAGTAGGGTGGAGTGGTCATTTTAGAGTCTAGTGGTAACCATGGCAACAGGGACAGAAAGAAGCAATGTTGGTAACAATACAAGGTTGCTACTTCTGTTACTAACTGAAAGATAATGCATTTATGAGGCAAATGTAAGTATAATTCAAGTAACAAAAGTTTCAGTTCTGCAATGTTTTGGTTTTTTAAAATTCTTCCATTGCAGTCATTATTTCTACATTATTTTCTTTTCTTGTATTTCATAATTGACATTAAAACATATGCCACATTTCATGACATTATAATGCGGAGTTGTGTGCACTGGTTTACTTTAGTCCCCAGATCTTTGCACACCTTTGATGGCAGTTTTCCCATAACTGGTTAAGCTATAGGTATAGAAGAGCCATTTCATATATGAAACTAAAATACCTTTTGCTTTTGCACAAATGCATACATGTTTTTCTGCAAGGGAATAAAAGCCCAACTGAATGTGCATTCAGGCCAACTTAGGTTTTATATCATTAATGCAGACAGCAAGAAAGGTGAGCACTAATATAAGTCTCACATGTGGAAATGCCCTTTAAAAAGTACCCTCGAAGGTGTTTTTTTTAAAAAATAGTTCTCATGAAACCGTGAGTAATAGTGTGCTGTCAGTAACAAAGCCTCATTCTGCAAACACTGAGTACTGGGAGTTGGTTCAGAATGCCAGGGGGCAAATCCCTGTAAACAGCCGCACGGATAAATAATTCAGAGTTAACAATGTAACGTCGGAAGCAAAGACTTCCTTCCATGCCGAGGAGGAAAAACATGACGCCCTTTTCTGTCCTAATCACAGAACTAGCGCTATGATTCTTGTGCGCCCTTGCCTCAACTACTGACACATAAGTATAAAAAGAAAACATATGCTGAAAAGTAAGGTCGGACACCGCATGGAATAAGCAACCTTTCCCCCGTCTCTGAGAGCTGGAAGGCCATCGAAGTCATTTTGCGATGAAGACGTGCACGTGCTGAGGGGCGTTACCACCGGCAGACCCCTCGGGATCTGCCTCAAACGGAGCCCCGGTGGTGGATTCAAGAAGGAAAAGACCCACCCACCGCAGCACCACACAGAAAAACTCCACGTGCCCCGAACGCGTCTCCTCGGAGAGAAGCGCCTCTTAGCCAATCGAACGTCAGAAGGGCCGGAGGAAGGGTGAGATCCGGCGCGCCTCTGGGATGGAGGTCGCCCCCCACTGTCCAGGCGGCCTCCGAGAGAGCGTGCGCGCGCGTGTGAGGTCGGGAGACTGGAGGGGGGGGGGCGTCAGGAGGCGGGGCTTCTCGCAACATCGGTGCGCCTGCCGGAGGCCAACCCGCGCGCAAGTCGGTCCCGAGACGCAGTTGCTGGCAATTGAAAGTTCCCGGTCTCATAGAAATGCACAGCCTCGTGGGGGCAGATGAGTCCCATTATTACCCCCCCCCCTTCCCTTCGCCCAGAAGGCTTAAAAAAAAGTCATGCAAGTCCCCCCGCCGCCCTTCCATTACGAATGCAGGCGCGATCCTGTCCTACTGGCAATTGCGGGCGACCCTCCCCCTTCATTCCCTCCACAATTCCCCCTAAATAGAAACATGCATAATAAGTAGTTGCCAAAGAGCAACCCCACCACCACTTACGAAACACACAGCAGAACGAGGATTCTGAAGAATGCCCCCCGAAGTGCCCCCCACACGCCATGGCATTCCACAGTACGACCACCCAGAGCAGCCCCCCGTCGGGCGTGCAGGGCTCTATAGGGGAAAGCAGAAGAACAAAGCACTCTCCCTCCACCCCCGCAATCTCAATTCATAACAATCATGTCTGAAAGGGGAGAGTCCCAGTCCTCCCCCCAAGCACCCCTGGTAAGAAATTCATGGAGCATTACGGTATAGAGGAGAGCACATGGGCACTTCCGAAAGTACCTGGTATTGGAGCTGTCTCGGTCTTCAGGGAAAACTCCCACCTACAGTGATCTCCGAGAGAACTGAGTTTAAAAAATGTTTAAAGGGGGGGGGGGGAGAGAAATAGCGGGGTTTTTTTGGGGAGGAGGAATAATCAAAAGCTATGGGCCCGCCAGAAGAACCGCACCAGACCCAAGGCGTTCACATGGTGAAGATGCCCGAGGTTCTCGCAGGTCTCAGCAGCCGCTGTGGGGCCACACAGGTAGTTCCAGCGGCTCTGGCTGGGCTTGGCTGCTGCTGCTGCCGCCCTGCATTCGCATCTTCCTGCAAGCTCTGGGGCAGGCAGCACCTTCAAGCAGAGGATCTCGCAACACCCCCCCCTCCCTCCCTCCCGCGCGTCTGGTCTGTCCCCTCCCTTTGGGGGAGAAAAAGGGGCTTGTGCTAACGATGCCGGGGCTGATCAAAGCCTTGCAAAGAGCGGCCTCCCCCCCCACCCTCTCCCCGGCGTGCCGGGCTTTTGCGCCCGTTCTCCACGCTGCCTGCCTGAAGGCCGCCGCTTCTTGCCGCCTTGGCTGCTTTTCCTCTCCAAGTCCCCGTTCTCTCTCTCGCTCCTTCGGCTCCTGGGCTCAGTCTGGGAGCCTTAGCAGCCGCGGCGGCGGCCGAGTTTTCCCCCGCCTCGCCTCCACTTCCCCCCCCCCTTGGTTTCCCACGCTGGCTGAATGTGACTTGACCCCGTTTCAAAAAAGTTTGACATAGCGCTTGAACATTTCCGCATTCCACCCCGACTACAAAGGCAGCGGCCGCCTCCTTCTGCTTTCTGTCTCTGCTCTCTGTCTTCACACTCAATGAAATCCTTCATGTGCTCCCTGCCAAGAAACAGCCACATACCGCAAGGGTCGCGCTTAGCGCAACTGCAAGGAAGCAGGAGCCCGGGGATTGGAGGAGCGCGCAGTACGCCGCTCGTGCTTGGCTCTGTACATAATAAATACATTATATATATATATATATATATATATATATATATATATATATATATATATATATATATATATATATATATATATATATATATATATATATATATATATATATATATATATATACACACACACACACACAACAAATATAATTACAAAAAGGGCAGCCAGTCAAAGACAATGTAGTCGATCATTGGCATAAGTTGTAAGTGATCAATCGATTGCTTAATCGATTTGCAATAAAGGTGTATGTATATATCAACATAATCCTTACCAAGCAAAAACAATGTTTTTAGACGTTCCACACATGACTGCTGGCAGGCTTTTTTCTTAAACAGAATTTGCAGTTTTTATGATTATATTAAAACAATGGTTTTTTACTCATACATCGGCTGCCAGATCAGCTGATCAAATATTTGTTTTTAAAAAATAAATATTAATTTTGCATTATTTTGCAGTTTTACTACAGGCACAGACTATATGGTCAACTGTTTCATCCTTTGTCTTGTTTGGTGTCACCACAATGCCTGCTCTTGTGCAGCTAGAATGATTCCTTTACTTTCTTTTTTCAAGTACCTGTTTTAGAGTCACTTCCAGGTATTTTCATGATTAACGTTCTCTGTGTATTTCAAATATTACCCATGTGTTTTTTCTTCCAGTTGTCAAAGTTAGTTTTAATTGCAATCTTGGTTTCTGTAACCTTCAACAGGTCTGTCTTGTATACAGTAGAAACTCATTTGCATATTAGGCCACATCTGCTGACACCATGCCAGCCAGAACTGCATTCCTGCTCAAAAAAAAGCCCTGCTTGTATGCATCAACTAGAAGCAGCTCTTCGCTTTTCTTGGCTAGCTTTTCTTCTTCAACTACTTGCTTAACTTTCAGGACACCTCTTCCCCATAATTTTCACGGTAATGAAGATTAACACCACTTTTAGGGTGAACTGAGTGAAGCATTACTACTATTTTGTGAGTTTTTCAATCTCTTACTTCTAATTTGGCTTGTTTCCAATGCCCAGGGCCTTTTCTGAGCAGGAACGCACAAGAGCACAGTTCCGGGTGGCTTGGTGCCGTGGCCTAATATGCAAATAAGTTCTTGCTAGGCTTTTTCTACAATTTTTTTTTTGTGTGAAGCAATGCTGATTGCAGAGGGTGTGGCCTAATATGCAAATGAGTTCTTGCTGGGCTTTTTCTACCAAAAAAACCCCACCCCTGATAATGCCAGCTATGTACCTTAGATCTGGGACTGCCCATGTGTTATTTGTATTTACCATTCAATTTTTTTCGCAATAGCTATTAAACTCTTCAGTAGTACTCCTTGGTTGTATTTTTCTCAACAAGGGTATGTTTGATGTTGTCAGCTACCAAAATTCCAAGATATTTGTAGTTTTCTTCAAAGCCAAGTGTTCTGATGTTGTTGTTTGGCATCTTGATTTCTTCTTGTTCAACAATCTTTGCTCTGTTCATTGCTAATGTTGCATATTAGTCAAGGCCAACTTCCACTACTATATCTTTCTGAATAGCTGAACTGTATTTAATAAAGAATCAACCTCCGATTATGACTTTCCATACATTTTCAAGTCATCTATATACAATCAGTGTAAAATCTTTGGGCTTGTCTTTGAAAGCTGGTATTTTAGGCTTGTGGTTGTGAGAATGATTGTGAATGGTGTTAGGCAGGGCAATGTTAAAGAACAGCAGTGATAGTGAATCTCCTTGGGAAATTCCTCCTTTGATATTAATTGTTCCAGTTTCTTCTCCATTTACTATCACTCAATTCACTATCAGCCTGGTGTTCCATTTACCTATGGCATTTTTGATAAACATTATTACAGTTTTGCTGATGCCTACCATTTCTAGTGTTTTTAGGATCTGGTATGAGGGAGTTAAATTATTATCTTGATGATGCTGATGATGTGAAAGCTATTAAGTGAATTGGGGAATCTCTCTTCCAATCCACTCTTATCTCAGCCACAGACCTACTAAATGACCTTCAAATTCTCACTCTGACATGATAATTGGCTGGATGACATTGGGCCAGTTATACACTCTCAGCCGAACTTTAAAAAAGAACAAAATTGCTCATCTTTTCCTTGTTCTAAATAAAGTAAAAGAATAAATGTGGACTTCATTATTTGAATAGTTTCCCATGGGATTCACAGTGCACACAGAACATTTCTGACAGATTAATTAGGTCAAGGCTTTTTTTTGTAGCAGGAACTCCTTTGCATATTAGGCTACATACCCCTGATGTAGCCAATCCTCCAAGAGCTTACAGGGCTCTTAGTACATGGCCTATTGTAAGCTCCAGGAGGATTGGCTACATCAGGGGTGTGTGGCCTAATATACAAAGGAGTTCCTGCTACAAAAAAGCACTGAATTAGGCAGATGAGAAAGAAGATTGACTCTGGGAGGATGAACAAAGTTTGAGTCCAGTGGCACCTTTAAGACCAACAAATATTTATTCAAGGTATTAGCGTTGGACTTGGCAACCCTGTCCCAATCATATTTGTATACGAGAATCTTAGAAAATTTATTCCATTCATACTCAATGAGCACTATTTTTCATACTTCTACAGCCTGAGACAATTTTATTGATGGCTACCCTGAGGAAACAATGGGAACTTTCCTAGGATCATTTTTATGCCCTGCCAGGGTCATCTAAGTAACCACAGTTAGAATTCAGCCTCTCAGATGTGCAGCTAGGCATGTATGAGTGGATATTTCCTTTCATTGGTATTGTGTCTTGGGGGTAGCATCCCACAGGTACTCCTGGTTTAATCTGAGGCTCTTGGCGTTAGGGTTGCCTGGAGATTTGGGAGATGGAGCCTGGAGAGGGGGAGTTTGGGAAGGGGATGGACCTCAGCAGCATATAATGCAATAGAATTTGCCCTCCAGAGCAGCCATTTTCTTCAGAGGAACTGATCTTGCCTGTCAGGAGATCAATTGCAATAGGAGCAGATCTCTGGAGGTTGACAACCCTAGCCTGAATTAAGCCTGGCAGAGGGAGCTGAATAGTGTGAGCAGAATCCTGGGTTTCACTTCGCCTCGCAGCCACAGTGCCTGGACCACGTGGACGTTTGGATATAGCAAAACAATTCTCATGAGGAAGGCATCCATTCTTCAGACAGAATTTCTAGTCACTGTTGCAATTTGTGTTATGGAATCCCAATAGGCTTCCCAATCCCCAGGTCCCAGCGGGGGATTCCCTGGTTTTACAGGCTTCCCCCTGCCCCCAGTCAGCTGGCCGGCGGGGGAAGCTCCTCCCCAACAGCCACCCTGTACCTCTAGATCTTGGGCAGGACCTGCAAACAGGTCCAGTTTTAAAATGTGTGTGTGCCTTTAAATTGGAACAGGAAGTACTTCATGGGGAAGGGTTAGCAACAGCAGAAGCGTGAGAGTTTAGCCCCTCTGTTTTGCTTTCCTTTCAGACAAGTGAGTGTGTGTGCAAAAGAGCAGTGCAGCCCCTATACTTTCCAGACCTCGTTGTGGAGGCACCAGAGACTCCTGCTTTGATCTGCTGCTTCAGACCAACACGGCTGCCCACTTGCATCAGAGACAGTAAAGCGTGTGTGAGTGAGAGAGAGAAAACAGGGGGAGGGGAAGGAACTCTATTATTCCCTATGGAGACTTATTCTCATAGGAAATAATGGAGAATTGATCCGCAGGTATCTGGGGCTCTGGGGGGGGGGCTGTTTTTTGAGGTTGAGGCACCAGATTTGCAGCATAGCATCCAGTACCTCTCCCCAAAATATCCCCCAAGTTTCAAAAAGATTGGACCAGGGGGTCCAATTCTATGAGCCCCAAAAGAAGGTGCCCCTATCCTTCATTATTTCCTATGGATGGAAGGGATTTAAAAGATGTGTGGTCCCTTTAAATGTGATGGCCAGAACTCCACTGAAGTGCAATTATGCTTGTCACACCCTTGCTCCTGGCTCCACCTCCAATGTCTCCTGGCTCCACCCCCAAAGTCCCCAGATATTTATTGAATTGGACTTGGCAACCCTATCCCAATCATATTTGTATACGAGAATCTTAGAAAATTTATTCCATTCATAATCAATGAGCACTATTTTTCATCAAAGAGAACTTTGCCTCCTTTCTTTTTCTTTGTCACATTATTTTTACATTTTAAACAGGACAGAAAAACCATACAAGTGGTTAAGAGAGCAAGAGAGGCTGACAACTACAAAGGGGAACATAAAACAGTTCAAGCAAATATGGTGAATCTGGAAATGATACAGAGAAAACATTTAAAGAGGATAAAAATCTAAATCTCTTAAAACAATGCAATTTAGTTAAGATGTCCAGAAAAGACTAAATACACCAATTAAATTAATATTGAACTGGTTTCTTAGCAATGCTTTTTCTGGAAAAGCTATGAAAGGAAGCCAATGTGCAAAGGAGAGACAACCTGAACAGACTTGAACTTGGGGAGGAACACTGTCTGTGACTATGAGAATGATGCCCAAAATCCTGGTTCTTTGGTTTTTTGATTAGTTGCAATCTGGAACTTTGCTGCTGCTGTTTAAAAAGAAACAATACAGTTTGTGAATATTTCATAAGAACATAAGAGAAACCATGTTAGATCAGGCCAATGGCCCATCCAGTCCAACACTCTGTGTCACACAGTGGCAAAAAAAAAATTATATATATATACACACTGTGGCTAATAGCCACTGATGGACCTCTGCTCCATATTTTTATCTAACCCCCTCTTGAAGGTGGCTATGCTTGTGGCGTCCACCACCTCCTGTGGCAGTGAATTCCACATGTTAATCACCCTTTGGGTGAAAAAGTACTTCCTTTTATCCGTTTTAACCTGTCTGCTCAGCAATTTCATCGAATGCCCACGAGTTCTTGTATTGTGAGAAAGGGAGAAAAGTACTTCTTTCTCTACTTTCTCCATCCCATGCATTATCTTGTAAACCTCTATCATGTCATCCTGCAGTCGACGTTTCTCCAAGCTAAAGAGCCCCAAGCGTTTCAACCTTTCTTCATAGGGAAAGTGTTCCAGTCCTTTAATCATTCTAGTTGCTCTTTTCTGGACTTTCTCCAATGCTATAATATCCTTTTTGAGGTGCGGAACTTGCACAGCAATTTAACCAAATGAATAAGGAGGGATTGTATAACCTGTAATATATTATACATATAACAAGATTTTTGAGCAGAAATGGGACCCCCAACTGCTGTGATTTTTAAAGCAAAAACTCAAAACAAATCTCAATCCACATGCTTTGGTCTTAGCAGTATTATGCACTGTCTGCCTAGTAACATGTCTCCTTCTTAAAATCTTCCATATCCCACAATCTCCCCCGTTGCACCCCTGTTTTTGCAGGATGTACTTCTCAGCACAATTCAGCATGTCAACTGGTGGCAGGCGGAGCACTTCGGAAGTCCCCGTGACTTAAATCCCTATTTAATAACAGTTGTTAACAATCTTTTGGCCAAGCTGCCAAAGAAAAAGAGGTTCATTGTGAACACAGGAAGGTGTGCTTTCTACATGTAAACTCTTCCTTCTGCATTCCAATGAGTATACTGTCATCTTTTTCTATGTGGCAAAATACACTTAACTCTCATTAACATCAGTAGGCTTTCCTACTGCATGGAGACAATAGTATACCCCTTAAGGCTTTAATACCTTTTAATCTATCTAGTAAAATGTAATGCAGATATACAAAAAAGCGAACTGAGAAAGACAAGTGTTCAGCATGCAGAAACTAATCTTAAAGGCATTCCTGATACATAAGTAAACTGTTTATTATTCTGCAGAATACCAGAACAGCCTGTAACAATCACATAACAGTGGGTGGTTCAGCAGCAGCATAATTCCTGTTATCAATGGCTGCCAATATTTCATTATGAAGACCCCTCTTGGAAAAGTAGATGGCATACCTCCAGCATGAAAGGAGATACTGTAGTCAGGGGTTCAAGTTCAAGTGATCAAATAACAGAAACAATGACGCTCATGTTCCCAAATAGGCTGCTCATCAATAGTTCAATGTACAGAAAGTATGGGAGGCAGATGGAGAGATCAGAGGTGGGTGCTGTCACAGTTGTGCTCAACAATGCTTCAGGGAGTAGGGGCACCCATTTAGCAGTGGTCCCCTTTTTGCCCACCCTCATCATCAGCTGCTATGAGCCCTTTATCTATTCTCTCTAAAAAGTGCTGTCCCTTTAACTTGCATTTGCTGTCCTCTCCCTAGGTTTGGGTGCTGATCCCACCTCACTCAGGGAATCATCCTGGAGTTTACAGTGGGCCCTGTACTAAGAGCCCTCTAAGCTCTTAGAGGATTGGCTACATCAGGGGGGCGTGGCCTAATATGCAGAGGCGATCCTGCTAGAACAAGAGCCCTCATCTAGCAGATCCTCTTGGTCTCTAGGGCCTATCTGCTCCTTAAGTGCGGTATGTACTTCTCCCTTGTATGAGCTGACTGTACATAATCCTTTCATTGGCTTTCCCTTGCAGTCTTTTCTTTTCTGTCATCTGGATGTGGAAGACTTGTCATGGTGGTAGTAAATGCACAAAAGATCTAGGGGTCTTAGCAGATTATACACTGAACATGAGTCATCAGTGTTATGTGGTACTAAAAAGACAAATGTGATTTTGGGCTGCATCCACAGAAGTACAGAATCCAGATCACGTGAAGTGATGATATCACTTTACTTTGGTTAGACCTTACTTGGAGTACTGTGTTCATTTTTAGGCACCACAGATTAAGAAGGATGTTGACAAGCTATAATGTGTACAGAGAAGGGCAACAAAGATGATGAGGCATCTGGAGACCAAGTTCTATGAGGAAAGGTTGAAAGAGCTGGGTCTGTTAAGCCTGGAGAAGAGACAACTAAGAGGTGATATAATAACCAGGTATTTGAAGGGCTGTCATATAGAGGATGAGTGGAATTGTTTTTTGTTGGTCCAGAAGGTTGGATCAGAACCTGTGTGCTAAAATTAAATCAAAAGAGTTTTCAGCTAAACATTAGAAAGAACTCCCTCACCGTTATTCACCGATGGTGGGCTCTCTCCTTTGGAGTTTTCAAAAAGCAGACTCTAGATGTCCATCTGACAGAAATATTGATTCTATCACTCACTATGAATTTAGGCAGATCATGAGAGGAAGGGAATGGAAGGATGAGCCAGTGCTCAGCTCCTGTGGTCTTTTCTTATACGCCCAGAGTAATGCCAATCATCACTTTGGGGTCAGGAAGAAATGTTAATTCCGGCCAAATTGGCCCAGGGATTGTTGAAGGTTTTTTGCCTTTCTCTAGGCATGGAGTAGGACTCACTAGGGATGTGGGGGTGAGGTAGCTGGGAATTTCCTACATTGTGCAGAGGGTTGGACTAGATGACCATTGGCGTTCCTTCCAGTTCTGTGTTTCTAAGAATGGATGCAGATTATTTGCTTTTGCTCTCATGTTCAGGCAAAGCTGAACCCTATAGGGTAGAGCTGGATGTGAGCGGTAGAGCCTATCAAAATATGAAGTGAAACCTCAGTCTGCAGAAAGATATATATTCAGTAAGGGGTGGGGTATAAAACAGGAGAAATGGACTTGATTTTCTGGCAACTCGTGGCCTTTTACATCACAGTTTATTTATTGCCTTCCCTTTCCCTTTATACCTTTCTGCTGAATGAGGTTTCACTTCAAGATCTGATGAAGTGGGCTGTAGTCCACAGAAGGTTAGGCTTCAACAAGGTGCAACAAGAATTAACATGGCTATCCCGTGGGATTTCTCTGTCTCATGATTATCTCATTTGCCCCCCCCCCCCAAAGATCTCAAGGTGGATATACTCTATGCCTCCATTTAATCAAGGGATTCCATCTTTTTTAGCTGTTTGATTCTGCTTCTATCCTGAAGACTGTTTTATGACTGTAATTTTAAGAAGTAGGGTTGCCAGGTCTGACTCAGGAAATATCTGGGGACTTTGGGGCTGGAACCAGGAGACTCTAGGGATGGAGCCAGGAGCAAGGTTGTGACAAGCATGATTGAACTCCAAAGGGAGTTCTGGCCATCAAATTAAAAAGGACCATGCTTTTAAAAAAATGCCTTCCCTTCTTTGGAAAGCTGAAAATTTGGCACCTCTACCAAAAAAATCAGAGCCCCAGATACCTACAGATTGATTCTCCATTATACCCTATGATGGGGATCAGTCCCCATAGAGTATAATGGTGTGCCCAGTGGACATTTAACCCGCCCCCCCTTCTGATAACCCTGAAGCGAGGGGAGGGTCTCTAAACCAGGGGATCCCCTGCCCCCAACTGGGCATTGGCAATCCTATTAAAGAAGCTGCCTCTAGCCTGAAGATTGTTTTATGACTGTAACTTTAAAAAGCTTCCTCAAGACTGCTCTCTCTTAATGTTTACCACCAATTAGGGTGAAAAAGGGCTTCTGGCTTTGGCTAGGATTGCCAGCCTCCAGGTGGGGCCTGGACATCTGCTTTTACAACTGATCTCCAGAAACTGATCTCCAGATCAGCTCTCCTAGAGAAAATGGCTGCTTTGAAGGGTGGACTTTATGGCATTGTACCATACCATGCTGTGAGGCCCTCCCCCTCCCCAAACCCCACCCTCTCCCAGATCACCGCCCAAAGTCCCCAGGTGTTTTTCAACACAGACTGGCAACCCTACTTCAATTGCAAAACCAACAAAAACCAACCAACATAAAAACTCCCATACAAATCTCTTGTTTGTGGGCTATTTCCTATATTTTCTCCTGACTGTGGCTCAGAAGTGATGCATCTCTACCTAGGGAAGAAGGATAAAATGCTCTGCAATCATCTAGTAGTGCCTAGATTCATACAGAATGAATAATAATTTCTCTCTCTCTCTCTCTGCAAGCAATTGTTTTCTACTATATTTGTGTGGTTCTGTTGTCATGGATTGGTGTTATGGGAATTAATAGGAAGGGCTTTTTTTTTGTAGAATTCATTCATATATTAGGCCACATCCCCTGACATCACCATTGTTTCACACAGGGCTTTTTCTTTTTTGTAGAAAAAGCCCAGCAGGAATTCATTTGTTTATTTGGCCACACTTCTGATGTCAAGCCAGCCAAAACTGCATTCCTGCTCAAAAAAAGCCCTGATCTCAGGTATCTCATAAGAATACCTCACCATCCAAGTAATGAAAACTCATATTGCTCTTAGGAATGTTTTGAATATTTCTACAAAGTTTGGTGATTCTGGCAAAATGCCTACCATGATTTACTTATTTGTTTTAAACAAATTACACCCACAACTCTTAATATACAGTTAAAAATATTAAAACCAGGTAAAATATAAACACAGTGAAATAAAACATCATAAAACAGCCACATAAAGCCACAACTAGAAAGTCAAATGCAAAGTCTAAAGGACGGAACCAGCAAGAATGCATCATGCAAAGACATTAAAATACAATAGCCAGTAGAATCAATTGTAACATTAGTTAAAAGCCTGGGTAAAAAGCCATGCCTTTAATTTGGCACCTGAAATTAAGTAAATTCAGTGCAGATTTCTCAGAAGAAAAAGTGCCACCGTGGAGCCATTGCTATCTCTGGTTGTCCTATAACTCAGCCTGTTCAGGTTTTATCTTCTGGGCAGGTAAATAGATATGTTTCTCTCAGTATTGCATTTTGCATTAATTGAAACTTTCTCAAAGGCAGGGGTCGTTTTGTAGAAAAAAAGGTGGTGGAGCTCATCCAGGGATTGTTATGGAGCTGCACCTACTATTCAATGGACAAGGTGGGAAGGAGGAGGTGGAACTGTCAGAAAGGTTCAGGAGCTCCCACTGAATCCGAGGCCTGCTCAAAGGGCATACATTTGAATGTTGTAATACTGAATGTGATCAGAACATAGATAGCTGAGGCCAAGATGATGAGAGAGACTGTGCTGTTCTGGATCAATGGAGGAGCTAACTGATCAGGAGCCTGAATAGTACATAAATGCTATTAAGTCATAACTGACTTATGGATACCCCAGCAAGGTAAGTGAGAATTAGAGGTTTGCCATAGCCTTCCTCAGCACAGCTCCCATCCAAGTACCAACCATGCTTAGCTGTGGGCTATACCAGGGGTGTCAAACTCATTTGTTATGATGGTCAGAGCTAACATAAATGAAACTTTGTCAGACCAGGCCATGTGTGTCATAAAATGTAATGCCAGGTAGCAGAAATCTAAACTTTATAAAGGACACAGATAAACACAAAGAGTTTTTAAAAACTTAAAATAAAGCATTAGCATTCTTGCAATGTTTCATTTATTTAACAGTCTCTGATAACTGACACCTCTTGCTCTGAATTATTGCATCAAAATCTGGAGGCAATGTCTGTGTTGTAGCAATCTTGAGCATGCAGTTCAGGTGTTCAAGTGTGTGTCTGTAAGTTGCAAACCGACTTTTGATTTATTGACATTCATTACAGAAATTTCATGGTCAATGCTGTGAACCTAAGATGCAGGGGAAAACATGAAATGTCTGGGCATTGTGAGCTTTTATACATAAGTTGCTTCATGTGCTAGTCAGCCCATGGAAAAAATAGAGGCTTTGCTCTGTAGCTCCAAATTCAGCAAGCCTGGCAAAGCAAGCTGTGATGCAGAAGGAAACAAAAGAGAGGGAGAAGAAAGCATATGACAGTGAGTTGCTTGCAGGCCTGATAGGAGCCCTCTGGGGACCTGGTTAAGCCCTCGGGCTGGACGTTTGACACCCCTGGGTTATACCATGGCACCTTCCCTCTCATAAACTGTACAGGGAAGAAGAAATGGCCTCTTGCTGCAATGCTCCTTGCCTTTTCTATGGTCTGAAGAGTTAGCTTTAATTTAACACATTTAAGCTTCAGGGAGTACAAAGTAAACTTTGGTGCAAGTTAACAAGGGGTATAGAGGAAGTAACACAAACAGGTACAATTTGGTGCTGGAGGAGAACCTTGCATTGGCATTTAAATTGGGCTTATGTGATCAGCTCACACTGCTCAGCAAACACTCATCCCAGGGCACAAGGAGTATGTACTTAGAAGGACTGAGATAAATGGAATCGGCACACCATATCCTGGAGAAAACCCCCAGTGAGGAACAATATGCCCTTAAAAACTCTTTCACACGTCTCCACAACAGAAGCTCTCAAGCTCTCAAATCTCATATGATTGGCTATTCCTTTGACTGACTCAGGTAATGGTCTGTTACAACCTCCTTTATCTAAATATCTTTTGGCTGACCAACAAGATATTTGCGAAATCGGAAGTTCAGCTAAATCCAAAGCCTATTTATCTTGGATTATCCAGGCACTGAAATATCTGTGGAGAAGGAGGCAGGGGAGAAAGATGCCATCAATTTAGCTAGTAGACTTTCTAGTATATTTTGCAATCCCTCATGCTGTTTGTCCTTTTTCGGTTTGCATAAATTAGGACTTTATCTGGCTTCTGAGAGAACACAGGATGATTTTAGCTCTTTGTGCTGCCTCAAAATTGTCACCTTCTCTGGTCATAGTGTTGCTTTATTCAAGTGTTGTATTAGCCAAAGGGTTTGGGTTGACCGGATGATCAAATGTGAGAGCCAACACAAAGAACCATTCATATTGTGTATATTCTTATCATTTAAATTCAGGCTTCTAGAGGATTTATATGCATGTGTGAGGGCACAATCTGGAATGCTGCCCTCTCAAACAAACATTTTAATTGGTGGCAACCCAGTCCTTAAAAGCTCATAGCATTTATGAGTAACAGTATTACCAAGCACCTGCCACTTAGAACATCATATAACTGCAGTTAACTGTTGGGAGGTTTGTAGATCAGTGCATGAGAATAGCCTGATGCCAGAGGGCTTATTTAGGGCAAAGGAGAGCTGAGTTCAGATCCCTACTTGGCTAGGAAGCTCACAGGCCAGTCTCTCCCCCCCTGTCAGCCTACCCTACCTCACAGGATTGTTGTGATGAAACAGATGAGTTCCCTTCATTCTACTATCTACCCTTCTCTCCAACAGCCCGGTTGTTTACCAGCCATGTATTCCAGATTTTGCCTTTAGACATAATATTTGGCATGGATGCAAGTGCTTAAGAAATACTTGTCCCTGGGTGGAGTGTCCCTTTTTATTTGTCCAAAACAAAGAATACAATAAGGCTTCTTCTTATACAATCACAGAAAAGTTCAGCAGTAGTCAGTGTTATGCAAACACAATGCTTTATGCACAAAATTCCTTTGTATGTACATCAGGATTTTTGTAAAAAGTCCTGATGTTACATGGAGCTTGCATTAGTCTCTTCCCCAGATTGCTCCTCAGACTTGTACCAGCTCAGCAATCAGTACCATCAGATTAACCTATTCCATTCACTAAACCATTAATACCATTCATTTGAAGACACAATATCTAACAGATAAAATGGGTATCATTAAATATCAACCTACTCTCCACAGATATAGAGATAATTGAAAAATTGACCAATGTTCCTTTAACCCAGTGTTTCCCAAAGTGGGCGATATTGCCCCCTGGGGGGGGGCGCTGGAACAATCCAGGGGTGCGATAATAGCCTTGGGTGCAATTGGGGGGCGGTGAATAAAAATAAGGTGAAAGCATAAAGGAAGAAAAGAAGAGAGTGGGAGGTGTCAAAACATCACATTTCTGGGAGGGGTCCAGAATTTCTAAATTAGAGAAAAATTCCAATTAAGAAAAAAGAGGGTTCCTTTTTGTCTGCTATTTAGTGCGAATTCACCCAATTAGACTAGTAATGAGGACCAGAACTCCTTCCAATTAAAATATAAGAAGGATGCAGTTTATTTTTAAGACAGAATTAAAAAACAGAGGTATACAGACAAACAAGAAAGACAAAAACAAAAAAACCCTTAATAGTTATCCTAGCCAATACTTGCTATAGCTAGCAGCTTCTCAAGGTTGCTTGCAGTTTCTCTCTCAGCAATACAATTCAAGTCAGGACAGTGGAAGCACTGAGGCAATTACATAAATTTCTCTAAGGAGTTTCAACCTGTAGCTTGCACCTCACAAGGTTTTCTGCAGAGCATCAAGCTTCTTACAGTCCTCTGGGTACCAGGTGGTTGCTTCTGTTGATTTCAGCCAACTGCAATGGCTCAGACACAGAGACCAATTTTCCACTTGCCTTATGCCACTCTCAAGTTCCACTTCTCAGCGGGGCTTCCCTCTGATTTCACACTATCTGCCCTGAGGCTGCAGCTAGTGTCCGCTTTTTTGCACCACAAACAGAAACTGAGTTTTAGAGGTTTCTGTTTGCAGCATGAAAAAGCCGAAGCTAGCTGCAGCCCCAGGGGCAGAAATTGGAGGGAAGCCCCACTGAAAAGAGGAGCTTGAGAGCGGCATAAGATGAGTGGGTAATCGGTCAGAGTGTCTTCTGCAGGGTCAGCGCATGGGAGTAGGTGGGTAGGTGACCACCTAGGGTGCCACCCTGCCAGGGAGCACTGCTTGGCACCCCCTTACTCCCCCTTCCCTTGTGGCATGATTGTGCCAGCCAGCAGGCAAGCCAAGAGCCCCAGGCAGTGTTGCCACATTGCTGCTTTTCTTCGCAGGGCAAACATTGCCTGCACTTGTCAGAGGCTTCCAAGGAAGCCTGCAAAGAGCGATCCATTTTACTGCTGCCTGCTGCCATTGCGTTAGTTGGAGCTGACAAGGGGAGGGTGGATAATAATTATAAAGTAATTTCAAAAATTCTCTGTGTATGAGAATGTTACTAGGGTTGATTTTATAAAATAATTTCAGAATTTCAAGCTTCAAAGTGTTTTCTTTACAACATCTTTGTTTACTCTGTGTGTAAATATGTCACTGCATCTTTTAGTCCACTGCTTGAAGGTAGATTTCCAGGGGGCACTGCATAACTTTTTTTTCTGAAAAGGGGGCATTAGGCCAAACTGGGAACCTCTGCTTTAACCCATCCTCATCACAAATTCTGCCTTGATTTTTATCCCGCACAGTAAGTCAGTCTTAGGGATGAATTATCTTCTGGACACGTAGTAATCAAATCCATCTTCCTAACCTGCAAGAGAACTTTTGTCCTCCCCTGAATTGCCAAATGACAACAAAGACATCCTACCAGTTGCCTTCCAGACTGTTTGTCTCCTGCTGTGAGTAACTGAAGCCCATGCTGTCAGTGTGGTGGAGGGATAGGGAACACAATGATGGCTGGAGGAGACATCAATTTGCAAAAATAAGAGGGCTACCTCTCCTTAGAGAAAACCATGAAATAGAGACTGAAAGGGACTTTCTTTTCCATTTTAACTGCTTCTCCCTCCTGACCCCATTGCCTGCCCTGATAACTAAAGGAGGAGAAAGGTTCATGATTTAAATGAGATTCTCCTTCAGCATTAAATGGTCACCAATATTCAATAGTCACTATTATTTCCATTTAGAATATGCACATTCCAATGCCCCATGTACTGGGGGGAGAGGCATCAAGAGAAAACCCATCTGCATTGATAAAAACACATTTTCTCCCAGAGATTTAATTTTGCTCAAAGTGGGAATATGTAGCTCCATTTACTGTATAAAATTTATTGATAAAGCACTTGCTCAAAGTAAGCAGATTAGAAACCAGAGCAAAACTATTATTCCAGCACTGCTGCTGTTAAAATGTATGCCATAGAAAATACCGCTCAGTTTTATTCTTTACAGTGTGGTAAATGTTTGTATTGTAATGCAAACAACTGATATATAAAGAGACAATGTAAAGTTACATTATGAAAACACCCACTGTATTCTTGCGTAAATACATGTATCATATATTGGTGTAAGCCATTTTAAAGTAAGTAGGACTTTGGTAGTGATACAGTAGAAACTCTAGTGCCCTCTGGGTACCCTAGTCCTTCAGGTTAATGAAGGAGCTTAGTGTTGATTAAGTATATTCCTTGATGTTTATAGAGGATAGGAACTCTTTGAATTGTATAACCTTATCCTCTCTTGTTTATCCTAGTTCTTGAAACAGAGTTATAGACATGATGAGAGGATTGGTGTGTGGGGGGGTTATATAACAATTTAAAAAGAGTCTTATAACCTAAGAGTCTTTGCAGATTAAGCTTCCCAACCCTCCCGCCCTGGCGGGGGACTCCCGAATTTGCAGCCTCCTCCCCCGTTTTCAAAAAAACTGAGGGCGGGGGGGGGGGAGAGAGAACATACCTGTAGGCATCATGTTGTTGTAGAGCTTCTGATCCATTTTTAAAATGTGTCCCTTTAAGGCTGCACAGGAAACAGGAAGGGCTTCATGGGAAAGGGTCAGTAACAGTTTCCATGGAAAACGGCCTCTCCCTTTCTTTTCCTGTGCAGCCTTGCTTTTGTTTTCACAGCCAACAACGTTCTGCTGGAAGAAGACCAAGTAAGTATTTGTGTGTGTGTGAAAGAGGGAGGGGGCAGGGAGGGGGGATTCCCTGGTATGGAGGCCCTCCCCCCTTTAGAAAGCGTGGGGGGGAGAGAAATGTCTACTAGGCACTCTATTATTCCCTATGGAGAACGATTCCCATAGGGAATAATAGGGAATTGATCCGTGGGTATTGGGGGCTCTGGGGGGGCTATTTTTTGAGGTAGAGGCACCAGATTTTTAGTATAGCATCTAGTGCCTCTCCCCAAAATACCCTCCAAGTTTCAAAACGATTGGACCAGAGGGTCCAATTCTATGAGCTCCAAAAGATGGTGCCCCTATCCTTAATTATTTCCTATGGAAGAAAGGCATTTAAAAAGGTGTGCTGTCCCTTTAAATGTGATGGCCAGAACTCCCTTGGAGTTCAATTATGCTTGTCACATCCTTGTTCCTGGCTCCACCCCCAATGTCTCCTGGCTCCACCCCCAAAGTCTCCTGGCTCCGCCCCCAAAGTCCCCAGATTTTTCTTTAATTGGACTTGGCAACCCTATTGCAGATAATTTTGGTGTTAGTTTTGGTAGTTCCTTTAAAGGGAGCTGAATAATTAATGGGTAAATTGAAAGAATTTGTACATTAGCAGCTTTTAAAATTAATAAACAGAAAATAAGATGTTAACACAAATATGAAAAATATAAGAGCAAATAGAACAGTTGAATAAAAACAGATTTTAAAGTTGAAAAGAAGGTAAAATATCTGGGTGTTATGTTGACAAATAGGAATTTTATGTTATTTTAGAACAACCACGTTAAGACTCAAAATGAAATTTTAAAATATGTGTTAAAATGCGATAACATGCAACTGTCATTGGGGAGAATATCTGTGATGGGTAAGATGACTGTCTTGCCCAGAATGTTATTTCTGTTACAGACAATACTTGGTTTGACAACTGATGTACCATTTAAACAATGGCAGAAGGATATATTCAAGTTTTTATGGCAAGGAGGAAAAACACGAATTAAATATAAGATATTATAAGATTTAAAGGAAGGATGAGGACTGGGTATACCTGATCTGAAATTGCACTTTGCTGCTTGTTTTTCTGTGTGCATGAAATAATGGGTTTTACTGAAAAATAGAAGGTTATTGGAGTTAGGATATGATTTGAGTTTTGGTTGGCATGGCTATTTGTGGTATGATAAGTCACCAGGTCCGGATGGCATACATCCAAGAGTTCTGAAAGAACTCAAAGTTGAACTTGTGGATCTGCTGACAAAAATATGTAATCTTTCATTGAAATCTGCCTCCGTTCCTGAGGACTGGAAGGTAGCAAATGTCACCCCCATCTTTAAAAAGGATTCCAGAGGAGATCTGGGAAATTACAGGCCAGTCCGTCTGACTTCAATACCGGGAAAGTTGGTAGAAACCATTATCAAGGACAGAATGAATAAGCACATTGATGAACACAAGTTATTGAGGAAGACTCAGCATGGGTTCTGTAAGGGAAGATCTTGCCTCACTAACCTGTTACATTTCTTTGAGGGGGTGAACAAACATGTGGACAAAGGAGACCCAATAGATGTTGTTTATCTTGACTTCCAGAAAGCTTTTGATAAAGTTCCTCATCAAAGACTCCTTAGTAAGCTCGAGAGTTATGGAGTAAAAGGACAGGTCCTCTTGTGGATCAAAAACTGGCTAATTAATAGGAAGCAGAGAGTGAGTATAAATGGGCAATCTTCACAGTGGAGGATGGTAAACAGTGGGGTGCTGCAGGGCTCAGTACTGGGTCCCATGCTCTTTAACTTGTTCATAAATGATTTGGAGTTGGGAGTAAACAGTGAAGTGGCCAAGTTTGCAGATGACACTAAATTGTTCAGGGTGGTGAGAACCAGAGATGATTGTGAGGCACTCCAAAGGGATCTGTTGAGGCTGGGTGAGTGGGCGTCGACATGGCAGATGAGGTTCATTGTGGCCAAGTGCAAAGTAAAGCACATTGGGGCCAAAAATCCCAGCTACAAATACAAGTTGATGGGGTGTGAACTGGCAGAGACTGATCAAGAGAGATCTTGGGGGTGTGGTAGATAACTCTGAAAATGTCAAGACAGTGTGCGATTGCAATAAAAAAGGCCAACGCCATGCTGGGAATTATTAGGAAGGGAATTGAAAACAAATCAGCCAGTATCACAATGCCCCTGTATAAATCGATGGTGCTGTCTTATTTGGAATACTGTGTACAATTCTGGTTACTGCACCTCAAAAAGGATATTATAACATTGGAAAACGTGCAGAAAAGGGCAACTAGAATGATTAAAGGGTTGGAACACTTTCCCTATGAAGAAAGGTTAAAATGCTTGGGGCTCTTTAGCTTGGAGAAACGTCCACGGGGTGACATGATAGAGGTTTACAAGATTATGCATGGGATGGAGAAAGTAGTACTTTTCTCCCTTTCTCACAATACAAGAACTCGTGGGCATTCGATAAATTGCTTAGCCGTCGGGTTAAAACGGATAAAAGGAAGTACTTCTTCACCCAAAGCGTGATTAACATGTGGAATTCACTGCCACAGGAAGTGGTGGCAGCTACAAGCATAGACAGCTTCAAGAGGGGGTTAGATAAAAATATGGAGCAGAGGTCCATCAGTGGCTATTAGCCACAGTGTGTGTGTGTGTAGTTTTTTTGACCACCTTGTGACACAGAGTGTTGGACTGGCTGGGCCATTGGCCTGATGCAACATGGCTTCACTTATGTTCTTATGATAAAGTTAAAGTTAATGTGGATTTCAAAAATCATTATATTAGATGTGCCATTTTGAGAATATGGAATAAATATAAACCTAGGTTGTGTCCGAAAACACTATTGTGACTTTCAACTCAAGAAGCATTTTATAGATGAGAAATGATAACTAAATGTAAATAGTTAACATATTGTGACATATAACATTTCTCTTAAGGGGAATGTAAAATGAAATCAAGAGAATATTTGATAATAGAAGAATATACTTGTCAATGGTTTTTTATGCACAATTATTAGAATGAAAGCAGATAAACGATTTTATGGATTCAAACAAGTTAAGACTGAATTTGAAGCAGAATTATGTACAAATGATAAACATGTCGTTATTAAAATGTATAAACTCTTGTTGAAATTTGAGACAGGAAGAACAGGTGTAAGAACGTATGATAAAATGGGCTAGCAATTCTGGGTATAAGTGGCTGAAGGGTTTTAAATTTACATTACATTCTATCCTTAAAGGGAATTCTATAAAATGATGTATTGTTGGTATATGACACCAGAAATATTAGCTAAAATGTACAAAACATTTAGAATGTCTGTTAGAAATTTGAACAACATGAAGGGACGTTCTGTCACTTAATGGCAGCAATAATATCACATACTAAAAAATGGAAACATTTGACAATACTCACAATAGAGGAATGACTTAATGGCAGCAATAATATTATATGTTCAAAAATGGAAACATTTGACAATACTCACAATAGAGGAATGGTTGGTGAAGATGTCGGAACTTGCAGAGATGGCTAAACTTGCTTCTTGGATGAGAGAAATAAAATTTCTACTTTTATTGCTAACTGGAAACCCCTGATAGACTTTTTGCACAAAATGGGGGAAAATGAACTGATGATTTGTGGTGCTGAGGATTAAGGGAAAGTATAGATAAAAGAAAACGGTGGCATTGGACTCAGCTTTGTTCTACCATTTCAGACCAACACAGCTGCCCTCCTAGAAAAGGAGAGCTTCTTGTTTCCTATGTAATTATAGAGTAAGTGTTAAGTTGGTAATTTGCCATATCGGAAGTCTTTTCTTTTATTCTTAATGTCTCTTTTTCTTTTCTTTTTCTTTATTTTCTAATCCTGTAATTCTTCTTTATTCTATTTTCTAGTTTTCATTTCTATTTATTCTTATAAAAATCCTCAATAAATTATGGGGCATGAATTATTCTATAACCTTAGACATTAAACAGGTCCTCTTGCTAATTCAGATAGTCTTTTGATAGGTGATAATCTCTTATTAATATGTCCACAGTTTTGGCTACCGGGAGCACTTCAGGTGATTATAATTATTTTGGAAAACAAGTGGTAGATTATTTCCCCCCTCCCCCATCATTTGCATTTAAACCTATTCTGACAGAAATGAAACAGACAGATGAGTTAGGCACCATGCACGTACCTTCCAACTGGTAGCAGCAAATATATCATACACAAGTGTTTCCTAAAGCCAGCAGGTGCACAACTCCAGTGCTGATATGTGTTTACTTTTAGGAACACCTGGTGTTCTTTCTATTTCTTTTCAACCCCTTAATTGACTTTTAAAACACATCTGTCCCAGATTTGTTTTCTTGGCTATTTAGTTTCGTTAATGATCTGTTCAAAGTACATTTAAATCCAGGTATGTTTTATCAGTCAATTTAGCCTTTATTGTTTTTATCATCTTCTCTTATCCTTACAAGTTATATGATATTCATTGTACTTTCAACAGAATCCTGTGGCCGTGTTAAGACTGCTTTGTAATGGAGCCTGTTTGTTTCTTTCTTTACTGTTTCTTTCTTTGTTTCTTTCTTTACTGTCAATTATTCCACAACATCAAATTACCAGTTTTTAGAGCAGCTGCTATTTTAATGATATATATGTTAGCAGTGCTTTGATTCTTTGTATCTAAATTACCTTTCATGGCCAACTACATCTTAAATAATGGAATGAGCTCATACAGCTTCATGGTATGGATGGCTATTTTCCACATGGTCATTGCCAAACACATTTTATTAACTTACCCCCAGGATTCTATCCTCAAGGAGACCTTTCCTCATCTCTTATAGAATCCCAGCATATGGAGATTATTTATTGTATGGAACAAAGTTTGAGTCCAGTGGCACCTTTAAGTCCAATAAAGCTTAATGCTGGGTACACAGCTACTCACTTGGATTTACTGTATTTATTTATTTATTTATTTTTCGTACTTATATCCTGCCCTCCCCGCCGAAGCTCATGTTGGGCATTATTCAGATTTGTTGCTCCTATGCTTCTGTTTCAGTTGTCTTTCTGGAATACTGAGATAATCAGTTTGGCATTGAACAACTTTCTGGAATCCTACCTGAGATAATCAGTTTGGCACTGAACAACTTGAATTGCCTGGTCTGAGCTTTGACTGTGGATCTTCACTTCTTTGTCTTTAGATAGAGACCCTAGGAGTGCTGGAGGTGAATTGAAGGTGTTTCTGGTCCACCTATTCCACAGGATTATGAATGGGAATTTTCTGTGGTTGCAGAGCACAAAGCCCTGGAGACACTGGCTGATTTTACACTGGGTGAAAGATCCAGTAATGCTGCGCTTTCAAAAGTGATCATCTACATTACAATGTGCCTTGATTTCTGTCTTGCTCCGGTGTTTCGACTGTCATTTACATTTAAATTCCTGAATTGGCTCTGACACCGTTTTCAGTATGGAGTTGCCCCTTACTTTCCAAGACTACTTTTGAATGAGGGTTTTCCAGGAAGCACATTCCACAGGACCATAAAGATGATATCTTTCCTGGGAAACAGGGCAATAAGCTCATTTCTCAAGAAAGATCAAAGGAACTCTTAAACCTGCCCCCCCTCCAATAAAGCAAGCAAATGTGGAGGGGAAGTTCAGGAGTAAAATTTTGAGTGTAGATGAAAAAAATATACTCCGGATTTCTAGAAAGCGATTTCTGTGCTCAGAAAATCAGACCCAAACGTCTCAGGTCTCACTGTGGTACAGAGAGTCTCTGAGTGTTTCAGAGCCTTGGAGACACTGTGGTCCAGAGAGTCTCAGGCATAGTGGGAATGAAAGGGGGCTACTCAGCCCTTGATGAGTATTTCTCTTCCTCCAAGGAGTCTTCCCCCTAAGTTAAAGTGGGATCAGACCGGGCCAGTTGATATTTCCTCCAAAATTCCCAGCTCAAACGTGATAATTGAGCCTGCCTTAGTTATAGTCACCTGTATCTCCCTCTTCTTTTTTCAGACCCATGTAAAATTACCCTTTGTTTTCATTCAAGCACCAAGCTCTATAATTGTCAGAACCAATGTCCTGTAGAAGAGCATAGTATTAGGATCTGGGAGATCCAAGTTTGAATCTGCATTCTGCCATGGAAGCATCACATTTATTCAGCCTAGCCTGTCTATAGGGTTGAGATGAAGATTAGAAGGAGGAGGTTGGATTTCTACCCCACCCTTCGCTTGGAGTCTCAAGGTGACTTACAATCTCATTTCCCTTCCCCTCTCCACAACAGACACCCTGTGAGGTAGGTGGGGCTGAGAGAGCTCTTTCAATAACTGGTCTTGAGAGAACAGCTTTCAAAGAACTTGTGACTGACCCAAGGTCACACCAACAGCTGCATGTGGAGGACTGGGGAATCAAACAGAAGAAGCGTTAGATTTATACCCCACCATTTACTCTCAGAGTGGCTCACAATTGCCTTCCCTTCCTCTCCACAGACACCCTGTGGGGCTGACAAAGCTGTGAGATAACTGCTCTTGAGAAGACAGCTTTCAGAGAACTGTGACTGACCCAAGGTCACCCAGATGGCTTTATGTGGAGGAGTGGGGAATTGAACATGGTTCTCAAAAGTAGAGTCTACTGCTCTTATCTACTTCACCATACTGGCTCTCAATGGATCCCCACTGTGGAGAAAGGTGAGATATAAATTGAATTAAAATAGAATGTAACTAAAACCACATTCTACCCCAAAGTGTGTTGTTCTGCTGGTTTCTCCCCCAAGTATAACACAGAAGTCACTTGATCCTTGGCACTGAAATGCCTCTTCCTCACTGCTAGTCTTCTCTTAGATTTACCTTTTGAATTAGTGGCTGCTCAGATGTTTGGGACTCCTGCCTAAATATTTGGATCTCTGTCTGGAACCTGCAAAGATCCATAGCTATAAGCACTTTTTCACTTCTTGCTCATAGGCTTTTCTCCTTCACTTGAGTGATACATGTTACATAGTGTTGGGGAGCAGTGAGAATACAGTCATTTATCTTAACATTCTAGTTGTGAATATTATTAATGTATATTTGAAATTGTTGTGACAGCTTGAACATGCTAATTATTTCTGTCAATAAATGAATGTCAATAAATGAAATAATATATCTGGTTTCATCATGTTCAGAGTATCAGTAATTTTTTTCAGAAATTTCCACGTACAATGTAGGGGAGATGTTGTAAGAAATCTTGGTTCCCGATTTTGGACAAAAGTGGGGGCAGAAATGATGTCAGTAAATTAATAAAGTTTTCAGTTCTGTGCAAAGAGGCAAAAGATCTCTTCATAGCCGTTTGTATGTATCATTCATTGCCCAGATCTGGTGCATTCATTTAAGCCAAGTGCAAAAATTAAAGAATTTGGAAACAAATGAGGAAATGGGTCTTATTCACATGCACATGTTTGAGGTAAATGTATCTTTCCATCATACACAGTAACAGAACACAACCATTTGTTTCCCGCAAGGGGACCTGGCAGCTTTGGGGGACAGGAAGACTGTACAGAGGACAGCGTTAAGCCCTGTATCCTCATGCCACACTTTTATGGGTCTAAGAGGTGACTTGCTAATAAAACCTCTCAGAAGATCCATTGATTAATGAATCTCTTTAGTGTCTTTTCTGGTTTGGCTCTTCATCTTTAAAGGAAGCTCACCTGTCATTAGGAACCTTTGTGATTTTAGGGCTCTCAGGATAAACCACTGTGTTGCATGGACTTCAGTCAACTATATGGACATTGATTTCACTCCCCAGCCTAACATCACAGAACACTCTGTTGCACCCACCAAAGAGTGGATTTGCTTAGGGAAACTTGTTCAGCCTTGCTGGAATGTGTGATGGGACTGATTTGTGGCATTAATTTATATGACTAATATGTTGAGAATCTCAAGCCTTCTGATAAAAGTCTTTTTGTGATCAAGAGATTACGCATTAAAGGATAGATGAAATGCTTTTCGTTTGTAATAGGGTTGCCAAGTCCAATTTAAGAAATATCTGGGGACTTTGAGGGTGGAGCCAGGAGACATTGGGGGTGGAGCCAGGAACAAAAGGTGTGACAAGCATAATTGAACTCCAAGGGAGTTCTGGCCATCACATTTAAAGGGACAGCACACCTTTTTAAATGTCTTCCTTCCATAGGAAATAATGAAGGATAGGGGCACCTTCTTTTGGGGCTCATAGAATTGGACCCCCTGGTCCAATCGTTTTGAAACTTGGGGAGTACTTTGGGGAGAGGCACTAGATACTATAATGAAAATTTGGTGCCTCTATCACAAAAAACAGCTCCCTCAGAGCCCCCGAAACCCCCAAATCAATTCCCCATTATACCCTATGAGAATCGATCTCCACATAAGGAATAATGAAGTGCTCAGCAGATGTTCCTCCCCTCTTCCCCCCCCCCCGCCGTTTTCTGGCGACTCTGAAGTGAGGTATTGTCCTCTCTACTCACGAGTTGCAGCCAACTTCTTCCAAGTAACACAGACACCCCATCCCAAGAAGAAGCCTTTCCAATCGGATATTGGAGCCGCTGGAGGGGAAAAAAAAATCACATGGTGGCTTTGAGGGCGGGGCTTCCCCTCACCCCCACCCCTACCGGCCAGCTGACTGGGGGTGGGAAGGAGACTGGGAAAGTGGAAGAACCTCTGCTGGGACCTGGGGATTGGCAAGCCTAGTTTGTAAGTATTAGCTGGGAGGAAGCTCATGCAGTCATTGGTGGTGCAATCGGAATAATGCAATGCCAACATTTTAACTCTAGGATTGCTCTTTCAGCTTATTTGTTAGAAAGTCTATGAGCAAATACCATGGTTTAATTTATTTTTTAAACAGAAAATTGAACAGATCGTTCTACAGTACAACCAAAAAACTTTCTTCATAAGGGAGTTAAAATAGAAACTGGCTGCTTTGTACTTTGCAAAAACAGTATGTTTAGTTGGAAGACTTATTTAGACATTTTTATTGATTGCCATAAAAATGTGCATTGTTTCCCGAAGCATGACAAATGTTGGTCATTGGGCCTTTAAACTAAGAAAGTGCCTGCAAGACCTTAGATGTACCTGTGCTCCAAAGCTTGGGCTTCAATATTGATATGATTACTTTTTAAGAATGCAAATTTAAAATGAATAGAGATACATACTCAGTCCCTGAATATGTAACAATTGGTCTTAAACAGCTCCTAATAAAAGCATTTTGAAACACTGCAAGGAAATAGCCTTGTCATCAAAAGGAAGTTGGTTATTCCATAGCAACCTGGCCTACTCAGACTTCTACTCAGGTCCATGAAATGGGCCTAACTTCCAGGATGACACTGATGGTTTCGTTTTATAATTTGTAATACAAAAATGTGGCTTAACAGAGCCTATCTATCAAAACTTATTAGCTGAAATCAAGATCTCTTGCCTATCAGCTTATTTACGTACAGATCAGTGAGTTTCAGATTACAGTCATCATTACTAAACCTTTGGCAAGGAAATGCAACACACAATTGCTGCCCTTTTCCAGGTTCCACCAGCCATTTAAAACAGATATTCATGAATTAATGATTGCACCATCAAGTGAGGACTTGTTACGTGTGAATGTGCCATCAGACTGTAAACATTACAGATATGAAATGATATGAAAGTGTAAGATACAAAGCGATGAGAGTGTTCATCTCAGGGCAATGCTTCTTAGTGGACTGCATTCACAGATGTAGTTGTAAGAGATATGCTTACTTAGAACAGGCCCTTAGAAGTCAGTGCAAACTTTAATTCCTCTCTTCCTACGTTTGCGGACATAAGCTCTGCTATTAGCCCCAGTTCTTCCAATCTGGATGGATTTAGGAAACAGAGGTGAATGGCCATGAGTAAATTTGAGCTTTTCCATGAATCAGCTTCTATAACCTCTGATGCAGGTGAATATCTTTAACAAATAGGCACTTCAGATAAAACAGGTTCAGAGTCACACAATCAAAAAGATACCCGCTTACTTGTTCCATCCTTGCATCTTGCATCAGTTCCTCATTCATAAAGGTAAAGGTAGTCCTCTGTGTAAGCATCAGTTGTTTTCGACTCTGGGGTGACTTATAGCTATCTATAATTGCACATGAGTACTTGCCTTTTTTCTGTAATTGGACATGTTTGAGCTGCTCAGATGCAGATGATGCAGTCTTCAAACACTGAGTTGCTATGATTGCTTCTCACAGGCAGGATACAAGCAAAACAAAAAGATAATCAAGCATTCTTGTACTGAACTAGATGGACCAATGGTCTAGAATTGGTCTAAATCTGGTTTGTATGAAGGCTGGAAAGGATGGTAATTAAAAAGCTTTGACAGTCATCACATTAGAATTTTTATGCTATATATTTATTGTAGCCTTATTAAGGAAGAAGCTAAAAATAACACACAGTTATCTGCTGGTTATTTCTAGACACACAAGCTGCTGAGGTTTTTTACTGGCTAAGCAGATTATCTTCGCTTTTTCTCCAGGAATGCATGTAAAATAGTTCTTGCTTGGCTCTGAGCCTCAAGACAGCATTTAGCGCAACATTTCTTGTTGTCTGATTATTTCAATCAGTGGTTGAAATAGACTTTCAAATGATCTTAGCCTCTGTAGCACACTTCAAAGACTCTATATGTTTCATCTGCCCATGGAGATACTTGAATAAAGAAACTCCACCAGGATAACCATAATGTAAAAAGGTAAAGGTAGTCCCCTGTGCAAGCACCAGTCGTTTCTGACTCTGGGGTGACGTTGCTTTCACAACGTTTTCATGGTAGACTTTTTATGGGGTGGTTTGCCATTGCCTTCCCCAGTCATCTACACTTTCCCCCCAGCAAGCTGGGTACTCATTTTACCGACCTCGGAAGGATGGAAGGCTGAGTCAACCTGAGCCAACCTCCTAAAACCAGCTTCCACTGGGATCAAACTCAGGTTGTGAGCAGAGAGTTCAGACTGCAGTACTGCAGCTTTACCACTCTGCACCATGGGGCCATAATAAGATAAAGGTAAAAGCTGTAACACTTTGGAGATTTCTAAAAACAGCCAAACCATTCCATCTTAATCTTTTACAAAATGCGTGGAATGCAAGAAGTACTGATGATTCCTCTTGTTTTTGTGAATCCTTTAGTGTAGTCACTCCTCCACATGCAACTACTGTGTGACCTTGGCTCAGTCACAGTTCTCTCAGAACTGTTCTCTCAAGAGTAGTTCTCAAACGAGATAGAATCATAGAGTTGGAAGGGACCTCCAGGGTCATCTAGTCCAACCCCCTGATCTCTCAGCCCCACCTACCTCACAGGGTTTCTGTTGTGGGGAGAGGAAGGGAAGGAGATTGTAAGCCCCTCTGAGACACCCTGTGAAGGACAGCGTATAAACTCAATCTCCTCCTCCTCCTCCTCAATATGGCATCTCTTTGGTTCAGAAACTCTATATCCATTCAATATATTGGTAGCAGATAATTGTATATCTGTGCCTTGATCCTGATTCCTTGTTCAGTGGACATGCAAGGAACCAGACCTAACAAATCCAAGTCATGGAAGTTCTTATGACCTTTTATTTGTGTGGGTCGGTAGACATTTTCAGTATTTATAGTCACAATATATTTTTCAAATTTATGAACAGGAAGGGTCTCCTACCCAGGCATCCGGTAGTTTGGATCTGTATGTGTAGGCTGCTTCTGATCCAGACAACACAGATACTCTGGCTGGAGAGTGGGAATACCTGAATCAGGCCCTGCTTGAAGAGCGGTAGTTAATACCTCACAGGGAAACGTTGGAGAGTCCGTTGGGTCCAACAGCCTGTGTCCTTGACTTGCCAAATTGTGTCCTAGGAATGCAGGCAGGAGCACAAAGAATGCATACTGAGTGTGAAAATTGTACCTGTGTAGTGGGTTCAGGATTTAGCAGTTCTTAGAACCTGGTGTTTCCAGTGCAGTTTTCTTTCCCTAGCAATGTGAACTTCAAATAATGCTTTCAGGTTCTCCACTAGGAGTTTGATTCTCAAAGTCTGTTAATTACCCTCTGTTGAGTTAAGATATCCATCACCCTAGATCTCCATTAAAAGTGTCCTTACCACTGTTCTCTCTGTAAATACAAGGTCACCACGGGCGATAATTGAGAAAGTTTTGGCTTTCCACATACTCTCCTAGTCTAAAATGAACAGAGCAAGTGCACTGTAGCTGTATGTTGTATGTTTACAGATGCTCACTCTCCATTTCTCCTAATGCTTTAGGACCAGAAATGTTGGCTCTCCAGATATTGGGATCCAATATTTCCCTCAGGGGTCGTAGTCTACACAATGGGAAGAAACACGTTAAAGGGTAAGGTTTTCTTTAAAAATTAGAGTAGGACTATTGTGTCATATACACTTGGAAGGAAGTACCATTGAGCTTGGTGGAACTTATACCTGCATATATATGTATAGCATTGGGCTACCCTTTAGGGTTAGAGAGTTTCAGTAGAACTTTCCTCCCACCTGTGCAATACAGCGAGAGTGTAGGAAGCAGGCTGCATCTCTCTTGTCCCCAAGCAGGTCCCTACATCATGCTTTTAGAGGGATTGTTTGTTACTTGAAGGAACTGGACAAACATTCCTTAATCATGAAGAATTTCTGTGGGTCTCTGAATGAAAAGGAACGCGTCCTTAATTTACACATCAGCAAGTAAAACAGGTTTTTGTCCAGGATTCACTGTGTGGCATTTTATTACTCCATCGTAACTGATAGGCCAACTGTCACTTGACAGTATTGTTACAGCTGCAGGAGTGTAAAACACTGGTGACAACCAGCTGCCCTTTCCCTCCTCTTGTGATATTTAGTACTTTTATGACACTGTTATTATTGGGATAGTGTTACATGTACACAAATGGGAAATTACAGATCTCTTTTTTCAAATATGATTGCATGTTTAAAAGCACAGTTTTAAGGCCAGAACAAACATGCAAACAGCTACTTTGATTTCAGGGACGGAGAGAGAGAGAGAGGGAGAGAGAGAGAGAGAGAAATAAATAAATAATACAGCACAAGTAAGAAGACTTCCAGATACCTATCAGAGAGGAAATAATAGCTTGTACTTAGAGGCACCAGTCTTCAAACTGATTTGTTTGCACAAAGTTCATCACTGTAGTCTTTGGAATAATGAAAACAGGTCCATTAATATCTAAAGTGCTTTTAATAAAAACTAACTAAATGGAACAGTCCACAGAGTTAATTCAGACCTTTGGAACACTTCCTGGTGGCAGTCCTCTCAGAGTAATACTACCTCAGAATCTACGATCCCTCTTCATGACCATCAACAACAGCACCCTATTGACCAGGAGTTTTTACTTTGATTTTTCTGTCATTTGTGTTCCTCACAGTCAATTGCTAAACTATGTTGCGTTTCCCAGTAATGTTCCTATTAATCTCTGTCTTCTTGGCTAATGTTATACTCTGGGTTATACTTTGACCATCATCTGCCTTGACTATTGCATCGCTCTTCCTCTGGCCTTCCATTTTCACCTCAGTCTCATCTCTGTCAACTGCCAAACTAATTCATTTCTTCCTTTCCTGGACCATGTGTGACCTTTCTTGAAAGCCTTTGCCCTTACTTCCTTTTAATTTCCAGCACAAACTTCTTGTCCTTACCTTTAAAAGGTCTCTCCATGTCCTTTCTTTACCCTGACTCTTGACTTATGTTTCTTGTTATATATCCCTGTCTATGATTGTACTCCCCTGACTCAACACCCTGAACTGAATGAAGGCTTCTTGAGTCCCTTAATGACTCTATCCATTCTCCATTCCTGTCCCCATGCATGGAATTTCCTTACTTGATATGTAAAAATTTTCCTCGAAACACCCTTTTCTACATCACTTTTGGTTTAACCCCTGAATGCTCATTCGCAACTGCAACTAAACTTGGGGTACATGTAAATACATTTGTTGATAGTCATAGAAAGATACTCCTTCCTACTACTGTTGCAAACCTCCAGCTGGAGCTTGGCGTTCTCCTGGAATTACAGTGTTTCTTCAGTCTACAGAAATCAGTTCCCTTGAAAGAAATGTTGTTTTAGGAGGGTAGATTATACAGCATCACATCTGCACTGAGCTCCCTCCCCTCTTCAAACCCCGCTCAACCCAAGCACCCCCCCAAAAAAAATCTCTAGGAATTTTCCCACTGCAGAATTGTCAACCCTGCTCCTTTTACTGCAGCAAATATATTTTTGAGGGCATTCTGTACAATTTCCCCCTGGGGTTCAGTTGCAGCAAAAACAACAATCATTAAAAAAAACCACACCACCTAGCAACAAAATGTTATGTAAATATTCTGGGCACATTATACAAACTGTTAGATTGCTTTACTGAGTAATCAGGTAATTACAACTGTATTGATAAGGCAAGATCTTGTCTAAGAATCACAGTGAGAGCTGTATAACAGAGAGCTAATAAAACTGCTGCAGCTGTTTTGTATCTGATTACTCTTGTATGAAAAAATGCTGTTGAGTCTTGATGGGAGAAGTGCTTTGGAGATAATAGCAGTCTGCTCTCTTGGGGTACAACGGGGGAAGGCAGTGCAGCAGCAGGATATAATTGCACTCAGGGTTGTTTTACTGGGCATCAGAATAACAGCAGGAAGTCTGAAAGAGTGGCACACTGATGAAACATTGAGCTTCGAAGAGAAGCTCTGATTCCCAAACTCACTTTAGATATCAAAGATTTCAGGTTTTCACGGCTGGTAACATCATTAGGGTTTGTAGAATCTTTCGGGCTCAAGTGCCGTGTTCTACTGGAGAAAGTTTTTCTTCCAGATGTTTCGTTCTCGGCTGCGAAGAACATCCTCAGTGGCCTTGCAGCCGGAGCAGGCGCTCTGACCTTCTTAGCTGCTGTGCATTGAGTGAAGCCAGGGCTGCTGGAGAGCTGCTATTTCTAGGCTGGAGGGGGTGTGGTGAAAGGGCAATAGGTTTGTGGATGTGCCCATTGTTTGGTGGGGCCGAGAACGAAGCATCTGGAAGAAAAACTTTCTCCAGTAGAACACGGCACTTGAGCCCGAAAGATTCTACAAACCCTAATCACTTTAGATATGCTAAAGACGTCACAAGGTTTCAAACCAACCAAGCCTGAAGTGGAGAAACACATCTGACAGTGCATGAAAGACTGAATCCAGGGCTGACTGAAGATATTTTGCTGTTCCAAACAGGTCCTGAGTGGCACAGATTGGGGAAGCAATGGTGGGTGGCCTATGCCACTTGCCTTCTCCCATGCCACCTGGAGGAAGGCAATGCCTCACAGAACTGCCAGTGCCACCAAGGCTCACCTTTCTCCTGGGCAGTGTGGGTCAGGGAGGTGACATCTGCTGCTTCCTCTACTGCTGCCAGCAGCCAAGACATGAGAAGAAGGTGAACTCTAGTGGCACTGCCACTGGATCTTGCTGTGAACCTTGGTGGGGGAGCAGCCACTTGGGGACACAATGGAAAGTACAGGCCATACCCACTATTTCACTCTGTGCTATGCCCTTCCTTAAATTGTGGCACTTCAAGTGGCAGCTAGCATGGTGAACTGTGCCAGAGTCAGAAAGGCAAGAACATGTAGAAAGCAGGAGCCCAATATCAGGTGTCTAATTTGCAGATGGATGTGTAGATTCTTGGCTTGAGCATCCTGTTGGATGCAGGAGATTTTGCATACAGAAGATGGAAACCACATGCAAGATCCTTTCCCACATGCAGATTGCCATTGCTTTCTCAATAGCAATGGTCTACAATTTTTCTTGAATGCTTAGGAAAGAAATAATGTAACTGATTGATTACATTTGAAAACTAATATGCTTTATATTTCTTCAGATGTTAAGGGGAGTTCCACTTCCACTTCCAATTAGGAAAATCTATGAAACAGGACATATTTCATATAATTCATATGATTGTAACTTAGCAAGTTTTAGAAACATTTATCAAATGAATTTTTTCACAGCAAGGGGTCAGAAGCTGAAATTGCTGAAATATTTTACACTCTTTTCCATCTTTGGATGGCAACACATTTGGAATGTTGATTTAAAGGAAAAAATGCTCATGAGAACCATTTTGAATCTGGCTGCCGGAACCTTTGCTAATATCCTCTAACCTACCGAGTTATTATATGAAAGCCAAAAGATATTAGTTGTAGTGATTATCTGGTTTAGAAGAACAAGTACTACCTTTGTGCTAGATGCTTAGAGTGTACTGGTCTGAGCCAGGAAACAAGAAAAGCTATTAACCTTTGTTTGTATTACACATGGAGGTTTCCATCCAATACCATAAATTTTGGGTTAAAGGCATTTACAGATAGCTCTGCAGGTTGAACTACATTTTCACAAAAGGCACATTGTATGTTCCATGTGGATCTGTACCACTTTAAAACCACACATTTCATAACTCACTGTTCCCCAGCCCTCGTGTCAAACAAAAATCCCTGCTTATAGAAAGGCAACATGTCAGAAAATATTATTCAAGTAGAGCCTTGTCCTTATGCACTAGTTTTCTGGTTAGAGGAATTTTTAAATGTACCATTCTGATTGCCACTCTGCTCTTCTAAATATTTACAGTCCCAGAAAGTCTGGACATAATTTTCCTGAATCCCTTTTAATTTCTTTCACCAAGAACTTCATTCCATGGCATTCACATGGGTGACAGTGATCAGCCTGGTTTGTTTAGTCCACACAGCTGATTTCCTGGCATGGAAATGCTTTTGGGGAAAATGTATCTGTCTTTCCCTCACAGATTTCTTTCACTTCCACATAAATAGCTACTTAGGTATGTGTTATGTTTGCCCCCCCCAAGTCGGAATGAAGAGTCGGACACAAGGCACTGGTGTAACTATGGGCTACTTTATTAAGTGTAATAATAAAAACAGCAAGGGCACCCAAAAGTGCGGCATGGTCAGGGCTAGGGGTCTCAACAGACCACTCCCCTGCCATTCACGGGCGAGACACCCAGGCCCCAGCAGGAGCTGTGTGACACAGCTCCCGCCAGGCCAGCCCAGCAAGGAGGCACGCCCCAGAAGGCCCAACCACCAGACGCACATCTCAGTGGAAGGCACCCTCTAGTCGAGCCTCAAGGACAGTCTGCATTTCCCCCACCCCGGGTCATCAAACCCAAAGGTTGATTATGCCAGACCCCTAACTCCCCAAAAGGGGGATGCTTCATGGTCCTCGCCTAGCCGCATAGTACTCTAAACACAGTAAAACCTGCCACCACTAAGGCCAAGTCTCTACTTAGGGCTTAGCACCCATCGGGAAGCCCAAAGCTACCCGCAGCCCTTGCCGAAGATCCCTCAAGAAAAACATATTACCCCTTTCAGAGAGATGTACCCCATCCCCTCTGTAGTCCCTAGCAGAATTGCTGCAGGCTGCAAGCTGCAAGCAATGAAATGTTCCTTAAAGTATGTACTTCTTGCCACCTCATTGGAGCCAGGAAAGCAGAGCTTGGGGACTGTATAACAGTGGGTAGTGGGATCCTAATACCTGCCGCCCTTCACCTATCACAGACCCCTGCCTGTTTGAATGAACCAATGGCAGGCTAGTGCGGGAGATTAGAGTTGTATATAGGTTTGGCCCACAGGCCCTTAATCTTTGTTGGGAGTAGCCTTCACCATGCTTTCCTTAATAAAGAGCTGACTTAACTATGATCTTGTCTCTGCAATGCTTTGAACCCACTATATTATAGTGGAGATGAAGGTGGGATCCTGGTAGGCGACGCAGCAACCGGCAACGCACCACACCTCACAGCAAACTCCTGCGCCTCACACTGCCATTACTCATAAGGGTTGCCACGCCAGGACAGGAGATGAGTCAGAGCCAAGCTTCTGGCTCTGCCAGCGCCAGGGAAACAACTTCTTCAAGGGCCAACCCCGACCAGGCCATGGCACCTGGCCCCCATGGGCAACTACGGGAGTTCAACCCCAATCAACCCGAAAGATGGGGCCGATGGGTGAAGCGACTCAAGTTCTATCTCCTCTACCACGATGTCGAAAATGAGCAGAAGCAGAAACAGCTTTTGCTCAGCCTATGCAGAGAAGACATGCTAGTGTTGGCAGAGAACCTGATGTTGCCGGTGCGGCTAACTAGACTACCACAAAAGGGTACAGACTACCACAAAAGGGTACAGAAGGCCAGCGAGAACGCTTCGACCTTAGCGGAGCTGTGCTGCCTGACCTGAGATTGTGATTTTGTGAGCCTTGATGAAGCGCTGCTGTGCTGTTTCGTGGTGGGTCTCCATGACAAGAAGATACAGGCTGAACTGAAGGCACAAGAAGCTTACTCTGGCAGATGCCCTGGACAAGGTGGCTGCCTATGAGAAGTTGCATAAGGAGCGGCGGGCATTGCAATGCAAGGAAGACACACTGCAGACACGCCAGGTCCTGAAGCATCAACAGCCATGTGACACTGACCCTACCTTGACGGGAGGATGTGCCAGCTGTGGGGAAGCCCACAAGCACCATTCCTACAAGTTCTGGAACGCTGTCTGCCACACGTGTGGAAAAACGGGGCACCTCGCACGGGTGTGCCGGTAGAAGTTGCTGCGCCCTGGCGGAAAACCATGACAGAAAGATGGCCACCGCCACGAGGTCGCGTTCATGGAGAACATCCAGGTGCTCACCAAGGCGAAGGACCAGGTATGCCAGCTTCCCGTGCCCTCCCCGGGAAAGTACAAGATAACTGTGCTCATAGCGGGCAGGCTCTGCTAGATGGAAGTCGATTCGGGGGCAGTAATATCAGCCCAGACATTCAGGGAACTGTGCCCGGGGAGGGAAGCCCAGTTGAGCCCATCCCCCTTCATAGTCCGGGACTTTCAGAAGAGGGAGGTTGCGGTACTGGGAGTAGGAAATGTCCATGTAAAGTACGGCCAGTTTTTCGGCTGGCTGCCCCTGATTGTAGTCGAGGGGGACCTGTGCAGTCTACTGGGGCGATCCTGGTTCAAGGCCCTGGAAATCCAAGTAACCGGCATCCATCACGGGCCCACGCCCTCCCAGATCAATTTCCAGAGAGTGTGCCATTCCCCGCCATTTTTGACAGCAACCCGGGTACCTACACGGGAGAACCAGTGACCCTACAACTAGACCCCAAAGTGCAGCCTATTAGATTGAAGGCTCGGCGGGTGCCCCTGGTGTTAAAGCCTAAGATAGAGGAGGAGTTGGACTGCCTCGTGCCTCAAGGGGTACTGGAGCTGGTGGCGAACGCTAAATGGGAAAACCCCATAGTCACTCCAGTAAAGCCCAATGGCAGTGTACGCATTTGTGCAGATTACAAATGTACGATAAACAAGGCACTGCAAGGCCACGCTTGCCTTTGGTGGGTCACGTGTTGGCCTCACTGGCAGGAGCTAAGATTTTTGGGAAGCTCGATTTGACCTAGGCTTATCAGCAGCTTCCAGTAGACGCCGCCACCGCAGACGCACAGACTATTGTCATACACAGGGGGGCTTTCAGGGTCAAACAGCTGCAGTTCGGCGTCAGCATGGCCCCGGGGATCTTCCAGAACTTAATGGACTCTCTCCTTAAAGGCATTCCCGGGGTCCAGCCGTTCTTTGATGATGTGCTGATTGCTGCAGCCACGGAGGAAGAATTCAAATCCCACCTCCAAGCAGTTTTACAGCATTTCGACAGGGTGGGATTGAAGATCAAAAGAGAGAAATGTGAACTGGGGGTGACCAGCATTGACTTCCTGGGGTACAGAGTGGATGAACAAGGGATTCATCCGGCTACAGACAAAATTAGGGTAATTTGTGATGCACCGGCCCCCAGAAACAAAGCGGAACTACAATTATTTTTGGGACTTCTCAATTTCTACCACGCCTTCCTTCCCCACAAGGTGGCAGTAGTGGAACCTCTGCACCGCCTACTGGACAAAAGGGCTCCGTGGGTTTGGGGTCGCCAGCAAGCCTCAGCATTTCAGGCTGTAAAGGACATTTTGACTTCCAACAGCTTGCTGGCACACTTTGACGAGCAACTGCCAGTCGTCTTGGCCTGCGATGCGTCTCCATACGGGGGGGGGGGGGGGTGTCTTAGCTCATGTGCTGCCGGATGGCCACAAGGTCCCGGTGGCGTATTATTCCCGAACCTTGCAAAAGCCAGAGCACAATTATGCGCAGATTGACAAGGAGGGTGTGACGGAAAGCTAGGGGTTAACCAGAAACTGAAGATGCACAGGGCCTGCGTCAGGTGACCTGAGGGTGGGGGCAAAGGGCTCGGAGCTCTCAGGGAGGAAAAGTGGTGGAGTGAGACGAAAACTGCTGAGGCAGTGGTTCAGGCAGTTGGCTTCTGACAGAGAAGGTGCCTGTCAGAGAAGTCTGTCAGTGGGGACCTGACAGAGACTGAGAGGGTCAGTTTGAGCCTGCCAGAAGGGCTGAGAGGGCAGCTGATCCTGTGAAGGAGCTTGAGGCGGAGACGGGGAAGTCTTCCAGAGACTGCAAGCTCGACAAAACCAGCCAAGAGGGCTGTGTGTGTGTGAGTCAGTTAAGACCTGAACGGTCACAAACACCTATAGACGACTCTGAAGATCTAGTGAGGTGGTTGAGGGAGTGGATGTGGGTCTGAGACACCAAGAAGGGCTGAGAGGAGAGACTCCAGTCGAGGAGTGAGACTAGACACATCAATCCCAAGAGGCCAGACCTTGGCTAGAGGTGGAGAGTGAGTTAAAGGGAAACTGTGAACTGTGTAACTGTGAGAGACTCAAGAAAAGACAAAGTGAATGTAAAGCCTGAAACAACTGAGCAACGTATTAGCCTGTGTAAATATCTCCCATATCCCCAAGTTAAGAACTTTGTGTTATAATAAATCTGTGGTTTAAGTTAAAGTTCTCAAGAGCCTATATTTTGTGGGAAGAACAAACAAAGCTGCTGTGGTCCCATCAAACAAAACAAGTAAAATACCCCGAAGAGACTGAAATAAAGAGATCCCGTGAGGCGGGCGCTGCTATAGAGGGTCTGACTATAGTTTCAAGTTTATTTAAATTTATATCCCGCCCTTCCCACCGGTGGCTCAGGGCGGCTCACAACACATAAAAATCTAACATAATTTTTTTAATTTAAAACATCTTACACAGTTAAAACAGTAAAATAATAAAACATATAACGGCGGTCTATCAAAACTACACTCAGCTTCCAATGCCAGTTAATTATAAGCCAGTCGGAAGAGGGCTGTCTTACAGGCCCTACAGAACTGGCCAAGGTCCTGCAGGGCCCTCACCTCTTCCGGCAGTTGGTTCCACCAGAAAGGAGCCATTACAGAGAAGGCCCTGTCCCTGGTGGATTGCCGGCAGGCCTCCTTTGGCCCGGGGATAACAAGCAGATTTTGAGATCCCAATCTCAGTACTCTCTGGGGAACATGTGGGGAGAGACGGTCCCTAAGGTAGGCAGGTCCTAGGCCATATAGGGCTTTAAAGGTAATAACCAGCACCTTGTACCGAACTCGATATATTATTGGCAGCCAGTGCAGAGTCCAGAGCCCTGGCCGAATGTGCTCCCATCTTGGGAGCCCCAATAACAACCAGGCAACGGCATTCTGCACTAACTGCAACTTCCGGGTTCGGCACAAGGGCAGCCCCATGTAGAGGGCATTACAGTAGTCCAACCTTGAGGTGACCGTTGCATGGATCACCATTGCTAGGTTGTCATGCTCCAGGAAAGGAGCCAACTGCCTTGCCCGCCTAAGATGAAAAAATGCGGACTTAGCAGTGGCTGCTATCTGAGCCTCCATTGTTAAGGAAGGCTCCAATAGTACCCCCAAACTCTTGACCTTGTGCGCCGCTGTCAGTTGCAGGGGTAAAGAAATTTCATGACTATTTGTACGGCTGGCCCTTCACAATACACACAGACCACAAGCCCTTGCTAGGACTGTTTGCCCCTGACTGCCAGATGCCGCAAATGCTTTCACCGCGGCTCTTGCGGGGGTCCATCTTCCTTGCAGGGTACCAGTACAGCCTGTGCTACCGACCGGGAAGGGCGATGGGCCACGTGGATGCGTTGAGCCGACTGCTGCTGCCTTCCATGGACCCAGATTCTGCCCTGGCTTACCAGATCATGTTGTTGGAGTCCCTTCCGGACCACCCGGTACACGCTATGGACATTGCCCGATGCTCCAGGAAAGACAAGACCCTCTCATGGGTCCTGGGCTGGGTGTGGAGGGGATGGCCGGCGGCCTGGGTGGGGTCAGAGTTCTCAGCATTTGTATCCCAGTGAGATGAATTGTCTGTACACAAGGGGTGTCTGTTGTGGGGAAACAGGGTGGTGGTACCTCTGGTTTTAAGGCAGCAGGTCCTCGATGCACTACATGAGACACACCCCGATATTGTGGGCATGAAGGCACTAGCCTGCAGTTATATCTGGTGGCCAGGGATCAATGATGCCATTGAGTCCTTTGTAGCTCGTTGCCAGCCATGCCAGGAGACTCGGCCAGCTCCGCCTAGAGCCCCAGGTCAACAGTGGGAACACACACAAAAGCCTGCATTTAGATTTTGTGGGGCCCTTCCAGGGACAGATATTCTTCCTGATCATAGATTCCCACTCCAAGTGGCTAGAGGTAATCCCAGTAGCACCCACTTCCACCAGGGCAGCACTAGGGGCGCTCTGAAGGGTTTTTGCCACACACGGTTTGCCAGACACCCTTGTCTCGGACAATGGGCTGCGTTCATTTCAGCCGAGTTCCAAGACTTTTGTGGCCAAAATATAATAAAACATATAAGGTCGGCCCCCTTCCATCCCGCCACAAACAGCCAAGCAGAGCAGATGGTGTGGGTTACCAAAGAATTGCTCTGCCGCATCGTCCAGGGCGACTTGCCTGCTCACCCAGCACTGCACCCCTAGTATGGTAACCATCCAAAGCCCAGCAGAACTGCTCTGGGTAGGAGGCTTAACACATTACTAGACCGCATGCACCTGGACCAGACCCCAAACCTACAGAAGGTACCAGAGATAGTCTGGGCGCCCAGAGGGTTCGACACAGGGGACCTGGTGTTCGTTAAAAACTTTGGAGGGGGAGTGGCATGGATACTGGTCCGAGTCTCCAGGGTACTGGGGGCCGTAATGTATGAGGTCACCTCAGAAGAGGGATTCACAATGAGGCGACACGTAGACCAGTTATGGCCCCATGAGGCACCAGGGGGCGGGGTAGCAAGCCCCAATGCCTCACTGGCTGACAGTCCAGAGGTGGAGATGGATGAAGCAATGGCCCCGGCAGCCACAGCTCAACAGACACCCATGCCGCAAGAGGAATCGGAACATCCAGCCGGGGCTGAGCATCAGGAAGACCCTGAACCATTGGCTGAGGCTACAAAGCTACCGGACCCCCAGCCAACTGAAACCGAGGCTGCAACCTCCCCACCTGTGGCCCCTGAACTCAGAAGGTTAACATGCGAGCGGCACAAGCCAGTGTACCTACAGGACTACTTACAATAGGGCTTGCGAACTTAAGGGGGAGAGATGTTATGTATGTGCCTTAAAGTATGTGTTTTCTGCTGGCTCATTGAAGCCAGGAAAGCAGAGCTTGCGGACTGTATAACAATGGGTAGTGATACCCTGCACCTATCACAGACCCCTGCCTGTTTGAATGAACCAAAGGCTAGCACAGGAGATTAGAGTTGTATATAGGTTTGGCCCACAGACCTTTAGTCAGTCTTTGTTGGGAGCAGCCTTCACCATGCTTTCCTTAATAAAGAGCTGTCCTCACTATAATTTCATCTCTGCAATGCTTTTAACCCACTATATTATAGTATGGACCGTCATTCTCTGAGCCCTGGTTTTACACGAGGAACAGAGTGAGGTGCTAATATGGTGATAAAGTGCTGAGATGGCAGAATGGACTGTGTACTTCATACTGCTCTCTTTCTGTTACATACTGTTACATTTTTTCAAGTTGTTCTACAAAGAACAGTTTGGTGTAGTGATAAAGTGCACAGACTCTTATCTGGAAGAACTGGATTTGATTCTCCACTCCTTCATATGCAACTGCTGAAGTGGCCTTGGGTCACTCATAACTTTCTCAGGGCTGTTCTGCTCAAGAGTTCTTGGAGAACTCTCTCAGCCCCACCAACCTCACAGGGTGCCTGTTGTGGGGAGGGGAAGGGATTGTAAGCTGCACTGAGACTCCTTCAAGTTGTAAAGAGTAGGGTATAAATCCAATCTCCTCCTCCTCTCCTATTTTTTCTATGGAAAAAAAACGTATAGCAAAAATGTCCATTCTTGTTCCATTTCCAGTCGAGCTGGGTGTGGTATGGCAGCCGTGATTCACTCTGCAGCATTTATTTTGCCCCCCCGCCCCTTCTTGATACCAATCTAAATTCACTAGGAAGGAGCTAGTGAGGAGTCAGCTAAGGAGTACTCTCTTTAATTTGGGCACTCCTTTAGCTTGGCAATCAATTATCTTTCTATTCAGATTCAGTTTTATTACAGACCATGACCAGATCCAACTGACAAAACAAGGTATATTAGCAATGAGGTTGATAAAACTAGTCGGTGGGAATTTGCCCACTGGACATACCTTCCTGAATTTCTCTTTCAAGCTCTAAACTAGCAATAGTTAAAATATGAACGATTTAACACAAACCTATTAATCTGTTTTTGTCTTTTCCATGGCTGTGTTGTTACAGCTTTAATAGATTTGCATTATTACAATAAAACTATGCATTGTGGTATCATTCATTTAAATCACTGTTGAAATTTCATACAGCATAGTTATTTCGTCAGTTAATGTATCTTATAGAAATAAATATAATTTATACAAATTAAGTAAATATGGATCTGTATCACATAAGTAGAAAACCTCATAATCGAAGTTTGAGAGAGACACGACCAGAGAATCTCATGACCTGAATATAACAGCAACTATCCAGCAACTGATGTGCATCCAGATTTCTGCCAATTTTACAAAGTCTTCTTCAAATAGTTGCACCTTTTACATATTGAAACTACTCTGGAACCAATGCCTGCAAAAATCTTGTTCATTATCAAACGTTGTATGTAACTTAAACAGGCATAAAAGCTATTTCCTTAACCTTCCATAAACAGCAAAAAGATTATCTCAAAGGTTCTCTGGAAAATGGCATAGTGGAAAATGCATAACCCTTTTCCCCTTTTACCTTGCATCACGGCATTCATTTGGCATCCATTTGAAATGTGACTTGTGTTTCTACTTTAAAAAAACAACACAGTGATCCATTCACAAACCTCCCAACATCATGTAGCTTTACCCTGAGAAAGAACCTTTGAATAGACACAGAGCGAGTAAGCAAGATGGAAATTTGGATGCAACCTTTGGCGTTAGAAGTTGCACAAATTCCCCTATGGAACTCTGATGGTAGCTGTGCTATTGGCTGATAAGTCTGCCTTTGCCTTCACTGCACTCTGTTTATAGATAGCATATTAGATACTGTAGATCCCTAGTACTCTCTTGTCTAAAGGAAACTAACAATGACAACCTGAGTTGAGCTATACCCTTGACTTGTAGTCGATGGGCTTAGAGTGGTGCAATGCTGCTTAGGATGGCAGTATAAATTCAGAAGTGCTGCTGAGGCTGGGCAGACTCTCTTAGTACTTGAATCACTGTGCAAGGAGGAAAATATCCTAGGAAGCAGCAACAATTCTACATCTGCACAATGATAAGAAGACTCCTCACAGTTCCCTCTTTGTAATATGGTATACAGAGATGCTGTTTTGTATACATACCAAGTTAATTACAACATGCTTCATATTCACAAAAAGGAATGTTGGTATAAAAAGGATCATCTGATTTTAACCACAACAAATTCTTTTTTAAAAATGGGTTTTAAAAAAACTTTTAGGAGATTCCAATATACTTGGAAAGAGCCTTTTCAGTGCAAATAAGAAGCTGTATTGTAATTACATCATCTCCTCTTTAAAAATATGGAGTGAATCACATGTCTTTGCCATTCCATTCAATTCCTTAAAATAGACCTATTTAGTCTGGCTTTTGGGCAACAAATTCAGCCAAGATGGGAGTTAACATCCAAAGATTTCTCCAATATAGCAATAACAGCAGAGGCTCAACAGAATATGCAACATTATTAGATGCCATGCAAATTAGCAATTAAAGCTTCACTCAGCAAGAAAATTAATTTGATTAAAAGAAAAATAACACAATGTGAGTTTAAAATTAAGATTTTTTGTTGAAAGTTAAAAACATATAAGAAGTACACCGCACAAGCTTTCATCTTTTGTCTGGTGCTTTCATATGGCAGCTGTTTGCAAGTGGATTTTGCTATTCTTACACAGTAAAAATCCAGTTGCAAAGCATGCTGTTTAGTGTGTGTGAACGCACCTTGTGACTGGTCTTCAAATGCAATTCCTGAGTACAGCTGGATGAAAAGGTTCAAACAGATCCACAGGGTTGTCTCCATTACTGCAGCTGATTATTCCCCACCTTTCTTTTAGTCTGAAATCTAAAGAAGCCTTCCACGGAAATAAGTTCCATCACAATCAGTGGCAGGGATCCCAAGTCAACATGGTGTTACAGCAGTTTCATCTGAACAATATTTTAATTTGCAAAGGAAGAGAAGGCAATTTTTTCTGATTATTCCCTGCAGAACTGCAAGCTGCCTCCTCCACAGTTCCTGTAGGAATCCACAGACCAGCAAGAGCGCAGTTTGGGAAGAAGTAGTGGAAGGGAAAGATGCCTTCCTCTAGTGTAATGCTACTTGCACTGCTTAACATTGAAGCCAGTATCACTTTCTATGGATACTTACAGAATTTTCTTCTTTCAAATTTCAGCAGCAATTATAAATATCAGAAAACAGCAATGATATTAACAGAAATGGTGGTCCTTCTATTTTGGTTTTAAATTTCAGGAATATGGATTCACAAAGGTAACATAAATAAAGAAGCAAAAGAAACACCTTTTCTTCTTCAAGGAAGTTGGAAAAACAAACAAATAACCCCAAGGAATAAAGTAGGGATTTTTTTCATATTAATATTTTAACCTATAGTTTCAAATTTATGTTACATCATGGTGTGGCAGCTAACAAAAGAAAACGTAACTCTTAAGGATAAGTTGTTTTCCCTCCTTATGATGGGTGAGTGCATAAAATCCTTTGACAACATTCCAATGTTTTCCTTTCTTGTCAGAAGACAACTGGAGTGGAATCCAAGGCATAAAGAAACCATGGAACAAACAGGGAAGTAGAAGAATCTGTGTGTCCTTAGAAATTACTTCCACGTGATACACTTACAGATGGACTCTGAAGCACTGGTTTCTAGGTAATTAAGTACTGAAAACACCTCTGCCACAGACAGATGAATAGAATATTCTTATGTGTAGGCTTTAAGAATCACCCTTCACTGATGGAAAAATTGTCCTCCTTTGTGCTAGTAGCCATCAAAATAATTTGTAATAGAAAGCTGTCTGATTTTAAAGAGGAATCTCACCCTTATTTTACTTTTATTTACTGAGTTAATTGTTTATTCTAGGAAGAAACCTGGATTAAAACATGTCTGAAGTAATATATTTTGCATACCTGGGGAGTTTTCTGCATAGGTAGAGACCTCTTGTCTATAGATGGCTCTGTTGTGCAGCTTCCAGCATCCACACAGGTAGAGGTAGTAGCCACTTTACTACTAGATATAGAGTCCCATCCACATTCTGAATGGGGCCTGGGGAAGTTTTTGCCCCAGCCACCTCAAAAGAATGAGGGGTGAGGCATGCTGGGATTTGGCTGTTTTTACTTTACCCTCCAGATATAGAGTCCCATCCACATTCTGAATGGGGCCTGGGGAAGTTTTTGCCCCAGCCACCTCAAAAGAATGAGGGGTGAGGCATGCTGGGATTTGGCTGTTTTTACTTTACCCTCCAGCCAATTGCGGGGGGTGGGGGGTGGGTGGGCTGGCACTGGCTGGCACTGGCAGCACCCCCTTTAAGACTTGCTCTACCATGAGGCAGCCATACACCCAAAACTATTTCCTACTGGCTAGCCATTAAGCAAGTGGCAGGAGCAGAGGTCACTGGGGATGTGTGTGTGGGGGGGAAGTATTTGTGAAGTTCCTGCACTGTGAAGGGGGTTGGACTAGATGACCCTGGATGTCCTTTCCAACTCTATGATTCTGTCAATATAAAGGATTAAGTTAGGTTGGAAAATTGATGAGCGTCTTAAGGAGGGTTGTCAACTGAGCACTGGCAACTGGTAGGAGGATGAGGGGATGGAGACATACATGTCATAACAATGCTGTGCCACCACTTCTTATTCAAACCCAGAAATGATGGCATTGTGTTGGCATGACATCTAGATTTCCTGTGAAACTCTATTGGATGGTTACCTAGAACATTTGTCTTCGGGCCTTTTGTAATGATATGTGATTTTTAAATATTCCACCCTGAGTACAAAACTGTTTGAAAGCCTTCAATTATTCCACTCATTCCAGACACGTGCTTTATTTTTCACAATCACGGCTTTCTGAACAAAAATAACATTCAGAGTATCCATCTATTACTAGTTCTCCTGCACTTTTAAAACGGTCCAGCAATTACATGAAGATAATACTCATTCAAAAATGTCCATAGCATTGGTTTCAGTTTTGTCTGTCAGTTAATGAGAATCAAAACAGTATGTTGGCTCAACTGGGAAACCCCTGTACTGAGAAGAAACCTATGCATGCTTTATTCTATTAAAACTGTAATAAAAGTATATGCATGTGTGGGGGGTGGGGTGGGGTTGCTCAAAATGAAAGCCAAATGTCAGCAATGGTAATTAGAATGTTTGCAGTGGACTGCAGTTTTAGATTTGCAGTGCAGTGATGCTTTTCAGGTTTTGATTATTGAAGCTAAGCCACACAAGAGGCTGATCCTTCAACCACCAACCACACAATCCTGGAAACATCCTTCAGTGTTCTCTGGTTAAATTTTGATGGTTTCTACTAGATACCTATTCTATAACTATTTGGTGGGGAAGAGGTCCTCAATAGGTTGTGGACATGAGAAAAGTGTAAACAAAAGTCGATTTTTTTACTCTTCAAGGAAGAATAAATTAGCTTCAATTCTTCTGTTACAATTGCTTAAGCGTTTTCATCAATACTTTTACTGATTCAAAGTCGTGATCTAGCAACTAGCTTCACCTTTCCCGCATGGCAAGCAGAAATGGGTTTTTAGAGGATCTTGTTTGCTGTGCAAAAGAGGCGGAGCGAGTTGCAGCCTCAGGACAGCTTGTGCAAACTCCGACATAAGCCCTGCTGAGGAGAGTGAGAGCAAGGTAAGACTAGTGGGAAATCAGTCTCAGTCTTCAAAAGTATTATTAACAAATCCATTGAATAGCCTCCATATACTCCTTTCAATAAAGGCCTTAATGCAGAGTGTCTGAAATCAGGAACTAAACTTTAATTGAAGTCATGTAGATTTCATAGGAAAAGCTATTCAGTTTTTCAAAAGAAAGAGTGCCTTCTGAGATCTTTTCATGTGGTTTCAGTGAGGCACTTTGCTCAGATTGATGAAGCTGTTCCTGGAATTGTTCTTCAAGCCTCCTACTTTTCTGCAGAATGTAAGAAGTTTCATACAATCGGAGAGAATCTTGTCAAGCCAAATCTTGTAAAGGCAGCAAGTCTGGTCCTTGGACAGAAACAAATGAGAAAAATAGGGTCAGCAAGTCCAGATTAGGAAATTCCTGAAGATTTGGGGGCAAAACCTGAGTAGGGCAGGGGGAAGAGACTCAATCAGGTATAATACCATAGACTCCACCTTGCAAAACAGCCATTATCTCCAGGAGAACTGATCTCTATGGCTGTGAATTCAGTTATAAATCAAGATCTCCAGGCCCCAACTGGAGGCTGACAACCCCTGGAAGATGAACGTGTTCAGATTTTGTAGAATTTTATTGCCCACAAGGAGCTGGAGTGAGTGAAGTTAGCTGGCATGACCACTGATGGGACACTGTCAACAATAGGCATTTGTTCTGGTTTTTGAATGCTCGTGATAGAGGTTGCTTTGGATGGCACTTTCACTCATTGTATGCATCACTGATAAGCTTTAGACGTAAAAATTCCCCTCTTGTCTTATCTACGTCTGCACCAAGGTTGTTCAAACTTCTTAATCATATTCAAGGTGCAATTTCCGGAATTTTTGAAGTACTACTGGAGTCAAATTGTGTATTCTCCAGTTCCATACAGATAGTCACTGCTTATCATGGGAAGGGAGAGTTTTAAAACCTGAGAGAATAAATTGACATGTTCCTGGAAGGGAGGAGAAGAAGAACTTCATGTGAAGATGACACCCATGCATTCATTCTTAGCTGGCCATACAATTGGAAATGTTAGGATTTAAATAGAAAATAAGGCAACATGGTGCACAGATGATGTCTATGTCTTTTAAATGATTGTTTACAAAAAAAGCCCATCAGGAACTCATTTGCATATAGGCTACATCCCCTGACATCACCATAGTTTCACACAGAGCTTTTTTTTGTAGAAAAAGCCCAGCAGGAACTCATTTTCATATTAGGCCACACCCCTGATGCAAAGTCATCCGGAACTGTGTTCCCTTGCATTCCTGCTCAAAAAACCCCCTGATTCTCAAAGTCAAGAACCTTTCCCCTTTAACACCAGAATCTACTCTCTCCAGGACTTTTTTTTTTTTTTTTAGCAGAAATGCACAGGAACACAGTTCCAGCTGGCTTAGCATCAGGTTGTGTGGCCTAATACGCAAATAAATTCCTGCTGGGCTTTTTCTCAAAAAAAAATCACTGATGGTTTGATAAACCAAGCAATGAAGCTGCCACACAGGGGGAGGGAGCTGGTAATAGCCAGGTTTGATATCAAAAGAACCAGGTGGTACTGGCAAGCAATTAACAGAACAGTCCTCAGCAGAGTTATACCTTTCTAAGCCCATTCTTCAGCTGAAATGAGGCAGAAAATCTGTCACAGGGAACACCTTAGCCCAAGCAGCCTGCATGTGATTTTTCCTAGCTGTTTTTTCTGGGAGATGTAGCCAGGAACAAGCCTTTGATGTTTCCCAAAGGTCCGGGTTGTATTTTGGGTAGCTTGTATCCAACAAGATATGGGGTTGGATCCACAGAAGTATTTCCACTGGCCAAGATATGGGATTGGATCCACAGAAGTATTTCCCCTGGCCTAGAGCTTTTGCACAAGTGGAAATGCAAGAAAAAGATTGTGGTAAATGTGCAAAGTAATTTTCTTGTATCCCCACTGGTATTTTCTCTTGCATGAGATCCTGTGCCACAAATTTCTGGGTACCAATACTATAAGGAGGAATGTGCTAGGTTTTGCACAAGATGAACTGTGTCAACTATATTTCCACTTGTACATCACTGAATCCAACAGAGGACAATTTCTATATGGCTGGGAGCCCTGAGTCTCAAACATGAGGTTAGGAGCAAATAGGGAAGCTGGGAAGCTATCAAGGTCTCATCAAAAGTCACTGTTTGGTCTTTGTTTTGAGAAGATGCTGCCCTCTGGAGTGGGTGGCTTGAGTTCTTATCCTCCTGCTCCTCCCAAGTCCATATAAAATTGCTGCTGTTGTTGAGGCCTGCACTTCACCACTGATGCCAGAGGGCGCCACTGCACTTTTTTCTGTTTTTCTTTTTCTGTTAAATTCTGCTGGCCTCAGTTGACACAGGCTCTTTCCAGATCAGTTTGACAGCAGAATGGTCCGACTTCTGGGTGCTTTGCTGGGCAGCCAATATGTAGTGAAATGGAATGGACAGAATATTTAACTAGGTATTTAGTCAAAAACCTTTCAAGAACTACTGCTACCACATTGAATGCACCCTTCACAGCCACCCTTATGTAATCTATGTAGAATTCTTGGTAGCCTTAATATACTCTGGGGCTTGCAGCCTGCAGCGTAGCTGCTAGGCTGAGTCAGCCCGGTTTGCCTCCCTGGGAGGAAAGAGTTAGGGGTCGCCCGTTTGGGCGCGCAATGTAAGGGGCGGGGTTTGGCGGTTTTAACGGCCCGACTCCCGCTCCTTCTTTTCAGTCCTGGTGAAGATCGGCCCTCGCATCCGCCCTGACTGTTAAGTAGGCTTCTGCTGGTTGCCCCGTTTGGGGGCCAGGTAGGAATTTTTTGCGCCCCAGCCGACTGGCAGTTGCTGGGGTGTGTTTTTTGCCTACCCTGCATAGCAGTACAGTGGATTGTGGATTTGGCTATCGGGAGGTGCTGTTTAAATAGGTGGTCACTTTAGTTAGCAGGTTTTTGGGGTTTAGGGCACTATGTGGCTAGGGGAGGACTGTGAAGCATCCCCCTTTTGGGGAATTAGGGGTCTGGCATGATCAACCTTGGGGTTTGGAGACCCGGGTTTGGAGAATGCAGACAGTCCTGGAGGCTCGGCTAGAGGGTGCCTTTCCGTTGAGACATGCGTCTGGGTTTGGGCCCTCTGGTGCGTGCCTCCCTGCTGGGCCTGCCTGGATGGAGCTGAGGCACTCAGCTCCGGCCGGGGGGCTGGGTCTCTCGCCCGCTAATGGCAGGGGAGCAGTTGCTGTGACCCCTCGTCCTGGCCAGGCCGCTGGTTGGATGCCCTTGCTGTTTATTTTGATATTTAATAAAGTGGCCTGATTTTATACCAATGCATTGTGTTTGACTCTTTATTCCGACCTTGGGGGGCAAACCATCTTGAAGAAAACTGTGTATGGAAAACTGTGATCTTCTGAGAAACTCAAATGTTTATGCTGCAGGGAATAAATGGAATTGTGCATCCTGTAACTTGTAGGGTTGCCAGGCCTGTGTTGGAAAATACCTGGAGACTTTGGGGATGGATCCAGGAGAGGGTAGGGTTGGGGAGAGGAGGGGCCTCAGCATGGTACAATGCCACAGAGTCCACCCTTCAAAGCTGCCATTTTCTCCATGGAAGCTGATCTCTGACAGCTGGAGATCCAGTGTAAAAGCAGGAGATCTCCAAGCCTCACCTGGCAACCCTAGTAGCTTACCATGCTGAAAGAGAATAAGCAAAAGTACAAGACCTTTTGGAAATGATGTGGGAGGGAATAGAGGTAAATTAAAAAGAAAGATGATGATACTGAAGATAGTATCTTAAATAATGTGTTATCTTTTTTTCCTTAGGTATTTTGTTTCTATGTCTTTAAATGTTTTTTATTGTGCGTTATTCCTTGATAATAATGCTTTCTGCATTTATGCCTTAAAACCCCCCTTCTAAATCTCTCCTTCCCTTTCAGTTTATAATTTTATTAAATTTAAATTCCCCACTCCCTTTCATCTCTCCAGACATGTGGAATAACATTTGAATTTTATTTCTTAGCATTTTTGTTTCAGCCTGAACAGAAAGGGAGCAGAACTTTCTTTAAAAAAGAAAAGGAGAAACTCCATGAAATTTTATCAAGCATGAAATGGTGTTTAAGCAAAACAGGAGGATTGCTGAAGCCATGCTTCAGTGAGGAAGGAAATGCCATTGACTTTATTACAGCTGCCTAATGTTTTCCACGAACTGCAAAAAAATAATTCATTGTATCTTAGTGACCTACAATAACAGCTGACTGCTTGCACTTGGTGGAAATGTGATTTGTGCCTACAATTTTTTTAACTGCTTCATGTATCAGTTCTTGGGCCTGCAGACGTTTGTTGAATTTCTTTACATTGATTTTGAAACTTTTAGTGTGAACAATTAGTCTAAGGATTGGTGTCTAGCGTACAAGTGCTATTCTTTTTTGGGTGAGGCTCCAAGTTTTGCTGCGCATCTCACATTTTGAATCCCCTCAGAACCCTGAAAATCTTGACTTTGACTGCCATTTTATATCCTCCACTTAACTATAATGCAGACGACTGTGAGTGGAAACATGCACATGTGCATATGTAACAGTATAGAAGTTGTGATGGATTTTAATGGCCTTTGGCTATATACAATAAATGCTACCATTTTTATCAGTATAGAAGAGAGGATAGCAGAGATGGTTTCCTAGGGGTCCTTACAAGTGAAATGTTGTTTTTGTCCCAAAGATACTCATTAGCTCATCTTCTGACCCAGAACATTTCTAGACTGTAATGCCACATTAATAAAACACCCTGCTGGGAGGAGCCTTGTGACTCACCAATATGTCTCTCACTGATTACTGACAGACCCTCTAACCATGCTGCTTTCTGCATGTATACAGGGTGCATTTTCAGAACAGATTAAATAAAAATAAAGCACATACAGTATATTACTCTATATACAGATACAAGGTGAATGGGAGTTGAGACAAGAACCATTAAGAAGATAAATTCCCAATGCCATCCTAAGCCCAGTTACACTTTTCTAAATCCACTGAAGTCAGTTTGGATTGGTATATCTTTTAATGTCATTCATTTTTTGCTATAAAGAGCAGGGTGTGTGTGTGTGTGTGAGGAAATCACTACGATTGCTAGGTTTGCACAAAGCTAAAAGGTAGTTAACTCCATCTTGCATTCCTGTATTTAGCTGCTGCATTCTGTTTAGAGTTGGCAATTCCCAGGTGGGGGCAGGGGATCCGCTGGTTTGGAGGCCCCCCCACTTCAGGATAATCAGAAAACAGGGGGGGGGGGAGGAAAATGTCTGCTGGGCACTCCATTATTCCCCAGGGAGACTGATTCCCATAGGGTATAATGGAGAATTGATCTGTGGGTATCTGGGGCTCTGGGGTGACTGATTTGAGGTAGAGGCACCAAATTTGCAGCATAGCATCCAGTGCCTCTTCCCAAAGTATCCTCCAAGTTTCAAAAATTGGACCAGGGGGTCCAATTCTATGAGCCCCCAAAGAAGATGCCCCTATCATTCATTATTTCCATTGGAGGGAAGGCATTTAAAAGGTGTGCAGTACCTTTAAATGTGATGGCCAGAATTCCCTTCGAAGTTCAATTATGCTTTTCACAACCTTGTTTCTGTCTCCACCCCCAAAATCCCTAGATATTTCTTGAATCGGACTTGGCAACCCTAATTCTGCTATGCACTTGGCTGACATCTGCTGTTGCCAACCTTTGGGTGGCACCTGGGGATCTCCCACTATTACAACTGATCTCCAGATGACCAAGTTCCCCTGAAAAAAATGGCTACTTTGGAAGGTGCACTCAATGACATTATACTGTGCTGAAGTCCCTCCCTCCCCAAACCTCACCATCTCCAGGCTCCACCCCCAAAATCTCCAGGTATTTCTCAACTTGGAGGTGGCAACCCTTCATGTGGATCATTTGGAAATATCTTTGGTTCTTGTGGACAATAGTGCTTACATGGCAGAGTCAGATCCGGCTAAAGAAATCTGAAATACAACAGGAAGAAGCTAGCAACAAGGATCTTTAGAAAAAAAACTATTTCATACTTTTCAAAGCATAAAAATATACTGCATGCAACAGTGGTAATACAAGAATGAGTCAAAGACTCAGTGAATGCATTATTGTAAACACTCTAAGATTACATCCTTGTACTAGTAAAAATCAGGAAAATGCATATTAATGAACAGAAAACAAAAATATTAACAAAAAAATATGAAAAGAGAAGACCAAATAGAATTGATTAAGAAAACAGGTTTTAAATTGGGAAAGGAGGTAAAATATTTGGGTATCATGTTAAACAATTATGAATTGTATGTTATTTAAAAATAATTACTACAAGACATTGAAAGAAGTAAAAAAAAATATGTTAAGATGATATAAATTGCAACTTTCTGTTGGGCAGGATATCTGCAATTAAGATGAATGTTCCAGGCAATTCCAGTTCTGAAAACTGATGTATCACTTAAACAATGGCAAAAGGATAAAGTTTGTACGGCAGGGGGGAAAAACCACCAAGTTAAATATAAGGTATTACAAGATTTGAAGGAAAGAGGAGGATTGAGTTTACCTGATTTGAAATTGTATTTTGCCATGTTTTTTGGTGTAGATGTTGTTGAGAGACAAAAGACTCTTGGAGTTGGAAGAGACAAAAGGCTCTTGGAGTTGGAAGGGTATTGTTTTAAAAAGAAAAATTTAAACTTTATTAGTAAGTTGAAATTGAACAAATGGCAATATCGAAGAACAAAAGAGTCATTTCATAAAGATCAAAAAAGAAAAAAATAATGTTGAGTTGGTCCATTTGTGCCATGTTATAAAAAATGAAGGAACGAAACACTCAGTTGTGATAACAGTCAATAGATAGTATTAATTACTGTACATTAGCTAAATATTTGAAAATCAATCAGCCATGAATTTAGAGTCATATTGGTCTGAAACTGAATGTGTTAATGAGTCTGTGATTTTGTTAGATAATTCTTGGGCTTTTTAAAGCCAATCTAAAATCTTAATAGTCTTTGAGGACTTTCAGTATCTAGCAATGATCAGTCTAGCAGCTGCACATAAGTTCTCTAGGAGAGCAACATTACTTGGATGTGGTGTACAAATATTCCATATGTTCAGGAGTAGAATTTCAGGTTTGAAGGGGATGTGAATGCCTGTGATAGTTTTTATTTGTATTAGGACTGACTTCCAAAATTTGTGTATTGGTGAGCATTCCCACTAGCAATGTAGATAGCTACCAATCATATTACGGCCTTTCCAGGTAGTGATGAGTTATGCATATAATGTAATTTTTGAGGTGTAGTATACCACCTCATCAGAGTTTTGTGAAACTACATCCATATGGAGATATTATTGGCTTTAAATGTATAAGAATACCAGCATTTTGACCGGAAGTGCATGATTTGAGATTTGGGTGGCATGAGTATTTGTGGTATCACAAAGTTAAATTCAATGTTAATTTTAAAAATTATTATATTAGAAGTGCTATTTTGAGAGTATGGAATAAATATAAACATATATTTTGTCAGAAAAAACCTTTGTGGCTTTCAGCATAGGAGGCATTTTACAGGCATGAAATGATAACTGGACAAAAGTGGCTATCCTACTGGGATGTATTAGGGTTTTTAAAAGGGGAATATAAAATGAAAACAAGAGAAGATTTGATAGCCAAAGGCTATATGTGTCAATGGTTCTTTTATGCACAATTATTTGAAAGGCTTAAAATGGATGAAAATGGTTCTTTTATGCACAGTGGTTCTTTGATGCAGAATTATTAGACAGGTTTAAAACAAAATAAGTCTGAATTTGAAACAGAATTATGTACAAATGATGGCCATCTTGTTGCTGAAATGTATGGACTTCTGTTGAAGTGGGAAACAGAAGATGAGTGTGTGAAAGATTTTATGATAAAATGGACCAATGGGAGAATATGTAAAAAAGAATCTTAAATTTATTTTGAGAATTTCCACAACATTTTGTATTTTTGGTATATGTCTCCAGAAAAAATTAGCTAGAACATATAAAAATGCTTCAATTAAATGTTGGAAACATGAACAGCATGAAGGGACTTTTTTCATCTTTGGTGGACTTGTAAGAAAGCCAAGAAATTTTGGACACAGACCCATTTGCTAATGCAGAAAATCCTCATGGTTAACGCATAATTTAACCAGAGTCTTTTTTGTTGGGAATAAAGGATAGAGAAACAAAGGGGTAAGAAACCCAACCATGGAAACAGCGTGGGTTCTCAGAAGGCTGAGTATAACAAACTTAAAAATAACAAAGTATTTATTACACAATGTAACAACTGACAATTAAAAACAAGATAGATACATATAAATACTAAAATCCAATATTGTGCATCAGCTGAACATGATCCACGTATCTCATTAAAAACCACTAGGCCAGATGCGTTTCAGCTATAAAAGTCTTCTTCAGTGGCCTAAAGCCAAGTTGCACAACCTTAAAACAATTTGTAAAACTTAAGGGCCAGGCAGGTTTGTAGTATTTCCTGAAAATGTATCATTATTACATTATCATTAATCAAAAAATAAAAAGACGTAACAGAAGTAATAATAATTTATGATATAAGGGTGGGCTTCACATAAAAGTCAGGCCTGTATATAATTCTGAGCCAACCCACAAAGAGGACAGTGTCTCTTTCCAATTATTCTGTGGAAAAGGAGACATGTCTCCTGAAATATCTTCCATGACCCGCTAAAAATTATTTTTCTCATCCTTTTTCATTAAAAATACTGTAAAAAAAAATTAAAGAAAATTCTGTGGAAATAATAGATAAACAGCTAGAAAAAAGACATGGCACCTTGTTTTCATATATGATAGCAGCAAGTCTTTTATATGCTCAGATGTAGAAGGGTCTGATGTATATAATAGAGGAGTGGATTGTAAAGATGATGGACTTAGTTGAGATGGCTAAACTTGCAGCGTTGATTAGGGAGAAGACATTTATAGCAAACTGGAAACTGTTTATTGACTTTATGAGAGAAACTGAAAAAAAATGACCTGATGACTTCCAGTTTTGAAGACTAAGAGGGGAGAAAGTAATGCAGAAAAATGAGAAGTTTTACTTTGATTAGGGGTACAATTTTGAGTTCTGTAATTATGCTAATAATTGTGGAGAAAATATAAAGTATTTCCCTTCTGTTTCTTCTGCATTTCCCCTCGTGCTTTTAAAATTATTTTTCCCATTTTTCTTTTTTAATTATTAAAACTCTGTAATAAAATTAAAAATAAAGAAAAATGCATATTATTAGAATTTGTCGTGAGGCACAGAATAGTATCCTAAACAGAGTTTGAAAGTGGCTACACAAGCATGCCATGGTTCTGCAGCTGTGTGTATGTATCTGCCCCATGCTACTGTAACCTAGGGATACCAATGCCCAGTTGGGGACAAGGGATCCCCTGGTTTGGAGGCCCTCCCTCCACTTCAGGGTTATCAGAAAGCAGGAGGGGGGAGGAAAATGTTTGCTGGGCATGCCATTGTATCTAGGGTTGCCAAGTACCTTTAAGCCCCCAGTGGGGGACTCTGTGGCACGATGATGTCACCTGGAAGTGACATCATTGCTCCAGCGATGTTGTGCGGTGACCGCTCTAGACCATTCCGCTCTAGCCATTTGGGAGGGGGAAACTCTATGGTTTCCCCTCTCAAATGGCTAGAGCATCCGGCAAAACCACAGAGTTTTCTCAGAACACTTAGAGCGTTCGCCGCGTGATGTCAGCAGCACAATGACATCACTTCCGGGTGACATCATCGCGCCAGTGACATGTGGGCTGGTGGGTTGGGAATCTCCTGGGTGGGGGAACTCCCGCCCGGACTGGGGGCTTGGCAGCCCTAATTGTACCCTATGGAAAATTGATCTGTGGGTACCTGGGGCTCTGTGGGGGGCTGCTTTTTGATTTTCAGTATAGCTTTTGGTGCCTTTCCTTAGCCCCCTCCCCCAATTTTCCAAAAGATTGGACTAGGGGGTCCAATTCTATGAGCCCCAAAAGAAGGTGCCCCTATCCTCCATTATTACCAACGAAGGGAAGGCATTTAAAAAGAGCACAGTCCCTTTAAATGCAATGGTTAGAACTACCTTCAATCATGCTTGTCACAACCTTGCTCCTGGCTCCACCCCCAAAGTCCCCAGATATTTCCTGAGTCAGATTTGGCAACCCTACTGTAACCCTTAGCTAGGGATGGAATGAGCCAGGGAGGGGTGTAGCCTCTAGAAGCAGAAGGTTGCAACAGACTATGTAGAAAGCAGAGGAGGGAAACAAGGATGCCCTGCTGGGGAGCTTGAACCTTAATCATACGCCCTTAACACCTTGTTTAAGGTAGCTATGATTTATGGATGGAAACTGTTAAGAGAGGGAGACTTTTGTTCTAAATTGTAAATTTTAGAATTATTGTTTCATGACTGTGTTATCAAATGGGGAGTTCATTTGGAACCTTTATATCGGTAGCTGGTACACAGAGTGTTCACCTGGAGACTTCTTGGGTTATCAACAAGAGGAAAGAGATGGACTTTGGGGGAGACAAGCTGTGAAGGAGGGAAAAGTTAATTGTTTGGACTTTAAAAAGATTACTGTTCTGCTATGTTTTTAAGATTTAATTTTTTCTTACACTATATGATGTTAAGTGAAAAGTTTAAATGTTTTATTTCCTTTAAATTATTGCAAAATTCATTCCAAGTTCTGCCTTGTAGAACCCACAAACTGAGGTTATATTACAGATTACCAAATGGTTAGCAGTTGAGGTTGTACTACAGATTACCAAATGGTTAGCAGTTGAGCAAACAAAAATGTTTAGACTGGGAGCTTCACTCTTTAGGTTTCTTGGTAACTACAAGTGCCAAATGGTAACTACAGAAATATTATCACTTTATGCTACCCAATGTTTGTTACAATGGAAAGAAATAATTTATTTCCATTTTATCTGAGGAAGTGAGTTCTGACTCAAGAAAGCTCATACTGGAATAATTGTTAGCTGCTGGACTTCTGTTTTGACTAATACGGCTACCCGTCTGAAAAAAAATGTTAGATGGACTTCAACAGTTCAGTATCTAATTGACACAACCACTGTTATCTTCAGAATGAAAAAAGATGGCTTGATAGTACCATAGCATTTGGCTGAATAAATGTCAACCATCCAAGTATCTTGAAGAAGTTCTTTATATAACCTAATGTGGAATTCTTTATATAACCTATATGGAATTCTTTATATAACCTAATATGGAATTCAGATTGATAGTCTCTAGATAAGGCACATGCCATGCCATGTTAAGTTTGTATAATGCCAAATTTAGTTTAGATCTCTTTATTGGAGTGGCATTCAATCCTCAAAAAGCACCTTAGATTGCTTTATATGGAAGGCAACTAGAAGTGCAATGAATTTAGGACTGTAGATACATGTGGCCCTACTAAGAACATAAAAACCCTGTTTGATCAGACCAGTGGTCCATTTAGCATTCCATTTCATACAGTGGCCCACCAGTTACTCTGGAGGGCCAACAGCAGGGCATAGAGGTTAATGTTGCTGCCTGCAACTAGTTTATTGCCTCAAATGTTCCTTTTAGTCACCATGGCTAGCAGCTACTGATAGACCCTAGCCTCCATTAATATGTCTAATCCAGTTTTAAAGCCATCTAGGCCTGTAGCTATCACTACATATTCTGGCAGCGAATTCTACATGTTAATCACTTGCTGAGTAAAAGAAGTACCGTATTTCCTTTTGTCCATCCTCATGCCCAAGAGCAGACTTTCCTGGTGTATTATTATTTCTTTACATTATGAAAACTGATGAACTTTAATACTACTGCATTTCTTCCTTTCACATACTTCGTGAATTACACAGGAATGTAAGGCTTGCTATGCATGTTCAGACCATCTTGTCTTCAGTCATGTACCCAACAGTAGCCAGAAACAGATTCTTTAGAATGTAAAACACCCACCATTGACAATTATGCAATTGCATGCCTTGTACAGAGCCATATTTAGTTGTTGGCTTTTCTCCAGAAACATTTGAGTTGAAGGTGGAGATGCTGGAAAAGAGTTTATACTAATCTAGCTAAACAGAAGAAGTTTCTGTGATTCATATACAAACAGCTAATCTTGTCATTGAACTAGTACCTGTTAGCTTTGCGTATCTTGTAGTAGCAAGTTCCATGGGTTAACTGTCTTTAGTGGGGGGGAAACTGATGAGAAGCTTCTGGATTTTAACCAAAAAATTGTTTTACTCTTCCAGCAAGAGTGATCCCACTGATTTCTATTGATGGAAAGGGGGTGAGGGGATGACATTCAACAATTCCCCTCTTCTGTAGCAGACTTCTGCATTCCTTCTCCAGGTGTTCCTGTGCTTCAATTCCCCAGGAGCAGCATTTTGCAGAGCATTTTGGGCCTCAGAAGGAGGTGGGAGGCAGAGAAATCACACAACAGTGACAGAAAGCCTTCTGTCAGTGGATGTTTTTGTGGGATCTGGAATGTACTAATTTTGCTATCAAAAATGGCAATAATTTCAATGGGATTTAAGGATGTGTACCAGGGCCTTGCTATGAAGCCCCGTGGCACAGAGTGGTAAAGCTGCAGTACTGCAGTCGGAGCCCTCTGCTCATGACCTGAGTTCAATCCCAATGGAAGCTGGTTCAGGTAGTCAGCTCCAGGTTGACTCAGCCTTCCATCCTTCTAAGGTTGGTAAAATGAGTACCCAGCTTGCTGGGGGGAAAGTGTAGATCAGGGGTGGCCAACGGTAGCTCTCCAGATTTTTGTTGCCTACAACTCCCATCAGACCCAGCCAGCATGACCAATGGCTGGGGCTGATGGGAAATGTAGGCAAAAACATCTGGAAAGCTACCCTGGTGTAGATGACTGGCGAAGGCAATGACAAACCACTCCGTAAAAAGTCTGCCGTGAAAACGTTGTGAAAGCAACGTCACCCCAGAATCGAAAACAACTGGTGCTTGCACAGGGGACTACCTTTACCTTACCAGGGCATTATACAGTAGTTTCAAAGTTTTCAGGAAATCCCTGCACAGTACAAAAGATTAATGAGTGCATTCAAAGTCAGGAAGTCTAGTAATGCTAACCATTTGCATCCCCTTTCTGTGTGAAGTAGAACACATTAGGGTTGCCAGGTCCCCCTGGCCACCGGTGGGGAATAGAGGGTAGGGTTGCCAGATCTAGGCTGGAAAAGCCCTAGAGATTTGGGGTTGGAGTCCGGGGAAGTCAAGGAGCTCAACAGGGAATTTGCCATAGAGTCCACCCTCCAAAGCATCCATTTTCTCCAGGGGAAGTGATCTATGTAGTCTGCAAATGAGTTATAATTCCACATACAAGACACATCTATAGCTGAGCACTGCATGCACAGATGGGCAATAGTAGTGGGTATGTTGTTTTTCAGGGATATTTGTCAGCCCTTACTCCTTTTAGATGTTCCCAAAAAAACAGAGTTTGAATGCTCCTAAGGGTTTCCTTTTGTCATTCTCCCTCAGTTTTCTCTATGAGAAAGATGGATGAGAAATTAAGTAAGTGAATAAAGAGTTCCCCTAGGGCACAGATTGAAAACCAATGGACCAGACTATGGTCAAGCCAAATTAGGAATTCCTGTCTAATCCTGTCAGCATTACAGGACTGTAAGGTAGAGATGTTCCATCAGGCTTTTGATTAGGACAGTGATGGTTGTCAAGATGGTGCCCCCCTCCACCTTTATGTGGTCCCCCACCCCAATGCAGCATCCAGAAATCTGGAACAGAAGAATGCTGATAGGACACCATTGGGTTTATAATTTATCATAGTTAATTGATTTTATTGGTTTTATATGATTGTATTTTATCCACTGTTATAAGTCACCCAGAAATTCAATATTAATAATAATAATGATGATGATGATGATGATGATGATGATGATGATAACGATACAACCTTGGAGTGCTTAATAAATGTTTTGAAAGCCTTTCTCTGTGTACCAGATTTCTTACCATGATTGTTCATTTTAATCAGCCTGGGTGGCACAGCCACTGTAGTACAAAACCATTTATTGTAGCATCAAATCCTAGCATTAGTCAACACCTCTTCTTTGAGTATTTCCTGTCCTCCTTACTGTTTTGACACTACTATTTCTGTGAAAGCTGCAGCCTGACAGGATTATCAGAACTTGTGATCTTTGTCTCGTTTCTTGTTAGTGTAAAGCATGAGCGTAACCACTTAGCTATGAGCTTACTGCCCCTTGTTAGGGATTGTAATCTTGGGATGGAGTTGTCTGTTGAATTTCTCCCAGTAAGGTTAAACTGACCATGCTTTGATGATAGCCAAAAGGTGGAGCTGTTCTGCTAACAGGAATTTCAAATAGATGTGTCAGAACTGCAACATACCTCTGGGGGCTGCCTTTCATGCGGAGCCAAAGTTTAATGCTTAATCAACTGCCAGTGAATAAAATATTTAGATGTTGTCTACCACACCACAGAATATGACAGTCCCTTGTTTATAGCAGAGATATAATCATGCAGATGGTGTTAGACCCATTATGAGCTGTGGTAATTTCCCCTTTATTGAATATAAAAAGCTGGTCTGTGTATGTATCACTGGAATTTGTACAGGAAAAATTATCCTTGGAATGGTGAGCCAGCTCATCTGTAAAATGATCCCAGATCAGTTCCACAGCATGAAGTATTGGAGCCAGAAAAGAGTCCAGAGAAGAATCTTCACTTATGACTGGCCAGAAAGCCCAGCCACAGCTGGAAAAAAATGGTAAATTAAATGCATTCCAGTGGCTGGCATCTCATCCCCCTGGCTGCCAGGCACACCCACTGTGTGGCCATGGGTACTGGCTTCATTTCGAGAACATACTGAGGATAAGGCCAAACAACCACTAACCAAAGAAGACAGGGCCAGATTGCTGCATAAATTATGGTTGAGTGCCAATTTCTTTGCGCTTTATGAAAGATGAAATTTTACGTAGGAAGTGTTCCTATGTCTGCAATCCAAAATGACAGTTAGAGATATGCTTGTATTTGTCACAAAAAAGGAAAGCACAGCTACTTGTGCAGGCAAGCAGACACACCTCATGGAATGTCAAAAGGATCTATAACAATTCATCTCTCTCTGAAAAGATGACAGCGCTGCTGGGGCATTCAGCTGTATTCATGATAATAATTCCCAAAGAGTTTTGGGATAGACCCTTATGAATGCTCTTAAGGGTTTCCAATTTACGCATACTTATTTTGGAAGCGCTGCAGCCTAATTAGTTAACCCCTTACTCTTGGCCTTGCTAAGCTTCCTTTTGTCGTTCTCCCTCAGCTTCCATGCTTTGAGATAAGGAGTATTTAACCTAAACTGTTTGTTGCCACTTCTAATTTTGTACTATTCACTGATCTGATAAATGTTCTGCTCACCATTTCATCACTGAATCATTAATGAAAATCTTGACAAACAGTGGACCAAGTACCAACCCAATGGAAAACTCTACTGGAACTAGGACTGGTTGAAAGGACCCATCCAGCCTGGGCTTACTTCCTTGAATTATCTGGACAAATTTGTTCTAAGTTAACCTTATCTGTTCTTCTCTGTTTGGAATGCGGTTGTCTGGTTTACGCTGACTGATGTGAGGGAATCTGGGTTTAGACAACAGATGTGTGGAGGATACTATTTCAGTTCATGAAGACATAGGATTGCCAGCCCCCTTTCAGCTACCAGCAGGAGATGGGTGGGGAGGGTTGCCAAATTCAGGTTGGGAAACTCATGGAGAATTGGGAATGGGGAAGATAAGGACCTAGGTGGGGTACAATGCCATATAGTCCACCCTCCAAAGCATCTATTTTCTCCATGGGAACTATGTTTGCCAGCTGTCTTCTGCCTGCTGGTGGGGAGATTTGGGGATGGGCAGGGATGTTGATGGTGTGCTGACATCACTTCTGGAAGTGACATAATCATGTCAGAGATGTTGGGTGATGCTCTACTTTTTTGGCAAAACTCTATGGTAAAAACAGCTACAAACCATAGAGTTTTGGCCAAAAAGTAGAGCATTGTGGCTCAGGTAGCTCAGGCTGAGTGGATTGAAGCTGAATCCGGTGAAGACAGAGGTCCTTTGCTTGGGTCGTCGTGGCCCAGGAGGGGAAATCCCCCTGCCAGTTTTTGATGGTGTGCCATTGACAGCAGCGCACAAGGTCAAGAGTCTGGGGGTACTATTGGAGCCTTCCCTAATAATGGAGGCTCAGATAGCAGCCACTGCCAAGTCCGCATTTTTTCATCTTAGGCGGGCTAGGCAGTTGGCCCCTTTCCTGGAGCATGACGATCTAGCAACGGTGATTCATGCCACGGTCACCTCAAGGTTGGACTACTGTAATGCCCTCTACATGGGGCTGCCCCTGTGCCAAACCCGGAAATTGCAGTTAGTGCAGAATGCCGCCACCCGGCTGTTATTAGGGCTCCCAAGATGGGAGCACATTCGGCTGGGGCTCCGGGATCTGCACTGACTTCCAATAATATACCGAGTCCGGTACAAGGTGCTGGTTATTACCTTTAAAGCCCTATATGGCCTAGGACCTGCCTACCTTAGGGACTGTCTCTCCCCACACGTTCCCCAGAGAGTACTGAGATCGAGCTCTCAAAATCTACTTGTAATCCCTGGGCCAAAGGAGGCCCGTCGAAAATCCACCAGGGACAGGGCCTTTTTGGTAACGGCTCCTTGCTGGTGGAACAGCTGCCAGAAGAGGTGAGGGCCCTGCGGGACCTTGGGCAGTTCCGCAGGGCCTGTAAGACAGCCCTCTTCCGGCTGGCCTATAACTAACTGACATTGGAAACTTTATGGAAGGTTGTAGTGTAGCACTTTGGCAGATCATTTCTTCTATATGTTTTACTATTTTATTGTTTAAATTGTTGCAAACTGATGTATTTTAAAAACCAAACTTTATGTTAGATTTTGTATGTTGTAAGCCACTTTGAGCTGCTTCGGTGGGAAGGGCAGGATATAAACTGAAATAAACTGAAACAGCATTGCCCCGATGTCATTGACATGATGACAACACTTCCAGAAGCAGTGTCAGTGCATCACCAACAATGTGTGGGGATGGCTGTTTGGGGGTGGGGTTTCCCTGGCAGCCAACTGGTCAGTGGTAGGCCAGAGCCCACAAAATCAGGGGATCCTCCACCCCACCTGAGGACTGCCAAACCTAACAGGAACTGATATCTGTAGTCTGGAGATAAGCTGTAATTCTGGGGGATTCCTAGGTCCCACCTGGAATCTGGCACCTGGCCTTCTGGTTTGTACCAGAAGTTTACAGCACACTGCCCATCCCCATTGAACTGTGTTCTGGCTCAAACAGAAAACTAGCACAATTAGCACAAAGAGTGGGAGTAGAATTTTTCTTCCTGCTGTTCCAGTTTTCAGTTCGTTTAACCCAGCAGAACCCTGGCTACATAGATTCCTCTCCTAAATTATTTTTTCCAGTTGGAGAGTTGAGGGTGGAGGGATTCAAGTCAATAGGTGACAGCGCCCTTGTGGCTTGGCAAGCAAATGTGAAACTGCTTCAAAAAGAAAAAGATTCAAGGTGTTGCAATTTTCAAGGTAACAAACATTTATCATAAGCCCAACAACTTTACAACTAGAGGTAAAACTGAATCATAAGGGCTATGAACATAGTAACATTTGCAGAGATGGGATCTTCAGTGCCCTTTGGAAAGGGCACTCTGAACAAAGGCAAGTCTTAACAAATGGTGCCCAACAGCAAAAGAAAACAGCAAGTCCAAAACATTAACTTAAAGAAGCAAGGTTGCCAATAGGCCCTGAGAAAAATGTCTTATCCCTTTAATAGTGGCTCAATGTATGGTAAGAAGCAGTTGAAGTTTTTTCTGGTAGGGAGATAAATTACATCAGCTGATGAATAACAGCCTATTAAGCCTCTATTAAAGGAACAGGATGTTTTTTTTTTCTCTAGGCATTTGGCAACCTTAAGTGCAGCGCTGCTTCCCCCCCTGTGTGCTCTTCAAGGACTCCTGCTGTTTTCTTTCTCTAGTTTGGGCCTTCAAAGCAATTAGCAGTTCCCTTAGTCAAGTGTTAGGCCTTCTGTCTCCAGCTGCTGGCCATACTTACTCAAGGGGGAAAGAGTTTTAAATAATAACCACAGTTCAACTAACAGTTTTACAAACCCTTCCTTTACAAAATCTTTTAAAAGGAAAATTCTAATATGCAATTTCTCCCTGGTTGGGCTCATCACAGAGCTGCAGATAAATTAGCTGTTCCCTCAGTGAAATCTAGGACAGTTTTCCACTGCAAGCCTGAGGGGGGTGAGGATCTTTCAGTTGGTAATATGGGAGTAAGGTTGCTAATCCCCTGTTGGGAGCAGAGGATCCCCTGGTTTGGAGGCCTTTCCCCCACTTCAGGGTTATCAGAAAGTGGTGGTGGGGTTTGAAAGTCTGCTGGGCACTCATTATACCCTATGAAGACTGGCCTCCATGGGGTATAATAAATAACCGATCTGTGGGTATTTGAAGCTGGGGGGGGGGCTGTTTTTTGAGGTAGAGGCACCAAATTTTCTACGTACCATCTAGTGCCTCTCCTAAACCGCATTTCAAATTTTTAAACGATTGGACCAGGAGTTCCAGTTCTATGAGCCTTAAAAGATAGTGCCCCCATCCTCCATTATTTCCAATGGTGGGAAGGCACTGAAAAGGAGCGTGGTTCCTTTAAATGTGATGGCCAGAACTCCCTTTGGAGTTCAGTTGCTCCTGGCTTCACCCCCAAATTCTCCTGGCTCCACTCTCAAAGTCCTCTTTTATTCCTTAGGTCCTAAATGCTAAACCTTTTTAATAGAAAGAAAATAACATGTCAAAGAGAAAATGACTTGGGTTACATTTGCATTGTGTTGTTTATGTGGAGGACCTTTCAGAGCTGAAATCTATTCGGTCCAGTCTGAAGTGGTGCTTTCGAACATTGTATTGTTCAGCTTGTGTAAACAAGACCTCCATTTACAACAACGCAGTGTATTAGTTCACATTGGTTTTCTTAAAATGATCACTGTTCATCTAGAAGGTTTGGGAAACACTAGCAATGAAAATCTGAGGAACAGCTTCTTTTTCAACCAATGAAAAAATATTTATTTATACTTTATTCTAGAGCCCTAACTCAACATCATAAAGGTCCAGCTGTCACTCCTCAGAGAAGCTTAGCTCTAAGTAGGCTTGCCAATTTGGGCTTCAAAAATTCCCAGATTTGGGAGCAGTGCCTGTGGAGGACAGAGTTTGGGGAGAGGAGAGAACTGGATGTGATTCCATACCATCTACACCCCCCCCCCTTGCAACTGTTACTTCCTCTAGGGGAACTGATCTCCATAGCCTGGTGTTCAGTTGTAATTCCAGGAGAACTCTAGACCCCACCATGATGTCTAAACACTAATATTTAAGTCCTATGCAGATTTACCTGGAATTAAGCAACACTGCCAATGGTAAAAGTTATTATAGAGGAAAACATAGGGCAGTCTCACACATCTATCTCGTCCCAATACATCTGTGGCAGTTTGTCTGCCTGGTGGCTAGTTGTTGCCATGGTAGATACCAAGATAACAGTCAACTTTTTCAGTCTCTACTGGTGTTAGTGTGAGCTAGCTCACAGGGTTTTTTAAGCCTCTGGTTCACACATTTTTGTCTTAGCTAAAGAAAAATGGCCCCAGAGCAAACTAATTTATGCAGTAGTTCACAACTTTTAAGCCAGTAGCTCACGAAGTAGAATTTTGGCTCACAAGACTCCACAGTTTAGAGGGAGCATTTTATGTTCCCAAAGAACCCAGGACCAGACATCAGTTTGAACAAATAGGCCAAGATAGTAGCTACATAACCCCAGTTTAAATAAGTAGAGCTTGAATAAAAGTGACACTGGTGATCATGTTGTTCAGAATTAATGGTAGTAATTTAGGAAGGTTCCTCTAGAACTAAGATTTTTTTTTACTTTCTTTCAGTTACAGACGGTGAGGCAGTCTTCCCCTTCATTCCAGGGTGGGACTGACTTCCAGCTCAGACCAGCCCACACTAAGAAGCTCTCTGCAGATTTTTCTCCTGATATTCCCTTAGGCTAGGGTAAGTCCCCACAGCTGAGCCCAGCTGCATTCCTCTCATGGCTGGGATCCCTGGCAATCCCCAAACTGAGGAAACACAGCTGTGGTAATTTTTTCTATGCCTTCATGGAGAAAATTTTAACCCTTGACTAGCCTTGAACACCTTGAGTAGAGGACAGGTCACTCACTTTCTTCTTCTTCAAATATTTAACAGCCAGCATGAGTTAAGCAAAATAATTTTTGTTCTCTTTAGATTTTTGGGGAAAGTGAAGTTCTTAAAAAATAGCAGTAAACTGTGTGCACACCATCTATTCCCTGCACCCAGAAGCATGCAGAGGCATTAGAAGAATTAGTAGAGCCTAGACTGATATGTGCATATTTTTTCCTTCTTTTTAAAATGTACTGTCCCCTAAAAAGTCTGCTGTAAAAATGTCGTGATGTGAACCCCCCAGAGTTGGAAATGACTGGTGCTTGCACCTTTGCCTTTTTAATGAAGCCAACAACATTTGGGACTCTGTGATGAGTTCTTCTTACTCTTTCCCTATTTTTTTTCCTTTTGCTCTTTATATCGAGAACCAGAACACGGTGAGTGAAGTTTTGGATTTTGGTTGGAGAGACTGGAGTTCAAAGTTCTACTTATCTTTAAAGTAGTGGGTAAACTTGGGCCTGGCACTAGGGCTGCCAAACCCTTGATCCGGGTGGGGAATCTCCCGCCCAGGAGGTTCTCAACCTGCCGGCCCAATTGGGCTGGCAGGGGGAACCTCCCTCCGCGTCACTGGCACGATGACATCGCCTGGAAGTGACGTCATAAAAATGGTGGCGCCCCGTGTGGGGCTGCTCTAGGCATTTCCCAGAAAGCTCTATGGTTTTCCCGGACACTCTAGCCATTTGGGAGGTAAAACTCTAAGGTGCAATAGGTGCCATAGAGTTTTAACCTCCCAAATGGCTAGGGGGTCCAGAAAAACCATAGAGTTTTCCTGGAAACGCCTAGAGCAGCCCTGCACGGGCGCTGCCATTTTGATGTCACTTCCGGGCGATGTCATTTTGTCATGCCATGACTGTCCCCCGCTGGGGGATGAAGAGGACTTGGCAACCCTACCTGGCACTCTCCTACAGTGTAACCTAACTCACAGCTTTGTTGTGACAATGTAGTAATCTCCATCTATGTCCAGCACTCCAAGCTCTTTGATGAAAGGGTGGAATATTAATGTGATTCTTATTAATTTATTTACTTGAATGGTGGAAAAGACTATTACCAATTCCTCACAAGCACTCGCTTTGCACCCGGGCTTCTTTTTTCTCGAAGCAAGCAACCAATTCCCCACTAATACCTCTCCATCCAATTGCCTTTCCCTCCAATTTCCCATCTTGACTGATGGGACAGTCAAGAGTCTCCCTGTGACCTTAGTTCCTAAGCAAATGATCTTTGCCTAGTCTTTAAAAGTCAAAAGCAACACTTTGAATTGGGCTCAGGAGCATATTGGACGCCAGTGTAATTGCAATAGGATTGGGGTCCCATGATTCCTGTAACTGGCCATAACCCAGATGCAGCATTTTGCACTAGCTGTAACCTCTGAAAACTCTTCAAGGGTAGGTCCAAGTAGAGTGCATTGCAAAAGTCCAGTTTAGATGTAACTTCAGCATGGAACACTATGGCTACATCAGACTGAGCCAGGACAGCAGCTGAAGCTGTGGGATAGCACTCTGAATCACAGCAGTCACCTGTTTTTCTAAGGTGACCACTGTGTCAAGCAGCATTCCCAAGCTATGAACCTCATTTTTTAAGGGGAGAGTAACCCCATCCAAGACAGAGGAGATATGAATTCTGCAGTCTGCCTTTCTACTAACCCAGAGCACCCCAGCCTTGTCAGGATTAAGCTTCAACATGTTCACCATTATCTATCCTATTACTGACTTCAAGTACTGGTTTAGAAACTTTAGAACATTAAAAGCTTCCTTGTAATTAGGTGGAAAAGAAAGGTAGAGTTGGTGTCATCCACATATTGGTGACGCTGAAGCCCAAACCACCTGATGACTTCTCCCAGTAGTTTCATATAGAAATTAAATAGCATGGGAGATAAGATGAAACTCTAGGGTTGCTGGGTCCTCCATGGCTACCAGCAGGGGTTGGAGTGGGTAGGATTGCCTGATCCTGGAGGTTTGCGAATGGAACTTGAAGAGGACAGGGACCTTAGTAGGGTGCCATGCCATCAGAGCCAGATTAACAATTAGGCCAAGTAGGCACTGGCATATGGGCCCCCATGCCTTAAGGGGCCCAGGGCCAGCTTCCCCCTGGTTTCCCCCTGCTTACAGCCTGCATGTGCAGTCATCAACGAAGCTGCTCTGTGCCCAACTTGCCTGGTGCGGCTGCTGCTGGCGTTGTCACCAAGTTTGCCTCTCTCTGCCTCTCCCCTGCAGCTTAGTAAAAGAGGCTTTTAAGAAGGTCCCTGCAGGCTGCAGCAGGGGCCATGGGTAGTGGGGCAGGCGCTCAGACTCTAAGATAATTTGCAAGGGCCCCCCCCAAGATTTTGATTGCCTAGGGGCTTCCACATGATATAATCTGGCACTGAATGCCATAGAATCTACTGTCCAAATCAAGGTTTCCCAAACTTTTCTTTCCCCTGGCCCGGTTATTTTTACACTTCTCCTTCATGACCCACTAAGCCAGGAGACTTTGTGGGTGGAGCCGGGAGACAGGAATTATGTCATTTCCTGTGGTGTCACTTCCAGGTCAAGGGCCAAATGATTTCACTTCCAGGGCACACTGAACCAAAACTCCACCAAACTCAAAACTCCACCTTTTCCCTGTGATATAACTTCCAAGGCACTCCCCCAAACCTGCCTCTTCTTCTGAAGTAACTTCGTTTTCAGAAAAATCTCTGAAACTCATGCTGAGCCAAAATGGGGATGGAAAGTGGGTGGTCTGTAACTTTTTCATACATTCCCAGGGTCCTCTCTTTCCACTCTCACACCTGCATGCCTGTGTCAGTCTTCAAGGCTAGTTTTTATCTGCACAACACAGAGACAGGGAAAGGAAGGAAGCCAAATGAAGCTCAGGCTTTGCAGCCTGTGTCAGTCTTCAAGGCTAGCTTTTCTCTGCACAACAGAGAGATGGTGGAAGGAAGGAAGCAGCGCATAGGTCATGCTTTGCTGGGGGCAGGGCTAGCTTTGGCTTTTCTTGTGACCTGGTAGTGAGGCTTCTGTGGCCCGGTACTGGGTCCCGATCCTGCAAATGGGAAACAGTGCTCCAAATCATCCATTTTCTCCAGAGGAACTGATTTCTGTAGTCTGGAGATGAACTGTAACTCCAGGGGATCCCACCTGGAGGCTGGCATCTCTAGTGGAATCCCACAAGCCAACAGCCATGAAGCAGAACAGGAATACCCAGTACCACCTTCTAAGACCAACCTCCCATTGTGTAAGCACTGTAACTCAATGTTCCTTATTACCAGTACCAAGGCAGCCCAGAAGGATACCAGGGTTGTTGGTATTAAAAGTCACAGAGAAATCCAGCAGAACTAGCAAGGTCACACACCTTCTGCCTAGTTCTCAGTAGAGGTTATCAACCAAAGCAGTCTCTGTTCCAAATCTTGACCTAAAGCCAAATTGGAATGGATTCAGAAAATCATTCTCTTCAAGAGCTTCTAGAGCTGAGAAGCAACCACCTACTCCAGCAAGAATGGAAAATTGGAGACTAGCCAGAAGCTCTCCAACATGGTAGGCCTCACAGAGGGTTTTCTTAAAACAGGTCTAATCGCTGTTCACTTGAGCACAGGTAGCTCAACTCCTGCTCCCAAGAAAGCATTTTACTACTTCAATTACCCACTCAGCTAGCATCCCTCTCCAGTTTTTATCAGCCAGGAAGGGAAAGGGTCAAGGACACAGGTAGTAGGCTTTTCTTCTCCAAGGATCCTGTCAACATCCTCAGGTGCCAGAACTTGAAAGGTATATAAACTGGACAAGGAGATACCCAGGGAACAGACTTGTGATCAGAGTTCAGTTCCCTGAGCCTATTATGTAAGAGACCCCAAACCACACAAAACAGTTCAGCTGGACAATTATATGCAGATGCAGTGGTGACAGAAAAATAGTGCCTTTTTGCCATGGGAAAGGCTCCATCACGGCCATGGTATAGGCTCTAATATGTGCTCTCTGCCATGCTTGGTTTGCCTCACTTTGAGTTTTTGCCAGTGATACTAGCTCCAAAGATAATGACTTTTTGAATGTATTATAGCTATTATATTTTTTAAAAAATTGTTAAAGAAAAGCAAAGCTCAGTAACTGCTTATCAGATAAAACTTTACTCAGGCTTCTGCTGCTCAAAAGGTAAAGACTCTCTGCACAGTGCCATCTAGTGGCCCTTGGATTTATAGATCAAAAACAGTATAGGGCCAGTAGAACAAAGCAGGAATCAAGGTGCACCCTTAAGACCAACCAATTTTTATTCAGAACGTAAGCTTTCGTGCGCTCTCTTAAGCACACTTCATCAGATAAGAGGATCAGGTATTGTGAGCTGAAATGCAAGCAGTCTGGCAAACTAACTGGTCACATGGTCACATGAAACAGTGTGGCTAGACCATTCTCTGCCAAATGGTTTTTTTGCAAATCTAGGTGAATCACAAAAGGACATGTATATCCTTTTGGATCTGTCATTTGGCAGAGAATTTTATTACTTTTTATGGCTATCCAGACCAAATGGTCTAGCCACACTGTTTTATGTGACCAGTTAGTTTGCCAGACTGCTTGCATTTCAGCTCACAATACCTGATCCCCTTGTCTGATGAAGTGTGCTTAAGAGAGCACACGAAAGCTTACGTTCTGAATAAAAATTGGTTGGTCTTAAAGGTGTCACTTGATTCCTGCTTTGTTCTACTGCTTCAGACCAACACAGCTGCCCACTTGGATCTGTATAGGGCCAAGTGGGAAGCCGTGTTGATCTGAACAAAGTAGGAGTCAAGCATTACCTTTAAAACCAACAGATCCTGTCAGACACATCGCAGGAATCTTGACCAGGTACTTTTTATCTTCTACCCAAAATACACAAACCAGACAGTATTGGAATAGGGAGACTGTGAAATTTTACCATGAAGATGTGAGCTGATCACCTAGCTGTAAGCTGAAATGCCCTCAAAACGAGGTTGGGGAATTGTCAGGTGGGCACCTGGCTTAATCAGGATCTTTTACCTGTGTATACAGGATTCCATGTCCAGAAATTAATGCTTAAAAATATTAGGGACTCTAATTAAGTAAAACAATTAAAATTTATTCCAGAAAAATATAGGCTTCCATACAAGATAAAATACTCATAAAATCATACATACAGTCCTAAGAAAAATAGATAGAGATATAGAGGCACACATGGGTAGACGAACAGGGTGATATTTACCGATCGTAGTCTTCAAGGAAGGCTCCAATGGCGATGAGCGAGGAAGTGGGAGAGGGGACCTGAAACTTGGCCTTAGAATCGGGGACAGATCTAGACAGCGGAACTGGGATACTGCTAGAAGCACACCTGTGGGTAGCTAGTCCACAGGTTATAAGGACTATCTTGAGCCCTTAGGGGATGGGAGGTACGAGGGAGGAGGAAGGTGGTCAGCTGATGCATGACTTCCCAAAAAGGGGAGGCTTCGCAGTGACCATAAGGGCTGGACTACTGCGTTAGCCAATAGTAAGTTCATTGGTGGCACCTAATTGGGTGCCCATAACTGACCAATGAACAGGCTTGGGTTCTGGTTACCTGAGTGAACTTTCAGGTTGAAATGGACCAGGGTGGGGGTGCTCCAAGGTGACAGTACAGAGAAGAATGGGGGAAATCACTGGGTGGAGGTGTGTTTGAGTTTATCACACTTATCTAAGAGGGTGACAATAGATGGCCAAATTTTACCGACTGGTAACACCCAGTCGGTAAAAAGACACTTGGCTCCGGGTGAAGATGTTCTTCCTCTTCTTCAATCTTCTATTGTCACCAGTGTTTTGTCCAAGGTTTCGCTGGACAAAGACAGTGGCGGTTGGACAGTTGGCCACGCCTGGGGTGGGTCGATTGCCTGCAATCACAGGTGACATCTGGCAAGTACGTGAGCCGTTCGCTTTGCTGGAATGGAGTCTGGCCTGATAGGAAGATGGCTGCGTGGGGTGTTAGCCCTCCACAGTGGATTCCATGGTCAGTGCTTCAATACCGTTCTCCTGGATAGCTCCTGGCGGCGCAGTCTCCTCTGCTCCATGGCCAAGATGGACATCATGCAGAATGGCGGGAAGCCCTCTGTTCTCCTGGTGGGCACTCTTGTACCAGTCTTGAGTGCCTTCATAGCGTTATGGCTGCTAGTACTGCATAAGTCCCTTTTGCCCCTGGATAGGTTCACTCACACTCTCTGGCCAGACGTGTGTGAGTTACTTCTCCAGGTGCTCTGGCAACCAAGGTGGTGACTATGATGTTTTGTAAGGGGTTTTTCCTCACACAGCCTGCTTGGTTCATGCTGAATAGCTGTGAATGCCTTCCAAACATGCTTACATTAGGTTTTTGAAACCCACAGGTGGAAAATCTCTGTCAATTCAAGCCAGTCAGCAGCCATTAGCATCATTGAGGGCTATCTAAATCACTAAATCACTGGGGGCTACCCTTACAGAAAGGGTAAGTGCAGAGTGGTAGGCTGCAGTACTGCAGTCCAAAGCTCTGCTCATGACCTGAGTTTGATTCCAGTGGAAGCTGGGTTCAGGTAGCCAGCTCAAGGTTGACTCAGCCTTCTATCATTCTAAAGTTGGTAAAATGAGTACCCAGCTTGCTGGGGGGCAAGTGTAGATGACTGGGGAAGGCATTGCCAAACCACCCCGTAAAAAGTCTGCCGTGAAAACGTCGTAATGTGACGTCACCCCAGAGTCGGAAACAACTGGTGCTTGCACAGGGGACTACGTTTACCTTTTAAAGCTTTTATTAACACATAGCATTTATTTATCACTGATTTATATGATTTGTGCCTGAGTTGTCTGCTTAAGCAATTGTATGCTAACCAGAGAAGTTATACAGCAAAGATAGAGGGCAGTAGTACTCTATCAAGCTGTGCGGCACTGTGCATGCACTGGAATCCAATTGTGCTGTCCTGCATGGTTAAGAAGGAATACAATGAGGCAAACCGCAGAACAGCCATGAACAGTTTGATAATCAGTCAAACCAACCAGCTCTCTGATTGTGACCAGTGAACAGGACTTGAGCTAGCAGGTGTTCAAGCATCCCTGAATAGGAACATGTTAAAGAGGAGCCATGCTGTATATTTCAGTCTGTTCCATTTTTTTGCTTGTTGTTTCTTCTGGAGTTTGTAAATACAAATAATATTAAAGTGAAATGACAATGCATTTTTTTGGCCACTGTGTGACACAGTGTTGGACTGGATGGGCCATTGCCTGTTCCAATATTGCTTCTCTTATGTTCTTATGACTATCAAGGTTGACATAAGGGTAACATTTCACTGGCACACCCAGAATTCTAAAATGGCTGCCAGATTTGGAATGTAGATAAAAATTAGCGCCAAGACATGCTGTATTTGTGCTGTAATATCGCATGTACTAAAAACTCTGCTATATTAACAAAAAATCTCAATGAGGCAGTGGCTGCGTTTTACTTCAATACACATGCTGGTTCTCTTTTCCTGATCAGCCTTATCAGGAAGGGAAGAAGTTGCATAAGTCAACATGAAACTGAGTAAAGCTTCATCGGATGCACCCTCTGCACAACTCCTGTTTGATGTGTAACTCTGGTTTTGATCTGGCTGTAGCCATTTTGGATGTATTCTCTTGATTCAAATGTGGACTGAAGTCTGTACTCTTAGACATAGTTTACAAGTGGTTTTCTAGTTATATGTGAAGCAGTGTTATTGTCTTCAAAAGCAAGTTGGATTCTCAGCTTCAGGCATATGTGTCTTTTCATCCCATCATAATCTTTAACTGAGAGCCAGTTTAGTCTAGTGGTTAAGAATGGTGGACTCCAGTAATTTTCAGTCTAACTTTATTGAAATTTGGTTTCACCTGGTAGGATATATGGCAAACAATGATATATCACTATAACAAAATCATATATTCATTAATCATAGTTTGTACTTTAATATACCCATTTAAAGACTATATAATACATTTAACCAATTTGTACTGTTTAAAAACCCATAAGCTTGATTTCCCACTTCTCCACATGAAGTCTGCTGGATGATCTTGAGCCAGTCACAGATTTCTCAGAGTTCTCTTAGCCCCACATACCTCACAAGGTGCCTGTTGTGGGAAGAGGAAGGAAAGGCAAGGAAGTAAGCCTCTTTGAGACCCTTAGGGTAGAGAAAAGCGAGGTATAAAAACCTCTTCCTTCTCCTGCTGCTGCTGTCTGGTCTACGGTGATGCAGCCATAGAGGAGCATGTGGGGGCTTGATCCCCTCAGAGATACTGTAAACCATCATCCTGAATACTCAGCTTTCATTAAAAAACAACAATGAATTATCTAGCCTTTTTACTTGTTAAGTGTGGCTTGGTCTTATATGTTGCTGATTCTCATATGGCTTACATGCAAACAATTGTTTGAAGTTTTCCACACTGCAGTGAACTAATAAATACCTCTCTCTCTCTTGGCTTGGCTTCGCGAACGAAGATTTAAGAAGGGTGCAATAGTCCACGTTTGCTGCAGGCTCGCTGGTGGCTGACAAGACCAATATGGGACAGGCAGGTCCGGCCACAGCGGCTGCAGGGAAAAGTCTGATTTAAAGTACATAAGCAGAAAGAAAAGGGAATAGGTGAAATATGAGGGCATTTAAAAGCAGTACAGAGGTTCAATAGGAGAAATTTTCAAATTAACTCTGATATATTCTTCCTCGGGATAATGGCCACTTAAAAAAAAAAAGATGCAGAACATAACTGACAAAGTGCTGCTTATCCTTCATAGATATATTTATATTAAAAGACAAAATACAAATTCAAAAGGCAACATTCTGGTTTCTAGAACTGTATCAGTTACAGCAAACTTTTCCATAATTCAAGATCCAGGTTTCCTTGCCCAATGGTCAATAGGTAATGGGTATAGAAAGTAGTGTATTTGTATTAGAATTTAAAACACTGTAAGTATTATGCAAACCATGTTCATGAATATCCAGAAAAAGAGGAGTAGAGCAGGGAAAAGGCGGTAGGGAGGGTACTTTTACAAGAACAATTCGGTATATAGTGTTATACTGACACCTAGTGAATAAATATAGATTTCAGGATGTGTGGTACATTCAGTTTTGAAGCCCTGATCCTACAGTTGTTCACTGTATTCATAGGTGCTTCTTCCAAAATATGCATATTACTGGCATGAAGACAGCACTTTGTTACAAGTCATATCGGTAACGTATGTAGGAGCTATGAGTATGCTGTAATGTTAATACTATAAGTGCTGTCCCTCAAACTAAACCACAGGTTTGAAATATGTGTCAATTAACTCATTCATATCTTGTGAGAATTTTTTTTTTTTACTGTATAGTTGAAGCCCGACTAGTCCCCTACTTGATAGTTATTTTAGTCATCTCCCTAGCACCTTTCATTTTCTGATACTTTCTAGTTTTCTAGAAACCAGATTTATCTGTCCCCCTCCATTGCCATCTTCCACCAGCGAGTGAAAACTTTGTTTCATTTATTTGGCAGTTCCTCAATGATTCCTCCTTCCTAACCAATGGTTTTAAAAAATGTTTTGAATGTATACTATACTTTTTCTAACTCTTTTAAAATTTGTTTTAATGATGTGTATATTTGTACTGTTAAAAAGAGCATAACCGTCCCAACAGTTAAGTCATTGGTTGGGAAACATACTGCAGGTTGTGCAGAGTGGGGTCCCTGCATGACCAAAAAAAAGGGGGGTCCTCTTAAAGGAGCAGCCCCGTGGCGCAGAGTGGTAAAGCAGCAGTGCTGCAGTACTGTGGTCTGAACTCTCTGCTCACAACCTGAGTTCAATTCCAGCGGAAGCTGGATTCAGGTAGCTGGCCCAAGGTTGATTCAACCTTCCATCCTTCCAAGGTAAGTAAAATGAGTACCCAGCTTGCTGGGGGGGAAGTGTAAAAGACTGGGGAAGGCAATGGCAAACCACCCCGTAAAAAGTCTGCCATGAAAACGTTGTGAAAGCAACGTCACCCAAAGTCAGAAACAACTGGTGCTTGCACAGGGGATCTTTCCTTTCTTTCCTCTTGAAGAACTCCTGGGGACTTCTGCATTGACCATGCCCCCGGGAGGATGGTGAAGGGTAGGTGTTGCAGAAAAAATTAAAATTGGTTCACTTATTTCACAATTTATGTCTTTATATTGTTTAGAACATTTAGAAGTACTAATGCTTAGAAGCTCCTAGATTTTAGCTGCTGAAACAGAAAAGCTGGTCAGTAGAAAGGAAGTAGAAAGGAAGGTAACTTTAGGACAGAATTTTGCTGAGTTGGAGTTGATGGAAATATAGATAAGAGGATCCATGGGCACAAGCCAGCACCATCTTTGTGTGTCCTGCTGGTAGCAGAATATGGGAAAAAGTGTTATCAGGGATTAAGAATTCAGATTCTTAGGCTAGAGAACTATATAAGGTTTGGAATTCTCTCACCAGCTTGCGGCTTGAGTCAGAGAACCAAAATGGTGTCTCTGGGGAAGTCAGCCACAAAACTGGGTTAAAGAACTTTAACAGATATTGAGCATTTTCAGAGCTTTTAGAAAATGTAGAGATAGCAGGTATATGTTTATATATTAATTATGATGTAGAATAAGTCTAACTACTGAAATTGCTGAAACTGGGAAGTCTTTTAATTGTATTAGCTGGATTTTCCCTGTATAAGAATTTATCCTAACTGAAAATGTATTGGAGCTAACTGGAAGTGTAATGTGAATTTGTTCGCTGTTCTGCTGTCCTGTGAGAAGATTAGCAGTATAATAAAGTTTATCAGTTGTTTATGAAAGTTGCTATTGGGTCTCATGTACTGGTTCTATGGGAACGCCATATTGTTTGGGAATCGTGGCTTAGGAAAGTGCTTATGAACTATAGAAGGGAAAATTTCTCCCACAGTAGGAATAGCAGTTTCATCTACTTCCACCCTTAGTACTCGTCCCTTGGTTAGTCCAACATGCAGCTTGAGAAGGTGCTGACAGCAGTTGGGTTATCAAGTGCTCCTGTTGTCTCCAGCCTATGCTGTTCCAAAACCTGAGGAGGAACTTGTAATCAATAAAATTATGGCCTGATTCTTCCCAGCATGGTGTATCTGTGATGTCTACCCCTCCACTCCAGGCACAAAAATAATCCTGCCATGTTACCATTCTTCTGTCTCAAGACAGCTTGAATGCTTTTTGGTTAATTTTATCCACTGTCCACTTTTTAAAAAAAATAGAAATAGTTATAGCATAAGGGTTCATTGAATCTTTAGTGCTTGTGGAGATAGGTTTAGACATACTGTGGCCAGCCATTCCTACATAAAATGCTCTGAGCTGGAGCCTTCCTCATATTTTGAAGACCCACAGGTCCATGTGTTAGTCATACACCACTGGTTTTCCATAGCATTTAGCTCATCCCTGAGTTTTCATTGGTTAGAATGTCTTTAACATTGCTTGTACCTTTCTCCATGGCCTCATTGGTTGCTTTTCCTCACATACAGTATATCCCAAGATCTACATTGATCTGAAAGTGACCATTTTATGGGGGCTAAAATTTCTCTTTCTTTTTCTTTTTAAACTGAGTAGCACTCTTACCCTACCAAATTCTGTCTCTAAACATTGTGGTCTTAATAATGGTATCAAACGTCGTAGAATACTTCCCCACATTTTAAAATTCAAACCTCATATTTCCTTTCTTCAAGAAACTCATATCAAATCTAACGATACTCCCATTTTGAAATCCTCATGATTTGGCTATCAGTTCCATGCTGCTGGTTCCTCAAAACCTAGAGGTACGGCAGTACTACTTGCAAAATCTATCTGTTTTGAATTTCAGGACTTACAAATTGACCCTCAAGGATGCTTCATTTTTGTAAAAGGTCGTCTTGATGGTCACTTGGTAACACTAGGGGCAATTTACGCACCCAATAAATTCCAAATTAAATTCCTGAGATATACTTTTAAAATTCTGCAAGACTTTAAAGAAGGGGAAGTTATTTTAGGTGGGGATTTAAACTATATCTCTGATAAATTTTTAGATAGATCAAGTCCCAGAAAGCTAAAATACTCCTCTCAGTCTTCACAAACATTATTATATTCTTTATTGCAACCACATTCGCTTTGTGATATTTGGAGACTTAAAAATCCATTTTTGAAAGATTGCACATTCCATTCACAGAGATTTCAGTCATATTCTCGAATGGATTTTATTTTAATTTCTCAAACACCGGTAAATAAAATTTCAAAGGCAGATATTGAAATTAAGGCTTGGTCTGACCACTCTCCATTATCTTGTTTTTTAAACTCTTTTGTGCAGCAACCCAAAGGAAAAAGACGGCTCTTGAACTTAGGTATATTTAGGCAAGATAAAATTAGGCAGGAAATAGCTAGTGATATTATCAATTTCTTCAAGGAGAATTCCCCAAATGACACCTCACATTCAGTGACATGGGAAGCTTTTAAGGCAATTCCCAGAGGACAACCCATTTCAGTAAATTCTTATTTAAAAAGAGAAAAAGAGAATGCAATCAGTCTGTTAATAACCAATATTAAGGCTCTGGAAGCACAACACAAAATTTTAGGAAGTAAAGTACTTTACCAAAAATTATTGGCTGAAAGAAATCTAGAAACTTTAGAAAATGACTGCATACAGAAAAATTTAATTTATACCAAACAAAGATATTGGGTTAGGGCTCATAAATCCTTGAAGTTTCTTGTGTGGAAGGCCAAAGAACAAAAAAAAGGCTAGACATCTACTCAATTAAAGATACAAGTGGTGATGTCCACACTTTATCAAAATCAATTATTCAAGGGTTTTTCACTTACTACTCCAAACTTTGCTCTTCTACTCATCTGGACATAGGGAAAATAGAGGACTATTTACAGAAACGTAACATTATTAAAAAAATCTCTCTTGAGCATAAGAATATAATGGAATCAGAGATCTCCACAAAAGAAATCTCGCAGCTTAAAAATCAAACAACTCCTGGCAATGATGGTTTCCTCCCTGGATTTTTTAAGTTATTTAAAAGGGAGTTAACTGAACCATTAAGAGGGTTGTGTAACTCTATTCTAAAAACAGGCATAATGCCAGAAACATGGTCCCAAGCCAATATTATAGTTATCCCTTAACCAAATAAGGATCCATTATATCCATCTTTGTATTGCCCAATTTCTCTTCTGAACTCAGACAATAAAATCATCACCAAAATTCTTGCAAATAGGTTAAAAACAATTCTTCGTATATTAATGTGGATCAAACTGGTTTTCTCCCTAATCGAAACCTCACTGATACTCTCCATAAGACTATTGATATTATTCAATATGGTAAATTACAAAAATAAGAATCACTAATTTTGTCACTACGTAGATGCAGGAAAAGCTTTCGATAGTGTGGAAATCCCTTACCTTCTCAAAGTCAGAGACCTTATGAATTTTGGCCCTAATTTCAGAAATGCAATAGAAGCTTTGTACAGGAATCCCATAGCCACACTAAAAATTAATGGTCTTTCTTCTCAACCTCTACATATTCAGAAAGGAACAAGGCAGGGCTGTCCCTTGTCCTTCTCTTTATATTGGTACTGGAACTGCTAGCGGAAGCTATTCATCAAGACCCTGAAATTGCTGGAATCTTGATAGGTGACAAACAATACAAAACTGCTATTAATGTTGATTATTTAAGTTTTTTTTAGCCAACCCAATACAATCTATCTCTGCTTTGCAAAATTTGTCTTCCACCTTTTCCTCTATATCTGGTATTTCTTTCAATAGAGATAAATCTGAACTATATCCAATTCAAATTCACCAACATATTCTAAAGGTCCTTAAGTCTTTGGGATATAATAAATGGATAACCACTTCTTGGAGACTCCTAGGAATCCAGATTCCTCTGGATCTTTCTAAATTGATTCATTATAATTTTGATAAATTACTTGATTCAATAAACACTCAACTAAAAAGATGGGATAAACAAAATTTTTCATGGCCTGATAGATATTTCTTAATTAAAAACTTCATTCTCCCAAAAATTTTGTTCCTGTTTCAAGCTCTTCCTATTCTTATTCCTAATTCTTCTATTAGGAAATGGCAAAAGACTCTTAACAAATTTTTATGGACCAACAAAAAGGCTAGAATATCTCATAGAACATTGATCCGACAGTCGGCTAAAGGTGGTATGGATTTTCTGGACTTACAAAACTACTATGTTGCTACAATTCTTACTTAAGCTATTGCTATTACTTCATAGGTATAGATTGGGAACAAATAGAATCATCATACTTAACCCTGTATGATAAAGAAGATTTGTTATGGAATGCAAAACTTAAAGCACAGACTAAGTGGACTGAAAATCTGTTCCTGAATTCCTTTTTCACAATCTGGCAAAGATATAAAGATAGGCTGGTGTCGGATATATCAGTATATACTTTGTTCTTAAACCAGGATTGGTTCTCATTAGGCCAGGACCATAATTTTATCAAACATTGGAGAGCGACAGGTCGTAACTGTCTTATTGACTTGCTGCACAAAAATGAGTTTTTAGACAAGCAATTCTTACAGAAGAAGATAGGTTTGGAAATTCACTGGTTTCAATACCTGCAAATTAAGCACATGTTTCCCCCCCCTCAAATTCAAGTAATGCATACTCACTCTATAACAGCTCGCCTCGCGGTCCAACTGGATCGCTTCTATAAGTGACTTATGGCTACCCCAGCCCCTCTTCAGCCTCAGTTCTTCCTTCAGAATTTTACCTCACAACTATAGAACTCAAGGGGTGGGTATAATACGGATTTCTCAATACTAGTCTCTTCGGGGTATTTGTTTTGTTTTCAGATGGATATAAAACTCAGTTTGTAGGGGACCACAGCAGCTTTGATAGTTTCCCCAATATACAGGCACCAGAGAACTTTAAAGTAAACCACAGATATTTATTTAAACACACACAGTCTTCAACTGGGGAATGGGAGGTATTTACAGGGCTATATTGTATCTCAAGTAGATAACAGTTTCTCAGTAGTTCAGGCTTTATAATAGAGATTTTCCTTAGGTCTCTCAGGTTCCACAGATCATATAGATTTCACTCTCCAACACTATTCTAGGTTGGCCTCTTGGGTATAATGTGCCAAGTCTCTCGAGTCGACTGGTGCCTCTACTCTAGGGTGACCATAATGTCTGAAGGGTAGCTAGGGACACCTTGGGGGGGGGGGAAGGTAGGGGTGCGCGTGCGCCGCCGGAAACAGGAAGTGACGTCACTTCCGGTGACGTCATGTCACCGCCGGAAACAGGAAGTGACACCACTTCCTGTGACATCATTTCCCCGCGTCACCTGCCGGAAACGGGAAGTGACATCACTTCCTGTGACATCACTTCCCCCAAATGACATCATTTCCCCCAAATGCCACTGCCGGAAACAGGAAGTGACTTCACAGCACTTCCTGTGACGTCCCCAAAAATCCCCCAAATATCACCGCCGGAAACAATTTTGTTCTCAAATCCTGTATATACTTCATCAGTATATGGGATAAGGCACTTTCTCAACTGTGCTGCATAATGCAGCCTATTTATTTTGTCCTGTTTGCTCTGTTGGCTCTATCTGCACCACCTTCATCACTTTTGGGGTGTGGATACCCCAGTGGGGTGGTCTCCCGACTCCCTCCGCCGGCTGTTTCTGATAGCCCTGCGCCCCCTCTTTCATTTGATATGTGTCCTGTGCGGGTGCCACCCTCCCGCCAGGAGATGCCGCAAAATGAGCCCCCTTGAGGCTTATGGCGGCAGGGCTCGGGGGAAGCGAGTTAGACTGCTGTTCTTTTGAGGGGTTATAGAGTGTTTCGAGCCCGTCCCTGTGGCATCGGTCCCATCGTTGTGGGACCCAGGGGGCCGGCGCAGCGGCACGCTGAAGCAGCCTGTCACTAATAACACAGGTCGAGATGCAGGACAGGAACCCGGAAGTGACCGACAGGCTGCTTCAGCGTGCTGCTGCGCCGGCCCCCTGGGCCCCACAATGATGGGACCGATGCCACAGGGACGGGCTCGAAACACTCTATGACCCCTCAAAAGAACAGCAGTCTAGCTCGCTTCCCCCGAGCCCTGCCGCCATAAGCCTCAAGGGGGCTCATTTTGCGGCATCTCCCGGCGGGAGGGTGGCACCCGCACGGGACAAATATCAAATGAAAGAGGGGGCGCAGGGCTATCAGAAACAGCCGGCGGAGGGAGTCAGGAGACCACCCCACTGGGGGATCCACACCCCGAAAGTGATGAAGGTGGCGCAGATAGAGCCAACAGAGCAAACAGGACAAAATAAATAGGCTGCATTATGCAGCACAGTTGAGAAAGTGCCTTATCCCATATACTGATGAAGTAAATACAGGATCTGAGAACAAAATTGCACCAGAAGACACAAACACAAAGCTCCCTTACACTGAATCAGTGCTTGGGTCCACCAAAGTCAGTATTGTCCACTCCAGTCACAAACACAAAGCTCCCTTACACTGAATCAGTGCTTGGGTCCACCAAAGTCAGTATTGTCTACTCCAGTCACAAACACAAAGCTCCCTTACACTGAATCAGTGCTTGGGTCCACCAAAGTCAGTATTGTCCACTCCAGTCACAAACACAAAGCTCCCTTACACTGAATCAGTGCTTGGGTCCGCCAAAGTCAGTATTGTCACATAAGAACATAAGAGAAGCCCTGTTGGATCAGGCCAGTGGCCCATCCAGTCCAACACTCTGCGTCACATAAGAACATAAGAGAAGCCCTGTTGGATCAGGCCAGTGGCCCATCCAGTCCAACACTCTGTGTCACATAAGAACATAGGAGAAGCCCTGTTGGATCAGGCCAATGGCCCATCCAGTCCAACACTCTGTGTCACATAAGAACATAAGAGAAGCCCTGTTGGATCAGGCCAGTGGCCCATCCAGTCCAACACTCTGTGTCACATAAGAACATAAGAGAAGCCCTGTTGGATCAGGCCAGTGGCCCATCCAGTCCAACACACTGTGTCACATAAGAACATAAGAGAAGCCCTGTTGGATCAGGCCAGTGGCCCATTCAGTCCGGAAGGGAGGGGAAAGAGGGAAGGAAGGGAGGGAAGGAAGGAAGAAAGGAAGGAAGGGAGGAGGGAGGGAAGGGAGGGAGGGAAGGAAGAAAGGAAGGAAGGGAGGAGGGAGGGAAGGGAGGGAGGGAAGGAAGGGAGGAGGGAGGGAAGGAAGAAAGGAAGGAAGGGAGGAGGGAGGGAAGGGAGGGAGGGAAGGAAGGAAGGAAGGAAGGAAGGAAGGAAGGAAGGGAGGAGGGAGGGAGGGAAGGAAGGAAGAAAGAAAGGAAGGAAGGAGGGAGGGAGGAGGGAAGGAGGGAGGGAAGGAAAGAAGGAAGGCCAGCCGCCCCCCTCCGCCAGCCGCCCCCCGCCAGCCGCCCGCCCCCCCCGCTTTCGGCTTACCTTGATCCAGGGCGGTGGCGGCCTCTCCTCCGGGCTGCTGGCGGGGCTGGCGGCGGCTGCGGAGGCCGGGAAGGCGGCGGAGAGGCCGGCACTGGTCTCTGGAGGGCCTCCAGGGACCAGCGCTGGCCTCTCCGCGGCCTCTGGAGGCCCTCCAGGGACCAGCGGCGGCCTCTCCGCTTCCGGCGCTGGCCTCTAGAGGCCTCCAGGGACCAGCGCCGGCCTCTCCGCTTCCGGCGCTGGCCTCTGGAGGGCCTCCAGGGACCAACGGCGGCCTCTCCGCGGCCTCCGCGGGCCTCTGGAGGGCCTCCAGGGACCAGCGGCAGCCTCTCCGCGGCCTCCGCTGGCCTCTGGAGGGCCTCCAGGGACCAGCGGCGGCCTCTCCGCTTCCTGCGCTGGCCTCTGGAGGCCTCCAGGGACCAGCGGCGGCCTCTCCGCGGCCTCCGCGGGCCTCTGGAGGGCCTCCAGGGACCAGCGGCGGCCTCTCCGCGGCCTCCGCTGGCCTCTGGAGGCCCTCCAGGGACCAGCGGCGGCCTCTCCGAGGCCTCCGCGGGCCTCTGGAGGGCCTCCAGGGACCAGCGGCGGCCTCTCCGCTTCCGGCGCTGGCCTCTGGAGGCCTCCAGGGACCAGCGGCGGCCTCTCCGCTTCCGGCGCTGGCCTCTGGAGGCCTCCAGGGACCTGCGCCGGCCTCTCCGCGGCCTCTGGAGGGCCTCCAGGGACCAGCGGCGGCCTCTCCGCTTCCGGCGCTGGCCTCTGGAGGCCTCCAGGGACCAGCGCCGGCCTCTCCGCGGCCTCCGCTGGCCTCTGGAGGCCCTCCAGGGACCAGCGGCGGCCTCTCCGCTTCCGGCGCTGCTCTCTGGAGGCCTCCAGGGACCAGCGCCGGCCTCTCTGCTTCCGGCGCTGGCCTCTGGAGGCCTCCAGTGACCAGCGCCGGCCTCTCCGCGGCCTCCGCGGGCCTCTGGAGGGCCTCCAGGGACCAGCGGCGGCCTCTCCGCGGCCTCCGCTGGCCTCTGGAGGCCCTCCAGGGACCAGCGGCGGCCTCTCCGCTTCCGGCGCTGGCCTCTGGAGGCCTCCAGGGACCAGCGGCGGCCTCTCCGCGGCCTCCGTGGGCCTCTGGAGGGCCTCCAGGGACCAGCGGCGGCCTCTCCGCGGCCTCCGCTGGCCTCTGGAGGCCCTCCAGGGACCAGCGGCAGCCTCTCCGGCCTCCACCACCGCTGCCGGACCCCGCACGCGGGCGGAGAAGGCGGCGAGTGAGGCAGCCAGCGTCCCTGCGCGTGCGCACACCGCCGTGCGCACGCGCAGGGACGCTGGCTGCCTCACTCCCCGCCTTCCCGGCCCGCGCGCGCGGCCCGCCGGCTCCCCGCTGGCTATACCGGGACTTTGTAATGGTCCCGGTATAGGCAGCCCGGGAGCCGGGAATTGGTGGCCAGAACCGGGAAAGTCCCGGGAGACCGGGACGTTCTGGCCACCCTACTCTACTCCCAGCCCTTCAGACTTCTAGACCCACATCTTTTCCCTCATCCACCTCTTTAGCTCTTAAGAGAAGTGTCTATGTGTCTGTGACCTCTCAGGTCTTTTACTGTGACTCTCCTTTAGTCACACACAGCCCCGTGGCTGTCTCTGTAGAGCTAGCAGTGCGCCTTGCTTCTCTCAAAGACTCTCCTCAGCTCCTGTCTCAGCTCCTTCTAAGACCAACTGCCCTCTTCAGTAGTCTCCCTCAGACTCTGTTAGTCACTAACTGCCCTCAGCCGTTATCTGTCAATCACTTCTGAGAGTTCCGAGCACTCTGGCCCCCACCCTCAGATCATCTGACGCAGGCTCTATGCGTCCTTAGTTTTCTTGTTAACCCATTCATTACCGTTACACACCCCTTAACAGCTTTTGAGGCTTTGCTCAAGGACTTGAAGGGTGATTCTAAAGGCATGTTATCCAAATTATACAAAGTTCTCCTTAATACATCTGAAACTAAACCTCTAAACTGTTAGGCTAGTTGGGTCAAAGACATACCGATAGCTTTCAGTGGAACAGAATTTGGTCCTCATATGGTAACAAATCTAATATTTTTAATATTAAATTCCAATTTGTAAAAATTCTTATGAGGTGATATTGGTCTGCAACTAGGTTACATAAATTTGTTCCTTCTATTGCACCTAGTTACATTAAAAATTGTGGTGAGGTTGCTTCATTTATACATGGATGGTGGACGTGTAAGCATATTTCAAAATTATGGAAACAAATCCAATTTCAGATCAAACTTATTACAGGCTACTTTCTCCTTCTAAAACTTGATGTATATCTGTTACACAATTGGAAAGACCATGCGCTTAACAAAGGTACTGTTGAATTAATTAATATTTTGATTGCAGCAGCTAGAATGATGATAACTGCAAACTGGGTAAAGTCTTCTCCACCTTTATTAAATCAGTGGTTTCATAGGCTGTTGGAATTGTTTGTTCTGAATAAAATTGCATGCAATTCTTTTGATTTTTCGATTGAGCAATATGAACATCCTGTGGTAGCTGTCTGGTTTCCTCTGGTAAAATATTTAACTGAATATGACATTGTACCTAACAATTCGTTTTACAAAAAACTGATCTATTTTTGATCTGTATTTAATTTTTGTTTTGTCCTTGTTTACTGTGATTTTCATTTGTCAGATCCGAGGTATGCTAAATTGTTGACACTTTATAATTATTTTATGTAAAAAATAAATAAACTTTATTATTGTGAAAAAAAAAAGTATGAGCCCTGTAGATCTTTAAGATCAGCAACTCATCATCTCCTGGTGGTCTCCAGTCCCAGAGATGTCCAACTTTCCTTTACTAGGGCCAGGGCTTTTTTGGGACCCTGGCCTCTGCCTGGTGGAATGAACTTCCCTTGGAGATCAGGACCCTGCAGGACCTATTGCAGTTCTGTCAGGTCTGCAAAATAGAGCTCTTCCCCCAGGCCTTCAATTGAGGCAGTGGACATCACCTTCTATTAGGCCTCCCCTCCCGGAGATCTTGGGATCCAATGGACCTCTAGACCTGACGGGTCATGACTGTTAAGGCAGTATTTTTAAAGTCTGTTTCTTAAGTCTGTATTTTAGTTGTTTTATGTTATAAATTTCAATCTTATTTTAATTGTTTAATTTTTGATGGAACGCTTCCTGAGCCCGCTTTGTGGGAAGAGTGGTATATAAATTGAATAAAAAATAAAATAAAATAATAAGAGGTAGAAATTGTAGACTTATTTCTGTCTACTGAATTTGGAGACCAGGGAATAAGATGCTTACTGTTGCTTATTGTTGCCTGCCAGGTTATTAAAATACTATTTGAAGTCATAGCTCTGTGCCCCTTTGGCTATCTTGCTCCTTCTTTTATCATCTGTTCTCCTAGATGGCTATACTGTTCTCAACTCTGGACCATTTGGTCATTGCAAGATCTAGAACTTAGGTTTTATATCTCAATTTTTTTTGTATTTTTATGTTCATGTGTGCGTATATGCAACAGTGTGTGTGTGCACCTGGAAATCATGGAGAGCTCTGGTGACTGATCCCTACTGGGAGTATGGAGGTTATTCAGAGAGGTGGTTGAATGAAATCTGCCCCTGGCCTCCTGGCTCTGGTATTCCAAAGAGGTCTCCCATCCAAGTACTTGCCAGAGTTGTCCCTGAAGATTAAGCTTACCTGGGCTATCCAGGTCAGGGATATGCCTCATCCTGAGTAGTTATGTCATTGGAATCCCTATTTAAGTTATTCCTAAATAGAATGATGGTGATTATGAAGATACTGTGAGACGGCAGAAGTGGCCTTTACTGTGTTCATAACAGGAGAATCTGACTCCTTGCTCTTGGTGGGGTGTCACTGATGCTGGTGTCAATGGGGGTGGTCCTGGATGCCTCCTTTTCAATGGATGCCCATGTCACCAGTGTTCCCAGGTAAGCCTTTTACCATCTTCAGCTGGTCAGGCAACTGGTTCCCTACCTCTCCTCCCATGACTTTGTGGCAGTGATCCATGCTATGGTCACATCCAGAATTGACTACTGCAACTTGTTCTACACAGACCTACCCTTAAATCTGAACTGGAAGCTCCAGCTGGTACAAAACGCAGCTGTACGCCTGCTAACTGGGATGTCTGTGCAGGAGCACATTCAGCCAGTGCTGCACCAGCTGCATTGGTTGCCAATTTGAATACCGAGTCAGGTTTAAGGTTATGGCATCAACCTTTAAGGCCCCATGTGGCCAAGGACCAGCATACTTGTGGGACTGTCTCTCTGTATTACCCATAGTTCTAGTGATTCCTACAAGCAATAAATTGTGGCTAAAGAAATGCAGCTTTATTCAGCTTTAACCATGAGTAACAGTGAAAATATCCCTCACCCACCCAGTGGGCTTTGTAAGGAGAAGTAAAAGTCTACTTCACAAGGCTAGCAGTCTGTCCAGGAGACCATGCTGGAGTGCAGAGCTTCTCTACAGCTTCCATGCAGCTTAGAAGTCTGTCCTCCCTCACTGAGGCCTCTTCTCTCCCAAGCTGTCTTCTGTGCTTGAGGCCATACTCCTTCTGCCAGCAAAAGCCACTGTCTTCCAAAGCTGCCCTTGAAGCCACCCCTCTCTCCAAAGTTGCCTGCTTCTTATCTACGCAGCTTTCTCATCCCAGGTGTTCTTCATTTACAGTGCTGTGTAGAATTTAACCCCCTGCTGCCCTGGGACTGCCATTCACATGGAGAAGGGCTGTATGGCTCACCACTTATCTCCTCATGTAATTTCCACTACACTCTCCCTATATGTGCCATGAAGAGCCTTGTGCTCTTCAGACCAAGACCATCCTGTAGTCTCCAGCCCGAAAGATTTCTGCCTTGCTCAACTAAGGCCAGGGTTTTCTCAGCCCTGGTGGGACATGCTCCCAATTGAGAACAGATCCCTGCAGGATTTATTGCAATTCAGCAGGGCCTGTAAAACAGAGCTGTTCAGCCAGGCTTTTGGTTGAGGTAGCGAATGTCAAATAACATCAACCTTCCCTGGTTTAAAAACCCTGTTCTAGGTTCCCTGTGTAAGCGCCCCTTAGGCACCTTATGTCAAGTACTGCAAGTTCTTCACCATTCAATACACCTTAGTTCTATCAAAGGTTTTTATTGAAGGAGAACCAAGGATCCTTGCTAAAACTGGCATTGGCAGGCAAAGCCCTCCTACAATATAACTGAGGTGTGTCCGTTACACAATTGAAAAGCTTAAACACCAAAAACCCACCAATCATATTCCCACCCCCCTCAGTTCAGTTCAGTGTTCTCAAAGCAAACGGGTACATTCTCTGTGAACGAGATAAGTTGACCTTGGCTTAGTCTAGTACAGGGTAGAGAGATACTTAATGAATGGTACAGTGTGTGAAGCAGACAGCATGCAAGCGAAACCCCTTGAGGTAGCTACAGGTCATAGCATTGAAGAATATACATCAAGGCAAAAGGCACTCTTGACACCTTATAGCATCATCTACACTCTGGACTCTGGGAGTGGTGCCAGTTTCCACTGAAATACTTTCCCATCCCTTTCTGGCATGTGCTTATAGGTCTTTTAGATTGGACTCATTTGCCATGTTGCTGCTAGCTTTTAGATTAATTATTCAAGCTTGTTTCCTGTGATTTCAATATTGATATTTTAATGTATCACTATTGAAATGTATAAATTGTCCTATAGTGTGTTGCTAGCTGCCTTGAGCTAGCAGGGTAGACAGGATAAAAATCCCAAGATGAATAAATAATTAATAAACTGGACATCTCATACAGCCACATATGGATCAACACTTGTTTTAGACCAAGCTAAAGTTAACCTTTGCACGTTTTGGTGTTTGTCAAACATTTACTAGAAAGTATCCAAGAACACTGTAATAATACACAGAAGTGGCAAAACAGTGGTTTGATATTGTCAGAGACCCAAGCCTGTGTCCTAGCTCCTTACCTGAGCACCACCCAGCCCAGTGAGTCTTCAGGGTTAAACGCATACAAATAAAGCAGACTTTTGTGAAAACATATGAAAGTTTATTCCAATTTTGTTTTAAAAAAAGAATATCACTATGCAGTACAGTCTCTATAGATTAGCAACAGTGAAATAAAAAAGCTAGCATTTAGTATCTGGTATTAAATGGAACAATTTCTTGAAGCATAAGATTCTATGCAATAGAGAGAGTAAGGAATTTCTAGTTCCACTATCAGTATTAGAATCTTTTAAAACAATACAAGAGTTATCTCTGATAACCTGCTGATAACTTGTCATGGAGCAAATGCCCCGACCCCGTACTGTGCCCTTGCAGAGGAGTCTGGCCCTCAGGGTGAGCGTCACAGCGTTTGGGCAAAGCATTTGAACAAAGGAAGAACCTACCTTTTAAACCTTCCTGCCTGCTTTGGTGGGAACCTGTCCCAGTCCAGATTTAGGGACCTACTCCTCATGAGGGATTCCTCAAAACTCTTCTCCAGTCAGGTTAAATGTCATGTAGCACACCTCCCCATGTTCCAGTTCATGATTTACAACCATCATCTATCCTGCCCCCTTGGCAGGTAGGCTAATGCTGCCTTTGAGCTGAAACCCATCTCCTTCCCTCTGAGGCATTTTATTGCCCCTTTTCTTGTGAAAATAAATGGAATAAAATGGATGCACTTCTGAGTGGTTAAGTGTGTGGACTCTTATCTGGGAGAACCGAGTTTGAGTCCCCACTCCTCCACTTGCAGCTGCTGGAATGGCCTTGGGTCAGCCATAGCTCTCGCAAGAGTTGTCCTTGAAAGGGCGGCTGCTGTAAGAGTTCTCTCAGCCCCACTACTTCACAGGGTGTCTATTGTGTGTGTGTGTGGTGGGGAGGTAAAGGAGACTGTGACCACTCTGAGACTCTGAGATTCAGAGTATAGGGCGGGATATAAAGCCAATATCATCTTCTAAACCTGCTTAGGATGAGTTTTGCATGAGTCACAGGTGTGAGCTCAAATAATACCAAACCATGTGCGAGGATGATGTTCTAGTAGACATAATTTTTAAAAAATTCTTTTGAACATGAAAGCTTACACCCAGAATAAAACTTTGCTGGTCATAATTGTGCCACTGGACTCAAACGTTGCTTCAGACCAACATGACTGCTTCAGACCAACCCATATGAATTTATCACCCCTCTCTGTCTTCCAAATTAAAGCCTATTTCTAAACAACAGAAATATTATTAACCAAGCATTGTTAGTTAAGCATTATTTCAGAAGCCACAAAAAATCTGACAATTGCCTAAGGCATCTTTTTGTGGTTAGGAGATTTTATAACAAGGGTGGCAAACTGTGACTCAGGAGCCACATGTGGCTCTTTCACACATATTGTGTGGCTCTCTAAGCTCCCACTCCACCCCATTGGCCAGCTCACAGAAGGCATTTGCCTCTTTAAATGATTTCTATACGCCAAGCTAGGTGGCGGCTTGGAGAATGCATTTAAAGTTAAAGTTGCTTCATTCCATCTCTCTCATCTATTTCCTTCCTTCCTCCCTGGCTTTCAAACATCTGATGTTCATGTCTTGCAACTCTCAAACATGTGACATTTATTCTATGGGGCTCATGTTAAGCAGGTTTAGCCACCCCTGTTCTATAAGAAGTTTAATAACAGGAAAGCATATTAGTTCATAAAAATAACAGCTTTGGTGTCAAAAAAGAAGGCAATGACCTACACTTTTTTTTCAAGAAGAGATGTTAAAAGTGATAAATTTCACTAGTCCAAAGCATATATAGAGTCAAAGCATAGAAACCATGAGACAGAGTATTGGTAAAACCTAATACTTAAACATTGAATGAGAAATTCAAAAGAAAAGACCCCAAGAAAAAGACGTGTAACTGAAAAATTACATTATTGGGGACAATAAAGAACCAGCTTTATGATAAATTAAAGAACCTTTCTGTTTGCAATAGGACAGATGACACGCAACATAATTAATACTATAAAGAAATGGTTCTCTAATGTGTACTGTAACAAGCTGGGTGATATCTAACAGTGTAACAATATTCATGAAAAGATTATTAGAATAATTTCTGGCAGAAAGGAATATCATTAGCTAATAGTCAAGACAACCTATTCTTTGTCCAGGGTCCCAAACCTTTTTAAACCTGCAAGTGCCTTTGGAATTCTGACAAAGGGTGGTGGGTGCAAGAACTGCAAAATTGCCATCGCAGGGGGCAGCACCAAATACAAAACATCACAGAATGAGGTTGTGCATAATTATAATATTAACTCTTCAATATTTCAGATAGAAGCTGTGTTTACTAAGATACCTTTTAAAATGGATATACTTTACAAATATGTTCTTGCCTGTACACATAGCTTACTTTCAGTCATTCAGTGAAGAACCTTGTGCTATGGTGGCAGTGGTTCTCAAACAGCATTTTAATAAATCTGCTCAGCCAATCAGAAGCCATCCTGGGCAAATGCCCCATCTGGCCTTGCCCACTTTCCAAAAACACTTGGTGGGCACCAAGAACTGGGTTGGTGGGTACCATGACACCCACAGGCAGCATGCTGAGAGACCCCTACTCTAGACGTTATTTGATTACTTCCTTCTCCCACTGCTGTTGTAACTTTGATCACCTAAAGGCCTCTAACACAGGACTCACAAAGAAATCTTCAGTAAAAACATGAATCACTTAGAAAGACCACTATAATTCATTTTACAGCCTGAGGGAATATCAGTTTAGCTGTATTGCAGATGCAGACAGAATCCCTGCCCTTTAGAGATGTAGCACATGCAATCACAATGGCAGACCATGGTAGACAGAAGAAATACTTAATTCCATTTACAAAGTCAGAGGAACATAGTTTTAAAAACTCTTAAATGATCTCTATGTCACAGGCTATCAAGCCTCCAATGGAAAAACCCAAATAAAAAGACACTCTTTCTATGCTTCGGCCACTCTTCAGCTGGCCTAAGAAAACAGGCCGTGCTGGTATTCTAATGTCTTCCTCAATGCCGTAATCCACATATACAATATTATCTTCCGCCTTGCCAGTCAACCGAAGCAAAAGGTGTTTAGCATTCTCCGTTTTCCATATCTCTCCATTTTGCCACAGGGTGCTTAAGTTCTTGCTGCATAGGAAAGAGTCATCAATTTTTCCTTTGTGAATAAATTTGTTCAAAAAGCTCCCTTTCCCAAGGTAGAAAAGTGCTATAGGTTGTTTGGAACGACACATTTGCCAGTACTGCCCATTAAATGCCTTCCTTAATGACTTCAGATATTCTTCCATTTGCTTAGAATCATTATCTAGTGGTTTTTGATTTTCAGGCCAGAACAACAAGGAAGCTAGGAAGTATGGCTCTGCAAATCGGTGTTCTAGGCCTACAGATTGTAGGATTGTTCTGAGCTGTTCTTTCAGCTCTGAAAAGGGTCTCACCATCTTAGATTTGGGATTGAGGCAATGGAGAATGATGCTGGACAAGATAAAATTCTGTTTGTCCCTCTGCAGATATTTGGTAGAGCTCTGAGCAAGCAAAACTTTATACTTCTTTACTATGTCCTCCAGTTTGCTTGTTGGTTTTTCATGATTACTGAGATGTTCCAAAAGCCCAGAAAACTTGTCTGCTTTGGAACCCTCTAAACTTTTCCTATAATTTTCCACTTGCAAAGATGAACTCAGTTTTGAGTTCATTGACAAGTCCATATCAGACTTGCAAAATATTTCTATGTATTTTTTGAAAAATTCTTGAACCTTCTTCCGTGTTTTGAGCTCAACAATTTCCTTTTCAGGGTTCATTGGTTTCAGAAAGACAAAGTAGTTCTCAAAAAAATCAAATGCTTTTTTAAAACTTCCTTGCAAGGTACTTAAGTAGCTTCCATACTCTTCAAGAATCAATCTATATTCTTCATTTCCTGTGGATTTTGGGATACCCTGGTTTCCTGATAAGAAGTGTATGAGATGTTTTCTAGAAAGCTCATCCTTTTTATTGAACAAAGGGGTACATTCAAGAATTTCTATAGTGTACAACCCAGTTTCTATTTCCCCCAGATAACCAGATGTATTATATATTTCATATCTTCTTTTGTATTTTGAACTTTGAAAATCTTCCTTTTCACTATCTTTATTTTCTGTTTGTTCTTGGGATGTTTTAAATGCTTTTGAGGCACTCTTGGCAAGATTCAACAAATCTTTTAGAACATCAACACTTATGATAGATTTCTGTGCATTTTCCTCAAGCCAATACTTTATCTCACTTTTATAAACTTGGCCCAAAGTGTCTGATATGTATGAATTATTAGGTGCACCTTTTTTTGCTTTTAGCGCCCACTCTAGGGCATTACCAAAATTTTTCTCCTTAATGTAGAAATGCCTTGCTAAGGCTTGACTAAGAAACACATTCTGGCTAAATCGTTGGGTGCCTTTCTTTAACACCCTTTCAACTTCAGTTCCTCGTTCTTCTTTTTGAATGGCTTCAATTAATGGGGAAAACAATGTGTCTGTGTCGTCTCCATGTTCCTTTCGGTGTCTTGTAAGCAGCATGCTTTGCACATCTTGCTGTATTTTGTCTCTCCCTATGCCAGTGTCATAAAATAAATTATTTTGTAACAATGAAAGCGTAATTTCACTTTTAGTCAACTTGTATGTTTGTTTAAATTCTTCTAGACACTGTTTAGCAATGAGTGAGTGACTGATCCGTACCCCTTTGTAGCGGCCACATTCTTGCACTTCAGTTTGTATTATGATGTTGGAACAATTTCCCATCTTGTCTTCTAAGCTTTCTCTACCCCAGTAGGCCTTTTTCGTGCTAATTCCTAAAAATTCTTCACATTGTGAGACTGAGATGGTGGACTCTGTAACGTAAGAATTTAACAGTGCCAGAAAGGAAATAAGTTGAGCTTGCTTGCTTGTAATGTCAAGACCTTTCAGTGTGTTCTTGACTACATTGTCAATGTACTGCTGATCAAAATTCTTTTTCATAAACATAAATGAATAAAAGTCTTCAGGATGTTCATATTGTTCTTCAATTTCTTTCAGTTTTTCCTCAAAAGCTCTTTGTTCTTTCACACTTAGATTTTGCTTCAGAGCAATACTGTTCAGACTGTTGCTCTTTGAACTTTCTCCAGGATTTTGTGACCGCATACAATTTAAGATAATGACCAGAGGATTTTCATACCTAATACCTTTTTCAGTTATAGCAGACTGGATAGCATGCCGCAGCAAGTAAACATTTTCTTGCTCTTCGAAGTCATCCACAAGTAGCAAAACAGGCAAATAGTCAAATTGGTTTGATGTCCCATATGTGATTAAGGTGGTCAGTTGTCTTCCAATTTCTGCAAAATCAAGCGTTTTGTTTTTCAGAACAGCACATCTAAATTTCTTCCTCATATCCCAGAGAATATGCATAGCTAAGGTAGTGCCACCACAGCCTGGATGATGGTAGAGGTTGATGATTTTTGTAGGAGATTGTTTCAGGGTCTGCGACTCTGATTCAATCAGTTCTTCAAGTTTATCATATGTATCTCTCTTAATGAAAGGCAAACTGTAGTTTTCAGAGGAGAAATAAAATTCCCACCAAGACACTTTCCCACCTCTATAAAAATGTTCTTCTTGGGATTTTTTAAATTTAGCGAAACGATCCTTATCTTTCTCAATCTCTGTGTCTTTGCATTCATTTTCACAAAGTATTTCTAGTGCAGTCATGCAGTCTTCTTCTTTCTTTGTGAGAACTGAAGAAGAAAATCCTTTTGATGGTAAAAACCTCTGAGAGGTTTGTGTCACTGATTTTAACTTTAGGATAGTCCCGTTCACCATGTCCAGGCTCAGATTAGATATACACCTGTCTGCTAGTGCATCTGGTTCAATAGATCTGACTTGCAAGAGGTCTTTCCAGCACTGATAAGTTTTTTCTCCAATACAAATACACAGTATGTCATCAAGTCCTTGAAGCTCTTGATAAAACATACAAAATACTTCAATCATGGAATCACCTGGATCCTCTACTTTGGAAAGTAGGAGAAACACAACCAAAACCTTCCCTCTTGGCATTATGTCTGGATGGGAAATAAATGAAACCAGTTTTCGGACCTCAGCAGCCCTCTGTTGCTGCCACAGCTTAGGGTCCAGTGGCTGAAATTCTTCACCTCTCAGGTGTGACATACCATTGCAGAAAATCCAACTTGGTTGTTGATATAGATTCAGTTCTTCGATTGTTTTAGAAGTTGAATTCCCAGGCTTCTGATATTTCTTTGGAATATGATGGTTTGCAGCTCTGTTTTCTCTGAATGCTTTGACCACCCCATTGCTTGCTGACTCTGGATCAAACTCTAAAACAGCAAATAAGTTTATTTCCTGCAAAAAGCTCACATGCTTTATATCAGATGGGTGGCATTTGTTTAAGACTAAAATATACCAGTCATAATGGGAGTTATCTAGTAAGTCATGATTTCCAGTGAGTAGGCTCACCAGCTTGTGACCCTCATGATCTCTCTTCCTCCTTTTTTCTCTATGTTCTTCCTCAGCTTCCTTTCGTAAAACTGCTAATCTTTCTAACTTATTTGATATAAATAAGTTACGTTCTTTACTCTGTTCAATGTTTTTAGAAGAAGCGCCATCCCTTATAAAGAAACACAATTCCCATTTTTTTGTGTTGTAGTTGTATATCTTACTAGGGAAATATTTAGATTGACAAGAAGAATGTTTTGGTACCACATCTACTTCAATTACAAATGTCTCTGAGGCAGTGTTATTTTGCTGTAACACTTCCACAAACCTAGGTTCCCTAATACAATCTTTTGCGACATCCACAACGCTTTCAAAATATTTCTTTATCATCGTATTAAAATAGGAAATATATATATCTTTGTTATCAACTTTCACTCCAACAATTTCCCCATGAGGTTTGTCCCGTACTCCTAAATGGATAGTACCATTGGTGCGGGAATTCATGCATGCTGCAGTAAATCTGAAAACCTCATTGCAAAATTTCATCTTCAAATTATCTTCAGTTGCATTCTCAATTGCATTTGTAAAAAGTTTAAACTCATGAGCTGGCTCAATGAGATTAAGTGGCCCTGTCTCAGGAATACTGAGAATATGGTGTTGTATATAACGGTGACCACTGTGAAAGTCATCAAAAGGATATGGTAGGCAAGTTTGTCTGTTTGGAAGTGGGTTTTTCTCGTTTTCCTGGCCAATAACATTTTCCATTGTTTCTTGAATTGCAGGCTGTGGTTGTTCAGATTTTGCAAGTTCTGGTGATTCATAGACATTAGGTGACTTTGATTTCCTGTGGGCATTTTCTTCCATCCTTCCTCCAGCTCTGTTTTTCATGGAAGACTTATCATCAAGAGTCTCTATGCTGAGTTCTTTATTGGGAACTTTGCAAGTGCCTTCATCTGGAGCATCTTTCGCTTTTAGAGCATGCATAATTTGTATGGCTGGGCCATAGGTTATTCCCATAGCAATGAGGTCTTCCTTTTGCAAGAGCTTCAAACTGGTGCCGGTCACATCTTGCTGAAGAAGGGTACTGCCATGTTTCTCTTCAAGCTTAAGTTCATCTGTCACCCATTGTTTCACATGTTCTTTCGTCCAGTCTTCAATTTTTTCAGGCAAATTTTGTTGCTCATTTTTCTGAATATCCGTTATGCATTGTTTCACATATTCTTTTGTCTGATCTTCAGTTTCTTCAGGCACATTTTGTTGCTCATGTTTCTGAATATTTTTGTTTTTAGCCCTTTAAAAAGAACCAAAAGTTAACAAAATGTGAACAACATTTCCCCAACATCTATGAGCTTACTTGTCCTTTGAATTACCCTATCTGGCACACCACACATTAATGACAGTTTGATTTGAAACGAAAATTGTAATTGTTTAATCCTTTACTGTGAAAAAGTTTAAATTTTGAAATAGCAAGGTTTGGGGATCTATGAAAAATTACATTAAGACATCAAAAACAATCTGGAGTTTTTTTTCATGATATCCAATAGTTTGCTTTTTATGCTCATGCCCTCTCTCTCCTTTTCTTGCTCACAGAGGACAACTGAAACTTAGCCAAGATACTAATCAATACTAGTGTGCTGTAGTTGTTACAGATGGAATAGGATCTAGGAAACCCAGATTTGAATCTCTACTCTACTACAAAAAATCTGACTGCTTTTAACTTATAAGTTGCTATAATGGCAATGGCCAATGTCTTTACACAATAAATTTTACTGAACTACTACAGAAAATCAATTGGAGAATTCATTTTCTGTCTAACATCTCACAGGGTCATTGGTATGAAGGTAAAATGGAGGAGGGAAGACTGATTTTGTAAGCTGCTTTGGTCTAGGGCAGCAGGAAAATGGGTGGGCAGAATCAGTGATGGGATGATATCTGGGAAAAAATTAGAAGTGATGTCACACCTCTTTAGGAATCACACCAGCAATTCCTAACTAGGCCTGAAGTCACTCCTGCTTTTTTCCCTCTGGAAGTGACATTATGCTGTTGCTTTTAGCCTTTTTTAAAGATCGGTTTTCTCCCAGTGGCTGTAGCAATGGTGGTGGGAAATGGATAATGACAGCAGGAGCTTGGTAACCCTTTTTTGGTCTCTCCTAGGAAGAAAAGTGGGGTCCAGCTATCTAAATATAGATAAAATCTTCAATCTAACTTTAACTTATTGTGATATCTAAATGTAGATGAGTTTCTTTCCCAATAACTAGCATTCTAAATTGTTTAGTCTTGATTTAGGGATCCTGGTTTATGAGCAAGAAACAGCCTTCAACTTGGGTGATCACATTTGGATGTCAGAGCAAACTGTAGTTTAGTGAAGGTGAAGGTGATTGTTGCTGATTGATTAGGAGTGGATGTGTTCCCCACCCTCTTTGCATTGTTAAGCTGCGCCTTGCCAGAGGTGCGAGCCTTTGGCATGAGCCGAAGGGCGAGAGCTAAAGGGCTCTTGGCCTGTGGCTCTTGGCCTGGGGGCTGTGTAAGGACCAGGAATCCAGATCCCTATTTTCCTTGTGTTCCTAATAAGGTAAGTTGAACCTCAAGAAGGGGAGCCACATAAACAAACAGGATTTAAAGGGGACTGCATTTTTTTTTTAAAAAGCTATCATGAAGGTAGAATGCCAGCAGGGGGTGAGGGCTTTCCAGTGTTTTGCACTGAGTGTCACATATATGACTATGTGCCCACAGGACAGAAGTCTTGGGTGTGTGCTCGATGCACGGAGCTCCTGGTCCTCAGGGAACGAGTTCGTACCCTTGAGGCCAAGGTGACTGACCTGGAGAAGCAGAGACAGTCAGTAAGGCACTTGGAGAAGACTCTCGGGGACGTATTAGATGAGCCCCGCTCTGAACGTGGCAGCCCCATTGCTGCCAGAGAGCATGAGGGTCGAGAGGGAAGAGACCTCTTCTTCAGCTGGTGAGCGGGAATCCTTTCACGCCAAGGAACCATCCCTGGGCAGGGAGAGAGGGGGGATCTTGGTAGCTGGTGATTAGATCCTTAGGCAAGTAGACAGCTGGGTGGCAAAACTGTGTACTGACCGTATGGTGACTTGCCTGTCTGGTGCGAAGGTAGCGGACATTACGCATGTAGTAGATAGGCTGATAGACAGTGCTGGGGAGGAGCCAGTGGTTAGGGTGCATGTTGGCACCAACAATGTGGGGAAATGCAGTCGTGAGGTCCTAGAGGAAAAATTTAGGATGCTAGGCAAGAGACTTAAGGCCAGGACCTCCAAGGTAGCCTTCTCAGAAGTGCTACCTGTTCCACATGCAGGGCAGGAGAGACAGGCACAAATTAGAAGTCTCAATGTGTGGATGAGATGATGGTGTAGGAAGGAAGGGTTTAAGTTTGTTAGGCACTGGGATGCTTTCTGGAACAAGTGAGAGCTGTACAAAAGAGACGGTCTCCACTTGTCCCCAGATGGAACCAGGCTGCTGGCGCTTAAAATCAAAAAGGTGGCAGAGCAGTTTTTAAACTAAATCTTGGGGGAAAGCCGACAGGAGATGAAATGTCTCTGGTTCGGGAGGACTCATCTCAAAGAGATGAAGGGTTAGCAGTTACTTTTCTAATGGGTAATGGATCAGAGTTGTCCACTGAGATGGTGACAAACAGTATGGACTGTCTGCCAAAGTCTCGAGGCTGCAGGAGGAAGGTTGGAGGCCTAGCTTGCCTAGGAAATTGTAGATGTGTGTATGCAAATGCTAGAAGTGTTCGAAGTAAAATTGGTGAGTTGGAATGTTTAGTATTGGGAGAAAACATAGACATTGTGGGAATTTCAGAAACTTGGTGGAATGAGGAGAATCAGTGGGACACGGTGATTCCTGGATATAAGTTATATCGGGAGGATAGGGAGGGAAGGGTTGGAGGTGGGGTGGCTCTGTGTGTCAGAGAGTGTATACGGTCCAGAAAAACTGAGGTCAAAGAATTAGATTCCCTTCTAGAAATGCTTTGGGTCGAAATAGAGGGCCCAAAAGGAAATTCAACTATGGGAGTTTATTGCCCACCAAATCAAAAGATAGAGGACGATTATAATATGATGGAAGGATTAAAGATAGTGGCTAAAAGTAAAAACTGTGTCGTAATAGGTGATTTTAACTACCCGCAGATTGATTGGGTCAATATGTGTTCTGGTCGAGAGAAAGAGATTGAGTTTCTTGATGCTCTCAATAACTGTGCTATGGAGCAGATGGTCTCAGTACCTACCAGGGGTGGGGCGATCCTGGATTTGGTCCTAAGTAATGCCCAAGACTTGGTGAGAGATGTAAAAGTGATTGCACTGCTTGGGAGCAGTGACCATAACGTTATTGATTTCACCATTTGTATAAATAGAGAGTTGCCCCAAAAGACCAGCATGACCACATTTAACTTTAAAAGGGGTAAATTCTCTGAGATGAGGAGGCATGTGAAGAGGAAACTGAAAGGAAAGGTAAATACAGTCAAAACCCTTGGGGAAGCTTGTAGGCTATTTAAAACTACAATCCTAGAAGCTCAGATAAAATATATACCACAAGTTAGGAAAGGCACAAACAGGTATAAGAAAAGGCCTGCATGGTTAACAAACAAAATAATGGAAGCTGTAAAAGGTAAGAAGGACTCCTTTAAGCGGTGGAGAGCTAGTCCAATTGAGATTAATAAAAGGGAATACAGGCTATGGCAAATCAAATGCAAGACTGTGATCAGGCAGGCAAAAAGGGACTATGAGGAGCATATTGCAAAAAACATAAACACCAACAATAAAATTTTCTTCAGCTATATTAGAAGCAGGAAACCAGCCAGGGAGGCAGTGGGGCCCTTGGATGACCAAGGGGTAAAAGGATTACTGAAGGAGGATAGGGAAATGGCTGAGAAGCTGAATGCATTTTTTGCCTCTGTCTTCACTGTGGAAGACGAGAAGTGTTTGCCCGCTTCAGAACCACTAATTGTGGAAGGGGTGTTGAAAGATCTGAGTCAGATTGAGGTGACAAGAGAGGAGGTCCTACAACTGATAGACGAATTAAAAACTAATAAGTCACCAGTCTGGATGGCATACATCCAAAAGTTCTGGAAGAACTCAAAGTTGAACTTGTGGATCTTCTGACAAAAATATGTAATCATTCATTGAAATCTTCCTCCGTTCCTGAGGACTGGAAGGTAGAAAATGTCACCCCCATCTTTAAAAAGGGTTCCAGAGGAGATCCCGGAAATTACAGGCCAGTCAGTCTGACTTCAATATCGGGAAAGTTGGTAGAAACCATTATCAAGGACAGAATGATACTGATGAACACAGGATATTGAGGAAGACTCAGCATGAGTTCTGTAAGGGAAGATCTTGCCTCACTAACCTGTTACAGTTCTTTGAGGGGGTGAACAAACATGTGAACAAAGGAGACCCAGTAGATGTTGTTTACCTTGACTTCCAGAAAGCTTTTGATAAAGTTCCTCATCAAAGGCTCCTTAATAAGCTCGAGAGTCATGGAGTAAAAGGACAGGTCCTCTTGTGGATCAAAAACTGGCTAATTAATAGGAAGCAGAGAGTGAGTATAAATGGGCAGTCTTCACAGTGGAGGACGGTAAGCAGTGGGGTTCCGCAGGGCTCAGTACTGGGTCCCATGCTCTTTAACTTGTTCATTAATGATCTGGAGTTGGGAGTAAGCAGTGAAGTGGCCAAGTTTGCAGATGACACTAAATTGTTCAGGGTGGAGAGAACCAGAGAGGATTGTGAGGAACTCCAAAGGGATCTGTTGAGGCTGGGTGAGTGGGCGTCGATGTGGCAGATGAGGTTCAATGTGGCCAAGTGCAAAGTAATGCACATTGGGGCCAAGAATCCCAGCTACAAATACAAGTTGATGGGTTGTGAAATGGCAGAGACTGACCAAGAGAGAGATCTTGGGGTTGTGGTAGATAACTCACTGCAAATGTCAAGACTGTATGTGATTGCAATAAAAAAGGCCAACACCATGGTGGGAATTATTAGGAAGGGAATTGAAAACAAATCAGCCAGTATCATAATGCCCCTGTATAAATCGATGGTGTGGTCTCATTTGGAATACTGTGTACAATTCTGGTCACCGCACCTCAAAAAGGATATTATAGTATTGGAAAAAATCCAGAAAAGGGCAACTAGAATGATTAAAGGTTTAGAACACTTTCCCTATGAAGAAAGGTTAAAAGGCTTGGGGCTCTTTAGCTTGGAGAAACGTCGACTGCGGGGTGACATGATAGAGGTTTACAAGATAGTCCATGGGATGGAGAAAGTAGAGAAAGAAGTACTTTCCTCCCTTTCTCACAATACAAGAACTCATGGGTATTCAATGAAACTGCTGAGTAGTGAGGTTAAAACGGATAAAAGGCAGTACTTCTTTACCTAAAGGGTGATTAACATGTGGAATTCACTGCCACAGGAGGTGGTGGCAGCTACAAGCATAGCCAGCTTAAAGAGGGGATTGGATAAAAATATGGAGCAGAGGTCCATCAGTGGCTATTAGCCACAGTATATATATCTATATGTTTGTGTGTGTGTGTATACACACACACACACACACATACACATATATATTGGCCACTGTGTGACACAGAGTGTTGGACTGGATGGGCCATTGGCCTGATCCAACATGGCTTCTCTTATGTTCTTATGTTCAGTAGTGAAATTAGCCACTTGATAATAGAGATTTAAATCAAGGATACTCAGAACACCCTTTTCAGATGAGTTATGCATTGTGTAAAAACTTATTTTATTTGTCATTTTGTAAGGGTTGCTTTTGATATATTAATTGGGAGAGAGCTCTAAATAAAAAAAGAAATTTTGGAAAAATAAAAGTTTTTTTATTATATTTATCCTATCAGGCCATGATAAAATTTTTATGCCATAATTCTTGTTGAGCTCTAATGATAGTAACATCAAAGAGCTTTTATCAAAAATACATAAAATATTCCTTAAGGAAGATAAAAACCAATCTCCAGGTTTTTTCCCCCATCATGACAACAAATTAGTTTGATCAACACTGGGAACAGATTTCAAATTCTCCTATGCTGATCCCAGTTAAAATTCATCTTTTAAATTAATCTACCATTGGTACTTGACTCCCTGAAAACTACAGTATTCCAATAAAAAGATCTCTCCACATTGTTGGAAAAAAATGCAGAGGAATTGGGACATGTCCGCTGCTAGTGGTCATGCCTTTTTGGTACCCTTTTGGAAACAAATATTAAACTTCATAGGTAAGATCACAGGAATAAAACTCCTGTTTACTCCAGAATCTGTGTTGCTGAATATTTGGACAGACGTTCCTGGGTCATATGATTACAAAGATTTACTCTCTAAACTGCTGGCTGCAGCTAAAATAACAGCTAAATGAAAATACCCTTTCCCTTCTACATTGGTATAAAACATTGGTATAAAAAGATCTGGGAATATTTTATATTAGAGAAAATTACTGACAATTTTAAAAAATCTAATTCTGAAATTTACCATATCGATTTTGTCAAAATGTGGCACCCTGCATTTAAATTCCTGTCTTCACAAACCATAGTACCCTTGTCTACAGCCTTTTAGGAATTTTACTGCCTTTAAATATGGATCTGTACTGCAGAGCCATAGATTTTGTATCGTATAACATCAAAGATACTGTTACTTAGCTGTAAGGCAATTAAAGTATAAGTAAAAATGCAATATTCTCATGTAATTTGTAATCTAAAGTTCTTTGGGGGGGGTTATCTTTCCTTCTTTCTTTTCTATGCTATATTTTAATATATATTTATTTTTAATGTACCTTTTCTTCCTCATACTTGAGGTTTTTTCTTTCTAATGATGCAATGTCCTGTTATTCTTTCTTAGTACGTCCTGAAAAAGAAAAAGAAATATATATCATCTATAAATTTCCCAGGAAAGTTTAGGAATCCTAATTTGTATACATACAGGAAACATAAAGAAGAATTTATAAACTGGCATTGAAAGCTATGATGGGGTTTAAATCAATTAGATATTGAACTCAAATGTTTTCCTCCTCTCTCTGGGCATGATCTATGTAGTACAGTTTCTGAACACTTACACATACTAGGAGCTAAAACCTTATGCCTGGATCCTTATGCCAATCCCTATTAAATGTGTTGGTTTTTTCCATGCAGTTCTGCTGGTCAGTTGATGAACTAGGGCTGCCAGCCTCCAGGTGGGTCCTGGAGATTTCCCACTTTTACAATTGATCTCCAGCTGGCAGAGCTCAGCTCCCCTGGAGAAAATGGCTGCTTTGAAGGGTAGACTTTATGGCATTGTACCATGCTGAGGCCCTTCCCCAGACCCTGCCCTCTGCTGAATCCACCCCCAAAGTCTCCAGGTATTTTCCAATACAGACCTGGCAACCCTATGATGAACAGAGATGAAATTGCCTTATACTGAATCAGACCACTGGTCCATCAAAGCCAGTATTGACTACTCAGATTGGCAGCAGCTTTCCAGAGTCTGAAGCAGATGTCTTTCACTGGAGATGCTGGGAATTAAATCTGTGATCTTCTGCATGCCAAGCAGGTGCCCTGCTACTAAGCCACAGCCTCTCCCGGTAGCTTTGTACTGACACTGGCATTCTAGTCCCTGTTGGGGGCAGTGGTTTATCCTCATTTTGATGGTTACTCTGCTTTGTTTGAATTTCACTGCTCTTAATTCCCAAATGTCTTTCTCTTCAGGACTAGTCTATTCAACAGGTGGCCTAGTAGACTTCCTAAGGTGCCATAGACCCAATAGGTGGCTGGCAGGGAGTCTGCTCTTTCCATTAGGGGAGTGTGTGGCAGCTTGTCTCAGCCTCACTGCCTCCTTGCTTCACTGTGGTGGGGAGTGATAATGAGGACAGTGCCTTCCTGCCATGTTAACACATATGAAGAAACACAAACTGTGATCACAGTTCATATTACAGGAAATACAAACAAACAAAGGCTGTGATATGCTGGCTAACACTTTTAGGTAAAGTTTTGTACACATTATAAAGAAGTACTACTTCACTATATTACAAAGGAAAGCCCATTCAATAAGCACCCAGATATAGGCTCATTTTGCCCAAAGTCTTCCTTGGGAGTATTCCTATTTTCTTCAAAGTTATCAGCCTCTTGTTATAATTCAGTGTTGATATTGGGAGCAAGCCAGGCTTTAACCTCTTCTCTAAACAGATGCAAAAGCCTTCTGAATTTGGTTAGTAAAATGCTCTCTGCAACTTCTTTATTTTCTTCAAAATTCATCATCCTCTGAGTACCACTTAAGTGTTTATATTAGGAGCAAGCCAGTCCTGAACTTCTTTAACAAGCTGCAAAAGTCTTCTGAATGTTGCTGGCAAAATGCTCTCTACATTGTGTTTATGGGTGATTCCCCACTAGGACCTAAACCCAGGTTTTTTCAGAGTTTGACTTGGGGCCATTTAAATTCCAACTATCCCTATTTGTTCCTAGGATCCGGCCCTCAAAAACCCGGGGTATCAACACAGGAGAAAGTGAGGCAAGAGAGCTTCATGGGGGAAGGTATTAGGCTTGCCAATCCCCAGGTCCCAGCGAAAGATCTCCTGGTTTGGTAGGCTCTTTCCCGCCTCAAGTCAGCTGGCCTGTGGGGGGAAGCCCCCACCCCAACAGCCTCCATGTGCCTTCAAACCTTGAAAGGCTTAAGAAGGCGCTGGGAACAGCTTGCTTCTAGAAAGATGAGTGTGTGTGCCTTTAAATCTTCCAGACAGGCTGAATGGAGGTTGGCCAAATCTGCAGAAAAAACAGCCTAAAGTCTCTGTTCGCATACTGTCATAGTAATCTCAGGTTTCCCTGTGTTAATCTGATGAATTGGGTTGAATATAGCACATTCAACAACTCCCATGGTGAGTAAATTGCCCCAGTGAGACCACAAAGTTTGTGCTTCCAAACTGTGTTTATTTTGGCTGCTATGTGCGTCTGTGTGTGTGTGTGTGAGAGAGAGAGAGAGAGAGAGAGAGAGAGAGAGAGAGAGAGTGGAAGTGTAGTCAGCTCCTGGGGAATGATAAATGTATTCAGGGGAACTGTACTCCTGTATTTTTATTTATTTATTTTAGGGAACTGGAAAGTCTCCCAGCCCCACCTCCAAAGTCCCAGGAATTTTTTGAGTTAGACTTGGCAACCCTAGAAGGTATCCTCCTCCCAACAGGAGAAAAAGAATATCCTGGCAGTTTGACATATGCTGTCCACTCTGTTCTCTCCTCCACAATCAAGAAGGAGGGGTTACCCACACTACATTTGCATCCCTCAAATCCATCTGATGTGGGTGTGGGGGAGAAGCCAGCTTGCTCCACAGCCCACTTCCTATGGAGTTGCAATGTAAGCATACAAAACTATACTCATCAATGGAGGAGAAGGTGGAAGGGAGAAAAACAGCTCTGCCTTTGGGGATTCTGGATGGATTCTGAAGGGCAGGATGCCAGTGGCCAGCCCTTTTTCCCTTCACAGCCAATCCCCAGAGACCCCGAGACCTATTAATTGGTCCCTGGAGGAAGGGAAGGTTCAATTTTCGTGCCACTCTATGACCTGCCCCCAGGGCTGGACCTGCCACTAGGTAAAACAGGCCTAGGGCAGCAGCCCTTGGGTGCCGAATTGGGCACCCCCCATGTGACTCCTTGAGGTTGAGTGCTGCCGCTGGCCCCACTTCTCTCCTAGGCTTCCCCTTTAAGGTGTGCCTGAGCATAAGAGGCAGAGCTGGCAGCAGCACCAGAGCCTGAGGCAGAGCGTGCATGCACATGTTTTCCCCTTGCATAGTGAGGAGCTGAGCTAAGGCTGAGGGGAGCAGTGTCACCCGGATCCCCGCCCTTCCTCCCCTCCAGACCCCCCTGTGCTGGCAGTTAGACTGGATGAAGGAACTCGTGCAGCCTGCCCCAAATGACTGCCTTCCTCAGCTACCTTCAGCAACCACCATATCCTTTGAAATGGGCATTGCAATCATTCCCCTTCCTCTTCTCCTTGTCCCATTCACTTCCCTTATTTAGCTCACCACTTTTAGTGAAATGAATCTCTGGAATGCCTCCAGAATCCACATCCTATCTCCTCCTCCTCCTCCCAAACTTCTCACAAGTCTTCTTCCTCAACAGCATCTATAGTATTGAAATCTCAAAGCTCCTGCTTTCTGTTTTGTGCTATTGATTGTAAAGTTAGGAAGAGTAATCTATACTGTAGTCCTGAGAGTTGCACCCTTTTAAGTCAATAGAACTCAGTGTGCTTAGAGGGGTTTAACACTGCTTAGGATTGCACTGCTAAATTGCAAGTAGAGGCTGCTTGTAGAGTGAATGAGTAACAGAAAATTGTGTTCCCTTCCCTCTTGATACGACCACTTCTGTTAACCAGCACTTCAATAACAGATTCATTTGTGTCATGCTATTTCCTCCTTTCCCCTCCCCCTACAAAGATTTAAGCAGGGCTTTTTTTGTAGAAAAGTCCAGCAGGAATTCATTTGCATATTATGCCACACCCCCAAAATCACCATTGTTTCACACAGGGCTTTTGTGCAGAAAAAGCCCAGCAGGAACTCATTTGCATAGTAGGCCACATCTCCTAACACCAAGTCAGCCAGAACTGCGTTCCTGTGTGCTCCTGCTCAAAAAAAGCCCTGGATTTTAGTAAAAATCTGAGCCTGAATGAATTGTTATTTAGTTGCAAGAGGCCTCAAAGTATGGACCAGATTCTGACATCACTGCTCTTATGCTTCTCCCTCTGAACACAGATTTTCAGTCCTCCTAGTAGCTGTTCCTTTTGTTACATCCTTCAGTGTATATTTCCAAGGAAAGTGATTATTGATTTTGTGCTTTTCAATTCCCCCACAATTCATCTGTTTTTGAAAACTGGTAATCAGTGTGTGTGGGGGTGTGTGCACCAGAAGTTAGTCTTGCCTAGGGTGCCAGACAGTCTAGGGACGGCCCTGCTGCCCCTAGCCTCTGGCCCACTCTCTCGTCCATTGCCTGGTCCACAAAAGTCGGGCTGCAGCTAAGTCAGGCCCTTCCCACATCCTGGCAGTTTGACATATGCTGCCCACTCAGCTCTGTCCTCCACAATCAAGAAGGTAGGTTGGTGCATGGCTGAGAAAGAATAATGGTGTAGGTAAATGGGAGAGGATACGGAAGCTGCCAGGGGGAGGGAAAGAGGAAATAGCGTGGGAAGGGGGATAGAGGGGAAAGTGAGGCACTCCCCACAAATGTCCTTGAGAGCTTCCTACCATGTGGGTGGGTCTGGCCCAGTGGCTGGCACCAAACAACAGGGCCACAGTTTTCCTAGGCAGAGGCTGCCAGAGAGAGGAGCTTAAGACAGAAGGGCAGATAAAGGTAGGTTGGCTATTGGGTGGGAAGGAGATAAGGTTACCAACTCCAGCTTTAGACATATAGGGGATGGCACCTGGGGAGGGTGAGACTTGAGGGGTGAAGAGATTTCAGAATGGTATAATGCCATAGACTGAACCCTCCAAAGCACCCATTACCTCCAGTGAACTAGGATTGGTAGCCTCCAGGCAGGGGGTGGAGAGCACCTGGAATTACCGTATTTTTCGGACCATAAGACGCACTCCCCCCCCAAAAAGTGGGGGGAAAGTGTGTGCGTCTTATGGAGCGAAGGTACATACCTTCCTGGGGAGGGCGATCCGCTGCCTCTGCCTCCGATCCAGCGCTTCCCCCGCGCCTCCCTGCCTGGCTCCATCTTTTTCCAGCAAGCGCTGGGATCGCTCCACGTGGCCCCACCGCAAAACCAGCACTTCGCGAGCGCCGGCTGCGGAGGGGGCAGCGAGCTTCTTCCTTGCCTGTGTGCCTGGCTCCACCTCTGATGCTTAAAGCAAGCGCTGGGATCGCTCCCTCCGCCCTCCGATCCCAGCGCTTGCTTTAAGCATCACAGCTGAAGCCAGGCACACAGGCAAGGAGGAAGCACCCGCCCCCTCTGCAAACCCAGCGCTTCGCGAGCGCCAGCTGTGGAGAGGGCAGCGTGCTTCCTCCTTGCCTGTGTGCCTGGCTTCAGCTGTGATGCTTAAAGCAAGCGCTGGGATCGGAGGCGGAGGGAGTGATCCCAGCGCTTGCTTTAAGCATCAGAGGTGGAGCCAGGGCACACAGGCAAGGAGGAAGCATGCTGCCCCCTCCGCAGCCGGCGCTCGCGAAGCGCTGGGTTTGCGGTGGGGCCACGTGGAGCGATCCCAGCACTTGCTGGAAGAAGATGGAGCCAGGCAGGGAGGCGCGGGGGAAGCACCGGATCGGAGGCAGAGGCAGCGGATCGCCCCCCAGGAGGAAGGTGCGTCCTATCGTCCGGAGAGCCTTATAGTGCGAAAAATACGGTACTACTGTTACTCTGTCCAGATAACAGAGATCAGTTCCCCTGGAGAAAATGTCTGCTTTGGATGGTGGACTCTGTGGCATGTATCCTGATGAGATTTCTCCCCTCTCAAATGCCATCCCCAGGCTTCACCCCCCTCCCCAAATATCTAAGAATTTCTCAAACTGGAGTTGGCAATGCTACAGGGAGGACAAGGTTTAATAAGGAGAGGAACTTCAGTGGGGTACGACATAGAGTCCAGTCTTAAAAGCAGCCGTTATCTCCAGTGGAACTGATCTCTGTCATCTGGAGATCATTTGTAATTCTGAGAAATCTCCAGGCCCCATCCGGGGGCTGGCAATCCTATCAAGATGCCAGACTCAGGTGGGACCTGAGGATCTCCTGGAATTACACTTCATTTTCAGACTACAGAGCTCATTTCCCATAGAAAAAAATGGATGCTTTGGAGGAAGGACTTTATGGTATTGTACCCCTCTAGATCCCTGTCTTTCCCAGGCTCCACCCCCAACTCTTTCAGAATTGCCATCCTGGATCTGACAACCCTACCTGCAACACCGCCTGTCAGTGACATCAAGTGGTGCAATCCTCCATCATGGTAAAGAAATGCAAGGGCAAGGGACTTGTTCCCAGATGCTTTTGGAGAGGATTCTAGCCGCTTATTAATATGATCAGGGGTCATTTTGTAGGAAAAAAGGTGCAGGAGCTAAATAGCATATCTCATTTGCATATGCCCCGGGATCTGTGTGCAGGGGGAGAACTTCCCACTCTGCATGCAGACCCTGACTGCAGGTTCAGGAGCTCTGCTCCTTTGAGCTCCTGCTGAATTCAAGCCCTGCATATGATATCCACCTAAAAGTTATTTTTCTTCATTCATTAGTTTGGAAGTTCTGCTGTTCTTTCTTATTTATATTTTTTCTTAGTGTTTTGAAGGAAAGGCTTGAATCTTTAATACAAATGAATAAAATGCTCTGACAAAGAGCTGCAGTTCTGGAACTGGAAACCGAAACTTAAGCATTTCTTGCTGTGTACACTTTCCCCCTAGGCAACTTGTTCTTTTATCTTCATGTCTTTTGTACTGTTCAGTATATTCTCATTACAAGGGGCACAAAGGTTTTTTTTTTTTTAAGTATTTACAAATTACCTATTGAAGTCTCCAAAGCAGATAAAATTACATACAGATGTTTTGGCAAACAAAGGAGAAAAGCAGAACAGTGTTATACCAAACATTGCTTCTGAAATCAAATATTTTCGGCTTGTTTCCTTAGTATCAAAGTCATATGATTCAGAGAACCGTTAGCTAACTTCTCATTTACAAATGCATCGCTTAAATTCCTCCTTGATTCAGCTAAGAACTAAACAGGATTATTTCACAGTTATCTCTTTGTACAGTAACACTGAGAACTTATTCAAAAGCAATCGGATGCTCCATAGTTAGTTTGCTTAGCTTCCAAGAAAAGAAAACTTTTATATATTTGTTTTCGGTCACTTACCAAGATGATTGTGTGGCTTCCTCCCTCCCACAGCCTGATAAATAAATTTTATTTTGTTTGAAAAACCAAAGGATCTTTCCTTCTTGCTTTTCTTGTGAACTCAAGAGGAAAAAAAAATATGCAATGCAATTTGCTGGAGTCCAGGAAGGAGGTGTTTTTTTTAAAAAAAGATACGTCACTTGTCACATGACCTGCAGTAGGCCTATTTGGCTGCTTTTCAAATTCCCCCACCCTTTTCCCCTAAACAGATACAAAATGCACACCCAGCCATGAGTTAATCAAACACGGTAATAGTTGTAAACTGAAACAAGGAGCTTGGAGTGGTGGTGACAGACAAACATTGTCCTTCAATTGCTCTGCAGACTTAGCAACTAGGGTTGCCAATCCCTAGGTGGGGGCAGGGGATCCCCTGGTTTAGAGACCCCCCCCACTTCAGGATCATCAGAAAGCGGGGGGGGGGGGAATGTCTGTTGGGTACTCCATTATTCCCTATGGAGACCTATTCCCACAGGGTATAATGGAGAATTGATCTGTGGGTATCTGGGGATTTTTTGAGGTAGAGGCACCAAATTTACAGCATTGCATCCAATGCCTCTCTTCAAAACACCCTCCCAAGTTTCAAAAGGATTGGACCAGGGGGTCCAACATGGCAAAAGGTGCCCCTCTCCATTATTTTTAATAGAGGGCATTTAAAAGGTTTGTGGTCCCTTTAAATGTGATGGCCAGAACTCCCTTTGAAGTTCAATTGTGCTTGTCACAATCTTGCTCCTGGCTCCACCCCCATGTCTCCTGGCTCCACCCTCACATGCAGGAACTTATGTCAGAACATGGGAATGGTGAGTGGTGCTCTAGGAACCCTCAAACCTTTATGGCAAAGACTAAAAACCATGGGGATTCCTAGAGCATTGCCCAAGAATGGTATTGCTTCTGGATTCATATGCAATTCTCTCTGAACAATATAAAATGAAATTTTGAGGGTGGATGGCACAATGTTGGAGACTGGAAACCTAACCAATCAGATTAAGTTTGCCAACTCTGGGTTAGTAAATTCCTGGAGATTTGAGAGTGGATCCTGGGAATGACAGATTTGGGAAGAAGAGGGGCCTTAGTGGGGTACAATGCCAAAGACTCTGCCCTCCAAAGTAGGCACTTTCTCCAGGAAAACTGATCTTTACAGTCTGGGGAGGAGTTATAATCGGGGGGGGGGGGGGTTAAGCAGGAATGCACAGGATGCAGTTCCAGCTGACTTGACATCAGGTGTGTGGCCTAATATGCAAATGAGTTCCTGCTAGGCTTTGTCTACAAAAAAGCCCTGTGCAAAACAATGATGTTAGGGTCTAATTTGCAAATGAGCTCCTGCTGGGCCTTTTCTACCACTGGTTATAATCAGTGCTTTTTTTGTAGAAAAAGCCCAGCAGGAGCTCATTTGCATATTAGGACACACTGCCTGGCCTGGGAGCTCATGACTGCCGCATAGTGGGTTGGACCAGCCAGAGCCCTGACAAGCCCAGGTGGACCTCTGCTCCTGTGGCCTCAGCCAGAAAAAAAGCCCTGGTTATAATTCTGGGAGACCATCCAGGCCCCATTTGAAAACTGGCAACCTCAGGTCCTTTATTGACACTCGGTGAATTAATTTCCTGATTAGACAATTTAAGAAGGTAAGAAAATTGAGAAGACATTAACATGCTGCTGGGCAGTGTGGGATTTGAATATTCATGAGAGAATGTGTTTGTGTTACTTGAAAATAACTGCTGAGGGTGGAGTCAGACTAAGGTTCAGCTATGATATTCTACCAGTTTGCTATATTGCTATGCACTATTGGATCCACCTCTCTTTAGCTACTGAGATCTAATGACTCATGGATGACGAGTGACTTTAAAATGTACATTCTTATTATTTCAGAGCACAGCTTTGTATGGGTATTACTGATAATCATGGGTGTTAATGTTCTGCATTATTTTGCATCCATATACTGACTTTTGTTTCTATGGAAATCAGAAGCTAAAAGAGTGCTGTTTGTTTCTAATTGGGTGTGTTTCTTTTGCACATTCATGGTGTTGTTTTAGTATTTTTATGGTATTATGTAGCTGAGCCAGTTTTTTCAGCTAATTTTCTGCTTTCTTTCTTGCTATCTTTTTTTAAAAAAGCTTTATTTCCCTTTTCAAAATTTGCACAGTTTTTGCTGCTTGCAAAGGAGTCATAGTAAGGGTTGCCAGCCGCAAGGTGGTTCCTGGCGATAGTGTGCTATTACAATTGCTCTCCAGATGATCAAGAATGGTTCCCCTGGAGAAAATGGCTGCTTTGGAAGGTGGACTGTTTGACATTACTCCCTGCAGTCCCTCCTCTCCCCAAACCTCACCCTCCCCAGACTCCACCCCACAAATCTTCAGGTTTCTTAGCTCAGAGCTGGCAACGTTATGTACATTATGACATCAGTATTGTGCATTATGACATCACTAAATAATGTGAGTATGATTGGCTGATGAATTATACTTCATGGTTTAGAGAAATTAGTTTGGTGGCCATGTTGGCAGCAGAAACAATTGCAAAGTCTGCAGTATTAGTGATAGCAGAGCATGAAGTACAAATATCCTAGTGAATATGAAATCAACAAGTGTTTGCTAGTAAAAGGGCAGAAGATTCCTGCACCTATCACTGCTGGAACCAAGGAGAAAGGAAATTGCTTAGATGAAGCAGATCAAGATACAGATAAAAGATGCAGGGGAAAATAAAACAATTTGGTTCTATGGCTGAGAAATGGAGAAATTACAAACTGACAAATTACCAGGCCTAGATGACAGACATCCAAGAGTTCTGAAAGAACTCAGATGTGAACTTGTGGGTCTCCTGACAAAAATATGCAATTTGTACTAAAATCTGACTCCATTCTTGAGGACTGGAAGGTAGTTAATTTTACCCACATATTTTAAAAAGGTTCCAGAGGAGATCCAAGAAATTACAGGCCAGTCAGTCCAATGTTGATACTGGGTATGTTGGTGATAAGGAAAGGAAAGGTCCCATGTGCAATCACCAGTCATTTCTGACTCTGGGGTGACGTTGCTCTCACAGGCCGTTTTCCCACTAGCGTTTGCTCCGGCGTAGCGCCCCATTTACCTCCGGATCTTCTCTTGGATTTCGCACATGTTGCTCCGGCGCTGCGCTTTGCTCCGGCGCTTCAGGGATTTTACGCCGGAGTATGTTTTTCAGCAAGTTGCCGGAGTTTCCGAAAACCTCCGGATCCACTCCGGATCCACTCAGCGGAGTTTCCTGTGCGAAATCCATCCACGCCGGATCGACTGCTTTGGGGGCGTCACCCTCTCCCTTTCCGTCCTCCCACCCCATCCACCCGCTTGGCCAATCATCAGCATTTCGCGGCGCTTCCCCAAAGTGCCGGCACGGCCATTTTTTTTTTTTAAACTTCACAGTTTTGCGTAATAGCGATATTTCGAAATTAACAAATAGAAAAAAAAAAAACCCTCCTGGAATAGCCTCAATTGGCACTTCAATTGGTTTCGTTAGAATTTTTTTTTTATTATTGACTTTAGTTGCGTTATTCCGCTGTTGCGTTATCTCGATAATGCGAAAACGACCATTGCTGGGGGGGGGGGGAATGTAGTGCCGGTGCGGGCCACAGCGTCCATGTGTGTGTGTTTTAAGAAGGGAATGCCTCCCTCAGCTGTGCCACCAGGATTTCTGGACCTGCACAAAATCGCCATGTATAAAATGGGAAGTTGGAGTCCTGCATTCTTCTCCCTGGCTACATTCCGCTCGGTTAGAAAGTAGACGCGACCGAGCTCCTCACACGCGCCACAGAAGGGGAAGGAGAGAATGGAGCGGGGGGGGGAGCTCTGGCAGCAGGAATCAGTCAGGTCCCCGTTGCAAGCGCCAGCCGGGGAGGGGAAAGAGAGCGGAGGAAATTTGGGGGGGGGGATCTAGTGCTTCAGAATTTGGGGGGGGGAATCTAGTGCTAGGATTCTCCACTGTGAATGCTTCCGTTAATACATAAAGGGCTGTGGAGGATTCTACAGCTGCAGCCAATCCATAAGCAGCAGCAGCACACGTGATGCGGTTTGTCCAAGAAATGAAGGGGAGGCAGCAGCTCGATGTTACGTTAGTACGTTAGTACGTCATTACGCGACCAGACTTGCGCTTAAAAAAAAAATGATTGACAGGGCATCGGACTCAAGCCGATGCCAGTGGGAAAACGATTTGAGCCGGGGCTTCAGGGAAGGCGACGCCGCAAAGAGTCACTAGTGGGAAAACGAGAAAAATGCTCTGGACATAATTGCGCCGCGGAAAAAGGGGAGCAAACGCTAAGTGCGAAAACGGCCACAGCGTTTTCACGGCAGACTTTTTACGTGTGGTTTGCCATTGATTTCCCCAGTCATCTACACTTTCCCCCCAGCAAGCTGGGTACTCATTTTACCAACCTCGGAAGGATGGAAAGCTGAGTCAACCTCGAGCTGGCTACCTGAAAACCCAGCTTCCACCAGGAATCAAACTCAGGTCATGAGCAGAGCTTAGGACTGCAGTACTGCAGCTTTAACACTCTGTGCCACAGGGCTCTTCTTAATAAATAAAGCTCGGCGTAAATATTGAAGTAAGATGGAAGGAGAGTGGGAGAGCCTCAGAATTGTGCTGCCGCTATGGCTAACTCCATACTGGAAGTAGGGTATGTAGGTGGAATCCATTATTAAAATTAAAATTAGTAGGCATACTGATGAACAAAAACTATTGAGGAAGGATCAGTATGCTTCTGTAAGGGAAGATCTTGTCTCACTAACCTTCTTTGAGGGTGTAATAAACCATGTGGACAAAGGTAGATGTTCACCTAGAATTCCAGAAAGCTTTTGATAAAGTTCCTCATCAAAGGCTTCTAAGTAAACTCAGTGCCCAGTCAAGATCTACCAAGGTCGAGTCTGGATGGCCATCCATCAACAGATAGAGTGGGTGTCATCCACATACTGGTGACATCCCAGCCCGTACCTTCGCACCAACTGGGTGAAGGGGTGCATATAGATGTTAAACAATATTGGTGAGAGGATCACCCCCTGCAACACTCCACATTCCAGTGGGTACCACTGAGAGACCAATTCACCAAACACCACCCTTTCCCCCCAACCTTGGAGAAAGGAGGAAAATCACTGCAAGGCAGTCCCCTTATCTCCAGTGTTGGTGAGGCAGGGGGCCAACAATTCATAGTTGACTGCGTTGAACACTGCTGTCAGATCTAAAAGCAACAGCAGCGCCGACCCACCTTGATCCAGATGTCTCCAGAGGTCATCTGTAAGAGCAATATTGATGGGGTCTGAACTGATGGTACCTGACCAGGAGAGAGATCTTGGTAGATAACTCATGGTAGATAACTCACTGAAGATGCTGACTCAGTATGAGACTAATAAAAAGGCAAATGTTGTGCTGGGAATTATTAGGAAGGGGACTGAAAGCAAATCAGCCAGCATCATAATGCTCCTGTATAGATCTATGGTGTGGCCTCATTTTGAATATTGTGTACAGTTGCAGTCCCAGCACCTAGAGAGGGAAGAGGGCAACGAAGGCGAAGACCCTCTCATAACCACTCACCAATAACACAGTCACACACAATGTATAAAATAAAATGTGGAATAAAATTGCCACAACTTTTATTGGTTACAGCTGTAAGCAGTCTTGACACAGCATAGGTCCATGAGATCCTGGAACTGATTGACCCACCCGCCAGTTGATGTACCCCATCCTACCCCCAGCCTGATTGCTGGGGTGGGGAGAACCATGGGATGGCAGGCTGCTGGATTCCACAAGGACAATCGTCACTAAGTGGTCTCCCCAACCTCTTGAGCATGAGGGTAACTCATTGGCTGCCCCTGAGCTGGGCATGCCCCTCACCTCAAGATCCCTTAAGGGGATCCTCATACTCTGAGAAAATGAACATGCTGGCTGGTTTTCCTAAAATAGATCCAGCCTCATGCTGACACCAGCCTAAGGTTTCAACAGATAAATGAAACAGAAAAACATTGTGAACATGAGCATAATCCATGTATCCCCACATTACCCGCCCCAGTGGGGTTACCTGCAAACCTCACATACCTTCTTCCTCACAAACATATAGGGAGGGATGGGTGGGCAAGTGATACCAAGTGGCCAGGTGAGCTGGCTGGGTGGCGTGGTGTGCTTTCCCCGGTGGTCCCTCCCCTTCCCCCATTCGCAGGCCCAGTTCAGGCCCCATCACAGGCTCGCCTGGGAGAGGAAGGGCCAGGTTTTGCCACCATAGCTGTTGCCCAGCCCCAAGTTGCCCACACATCTTGTCCTGCCTTGCAGGACATGGCCAGCCATTGCTGCCATCACCCTGCTGGCTCTCCCCATCATGCCGGACTGCAAATGGGACCTGTGGGCGAGTCAGGGCCTCCACTTCTGGTTACCACACTTCAAACAAGATATTATAGTATTGGGAAATGTGCAGATAAGGACAACTAGAATGATTAAGGAGATGGAATTCCTTCCCAAGAAAGGTAAAAGGGGTTAGGGCTCTTTAGTTTGGAGAAATGATGACTGAGAGATTATAGAGGTTTACAAAATTATGCATGGGATAGAGAAGGTACACAAGTACCTTCTCTTTCGCAAAACAAGAACTTGTGGGGACCCAATGAAATTAATGAGCAGTATGCCTAGAACAGATAAAAGGAAATACTATTTTAATCCAAAGAGTAATTAACATGAAGAATTCACTCCCACAGGAAGCAATGGTGGCTACAAGCACAGATGGCTAAAAGAGGGGATTGGATAAACATATGGAGGAGAGGTCCAGTAGCTATTAGCTGCAAGGTATGGATGGAACACTATGACTGGGGCAATGATGTTCTGCGTTCTTGGTGCTTGGGGGGCAACAGTGGGAGGGCTTCTGGAATTCTTGCCCTGCTGGTGGACCTCCTGGTGGCCCCTGGGTTTTGGCTCCTGTGTGATACAGAATCTCCACACACAGGCTGTGAAGTCCACAGTGTTTCCTATTGTCTACCCCCAGCACTTGGTAACCAGAGAGATTCTGCTTCTGAACACTGACATTCTATTACTGAAGGACTTTGGCTGAACAGGTAAGAAAGTTATTGCTGGATAGACTTGAGAGAAAGTACTGTGCAAGTGAGCTGTAGGGGGAGACTTCCATGTTTAAAAATCACTAGCTGCCATAGCATGGATGCATGCTTACACATTTACATACGATACTTAAATAGTCACAACAGGCACTTTGTTTTTTTCAGCTGCAGTCTTGTACAGAAACATTTTGGCTGGTTTTTGAAAAATCAGGTGCTTCTTAATGAACACATACTGCAATAATCATGTTGGCAGTCTATAGGTTGTCTCCAGCAGTGCAAGTCAACGTAATGTTTTAAGAGATGCTCATTTCCAGTTTAAATCAAAGTAAGTGCAAGAAATCCCTCTAGCTGGACAAGGATGCAGTAATCCCAAATATTAGAATATAGCACTTTACAATTTTGTCTCTGTTTATTTTTGCAACTTTTGCAGTCCAATTTGTAATCAGCAGCTGTTTTCACGAAATATAATTTAAACAAAGTAAATACAAAAACATTAGGAATGAAGCAAAGGTTTTGGAAAAGGTTTTGCTAAACCAATATGGCATTTTCATTATAAGTGGCATAGCTTGTCTCACTCCTGTGCCAGCTGGTGTTGCTTCTCCTGTTCACCTCCAGAAACAGAGGTCATCAATATGCTTTCTTTTGTCTCTTCATGTACAACTGGAACAAATGAAACACATACTTAGTCAACAGTCCTGACCCAGAGAAGTGTGTAGCGTGTTTTTAAACTCTTTCCTGCACTCAGTAACAAATTCCAAAGGCATATCCATTCTAGTATGGGGAACAGGGAATTATGTATGGCACCAGCAGCTTCTTGGAGGAGAAGCAGGATCTCTCTAATTTTTATCCTGGCCTTCTTCCAGAGAGCTGGTGTAGGGTACTAGCATCAGACTAGGATCTGGGAGACACGGGTTCAAATCCCCACTGTGCCATGGGAGGTTGCTAGGTGTCCTTGGGCCACACACACACACTCTCAGACTAACCTACTTCACAGGGGTTTTGCAAGGATAAAATGGAAGAGAACTATGTACAACTTTGTTTCCCCATAGGAAAGAAAAACGGTACAAATGATGTCTGTAAATTCATTCCAAGCAACTCAGGGCAGCCTCTCATCTGCATTGTTCTCCTAAAACTCCCATGAGCAAGTTAGGCCGAGAGGCAATGATTGGCTCTGAAGGGAGATTTGAATTCAGGTTTTTCCAGTCCCAGCCCAGTATTCTAAACACTGCATGCCAATACACATCTCCCTTGCTGGAGTCCCCTTGCATTAAATATTTCCTTTAAATTGTAAGCAGTTTTCAACTTCTTGTGTTAGACATTATCTGTCCCTCCCATCTGAGTAATAACTTTGCACTGTTGACAGCGATGACTAGCAACCAGAATTTGTGGAGCCCTGTTTAAACATTAGGTTTCTTTGACTTACTGCTGCTGATCATTGTGCTGTACAGGTATTTGTCCAATAATTTCATAAACTGTACCATGAAAATCCTGAAACTGACCATTAGAGCCAGAATCTGACTGACTGGAAACCTAAAAGAGAAAAATAGGCAACAGGAATAAGAGTATAAAACAGATTGCGAATTAATTTTCACTCTACAAACTGTAAGTTCTTTTGCAGTAATTCTTCTTTTGAACAAGCTGAGTCCTGTTCAATGAAGGTAAAAAGCTTTACAGGTTTTCAGTGTGGCCTGAATCCCAGATCTAGGAAGTGGTTATCACAATGAGGGTGAAAACAAAACAAACAGGAAAACAAAGGCCAGGTTTAATGTTGCTAAAATGACTACTTTCTATATTAAGTAGTATGTATGGTGTCCATTTCTGGACATTTTAAAGGTTTGTTTTCTATCTGTTTTATAATATGTAGATTATAACTGCTATTTAATTATATGAAAATGGAAGGAAATAACAGTAACTTGATTAAAAATGTATATATTTGTAAAAATACCTACCCTAGAAGCTCCTGTAGGATCTGGAAATGCAACAAATTCATATATTCCAAAATCATCTAGCGCATTCTCATGTCCTAAAATATGTATATTTGTACAAAGAAAAAATATTAGTTATAGACAAAGGTGTTCAACCTAAACTTTAGTCCCACTGAAATACTTCGTAAGTGTATGAAGTCTTGAGAAGAGAAAAAACTGAAGATGTACAAAAGATAACCATAATATGGAAACACTTCAAGAGAGAGGTGAAAATTCTATGAATTTTCTCTTTTATATTCTTCTCTTTTAAACCCCCGCAACTCAAGACAGATAATAATAAATCATTCAAAAACACAAATAAAACACACAAAAAATCCAGCATTAAAAGTAAAGCAAATTTATCAAATCAAATCAAATCAAATTTTATTCTTATATCCCGCCCTCCCCCGCCAGAAGGCGGGCTCAGGGCGGCTCAGTTTATTCTAAAAGCAGAAAAGAAAAATCTAAACAATACCTGCTGAATTAAAACCTAACAGTAAAACTAGAGGCTAAAGTTACATGAGAAAGAATGTGTATTATAGCCCTTCTCAGATACCTTATTTTGGTTCTGCAACTATATATCATGGGAGTGCGTGTTGACCATAATCCTGTTGATACACCCAGTCTCCATTTTATGTTGAAAGAAGCAATGTGTAGCAAACCTGAACATGCATTTTCAGGTTTGCTACATTCAAATGGAAATGTTGGATTATCAAGGTTGTATATACACAGAAAATTGGTACCAGGCAAACAGTTGCGGGGAGCAAAGTCCAAACTTAATGCCCTACCACAGAAACAGCCCTGTCTCTGGTTAGCATTCATCCATCTTCAAAGTTAAGAAGATCTGTGACCAAGAAATTGATGAACTGAAGTGTAGATTTTTATCCCAACTGAGTAGAAACCGCAAAAGAGATCTGTATTTTTTAGTCAAACCAGAGAAGTCACAATATTTGAATATATTCCTAGGTACATTTTCACAACTTTGCTACTTCTTCCTTCTTGATCAATTTTATATTTCATGAATGATCCCTCCCCCAACAGCATCTAAGGAGTTTATATCTACTTTGTGAATTATTCCATATTACCTGAAATGATTTGTGCTTTTCTGTAATTTGTTTCAGACCTAGAAATATATAAAAAATCCATACATTTAATACACATGATCCAGATTAGAAGGAATATGATATGTTTAGTGAGGAAATTATTATTTAGTTTTTCTACCTGCTCTGCATCTTCTGCTCTATAGCTGGAAATAAAAGATATTGTATGAATGACTTTTTCCTGTAATTACAGACATCGTGAATGTGATTGAATATTCATTTTAACATACCTTTACAAGGCAGAAATCTTTTCCATAATATTAGAAGGCACATTGATACTATCAAAAATACAGAAATTCCAGTTATTATTGCTAGAGGAGACAAATATTTTCCTTTTTGGGTCATCTTTGCTGATCCTGTGTTAGGGAAGAACAAGAAGACAAGGTTGATGTTTGATTTGTGGAGAGAACTTGACCACACTCAGGTGAGTGAGCACATAATGCAAAGCCCTATATGTTGCACATAAAGGTGCTTCAGAATGTGAACAATGCCACTATTTAAGCCAGGGGTGTCAAACATGTGGCCTGTGGGCTGGATCAGGCCTCCAGAAGGCTCCTATCAGGCCTGTGAGCAACTCACTGTTGTCCGCTTCCTTCTCCCTCTATCTTGCTTCCTTCTGCATCACAACTTGCTTTGTCAGGCTTGCTCAATCACACAGGAGCTACAGAGAAAAGCCTCTATTTTCTCCACCGGCTGAGGCTCTTCCTTGGGGAGGACGGGGGAGGGGAAGGGAGAGTGCTTTCTGTGCTATGTGCTACAGCTATATCTGCTGTAGTATGCTCAATATTGTTACAATACAGACATTGTCTCCAGTTTTTGATGCAGTAATTCAGAGCAAGAGGAGTCAGTTATCAGAGACTGTTAAATAAAACACTGCAAGAATGCTAGCGTTTTAAGCATGTTTTAAGTTTTTTCTTAATCTTTGTGTTTATCTCTGTCCTTTATAAAGCTTATGTCTCCGCTACCTGGCATTACATTTTATGACACATGGCCCAGCCCAACAAGGTCTCATTTACGTCAGATCTGGCCTTCATAACAAATGAGATTGACACCCCTGATTTAAGCAGTGTACATAAATGCCCCTAGAACTGCTGCTAGTTCAATGTCTGCACTTCTCCAGTGGAAAACATTCCCCACTGATTCAAAGACATCTCAGGTGGATCATTTCTATGACTGATTTATTACAGAACAGAAAAATAATGTCATGGGTCAGTCAGGAGAGGAGTCCTGCTCTGAATCAACAGAAGCTGGCAAGAAAGAAGATGAACTGCAGGCTTGTCAGAGTTCACGGTGGATAGCTGATGCAGAGCCACCAGAATCTTCCAGCCTTGTTCTAACAGATTAAACCCTGATGGCCGTTACCAGTCCTCCAGTTTCACCCACACCCTTTGAACACCAGAGACAAAGGCTTAGAACGGAGCTCCAGGAAAGAAGACAAAGCACATTGTCTCCTGGTCTGATGCCAGCTACTTGCTAATGATGAATAGTTGCAGGGTTACTCCCAAGCAGTTGGCTGCAAGAAAGACCTTCCAGCAGATGTCTATAAAAGCTAGACAAGGGAGGCTAGATGTGGAAGCAAGAAGTAGATAGCTAGTTGTCTCTGCAACCACAGCGTCTGACTTGGCTTTGCTCCAGTGACCTTTGGACCTGCTTGTTCTTCTGTAGAACTCTGGACAGAATGATTCTGCTTTGCCTTTCTTCAGGAACCCTGACTTTGGACTGACACTCTGGCTGTACCTAGCTCTTGACAAATATTTAATTAATTAAAATAATAAAATAATTATGTATTTAATTATTTTACTCAGGGCTTTTTCTCTGGAACCCTCAAGAGGGAAATGAAGAAGTGAAAAAAATGGATGTTTTTTTCTTTCACCATTGTATAAGAAATAATCTGTTAAATACATGGATGAAGTATAAGAAGCAATCATGGTGATGAGAGAAAGCCATTATGGATAGTGCCAGAAGAAGTGATAAAAATAACAGCTAAGACGGATGAAGAAAGAGGGTTGTCATACAATCAACTATTAAAAATACAAAGTGGTAAAATAGAATTGAAATCCGCAGAGAAGTTGAATAACAAATATGATTGGTTTCAAATGCAACAAATAAAGAGCCTGGTGGAAAATGATATTAAAGCTGAAGGAATAAGATGAGAGCAAACAGAAATGGAGAAAGTTCTGCTTGGAGATAATGAAAAATTAATTTCCAAAATATATGTTACTCTTAAAATGGTCTACGGAAGATGAAGTAGTAAAATCTCAAATGATTAAATGGGCAATCAATGTAAATAAAGAAATACAGATGGATACATGGGAATATCTTTGGAAGAACTCTATGAAACTTTCAGCATGTCAGAGTATTAAAGAGAACTGTTTTAAAATGATGTACAGATGGTATATGACCCCTAAAAAGTTGGCAAGGATGAACAATAAGATGCCAGATAGATGTTGGAAATGTAAAAAACATGACGGTTCTTTCTACCATATGTGGTGGACTTGTGAAAGAGCAAAAAAGTATTGGCAGATGATTCAACAAGAAATTTCTAAGATCTTGGGATATGAATTTAAGAAAGTAGCAGAAACATTTCTGTTGGGATTACAAATGGAAACATTTCCAAAAGAAGATAGAACTTTGATTTGGTACTTGCTTTCAGCGGCTAGGCCATTGTATGAGCAGTTATGGAAGCAAGAAAAAATACCAGAAAAATGGGATTGGATTACAAAAGTAATAACATGGAGTGAGATGGATAAACTAACAAGAATCTTAAGAGACTATGACTTGGAAGTTTATAGAAAGGAGTGGAAAAAGTTTAGAGGTTATGTAGAAAAACAATGGTAAATAAAAGGAAATTGGACAATTTTTTAATAATGATTAAGTATTAGAAAAAAGAAGAACATGAATATAGGTTTATATGGTTCATATGGTTTAAGGGTACCTTTAAGTGTTAACATTTTAAGTTTATAACATCAGTGGGAGTCAAGTAACGGGGGGAGGGGGATTTAGAAAATAGCATATGGGGAAGATAAAAAAGTTATTAATGGATAATGTTACCATATGTTATTAATAAAATTCTTTAAACAAAGAGGGAAATGAAGGAGAAACACATGGGTGCCCCTCATGAATGTCTAAGTATTTTTTTTTGAGAATTTTGTTTCCACAAAGAGGTTCTGGAACTCTTTTCCATCATGTTCCCCCGGAAAAAACCCCCTGTCTTTACTGATCTGTCCACAGAGTGGTTCAAGAGTGTCTGCAAGAAGGAACCAAAGGGTTTCACAAATTGGTACATGAATGAAAGTGGTTACGGTAAACATTAGTAGGTCACTGAAACCTGGTGCTACAACCATTTTGAGATGGGCTGTTGTAAAAATTGCACTGTGTTAGGTAAAGGTTGTTGGTACCACATATCAGTCTGCTGGGTGAGTCATTTGACAAAGTTTGCAGCAACAAATATTTAGTGTTCTTCCCTTTCTGTTGCTTTCATTCAAGCAAAGGATTATAGTTATAGCCATTCATGTACAGAATTTGAGCAACACTGGGTGGCTGATGTAGCTTGATTCTGCAGACACTTTGGCTTCTTTAGATGCACCTTACTTTGCACAAGATCGGGCTGGTACTGTCAGTCAGCACTAATTCAAGTAGATAGAGCTATGCCTATGTTGTCAAATATAGGGAAGCACATACTTTAAGAAGAAGACCTTCTTTGCCTTCTTTGGCAATATTAAACCACCAGTTTAATATAATTTCATAGGATCTATGTGGAATTCATCTGCATTGGGGTTTAAATCAGAAATGCAAATGTACCATTGTCAGTTTAGCCAGGGCAAATCACCTTATGTTTTTATACAATCAGGATATTTGCTAGAAACCTGTGATTCTTTGGGGTTTTTTTTGAAGGGGGTGTTGTAAAAGCTCCTGTAGCTGTCATAATTCTGCATACAAAAGCTTACATTCTGAATCAAACTTTGTTGGTCTTACAGGTGCTACTGGCCTCCTACTTTGTTCTATAATTCTGACAGGTCTTCTATTATTCTGAACTGGTGGCTGCACATGACCACCAGAGGGTGCTCAATACATTGCTTTCAGTACTACTAGCTTTGTTTCAAGAAAGTTCCTAGTAACAAGGTGCAAGTACAAGATGCTTATGGTGCAGGACTCAAGGAGTTGAATTCTACCACCACTACCACTCTGCTCAGCCAATTGCAAGGAATTTTCCTTCAGCAGAAATACTTTATAGGGTGTTGGAGGGAGGGCCAGCCCTGCCACTAAGCAAATCAGGTGATTACCTATGGTGCCAGCCTTCTAGGGGTGCCATGTGACTTGCAGGGCCGCATCTAAGGGGGGCAGAGGGGGTTGCTTGCCCCGGGCACTGATGGAGGAGGGGCACCAAATTAGTTATGAAGTCCATTGTATTCTATGTGACCATAAGATAGAATGGCCCCATAAGGGGGCGTCATTTTTTAATTTTGCCCCCCCCCCTCAAAAAACATGTAGATCTGGTCCTGATGACTTGGTGACATTATCAATGCCAGCGGGGTGGGGAGGGATACCAGAAGTTAGCCTTGCCTAGGGTGCCAGACAGTCTAGAAGAAGAAGAAGATATTGGATTTATATCCCGCCCTCCACTCCGAAGAGTCTCAGAGCGGCTCACAATCTCCTTTACCTTCCTCCCCCACAACAAACACCCTGTGAGGTGGGTGGGGCTGGAGAGGGCTCTCACAGCAGCTGCCCTTTCAAGGACAACTTCTGCCAGAGCTATGGCTGACCCAAGGCCATTCCAGCAGGTGCAAGTGGAGGAGTGGGGAATCAAACCCGGTTCTCCCAGATAAGAGTCCGCACACTTAACCACTACACCAAACTGGCTCTCCTTAGGTTGACCCTGGTTGGAGGAAGTATCCATGGTAGCATGCAACTCTTAAGCATTTGCTTAATGTTTTAAAAAAGTGTATATTTCTGCCTTTTTGTATACATAAATTGTTTTTGATTTGCATAAAATCTAAAAACCCCAAAATCACACAATCCCATCCATCCTTCAAAAGAGATGGTATTGGAGATTGTCCAAGGAGGCTTTGCTGCAGGAACCTACCATCATGGAAATGTTTTTGGTGGGGACTCGCATTAGGGCTTTCTTGACAGTCATCTCTAATCTTTAGAACTTCCTGTCCCTGAAATTGCATTTAACCCCCATATTGTGGTCTGTTTAACATAAACTAAAGACTAAAAAAAATATGATAAAAATTTGAAGGCCTTTTAAAGTAAGTTCTTGCCCTGGTGTTAATTCTGTGTTAAAATATACAACTTTTAAGTGCTTTTCTAATTTTCTTATATTTATATATATATATTTATTAATCTGTAAACACTTTTCTTAAAGTGAAAAGGAGGTATATGAAGGCCAAGATAAATAATACCCAAATCTGGCCCTCAGTTCCTTTATTAAGATGATCTTAAAAACTGGTAGGTTCATATGGGAGAAGATGAGAGAGATTCTCCTATCTCCAGCCATTTGGGACATGATGGATTGCGTAGGAAATAAATTATGTGGATATGAAGAGGGGAAAGCAAAAGGAAAATGAGTTGTGGAAGGAAGAAATACAGAAAGTCCATGGGATACGAACTTGGCAACCTAGAGCCCTCAGTAAAATGGAAGGACATGATGCAGGAACCTTGCTGAAGTGAAGCAAGATTTGGTCAGGACCTAAGAACTTATGTGTGCCATTTTGAGTTCACAGAAGAAAGGTGGGATTTAATACATAAATGGGAAAGAACAGGTGCTAAAGAGACCTGAATCCGTTCAGAGGACATGTGCCATTATTCTGGAAATGAGAAGCCAGAAGCATAGCAGGAAAATAACTGTGACCTTCTGCAGCCAGTCTGCTACAATGATGCAATTAATTTCACACTGATTAATTTAGCACAGGTGCTTCAATGGACTGGCTGGAAGAAAACATCCTTAGGAGGAGGAAGGGGGAGATGTGAAATACAGACAGCAAGTATGGTCTTGTCCTGATGGAAAAGAAGTCACATATATGGAAGCCATAGAGGTAATGCTTTATAGATTCACTAGTGCAGTGTTGCTATTTGCTAGTCCACCAGATGTCAAGGCAAGCTGCTATGACCTGCTGGGAACTTGCAGGAGGCCCTGACACTTTTTCTTTAAATAATCACTATTTTTGTGAAGATACAGAGAGAGAGAGATTATTGTCAGGGTTGTCCCTCTTACCTGTACGATATTTCATTTAGATGATCTTACTCGAATTTTTATAGAAGCACTACATATGCCTTTAATTAACAATTGTTCAGTGACTCGGTGCATAATAATGTTTTAAACATTGTAAAAATGCATGGGAGACATATGTTGACATCACAACTGCCAGCCAGTCAATGCTGTGCATTGCTAAGTCAGCTGCTAAACCAATGTTCCACAATATGGATGTTGGAGAGGAATATAAATGCTTGTCAATAATGTAATTAGTACACTTCCAGAGCACATCAACGGCTGTTTTTATCATCTGTGTGTCTCATAATAATTGTGTGCTGTCAAATTGCAATCTGCTCATGGCAATCGCAGAACCATGAGGTTTTTAAGCCAAGAGATGAGCAGAGAAGGTTTGTCATTGCCTTCCTCTGCATAGCAACCCTGGTCTTCCTTTGTGGTCTTCCATCCAAGTACTAAGCATGACTGACTCCACTTGGTTTCCAAGATCTGGCGAGACTGGATTAATTAGGGCTATCCAGTCTGCTATGTCTCTGCGCACTTCAAAACTGGTAACTTTTGCAGTGTTACTAGACCCTTTTCAAACCACCAGTTCAAATTATATTTGCCTCCAGAAGTATCCATCTTAAATTTAATATATAACTGATATCTCACCAAGTGTAAATATGGGAGAGATCAGTCATATTCATGGTTTGGCAAAGTTGCAAATGAATCTGAGTAAATGTTCTTGGTAACTGTGCAAGCTTAGGGCATAGATAAAGTTCACTGTTTCCATTTTTGGCACTGCCTGTAGTATCACTGTGATCGTAGGACAGGTGGTATCCAGATATCAACTGTCAAATGAAACAAAGCAATATACAATTTACATACACATCTGCTTTCTGTTTACAGATGCACATCAATTCTAGATGGGGAAATGGGCATGTCCTTTGGGTGTGACTGAAGGGCATGAGGCAAAGGGCTAACTAGCTGATCTATCTCACTGTGAAAAAATTCCCTGTTCTCATATGCAAACAAGCTGACATCCCATGAAAGATAATTTCATAGATGGGGCACAAATACCGAAAGGCTTTCTCTCAAGTAATGTATGAATGTAGACATTACCAGAGAAGAGTCTTCAATGACAATTTTAGCTTCTGGAATTTCTCAGATGCTATGACAGAGGGACTGTATTATAGAGATTAACTGCATGATTGAAGGTAGATGATTTCTAGTCATTTACATGTTCTACCAATAATATATGATGAGGTCTACATGTTCTACCAGTAATGTGTGATAAGAGCCCTGATAGTTCAGACCAGTTGTCCATCTAGGCCAGCACCCTGTCTCACACAGTGACCAACCAGTTCCTCTGGAGGGGCAGCAACAGAGCATGGAAGCCAGGGTCTTTCCTGATGTTGTCTTCTGGCACTGGTATTCAGAAGTGTGCTGCCTCTGAATATGGAGGTTCCCTTTAGTCACCATGGCTAGTAGTCATTGATAGACTTCTCCTCCATGAATCAAATGTCACATTTTAATCATTAATTGTATTTAATAATTCTTAAATAGCTATAATGAGATTCCTTATCATCTGAATCCATAACAGAGTTCCACAGATGAGATATAAGAGGAGTTCAGTGGTACTGTCATGATCTGTGCTGTGCTGTGAGACAGAGGCCTAGTGGGCCTAGGGAGCTTGTGAAGCCTGTGTCACAGTAGGAAGAGACAGCCTACAATCTCCAGAAACCTTGGCGCTAGTTTCAGCCAATCAGCATCCAAGTAGGCTGTGAGGGGAACTGTTTAAAAACTCTCTCAGACACTGTTCTTTTTCTCCTGAGAGGTCAAGCAGGAAGGAAGGCTGCTGTTCAGGAGGAGGACTCTCACTCTGAGGGAGAGAGTGAGCAGGCCGAGGCCTGGGGCCTAATAGAGTAGGACAGTTAAGTTTACTCGCGTTAGGGGCTTTAAGTTTATTTTCCTTCACCCATGTTACTTTAGTTTAAAACACCTTATCTGTTCACTTACCATTTATTGATTTCCTGTTTTAAATAAACCATTTTGTTATTACTCTGCCTGGTTACACGCCTATTTTCTTGGCCAAAGGAAGGGATCTGAAGGGCTTGAGAGGGAACTCTGAGCTTTCCAAAGGGACCCTAATTCCAGAGTGGTGGCAGCGTCAGGTTGCCACATTTTATTCATTGTATTTAATCATTCTTAAATAGCTATCATGAGGTTCCTTAACATCTGAATCCATGACAGAGTTCCACAGATGAAACATAAAAGGAGTTCAGTGGTACCTAAAAGACTAACAACATATATTCTAGAACTAGGAATAAGGCCTGTTGTGGGGAAAAATACAATGGACTCAAGAAAGAGGTTCTGAGAGACTGCCCTCCCACCCTTGCTGCTTTCCCACCCACTCAAGGGGGCCATTTTCTGCAGGGGAATTGATTGGACTTCAGCTTTCCATCTCCCCTCACCTCCCTGCAGCCTCTACTTAGGAAAAGTACAATTTTCTCCATAGTGTGAACCAAAGTGGTTTACATAATTCCCCCCTTTTGATCTGCACAACTACCTTGTGAGGTATGTTAGGCTGAAAGTCTTTGATTGGTCTGAAATCACAGTGTGGACCAAAGCAGGAGGGAAGTGACCTCAGCAGGGTATAATGACATAGAGTCTACCCTGCAAAGCAGCCATTTTATCCAGGGGAGTTTATCTCTGCCATCTGGAGAGCAGTTGAAGTTCTGAGTGATTTTCAGCCCTTACCTGGAGATTGAAAACAATAGTTCCCCAGGAGGAAATGGCTGGTTGGCTGCTGCTATAGCAAGCAGCCAGGCCTGCGGTGGCTAACCTCCAGGTAGAGGCTAAAGATCTCCTGTTATCACAACTGAACTCCAGACAACAGATCTCTCTGCCTGGATAAAATAACTGCTTTGGATGCTGGATTCTATGGCATTATATTCAGTTGAGCCTCTTCCCTCCCCAAACCCTGCCCTCCTCAAACTCCACCACAAAATCTCCAGGAATTTCCCACCAACCTGGAACTGGCAGCCCTAGTTAGGACTGGGCCCAATGAGTTCTCCCTCAAAGGCAAATAAATAAATAAATAAATGCCTGGAAAGGGCCTCCTATCCCCAACTTTTGCTGACAGAATCAAGCTTGGTTGGTTTTTTACTGAGAGAAGCAAGGCTGGTTGTCTAGCAGGTTCCCCAGTAGCCCAATCCTTGTCTGTCCTGGGGCCAGCAGTGAGTGGGGGAAAGTGGAGTCAATCAATGCCACACAAGTGCACTTAAGTGATGCTTGACGCATCAATGGTTGATGGAGTGCACACCACAGTCAATGGGAGAGCCGGGAAGTGCCAATATCATAGTAGATATCTATATCTATCTATATCTACATAGATGATGACAGACAGACATACAGACGGACGGACATACAGATAGATAGATATGATATGTTTTAGCATTAGAGATCCCTTCATCAGATGCACTGAGTGTAAATCCATCATGCAACAGAAATGAAGTGGGATGTTACAAAGAGTGACTAGTTCAAGACAAGATCCATTCCAAAAAGTAATCAGTTCACTTTGGATTCTTTGGATTGGAACTTGTTTTGAATAAACTTTTTTTAGTCTTTAAAATGCCACTTGTCACTCTCTTCTGCTAACTAACTATCCATCTGGAATTATCAGACTAACAACTACCCATCTGGAATTATCATAAATTAGCTAACAATTCTGTTTTTTAAAACTCTTCTGATTATAGATATAGATATTATAAATATCCAACTAGATATTTAGTATTAAACTATTTATGTACCTCCTTTCCTCATAGTGGCTTTATTCATACATTCTACAGTTCTTGACTGATTGTCACTGGTGTTTTTGCTAATATGCTATTTGTACCATGACATCAGCATCTTGGGCTGTTTCTCTAGAGCACAGGCAGCCATGGGAATGATCTGTTATCTTTCATTACATTTCATATTTATGACTGACTCTCTTGTCAATTAAGGTCCTGCTTTGCAAGATAAGAACCTATGAATTGTTGCTTCCATTTGCAAACACGCTAATATTATCGTAGAAACCAGTACCATAATTAGTCATAGTTTCTAAAACATCTGAAGGTCAAAACTTTGCAGCTGGCCTGTGTTTCATGATTTTTTTCATTTATTTTATTTGAAATCTTTTTCTGCTATAGGACAGCAAAAGTTTTGGAAAAAGAGAAAAGCCCTTACAAATTTGAATGAATAAACTCAGGCGAATGAACTAGTGTCAACATATCTAGGTGTAAATTGTATATACTGCATAAGGATATTATTTGCATTTTGCACAAAAGTGAAGAATAGATTTAAATAATAATTTCATCTCAGCCTCCTAATACTGAATTCTTGTTGAATATAGCTTTCCCAGAAAGGTTATCAATCATAAGCTTTTTCTTCTGTGGTTTGTTGAAGGGTGCCACCCATTGGTGGCAGTTTAGTAAGCCCCAATTATGGCCTGATCTGTGTTGGTTCTAATGTACACCAGGCCTATCACTGTTATGGTAGCTATGCAGCCCTGAGCTGCCTTAGACATGTGCTTGGATCCAGCCATCTTTTCTGTTGGTAAAAGGGAAAGAATCCTTTCTGATCACTGCAAAAGGCAATGTTGAGAATCATGGTACTTGAATGTACAAAAACCTTGTTTGATGGGGGGGAGGGGTGTAGAGTATGGGGGTGAAGTGGGTTAGATTGTGTGAAAAAGCTGGCTGGACCCATCCTTTCCTTTCATCTAATTAAACCTATTTTGATTAAATATATAGAGCAGTCATTTTTGTTGTTGTTCAGTCACACAGTTGAGTCCGACACTTTGCAACCCCATGGACAAAGTCACGCCAGGCCCTCCTGTCTTCCACCATCCTCTGAAGTCTGCTCAAATTCGTGTTTGTTACATCAGTAATGCTGTCCAGCCATCTAATCTTTTGCCATCCCCTTCTTCTTCTGCCTTCTGTCTTTCCCAGCATCAAGATCTTCTCCAGTGAGTGCTCCCTTCTCATTTGGTGCCCAAAGTATTTGAGCTTCAGTTTCAGCATCTGACCTTCCAAGGAACAGTCTGGGTTGATTTCCCTTAGGACTGACTGATTTGATCTTCTTGCAGTCCAAAAGACTCTCAAGATTCTTCTCCAGCACCACATCTCAAAAGCATCTATTCTTCTGCACTCGGCCTTCCTTATGGTCCAGCTCTCACAGCCATACATAACTACTGGGAATACCATTGCTTTGACTATACGGATTTTTGTTGGCAGGGTGATGTCTCTACTTTTTATTATACTGCCCAGGTTCACCATAGCTGCCCTCCCAAGGAGCAAACATCTTTTAATTTCATGGCTACAGTTATCATCCACAGTGATCCTGGAACCCAGAAATGTGAAGTCTGTCACTACTTCCATGTCTTCTCCTTCTATTTGCCAAGGAGTGATGGGGCCGGGTGCCATGATCTTAGTTTTTTTGATGTTGAGTTTCAAGCCTACTTTTGTGCCCTCCTCTTTCAGCCTCAACAAGAGGTTCTTTAGGTCCTCACTTTCTGCCATTAGAGTGATATCATCTGCATATCTGAGGTTGTTGATGTTTTTCCCGGCAATCTTAATTCTGGCTTCTGCTTCATCTAGGCCAACTGTTGCTTCTTTACCTTTATACAGGTTTCTCAAGAGACATGTGAGGTGGTCTGGTACTCCCATCTCTTTAAGGACTTGCCACAGTTTGTTGCGATCCACACAATCAAAGACTTTAGCATAGTCAATGAAACAGAAATAGATGTTTTTCTGATACTCCCATGCTTTCTTCATAATCCATTGAATGTTGGCAATTTGATCTCTAGTTCCTCTACCTCTCTGAAACCCAGCTTGAACTTCTGGTAGTTCCCGATCTACATACTGCTGAAGCCTAGCTTGTAGGATCTTTAACATGACCTTGCTGGCATGTGAAATGAGTGCAATGGTGCGATAGTTTGAACATTCTTTGGCATTACCCTTCTTTGGGATTGGAATATAAATTGACCTTTTCCAATCCTGTGGCCACTATTTGTTGACATAATGTGTGCATCACTTTAACAGCATCTTCTTTTAGGACTGTGAATAGCTCTACTGGGATACCGTCATCTCCGCTTGCTTTGTTGTTCGTAATGCTTTCAAAAGCCCATTTGACTTCACACTCCAGGATCTGGCTCAAGGTCAGCGATTTCACTGTCATGGTTGTCAAGGACACCGAGATCCTTCTTGTATCATTCTTCTGTATATTCTTGCCACCTCTTCCTATTCTCTTCTGCTTCTGTTAGGTCCCTACCGTTTTTTTCCTTTATCATGGCCATCTTTGCAAAAAATGTTCCCTTGGTTTCTCCTCTTGTCTTTCCCATTCTATTATTTTCCTCTGTTGCTTTGCATTGTTCCTTCAGGAAGACCTCCTTATCTCTCCTTGCTGTTCTCTGAAAATCTGCATTCAGTTGGGTGAATTTTTCATTTTACTTTTGCCTAACTTTCCCTCTTTCCTCAGCTATTTGTAAAGCCCCAACAGACAGCCACTTTGCTTTCTTGCATTTCTTTTTCTTTGGGATGGTGCTGATTGCTGCCTTCTGTACAATGTCATGAACCTCTGTCCATAGTTCTTCAGGCACTCTGTCTATCAGCTCTAGTTGCTTAAACTGATTCTTCACCTCCACTGTATATTCATAAGGGATGTGATCAAGGTCAAACCTGAATGGTCTAATGGCTTCCCCAATTTTCTTCAGTTTAAGCCTGAATTTTGCACTGAGTAGCTCATGATCTGAGCTGCAGTCAGCTCCAGGTCTTGTTTTTGCTGACTGTAAGGAGCTTCTCCATCTTTGACTAGAGAGTATATAATCAATCTGATTTCTGTGTTGCCCATCAGGTGATGTCCATGTGTAGAGTCGCCTTTTAGGTTGTTGGAAGAGGGTGTTCGCTATGACCAGCTTGTTCTCTTGACAAAACTCTATTAGCCTTTGCCTGACTTCATTTTGTTCTCGAAGGCCAAACTTGTCAGTTGTTTCAGTTACCTTTAGACTTCCCACTTTGGCATTCCAGTCCCGTATGATGAGGACAACTTTTTTTGGTGTTAATTCTAGAAGATGTTGTAGATCTTCATAGAACTGGTCCACTTCAGCTTCTTCTTCATCAGTGGTTGGAGCATAGACTTGGATTACTGTGATATTGAATGGTTTGCCTTGGATACGGACCGAGATCATTCTGTCATTTTTGAGATTGTATCCCATTACTGCCTTCCTCGCTCTCTTGTTAACTATAAAGGCCACACGATTTCTTCTATGGGACTCTTGCCCACAGTAATAGATGTTGTGATCCTCTGAGTTAAATTCACCCATTCCCGTTCATTTTAGTTTGCTGATTCCCAAGATGTCGATGTTCAGTCTTGCCATCTCTTGTTTGACTACACCCAGTTTACTTTGGTTCATAGATCTCACATTCCACGTTCCAATGCAGTATTGTTCTTTGCAGCGTCGGACTGTTCTTTCACCATCAGACACATCTACAGTTGAGCGTCCTTTTGGCTTTGGTTCAGCCGCTTCACTCTTTCAGTGGTTACTTGGACTTGCCCTCCACTCTTCCCCAGTAGCATATTGGGCACCTTCTGACCTGAGGGGCTGATCTTCCAGTGTCATCTCTTTTAGCCTTGTGTTACTGTCCATGAGGTTTTCTTGGCAAGGATACTGGAGTGGTTTGCCATTTTCTTCTCCAGTGGATCACATTTTGTCTGGGTTCTCAGCTGTGGCCTGTCCATCTTGGGTGGCCCTGCATGGCATAGCCCACAGCCTTACTGAACTGCGCAAGCCCTCTCGCCACGTCAAGGCAGCAATCCACGAGGGAATATGAGCAGTTATATTCTCTGATAAATATAATCTTTGCACTTTTATACCCAAAGAATGAAAAAATTAAGAGACAGTGAGGGTAATATGAAGTGATTTATCAGATAAAAGGAGTGAATTATCTTATCGTGAGGTAAAAAAGAAACATCCAAATAGTACATTAAAAATTTATTCCCAGGAGTTGTATACAAGGGACAGTCCAAGGATATATGCACCAATGTACCAGTCTTCCCTGAAGAACAGTCACACAAACACTGTGAAAAAGGGGTCCTCGTTAATCTACCACTCATTCTAAGAGTGGGCTGTGTGTTTAAAGAAGATCTAAAACAATTTGGGATAGACAAATGAAAGGTATAAGAAGGCTATGACCTAAGCAGGGGGACTCCTACTTCCCTAAAAAGGAAGAACAAACCCTGCAGTTATGAAAACAAGTACTCAAACAATCCATCCCCTGGGTATGTTTCCCTATTAAAGGAGTTTACTACTGTACAGACTTTGTATGTATTGGTCAGTGAAGCAGGAAATGATTATTTTTTAGATATTGGGCAAGGGAGCCCGCCTAGCATATGTTACGGATATCTGGCTGGATGTGTCTGGTTAGTGTAAAATCCTTTGCCTTGTCTAGCCTGATATCTGTCGCACTAACCAGGATAGCTTCTTTGGCAAGGATCAGATTTTGTTTAATAACTCTCTGCCCACCTCCAATTATTTGATACAGATACTCTTGCAAACTTCCAGGTATTGACTGGAGTTATCACATTATTACAGTCCTCTCCAGGCAACAGAGATCACCTGGAGAAAATGGCCACTTGAGAAGGTGGACTGGGTTCTACCCCACTGAAATCCCTTCCCAAGCCCTGCCCTCCTTAGGCTCCACCCCCCAAAATCTCCAGCTATTTCCCAGCCCAGAGCTGGCAAACCTAGATACAGGACTAATTTGAAGCTAGAACAACAGTTTTAATAAATATGTGGTAACTCAGACATTATTGGAAACATACTGCGAAAAACTTGAACACACTCCTGCAGAGGTACATATCTTGAAGCCTTCACTATCTTTTCAGGCCTTAAAGTAAACTTTTAGTTTTTAATTAACATTCTCTGCAGGTCCTGTTCCTCAGAAGGGAAAATTTAATACTTATTTTTAATGTATCACAAAAGTTTGGTTTGTACTTTTCCTTCACAGGCATCAAAGTATTTTTTAAAACTGTACTTGTTTTCTTGTAAAATTATAATGTGTTTTTCTTTCATTGTCTCTGAAAACTCAAAACTTTTCATCTTTTGTGATTATATTAAACCCCTCCATACAATAGACAGCTGCTGCCCATGTTTACCTTCAGCATGAATTCTGTTTTCCTTTGGAACAGCAAACCAACACAGCCACCCCACTAGAATCAGCCCTTTGTGTTGTGCAAATCAAACAAGCTAGTGAAATATCTTGTAAGAAATATGCTAATGCCTTAATTTGCATTGCTGTAATGACTAAAAGATCTGGAAAAGTTTCTATTTCATACTAACAGGAAAATCCTATCAGATTCCCCCCCCCCACCCTTGAATTGTAATTAAGAAGAAAAGTGAAGTCTGGAATTTTACTGCCTATGCAGTACTTTTTGGACGCTTAATAACTATTTGTTGAGGAAAAATAATTTCTGGATCTCACAAAATCTGGACAATCTTCCCCCTAGCTATAATCCTGCTAATATCTTATAAATAGTGAGACAAGAACAAAGGATAAAAAAGACAACAAACTTTTAATCTAGTATTTACAGATACTTGTTGTTATATACTTATAGCCTGATCTTCCTTTGGAAAAGCTGAGCATGACTTATGTGGGGCTCCCATCTGTCTCCCATCCAGGCACTGAGCTGAGTCTCCCACCCCTTCATACTCAATAATACCACAGAACTGGCTGCTCCCAGTACATACATCAGTGTACCAATGCAAATGTTGGATCAGGCCAATGGCCCATCCAGTCCAACACTCTGTGTCACACAGTGGCCAATATATGTGTGTGTGTATACACACACACACACATACACACACATATATACTGTGGCTAATAGCCACTGATTGACCTCTGCTCCATATTTTTATCCAATCCCCTCTTAAAGCTGGCTATGCTTGTAGCAGCCGCCACCTCATGTGGCAGTTAATTCCACATGTTAATCACCCTTTGGGTGAAGAAGTACTTCCTTTTATCCGTTTTAACCTGATTGCTCAGCAATTTCATTGAATGCCCATGAGTTCTTGTATTGTGAGAAAGGGAGAAAAGTACTTCTTTCTCTACTTTCTCCACCCCATGCATAATCTTGTAAAGCTCTATCATGTCACCCTGCAGTCAACGTTTCTCCAAGCTAAAGAGCCCCAAGCGTTTTATCCTTTCTTCATAGGAAAAGAGTTCAAACCTTTAATCATTCTAGTTGCCCTTTTCTGGACTTTTTCTAATGCTATAATATCCTTTTTGAGGTGCAGTGACCAGAATTGTACGCAGTATTCCAAATGAGACATCACCATCGATTTATACAGGGGCATTATGATACTGGCTGATTTGTTTTCAGTTCCCTTCCTAATAATTGCCAGCATGGCGTTGGCCTTTTTTTATTGTTATCACACACAGTCTTGACATTTTCAGTGAGTTATCTACCACGACCCCAAGATCTCTCTCTTGGTCAGTCTCTGCCAGTTCATAACCCATCAACTTGTATTTGTAGCTGGGATTCTTGACCCCAATGTGCATTACTTTGCACTTGGCCACACTGAACCTCATCTGCCACGTTGACGCCCACTCACCCAGCCTCAACAGATCCCTTTGGAGTGCCTCACAATCCCCTCTGGTTCTCACCACCCTGAACAATTTAGTGTCATCTGCAAACTTGGCCACTTCACCGCTTACTCCCAACTCCAGATCATTAATGAACAAGTTAAAGAGCATAGGACCCAGTACTGAGCCCTGTGGCACCCCACTGCTTACTGTCCATCACTGTGAAGACTACCCATTTATACTCACTCTCTGCTTCCTATTAATTAGCCAGTTTTTGATCCACAAGAGGACCTGTCCTTTTACTCCATGACTCTCGAGCTTACTAAGGAGCCTTTGATGAGGAACTTTATCAAAAACTTTCTGGAAGTCAAGGTAAACAACATCTATTGGGGCTCCTTTGTCCACATGTTTGTTCACCCCCTCAAAGAACTGGTAACAGGTTAGTGAGGCAAGATCTTCCCTTGATTTATAATGGCAGGCAACATTAGATTTTGGAGATACTATTAGATCAATCTTGTGCTCGGGTTGCGGGAGGGGAGTACCCAAATGCCTCACCACACTGTAGTGTTCAAAGACACTGAATGCACCTAGTCTGTTACAATGGATTTGGGGGCACATAGAATAATGCTAGTTAGAAACATTTAAGCACTTCTTCATCCCAGTAATAGCACGTTTTTCTTCTTTGAGGGCTGGCAATTCCTGTCTGGATTATGGATGCACAAACCTGTACATTTTTATCTCTTTTGCATTGCTTTAATGTTGAAGGACCCCTGCTTCATCCCTCCTTGACCTCCTCTGGCTCAGGGGAGCTAGGAACTCTGTTAGACAACCTGTCTGCTCTCCACGTTACTATTCCCAGGATTCCTTGAAGTGTCAAAGTATCTTTAAAATTAATTTAAGCCTGGTGCAGATCTGTCCGTCATATGAAAGGTGGATTTATGACACTGAACTAAAGTGTGGATCTTGTACAGTTAGATTGCTAAACTATGTCTGTGACAGGCAATGTAAGTTAAAACAAGCCAGCCAAAAAGTTCACAAGGTAACCATGTTATTTTGAGGATAAATGGATATCAGGACAGCCATGTATGTTACCCTGAACTTCTTGTGGCAGACAATAGAGCCTTTGCAATCTGACTTCTACACATTTATTCTTACCTATAGGTATAATGACCACAAAGACGCCAGTTTCATCCCGTTTTCCAGTCATGGAATTGTACACACTGCACCTGTATTCTTCTGCTTTTTGTGTCTCCTTTTCGGATGCGACTTCTAGGTAACTTCCTTGTGTAATGACCTGTGTGGAGTTATCTGATTTCCGGATCCATGAATAATTATTTGGTGGATTGGAATCAGCTGAGCAATAAAACTGGACTGCTTCGCCTTTGGCAAATGTAAACACCTTTCCTATTTTCTGACCTTTCTCAGAATTCACTGTAAGTCCATAGGGTCCATCTGCATGAATACAGAGATACTGGTGAAAAATAAAATAAAATCAACTAAATAACATGATTCATGTCAGATATTCCACTTATGATGAAACTTCTCTTTCGTGCACTAGTATTCTGCTCATCTTTTCTTGAATACGAATAATATGTCAGTACACTGTCAGTGCACCCTTCATTCTCTTTGGAAATGTGGGAGATACAGGAATACCATATGAAGTAGGATTGTGGGTGAGGGAAGTAAGAGGCAGTCTCTCACTTTCTAATTTCTGTTCTTTCTCAAGGAACTTAATATTCACCAGTGATATGGAGAGTCAAGAGTTGGTATCTCAGGATTTTGTCTGGGTGGCCAGAACACACACACTAGTGTTAATTTAAGCTCCAAAAGCACAATTGGTCAGGGGCCTCAGCCCTTTCCCCTAACACTATTTCTCTGGAATGACCTCCTCTTCACAAGCAGCTATTAAACTGCTGTATTTAAAAAAGACAGAAATGTGTACTTGCATCCTCACCACCACTTGTTCAAATAGCATATGGGGAATTGTGGTGTGTTAAGCCCAAAGGAAAGGCTTAAAACTTCTCCACCAGTACCCCAGACCTGATCCAGAAGAGAGCCCGGATCCCAGGCATCACAGGTAGCTTTGTGTCAAGCAGTGTAACAGCACACTTTGAATGGTGCGACCTTAGTGAACGGCATCATTCCCCTTCCCACAGGCCTTGGATTCAGTAGGAGATCACAGGAGTGCAGCTCCTGAACTTTTCTGAGGGTTCCCCCTCCTCTTTCCCACCTTGCCCACTGAATAGTAGGTGCAGCTGCAAAACAATCCCTGGATGAGCTCCACAACCTATTTTTCTACAAAACGACCCCTGGGGATGCATATTAGGAAACACAAAAGTATTTAGGCTGCAGTCCTAAAAAACACCTTTGCGAAAAGCTCCATTGTATAAAATAGGACTTACTTCTGGGTAAATATGCTTAGGATTACACTGTGATTCACCTGGTAACTCCATCTGCATACAGAAGTTTGTGTGCATGCACACTTCTTCAGATGAGGAATGAGATACAGTAAGCAGAGCCACATATAGCTGGTGGGGTTTGGTATGCCAAGTGGTACAAAGTTAAAAACCAATAGCAGAATAGAAAAATTAACAAATTCAGAAAACCTTTGATCTGGGTGGAATTAGCGTGGGAAACCATAAAACAGTAACATGTGAGAATGCCTGTTAATTATTCTATTGCTAATAAACCTGGGTCAAAAAGAAGGTATTTCTTTCCCAGAAGTTTTTTCTGTCCAACTAATTTACCTTTTAACATGTAACATAAATATATACATCATTCTAGTTTGCCATCAGGAAAAAATACATTAAAATATAGTAGAAGATGGGTTTAATATATGTAATGAGATAAACAGCCAATATCCCTAGTTTGAGTATGTCAATACAAAAGCATTATTCTGATACACTATCCTAAAAGAGAAATACATTGGAATACTGTGTATATATCGCCCTACTTGGTGAAAGTGGGTTTAGCATATGTAATGAGATAAAAACAAAACAAAACAACGTCTCTGTTCAGTCCTGGGGAGGTGTTTGTTCCAAGTTTCATAATAGTTTGTAATTACAAACTATTACCTTACAGCATACTGAAGACTGTAGTGATTGGAGCACCTGAATATGTAGAGCAGTGTTGCGTATGCAGACCTTAGTGAAGACTTCTTTGGGTGTTCCTGCCAGGGTCATTGGAGCCAGAAGGACTGAGCTTGGGGACTCGGGAACAATGGGCAGCAGGATCCAAATCCCTGCTGCCCTTCTCTTCTCCAATCATGGGCCCCTGCTGGTTTGAATGATCCAATAACGTGCTTGCATGGGAACCCTGAGTTGTATATAGTTGGCCCTATGGACCCAGTGAGTCAGTCTTTGAGTGCAGCCCTATACTATGCTGCACCTAATAAACAGCCGATGATCATTACCACCTCGCCTCTTCATTGCATTGAACCGACTATATTATAAGCAGTAAATGAAGCACAGCACCATCAGCCCCTCCCCTCCTTGACAACAACACACCTTTCCAATCTCCAAAGGCTGCTTCTTGACAGCCAATTGGCAAAATCCCTTCCATTGCCTCACCACTCTTGCTTTAGGTCCCACTACGCTAGGAGTTTATAGAAATATCCACTTATTTTCAGTATCAGTTAAGCAAATGTCTTGAGCGATGAGGGTGTACCAAAGCCTAGCAAGATGGATCACAGTGGTTATAACCTTATGAAAAATTGTTCAAACCTGGAAAATGGCTTTCAACAGAAGGGTGAAACTCTTCTGTTGACACAGCAAAGTACATTGCCTAAGATTTCTATTTGCTGGGGGGGTGGGAATCTGTAAATTAGTTTTGGAGTAGCTCTAGGTAAATAGAGATTATAGTACTCGCAGCTGGGTATTTATTTACTGAACAATCACACAGTAAAATAGAACCTCAGAGATACACACTCAACAGTGATCCACGTGTGTCTCCCTCATGGCTACTCTATACATGGCCAGACATGAGCCATGTGAATTATTTGGTCATATATCAAAGCAACAAAGGATATCTGGGGCTGGGATTTAGCTGAATAAGCACAGAAGTGAAAAGAAGTGTGCAGCCCTGGCCTATGTCATTAGCAGGCAGTATGAATCCAGAGTACTAGCCAAACCTGAGATAAATACCACTGGCATTCTTGCCTAGCTGACAGAGCCCTTTCTTCTTGCTGTATTTTAGCTTCCAGATGCTCAGGCAACTAGACTCAGAGACCCTACGTCTGGCTTAGATTTGAGCATAGCCACCCATGACTCTTGTCTGGTGCTATATGATGGTAGATTTGAGCATGGACTACCCATGATGCCTGCCTATATCTATGTAATGACACCACTCACTTAGCTTGACTACAAATAGGCTGCAGGCCTTGTACATTTTCCAGCACATACTATAGTCTCGTATGCATCTCATGTGAAGGGAATTGTAAATGGCATTCTCTGCCTGGTGATCCAGATCTTCAGAAGTGCATTTAGTTGCAGAAGCCTATCAAAGTTTGAATGATGGCCCTGACCTGGATAGCCCAGGCAATGCCTTTGATGGGAGGGAAGGGGCTTGGCCATTGTACAAGGGTGGGTGCTGTTAGATTCGCTGGTACGGTATAGCCAGGAATCTCTATTATGTATTTATTTACTTATTACTTCACATTTATATCCCGCCCTCTCCGCAAGTGGACTCAGGGCAGCTTACAGTCAATTATAAAAAACAATTTAAAACCAATCAAATACATTTAAAACATATTATGGTGCTATACACTTAATATGGTGGGATCTTCCTTTTTTTCTGTTAATGATCCCATGATATTCGTAGCTCTTCAGCAGTGAGTGTCAGAACTGGGAACTTCAAAAGAAACGCATCACTTTGTTTAAAAAATTAATCCGTTTATTTGAGAACTCTGTTCATGGAAAAGGCAAGTTGACTCTGATGGCTTCCAAGGCCATCGGTACATTCTTATACATTGGTAACATAAAACAATAAATCCTTTCTCACACTCAGAGAGACAGTTGTCTGTCTCTCATCAAGGAGGAAGAACCCCCGCTGTCTTTCTCTGGCTTGCCAGCTTCAAAGGGTACATGCAGATGTTTGCCAGTGATTATCAGTCACCCTTCAGTGGTTAGTATTTGTTTGGAATGCAAAGTTATGGGGTTAGTAAAGGTTACAATATGGAGTCAGTTGAGCTAACAGAATACACTCTTGCTAAGCACCTAGGTAAAGTTACAAGTTCTGACAGTGAGAGGTGGTGGTTCTCTCCTGAATTCAGATGTTGAAGGCCTGTCGAAACAGTTCTGTCTTACAGGCTCTGTGAAATTGTGAAAGATCCCGCAGGGCCCTTATGGCCTCTGGGAGAGCGTTCCACATTTCTGGTGTTGCCACCGAAAAAGCCCTAGCCCGTGTAGAGCAAAGCCTGGCTTCCTTTGGTCCGGGGATGGACAATAGATTTTGTGTCCCTGAATGCAGTGCTCTCTGGGGAACATGCGGAGAAAGGCGGTTCCGTAGATAGGCAGGCCCTCGAAGATGAAGGGCTTTAAAGGTCATAACCAACACCTTGAAACAAACTTGAAACACAATAGGCAGCCACTGCAGCTCTTTCAGCACTGGCTGAATGTGCTCCCATCTAGGGAGCCCCATCAGCAGCTGTGCTGCAGTGTTCTGCACTAGCTGTAGTCTCCGGGTTAGGGTCAAGAATAGCCCCATTACAGCAATCTATTCTCGAGGTGACCGTAGCATGGATCATAACTAAGTCATCGTGCTCCAGAAAAGGGGCCAGCTGCCGTACCCGCCGGAGATGAAAAAAGCAGAATGCACAAGGCTTACACACAGCAGCAGCAGCTTCTTGGTATGTGTGTGCTAGCAAAGTTACAAAGTTACATGGAGCCTTTTGTCAGTTTCAAACTAATAAGAGTCCTTTATTTAGGGAACTACATTCTAGATAGTATAGGTTCACTGATCTAATCTAAATAGCTGGATGGATGTAGATGCAAAATGCATGTCCTGCATCCATGGTGCCAAAGAGGGAGAGCATGCTCCTTCCTGGTGTGTGTGAGAGTGGGAGGGAGGGATGGAGGGAGGGATGGAGGGAGGGAGGGAGGGAAGGAAGGGAGGAAGGAAGGAAGGAAGGAAGGAAGGAAGGAAGGAAGGAAGGAAGGAAGGAAGGAAGGAAGGAAGGAAGGAAGGAAGGAAGGAAGGAAGGAAGGAAGGAAGGAAGGAAGGAAGGAAGGAAGGAAGTCTGGTCCCTAAGAATAGCATTCTACTTCAAAGGGACAGTATCAGATAGCAAAAAGAAAACAATGCTTTCTGTTTGTCCTGTCCTCTCCTATCTGTCTCTAAAGCCATAGTGCTGTCTCTGAGGCGGGAGGCAGCATATACTCATCCATTTCCAAGGGTGGGTGCAACAACTGAAAAGGCCTGATTTCTTATGGGGGCAAACTAAAGCCATGAAACATGGATGGCCAGCAGAAAGAGCCAGTAAGCAGATGGCACATCCAGGAAAAATAGTATAGACACCTCAAAGGCTGGCAAGTCTGAGGACATACAATAGCCTGGACCAGCTATCTTGAACCTCTAGTCAACAGCCTCTTTAGACTGACCATGAAATTCCACCTGACCCTTGATTGGAGTGGGGTGACCTCTCCATTTCTCCACTGAAACCAATGGAGTAACTGAGTTCTAAAATTCAGATAGTCTACATAGGGGCAGCACCTAGCCATTGGCTTTTGGCCCACTTGTTGGTTCTGTGCTGCTGTGTTCTTGATCTTGTTGGATGAGAGAGGAGGGCAGACCCAGTGTTTATTCCATCATCATCTAGATTTAGAAGTTATGTGTAGCTAGCCTGGTGTGCTTAAGTTTCTTATGTATCTTTGCTTTTGAGTTTACCAAATCCCTTAGACTTCTCCATTTGAACTGAACTTTATTTCACATTTTACCAATGCCTTTTTGCCTTTTGTCTCTATATAAACCTGTCCATTTTATCTTGGAGTGTTATTTATTTTTTTTAAGCATCAAGCCATGCCCTTTATAAGCTTGGCATCATTACTGCAAGTAAGAAAGGAACAGGTTGTCTTTTCCTTTAGAGCTTTTTGTGGGTCACGTCTCCTCAATCTGTTGAAGTCTTGGCTGAGCATTACAAGGCATGTATTAGCAGCCAGGAATGGCCAAACTGTGGCACCTTCACAGATATTGTGTGGCTCCTGGAGGTCGAGGAGGAACTTAATGCAGGCTTACTCTCAAGTAAGTGTGCTTAACATTGGGACTTCAGTCAGCCTCGGAGCGCTGACTGATACGTAGGCAACTAATTCCATTGTGTGTGAAGAGGCAAAGTGTGTGTGTGTGGGGGGGAGATAGGCAGTCTTTCAAGCTCTTCTCCTCCACCACAGAGGTCACCCAGAGACCTAGAGTGGGAAAAGAGAGTCAAGGGAGCCACTGGAAGGAAGGGCAGAATTAAAGATGGCAGTGCAAGGATCCCCCTTAGTTTCATAGCTCTTGTCAAGGCAAAGAGAGCTGCATGATGATGCAATAGTGGTCAGTGATTTATATGGTACATGTGTGTTTCCTTCTCCCACTGGTGCAAACAAATAATTCCCTGACTTTTCTCTATGCTGGTCTTATGGGGATGGTTATTCCCAGCTTTAGCATGGTCGTGTTGTAAAGTGCATACATATGTATTTTATCTTTCTGTGCAAAGGAAGTATTAATAGCTATAACAAAGATGTGTGTGTAGTATTGTTCATGTCTTGCGGCTTTCAAACATCCAACATTTATTCGATGTGCTTTTTATGTTAAGCAAGTTTGGCCACCCCTAGACATCTCTTCTAAAACCATCCTACTGTTGTGTGCTGGCCAAGTCCTCCCCCCTCCCCCACACCTTACAAAGTCATATCCTTTCTCCTTGGGTTGTCTCAAGTAAGGGGGGGGGGGTGCCTGTTTTTTTCAAGACCTCTGCTCCTAGTTATGCATAACAATATAGAAACAGATGAGATGGCAACTTAGTCTCAAAATTTGTTATTTTGTCTGAGTCCAAAACTGCCAGAAGAGAAGGCTCAGATTAATTACTGAAGTCAAACAACCTACTTCGAATGTCAGCCTTGGTTGAGCAGCCACTCTGGCAGGCTAATCTGTTCTTCTGAGTTTTGCACTGATCTCTTTCTGTACGAAAGGCATTAACTGTGTAGTACATTTGTTTTTCAATTAATAGGCAAATAGAAAGTAGTCCTGATAATAGCATCTGTTAAAAGCAGTGTTTATTTTTCCAAATAAAAAGCATTTAGGTTTAAGGACGTGTTTGTTAGAAAATTCTCTCAAACCCATCTTTTTTTCCAGTATCATTCTCAGCAGACTGAACCTTTTCACTTACTAAAACCTATTTACTAAATGGCTTGTAAAATAATAAATCACCACTTCTTAGCAACAATTTACTTCTCACTGGGAACATGACCAATTGCTCCTGTCACCATGAAACTGTTATCCATCTTGGCTCCAAACAGATGGCAAGTATTGACTGTGAGTGACCTTTATTATTACTGTAACTCTCTTGGCAGAGATAGCATATGGCATATGCAGAACCTGGAGCCTGCCCTACGTTCTTCTTGAGAGAAGAAGTAACTGGAAAACAGGATGGCTTGTATAATGGCTGTGAACAAGTTTAGATTGAATTATGTGACTTGAAAGTAAAATCTGGCAGATGAAATCATAGTTGCTGCTGCTGCTGACTTCCATGCTATTGCTGGTTTCTAACCACTGGTTCCATGTTTGAGATTTGTGTTCCTGTAGAAACTCTATGGATTGTATTTTATAACTAATATGCCACAGTGTTTATATCAGCAATAATTCTTATTACAAAATACCCAGTATGGAAAGTCACAAATTGCCGCCTATGTTTGCAGAAAGGTAATTTTATCTCTACATCACAGAATACTAGGGTAGCAGCTGGCAAGGGAGAGATGAAACATGGGCCCTTTCTGCACACCACTGCTTACTTATTTACTGTGAGAATCTGAGTAGTCAAGTCTTAAAGCTTGACTTTAAGCTTTATAGTAAGGAATCTCAGTGAATAATGCTATCCTATATTAATTTTGTACCATGAGATATGTTTCATTTGATCAAGTAGTTTGCTTTGTAAGAAGAAGATAGAAGATATTGGATTTATATCCCGCCCTCCACTCCAAAGAGTCTCAGAGCGGCTCACAATCTCCTTTACCCTCCTCCCCCACAACAAACACCCTGTGAGGTGGGTGGGGCTGGAGAGGGCTCTCACAGCAGCTGCCCTTTCAAGGACAACCTCTGCCAGAGCTATGGCTGACCCAAGGCCATGCTAGCAGGTACAAGTGGAGGAGTGGGGAATCAAACCCAGTTCTCCCAGATAAGAGTCCGCACCCTTAACCACTACACCAAACTGGCTCTCCTGTAAAATCATGTGGCCCTTATGTCAAAATGTGGCATATAGTCGGCTTTCCACCTTTTATCAGTTCACCTAGATGACTTTTGCCTGTTAGGCTTCAAACTCAGTGATCACTGGTTTGTCGATATGGCCATGTCCATAGGTTGTTCTGTAGCCTGTGCTGCTTTTGAGACAGTCAGCATGTTTTTGGAGTGGGTGGTTAAGGGCTGGTCTGGCCCACACATCACACAGTATCTCGATAATTTCTTCTTTGTGGGGTCAGCCGGTTCCCCCTTTTTGCTAATCACTTGCCCACATTCCAGAAGCTGGCATCAGAGCTTGGGGTATTTACTGGTGGCCCCTGATTAAACTGAAGGCCTTGCCAGACGCTCATTTATTTGGGAATTCTACTTGATTCCATTCAAAGCATTTCATGCTTACCTAATGACACTCAGGATTTTTCTGCTTCAGGTCGTTGCAAAGAAAAAAAAAACACACTGAAAAAGATCCTGATTCTTTTGGGTCACCTCAATTTCACTTGTAAGGTAGCATTTTGTGCCTGCTTAGCATGGTCTTCTACTAGTATTTCTGCCCCTCATCACCCCATTCAAATTACCCAGGATATTAAGGAGGATTTGCATGTGTGGGTTGAATTTCTGGCCAATTTTAATGGGGTAGCAATCTGACTTATCTCCTGCAGGCACATTGTGGGTCCACTCTGACGTGATGGGCAGCTTGGGTTTTGGGGTCTACTTTGCAGGACTTTGGTGTGTGCATTGCTGGCCTTCATGATGGGCTCGCCCTGGCTTTCTCAAAGATCTCATTCTTTGAACTTTTTGCAATATTGGTTGCAGGGACTACGTATTTGGAGGGACTATTTCCATGATAAACACATTGTGTTTTGGTGTGGCAATCAGGCAGTGGTTACTGTTATCAATAAGCAGTTGTCATCCTCTGAGCGGGTCATGTGCCTTGTATGGAGGTTTGTGTTTGCTTGCCTTGTATGTAACATCTTCTTTTCAGTAAAATATGTTGCAGGTGCCAGTAATGATACTGCAGACATGCTATCCTGATTTCAGGAACAGAGGTTCAGGGGTTTGGCACCCAACGCTCAGCAACACCCAGACCGGTTTCCGGAGGAGCTGCTGGACCTTGGGAACAAGTAATCTTGCAGGGAGTATTTGGTTTTCTCACTCCATCCACCTGCCAGTCTTATGACAATGCTGTCTCTTTCTTTTTATCTTTTCAGATGCACTTGGGCTTTGACATAACTTTCTCAGTATCCGAGGCACTTGTTTTCCATTACATTACTCACCTTAAAGAGCATAATCTCACACCCAGAACTATGACCCTACATCTAGTAGCTGTCTCCTTTTATAGCAAACGGATGACACCCAGCTCTACCTAATGATGGGTGGCCAGTCTGACTGTACCCTGGAAAATCTAGACCTGGCATTACAAGCCGTGGTGGCCTCCTGGCTCAGACTGAGTCGGCTGAAATTGAATCCAACGAAGACGGAGGTTCTCTACCTGGGTCGGGGCGGTCCGGGGAGAGAGATCCAGCTGCCGGCCCTTGACGGGGTGCCACTAATACCGGTCCCCAAGGTCAAGAGCTTAGGTGTGCTCCTTGAGTCCTCCCTTACAATGGAGGCTCAGGTGGCAGCCACTGTTAGATCTGCCTTTTTCCATCTTTGGCAAGCACGGCAGCTGGCCCCTTACCTGGACCGCAGCGACCTAGCGACGGTAATCCATGCTACGGTCACCTCAAGAATAGATCACTGTAATGCTCTCTACATGGGGCTACCCCTGACGCTAACCCGGAGACTACAACTAGTGCAGAACGCTGCGGCACGGCTGTTAATGGGGCTACCACGACGGGAGCACATTCGGCCAGTGCTGAGAGAGCTGCACTGGTTGCCTGTTGTGTTCCGAGTTCGCTCAAGGTGTTGGTATTAACCTTTAAAGCCCTTTATGGTCAGGGACCTGCTTATCTACGGGACCGCCTTTCCCCATATATCCCCCAGAGAGCACTGCGATCAGGGACAAAAAATCTGCTGTCTGCCCCTGGCCCAAAAGAAGCCAGGCTATGCGCAACAAGATCTAGGGCCTTCTCGGTGGCAGCACCAGAACTCTGGAACACCCTCCCAGAAGCTATAAGGGCCCTGTGGGATCTGTCGGCGTTCCGCAGGGCCTGTAAGACCGAACTGTTTAGACAGGCTTTTCTGGTTGACTGAAAATGGGCTGCCACTGGACATCCTACAGAAGCTGGTGGTCATAGTCAGAACCCAATACCGCCAGACTGGACTGAGATAGCGTAATAGTTTTAAACTGATAAATGTATTATGGTTTTATATGTTTTATGGAATTGATTGTTTTTATGATACCGTGAGCCGCCCTGGGTCCACTTGCGGAGAGGGCGGGATATAAATGCAAAGTAATAAATAAAATAAATAAATAACAAACCATTTAGCATCCAGCAGCCATGTCATCCCCACAAAATTGCCACTCTTCAGTTCCCCCCCTGCAGGCAGGCTGGAGAAGTGTGTGATGAGTTTCATTAAACAGTTGTGTTGTTCGATGCTGGATCTGTCCTCATGCTGTGCCAGTGTTCTTTGGTTTGTTCCTGATAAAACTGTGGCCATTTTTATTTTTTCTTCCACACATTCTCTCCTCGGTAGGCCACATGAGCCCGCAAACAGGGTCAAAAGTATATGGTCAGAAAGGCCCAGTGAGTGAACTTTAGAACTTCATCTTGGATTTAAGCCTGGGTTTCCGATATCCAAGCCTGACATTCTAAGTTCAGCAAGAAACTCAGCCCTTAACTTTCACCCCATTCCATCTGCCAGTCCTTCTGCTCCCTGCCCAAAGACTCCCTGGGGGTGGTCTCACCACGAGGGGTGGCTTCCTCCAGCAGCTCACCTGCCCAAGCCTACTTATTCACCCCAACTTGGGACCGGAAGACACAGAGAGCAGGGCAATCACCATCTCCTAGGTCCAGCAACAGCTCCCAGCCCACACCAACCGACAGCAGCAGGAGCACCACCCCTTCCCTTCAAACCATTCCATACACTCTCTCCCCCTCTAATTTAATTTAATTTAATTTAATTTGCGATTTATATCCCACCCTATCCTGCAAAGTGGGCTCAGGGAGACTTACAACATTAAAGCATTACACTAACACTAAGTAAAACATATCAAATTAAACACAACAAATCTCATAAATATATAATATATACAGATTAAAATAAGAAGACCATAACCATAACTCTCTCTTTCTTACATGGTGCTAAGTAGGATGTTCCACTGGCCAGTCATAACTAACTAAAGTAGCCCTGTCATGACTATATAGTCATGTTTATACCACATACACATATCAAAGGTAATTGTATGGATGTAGAAAGAAATAATAAGGAAAAGCACAAGAGGACAAGTCATTATAGGTTATGCACAACCTAAAAGGCAAACTAGGAATATAATTGGCTATGACCACATACAGCTGGCTTACAGGGAGTCAAATCACTGATGGATCAAGGTCAGTATATCCACTCTGACAGGCAACAGCTCTCCAGGGTCTCAAGTAGAGAGATCTCATGCCTGTTGTCAGATATTTTAATGTGGGGATATCAGGGATTGAACCTGGAAACTTATGCGTGTGAAGCAGATGTTCTGCTTCTGAGCTACAACCCCACAGATTTTTTATGGAAAGTGTCATCTGGAATTGAGGATTTCAAACACATGTGGTCCGTTAAATTAAAACTGAGCATAACTGTGTGGTTAAATTGACATAAGCTTCATTCAAATAAGTTGAATTTTTGCATATGATAATGGAAGTCCATCTGTTCTATCATAATTCTTTTACTGTATCAATTAAAGCTTATCCATCTTGTTTTGTTGCTTTCCATTATTAAATTTCTAAGCTTCATATTTGCTTAAGTTCACCAGTTTTGTTATGCTATCTTGGGATCTGTTTCAAACCCCTTCAGAAAACAAACCTTCCTTCAAGAGCAGGTTGAGCAAACCAATTGCTTAACTAGATTAAACAAAGTAATTTTTCATAGCGCTTTGCCTTGTCAGTTGAATCTTTCCAGACTCTAGAATACATATTATTTCTAACCAAGCAGAGGCTGTAATAATTTTTGCCATGTTGTTTTCAGTCAAATGCGGATCCAATTATTTTATTTATTTATTTATGATTTATATCCCGCACTTCCCACCAAGTTGAACTTATGTAGATACTTTACTATGGTACGCTTACCATATTTTGAAAAGCAAAAAAGGGGCTATATTTCTTGACCGACTACTTCACACACAGCTGGTCACTATGACAAATATCATGTTAAATACCCCTATCATTTAAGCTGAAGCTGGGGGACTATAGGGAAAAACAGGCTCAGCTTCCCAACCCCAAAACAGGACATTTCTATCAGTTTTAAAAAGAGCCCTAAAGAGGACAGACAAACACATATACAAAAAGAGGACATTTGATAACCCTAACTATGGACAATCTAATTGATGCAACAGAGAGAAACATAAGCAGATATATAAAGTTGCCCATACTGACTGTACATGTGAAATATCTTAGAAATAATACATTATCATGAAGTTTAGGGTAAAAGAACAGTTGAACACAAACCGTCCATTCTGCATAGATTCTTCATTTTTCTTCAGGTCTCTTCAGAAATAGGCCTTCTGCTATCATGGATCTTCAGTCTGAAGGTAGACATTTCTGTTTAGTGCCTGCCATAGGACTGATCGTTTTCTACCTGATCATCCTCTCAAATCAACAAATATACACAACAATATAAATATGTGACTATAATAAATATATCATCTACTCACAGTATATTGTTGGCATGATCACATCACTCTGCATGGCACTGACAAAATTGTTGGCTAAACAGCTGTAATTTCCAATGGCTTCTTTAACAACAGGGACAATTGAGAGTGTGTCACGATTTGCAGACAAAGAGTAGTTGATGCTAGCTTCAATGGAATTTCCATTTTTCATCCACTGGAAGATAACTCGTGTGCCATTTCTCACAGTACATTTCAAAGTGATGTTCCCCTTGTATTCCACAACTCCTGCAGCAGGTTCAGTGTACACCAATGGTTTTGTGACAGGAACTGTGATATAAGAGATATAAGAAGTTATGTCCAAGATATTTCTATTTACACTAGACCATGTGTAATTCAGTGGGCTTATTCCAAATGGGGCTTATTTCCTGAAAAGTGTTCTTAGAATTGCAGCCTGTATCACTTGAAACTACAGCAGGGTGTATCACCATTGAATGCTCTCAGATGTGAAGAACTGAGACAAGCAAACAATAGCATGAGAGGAACAGGTTCTAATCCAGCCTTGATTTCACTGCACTAATTTCATGCTTTTTGGGAGCATTAAAATGTAACTCCCCCACACTTACAGTCTGAAACAATATATGACTCTACCATTTAATTCCTACTTCTTGGAAGAGAAAAATGGTTTCTCTGTCCCCTCATTCTGCTGCATGTGTAGACCAGAACTCATCAAATGTCCCAGCTTGCAGGATTGACTTTTTGATTTTAGACCTAGGAGGGAGCTAGAGATTCAGTCCCTTGATCTCTGGCTGGTGGATTAGTTAAGGGGACTGGTGGTAGCATGTTACCTGAAGTTGTGGGGATTCACACTCCGGAATTTTGTGGTTTTGCATTTGACCAACCTGTCACAACTCAAGGAACTCTATAGCTTTTCATCATATTACTTACCATCAACAGTTACGTGAATATTTTCTGTTGCTGATATCCTCCCATTTCCAGCTATATTGATTTTAACAGTATAATTGCCTTCATCACTAAAGTGTAAGGACTTTATCAGTAGTGATGCATTTGGAGGTGTAAATGTAAATTTGTGCTGATATTCGAAGTCTGAAACGACTGTCTGATTTCTGGACATAAGCAGAGATATGGTCCGTGTTGATGGCCTTTCAAACATCCATATTATCTGAATATCAGAAACTGTTACATTGAAATGATAGCCAACTGATAGTTGAAGTGGCTGGCCTTCAATGCCATGGATCGTATGTGATGGTACTGTCAGTTTTAATGCAGAACAAACACCTGGAAAAGTTAAGAAGTCATTACAGTGAGAAAGATTATAATCTCAATTGCAAATGAGCAGAACGCCATATGGTTTATGCACCATTGCCATAAGCAATTCCTAAAAATGCTGTGACTGCCAATATTTTAAGTATCTGTCTGGCCAACTGTCATTATTACTCACAAGGAGCTGACATACTGAATCAAACTACTGGTCCCTTGAGCAGTACTGTCAGTTTGGCATAGCAGCAGCATCCCAGAGTATCAAGCAAAGGTCTTTCATGTCAACTACCACCTGATCCTTTCAGCTGGAGATGCTGGGGACTGAACGTGGTACCATCTGCTTGCTAAACAGGCTTGTAACAAAACAACACCTCTGATAAAACAAACAAAATCATTAACCCACCCAAATAATAGAAGTAGCACCTGTAGCTTTAAGAAATGCCCTCCCAGAGGTCATTGTGGGAGTTGCCAAGCAAGCATAACAGTATTGCTGGCCTTTAAGCATTAGTTTCTGCCAGTGAAAGGCTGGGGGAGGGGGCAGAATCCTTTCCAGGGCAGCTGGTCTTTGAGGAAAGACTCATTGGGCCCAGGGCCAACAGCAACCACCAGGTGACTTGCTATTGCTTGGCTTACATGACTCACCCAGTCTTGGTTGCTTGCTACTGTTCAACAGTAGTCATCCCACAAAATCCACTGTGGGGTTGTGGTTACACTTTCAGAATAGGCTCTGGGAGGCCCAGGTTTGAATTCCCACCCTGGCACAGAACCTTTCTGGGGGATCTTGTGCCATTCATACACATTCAGCTTAATCTTACCTCACAGGGTGGCAATGAAGATAAAATGGAAGTAGGGTTGCTAACTCTGGATGGGAAATTCCTGAAGGCTTGGGGACAAAGCTGGGGAGGGCAGAGTTTAGAGAGGGCAGAATGTGGGGAAAGAGCTCATCAGGGTTGCTTGCAGTGCCATAGAGTTCACCCTCTGATGCTGCCATAGGCTCTGGGGGAACTGTTGGAGACCAGTTGTAATTCTGGGAGATCCCTAGGACTTACATAAAACTTAGCAACCCTAAATGGGGAAGAGGAGAATGATATAAGCTGCTTTAAATCTGTGATGAAAAGAAGGATCTAAATGAAGCAAATAAACAATAAGTATCGCTGAAGTTGGGGGGCAGATAAAAAGTAGGTTGTGTGGTGGGTAGGAAGGAAAGAAGGTAGTAAGGAAAGGTGAGGATATGGGAGGAAAGAGGAAATAGTGTGGGGATACAGGGGAAAATGAGATGCTCCCATAAGCCCTTGCTGTGAGTACTTACAGGTCTTAATTTCTAACCACTTATATCGGCTTCAGTGACTATTTGTCCTGTACCCCAAGAGGTCAATGGAAGCCAGTGTGAGTATAAAATATATCTGGGTGATTACTAGGAATTGGATTCCAAGGATTTCCTTTCACTAAGTGAGGGGACTTCTGGTGAAAGTTTTTTCACGTAGCAGGTGAGTTCTTAGATAACATTCCCATATTATAGGCAACAGACCTGCTCTTAACTAACATAACCATGAAGCAGGCTAATCTAAGACCAAACAGGAGATGAAACATGCCTTTAGTGGACAGATCTGAGTTCCTGAATGAAAATTTTAATTTTCATATTATGCAAAAGATGAATTTCCAGTTGTCTGATCATGTCTTTTCTCAGTGGACAGACCACTGTAATGTGGGAACACCGTAAATCTGACAAAAAGTGTCCAAAAGCTCTGTTTTGTTTAGAATCATGCTAATGTGCTTATTACATGTTCAAGCATGCACATCTGCTCCCCATTTTTACCAAGGAGATGCAGGGTGGACAAGCGGATGTCAGGCTTTCCTGTGCTGTGTGAAGTGAAGTAGCTGTGGCTCAGCAGTAGATCATATATTTTGTATCCAGAAGCTCCCATGTTCAGCTAAAGGATATCAGATAAGATCTGTCTTTGATAGAGAGTTTGGAGAGCCTCCACCAATCAGAACAATCAACAAGAACTAGATGACCTGGACAGCCCAGGCAAGCCTGATCTTATCTTGGAAACTAAGCAGGACTGACCCTGTCAAGTACTTGGAAGAGAGACCTCCAAAGGAATAATAGGGCCAGAACACAGAGGCAGGCATATCAAGCCACGTCTCTGAAAATGTCTTAGCCCCACTATGTGTTGCCAGAAGTCACCATGACTTCCAAGCATGCAAGTAAGCCTGCGCGCGCACACACACACACACACACACACACACACACACACAAAGTTAGGGTTGCCAAGTCTGTGTTGGAAAATACCTGGAGACTGGAGGTGGATCCAAGAGAGGGTGGGATTTGGGGAGGGGAGGGGCCTCAGCATGGTGCAATGTCATAGAGTCCACCCTTCAAACCAGCCATTTTCTCCAGGGAAGCCAATCTCTGCCAGCTGGAGATCAGTAGTAAAAGTGGGAGAGCTCCAGGCCCCACATGGATGATGGCAACCCTAAAAGAGCTAGATGACTGAGCTGATATATATTTAATTAGCCTTCAGCTGAGACAAAGAAGGATCATTTTAGAAAAAATAAATAAAAACCTCTTAAAACATAATGAAAAAATACTGAGTCATAACTTGCAACCATTGATATGATCATCCAGAATCTCAGTCTACAGGCAGGGAAGGATTTATAAGTGTTGGGCATGCTGGATAGAAATATTTTAAATATATACACAGTCAATCATCACAGCATATGCCCATGGATGGGTATGCATGTGCTCTATACGTTGCTGCCTCTTGTGAAACAGGCTACAGTTGAGGCTTAAGGTCAAAACAGATGGTTCTGTGCAGCATTTGATATTGTTTAAACCTTGCCTGGTTATACCCATGGAGTCTTTCCAAGCAAAGAACAGATGAAAAATAATGCTTTTGTGTCTGCTGTCAGTAAGGGTGGAGCTGTCTGTAGGGGATATAAAGTTGTGCTTTCTGAATACGGTCTGATGATTTATTCAGATATAATCAATGTGGCAAGACTTCTATATAGCCAGAAGGAAGCAGGAATTAGGGAAGCTGCTGATGTACAGCAAAGCAGCCTTTGTCGTCTTATTTTTTACGGAGAACAACTTTAGATTTATTGTGGCTGTTCCATAATAGCCTTTAAAATATACTTAAATGTCATCAGAAATAGTAGTTTGGGAGCTATATTAGAAATGGAGTACATATGTCAATTTTAAAATTGCAGAAACCCAATATTTCATTTAATTCACATAAATCTCTATTTTTGATGAATTTGCAGCATCACATGAGAGAATACAGATCAGAGCCAATCAACTTCCTTTGACTTCAGTAGGATCTTTAGTACTGATTACACAGTGCTATCCTAAGCAGAGTCACATCCTTCGAAGCCCATTGGCTCCTATTGAAATAACAAGAGCTGGTATGTTGAACCCATATATCAGTCCTCAGTGATCCCTCCTTACTGTACTGTCAGTACTGGATGTCTGTAAAATAAGACCTTTTGTGCATTTAGTTTTCTACAGAAGTTTACTGTCTACCAGGAGCTCTTCTTTGTACTTCCTCCATAGAGCTGGTAAAAGCATGAGCTCACAGTCTCCATTTCTAATCTCATCTCAGTCATGACATCCAGGGCTTTTTTTTTTTTTTTGAGCAGGAATGCAGTTCCGGCTGGCTTGGTGTTAGGGGTGTGTGGCCTAATATGCGAATAAGTTCCTGTTGGGCTTTTTCTACAAAAAAAGCCCTGAATGAAACAATGGTGATATCAGGGAGTGTGGCCTACTATGCAAATCAGTTCCTGCTGGACTTTTTCTACAAAAAATGTTCTGATGACATCACTGGGCTGAATCCCCTCTTTACTACAGATTGTATTTCATGTGGCTTTTGTTCATGTAGGCCTCATGATTCCCAGTACAATCTTTTTGGAAGTGAAAGGGGATCACTTTCTTTCTATGATGCCAGCAGAAAAGCTGACTGGATCCAACTCACTGGGTGGTCTTAAGCAGGGCTTTATTTGGAGAAAAAAGCACAACAGGAACTCATTTGCATATTAGGCCACACCCCCTGGTGCCAAGCCAACCAGAACCGCATTCCTATGTGTTCCTGCTCAAAGAAAGCCCTGGTCTTTAGGAAACAATTCTCTCACAGCCCCCTTCCCATCTGTAACACCCCTTACATGGGTGTTATGACGATTATTGCAGTCTTGCATTTGATGTTAAGATTTTTTATGGAAAACTCTCTGCTTCTTTTGCCTCAAATATATATATTTACCAAAGCAAGCTGAGCAGGACCAAATTAGGGATTTAAACAACATATTTACTTCATTTGTACTCTGCCTCTCTCCCCAATGCAAATTCAAAGTAGCTTATATTGTTCTTTCCTCCATTTTATCCTCACAGTAGTGCTGGGTTGACAGTATAAAGGCTGGGTAGACAGTATAAAGCAGAGATGTGAACCAGGGTGTCACATTTCCTGATCAGACAAATATATATAACCAATACACTGCAGCATCTGGCATGTCATTTACCTGTTCATTAAAAATTAATTTAAAGGCCAACAAGTCTCTGAAATGCGAAAATAGAAAGTTTGCTTACACATTTCTTACCCCAATGATTTCTTGAGGTCAGTTTCTCTATGTTCCATATCAACAGACTAGATTTTATCAAAGTGACCTCCAAGTGGAGCTCAGGCTGCTTTCTGCTTCTATATCTGCCTTTAAATGTTAGTAACCACAACACTACCTTTGTTGACTGGAAACATCAGGCAGCTTGTGTTTAAATAAAAAAGTGACATCATATTCTGCATGCTCCATGGTTTCTTTTTTATTTTAAGGTGTTTTAGTACATGTCTCAGTAGCCTATGTTTAATTTTCCATTGTTTTCCATTTTTATCACTGCTATTTCTGTTGTATATGCGGTTAGAATTGTATCGATAATATGGAGTTCTTGCCTGGCCCATTGGAGCCTGTAGGACTGAACTTGGGGACTTGGGAACAATAGGCAGCAGGATCCAAATCTCTGCTGCCCTGCTTCAATCACGGCCCCCCTGCTGGTTTGAATGGTCTAATAGCATGCTAGTGTGGGAACTTGGAATATATATACAGTTGGCCCTGTTGGCCCACCTCTCAGTCTTTGAGTGCAGTGCTATACTATGCTGTATCTAAAAACATAGCTATGATCAGTACCACCCCGCCTCATCATTGCGTGGAACCCACTATATTATAATTTCCAAGCAGAGTAGCTCCTCAATGAATTGGGCTAGAAATGTACTTTTTTTAAAAAAAAGCTGAGAATCCAGAGGAACTAGTAGATCACAGCAACCAGTTACTATAATATGGTTGCAGTATTCTGCAATAGCAATTTTTTTTAAGCCAGTGAAAAGCCCTCCAGTGGTATGGCAGGAAAAATGGCAGCTGTGAAGGACTGATGGAAAGTGAATGGTACTAACATTCTACGATTCTATGATCAATATCAGTATCTGTACTTGCTACCTACTTGTAACATTTTAGGCACAATTCATGTTTCTAGTTCTAGCCCATTAATCCCTGAACATAATCATGACAAAATATATCAGGGTCTTATTAGCATCCCTAAAAGTGACTCAGGATCATTTCTTCCCTGTTACATCTAATATTTAGCTCTGGTGGTAGTAAGACACTGGTCATCTGCATTTTCATTCAGGATGAAATCAATGACCTGATATGTATTATCTTAAAATTTGGAACAACCAATTGCCATGACTGGTTTGGCTAAGCCATCCTTCAAGGATGTGAGTGATCAAGAAGGCAAGAAATCTGGCTTTTATCATGGGGATCAAGGAAAATTCCTAGGGTGTCAGCATCAACACCATCTCCCCATTTTTCTCCTTTCTTATTAAAGGTGGAAGACTGAGAGCAGGGATGGGACATGGGCGATTGCCTACTGCCACTGGGCACATAGTAAGCCTACAGCATAGTCAGCTGTAGGTTGGGGCTGGTTGACTGCAGGGATAGAAATATAGGTGGTGGAGCTTATTAGCATATGCTACCCCACCCCCCCAGCCAAAAGCAACCCGATGCAAAAAAGAAGAGCCCCGGGTGAGTGAGGTCTGCTTGGGCTGCTAGAGATCCAGCCAGCCCAAGCAGGCCTTGCTCACCTGAGGCTCTCCTGGGCCACCGCTCCCCCAGTCAAAAGGCCAGCAAGCCACCCACAGTCCAAAATCACAAAAGAAGTGGAAAAAGGGTGGCACGGGCTTCTCCAGGGGTTAATGAGGCTGCTGGGGGCGAGGCAAAGCCTCTGGTGGCTGGCTGGCTGGCAGCTCGCTCTCCTAATCCATGGATTGTTATGCAGCTGCACCTACTATTCAATGGACAAGGTAGGTGGGGAGGAAGAGGGGGAACTCTCAGAAAGGTTCAGAAGCTGTGCTCCTGTGAGCTCCTACTGAATCTGAGGCCTGGTTGACTGGATGATCCTCTCCTGCTGACTAGTTCAGTTTCCCATCATGTTAGGCACTTAGCTTTAAAATCCTTTACTATTTACTATTGTATTTTAAAATAGTTGTCTACCTATCCCCAAAAGTTTCAAGGCCATTAACCTTCCCCAGCTAGTGAGTGCAGGACTAACATACGAGCATTAAATTATGTGCACATATTTCCTTTTTACTATGAATTGAGGGGAAGCTTCTGTGAATTCTCTGTTGGTAATGCATATCTTTCTTCACATGGAGGTACACTGAGAGAGGACTTTTTTGGTGTATTGACAACTCTCTACATAAACATACAAAAAAACCCCCACAGTCAAGTGAGCTAAATTAGGTCAAAAGTCAGATGTTTTGCCCCCTACTTGCAAATGTGCCTTTGAGCCTCCTACACTATTTTTGCCAGCAAATGTTAATGCAGGGAGAATATGTGCAAGAAAGCAAATGTACATAAAATCCAAGATAGAATTTACATTTAATAGGGTTGCCAATCCCCAGGTGGCAAAACCGGAAACAACAGTATACTGATTAGTAACAACTGAAATAAACCACTGCCTTACTTATATATTGTAAATAATTGCTCCACAGATATTTCTTATATCCTATTCATGTATTCTTCACCAAAATTCTTGCAAATGTCCATGAATACAGCACAACTCAAAATGCAAATTAATTTCCAGTTGCTGTAATGGTACCAAAGTCCACTGTCTGTATCCTTTCATTGATAGATGTGTGCAGTACCAATAAACAACAACAACAATTTTTATTTATATCCCGCCCTCCCCGCTGAAGCAGGCTCAGGGCGGCTAACAACACAATTCCATACATTAGTTATACAAAATGATTACACAAAGACTACATTAACAATTTAATTAAAATCTATTAAAATTTTAAAATTGATAAAAATATGCTGGTGCTATTTACAAAGGCGAATTCCTTAGCAGTTTCCCTCTTGGTTGGTGAAGGCCAATCGAAAGAGGATAGTCTTGCAGGTCCTGCAGAACTGTTCAAGATCCCACAGGGCCCGCATTTGCTCTGGAAGTTGGTTCCATAGGAGTGGAGCCATAATAGAGAAAGCCCGGTCGTGGGTGCTTTGTAGCTTCACCTCTTTCGGCCCAGGAATAGTCAGCAGGTTTTTCCCCGCTGACCTCAGTGCTCTCTGGGGTTCATATGGGGAGAGATGGTCCCTAAGGTAGGCAGGTCCTCGGCCATATAGGGCTTTAAAGGTAATAACCAGCACTTTGTAGCGAATCTGGTATACAACTGGCAGCCAGTGCAGTTCGTGCAGCCCCGGCCATATGTGCTCCCACTTTGGGAGCCCCAACAGCAATCTAGCCGCCACGTTCTGCACCAGCTGCAGTTTCTGGGTTCGGTACAAAGGCAGCCCCATGTAGAGGGCATTACAGTAGTCCAGTCTCGAGGTGACCGTTGCATGAATCACCGTTGCCAGATCCTGACGCTCTAGGAAGGGAGCCAGCTGCCTTGCCCGCCTCAGATGGAAAAAGGCTGACTTGGCAGTGGCTGCTATCTGGGCCTCCATTGATAATGAAGGCTCCAGTAAAACTCCCAGGCTCCTGACCCGGCACGCCGCTTTCAGTGGTGCCCTGTCGAAGACCGGGAGAGGTATTTCCCCTCCCCGAGCGCCCCGACCTAGGCAAAGGACTTCTGTCTTCGCTGGATTCAGTTTCAGCCCACTCAGCCTTAACCAGGTTGCCACAGCCTGCAGAGCCAGGCTACTGTGCTACTTCTTGCTTGAGTAGCAGTCCAAAATCCAGCAGGTGCGGCGACATGGGTCCTAGGTTCAGTCCATGTTTCATTCACCCTTTTCCTGGCTGCTTTTCTTATGTTCTGGAACCCGTGCTTAAGGCAAAAGCTCACATGACATATTATGTCTCTTCAGTTTACACGAATGGTCTCACATGTGAGCTTTTGCCTTAAGCAAGGACATAAGAAATGTGGCCAGTAGAAGGGTAAATTAATCTCCAGGTGGCGGCAGGGGATCCCCTAGTTTGGAGGACCTCCCCCACTTCAGGGTCATCAGAAAGCAGGGGGGGGGGGCGGGAGGGAAATATCTGCTGGACACTCCATTATTCCCTATAAAGACCGATTCCCATAGGGTATAATGGAGAATTGATCTGTGGGTATCTGGGGCTCTGGAGGGCTGTTTTTTAATGCAGAGGCACCACATTTTCAGCATAGCATCCAGCGCCTCTCCCCAAAATACCCTCCAAGTTTCAAAAGGATTGGACCAAGGGGTCCAATTCTATGAGCCCCAAAGAAGGTGCCCCTATCCTTCATTATTTTCAATGGAAGGAAGGCATTTAAAAGGTATGCAGTCCCTTTAACTGTGATGGCCAGAACTCCCTTTGGAGTTCAATTATGCTTGTCACAACCTTGCTCCTGGCTCCACCCCCAAAGTCTCCAGATATTTCTTGAGTTGGACTTGGCAACCATAAAGGTGGTCTCCTGTGCAAGCACCAGTTATTTCTGATTCTGGGGTTACATTGCATCACAACGTTTTCATGGCAGACTTTTTTTAATGGGGTGGTTTGCCATTGCCTTCCCCAGTCATCTACACTTTACCCCCAGCAACCCTACATTTATATTATTTGCACCTCACTTTTCTCCCAAATGGGACTTACTACACTGTTCTCCTGTTTTCTATTTTACCCTCATTATAACCACCCCTGTGAGGTCTATTAGGCTGAGTATGAGTAACTAGCAAAAGCTCACCCAGCAAGCTTCCCTATAGGGTGGGCATTTGAACAGGTCATAAGAGGCTCTGGGTGACTGCCCCCCTCACCCTTGCTGTCTTCCCACCCACCCAAGTGAAGGCATTCACTCCCCCTCACCCTTTGTGTCTTCCCATCCACTCACCCCCAGTTCCCCCGTCCAACTGCCACTCCCAACCACCTCTTCCTTTCAACTACCCCTGCACCCTTGGCACTCCACTGTTCCCCCCACCCATGACATTCAGTCACCCTCCACCCTTGCTGTCTTCTCCCCCACCCCCAACCCTTGGCCTTCACTCACCTCCCCACCCTTGCTGTCTTTCCACCCACACTGCAGCTGAACCAGATGCCGGCTTTCCACTCCTCTCCACATGAGTGTGTGTGTCCCCATGTCTGTGGTGGCTCAAAGCCCTGAAGCAGGTCCAGAATGGAGAGAGGGAAGAATAATTATGGGGTGTTGGGGGGGGCATGACAACGGTCACACAGACACTGAAATGCAGCATTCCTTTTGTTTTCAGTGCATTATTGCTACCTTTTCCTGTCATATTTGGCCTTGCAGTGTTTAGCGTCCTCATGAGCTTGTGGCATGATCTGTGGTTTTTTAGCTTGGCATGATTGTGTTATGGTATACTACAGAGTATGCGCCTCAAGGTGGCCATTTTCTGTTGGTGAATTTATCTGACTTCAGCTTTCCAATACCTCCCTCATCCCTGCAGCACCTAACTAGGAAAACTATAGTCTTTCTCCTTAGTGTGTGCCCATGCAGGAGGAAAGCATCCTCAGCAAGGGTGGATGTCCACCCTGCAAATCAGCCATTTTCTCCAGAGGAGCTGATCTCTGCCACGTGTAGAGCAGTTATAACTCTGAATGATCTCCAGAATGATCTCTAAAGATAAGCAACAATGGCTAGTTTGGAGGGTGGAGTCTATGCCGTGGTACCTGTCTGAGGTCCCACCTCTCCTCAAAACCCACCCTCTCCACCCCTGAAATTTTCAGGAATTTCACAACGTGGAGTTGGCAACCATCAACTTACTTTGATCTGCTCCTCTGACTTCAGCCTTCCATCTCCCCTCCCCTCTCTGCAGCCACTACCTAGGAAAAGTACACGGTGTAGACCAAAGCAACTTACATTATTTTTCTTTCCCCCTGCAGTTGTAATTCTGAATCTTCTCCATCCCTAGCCTGGAGACTGGCAGCAATGGCTTAGGAGAGCGGTGGGGCCAGTGGTTGTGGGGAGTCTGGCTTTGTGGGCAATCGAGGGGGTGGCAGAGGGCTATTGCAGGTGGCTGGTCCAAAGCCACTTGGGAGGGTGCAGGAGAGTGGCAGGGCTCTGTGTGAGGGCATGGAAGGTCACAGGAGACAGATGGGGGCTGTGTGTGCTGGGAGGCCATCTGTGTGGGCTGTTGATGGGGTGGCAGAGGTCTGTTGCTGCTGCTGGCTGCAATGCCTTTCATCAGGCCGCAGTAGAGCGATAGTCCTTTCTGAGGCCAGTTGACAGAGAGGATGCAGAGAAGCATCAGAGATGTGTCTGTCTCTGAGGTAAGATTGGTTTTGGCAGTTTGTTCAATATTCCTGGGACTGCAGTAGGCAGGGGAGCCAGCCAATAGGAGGCCAGAGACTTTGACTGAGCTGTGATAGACCAATTAGTTGTTGAGTGTATGGAATGCACCTGAAAGCCAGTGGGAGAGTTCCATTCGGCCACCACCATAGGGGAATTATATCTAAGAAGCCTTCATGGGAGGAGGAGAAGGAGAGTGGAGTTATACCCCGCCCATCATTATCCAAAGGAGTTTCAGAGGTCTTACAATCTCTTTTCCCTTTCCCTCCCCACAACAGACACCCTGTGAGGTAGGTGGGGCTGAGAGAGCTCTCCAATAACTGCTCTTGAGCAGAACAGCTCTTACAGAGTTTTGACTGACCCAAGGTCACTCCAGCAGTTGCATGAGGAGTGGGGAATCAAACCTGGTTCTCCCAGATAAGAGTCTGCACACATAACCACTACACCAAACTAGCTCTCATTTACTTCTTCAGGTTCATGAAGTGAAGTCTCATTCAACAGAATTCTCACTCCACAACACAACGAACAATAGAAACATACTAATAAATACTGCTTTTAAAGATTAATGTTACAAGATTTTCATGATGCTTTATCAATGTGGCAGTTAGGTAATTTCAGACCCCAGGCGTATTGGTGGTACATCTCCCTCCTTTATATGGCAATTTATACCTTGGACAGATACCTGCAGCCTGCTTTTGTAGTTCTCCTGTTGAGCTTGTGAGTAGGGGCTCTGGACTTCCAATGTACATTCTGGTCTATTTTACTGGAAACAATTTTGTTTTAGTGCTAAATATACATTCTGCTTATACAAAACAAATAACTTGAAGAAGGATATACTCAGAATATGAGTCATTGGTCTCTTCTTTAATAAGAGTTATTTCAGAGTAATGAAAACTACCCCACACTACTCCCCACCTCCCGGGGGCACGTTGCAAAGTCTTGTTCTGTCCTAATAACAGAAATGAAACTATTAGCTAACCAGCACAAAGTACTATGAAATAAAAGCTTCTTCTTTTGGAAGCCTAGAGCAGATCTTTACGCAGTATTTTCTTGAGTCTTCTGGGGTTGCATGAACTACTCTGCAGCAGGCAGCATACAACAAACTGCCCATTAGCTCATGAGCTACTTGTTGCAAGCTCCTGACTTAGAATAATGTATTATGTTACTACAAAGAATAATTTTTATAAAGAGTAATGAAAATGTGAATGGATTTTCAAAAAGGTCATGAAAATATTAACTATACCAACAATGCAATCCTAAACCAAGATACAGCCTTCCAGGTTCGTCGGAATAATACTGCTTAATTGAAAGTTTAAAATTTCCTAGTGGTTTTCTAATAATATAGAATGCATACATAAAGCAATTAGCTAGCTAAATTGCTGCCTTTGCACTGATTAACTTTATCACCAATTCATAAAAGCAGTTTCATTAAGATACTCCCCTTTCTAATAGAAATTAATCATGTCTTTAGGATCACAAGTTCCACATAATTTTATGTCTGTAAAATTACTGAATTCACAGTATTCACAATTATGAAATAAAATCTTGCATTTGATGGAAACATTAAAAGAACACAATAATACATGTGAACTCTTACCTAAAAGCAGAACATAGTCATAAAATGTTGCACTAAGGGGCTCCATGTATGCATCCTATCCCATGCAAATCCTTCCTTCCTTTCGGTGCAGTCAAAGCTTGGTCCAACAGCCGTGGGTTTATTTGCTAGGGAAATCAGCTCTGAGTTAACAGCCCCTACCTTGTCTTGCTTTAGGTGATTTGAATATGTGTATACAAAAGACAGAGGGAGTGGGAACACCTGTTGGATTAGTATTCGACATTTTCATTGCCTTTGACCCTATCATAATTCCCTGCTTCAGTGTGTTCACAGCAAACCCAGAGCATGATAAATGGGGCATACAGTATGAATCACTCAGCACTGATAAAAAATAAATGAGCCTAGACCATGTGCAACTTATATACACCTTAATACAGCATACAATGAAACAACTGCACAAAGGAATAACATTGACACGCAAACCCTCTGTAATATAAGCATTAGTTAGAAATGGAAACATTTGGTTAGATCAATTCAGTCTTTTCCAAATGGTACAATATTACTATTCTATTCTCTATAATATATTAAAGATAATTTGGAAAATAAAGGGGAAAAATGAAAAAAAAAATCTAATTTTAAAAACACATATTTCTATTCCACGTGGGGGGGGGGCTGCTTTAATTTGTAGCAGCAAAACAAAACAAGAGTCCAGTGGTATTTTAAAGACTCACAAAATTTATTTCAAAATAAGCTTTTATGAATCAGCACTCTTATCAGATGAATTCTGTGCATATGATGAAGTGAGCTTTATCCCAGAATAAATTTTGTTAGTCTTCAACTTGCCACTGGACTCATGTTTTACATATTTCTATTGTCATACTACTCAGCACAGGGTTTAAAATACAGGGTAAGCAGCTCTTCCCAACTGTCAAGGGATTAAATCTCACCTCAGTTATGGCATTACTAGGAAGCTTGGGAAAACTTGATGTTTTTCCTGCTCCCCTAATGAAGATATGATTGGTAGGCAGGCTTGCTACATCTGTCTGAAATTAAAAATATGGTACCTAGACAGAATCTAGGAGGCAGAAGCAGGTGTCAGTGGTATATTGGCAGGGGCAAAGCCAGAGCATATTTTGATGGGTCTGATGGGTGCAACATAGCTGGTTTTTTTGTGAATCAGTGATAACCTCAGAAGTATTGTAGGTAGGGGTTACATTTACCTGTACAGTTTCAGTACACACTTCATTCCTCTGCTGTGGCCAACACAAAGGAGATCTGGGCAGCTTCAACAACAGATGCCGTTGTTGTTTACTAGCTAGGGACCATTCATATATGAGTTTCCCCAACAAGTCATATAGCAAACCATCCCCCACCCCCCCAAGGCCATTTCAAGCTGGAAATATGGTTTGGAGAGGAAGGCAGATGTCCCTTTTCCACCTACGCTATTGTCTCACCCCAAATTGGGCACCATTCTTGCAGTAACTGAGGAAAACTTGGAACTCAAGTCTGACTGTTACACAGGGTAGGGACTCCAAATCCAACCTGCCTAATTCATAAAAATGTGAATTGGCATGAGAAACCACAGCTTCATCACTGAACACAAGACAAGCAAGGCTCTACCCATATTAGCCTTGAGGGAGAAACAGAAACTGGCTCTTGGAGGTGCACACTAGAGCTGTCTTTGCCTGCAAATCAGTTTGTTTGCTAAATTGCCAAGCTAAAAAGCAAAACCAAACAAATAAAACCCCCCATCAACAAACAGCTAACAAGTTTACTCTTTGCTTTTCTAGAATTTAAGAAAGGCTGGGCCATTTTTTTTCTGATTCTGGAATTTCTGGATGGCACCTAGGGATGAAACTCTTAGGGCAGAGCCCAAAGTGAGGAAGCTGCATCTCACAATTTTTAGGTGGTGTTTGGGAAGGACCCAGCATAAAACCTAATAATTACTATTCTAGAGCTTCTTTTAAAAATGATTGAGAAACCCTCCTTTGCCTTTTTTTTCCCAAAGGGAAACAAGGATCAGGACTCATAATTCTGTCTCAGCTGGGAATAACAACCCTTTATTATAAGGGCAAATGCTGCCTGTTTTAAAGGACAATTTACAGGAAGCCACTCAGGATAGGATTACAATGAATATCTGTGGAAAACAGTAATTAGTGAAAACATATCTGTTCTTGCATGCAAAATTCACTACGGGTCCAAGACCAATAGTGCAATCCAAAGAACACTTTGCTGGGAGTAAACCCCATTTGAATAGGTGAGCAGGATTTTGAGTAGCCTGTGTAGAATGGTACTGTGACACTATTGTCCTTATTCTTGTGTGATTCAAACAGAAAAGAATTGAAGGAAATCCATGGGGTAGGTGCAAGCTGTGCCTGTCTCCTCCTGGGCAAAAAGGTTGCCAGGTTCTGTAGTGTTTTTGATTTGCAGTAATCAGTGGTGTGAGAAGTTATTTTGTTGTTGGCTGGTCATGGGGGTTGTGAAACCAGAATTGTATCATGTACTTGATATTTTTGTTTCTGTCAATTGCTTGGATGGTTTTAATGTATTTCTGTATTTTTTTAGTTAAGTATTTTCTAACCTTCAAAAATTATAAACCTCTTGGAGCTGCTAGATTCAAATATTATCATACCTTTTTCAGTCGGTTTACTGGGGAACAAATTTTGACTTCGGTGTCACATCTAGCACTAACAAAAGGCTTATTTAAGGTATGAGCTTTCTTGTGTATACAGAGTAGCCAGGGAAGTGTTGCCTGCTCCTTATACCTTGAATAAACTTTTGTTGGGCTTTAAGGCGCCATTGGACTAAAAATTTGTTCTACTGCTTCAGATCAACATAAATCCATTTACTGATTGCCTGATGTAATCGTAATTTATAATCCGTTTCCAGAAAGCATAAAGGAGACATTTAAATAAAGGGAACTAAGCGTTTAGCAGATGTGACAGAAACTCTACCCACTTCCACATTTGCGAACACAGATACAAAAACCCGAAGCCACTCCCAAGGAAAACACCGTTTATTCGGTTTTATTTTTGACGCCAAACGCACGTCACCGAGCTAGCCGCTCTGACGCTCAGCCTAGCGCGGCCGCTCTAGCGTCTTCTTTAATTTCCTGTTTATGTATTCATTTCCTTCCTTTGGCCGGTCTCCTAGGGGGACGAAATGCGTGGCCATAAGCTTGATGGGAATTGTAGTTCATACTCCGTAAAGTGAGGAGCGCATGGCCCCGTCTGCACTACACTTTCCATAGGGCCTTGGGCCTTAAAGGAGAACAGTATATCACGTGATGCGCAAAATGGCTTTCTTGAGTCAGAGAGAGCGGATTTCGCTAGGAGATATGGGTTTGTGAGATACACTGGTTGGCGCTGTCATGCAGAAGATCAAGTCGCTTATGACCCGACAGGTATTGCTTGGGGGAAAAGCGCAAACGGTTAGAGTGGCAATAAAATGCTAAACTGAAGTAATTTGCAGAAAAATGTGGTGCCGGCAGTGGAAGGGGGCGGGTTTTACAGATGTAGAAGCAGGCCGAGGAGGTTCACAGTAGCGCTGGAAAGCAGCAACAGTTTCTTGCTGCTGTTTTGTTTGCTGGGTGTATATGGATGTGAGGCATGTTGCTTCTTTCCGAAGCCTTTTTTCTTTTGTAGTTTTGTAACAATTTTGTAATCCTTTGAGTCTGCCTCTGATTTCGCTACCGCCAGATATAATTTTAATTTCTGTTCCCATTTTGTTCTAAACTTCCAGTAACGTTTAGTTAAGAGATGGTTTTAAACGATCCCCCGCTTCTTATTTAATATAAGTCTGTAAAATGGAAGCTCCTCTGCAGCTGTTTTTAAATCTAATGCACCCCTCCCGCACACACCTGGGAACAAGATGTGCTGGAGTGACAGTTCTTCTGTAGCCCGGCTTGAAGCCCACGCAGGTATCATGTGGAGGAACTTCAACACTAGCCCTGTTGAACAGGCAGGAGTGTGTGTGTGTGTGGGGGGGGAGGGGTGTTGAGGGGGAGGAGTCTACTCTCTTTTGTTCTCCCCCTATTGATTCACCCTAACAAATGGCTGCTCTGTTCACTGTTGAACAGGCCCTGAGTGGAGGGTTGTTTGTAGAATAATAAGCATAGTATTATTACAGTAAAAAGTGGAAAATTCTATGTATTATAAAAGGGCTAGTAACCTAGCATGACATGAATCTAGCATAACATGGCATGTACCTGCATCTTTAGATGTGAGGGAGAAAGGGAAAAAAAAACAGGAATTGGGATGTGCAGGTGTGTCAAAAATTAAGATTATGCTGGGGTTGTTGGCCTTCAAATGGGAAGAAAGTTTGTTTGGTTCCAGTGAACTGGGGGGGGGGGGGGGGAGATTTCTAGAGCTGTTTTGGTCTATTGTAGAAGTCCCCAACCGTTTTGAGCCTGTGGGCACATTTTGAATTCTAACACAGGCACAACAACACAATGGCTTTTGCAGGAGGTGGAGCCAACCATAACTAATCAGAGTCATATTATGTATAATCTCATAGTAACTCTTCAGTATTTAAGGCAGAAGGTCTGTTTCACTAGGTTGTCTTTTAATCTGCACAGCCCATCAAAATCACTGCTGGGCACAAGCCCCGCCTGGCCCTAACCACTTTCTAAGAACACTGAGCAGGTGCCAGGAAAGGGGTTGATGGGTATCATGGTGCTCCTGAGCACCATATTAGAAACCCCTGGTCTGTTGAATCCCCCCTGCCCCAAAAAGGCTTATGTATGGAGAGGAACTTGCCTTGCAATGTTTCATAAACCGGCAAGGAATGAGTGAAGGAGATAAATTTATTGGGAGAATGGAAAGAGAGATTGTTCATCTTTTAGTATATTGTCATTACACTGAGACAAAGGAGATAAAGTGGAATTTAAATATTTTAAATTAACATAGTGGATATTCTTCAAGTATAGGACTTTGGGATAGAACCTGGCTCCCAGTGTAATTTATCACTGTTTTAGCCCTGACTGGTCATGCTGAATGCTTCCGTCAAGCTATTAGAATTCTCTGAGTGAGAAATGGGTGTTGATGATTTGATGATTTTATCAGCTCTACAAAACAAAGTTTTATATAAGGCTATCCATGTAGGAAAAGAAGACTTCATCCAACCTAGGTGAAGAATGATGCTGTTTGTGTGGGATGTAAGAGTTTTGTTTGGTGAGAGGATATTGTAAGGTCTCTCTACACCCTGCTTTTTCTCCTGGCTCAAAGTGGCTTGAAAAATCAAAGGCATCACAATTTAAAACCAACAACAACAAAAGCCAAGTCACCCCTGGCCCAAAAATGTCTTCAATTTATGTACAATTAAATTTTCTGGCCAGTAAAATGGTTTCACTATTCTATGGCTGTAGGTACATACCCCCCCCCAACCCCCCCCCCCCCCCACAACATTCAAAGTATATATATGCTGCATTTCTGCATGACCAGGAGTCTCACAGCAGCTCAGAATACGAGAAAATTGGGATAAAGTGAATGCAATAAGATTTGAAAATCACACACTGTGCTGACTACTGAAGGCACTGGCTGAAGGAGAGAAAAATTAGTCCTTGGAGACTGCTGCTGCTTCAAATGCTGCTCTTCAAAGATTTTGCAATAGCCCTTCTGCCCAAAAACATGCTACCTGAGCCAAGTAGTACTGGATGTTCTTGTTCCAAGGGGGTTGGGCTTTTTCTGGCAGCTGGAGATTCTGGGGTTGCTGGCTCTTCCCAGCAGCAGTCATGGTAAATGAACACACTTGCAGGATGATGGTGTTAAATCCCTCTCATCAGTGTTTAGATTTATATCCTGCTTTTCTGAGAAGAGGCCCATGTCAATAAAAAGAGGGGTCTTGTCCAGAGAAGACCAGCCTGCTCCAGATGTTGGTTATAGAAGAAGCAGATATCCCCTTTTCCCTGCCAGAAAAACTGCCTCTGTCCATCTGTTTATTTTCTCCTTAGGCTTAATCCCTGTTAAAACTCTGCCAGATGCCCTGGCTTTGTTTGACTGTAATTTTGTCTGTGTATTTATTTGCTTCATTTATAGTCCTCCTTGCTTGTTAAGACTCAGGGTGAATGATAAAATATTTGCAGCTGGGGAATCTAATACTATTTGTTTCTTGAATCGTAAAGGCTTTCTGTGGCAAAGTTTAGGAGCACCTACTGTAAAGGGGTTACAGCACTATAAATAGTTCACTTTGATCATGGGATAGACTGATACTCTGTAGGAACCATTTAATCATTATTGAAACTTTTTACCATTATCAGGTTAATAGCACACACAACACCATATATTTTCATTGAACTGTTGAACAGAATTTAAATTTAAATAGAGAGGTATGAGCTGGCATATAGTGAAGGATATCTCTTCTTACCTTTCTTCTGCTTAAGTAGCTGTTCTCTTGGAGGAAGAGCCACTTAAGTTGGAGGTAGGGTTGCCAGCAGGCCTGGAGAAAATGTCCTGTTACTTTAACAGAATTTTAATGGGATTCTATTTCCCTGATGATGCAGTTTACCTCTATTAATTGAAAAGCTTCAGCTACCTATTTTCTCATGCTAACCTTCTATTAAAAGGACAGAACTGTTGGTAATTCTAGTTGGAGGAAAACTGCAAACTTTGCTCAGTGGAATAGTAGGTTACATGCCATTATAAGTTGTCAATAGATGTTGATTCTCTTACTCTGCTGGTAAATTCTGGCTGTGAATTTTTCCCTAAATTTACAAGTGGGTAGTCAAATTCATGGGAGTGGCAATTATTTAAGTGTTTCTGATATTACTACTTAGCTGTGTTTGACTGTCATAGACTTAGGATAATTAAATCCATTTTAAGTGCTTAATACTGCAGAATTAAACTGTAGAGTACACAGAATTTCAAGGATTCTTAAATGAAGCTGATAGTTAATAAACTGTCTTGGTTAGTTAATAAATGGATAGTTAATAAACGGTGGATGACTTCTACCAGAAGATAGATTGGGCAGTATGATCCTGTTAATTCTGCTGGATCTCTTAGCAGCTTCTGATACCATTGATCATGGTGTCCTCCTGGGCTGTCTTTTTGGGGTTTGGCCTGGGAGGCATTGTTCTTTAGTTGCTTCTGTCATACCTTGAAGGTAGGTTTCAGAGTGTGGTGCTAGGGGTTCTGATCTGTCCCTTGATCTTTGGGGTTCTGAGCAGGGTTTTTTTTTTATAGCAGGAACTCCTTTGCATATTAGGCCACACAGCCCTAATGTAGCCAATCCTCCAAGAGCTTACGGGGCTCTTTTTACAGGGCCTGCTGTAAGCTCCAGGAGGATTGGCTACATCAGGGGTGTGTGGCCTAATATGCAAAGGAGTTTCTGCCACAGAAAAAAACCTGGTTTTGAGGTTCTGTAAAGTTCTGTCTTGTCCCCCATGCTTTTTAATGTCTGTGTAAAGCTGCTGGGAGAGGTTATATGGAGAGATTTTGGCTGAGCACCATCAATATTCAGATCATGCTCAGCTCTATCTCATGCTTCCTGCAGATCCCAGGGAGGCTGTCAACAGGTGCCTGGAGGCAGTTTTGGAATGGATGAGGGCTAACAAACTTCAACTCAACCCAAACAGAACAGAGTTACTAATGGTGTGTGTGTGTGAGGGAAGGTTTAACCAAGGAAATGGGATATATCCTGGTCTGGATGGGGTTGTACTGCCCTTAAAGGAGTGGGCTTATAGCTTGGGGGTGCTGTTGGACCTAGCAGACCTTGAGAGTTGCCTTTTCCCATATGAACCTATCTGTCTACTATAATAATCTTTGGAAGTCTTTCCATCTGAGGCTAGATGGGTGGTGACCCAAGAAAGGGACTTCTTGGTCATGGCACCAGAGTTTTCGAAGTCCCTTCCCAGGCAGATTCTCTGTCTCCTTCTATTGTTATCTTGCACCAGTGGGTAAAGATTATTATTTTTTTTTTTGTTTGACATATCCCTGATAACTGTTACTGGCTTTCCTCTACGTTTTTGGTGTTGTGTGTGTTTGTTTTTATTGAATTATTGTGCAAATATACTTTATTTTAAATTCTTCGAATGTTGAAATGTTTGATGTTTGCCTCCCTGGGGACCCTATTTGAGTGAAGAGGCAGCAAAGAAATGTTTTAAATTATAATAATTTCTTACTTGTTTTGTGTTTTTTTTTCTCCTCCCCAAGGGTCTCAAAAGTCCTCAGGGAGATGTTCATGATTTGAGCCCGCTTGAGAACTTCAGAATTCCTAGCAAGGTATAGTTAATGTACATTTACTTACTTGCTTCATTCACTTATTATACATATAACCACCTTTCTTTTTAAAAAGGAAGAAAAAAACTCTCAAGGTAGTTAACAAAGAAAAATGTAATATGTATGGTGGGGTGAAGCAAACTGGTGGAAGGGGGTCTCGTTGTGTCTTCCTCCCTCTCCCTCAGTGGTTGGGAATTACACCAGCTAGGCTAAAGGAAAGGGTCTTACTGTCTCTAGCAACAGAATGGCGGGCCGTTGAGATAATCTGAAAGGGAGATGAGCCCTATAGAGGTTAAGTCAGATTGGAAAATGGGTTCACACTTTTTTCATCTCCTGCTAAGCTGGTTGGCTGCTGTCTGTTTTCTGTGTGACATTTTGCACTGGTAAACATTCCTCCTTGAAATACCAAACTTTGGTATTAGGGACTGGCAACTGATGGCCCATGGGTTGGGTGTGGCCTGTGGAAGCCAGCTAGCTGTTATGAGTCTTAGTGATGTTACTGCTAGGCAAGGCTGTAGCCAGCAGGAGGGTAATGCAGGAGGCGCCCCCACTATTAATTTTCTGAACCCCCACCCCAATCCTCCCCTTTAATAACAATTTTTGGCAGGGTAGCTGCCCTGCTGCCCACCTCCTCATGAGTAGGCAAGAGGAGATGTATAAAGGAATGCTCAGTTGCTGTCCATTAGACTATTGGGAGTTGTTGTTTTCTCTTTCACTAACCTCCCTCCCTTTTTTCAGTGCTGTTTTAAATGAAAACTATATTTCCCATGATGCCTTGAAAGCCTATAAGCTTAAGATGCTTCTGATGACTGCAGACATAGTACTTCTTAATGGACTGTACTTCTTAAGGCTTGTGGGAATGTGCCTTGCATTTTGAAATATTTAATGCAGAGGGCGGGGCCCTCTGTGAGGGAAAACTAGCACACTTTTAAATTGGTCCTCTTTTGAGACTCAGGGCAGTGCAAATTGGTTTTTCCTCCTCCATTTTACACTCACAGCAATCCTGTGAGGTAGGCTAGGCTGGCTCAAGAATGGCTGAGGGTCTCCCAGTGGATTTCAAGGCAGAGTGAGTGATATAATTTAGTACACCTTCCAGTGATGTCAGGGGTGTGTGGCATATGCAAATGAATTGTGCTAATGAGCTCCAGCACCTCTTTTCCTACAAAATGACCCTTGCAGGGCTCCATCATTGTATAGTGGCAGCTGCATACTTTGTGACCACACGTGTGCAGTTGCAAACAGAAGTTCCTCTGTCCTTCCCTTCTTCTTTATCTCTGGCCTTGTTTATATTAGCAACCCTGTTTATATTCTCTTGGCTGGGTTAATTTGGCCCCATCATTCAAGTATTATGCAAGTTGGGGAGAAGAAATTTTCCCAGTATTTTAAAAGGATGCAGGTTGTTTTTTCTTTTCTTTTCTTTTCTTTTCTTTTTTTTAAAGAAAGCACAGCCTCTTAGAACTCTGCTAGTTGTAACATCCTGCTTCAACCTTTGTCTTTGAGCCCTGAACTGATTTTTTCCCTTAGATTATATTTTAGGAGAAGTAGACCTTTGAAGGAACTGAGAGGTTTTTTGTAGCTGTTAAGGTCTTTAGAGCTGCTATAAAGAAGGAATAGCATTGTGGTTTATAACTGGACTATTTGTAGTGGGAATTGTTGATGGCTAATGTATTGCATGAGAGGATATTGTTTCAACTGAGGACATCTATTCTTTTTTATTGTGGGCTGTTCTGAAGCTTGCAGTGAAACAGGCTATACATTTGTTGGGTGGATGAATGAACATCTTTTGATTGCCAGTGTTTTGCTGAGCAATTCACTCAAAGAGGGAAGTTTAAGGGGGCAGGAAGAGAACAGGAGGAAATATTTCTTCTCATTTACAGTTCTGCATTGCTTGACTAGGGCAGGAGAAACTGGTCTTTTCCCCCTCTGCTTTATGGTTTAAGCTACGAGGCTGTGTGAACACACACACACAAATGGATATATGCGAGTTGGATTCATGAGGGATTGTGTACATGAGTTCTCTGTCTCTAGTGACATGAGCATTTGTGTGTGTGTGATGGAACAGGCCTGATTGAATTGCAGAACCTGCTCTGCCCGCCCCTGTTTGGTGTTGCCAAATCTTGGAGGGGTTTTCCACTTCCTTCCAATAGGGTACTTATGCCACCACTGTACCCTAGTGGTGGTACTTATGCCACCACTGTCCTTTTGGGGGTTTCCTGCTAGGCGGGACATGCTCCCAACTCTCTTTCTCACACACTGAGGCCTTTCCTCTCTGTCTCCCACTGCCTGGGTTCCACGAGGACCAAATTCAACTTTGGGGTTTTCCTGGAGAAATAGCCACATGCCCACTGACTGCTTTCCTCCCACCCAGGGCAGCTCCTTCCTCAATAGTATGTCCAAAGGTGGTAGGGGGAGCTTCCTCCATTCTTCCTGTCTCTGTTGCAAATGAATGAATCCTTCCTCTGTGGCTGGGAGCAGGGGAAAGAATGCTTCCAACCACCTGGCAATCATGAGTTATTTCTCCCCCTGCCATTTCTAGCCCACGGGAAAACAACACAGCCCTTTTAAAAATGGACTTCCCAGAATCAGAAAAAGGGGGCGTTGTGTGTGTGTGTGCGCATGCGCATGTATGGCTTTTTTTGAGCAGGAATGCACAGGAATGCAGTTCTGACCGGCTAGGCATCAGGGTGTGTGGCCTAATATGCAAATGAGTTCCTCCTGGGCTTTTTCTACAGAAAAGCAGTGTGCGAAACAATGGTGACATTGGGGTGTGGCCTAAGTGCTTTTTCTACCAAAAAGCCATTTCTCTCTCTCTAACGAGGCCCATTATGGAGAAAAATACAATGGACTTTAGAAGGAAGATCTGGGCAAGTACCCCCTTGCAGTCTTCCCACCCACCCAAGTGAAGGCATTTACTCCTCCCCCCACCTCCAGGGGAGCTGAACCTCTGCCATCTGAAGAGCAATTGTAATTCTGAGTGATCTCCACTCTTCACCTGGAGATTGGCAACAGTGGTTCCTCAGGAGGAAATGACTTGTTTGGAGGGTGGAATCTGTGGCATTGTACCTGTCTGAGGTCCCACCCCTCCTCAACCCCCCCTCTCCCTTTACTGACAGAAATTGATTGCCTAGAAATAGCCTCTGGCTAGGGGCAAGGCTGAGGGGAAGAGGGAGTGACAAGAATGGCAGCAACCATGGCCTCTGAGGAAATGTTCCCGGCAGGGCCAGGCCTTGCCACTTAGTCAGATTATGGCACTGGCTATTTCTGCAGCCTTCAGAGGCTTCATGTGCTTGGGGGCCATCTGTGTGGGCCACTGATGGAATTGGCAAAGGTCTGTTGCTGCTGCCAGCTGCAACACCTTTTGTGAGGCCACAGTAGAGCAGCAGCCCTTTCTGAGGCTGGTTGACAGAGAGGACACAGAGAAGCATCAGAGATTTGTCTGTCTCTGAGGTAAGACTGTTTTGGTGGTTTGTTCAACATTCCCAGGCCTACAGTAGATGGGGCAGGGGAGTCAGCCAATGGGAGGCCAGAGACGCTGAGTGAGCCATGATGAGCCAATTATTTGCTGAGTGCATATAATGCACCCATAAGCCAATGGGAGAGCTCCATTTGGCCATCACCATAGGGGAATTATTATTATCATTATAGATATATGTATATATAGCATCTGCCTGGCAGGTGTGTGTGTGTGTATGCATGTATATGTTATACACGTGCGCACACACACAGACTCATACCTGTATGATCAAGAAGAGCTGCAACTCACATGTACAATAGCAAATTAGTCTCTATGAGCACAGCTACAAAAGAGATATTTGGTTAAGCTATTGTAGATCTGCTGTACCTCTCAATGAGCAGTGGGCTAGTGAAACAATGGGTGCGATTGAATACTATTTCTAACAAACGTATGGACCCCTGATAATATAAAGCAGAGATTAGCATCTGTTTTCTCCCTAGCTCTGGAATCATCGCATTTGTCAATTCTTCAGACTTTAGCTGCATCTCTATGGCGTGATCTTTTATGTTATTGTTTGGAATGCTCAATAATGATTTTTATCCATATTAACTGTAAAGTAAAACAGGTGGTTTCTTTTGACATACAGATGCAGCTGAGATTGATATGATTTCCACGGTAATGCATTAATGTCATGATGTGCAGGATTATGATATCATGGCAGGAAATGAACTAAATCCTCTTAAAACTATATTATTTTGGGGTAGTTTATAAACAGCACAAGGGCCTGAATAACCCTTGCTGTAAAATAGAGAGCATTATGGAAAAGAAATACATATTCTGAGTCAGCACAGAGGCAGTAGTTTTATTACCATCTAGAAAGAACCTATAAAGTAATTCTATTCATTGCTGACCTGTAAACAGTTATTGTTTAAACATGTGTGTTTTACTCAGGTTAATGGAATCCAAGAGACCAGACAAGTGCTTTAACTGGAAAAGTTCTTCCAAGTCCTGACAATAGTACGTTCGTAGTCTGGGGGGTAACACTGATGTTGATGCTGAAGTGAACCACCCAAAGCAGGTCTACTCATAAGCAAGTCCTACTTTATTCAGTAGGGTTTACTTCCAGAAGAGAGTTCTTGGGATTGCTGCCTAAGAATCAAATTACTGTGCTGATTATAGGGCTTCATGTATTGTTGTGGTCCTCTGCTCTGGTGTGCTACTATTTATTGATAGCAGTTTATTGATATCTTTGCCACTAGTAATGTTTTAGAACTTAGTAGTTTAAGTATGTTAAGCACAATATCAGTACAATTCACGGGGGCAATCAGGTGCGTTATCAGAGACCGTATTACACTAATACATCTGATTTCATGGGCAATAATATGGTTTATTGCAGGTTTCAAATAAACCTGTATGTTTCCAAGTGGCCACAGCATGTTTTGTTGTGTTTGTTGCTAGAGCCTGCATAACTACTCTTCATTGTCATCCAACAGGGCTTGAAAAATCTAAGGGACCTGTTTACCCCAGATACTTAAAAGTTTGATGTTGGGCCTAGGGATTTAATGTATGTGTTTAGTTAATCATTATTGTTATTGGTGGCAGAAAGTGCTGTCAAGCCATAGCAATTTGATGGCAAAACACACACTTCAGTAAGCCAGACATTTCTTCAGATGGAAGAAGTGTTTCCCTTGACTGCCAGGAATATATACTCATGTGCATTCTACTTCTCCAGGCAATGAGAAATATCGAGGTAGCACTTATTAGGTTGATTCCATTGGGAGGAGAAAGCAGTGAAGGCGTGTGTTTTTTTTCTTTATTGACAAATGTACAAACAGATCACAGATGGAGGCAAAGAGGCACTCTTACAATACAAGTCCACTACCCCGTATAAGATCCCCAGAAAGACACAGATCTTGTACCATCAAGGTGCTTCAGCCAGCTCACAGCAGTCTTTCTGCATCTGTCTTCCACAGAAGCAGTCTTCCTGTTCTTTTTCTACATCCAAACACACATCTGGCCCCTCTTTTAAACTATGTATATGGGCAGGTCAGCTCCTTCAGGTTGCGATGGGCTTATTTCCTAAGAAATAAAGCACATTGAAGAGATAGGCATTGTCACCAAGAAGCATTCCTTTCTCACAATCTGACTTTTCTCAAGCATCCATTTTAGGGCATGGTCATATGATATACCATAAGCAGGGCTTTTTTTGTAGAAAAAGCCCAGCAGGAACTCATTTGCATTTTAGACCACACCCCTTGGCACCAAGCTAGCTGGAACTGCATTCCTATGTGTTCCTGCTCAAAAAAAGCCCTGACCATTAAATAGGACTCATGGTGACAAAGGTGAGACCAGAAGTCCCAGTAATTCAAGGACTGTATGCTGGTTAATATGTGGATCACAGATGAAAATGAAGTCTGGTCTAAGTGGGAAGAGATCTCTCTCAGTTGGTGATGAATTAGCCAAGTGATATGAATAGTGTAGATTAACTGTTATAGAAGGTCATAATTTTGAGGCATTGCCTTCCTCTCCTATTTCATTTGATTTGACAACTAGATTTGACAGAAGTCTATCAAATGTAGCAGCTGTAGTTTCCAAAAGGGAAATCCTATCTCATATGCTTTCCCAGTAACTGATGAGTGGCCTTGGCTGTCTAGCAGGGTCAAAGAGAACTTTAATATAGTCCATCAGGTGAGAACAACTCTTTTGTCCAGTCCTTTTAAGGGTTCTAGAGAGATGGCCTAAATACAATCAATAACTGAGCAGAAGTTAAGCAGACATGGGTATGGCTCACTTTATTTTCACTTTGAGCTCCATGGAACAAAGGTGGATATAAAATGTAATACAAGAATATACTTATTTATCTGTACTTGTAATATTGGTCCATGAAGTCCTTAAGTTGTTTTTTCTGATAGAAAAAAAATTAAAGAAAATGTTTCTTTAAAAAGACTTATGAGGTAAAGATGTTTGGAGTTTATTCCAGATAACTCTTTAGCTCTTCACAACACTGTCCTCTTCATGGACTGAATGTTCAGATGTAGCTAATCTACCCAGATAATGTCTTTCCAGCAGATCTTTCTCTCTGTAAATAATTGTTTTCCTGCATTCAGACTGATATCCTTGGTGGTGGTCAAGAAATGTAGTCCTGTTGGTTCTTACTCTAGAAAATGTAGCTGTTATACACTGAAATGTGAGTAGTACTGAACGAGTAGTACTTAATAAGTAGTACTCTTGACAATGCTGCCAGCAACAGGTCTTCCTTTCCCAGGTATCTTTGAGTTGCTTGCCAGTTTTAACTTGCTTTTTAAACTCTTCTTCCTTCCCTCACAATATGCTTGCATTTGGTCTCACAGTGGTCTCACACAGAGCTCTTAATGATAGGGTTTTAATTCAGGTTGTTCAGGCTCATTCAGCACTGTCTATTAGACAATTCTTACTTCTCAGACTAGGTTCCCTGGGGAGAGCCTTCTTGAAGGAAGAATTTTCTGAAAACAAAACAAAGTCAGGGATGTTGTATGTTCATCATTGATATCCGTGCTTAAAACAAAGAAGGGAATAGGTAAACACCTCCCTGCACACCAGTGAATAGCTTGTGATAAGAATCTCCAGGGACTGTTAATTAAATCTTTCAAGAGCTCTGTAGACCAGAGGGAACACTATAAATCATAATGAAATTTTTGTGTTATTCACCCTTTAGAGCTCTAATATGCTATGATAGGAAAAAAGCTAGTAATTGCAAAGCTGAGGTGCTTTCTTGTGAGTGTGGCACTCTGCAAATGTAATTGTGTGGAAAAAATGGGTGGGAAATACGCAGGGCCGCTATACATGAGAACAGCAGAAGGCATGGCAATGCCATTGTTGCCCTCTTCTGGGTTATCTGTGCTGTGCTTAACAGGACACCTTCCTGGTTGAAGGGCTGGTTCACATTTAGGATGGGATGATGTTCTCTTCCTGGTTTCTCCGATTATGCTTTTGCTGCTGGTTTTATGGCTTCAGTTGTTATTTGGTAAAGTATGTGTCATATCTGCATATAGTATCATTTATGTAGAATGCTAATTTACTGATGCACTGGAAAGGTTGACAATGTGTGTGTTGTGTGAGAAAACTTTAGTATGTGGCAAATGATGCAAAAATAAAGAATCACTGGCTCCATTTCCACAAGAGAGAAGCAAAATTGAAAAGGGGGGCTTTAGGATTGATGACATCCATCCATAATTCATATTTCTAAGCATATTTTAATTTTAAAATACTATTTGCATTTAGTTCAAAATCCCCTGCTGTCAAATTTTATTGCTTGTCTAGGATCTCTGGTTCCTGAAATTTTACTCCACCAGAATTACCCAAATAAGCATCATATAGCTCTGTAGATCTTGTTCTGGGGAAGCTTGTCTATCGTTAGCTTTGCATTAGAAACCAAGATCTTAAATTACTTTATAGCCAAAATTCATAGCTACTCCACAAGGTGGCACTTTAATAAAGCTGTTGACTGAGGTCTGAATATGTGCTGGAACATTTCGTAGGGGTGTTTTATTTAATTCTGAAAATTAGATGAGGCGCGAGAAGAAATTGTGCATCAACACACACCATCACCCTTTTCATGTGAATTTGTTCTCATTTTTATGTCTTGCATTGCTGAGATGAATCAAAAGCACTGAGATACCGCTTCCACTGTCAAACGGAACTCCTGTTTTTTTGGCAGTTTTCTTCTATTGTCACAGTCGACTCATGGTGACCCAGTGAGGTTTTTCAAAGCAAGAGAAGTTCAGACGCGGTTTGCTGTTGTCTGGCTGCACACAGTGACCCTGGTATTCCTTGGTGGTCTGTGTCCCAAATACTGACTAGGGCCAACCTTGCTTAGTTTCCAAAATTTTATGAGATTGGGCTTGTCTGTGCATTTCTTTGGCAAACACCCCTTGAATAATTACAGATCATTTATTCATCCTGTAGGGCAATCCTTTACAACGTGTTTTTGAGGAAGTTTTTCCCATTCCCTGACCCATGCTCTTTTTCTTCTTCTAGCCCCCCATCCTAAGAGCAGAAAAGGAAGAGGAGAAAACCTGGTACTGCTCTGTAGCAGTTGCTGATATCTCTTCCAGCTTCCTGGTGTTGATGCTGGCAGGATGAGAGAAAAGGGTGACTTTGGCTAAGGAAGCAAAGCAGTAGGGAAGAGGAACCTCTGGAATCAGCATCCTCTTAGATCCTAGCAGAGAGGAGAATGCTAATAATATTACATGAATCATTTTGTGTAAAGCAAACCTGAATATCTTTATTAGTATCCTGCTTTTGTCCCTGATGGGAACCTAAAGCAGCTTACAACAGCATTCTCTTCTCCATTTTCTCACAACTGTCCTCAATTCATTTGTGGCATCACTTCATTTTCCTCTGATGCACACTCACCTGGATACAAAATACAAAACTCCACCAGCAACTGCTGGCTGCCATGGGTGAATTACAGGGAGATAAATAGCCTGTCTGCTACCAGTCTATGGCTTCCAACTCCTGTTGCAGTATTATGTAATCCTGAGGCCTTCTGTTGTGGTCCCTAAGCCCCCCCCCCAAGTATGCACCTCAGCTAAGAGCCAAGAGTTTGGCAAGAGCTGGGCTTTAGGCAAGACCTCTGCTGGTAACTACTTGGTATTATCATCTCCTTCCATATCGTCCATCCTGCTAGTTAAGAGCTGCCTCACAAGCCCTGCTCTCTGTGGCCCTATCTTCAGAGGTGAGGTGGATGGCAATCAGAGACTAGGTCTTTTCTGTAGTGGCACTTCATTTACAGAATGTGTTTCTCCTTGAGGCTTGTCTGGCAAGTACATGTCTTTTTTTGTTGGCGCCACACCAATTTTTTTCTTCTGGGGTTTAATTAGGTAGTTGACCTTTTAAACACTATTTTAGCCTGGAACAGTTATTTTAAGCTGTCAGTAATCTGTTTTATGGTGTTTTTATTCCAGACTCTGTTTCTTTAATGCTGGATTTTGATATGTTTTAATGTTTTGTTTTGATTTTGTAAGCCATTTTGGGCAGATTCCAAGAGAGGTGGCATAATTCCCCCCCCCCCCCAAATAAATAAACCCTTTGAGGTAGGTTAGTGTGTGATTGATCCAAAGTCACCTAGAAAGCTTTCATGGCAGAGTGGCAGTTTGAACCTGGGTCTGGCACTCTAACCACTATGCCATGCTGATGCTCTGTTTGTGTATATTGTGCTAAGAAACTCTTTAGCTTTGTTTTTGTGTGACATCTTCAACAGAGAGATCCTCAGCAACTGTGAATGCCATCCTTCACGATAACACAGGCACGTGTGTTTCATATATATGCTGTCATGACTGCTGTGCTAAGATTAGACTTGCTTCTCATATGAGAACCTATAAAAAGTGGCTATGACTGTATGCCCATTTGTTATAGAAACAGCAAGAGGGGCTATTTTGCAGACAGAGTTCTGCTGCTTTGCTTTTAATACTGGTGCACCTCCCCTAAAAGCCCAGCGCCAATGTCTTGTTTTTGATATTGGAGACTAGGAGTACTCCATGGTCTTTCAGGTTCCTCCTCCTCCTTCCCATGCAGTATTCTCTCTCATTTTAGAATCTAACCATGGTGCAGAGTGAAATCTGCACCACTGTTAAAACCAGACATGGTTATTCAAACCAAAGTTTACAACCATGGTAAGATGTAAGCTAAGAGCAAGTGTAATGTTATAACTGCACATATGACCCTGTATTACGGTTAGTTCTAAGTACTGAGGATGGGGGATTTGCATATTATGAAGAAGAGTGAAAAGACTTGGGGAGTGTGTGAATCGTTGGGTTGATCGAGCATGATTGGGACATGAGGAACAGTTTTGACTTTGTGGACACAAATGGGAATTGATTGTAGGATAGTCAACAAATCCTCTTTGATACAAACACTGAGAACTGATTGTGTGATTGCAGTTTGCAGATTCTTCCTGACCGGCATCTGTTTTGTCATGCAAAGAGAAATCGAAGGGGAAATTAATGCCATAGCATTTAAAGCAGTCAGATGTTCTATACAATAATTAAATGAACAAAATCTTAATTTTTACTCCAGTTGTGAGTCTATTATTTAATATTGCACGTAATTAAATCAGCAGTGTTGTAGAATCATTATTTCATTTTCAAGTAACAGGGATAGGTATGCTGCTCAAGTAAGATTTAAGTGTGACAAATCTCTCTCTAAATGTTATTATATTTATGTATTAGACAAACTAACACTAATGTTCCTTTACTGCTGCTAGGCTTACAGTGAAATGCAAAAAAAGAGTTACAGCCTTCTAAGTCATTGAACTTCAAAGGGTATAACTCCGTTAGAACCAGTTTGGTTTAGCAGTTAAGAGTGTGAACTCTAATCTGGGAGAACTGGGTTTGATTCTGCACTGCTCCATATGCAGCTGCTGGGTGATCTTGGGCAAGCCACAGCTCGCTCAAGAGCAGTTCTCAAAGAGCTCTCTTAGCCCCACCTACCTCACAGGGTGTCTGTTGTGGGAAGAAGAAGGGAAGGAGATTGTAAGCTGCTCTGAGACTCCTAGTGAAGGGCAGGGTATATATCCAATCTCCTCCTTCTCTCTTCCCAATAAGAACTTCACCCATAGTTGTTTTCCTGTTCACATAACAATTGTATTAGGAGGAGTTAGGTGCCTTTGCTCTGTGTTCTGCAGGGGAAGTATGTGCCAAGTGGTATTTGTTCCATGACTCATGGAGAGCCCCATTTGCAATTACCACTAACCTAAAGGGCCACATTTACTTGCATCCCTGGCATGAAGTCTGCCTCTCAGGGAAGCTCTCAGCTTATCTATCCTTCTGGAGGTTTTTTTGGAACATGGGAGAGGTACCACACTGGGGAACAGTACTCAGAAAAGCCACAAGTGCCATGTCAAAAAGCCACACATGACTCCCAACCCATTGAGCATCACTGACTTAGTGGATCAAATGATCTTGCCCTGTTTATATTTCTTCCTAGAACAGTAAATCTGGTTTATTTCTGGCAGAAAAAAGCTTCTTCTTTTTTCTTTTTATGGCTTAGTTGGTGGAATGTGGTACTCCAAGTTTCAGGGAACATTTTAACATCCTTGTATTGGAGACTCTTCTTTCAAATGTTTTGTGTCCTAATCAGAGCTGTTTTTGAGCAGGAACTCACAGGAATGCAGTTCTGACTGGCTTGATGTCAGGGGGTGTGGCCTTATATGTAAATGAGTTCCTGCTGTGCTTTTTCCACAGCCCCCCCCCCCCCGGTCCTAATACAGCAGGGAAACCCACTTCAGCAGACCTGCCCAGTCTATGCCAGAAACTTGAAAGACCAGAAGGGAGTCCCAGTTTCTCTTAATGGCTCTATTGCTAGCAAGAATAGGAGACATTTATTATGGGTATCCTGCAAAGATTCAGGTACTGGCATCAGGGTATTCTGCCCTTGGAGGGAAAAATGCTTTGGCACAAAAATGTGGATGACCGTTTCTTTATTCAAAGCAGTAAGAAATGCTGGTGTTCTGCTGCTATTGTTGTAACCAAGCGCTTTTCATGGTATGCATTGTAAATGACCTTTGGAATTACATGTTGCTTGTTCTCTAAATGTTGTAGCACTTTATTTCCATGTACTCTATGTTAAGGAGGAACTTAGAGAGCTTCGTGAACAACCAACTGATCCTCAGGCACAGCAAGAAATAATTAACAGCATTGAAGAGGTCTATTTTTCCAATGATTCCTTTGATGTCGTTAAGTATGAGTTGGAGGTAAGAAAAGTATATTGCATTTTTATTTTGCTCTTTTTCCAGAGTGTTTAAGGTGGTGTGCACAGAATTATAGAGTTGAAAGGGGCCATACAGGCCATGTAGTCCAACCCCCTGCTCTATGCAGGATCAGCCCAGAGCATCCCTGACAAGTATTCGTATAGCCACTAACAACTCTTACTGTAAAGGTTTTTCCTGATATCCAGCTGGTACCTTCCCATAAGCCCATTATTGTGATGTCCTATCCTTCTCTGCTGCCAACAGGAACAGTTCCCTGCCCTCCTCTAAGTGACAGCCTTTCAAAGACTTAAAGAGAGCAATCATGTTCCCCCCTCAACCACCTCTTCTCCAGACTGAACATTTCCAAGTCCCTTAGCCTTTCCTCATAAGGCTTGGTCTCCAGGCCCCTGATCATCCTTGTCACTCTCCTCTACAGCCACTCCATTCTGTCCACATCCCTCTTGAAGTGAGGGCTCCAGAACCGCACACAATACTTCAGGTGTGGCCTGACCAATGCAGTGTACAGTGGGACTATGATCTCTTGTGATTTGGATGTTATGCTTCTGTTCATACACCCCAAGTTCGCATTAGCCTTCTTTGTTATAACAGCCCTGTGAGGAAGATTAGGCTGGGAAACTGGCTGGTCCAAGGTTACCCAGTGAGTTTCATGGCCAAGTGGAGACCGAACCTGGGTCTTCCTAATATCAGTCCAACACCCTAACTCCTACACCATGTTGCCTTTTTTGTCTAATCCTTTGAATTGGAACTTTCCAACTTTTGTATGGTGCCCCTATATATGGATTTCTGTAGGAGATGATTCTATAAATAGAGTACAGTCCTCGTTCCTTTGGGCTGTCGGAGGTGCGTTTCATCATTGGCTCCTCATTATGAATTTGGTCTTAGCTCTATAGAAGCATGTACCTGGGTTCATGCCTTTAATTTTTGGTTTCACTTATTCTTTGAGACCCCTGAGGATAGCTTGGTAAGCCTAACTATCAGAGACTCTTATAAGGCTCCCTGGCTCCAGCTTTTTGAACAGAAGTTATCTCGTGTAGACCCTAGGTGGAGGCTCTTTTTTTCTTATTCTGTAAGTGCAGAATACTTTTTAATCAGTGCAAAAAAAGTGGCCAAACCGATTTATTCCAGAGATAAGAGTTATATTCATTTTGATGCTCTGAGGACATGGTCTCCTCTTGCCCTAGGCTTTCCATCTAAGGGCAAACGTCCTTCTTCTTTAGATTCCTTGGTTAGCCCAAAGTTATGTAGAACCTTTATATATTCACATTTCAATTGCCCCTTTCCAGTGGTATTGCTGTGTTGTCTGCTAAGGATTCCTTTTTCAGATCGGCTATGTCCCTGCCCCTCCAGTGAGTGGACTCCCTTGTGCATATTCTTCTGCAGTGTCCTTATGTACTCCACTTTAGGCTAAAATGGGTTATGCCATGCCTTGATAAATGGACTGTGCTTCCTTTAGTGACATTAGAGCAAAAGGTTCAATTGCTCTTAGAAGATTCTGATTCCTGATATACTTATTTTGTTGCAGCTTCCAGAGGCTGCAGAAAAGTGTCAAAGGGAGGAATTTTTAGGCATGATTTATTGTTTGGGGGTGGGGGAGGGAGAAGAATTGAAACATTGCTTCCTAAGAAGTTCTATAGTACTCTGTACAAGATCTGTATTTTTCCTCTGTCCTTAAAATATCAGAGGCAGATCTGTTGCTTGGTAGACTAAGATACTTGGCGTCATGGGTAGGTGTTTTTCCCTAGTGCTTATTCAACAGTATGTGTGAACATTTTTGTTTGTGCTTTACATACAGAAGCTGCCTCCTGTGCTTAGTCTTCAAGAACTGGAAGAGTACAGAGATAAATTAAAGCAACAACAAGCAGCTGTAAGTAGAATGGATGCTCCCCACGAGGTCATTAATTCTTCTGCCAAAAGCTAAAAAGCTAGCTGCCTTGAACAAGAACACAGTTTTGCAGTTTCTGTGCAGTTTCACAATCTCAATTGTGCAGTTTCACAATTGGTTCTCAGACTCCTTTGTATGCAACTGCCCCTGTTTACCTGACACTTTATTGATTGATTATTCAGTTGTACCCTGCTTTTTACCTGAAGGGGCCCCAGTGCAGCTGACAGCTAGGGGAGGGAAAAGTCCACCTGTGTGTGTGTATATAAATATTAAAACTGACAATGAACAAAACAACACACTGCATCTTGGGCTGGTCCTGGACTCGTTGGCTGGCCTCTCCAAAGCCATTGGCCCAGGCTTCATAAGACCCTGAAAGGGGGGAGGTGAAGACCTAGGAAGCTCATGCAGCTGGCAAAGCTGCTGTTCCCACTCTTTCCCTCTCTGTTCCAGATTATTTGATCCCTAATTTCACATGTGAATGGCTTGTCGTAACATCCTAAAGAGTTCAGCTCCCTCTCCAGGGTTGGTGTAGTGGTTAAGTGTGTGGACTCTTATCTGGGAGAACCGGGTTTGATTCCCCTCTCCTCCACTTGCACCTGCTGGAATGGCCTTGGGTCAGCCATAGCTCTCGTAGGAGTTGTCCTTGAAAGGGCAGTTTCTGGGAGAGCTCTCTCAGCCCCATCCACCTCACAGGGTGTCTGTTGTGGGGAAAGGAGATAAAGGAGATTGTAAGCTACTCTGACTGATTCAGTGAGAAGGGCAGGAGGTGAATTTGTGGTCTTCTTCTTCTTCTTAAAATGAAAGCTGTAAGGAGAGGTTGGAGTGTACGAGTTTGTGAATAATAAATGGTCATGCAGAGTACTACCCTGCCATTTTCATACACTGCCATTGCTGAAGTATGTGATAAATGCATGACATCCTATGGGACAACCACATGTTTCTAGTGTTTCTTTAACCCAAAGAACAAATGTACTGGAGTATTTAAAATTAGTGCAGGGTAGGCTGATGGCCGCTGCATACAAAACCTTTCAGCACTTATGACTAGATGGGTGTTACAAGCAAGTTCTTATTTTCTTCAAATCAGTTCAGATTAGCTTGCCTTGCTGGCTGGGCTGCAGTTTGGGACTTTGCTTTGCTTGAGTTATCTGAATTGCTTTATTGAGCCATCCCTTGAATTGTGTAGGCATTTCTACTATGTTTGTGTATGGGGCATTGCTGTGACGAGGGAGGTAGAGAATCCTGCTGTTTGCGGGAAGCACACCAGACTCTTTATGGCATGGGTTGACTGGCAGAACAAATGTCTTGAGACCAAGATGGAAATGTAATTAATTCTGTGCCCTTTCTTGCACTGTGCATGATTATAAGACAACATCAAGATGCTTATGCAGCTCAATGCTAGCTAAGCACAAGATGTAAGTGCTTCATTTACAGGAACATTCAAAGAACAGGAAGACGAAAGCTTATTCTGCACATTAAAGGAAAAATAATAAATTATGAGTAGCATGCAATTAGTAATTGCTGTAGTGTGTAAATTGTTTCCAGGGTAGGACATTTATTTTTAAAAAGTGAGTTTATTTAAATCTCCTTTAAAGGTGAATCATTGATGTTTTTGCACTAATAACAAGGTAAACTATATTAAGCTTCATTGTCCTGGGTTGTTGTGATTTTTATTTAATTCTGCTCTTCGGGAAAGGGGTAGGAGATTGTTTTCAATATGACTCCTGATTTCCAGATAGAGTCTATAATTCTGCTTGTTTTTGCAGTTTAGTGAAGTGTGGTCATTGTTTACCTCTTAGACTTGCAAATGCTTTAATGCAATGAGGTTAGTGTTGATGATGATTTTTAAAAAAAATTATGATGCAACTGGTGCTTTATTAAAATTTCTGATGTTCTTCAATGTACTTGAGGCAAAATTGTTTTGCTCAAATTCCATATTTCCCATGATTTGTGTCCCTCATCTTAATATTGTTTTTTTTAAGGTATCTAAAAAGGTAGCTGACTTGATACTTGAAAAACAGCCTGCCTATGTCAAGGTAAGGCATTGAACAGGGTGGTGATGTATTATATTATCTATTAAGTGCTATGCAGAATGTGACTTGAACATATGAACATATGAAGCTGCCTTATACTGAATCAGACCCTTGGTCCATCAAAGTCAGTATTGTCTACTCAGACTGGCAGCGGCTCTCCAGGGTCTCATGCTGAGGTTTTTCACACCTATTTGCCTGGACCCTTTTTTGGAGATGCCAGGGATTGAACCTGGGACCTTTTTACCAAGCAGATGCTTACCAAGCAGATACTCTACCACTGAGCCACTGTTCCTCCCCAATAATAACATTTAATAACTTCCATTAGCCACAGTTGTGCATGCTGTAATGACTGTGAAATTGTTAATCTCAGAAATCTGAGGCACATCAAATCTGAAAGTTATGCTTGATCCTAGCAACAGAGCACTTGAGCCATCAATATAAAATTACCAAAAATATTCTTGATGAACAAACCATAATTTTTTTTCATTGGCCTAGTGTTAGCTACAAAATATATAAAGGTGGAGAAAAGTAACTTTTGGGGTGTAGAACATCTGTATCTAAGATGACATTTAATGATGGGATTGGACATACCCAGAAATGTTAGTGTGTTGGATAGATCATTGGCTGTTTACTTCACGAATCTCAACAGGTTTTGGACTGAGCGCGCTGAGAATATCTCAGAGGAGAACAAAGGGAATCAAGTACTTCCCCCAAGGCAACTGGGTACTAAGTCTCTTTACCTTTTTAGTAGTTGTGTGGAAAAGAGAACTTAGGCATCTGCTACAGTTCTTACTCTTCATGTTCTGATGCACCTGCCAAAGATATCTCTTCTACACTCCTCTATAGGAGCTCACAGTATCTCCCTAATATATGGAATCCTCTTTCTTTGTCCATCCAGTCCTGTTTTCCTGGCAGGCGTTTTGCTAGAAAGGGGATAGGCATCTCTTGGGGCTAGGGGATGTTAAGTAGTACAACTCATCTTGGTAGTTAGTGAGATAAATACTATAGTTAGAATTTTTAAAAAGTGTGTGGTTAGCTTTTCTCTTTCAAGTACATCTTATTTCTGCCAGTTGCGAAACTGTAATGTGGAACTTAGCCTTTAGTGTTTTGCACTATTGGCTTTTAAATGCTTTTATTTCATAAGAGAGTTATTACCCTCACATAAAACGCACAAAGTAAGTATTTAATGTTAATAGCTGCAGCAGTGGAGCATTTTTTAAAAATAGTACTCTACTTAGATTTACACATGTGCATGACCGCCTAATGGTTTCTAAGGGATTGTTAAAAAAAACTATCATGGTAAAGAGTGCTTTCTGAAAGTCAAGTGTGTTTTTATCTGATTTGAGTTGAAATGTGTCAAGCATATTATAAGCATGTATTGATTCTTGATGAGAAAATTGTGTAGTGTTCCTTTGGCATGGAAAGAATGAGCTGGAAGTATGACCAGTGAAACATTGCGATTGTCATCCGCTACCAGTGGTAATGAAACCTGGTAGTCTCCTATTAAAAATGTTTTCTTAGTCTTCTCATCCTTAATATAGTTTGGGGACCTCTGCTTTAGAAAATTGGGTCTGCCAGGACATGGGAAGAACTCTAGTCTCTGGTGATGATCTGACCACACAATACTTGCATGCATTCAATGGCATTTTGGACTTTTTAGAGTCCACAGTTTCAAAAATAGTTTGCCATGGGATTTAGAAAGATGGAGATTGCTGTTTGAGGAATCAAAACGCAAAAGCTCTGTGATGCTTTTTCTTAAGACCCATCAACATAACACAAAAGTAAGCTTTTGAGTTCTCCAAAGCTTGTTTAACGGGCTTCATCCTTACATAAACAATACTAGTGGCTAAGTTTAATAGGTGCAGTAAATATGTCAATGTAAACCATATAGTGGTAGCAGTACCTAGTTTCATAGATGCTTTTTCCTTGAGCTGAAGACTCATTATCTTGCTGGCAACAGAAATTAATTTCTGATAAAACATGAGACATTGAGGAAATTGACAGATCCATTCATTGCCCTATATTATACCATTATAATTCCTTTGCTGTTCAAGGCCCACACTTAGTACCCTGGTATTTACTTGTTAACATGTTGGTCCAAACGTTTTTTTTAAATAATGCACTCATGTGAATGAAGAATAAGTTTGTAAAGCATCACCTTTTTTTACACAATGGTTTTCTATCCTTGGGTAAATTTAGATGGTGTTGTGTTTTTGTAGGAACTTGAAAGAGTGACATCATTACAAACTGGCCTTCAGCTAGCTGCAGTCATTTGTACAAATGGAAGACGGTACAGTGACAATTTTTACTTAACTTTATTATTAACTACTTTTATTTGTTGTAATACCATTTTTCTTCACTATATCTGCACTCTGTTCCATGCCCAATAGGCAATGCTTATTCAGATCTCTGTAATCCTAGTTCTAGTACACTGTTTATTAGATGTGTCTTCATATTGATTGCATCCGCTTACACTGTGTAATAGCTTTGCGTTGTAGTGAGAAAGATGGGCTATAAATATTGCAAACAAATTATTGAGCTGTGTGTTTCAGTGTTCTGACAAAAAAATTGACATATAACTTCATTTTTTGTGAAGTTAAGTCCTGTCCCATGAGCTCAAGATGGCATGCGTGGGGATCTATCCTATCGTAACCTCACAATATTGTGTCACAGAACGCCCCAAATGACTTGTGGATGTCATTTTGCTTTGAGTCCTCTGAGCAGTTGAGACATTCTGCTGCTTTCCTGGGTCTCTGCCTGACATTGCACCACTTCCTGAATCCACCCAACTCCCAGAGGGGTTCTTCATTTCTCTGTGCTATCATCAGTGCCACCAGCTGTTTTGAACACATCCTGCCAAGAGGATCAGCACTCCATCCATGTCACCATTTGTAGGCTGTGCTTTTATTCCCCATGACTCCAACTTGCTCTGATTAGTTCCTGCAGGGGCAGTTTACCATGCTTGTGCACTCCAGGGATCTAACGATTTGTTGACCAAGCACTTCCTTTCTCCTGATGCATTTTCAATATGGAGTTTGAGTGGGGCTTAACATGATTATGGAGAACAAACTTTCAGAATTTTATTAAAAATAAAATGGCCTTACACATAGTCTGCACTGCAACATATTGAGCAAGTATTGAGTATACAAATTGAGGGTGCATATGCACATTCCTCTGTCTCTCCTCTAGATACATGGTTCTTGTTGCTCTAGGATAGGCTACTTCCTCTTAAGTTTACAACATTCCACCAGTCATCCATTACCTGAGTCTTTGCCCAGGCTGCCTGCCCCGTGACAGTTCCACAGGTTAATGGCAGCCATTGAGATGGACCCTGGTTTGTGAGAACTCCTTCCTGCGCATTATCTGCATGTGGAATCAGTCAAAGTGGACCTTTTCCCTCTCATATAATGGGAATTTATCTCCTCTTTTTGCCTTGGGTTAGTCTTTCTCCTCCTGTGTTTCCTAGCATTTACGAGAGCCATTGACAGAATGGTGGGGGGATGCTTCACAGCAATTAATCTTTCTCCCATTTCCTGTTTTTTTACCAACAGAGAAGCTTGTTGAAATTAGTGGGGTTTTTGCAACCACCAGACTCCTCAAAATGTGATGTAGCCTGAAGTGGAGAGCATTTCTCCATACCCTGGGGAGCGGGGCTGGGGGAAGAGTATGACCAGTCCAGAGTCAACCAACCAAATTTGTTGCTGAGCAGTGATGTGAATCCAGTTCTTTAGTCCAACGTTTTGTCAAGTTATTATACTTGTTTTCTTAATGACTGAAAAAATCTCCCTGTTCCAGCAGTTTATTAGAGTGGTTAGACCCTCTGGGTTTGGGTGCACATATTTAGTGTTCCACTTCCAAATGCCATTGGGTTAACTTAGCCGTAGTGAGGCAGGAACTTTTTGCGCAGAGCTCTTCTAGGCTTCTTCTATTAAATGACCTTGCAAGCCAGAAGCCCTGTGCATACATTGTACCGCAGGGTGGGCAGCTTGTGTTTTGGTGGAATGCTGTTTGAATGTGCTAAATAAATTCATTTGTCTTTAGGCTTGGGGCTATTGTTCATTTGTCCTGTATTTTATATTGGGAACAATCTTTGATTCTGACACTGAAATCTAATCTGTTACTCAGACTTTGACTTCCATGATGACTAGTTTTACTTTTGTTCTCCCCCCCACCCCAATTCTTGACTCCTGCAGACATTTGAATATTGCAAAGGAAGGTTTTACTCAAGCCAGTCTGGGCCTTCTTGCAAACCAGCGGAAACGTCAATTGCTGATGGGGCTGCTCAAGTCTCTGAGAACAATAAAAACCTTGGTATGAACAGCATGCGTCTGGCTATCTATCAAGGCAGCTTAATTTTAAAACTACGTACTTGCAGTGACCAGTTTCTCTTTTTTTAAAAATTTCAGCAACAGACTGATGTGCGTTTAAGTGAAATGTTGGAGGTAAGAATAGTTCAGCCCAGGACTTAATTGTTTGTGAAAGACTCAAATTTTCTTATTAAACATTCTGACTGTACTAAGGACTAATAGCAGCTTATAGAAGGATGCATGTGTGAGATTTGCTGGGGAAATGGTGCAGAAGCTGAGAGAGGGTTCAGTCCCTCTATTTCCAGGACTGCAGCCTTGATCCAAATCATAACTCTCACTCCCAGCTGCTTTTTAACAGAAAATGCTGGCTGATCCATTCATATAATTTTTTTTGCAGGTTGGGTGATTTGGCTTTCAGTTTCTTCCTTTATTTAAGAAAGGATTTTCCTGGGAGAGGAGAGGTGGATGCACTTCTCCCTACTTGCCCACAGCTGCACAGAGAAGATAGTGTCACAGGTTTTCTTCCAGCAACAGCTGAAAACTCACACATGGCAGAGCGCCTGCCTTTGTGTAACTTTAAATGCCACTCAGCCTCTCAGGATGGTGCACCTGCAGGCCAGTTATAGCCAGCTTTCTGACCCATTCGTGCATGTTGCACTTAGCACAACTAACCAGAAAAGTAGTCTTGTGCAGATGAGCTGCCCCTGTTCACACACCTTGCTAGCTGTTTGGGTGAAAGAGGATTTTATGTGTGTTTGTTTCTCAATATTTTTTTTATTTCCCTCAGGAGGAGGATTATCCAGGGGCTATACAATTATGCCTCGAGTGCCAGAAAGCAGCTAGCACATTCAAACACTACAGTTGCATAAGGTAGGATGACAGATGTTCTCTGGCGCACCTCCCATTCTTCTGTTACAGCATGGGCTGAGAAGGAACATGCAACACTTTAGGGAGTTGCTGGCTTAATTTGAATTTGTTGTGCCATTGTTGTTGTAAATTAATTTTCTAGTTAGAAAGACAGGTATAGCTTTGGTTTTTTAAGGCTCATAAAGTGCAATTTAGTTTATGAAATTTCCTGAACGCGTGTAGTGGCTGTTATTAATGCAAATGCTACATGCTTCTAAGCAGCTTAATAGGTACACTGGATAGATTTTCTCTTTTTTAACATTAATGCTGTTTTGTGCTGAAGGCAGAGGAGTGTGGTGCTGCATAATGCATTTGCTTGGGTAGCAGCTTAAGGCTCTTCTTTGTTCACAGTGCCATGCAAAATACTCAGAAAAAAGCAAAAAATAACCAGCCCATTCTGGGAAGAGCCACAGAGATCTGATCCAAACCAAGATTCTTTGCCCATATGGAGACTGTATTCTTCTCTTTTTGACAAGGAATGCTCCACATGTGCATGAAGTTCATGATACTGTGTGTCTGCAGCATCTCTCCCAATTTAACATAGAATAGGATTGCCTTGGATGTGAATGGAACTCCTTGTTTCCTGGAGAGCCCTGCAAAGCAAGAGAAGCAGAGTACTTTGGGGCTGATGTTATAAATTAACATGATTTTTTAAAAAAGGATCAAATGACCAGGGGACATAACAGTCTTTGTTCTGGTCATGCTGGGAAAACCTAGCATGATCTGAAGTGGAAATCTAGTAGTGTGTAAAATACTAAATTTGCAGTTCAACCCTGTCTATAAGTTTGCATGGTATTTGCCTTTCATTTCATTTTATCTGAAGAAGTGTAGTTGCACACGAAAGCTCATACCTTGAGTAAAATTGTGTTGGTCTTAAAGGAGCCATTGGATTCTCACTGTATTCAGGTTGAGCTAGTTTCCAATTAGAGAAGAACAGTGGCTGGCAAAATCTTGCAGGGTGTGAGGCTCCCATGCTTGATAGGGCAAGTTCGTCACTGCCTGACACAGGAGTTTTGAGGGACTGTTGGACTCTGCGCTGTTGCTGGTTGGCGCAGTGGGGAAAAGTGCCTTGCCCTGAAATTGTCCCCTTTCTTGGACTCAGCTGACCTAATCATACAAATCATGTTCCATCTCAAGGTTGCTGTAACATGCGCTACAGGCTGTTGCCCTTGAAGACAATTTGGAAGCTCCAGTTAGTGCAAAATTTAGCAGCTCGCATACTGTTTGACCATGTGAATACATGCACATATTATTCTTGTCTTAAGAAGACTGCACTGGCTGCCTTTATGCTGAGTTCAGTTCAAGGGGCTGGTTCTTACCTATGGCCTCTGGGCCCTTCAGGACTGCCTTTTCTGGCATGTACCTATGCAGTAGCTCTGCTGGCCAGGAATTGCTTGCCGTATTCCTTCCTGCAGGTCGTTAGAGGTGTTACCTGTTCTAGAGTGTTTTGGAGGCTGTCCTTCGATTGTAGAGTCGCCATCTGGAACATGTTAAGGTGGTGTCCAGGTTGTTAAGATACAACAAAGGTTTCAAGACTGACTTGTTTAGGAAGGCTTTTCAATTCAATATGTGGATTGTATTGCTGAATCACTGGTAGCCATCAGAATGTATTATTTTTATTTACTTTGTGCATAGATTTGTGGTTAATGTTGTGTTTTGATGATGATGTGATGGCTTGTTCTAGTTAACATTGTAACTTGCTTTGAGTCTGTAACTGGACAAAGACAGTGTTCAAAAATACTTTAAATAAATAAAGTTAGGATACTGGAAGGCTTCTTTAAAGCCACAGAACCCTGGGAGAGAACAGGGGGAACTTCCTGGCAAAGGAGAAGAGAGTTTTTCATGCATTGCTGCTTCTGGTTTCTTTTCAGGAATATCTCTGTCTTCAACCAATGGATTAATTTTTAAAATCATTTCTCTGATTTATAGACTTTCCTGGTAGAATTTTTAATCTGGTGAAATGCGTTATTTGCATGGTGTAATCTTCTCTGACTGTAATCAAGCCAATTATTGAAAATGTGTCCCATTTGCAGAATGTATTACAATTGTGTACAGATTTATTGCATAATTTTTTGAGCCTTAAGGTGTTTGAGCCTTATCTGCTTGAGCAAGCTGCTCAAATTGGTTGCCATTTTTCATTCACAGTCCAACATATTCATACAATGAGCATAATAGTAATTTACTTCACAGGGGATTAAGGAGATAAGGAGAACCCCTTAGTCAACCTGAGCTTTGGGTCATAGCAGATATCTAAATGCCTGTTTTACTCCTAATAACTTAGCTTTGACTTCATCATTTAAATTAATCACTGCTAATCCTAATTGTCGTGAGAAAATTAAAATGAGACATCTTGCTAGAAAAGTTATTTACCAAGTGTGCTCTTTTACTTTTCCTACCTGCAGAAAAGCATGATCTTTGAATAGCTGGGTCAGGGCGGGGGTTCCCCAGAAGAGGCAAGGGGAAAACTGTAAGATGTTGGCAGTGGCAGACGTTGGCAGCATTCAGATATGAAGCAGCCATAATTAGTTTTGTTCATGTGATTGAGCTCAAAATCCTTGGGCTCACATACTGCTTCCTACCTTCCTTTTCACACAGAGCCAGAAGTGAATGTAGGCAGAGCCTTGCAAGATTGAGCTAATGATCCAGTATTTCTACCCCCTAGTGGACAAACAGCTCTCATGGAATGGGCAAAGGAGGCACAGCCTTGCCTTGTTGCTCCTGACCAGCAGTTGGCAATGAGAGGTATTCTGCCTCTGAAGAAGGAAGTCTTATTCAGCCTTTATGGATCTGTTGAGGGTATGTTTGGAGTTCATCCCTTGCTCAGAGACTTGAGCCTTAATTACAGTTTAACCCTGGTTTGTGGCAAAAAGGAAACCCCAGTTAGTTTGGGAATTCATGCATCTCAACAAATTGTGGTTGAATCAAATGGTTCCTAAACTCCCTTTTACATGTGAGAGGAGGAAGAAAGGAACACTCAGCCCAAGGATTTGGGGCTCTTTCATGTCACGCATAGGGGCTGGTGTGTGAATTTGTGTTTGAGGAAGAAATGGTCCGAAAAATCTGAGGTAAATTAAATGTTTTCGAAAACTTTATGACAAATAACAGTAACATGGAAATGTCTGATAATGAAAGGGGAAAGCACACAGTGCTTTTAGTGCCTTCTTAAGCCTTGGCAGTGGCCAATGTTAATCCTAGTAATAAGAATGAGACAGGGGAAAACATTTGTGAGTCGAATTTTGCATATTTCTTAATTTAGATTTTTAGCAGACTATAGAAGAACAAGAATACCTATTCCATAGGCCCTGCTGGCATTCAGTTCATTAATCCACATCTTAATTATTGATTGTTATGTGGATATTGATATTTATGCTTTTCAGATACTGAGCTAATGTTCTGTTAAGGGAAATTGTACATCAGCTTAATATGGGATTTAAAAGAATCTGCAAAACCAAAAGTACAAATCCGTCCTATTGAGGAAAACAATACAGATATATCTAATTAAAGCCTGGCCAAGTGGCCACATTGGCCTTCCCTTCTCAGGCAGCCAACTCCCTGCTGGAGAAGAGAGAAAAGAGAACATGAAGCTTCTGTCCACCTGTGTATCATGTTTTTTTGTTAGTGCTGTTGGAGAACTAAAGGTGGAGTTATTTCTGTCCCCCCAGGGCTGGATCTAGGGGGGGGGGCAGAGAGGGGTGCTTGCCGACAGAGGGGGGGCATCAAATTGGGTAAGGAGTCCATTGTGTTCTATGGGACCATAAGATAGAATGGCCCAAGAGGGGGTGCCATTTTTTAATTTTGCCCCCCCTCAAAAAACATGTAGATCGGGTCCTGCTGTTCCCTCCTCTCACTGTTTCCTCTTTCCCTTCCTTGAAAGCCTCTTGTTCTTGCCTCTTTATCTCCAGAGCCAGTTTGGTGTAGTGGTTAAGTGCGCAGACTCTTATCTGGGAGAACCGGGTTTGATTCCCCACTCCTCCACTTGCACCTGCTAGCATGGCGTTGGGTCAGCCATGGCTCTGGCAAAGGTTGTCCTTGAAAGGGCGGCTGCTGTGAGAGCCCTCTCAGCCCCACCCACCTCACAGGGTGTCTGTTGTGGGGGAGGAAGGTAAAGGAGATTGTGAGCCACTCTGAGACTCTTCGGAGTGGAGGGTGGGATATAAATCCAATATCTTCTTCTATCTTCTTCTTCTCCTTCCTGTCCACTACCAGCTCCAGTTTTCTGCCCTTCTCTGTCCCTGGAATCTTCTGCTTGGGAAAACTATGCCTTAGCTGCACAGTGTTAGCTGCCAGGGCAGGCTCAGTTGCACGCTTAGAAACCAGCAAGGACTTATGGGGGGCACCCTACTTTCCCTTGTTTCACTTCCCCTCCACCTGACGAGTTCCATATTCTTATCCTTCTTGGCTTCCTTTTCTCCTTCTCACCTACTCAACTTTTACTTCCATCTTCAGCTATATTTATTTTCTTCATTTATTTATAGCTTACCTTTCTCCACAATAGGGACATGAGAAGACATGGTGGATCAGGCCAGTGGCTCATCCAGTTCAACACTTTGTGTCACACAGTGGCCAAAAATCCAGGTGCCATCAGGCGGTCCACCAGTGGGGCCGGGACACTAGAAGCCCTTTCACTGTCCCCCCCACCCCCACAAGCACCAAGAATACAGAGCATCACTGCCCCAGACAGAGAGTTCCAACAATATGCTGTGGCTAATAGCCATTGATGGACCTCTGCTCCATATGTTTATCCAATCCCCTCTTGAAGCTTGTCTATGCTTGCAGCTGCTGCCACCTCTTGTGGCAGTGTTTTGTTTTTTTAAAAAGTGACCCCTTTCCTTATTTTCCTTTTCATTTTTTACCTAAAGCAGCTTACATCATTTTCCTCTCCTTCATTTTGTGCTTGTGAGTGGGGGTAGATCGCAAGTGCAAAACTCTGGAAAAGAGCCCCTCAACCTGGCCTGGCCCTGCTCCCCTAAAGGAAAGAGGGAGAGGCAGTCTGCCAGCCCCACCCTCCCAGAAGGAAGAGCCAGCATGCCAAACCAGAGAGCTGGTGTTTTCCTTGCCTCATGCAGGCCTGACACTGACTCCCTCATCTTGATCAGTCACAAGAATTAAGGAGAATTTTTTGAGGAGAAGCTTGACAACCTGCACCATAGAGATGTTTGCCTGTAGAGTGATGTGTTCCAAGGAAAAATGTGAGGAGACAAGTATAGACAATCTTGAAAGCAACCCCTTGTATTACTCCTGAAGGCTGGAAGGGAATAGGACTTGTACCCTTCTAGTTGGATCTGGTGGGGAGTCCAGGTTTCTTGGAGTAGTATAACATAAGACCCCTTAAGATATCTTATAAACTCAGCATCCTTGGCCTTATTCTGTCAGCCGGCCACATTCCAGGAGACGATCTTAATATCCAGAATGGTGAAGGGTTTGGATAGCGAGAGTATGAAAGGGGTGGTGAGTCAGTCTTCTCTAGTTAGTTGTTCAAACACAGATCCATTACCCAAGCTGCTCTAGATGTTCTTAATTGACTTGTATTTGACCACACGATCTCACTATTGCTGCTCAGAAGGGGGTTCTCAGCCATTACTGGAGACGTATGAACTTCAGCTTGTGTTGATGCCTCTAGGTTCTCCTTGAGATCCAGTTTACCTTTTGTGGTGGAAATTAAATCAGCCTTCTCTTCAGGATTCACTTGTTGGGAGGGTGAGTGGTTTACTCCTGTTTTCCTTTGGTTTACCTCCATAGAAATGAGAGGAGTTAGAGGGGCTGATAAAGCTGAACCATTCTCAAGAGTGTTGGGCATCATGAGCAGATTAGATACTTGTTGCATGTGATCACTTTTTGTTTTCAAAAGTTTGTCCCTCAACACTTTGAGTTTAGTTGTGATTGCTAGTTGTTCCATTGATGGGAGGGTTGTGAAGAGTTAATTAGATCCTGTTCTATGGAGTTATCAAGAAGGAGATTCTCTGAAGCTGGGTTCAGGTAGAAAGGTGAATCAGGACCCTGAACCAAGTCACTCTGGTCTCCAGCTTTCGTCATTTCTGCCTTGAAATTGATGTCCTCTGTTAGAGAGCCCTCTTTTTGCCACTGGGGTAGCAGGGAGTTAATAAGAGAATTGACAAAGACCCTAGCTGGAAAAATCCCCTTGGTGTGAAGGAGGTCTTTCTGGGACTGTAGCAGACTGGGGATCCTGAACTGCTGAAAGTGAGCAAGATTCTTTGAGCCTGATTTGGGCTGGTAAGAGCTTACACCATAATTAAGTCAATTGATGGTAATTTCTCCTTAGATCAGTGCACTTCAATCACCCTGCACAAGGCCAGGCCAGCCAGGCCAAGCCGACGCTGCCACCTGCTTTGCCTTGCACAGGACTCCATTGCCTTGCCTTAAGTGGGCTTGCCTAGGACTTGAGAAAGCCAGGTTCAGCCCTTCTTTCACAAGGCTGGCCAAGCTCAGGTGGGGGGAGGCCATCGATCCACTTGGTAGCATCTTGGAACTTTTAATGGCCAGTTTGTCCCTACCTGTGAGGTAAGTAAGGCTGAGTGTATCTAACTGGAACAGTGAATTTCCATGGCAGAATGGGGATTTGAATTCTAAACCACAACAACACATTGGTTTCTGTAAGATGTAGGGTTGCCAAGTCTTACCTTGGCTTCGGCAGGGGGATAATCCTTGCATGCGTGGAGCAATGATGTCACCTGGAAGCGATGTCATCATGGTGGGCACATTGTGCTAGGAATGCTTTAAGATTCAGGTAAAAGAGATTACCTGAAGGCTAGAGTGTCCCTGGCATGATGTGCCCAGCGTGATGACATCACTTCCATGCTGGGCACGTTGCACAGTGACGGAGCCCTTGGGAGCGGGGATCCTGTGGTGGCCTGTTCTGTGCCAGTAGGTTGGGGGCCTCCAAACTGGTGGATCCACTGACTTCAGTTGGAACTTGAGTAGCCTTAGTAGGATGGGTACTACTGCCCAAGCTTGGGGTGAGTCATGCAGGTTACATGCTATCAGTCACCTGGTGGTTGCTCAAAGGCCAAAACAGTCCTGAAAAGGTTGATTTAGACACTGTTCTGTGTTTCTCTAAGGAACACATAGATGAATTGCTCAAAAACCTTTGAGGTTTAACATCTGCTCTTGCAAAACAAAACTTAATTAAAATGCATAAAAGGAGAAGAAATCTTTGATCCTTTCAGCACATATTAGGGACCTTCTTATCACTTACTGTGATTGTAATCTTATCAATTTGTGAGCCGTGTTTTGAATGCTTTGTCTTTTCTTGACTGGTAAGGTTGGTCTAAATTAACTTCTAATAATCTGCAACTTAAAATTTTTTTTATACCCCTGTTTTGTACATTGCCCAGCAAGGGACTTCACTTTGAAAGGTGCTATAGATAAGTCTGTAACTGGATTTCCCGCCATTGTGTGTGATTTGCACCTTTCTGGCCTTATGCTGCTCCCTTTTCTTCCCTTCCTACGGTGAGACTAATATTGGCAAGGGTAAACAGAGCCTTTTTAATATACTTTTATTAATTGGCTTAATGAATGCCACCAATTACTGTAGCTACTATATTTACTTAGAGATTGCTAAATTTCATTTAGTTGCATGTTATGGATTTGAGCTGTGTACATTGTTTGTATCTGAGTAAATTGCCTGAAATACAAAGTGGAATCTGTGCTACATTTTTTCCTCTCTATAATCTGCAATGTACCAAAGAAACAATTTGTCCTGAAAGTAACCAGTTCTAAGCATAAGGTATTGTTCCCAGCTTCCAAGTGTGAGCTTCAGTTTGGAAATACTTGCAAGGAAGAACCTGGGGTTGTAAAATAATAGCTTTCTTCTTTTTGGCACATTTTTCCCCCTTTTTCTTGCTGCTTGAATTGAATAAAACGTTTAACAGCACTTGTAATAATTTTCGTAATGTGTGGTGACTTTATATACATGTGCATTAGCAATGTTCCTGAGCTGGGTGAAAGGATACCTATGCTAGGTCCTGTTTGTGGTGCTGATTGGTACTATGTTGGAAGCAGCAAGAAGTCTGCCGCATCTGACGTTGCTCAGACTTGTGCCTCACTGTACCCTAAGGCATCACAGATTACTACATGTGTAGTCTCACTCTGAGTAGGAGGTTAACAGGGATAAGTGCTTTTTCCAAATATGTCTCTCCATCCTAGTATGTTAGTCCTGTAGTATGGAATAAAATTTTAGAAATCTTGCAAGCCACATTTCCCCTCTCTTGTTCTTTGCCCTAGGATAAAGCAGAAGCCATTCCTATTCCGGCCAGACCATGGCAACCCCTTAGTGTAGGGGTGTCAAACACGGGGGCCCGGGGGCCAAATCAGCCCCCCAGACAGCTCCTATCATACCTCCTAGCTCTTGTCTGCTTCCTTCTCCCACTCTCTTGCTTCCTTCTGCATCTCAGCTTGCTTTGCAAGGCTTGCTCAATCACACAGAAGCTACTGAGAAAAATCTAAATTTTCTCCATTGGTTGAGGCTCCTTCCCCTCCTGGTCTCCTGGGGAGGGAGGGAAAGAGACAGAGTTTCTTTTGCCCATTTCCTTGGATCCCCTGGGAAAAATACAAAGAAAGCACCTTTAAGACCAACAAGTGCTAATGTTTTAAGCATGTTTTAAATCTGTCCTTTAAAAAGTTTATATCTCTGGTCTCATTTATGGCAGATCTGGCCCTCATAACAAATGAGTTTGACACCCCTGCCTTAGTGCCTCTGTCTGTCAAGAGCAGGGCTGGATGAGTCCATCCATGAACAGTATGGAGGTCTTTCTTCAAGTGGTCCTCTCCTGCAGGGTTGACAGGCACTGACCCCTCCTGGAAGAGACTGGAAGGTTAGGCCATGATCACTGCCAAGTCTCTTAAATGGTCATAGGAACTGGAAAAAGTCATTGAATCTCTTGATTTGAATAGCATTGTAGACAAATTTGCTGGTAGATCCTACTTTAATGAGAAGGTAACAGGTATCCAGATGGGCAGGTATCCAGAAGCTCGGTACACAAGATTTCTAACATCTACTCACCACCCACTTCAGTGCTGATACCAGGAACAGAATTTTGGGAGGCACTGTAGGGTGCTGTGCAAAGGGAAAGTAGGAAAGTCCTGCTCCACAATGCATGCCACCACGCCTGCATTGCTGATAAGGATAGCACTCACTACGGTGTTCCCGCTATTATGCGTGCTAATTAGAGAAAGCTAGGAATTCTTTTGGCACTACTGGACCTGGGAAATTGTACAACACTTATAAGAATGGTCCCTGGAAGAAAGATCTGAGATCCGAAACGGCTTGCAAAGTGGACCGGTTCTCCGTTGGACCACCTACTTTTAACACTGGACTGAATGTTATTTAGTGGTTTTCAGCCACATAAGGACAACAGGAGCACTGAGTAACGTATGAGGTTTTAACTTGGTGATATGTACTGATATTATTCGTTTTGTATTTTGATACTTATTATTCACAAGTTAAAATTGCATTTTACATTGAGAGTTTTTTCTTTGTGTTCTGGCTTAGTCTCTCCTCCGTGGTCCTTTTTACATTATGATGTTCAATTGAGAGAGCCTGGAAAAGCTCTGCCTTTCCCCTTTCCTCCCCAGGGAGGAGCCTCAGCCAATGGAGAAAATAGAGGTTTTGCTCTGTAGCTCCTGTGTGATTGAGCAAGCCTTGCAAAGCTTTATGAAAGTGGTGTTGGAGAAAAAAAGTGTCTCTGGTCATGGTCTTGTGTTATTAGAACAAAATGTCACATATATTATCAGAAAAATTGCCCTGAAAGGATCTGCCGAATTGAAGTGCAGTGCTAAAATAGTCGCCTTGTCCTGAAGCACCCATGTAACTTACTGGCTCGGTTTTAGACAGATTCTAATGTTGGACTTTATTGTTTGCAGTGAATTGAATTCAAAACTTCAAGACACTTTGGAGCAAATTGAGGTGAGAGCTTATCATTTGCATTTTAAAGAAAGGGAATGCTTTAGTGCATCTTGACCTTTGAATTGCTTTAGGTATTCAAATAGCATTCTGCTTGGTTGTGGGGGGATGAATGTTTCAACATGAATTGTAGTGTGATATTGTATAATTATCGTTGTTCATTTTGACTGTGTTCACTTAAAAAAAATCTTTTTAGGAGCAGTTAGATGTTGCGCTTTCCAAAATCTGCAAGAACTTTGATATCAACCATTATACCAAGGTTCAGCAAGCTTACAGACTACTGGGAAAAACACAGGTTAGCATACTTAGTTTGAAATCATGTGTTACATAAGGGATTAGTCTTCATAATTATTTTGATGGCCAGAATGTGTGAATACACTTTCTATCAATACTGTTTAATCATGAGTCTATGAAACTGCTTTATACAGCATTTATACTGTATAACTGCTTTATACAGAGTCAGACCATTGATCTGTCTAGCTCAGCACTGTATTATCTGACTAGCAGTGGTTCTTCAGGGTCTCAGGTAGAGACCCTTATTTCTGACTGGTGAATTCAGTGATTCACAGTACAGATCTAAGCAGGGTTATAGTTTTCTAGGCCCAGTGACTTCTGTGGACTTAGAATGGCACTTTTAAGCCAGCAAATACAGGTCCTTTACTGCTGTGTCATAGTCCTTTTCTAATCCTACTAAATTCCAGATATAGAGCCTATGTCATTGGATCTCATGTTGTCCTGTATATCCACTACAGGAGGAAAACATACTTAGAACGTTTCAAAGAAACACAACTGACGTTATTCAGTCATTTCCTCAACATGACTAAATCATTCATTTCTCAACAGTTGCATATCCTTACCATACTATCTGTGCCTTTCATATGCACAAATCTGTCTTTTGAAAATAGCTGGCAGGGCTTTTTTTGTAGCTGGAACTTCTTTGCATATTAGGCTGCACCCCCCTGATGTAACCAATCCTCTGAGCCCTGTAAACTCTTGGAGGATTGGCTACATCAGGGAGGTGTAGCCTAATATGCAAAGGAGTTCCTGTTGAAAAAAAAGTCCTGGCTGACATTATTTTAGGCACTTTAGGGTGACTTGGACGTGATCTTTAAATGTTAAAGATGTTAGATCTGTAAAAGAAAGTGCTCAAGATTTCTTGTGCTGCAGTCAGACCTACTGAACAAGAAACTTCCTGCAGTTAGTCATCTCTGCCTCTTTTTACTTTAATGGTCTTTTGCTGGTGGTAGAAATAATTGTGGATTTACCAGCCCATGAGAGGATTGATTGTTCTCCACTGTCACACTGGAAACAATCCTTCATATTCTAGCCGTTCCTTTGCGTATAGCCAACCTGTTTTCCATCTGAATTATGAAAACTTCAATTTTTTTTGCTGCAAGGCTGCCGACTGTAACTTATGCAAAGCCCGCCCAGTGTACTTTCCAGAATGAGAAACACTCTGCCACTTGCACATCTAGTGTCCATTCATCTTCCTTTGTCAAAGGTGCTGCAACTGAAGCTGTAGATGGTATTGTTTAACCTGCAGGGCCTCTTGATGAAGTACATCGTAAGGCCCCCTGCCAAAGTAGCTTTGGCTGCCTGGTACCATGGGCAGTGGTAAAAAATTATCTCTAATCAAATGATGTTTGCCAGCGTGCTCATTAGTTTTGTCTGCTGAGAGCTGTTAACTCCTGTAGAGGAAAAAACAAACAAAGAGCTGCTCAGGAAGACAAAATTTTGACATTGATTCCTGGTGCTAGTGTCCACAAAGATTCCTCTGTTTGAATCTTACCAGTTTTTCTGCTTGCTCAAGAGAAAGATTGGGCATCCCTTCCTCATTGCAGCCCATCCAGCATGGCTTTTTAATCTGTGAGGGTTCTATGATAGCCTTTTTGAGACATAAATCACTGACTTCCCTCTTTCAGCAGGAGAAAAGTTGGTAGGAGCCAACCCATTCATTGCAACCTCTTTACGTTGTCTCATAGAAAGCTCTGAGAGCATTTAGTTGTACTGGGGAGAAAAAATGTGCTGTGCTTGGCTAGATTGTTATCCCAAATGTTATGCTGTTACCCAAAAGGGGTGCTGTCACCTGGTTTGGTTGGGAGGGGATTAGCAAGGAGATGGAGCGTTTGCAAGAGCAGGGTAATCCAGCAGGAGCCTTCTACCAGCACATTTTTTCCCTTTGAGATAACTCTCAAATAATCAGGTGGGCACTGGTGTTGTCCTCTCACTTCCGTGGTGAGGGAAATACTGGCAAAAGTGACGGGGAGCAGTAGTGCACCTGCGCTGCAAAGCGCACTGTGAGGCTGCCTGTCGGTCTGCCGTTGCAGCAGACACAGAGGCGGAGCTACAGCAGCCTCACAGCACGCGCTCTGAGGCAAAGGCACGCTGCTGCTCCCTGTCGCTTTTGCTGAGTGCAGGGCAGGGGAGCCCTGAATAGGGCATGCTTCCCATGGAGCTACTGCTGTATGTACTGTAATCCTCTAGATGTGCAGTACAATCAATGCACAGGAAGCAGGAAACTGGCTTTTTAACAGTTCATTTTGCTTCCCCTTTCCTTTCATCAGACAGCGATGGACCAACTACATATGCACTTTACTCAGGCCATTCACAACACAGTATTCCAAGTTGTTCTGGGGTATGTAGAGCTGTGTGCTGGAAACACAGACACGAAATTCCAGAAGCTTCAGTACAAGGACCTATGTATGGTACGTAGTAATGGGTGGTGGCTGAAATGTTTTGTGAATGTTGTTGAATGTGTCTACACCATGCTAAAAGGAATTGTAAACCCCCTTTCCCCCCCTGAATACCTACTGTGTGAGTGTAATATTATACATGGGTATAATACTGAAGAAAGGGATTTGAAAATGACTCCAGATTAACACAAACATTTAAAACTTTTATTCTCCATACTTTTAAAATCTATTATTGCACTAAATATGCAACATTATTGCATATGCGCATCCGCCTGCCAACTTAAAACAAAGATGTGTGATCTGCTTGTTTATTTATTGTGATTTGTATCCTACCCTAATGTGCAAATGGGGTCAGGGTGGTTCATATTACATCATCAAAGAAAGCTTAAAGCATCAATAACCAACATTATATAAATAAAATTCAAATTGAAATAGATAAACTAAGTTCCTAACCAGTGGTTTGACAATTGATGTCATTCCGTGTACACTAGCTACATGCTAGAAGTGCGATGGATCAGGATGGATTATGTTGTGTGTCAATAATATGAAAGTGCCTTGAGCAGTCGAAACATGGAAGGCCAAGGATGTTCAATGTCCACTGCCTCAACCAAAGGCCTGGTGGAACACCTCCATCTGACAGGCCCTGCAGAATTGCAGTGTCACGGTTGGGGATAAATTGTATATGAATCCAGTTTTAACAGCCTTTCTCTTCTTCCTGTTCAAAGAAGCTTGTCAAAGGGTGAATATACCACAATCAATATATTACTTTAAATATTTATATATATTTTAAACCATCAGTATTTAAATATTTGTGTAGATCCAAGCAGGCAGCCATGTTGGTCTGAAGCAGTTGAACAAAGCAGGAGTCAAGTTGTATATTTAAGACCAACCAAGTTTTATTTAGAACGTAAGCATTTGCGTGCTCTTAAGCACACTTCATCACACGAGGAATCCAGCACAGTGTGCTTAAGAGCACGCGAAAGCTTACGTTCTAAATAAAAATTGGTTGGTCTTAAATGTACAACTTGACTCCTGCTTTGTTTAAATATTTGTGTGTTGTGAATTCATTGCTAGGCCTGATTTCTAAATGCCAGTTCATGCTGAATTTTAGGTCATTGTCGCCTTTATAGCCCTTGTTAATTGTGCTCCTCAGTACCCTAGCAGGTACACTAGCAAAGCTGCAACTATTCATGAATGTTTGTAGAATTTTCTGTTACTCAAGAACAGCAAAATTAACTAATTACTACTGAATTTGTTATACTTTGCAATCTGTGTAGAATTACTATTAAGAAAACGGAAGTGTGTGCATGCATATCTTTGTACCTGGTGTATTGAACGAGACTGATAAGGAAAGGTGTCCCAGTCTCATGTGCTCCTCTCTGCCTATTGTGTGCGTATCGCTTGTGCTTTTTGAATTTTGCTGAAGTATTGAGTGTCTGTTTTGCTCCTTAGGTGTTCTTCTGTGTGTCTGTGTTTCCTTTTTAATTTTGCATTTTGTGAATTAGAAAGCAAAGGAAAATGTGAGAGTTCTTTTTCTCATGTGTTTCGCAGCACATTACATCAGACAGCTACATTCCTTGCCTTGCTGACCTCTGCAAAGCTTTGTGGGAGGTAATGCTCAGTTACTATCGCACCATGGAGTGGCACGAGAAATGTGATTGTGCTGAATCTGCTTCACCTTCTGGTAGGCAATGGCTATTGCTAGTTGAAACTAACACTGAAATGAAATACGTACTTCAAGTTTCCCCTTCAGTAGAAGAATGGCAGGCCCAGTGTATTTGATCTATATGAGCAGCAGAATGACTTGCAGAAGGAAACTCTGTAAAAATGCTCATTTGGTTTGACTGAAGTCTTTTTGTGTCAATGTATAGTTTTTCTACTATTCCTCTGGTGGTAAAAACAACGTTTCGTTTTTTTGGTTAGAGGATGAAAATTGGGTGATTTACAGTGAAGACCGAAGCAGAGTTTACTCCCTTCTCAATCCATTAAAGTCAATGGGCTTGGAAGGATTATCTGTTTGTCTCTGACAGTTACTTTGGCAGCCTCTTTTTTTCTCCAGAGGTCCATGAGATTTAGCAGCAGTAGATCAATGAAGCATTAAAACAATCTATTGAATTTGTGGGCACTTCTAGAATGTTAAGAACAGAGAACGGGCACCTTCACAAAATGGCTGCCATGGAAGGCCAAGGCCAATCAGATAATAGCTGCTATTGGATACTGGGTCCATTCACAAAATATTGGAAAGGTGCAAGGCAAGCATCTTCCTGCTGTGAAGTTAATGATTAATTGGTCTTGCTCAACTGCTAGCCAGTATGAACCATGAGGACAGGTGGGGTAGAAATGTTTTAATAAATAAAATAAATACTCCTAGTTTTGTCAAAGTTAGACTTATGAGAACATTCTGTTACTCTGAAGGCAAGAAAGGGAGTCATAGTGAATGACATTTGAAAAACTGGACTTCTGCCTGAAACCATGCAAGCACAGAGTAAATGAGGGGAGCATAGCAAATACATTACTTGGGCTTGTGTAATAAAAACAAATTGCTACTTTTTTTTCTGGCAGCTTGAATGAAAAAGACTTAAATTTCTTTTCCAGATGGAAGCAATACGATGGGTGGTGAAGAGACCAATTTTGACCGCAGCTATGTGAAAAAGAAATTGGAACATGGACTTTCACGAATATGGCAGGTCTGTATTTGGAATTGGCAAAATGCTCCCCCTCATAGTTATTGTAAAAATATTCTGTGCTAAAAATCCAAGTAGGAATACATTATTCAAGTCTGTTTGTAGTATACAACTAAACTGGGTTTATTTTTGCAGTATAGTTTAATTTTCTATAAACAGACTTTTAAAGAATATTCAAAATTCATTCAGATTATACACAATCTTAAAATAGCATAAAGTATATAAACTAAGATCTTGCAGTGACCTTTACTTCCTAGGCAATGTTTTGCCTACAGCCCTTTTAAGACAGATTTGCAATACTTTCACATTTCTTTAGAAGGTGTTGCCAGTTTGTCTTACGGAAGCATTAGAGTGTTCTCTAGGAATTAAAAGGTCAAGCCAACACTTTGCTGTATTTGTAGGCAGCATACTGTTTTAACTCTTAAAAAATCGTTTCCCAAAGTGATGAATTTAGTCAGTCTTATTTGAGGTTCTGTAACATACTAACCTGAAACTAAGGTGGGATAGAACTCTCAAAGCCAAAATTCAGTGTAGCTAGAGTGTCAGACTAGGATCAGACAGAAGTTCAAATCCACACTCAGATATAATATGCATTGAGTGACACTAGTTCAATAGCTAAAATGATTAAACTGAGGCTGCCATAGTTTGGTCACATTATGAGAAGACAAGAATCACTGGAAAAAACAATAATGGCCGCGGTCACACTCACCATTAAATCCATCCCTTACCCGTCGCTATTATACCCCGCAGCTTTTTTACAACGAATTTCCTGATCAGACATCTTTCCATCCTTCAGTTCTAAGCAGTGTTGGTCCCGTCGCTGGTTGATCAGAGGTCTCAACTGGACCTCATTTTTAGAGATGGCATTCCACACTCGCGCAAGCGCAGTACATGGGATATTGTGCTTGGCTTTTTTTTTTTTAAAGGTGCCAGAAAAGGTGGGTGATCTGCCCCCCCCCCCCCCCCATTTAAACACCCAGAAAGGAAGGGAAAGCCCAGGAGTTCTCTTTGCTGTTTCTCCGCCTGGCGGGGAGACAGCAAAGGTGGGGGATCTTCCTCCCCCCCATTTAAACACCCTGATGTGTTGTTTAAATGGGGGGGGGGGAGCACGGCAACTCTCTTTGCTGTCTCTCCGCCTGGCGGGGAGACAGCAAAGGTGGGTGATCTTCCTCCCCCCTCCATTTAAACACCCCGATGTGGTGTTTAAATGGGGGGGGGAGCAAGGAAACTCTCTTCGCTGTCCCTCCGCCTGGCAGGAAGATGGCAAAGGTGGGTCATCTTCCTCCCCTGGCAGGGAGACAGCAAACGTGGGCGATCTTCCTCCCCTCCCATTTAAGAAAGGTCCCCTGTGCAAGCACCAGTCGTTTTCGACTCTGGGGTGACGCTGCTTTCACAAAGTTTTCATGGAAGGCCTTTTACGGGGTGGTTTGCCGTTGCCTTCCCCAGTTACCTATACTTTCCTCCCCAGCAAGCTGGGTGCATATTTTACCGACCTCGGAAGGTTGGAAGGCTGAGTCAACAATTTCTGGCGCAATGATATCATTTGGAGTGGGCTCTCTCAGGGAAGTGAAAGTGCGCTTGCGATGAGTTGGCTACAATGGAGTGCTCAAACATAGAAAGTATACGTGGGAGTCGTCGGAAGCATTCTTATTCCGGATTTAATGTACTAACAAAAAAGTCCGCGTCTCAGTCGTGGCAGTTTGGGACACGAACGAGCCTACGACCATTGCCAGATGCTGATGTTTGGACAACCGCATAAAATCCGATATGCATCTGGCTTTCATCCATGCCCATCTTGTCAATTTATGTGCGTCTGACCTCGGCCCATGCTAGGAAAAGTTGAAGGCACCAGGAAATGTGGAAGACGCAACGTGAGATGGATTGACTCAATCAAGGAAGCTGTGGCCCTCAGTTTGCAAGATCTGAGCCAGGCTGTTAATGATAGAATGTTTGGAAGGTCATTAATTCCTAGGGTTACCATAAGTCGGAAGCAACTTAATGGCACTTAACACAACACACACACACACAGAGCTCCAGTCAGTCTCTTTCAGTCCAGCCTATCTCATTGAGTTGTTATAAAAGTGGGCAGGGCAGTGTGATGGATGTCCTCTGGATAGTTGATGGGAGAGAGAAGAGCAAGTGTCCAACTGTAATTATTGAGGCAGAAAAGTGTGTGGACTTCTCCAACAATGCTGAATTATGTCTCCAGGGGGAAAGTGCATACTGATGCTGCATGCATCTGTTGATCTTCCTCAGAAAATCTTCTCCCTGCTTGCACTCACCCCTCCTGCCCCCTGTAACAATGATTCCTCCAGCAGGAGCAAGTGTGAGAGACATCTGCTTCTCCTGAGGGAAAGCTTACAGATTGTCCTGTGAATTTTAATCCAATGCTTTATTCAGCTTGCTACGACACCCCATCCACTTCCCTCCCTCAGAGGCAGGATTTCCCCTCTGTTTTTCTTTCCCTTTTGTGATTCAGCTGCCCTAGTTGTCTGTTTCCTGAAGAATTCTGACTGTCCCACCCTGTCACAGTATAATATTTCAGCTGTTTGTTCAGCCGAGGAACCTGAAGGAAGGATTGGGAACCCACTTTAACTTATATAGCCTAAGTGATGTTCAAAAAGTTATTATATTCCAAATTAACAAGATATTTTATTCAACATAGAGGGGAAAAGTCAGCTGAAATAAGGGGTAAAATTTTGTGGGAACTCAATATAGATAACTCTGAGCTAAAACCAGTACATGCATAAACTTTAGTTCTTATGTTTCAGGCTGATGAGAGTTTCTTAAACTATTGTTCCAATGTTTTCCAAACACTTTCTTTGAGTATTCTCTGACTCTTTGGGTTTCCAGAAGGCCGCTACACTCTTTATAGTACCCAAACCCATTCTTTTGAAACATCTTGAGTTTTTTACTGCTTGGAGTTTTTGGTTTGAGTTTTTAACTGACTTTGAAGGTTTCTTTGGACAATTTCTAACCAGACCAGACCATGGATCTCTGCACTCTTCAGTGCTAACTCTGTGTTTGACTGGGTAGAAAATATTCTCTCTCTAGAAGATCTATGCCTTTCCTTGGTCCAAATGGGAGTCTTTGTCTACTTCCCACTCATCCTTGCCCCCAGTTATTCCTCTGTGTTGCACTGCTCTCAATCAGGGCTGAATACCGAATGAATTCTCCTCCTCAACATTCAGTGCTAAAGTCTCTCTCGGCACATCTGATTCTAACCAATCAGATTGCTTGGAGCAGCTTGTCACTGAAGACTGTTTCTGTGAAGAAGTAACCCTTTGCAGTCCTTCAGCTGTTTGTACAGCACTTCTAAGTTTTTAAAAAGTACAATCTGTCACAGCAACATATACGTGAAATAGATATTTCTCTCTGTGAAACAGTATTGTCTTCAAAACAGTTTGCAATCCCTCTGCTGCCATACCATTTCAAACTGTCCCTCATGTCTCAAGTGGGAGCAAATGGGTGTTATTCTTGGCCACAGCCACATGTGGCATCCTGAGCTTTTCTTCCTAAGAGAAAAAGAGCTTAGGAAATGTGGCAAGATGGTAAAAGAGAAAGGGAGAAGGGCTGAAGTTTGAGTTTAGAAGTTCAGAAATTCACTGAAGTTGCTAGATGAAGTAGGGGAAAAGGAGCCTGATTGTTCTTAGCTTAGAGTAAGGAAGAGGCTTGGCTACCCTTGTCTTCCCTTCCTACTCCTTGTTGTTCTTCTATTTACTGCAACCAACTTGAATAGCATCTGGACAGCGTTCATAGTGAGGCTTTGCCAGCAGCCTGGCAATTCCAGTAAATTTGGAATGGCATCCAGGGATTCTTCTTGGAGGTGAGGAAGGAGGCAAGCAGCAGACTAACTGGGATTTATGAACAAACTGTAATGCACTGGTAGTGGGAAATGCCGTAAAGGTGCAGCTGACATGACTATTTCATAGGGTTTTCAAGGCAAGAGACATTCAGAGGTGACTTGCCACTGCCTGCTTCTGCATAGCAACCTGGAGTTCTTGGTGGTCTACCATCCAAGTAGTAAGCTGGGCCAACCCTACTTCTGAGATATGATGAGATCGAGCTAGCCTGGGCCATCAGGCCTTATACACTAAGGGCAGATTAACCAAGATTGGTGCAAAAAAAAAAAGAAGGGTTTTAAAGGTTGGTTGTAATGTCCAAATACAGCTGCAGGCTCTCTTATTGGAATAGGCCGCAGTTTCTTCGTAACTTTAAAAATGATTTTGAATAACTACCTTTAAACCTTCTGTCTCTTTTGTAATAAAGTATGTTGGCCATTGATGCACTGGATTCTAAGGATAAGCACGGAACTCTCTTAAAAGGCTTCAGTTGTTCATGCCCAATGGTAATATAAGCATGGGTGGTCAATACAAAAGCATTCGCTAAATAGTCTGGAGTTGGTCAACACGTTTTTGTATTTTTATAGGATGTTCAGCTGAAAGTGAAGACCTACTTGCTGGGGACTGACATGTCTAACTTCAAATATGATGATTTCATCTTCGTGCTGGATATTATCAGCAGGTATTGAGGAAGAGGCATCCATCTGATGAAGTCATGCAGTACACTAGCAGTATTTTCTAAGAATTTAGCTAGGTGATAAATAGCTGTATGGGAAGAGTAGTTCAGTTATCCCTACTCTATTTAACACACAGTGTCTGAGTTATACTGGTGATAAAGTGGACTGTTTTGTTTTTTTCTTCTTCTCCAGTACCAAATTGGTTCTTAGAGTTCAGTTGGTCTGGTTTATGAGAGACAAACCGATTAGGAGGATTTAATTTGATAAAACTAGACCAACCTATGACTAGATACTCTCACTGACCTGGTTCATAGATCAGGTTGCCCATGTCATGTGTTAGGAGGAGAATGCAATTGCTTTCAGATGTATCACGGCCACTTCAGGCCACATCTATACCACCAATTAAAACTTAACCTTTCATGGCTTTCCTTTAGGATCTTTTGGGAATTGTCACTTGCTAAGAAAACTGTGAAACATCCTTCAGATAAGAAGCACCCAGAGTTGCATGAATGGGGTGTTAGAATCAAGGCGATTTATGAGATTTAAATATAGAAGTGTTTGTAACCTCTGTTAACCATCAGAGTGACTTGTTGGCAGGACCACACTATTGAGGCTCTACACCAGTGGTTGATTTGGCATGCCTTGTAGTTCAGTGTGCCTTGTTGATATGGCCTGTAAATTATATGTAATGTTCATGGGCAAAAGAGAGAGAGAGAGAGAGCGCAGACATTTTCTTTTTCCTTGATTTCCAAATGCAGGTATTCATTGTGACTTGCCTTGTTGCTTCAGTTTCGTCCCTGAGGTGAAAATGACAATGAATAAGCAGACTCATTATTAAATTGCAGAATCTGTATAGACTCCAGAGTACTACATATTTTAATTGCTTGGCTAGAAATCTCCTTGCATTGTGGTTCTTTGTTGATATGAACAGATGGCACATAATAGGGAAGAGAGAGAGAAAGAGACTTTATGTACAGGTTTATATTCCATGGGATTAGGAAGGTAATAAATGCAGGGAAGATGGGGAATTGCCCCTGAATTAGTAAATGTTCTTGTAACAGTTCTTGACTTCTCTGTGTTGAAATAAGCGTATAACTAAGAATGATTTCCTATAGGCTGATGCAAGTCGGAGAAGAATTCTGTGGCAGCAAGTCAGAAGTTTTGCAAGAATCAGTTAGAAAACAAAGTGTTAATTATTTCAAGAACTATCACAGGTAAGACTTGCCAGGCTGGTGATCAGTTGCATGGGTTATATTCACTTTTGAAATCATGATTATAACCTTTTTATTTTAAAAATGAAATTTGTGTTTTCATAAATCTTACTTTTTAAAAAATGCATAGTTGTTGTTGGAGTATTTTTTGTTGTCATAAAGTAATATTTCTCATTCTTCATAGTACCTGAATCCCACTTGCCTTTCTGTTGCATTTTATCCTGTCTTTCCTTCAAAGTGGCAATGACTCTCTTCCATTTTCCCCTCATAACATGTGAGGTAGATGAAGCTGGGAGAAACTGGCCCAGCTTCACGGGGATTTAGACTTGGATATCTCAGGTCTAACTCTGACACTTTAATCGTTACTCCAAGTGGCTCTCAGACCATTACACATTATGAATATATCAAACTAGGAATAAGATGAAGAAAAGTACAATGGGCTCTGGAAAGAGACTCTGAGCAAGTGCTCCCCCCCTTGCTGTCTACCCACCCACCCAAGTAGAAGGCATTCATTCCCCTCACCCCACCCTTGGCACAGGCACACTTGCCACGGATTGTCTTGTCACACAGACTTGGCCTAACCTGCCTCAGAGATGTTATGATAAAATGGAGAACAATGTAAGCTGCATTGGGTCCCATTGTGGAGAAATTTGGGACAACATAAATGAGGGAAAACACAATTAAGTAAAACAACATATCTTGGGTTCAGTTCTGTCTTGAAATATTAATCCACTGGTGTTACAGTTAAAATCCTCAGAGGCAGCTAGATAGGAGAGAGGTCAATTAACTTTAACCAAAGAGGATACTTGGTTTGCCATAGGCTTTGTTTCCCTCTTATTCATTGCTGCTGACAGGATCAAGCTGACCGTATGCATAATGAGCCTGGAAATCTTAAGGGTGTTTTAGATCATGTTTGGGAGGTTTTACTTGGAGATGGATGCAGGAGGCCGACAGCAGACTAATACTGTTTACCATAAAGCTCTGGCTGTCTGGTAGTCTAACTGGGGCTGTGCTACTGGACTCCTCCTGTGTTCTGGGGCTGTACAAAAAGCTGTGATTTAAGCCAATTCATTGTGCTGTCTGAATGCAGCCTAAAACTCTGAAGGAAGAAGGCTTTAAAAAAAAAAGTAGTTTTATCCAGCCTTTATGCTTTTTTAAAATAAAAAACCTGATGTGCTTACAATATTTTTTTCAAGGACGTTTGTATATAACACATGTGCCTAAATTTAAGGGTCAAACTAAGTGTGATAGCAGCAAAGGCCTCTGCTAAGAATGAGAAGAAGCTCCCACAAAATAAGTAATCAGTAGGCTGTTCATCAGTGACAAGGAGAAAGATCTGCATGGTTTCTGAAGGGTCACAGCTCGACTTATTAGTGTATTTGAGTCTGATTCACAGGTGCTGATCCAGGAACTACTGTACATATAGAACTAAAGTCTCCCTCTGCTTATTGGGATTGTTTTCTGTTTTTTTTTTTAACCCTGTTAATAGAGAATTATAACACAAATATTGAATGTGTGTATGTGTGTATCATACATTTGTGTGTATAAATTAAACTGCATTTGCAGGAAAGAATAAAATGCTAGAAATGTTTTATCTATTCAGCCCTTGGGATTTGTGGGTTGGGAGAGAGCAATGGTTGATAATTGTTAGACAAATAAACTTAGCCCAGGTTCTTCTGGCTAATCTGAGCAAATAATGGTGACTGTTGGATACTGATGTTGAGAGGGTGTTGTAAAGATTTGTTTATTTAGTAGCATCTCCAAAGCCTTTTAAAGCTGTAAATGTACTGTTCGCATATTTTACTGCAAATTACATAATGTTCTTAGGAGATCTAGGTTTTTCTAATAACAGCACATACAGTTCTTGTTTTCCATTGTGTGCTTAATTAGGGAAAGTTACATGCTTTTGAAGATGCATTAGTGCATAAAAGCTATCTTGCAGAAGCTGTTCAGAGAGCATGGTCTTTTACTTGTTCATCTTGACATATGTTAACAAGTGGCTGTAGATGTAGTGATGCCAACTTTAAACTATAATGTAGGGAGGAGATCAAGATGACTGATGTATAAAACCTGAGGGGGGGGGGACTAAGTGCATGAAGCATTCTAATGGGAAATACCCTTGTTTTTGAGAGTTAGGTGTTGGCGGGTGTACATGTGAAGGGCTAATTTGGGTTAAAGTGATAAAGTTTCTAGAAGGATCTGATTTTGATTTGCTTTGGTAGTGGCAAAACTAGGTTATGTTTTGGTAGTGGCAAAACTAGGTCACCTCAAGATTGGACTACTGTAATGCCCTCTACTTGGGGCTACCTCTGTGCCGGACCCGGAAGCTGCAGCTGGTGCAGAACGCGTCGGCCAGGCTACTATTGGGGCTCTCGAAATGGGAGCACATACGGCCAGGGCTGCGCGAACTGCACTGGCTGCCAATTACCTACCGAGTCCAGTACAAAGTGTTGGTTATTACCTTTAAAGCCCTATATGGCCGAGGACCAGCCTACCTAAGGGACCGTCTCTCCCCATATGAACCCCAGAGGGTACTGAGGTCAATGGGTAAAAATAAAGTGACCATCCCTGGGCCGAGAGAGGTCAAACTTCAAAACACCAGAACACGGGCCTTTTCAGCTGCGGCTCCTGCACTGTGGAACCAACTTCCGGAGGAAGTGCGGGCCCTGCGGAACCTTGACCAGTTCCGCAGGGCCTGCAAGACCACCCTCTTCAGACAAGCCTATGCTGATATCGACTGCTGAGTTGCTAAGAATAAAGAACCGCCATCTATAATACGATTATGGAACTATCTAAACTGGCAGAACCAGCGCCAAACAATTTTATTGCTGCCAGATATATTTAATGTAATTTGAATTATGTATTTTAACTTAATCAACTGGTTTTTATGTCTAATTTCTTTTTAATTGTTAAACTTAAAGTTTTACCTATTTATGTTAACTGTGTGAAATGTTGTTAGCCACCCTGAGCCGCCTAGGCGGGGAGGGCGGGATATAAATAAAATCTATTATTATTAAGTTTTTCTTAAGGAAGCAGATCATATCTGATATCCAGAAGACTTAGAGTCAGGACATGAATTTAGGAGATTTCTTGTGCTATTTCAATGACATTGCAAGCCAGCTGCTTGCTTGGTATCATTGGCCAGCTCCAAGGTCCTGTTTTGTTAACAGTAGATGGAACCATCCTCCAGGCCTTAATCTTCTTCCACTGAAAGGAGGATTCCTTGTGGAACAGAACCTTTGAATCCAATTCTGTAACTCATCTAGTAAAACAGAATGAATTCCTGATTGTGCCTTGTGGTACAACAACAGGAAGCACAAGAGCATATCATGTAGGCATACTCATGATACATTTTCAGAATAAGATTTTCCCTCGCTCTCTGGACTTCTTACCAGAATTTGTCTTCATTCTTACTTGCATTTTGTGCCTTCTTTATGCACAATAACCTTCCCCTGATTTCTGCTTCAAACTTTTGAATCTACTGGCACACTAAACCATCCATCAACACAGCAGAGCTATAGAGCCAAGCTCCTTCATTGGCTGATGCTCTTCCTCCCTTCTCCTCCCTTTGGGAAAAGGGAGAGGGAAGAGGGAAAGAGCAGAGAGAGGCTGCTTTGCTGACTCTTAATCAACAGGAGCTTGGCTCTATAGCTCTGCTGTGTTGAATCTTAATCAACATAATCAGCCTGGGAGTGCTACTGGAATCCTCTTTATCAATGGAGGCCCAGATAGCTGCCACTGCTAGAGCCGCCTTCTTCCACCTCAAGAGGGCGAGGCAGTTGGCTCCCTTCTTGGAACGCGGTGACCTAGCAACTGTGATCCACGCAACGGTCACCTCGAGACTAGACTACTGTAATGCCCTAATACATGGGGCTGCCCTTATACCGAACACGGAAACTCCAGGTAGTGCAGAACGCGGCGGCCAGGCTGCTGGTGGGACTACCTCGGTGGGAACACGTGCAGCCTGGGCTGCGGGACCTGCACTGGCGGCCGGTTATGTACCGTGTTCGCTATAAGGTGCTGGTTATTACCTTTAAAGCCCTATATGGCCGAGGACCTGCCTACCTTAGGGACCGCCTCTCCCCATATGTCCCTCAGAAAACACTGAGATCTAGCTCTCAAAATCTTTTAAAAATCCCTGGGCCAAGAGAAGCTAGACTGAAGACAACCAGGGAGCAAGCTTTTTCAGCAATGGCCCCTCGATGGTGGAATCAACTTCCAGAGACAATGCGAGCCCTGCGGGACCTGAATCAATTCCGCAGGGCTTGCAAAACCTTTCTCTTCCAGCTTGCTTTTAAGATAGAACCTGACTAAACTGAAATTGAAACTGACCTGTAACCATCTAGCCATCTTATGTATGATTGTGACCTATAGCACCTTATAGTAGCTGTTTTTATCTATTTTAATTAATTTATGTAATTGAATTGTATTTTAAAATTCTTGTTTACATTGTATTTTATCTAAATCATGGTTTCCATGTCTGTGAGCCGCCCTGAGCCCGCCTTTGGCGGGGGAGGGCGGGATATAAAAATAAACTTACTTTACTTTACTTTACATAGCGCGGAGCTATAGAGCCAAGCTCCTCCATTGGCTGACATTCCTCCTTTTTCCTCCCTTTGGGGGGGAAAAGAGAGAGAGCAGGGAGAGGCTGCTTTACTGGCTAGCTTATCCAGGGAGTAACACAAAATGGCAACCGGACAAAGCAGGCAAGGGAGAATGAAGCAAACAGCCAGTTGCTGGAGGGTCGGATTGGAACCCCCTCGGGAGACAGATCTGGCCTGCAGGCCATATGTTTGACACCCTTGGCTTAAAGCGTTGTTATATATCAATGGCAGTCCTCTAGTTGATTAGTTAATTGTTTCTTTAAAGGATGTAGCAAATAAGACTGATGCTTATTGCACCTTTTGAAAACTATGCTTCCATACTTTTTTGCTTTTTTGCAAAGTGACTAGAACTGCAGTAATTCTGTACACGGGGCTCCTTGCAGTTTGCCAACAGTAATTATCATGTTAGCGTTTGCTACTGAATTTCTCATTCCCACACACACATGGCTTTTCCTGCTTTTTCTTCAATTTTCTGGCATAACTGTTTAGAATATTTTTCAAAAGGCAGACTTCTGACCGTTGAATGATACAGCTATTTTATACTCAGCATTAAACAAATGAAATACGTGAACATTTGAAATAGAGGACAGCTATGTATTAAGGATTCTTGTTTAACTAATAAAAATGTGTAGCTAACTTCTTGGGAGATGGCAGCCTATATTGCCCTGCAAAATTGTGAGAAGAATATTCCTACCTCCCCTGTTTCTCCAGATTTCTGAATATGATATATTTTTCCTCCCTACTTTGCAAGACAATATACACTATAATCCTAAAAAGTAACAGAAGTAAGACATACTAAATCTAAGAGGAGGCAGCCAGTATCTTCATGTTTACTTCCTTCTGGCTAGTATCTACTTTCCAGAGAAGTATTTAAAAAACTGTAAAATATTTATACTGGAAGCAAATAAATAAATGAAATGAAGAAGATGATATTGGATTTATATCCTGCCCTCCACTCCAAATCTCAGCGTCTCAGAGCGGCTCACAATCTCCATTTTCTTCCTCCCCCACAACAGATACCCTGTGAGGTGGGTGGGCTGAGAGGACTCTCACAGCAGCTGCCCTTTCAAGGACAATCTCTGCCAGAGCTATGGCTGACCCAAGGCCACTCCAGCAGGTGCAAGTGGAGGAGTGGGAAATCAAACCTGGTTTTCCCAGATAAGAGTCCACACACTTAACCACTACACCAAACTGAAGTTTGAGTCCAGTAGCACCTTTAAGACCAACAAAGTTCCCATAGAGAAAAAATACTGTTGCATCCAGTGCTCCACTCTGCAGTGGCTATTGTCCAAGATGAAGCCTCATTCTGTTTCTCATTGCTGCTTGCACCACACTATGGATGTATAGATGAATTGCAGTTGCTGGCATCCAAATCCTTGTTATGTCTCGTCAGGTTCTCTGATTATGTTGATGCGTTACTACAGGATATCCAGTTTACAGTTACGTATGATAAAATGAGGATGCAAATGGCTCCTTCAGTTACTGTCATCCGATTAGAGGAAAAAATATTAAATGGAAGCACCACTGTCCTCAATTGTAACTTTTTTCCATTGTAAAATTTTTTATTTCTGTTCATTTTATTCACTGTATAGGAGCTTGCTGACATGAAATATTTTGTTTCAGAACTCGCCTTGAAGAGCTGCGAATGTTCTTAGAGAATGAGACATGGGAACTTTGCCCTGTTAAATCAAGCTTCAGCATACTGCAGCTGCATGTAAGTGCCAGTCGTGTTAGAAGACAGGCACAGGATGAGTTTACAGCCTTGCAGCAGTAGGGCTTTCTAACCTTATCCTGTTACACCATTTTTCTGCAGGAAATTTCTGGGTGACTTTCCCCCCAGTAGCAGGTGTAAAAGCAGCTGGAAGAAAGGAGTAATTCCCCATAGAAAATCAGCAGAGGGGAAAGAGTCAAGGCCCCCTTTTCCCTTTTTTGAAGATCTTCCTCTTTAAATCTCACTCCCAGTGGCTGCTTTTATAAAATAAGAAATTTCTTAGAATAAATACACAAAAGTGTATTTCTGTCCTTGTGTTTCAACTGAAGTCACTTCCATACAATCAAAGTTGGCTTGACAGCAGTGGCTTGAAGTGACACCTTAGAATAAGGACACAAAGAATAGCTTTGAGCGAATGCAATTCTCGCACTTGATAGCCCAAGTGCAGTCCTCTTTGGATGTATAAAAATTGCAAACAGTAGAGGCAAAAGCATAAAAGATTCTTGCTAGTGAATGTATTTTAGTAGAGAGAAGGGTTGGAATGAAGTTTCAACAATCCCCATAGGGATGTAACTTTTATCTACTTTTATCTAGTTCCATTTTGTGTTGCACAGAATCCTTAAATCTCACTCAACTGATTGATATGTTACTGGACTGATCTAGGAGCCATTTTGATGAAATTCTAGATTACTTTGTTCACTTCTATTACCCGGCAGCAGGAAGCATGCCAGCCAGTTTCTGTTTTACAGATATGATCAGAACAGCAAGAAATCTAACTACACTGCAAATGTATAAATAGGACCTCTGAATAAAAGTGAGCAAATCTACAATTCAGTTCACTTGGCCAAAATCAGCTTTGCCCCAAACTGAACGTTACACTTTGTTTTTAGTATAGCCATAATGCATTATTTTGGGTGTTTATGGTCAGTACTTGAGCTGAGTATTGTATCTTTGTGGGTTGTGAAAGAATTCATAATGGAAACAATTTTTAAAATTCTTTTTGCTTTCAGTATGAATCCTGTACTATATATAATGCTGCAGGTAGTATGCTTAAAACCAGAAAAGAGATGTGACAAACGAGTTTGTTAAAAAGCACTCTTGGTAGCCTGTTGCAAGCTAAAATTCCATGCACATTAGACATTAGGCACCCTATGTCCAGCTAGCTGTGCTCCCCACAAATTTCTTTATGGGTGTTAGGATGGCTTTGGAATAGTATGGGATACAGCACAGAAAGCTGATGCTCTGGGGTGAAAATTCATGAAACTTAGAGATGTCCTCTCCACCTTTGCAGAAGTAGAATTGCCTTCTGCTTGTGCAAGGGGAAGTGTAGGTTCAGTTCTACAGTTTTGCAGTTGTCGCGTTTGAAATAGCTATAAAAGGAGGGGTGTGTGGCATATGCAAATGAGTTGTGCTAATGCTCTCCGGCACCTCTTTTTCCTAAGAAATGGCCCCTGGTTAAGATTATACAGCATCAAATTAACTCTTCAGTTAAATATAAGAACAGAAATCTTGTTGGTTAGATGGTTGACATTGTAGTATTTTAATAGTAATGAGCAGTGTTTAAACGGCATGGCCAAATGTTCAACCTGTCTTCTCTTTATATTAATAGGAATTTAAGTTCATGGCCCAGTCACGTTCTCCTTCTGTCTCACCGAGCAAGCAGCCTGCTTCAGAAATAGAAAGGACCATAACTCTGTTTGAGCAGTACTGCAGTGGAGGAAATCCCTTTGAAATTCCTGCCAACAACAAGGATGATGAGACTGAAGATGTACTGGCTTCTAATGGGGTACGGAATCACTCTTTGTGGTGTATTTGGAATACTGTAATCTTAATAATTATTTCTTTACCTCAGAATTTTCAAGTCATGGCACTTGCTCTACAATTCAATGCCATTTCTAAAATCAATAAACCAAGATATGTTTTATTTAAACCGCTAATACCAAGCTTCGTGCACTAAACATGCTTCTTGAGAAATGGATCAATAGTGTTCATCCAAGCCTAGACTTCCTTTGTAGGCTGTGCTTTTCCTTAGGAAAATACAGATTTATCAGGGCAATTTTAAATACTAATTACTTTTTTTGTGCGCATGCAGATAAAATAGGTCTTATTTTAATGCCAGTATGTCTAGCTCCCTGTGGTTCATTAGGGAGTTAACATTATAACTTGGTTGATCTGTGGCTTTTGCTTATGAACAAAGGTTTCATTTGGGAAGCTACAATGGTAGTTTTTCAGAAAAAATTCTAATGATGATTTTGGAACAAGAAGTGCACTTAAAAGAATAACCTTCAGTCTTAACACATTTATTTGTCAGTCCAATTTTGGGCTACTGGATTAGGGGGTGGGAAGAGGAGAATGATAATTTCTTCCAGGTTTAATGGCCATTCTTCTAATAGATTTTAGAAATAACTTTAAGAAGAGTCTTTCTGGTGGTTTCAGAGAATTTGGGGGAATTGGCCATGTTTTTCAAAGGGGATATATTGCAGTCTTTAATCTAGTGGTACAGCAGTAACCTATTGGAAAATGGACAAATTGGGCTATTCCCACCCAGTTGCTTTTCTCTTGGCAGTATCAGAGAGCACTGTAATTGGATGAGAGGAGATGGTCTCATTTCAGGTCTCTGATGGATGAGATTCTCACACTTGAAGTCTGCTGGGTATTACATTTGAGTTCAAAGACCCTTTCCCTACAGATTGGACTAGGCATTAGCTATTTATTTGACATAGTTTAATAATAATTTCTGTGACTAGAATGCTTTGCAACTTGATATATTTCCCTAGTTATCTTGTATGAGATGGGTTAGACCTGATCCGTGAGGATATCCTTAGGCCTTGGGCCTGTCACTTTTTCTAGCTTTCTATTTGGAGGGAGATAGTTTCCTCCCCCCCCCCCCCCCCCACGAGGTAGCATTCAAAAGTAATCTTGAAGTAGCATGGTGTATGCAGCACAACTTATTTCCAGTTCATCCTGCTACAGTGTTTAGACCTGAAAAGGAAGAAGTGAATTTTATGGTGAATTTTCCAGCTGAGATTTGAACCCCAGTCACCCTGGTGCAGATCTAGCCATTTCCTTATGTCAGTGCCCTGGCTCCTTTGTAGCAGCATTGTATCTTAATGACTAACAAACTTGTGTCAGAAGCTGTCATGGGCAAGCTTCATTCAGATGCCTGAGTGGGCACTGATTATTATGTGTGCATTATGTGAATTATGGGCTGGATCCTACTCCCCCATTCTGCTAAGTGTGGGAGGCTTGATCTATTGGAGGACGGATCCTTGAGTGGAAAAGAGCCCTGGTGTTTAAGCCACCGTTTGTTCTGTTTACAAAGTATGCATCTAAGAGGTCAGGCAGTGCAAGAGAGTGCAGCAGACATGTTGCAGCAGTATGCCAAAAGCAGATATTAATTTATTTAATTCATTTGTACCCTGCCTTTCTCCCCAAAGTGACTTACAGTATTCTCAGCAACTGCCTTTTAGTCCTTCCCTTCTCTTCTGCTGAGACACATTGCATCTGGACCCATAGGAAGGAGGCTTTTGAGAATTCCCCATTAAGCTAAACCTGGAACACATTTTGGGCATGCTGCAGGACAGTTGTGCAGGTGATACCTGAATGTCACCTTGTCCTGCAAACTGACTGGGGAATGCTTCAACAAAATAGTTTCAAGGCAGACTCCAGCTTGAAGCTGCTGAATGAGTTACCTTCTTCAGATATTTATGCTATTGGTGCTGCTATCCAAATTCATTACCTGTGGTTGCTAATCAGGAATGGTTCACAGTTGTTGATTGGAACGTGTGTTAATTTGATTAGGTATTGACTTGTGCTCTCCAGACAACTGCTATCTCTTGAATTGTTTAACTTTTTTGGACTTGGAAAAATAAAGACGTTCTTTCTGAACACGGCGCAGATATACCCCTCATGCATATGAAGTAGAAGTCACTGACCCTAAAAGCTTAGGCCTCAGTACATTTGCTAATTTTTAAGATACCACAAATCTCTTCATCAGTTTTGCTCGTTATTTTAAAACTTCATATCATTTGCATTATATGTAGAATTCTAGTGCACTGTTACATCATTGGCAATCTAATAGCATTGTCATAATTTTAAGCATTATTGGAGTATATTCATTATTATTTTGGGACTCCAGATGGTTTACTTGGCATTTACACACCTATATTTTGCACCCTTCTGCTCCTAGAAGACAGAAATCCAGCAACTACAGCCTCAGTCACAAAATTAATAACTTTGCACCCTTCTATACCTTGTACTTTGTTTTTTCACTTTAAAGAACTTCCTTCCTTCCTTCCACCAAAACAGCTACTACTTTGGAATTCTATAGAATACATATAAAGCTGCTGGTAGTTGATGGACAAAAGTGCTACTGTAAAAATGCCTGAAGTGTTTTCTCTTGCCTTTACATTTCTGGTCAGTGTTCCAACTCATGGTTGATCTCATGATAAAGGATTGCCTTTCCATTGCTAGAATGTGAGTGAGTACATCGTGTCTGCATTTTTATGCAAATAGAAAGATTCTGTCAGTTTTGCAGTCATAGCAGGACTGTTATTGGGACCAGCCACTAGAAGGAGCAGTGATGACATCAGCTAGCAATAGGTTGTTGTTCTCTGAAAGAGATAATACTGTGATTTCTGTAACCTTGTTGTGGATTGTCCATGGCAGTGCTATATTGCATTCTCTTCTTTACGAAGACTGACAGATGTGGCCTTGTGCTGTGGTTGCTTCATTTTTTGTTGTTCCTTGCAGGGCTGCATGCCAATCTAGAGCATTTTGCATTAGTTAATCCTCACTGTGACATGAAAATGAATTTGTGCTGGGTGATTGGCTTCTCTGCAGTACTTGCAATACAGAACATTCTGTGAGGAGAAAATTAGAATGCTGGAAAAAAATGAGTTATGCACATGTTTTCCTTAAACGTGATTGGAAAAAGTTAGATTTGCAGACATTCTAAATTGATTCATTAATCTTACATGTGGCATCTTACTTTTTTAAAGCACTGGGCTAGCTTTAAAAAGATCAGGTGGTTTTGTAATTTATTATCATTTAACAGCATCTTATATTTAGATCAAGGTTTCAATTACAACATTTCTCTTGCTTAATGAAAGCTGTTGATGGGATATTTTACGAATGATGTTGATTACAATGTACTTATTTGTATTTTCTTTTCTAGTTCAGTACACTCTAGTGGTTCAGGTTGAGCAGCAGAGATACAAAGCATGTGTTTCATATGTCAGCTTACAAATCCAAGTGCTAGATCAGATCATAGGGTGGTTCTTATGGCAATGTACCTTTGGCTCACACTCTGATGAGAAAGGTACTTCTACTCATACAAAGGTAGATATATTCTTCAGTTCTGCATCCTCACAGTAGACTCCATACTTTATGCTGTTTCTGAAAGCCTCCCAACCCCCACAAGTTACTGTTTGCGGGACCATAGAGGGCTACAGTAGTAAGGAAAGATGTTTCACCCTTGGTCTCAGTGACCCTTCGGCTCCATTGCTGTATCTATATAATATAATATAATACTTTGCACTGTTCCCAAAGTAGAGAGATTTTTTTTGCAGTTAAGAAACCTGTAATACTGCAGTTGTGCTTTCTTTCTGAAGCTCTTGTCTTGTTTGGTAGCATATCTGTCATTCACCAGGAGGGCAATATGGGAAGCATGAGCTCACTTGAAATTGCAATACTTAGAGCAGAGAATTAAAGTTTAAGGACTACTGACGGATCTTGCATGTGTTCCGAATTACTCTGAAGTAACTGTATGCTCTTCTAATTTATTTTGCTATAGTATGAGTCGGACGAGCAGGAAAAGAGTGCCTATCAAGAGTATGACAGCGACAGTGACGTTCCTGAAGAACTGAAAAGAGACTACGTCGATGAGCAGACTGGAGATGCTCCAGTGAAAAGGTATCTTGAACCACATGTTTTGTATTTTATACTCATCTGTTTTTATACCATGCTTTGAACTCTATGTCTTCTGTCAACTCACTGGGACTTAGCTTGCTGCAAGCGATGTACAGCCTTGGCTTGCTCCAAGCCATGTACAGCCTTCATATCTACCTCCCCCACCCACTGTTTAGGTTTGCTGGCTCACCAACATCTTCACAGATACTTGAGGAATATAAATTTAAAGAGTTCAGTTGGGACACAGAAATGGGGCTAGATATGTTAGCTTTTATTAATTGGTATACTAGCATAAACAAAAAATGAGTTATATTGCCTTGCCCCCGTCATTTGTTTAAGCATTTATAATTTGTATTTTCCACCCAGTGTTTCTCGAGAAACCCTGAGGAGCAAGAAGCGATCAGATTACTGCCTCAACAAGGTGAATGCACCCATTTTAACCAACACTACACTTAATGTTATAAGACTTGTTGGTAAGTGAACTTGTTCCTTGGCTTAATTTTTTTTAATTCATATTCTATATTGTATGTTTATGTGAGTTTGAAAGATTGTGAAGATGTGCATGGTAGGAAACTCATATTCTCTCTCTTTATGAATAATAATAATAACAATAGCAACAATAACAACACTGTTTTGAAGCCCACTTCTTTCATGTCTCCAGCCAGTTTTTCCATTCAGTCTCACCCAATTCCTCTTACTAGACACCCACCCCACATGACTCTTTTGTCTAGGCAGATCCCATGACCCCCAGCATAGCTTTTTGTGGTCGTCATGTGGGGGAAAGCTGGTTGGATCCAAATCTATGTGCCAAATGTAGTTGAACTACCAAATCTGAGTCATAAAGACTAGTGAATGAAAACTTTAAAAGAAAAACAGTTGCACTTCCTGTGCAGCTTGTTCATATCACTGTTTTCATAATCACTCTGGGTCTTCCTGCCGATTCTCTAGTCACAGGATTGCCTCGATGTCAGCCATTTAACTACATGCAGGCTGTTGGTTAGAGATGGGCAAGAACTGGCTCACAAGCCAAAATTCTGCATGGACCTGGGCAGGTTCAGAGCTGGGAACTGATGTTCAGGGAAACTACCTTCCCCAAATGTTTACCAGACTTCTGGCTGATAACTAAATGCTGATAATGTTTAATGTAGTTTTATTTACTTGTATAATTCAACTCTGAATCATGTTGTTAGCCGCCCTGAGCCTGCTCCGGCGGGGAGGGCGGGATACAAATAAAATTTGTTGTTGTTGTTGTTGGCTGGTTCAGCTGTTCAAGGCCAGCCATTTAATCCTAACTGTGGAGTGGTGCAGGATCTGTGCAGGATCTGCCTTGCTGTTAGGTTTAAGTGGCCGGTTGGCAGCCATTTAACCCTCTCTTTGAAGGGGGAGGGGAGCAAAACCAGAGTTAAATGGATCACAGCCATTTAGAACTCACAGCTGAGCAGCACAGGGTCCAGTGCTCAGCTGTTAAGGTTGCCAACCATTTAACCCTTCCTGGGAGATCCTTGTTCCTGTCCACGGCCAGGAGAAAGGGAAAAAGGAAATCCTTTCCCCGATGATCCCCCCTTTTTTCTGGCCAGTGCTCAGTGTCCAGTGCTCAGCTGTTAAGGTTAAATGGTTGCCAACCATTTAACCCTTCTTGGGAGATCCTTGTTTCTGTCCATGGCCAGGAGAAAGGGGGAAAGGAAATCCTTTCCCCGATGATCCCCCCTTTTTTCTGGCCCCGATGAGAGAGGTGGGAGGGAAGTTCATTCCAGGGCGGTTCCTGCCCCCTGGCCAGGAGGAGAAAAGAAATCCTTTCCCCTGTGATTTCCCCCCTTTCTTGTGGCCCAGGTGAGCCATTGCTGGGAGAAAGGTGGAAGGGAAGTCCCTTCCAGGAGGGCAAGCTGTGGCTGGGAAAAAGGGGGACACCAGACTTGCCAGACTGGTTCAGTTCAGGTGGGGGCCGTTTGGGACGATTCAGCTTGGGGCTTTGTTTGTGGGTAGCCCCAAACCAAATTGCCCTTTTTAGTTTCCTGCCCATCCCTACTTTTGGATCTTTGGACCAGAGCATCTAACCATTCTTCTTCTACCTTATAAACCTTGGGCAACCTTATGAGTAATTAAGACAGAAATATGGACGACCTTCAAGGAAAATCTATTGCCTACATATGGACTCTTCAGGATACCCTTGAAATGGCAAGTGTAGCATTTTAATGAAGCAAGGAAGTGTTACCAGCCTGTTACTGGGTTAAAGGGCATACTACTTGGCTTAGGAAATAAGGGGCAAATGTGAGGAGTTTAAATGTCTTATAGATCCACATCGATCATCCGTTGGACAAATGTATCTTTATGTTTGTGCATATAACTGAGCATCCTTCAGTATCGGAGGGTTGGTTACTTTTTTTGCAGTGGTTTATTTTTCATTTCAGGTTACCACTTCCAGTCATTAACTTAGTCTGTAATATGGACAAATTGATTTTCATCTTGTGAGCACAGAACTTAATTGAATTGTTTTATGTGAATGCTCATTTTCATGCATTTTCAGTTGCCTTGTTCTCCCAGAGCTCTTACTGAAACTTCATTACACTTGGAAAACAACTGTGTTTGTTCACTTGACCCAATGGGCAGGGCTGCCGCACTTTGAGTCTTCTGGGTTACAGCTGTAGTAAGTTAATAAATATCACCCCATAGTTATTGGCCAGTGCATGCTGCCTTTTGCTGAACTAATAGCCTGTTGACGTATCTGTTTGCTTGAATGTTCAGAATTACTGTCTGCAAAACTGAACAAGAGCTTTGATTTTTATTGTACTTTGCACTGTTTAGATGAATTTGGCTGAATTTATGTTGTTTAACAACATAACTGTTCAAGCCAAAAAGTTTAAGCAAAGTCCCTAGTGTTCAAAGCTCCCATTTTTTAAAGGTTACAATTTTGCTTAATGGTTTCTATAATACATATCACCAGATTTGCTATGGTGATATGGCAAAGCATTGTTCCAAAGATTCTGTATATGCTAGTTTATGTTTATGAAATCTGAAAGGAATCCATCACCTTACTCAGTGATGACTGACTGCTGGCCTTCAGATTGGATTTAGTCTCTGAGGACTCTTAGCACATATAAATCAAGTTCAACTCTTCAGAAAAGGGGGGGAATCAAATTGTAAGCAATAGAAATATTTCACATTTAAATTTTATCTCTCTTGGTTTTAGTATGTAACATCACACCTTTTAATAGAAGAACAGCCAGCCTCTGTTATAATCATGTATCTAGCAAAAATTAGGCAACCGACAGTCCAAGGCAGGGAGATATCCCCTAGGAGATCCCCTGGTATGCAGGAAAATATGCCTTTGTAAATTAACCAAAACTCATGGAATACTGACTGCCATGGAGAGTCACTTATCTGCCTAAAAGAGTCTCTTTGGACTGCAGCTATAACTTTAATTAGTGACTTTATTAAATCAGGTACTTCAGATGAGTTTAAGCTGAATAACCTCATTGAAATTCCCGAGGGGGGAAAGCCCAGGGTTAGCCTGTTGCATCAAAAGCAACAAAGTGGCTTGTTGCTCTTTCAGGAGGTGTAAATTTCCTTGAGCCTGAGTCCACATGCATCATCCAAGTATGCTCTAGTTCATAAAAACTTATACTGTGGTACATTTGATAGTTTGTGTCCTTCTGATACATTTCTGATCTTTCTGACTGCAGTTAATGATGCTGTGAAGTATTTTGCTTTGTCAGCTTTCTAAAACAAGGGCTTCTGGCAGAGTTTTTGTCATTCCATACTCAATCATTGTGAATTGCTTTTTTGATAGCAGTACCTTACCCCACCCCACCCCCTGGATATGGATTAATTGATCGTTCTTGTATGTTTAGTCTCACAATAGCTCTGTGAAGATTATTAGATTGAGATTACAAAAATTGGCTTTTTTAGTCGAACAAACAGCTAGGAAAAGTGCAGTCAAAGATATGCAGCCCAATCCTAACCATGCTTATTTGGAAGTTAGCCCTACTGACCCCAAGTAAATATGTATAGGCTTGCAGCCTTGAAAAGCACCAAACTGGGGTTACTGCAAGGTGTGCGCAGAGTACTGCACGAGAAGGGATTTCCCCAGAAGCTCAGATGCTGCTACCAGGGCTAGGATGATGGAAAACATTTTGGTGACACACTTCTAGAGCATTATCATGTGTGGTATTGGCACGGTGGGGTGGGGAGAAATGTCTTCTAATCCAGGAATGATGAATCTTCGGTTTCAAAAGACTGGCATGCTGGCCCGAAGACTGCTTCATGGTATACTTCATTTTTACTATACTTTGCCTTTTGGTGTAGTTCACATTTCTGTTTTCAGTGGTTTATTCAATTGCATGGCTAATACTAAGCAGACAAGAAGGCAAATTCATAAGGTGTAAATCATTTTACAACCATGTTAAGGGATATAAAAAGAAGTTTAATTCCTCAGACAATTGATGGCACAATGGAATGTCATTTTTAAAAGCCTGTTCTATGTTGGAAGCGTTGAGAAGTGTTGTGATGGATTTACTATCTTTTTATGCGTTTTCTTTTTTGGAAAACGTTATTAATAGTGTTCTTTGCTTCGCTTTGGGTTCTCTGTCTTTTTCTTTTTTTAAGAAACGCTGCTCATGTTTTTGGTGAACTGTCCAATTTCTTTTTAGATACCTGTTTAGTGCAAACTAAGTTGCTTAATAGTTTTACAGAGGACAGTTGGAAAAAAATTGGCATTATTTGTGGAAGGAATGAAGAAGAAATGTTCTTGGAACGTGAATGGTGTCAAGATGCAGAATGATGCAGTGATAAAGAAATGTTCTTGGCATCTACAGAGAGAAGATTTTACAGGGATGAGATTTGGGGGGAAGATTGCCTTGGGTTGCCCGTAGTCGCAAGTGCTTTCCTCTCCCTCTTCTGTCCCATAAATGTACCAGCCAAAGAAACATTTAAAATCCATCCCTTACAGACTTTAATACACGATTCACTCTGTGTGTAAAAGTGCTGTCAAGCTGCAATTGACTTCAGTTTCTTTAATGCTTTTTGAAAGGCTTTAACATGCAGACAGTTTACTCCTTAGAGATAAATTAAGAAATCCTTCTGTATTTTCTAAAAAAAAGGTAAACTATATCATATATCCCAGTTTACATATGTGCCAGTTAGAAAGGCAGATGTTTCTTAAAGGAAATAAATATGCTTCTTGATGGGGTGTTGTGGTCAAAGTCTGTAAAGAACAAACAATTTTTCAAATGTGCATGGTCATAAATATTTCAGGATAACTTCATGTGGTATGGTGGGAGTGTGAGCGAATTGTACTTCTTCTTTCCTCACTTCCAAGGCAAAGCAGTCTTGGGGAAGTTTTACATCCCCGGGAAGGTGATTACTGGAGAGAGAAACAAATTCCCCCTACAAGTACAGAAATAAGGATGCACAGTTCACTTGTCCTATTTCAGCACTTCCCTATAATGAACCAGCAGGGATGTAATGGTTGGATTCTCCCATATCATTTTTGGCGGTGTAACAGGCTCTTTGCAAATGGAAGTGCGAAAATTACTCCTCCCTGAAAGTGCTGTGTTCTGTTGCATTACAGCTTGGGCAGTTAGAAGTGTGCTTAACTTGCACTTTCCATTCATTCATCCAACATAAGAACATAAGAGAAGCCATGTTGGATCAGGCCAACGGCCCATCAAGTCCAACACTCTGTGTCACACAGTGGCAAAAAATTTTATATACACACATACACTGTGGCTAATAGCCACTGATGGACCTGTGCTCCATATTTTTATCTAAACCCCTCTTGAAGGTGGCTATACTTGTGGCCGCCACCACCTCCTGTGGCAGTGAATTCCACATGTTAATCACCCTTTGGGTGAAGAAGTACTTCCTTTTATCCGTTTTAACCTTTCTGCTCAGCAATTTCATCGAATGCCCACGAGTTCTTGTATTGTGAGAAAGGGAGAAAAGTACTTCTTTTTCTAACAACCTTGCAGTTAGTGTCTGATCACGGAGACAGGGGTTCAAATCCCATGAAATTCACTGGTGTGCTGTGCATCTGTCATATTCTCTCAGCTTAACCTACCCCACAGAGATAGATGAAGATGGATAGTCGTCGTCCATAGCAGTAGAAAACAGCAAGAGTCCAGTAACACCTTAACAAAATATATGGCAGGGTGTGAGCTTTTGTGAATCACTGCTCACTTTACTGGACTCTTGTTCTTTTCTACTTCACAGGGGTGTTATGAGGTTAAAATGCAGAAGGGAGAAACATGTACTCTGACCTCCACAGTGAAGTGGTACGATGTAATTGTTATAGATACATTGATAGAACTTGCAAGACCACTATTAGATATAGGATGAATAACATACGTGACTATCTCTTTGCCTCTATGTCATAGTGGCAAGCAGATGTACAATAATATTTAACAGTGAGAGCTAATTAGTTTTTTTTAAAAAATTGGAAGCCAAATGAGAAACTTTAATTTTCTCCCTACATTAAACTTCTTTTCCCTACATTATCCTCAAAATTTCTTTTCCCAAACAGAAAGAAATATTTGAAAGGATGTTCTTCATTTCTAAATTAATGAAAAATATACATATCTGAAAAGCCTTATTAATTTGGATTTTAAAAATCAAATGGCATCTATTAATGTATGTCCCTGGAACCTGACAGTGAGTTCAAGAAGGTCAGAGGAAAGTGATGAGACCCTCTTCCTTTTCTTTCTCTCCTCCCCCTTACTGTCTGTTCTTGTGGTGACTGGCCAGGCACGTGGCCTGCAAGTCAGCTTCTCCCCTCATTATGCACCTTGGGAAATGTAGTAATTTGGCTGCCTGATGTTAAAGTGTCAAGCGCCTGAGGGCTATATTTCTCAGGTTCTCTGGTGGAACAGCATCTGAGGCACCAGGGAGACTGGGTGGTGGTGGTAGAGCGATTCTTCGCAGATGTACCCGTTGGTTAAAACTGGCTGTAGCAGTAGCTGTTACCTACAACACAGTATATGTAGTAGAGAATGGGCAGATGTGAGACGGCTTTTCTACTGAAGCCAGTGGAAATAAAACAAATACAGTAGTAAAAATGATTGCATAACAAGAACATATTGCATTTTAGAATTAATAAAATTTAAACGATTGTACATCGCTACTTTAAAGTGGAATTAAATTACGGCTATTTTTTCCCATGAATGGTTTGCTGTTTGTTTCTAAAACAAGTGCATTGTCTGCTTATTGTAAGCTCCTTTCAAGGCTTTTTGCTCTGTGACATAGGTAATTTAGTTAGGTCTTTCATTTGTTCAGGGTTCTCTGTATTTTCTCTTGCTGAGTCTGTGAAGAGCAAACTGCCACTTTCACCGAACCCTTATTCATGCAGGAGCAAAAACATAAAACTGATCAGAATGCAGAAAGAACTTCAGGAAGCCTTATTAGACATCAAAAGTCTGCACAGGGGAGGTAGCAGACAACTGCTCAGACTGTGATATTTGTTCAGAATTGAGCTTTAGATGACATCTAAGAGTCCACACAGATTGGAACCATACAACTGTTGAGAATGTGGGAAGAACTTCATTCAGAGCACAGATGTTAAAGTCAAATCCATGTTAAGGAATCCATAAAGCAGAGTAGCTGTTTTTGTTTGCTGTCAAGTTGCAGCTGATTTATGGCAACCCCATCGGGTTTTCAGGGCAAGGTGGTTTGCCATTGTCGGCCCCTGCATAGTAACCCTGGACTTCTTGGTGGTTTCCTATCCAGAAAGCATAGGAAGCAGGGCCCACGTTGCTTAGCTTCATGAGAGCTGTTGAGCTATTCAGGCCAGGGCAGAGGATCTGTATATTTGCTTACAAAGTGGAAAGAACTATAGTCAAGGTTATATACCTTACTCAGCATCACTGTGTGGAGAAAGATATAAATGCTTAGAAAGGGACTGGATGGAAGTGATAGCATTAGCATCTTAAAAAACCCACTTGCCACTTACATAAGACCTGGGATGATCATCTATCTCTTTCTTCTACAGGTACTTTTAGCCCTGGGTGTAGCAAGAGACATGAGGCTATGAAACGAGCAAGAACTCTTAGCTCATGTAACCTGTGGCCCCTATGGAAGCTGGGCTAGTGAAATCAGTGCCAGACTAGGATGTCAGATTGTATTTCCTTGTGTTTATATTGTTCAAATTGTGGTTTTGTGTTTGGAAAGTAATGTTGAGGAGGGCCTGTGGCTCAGTTGGTAGAGCATCACCTTGGGTTGCAGAAGATCCCAGTTTCAACCCCTGGCATCTCCAGTTAAAAGAATCAGATAGCAGGCCATGTGAAAGATATTTGTTAAATAAAAAATTATTCTGAAGAGGCCCTGGCCATCCATAGGCCTCTTAACACGTACACACAGCATGGTTCATGATTGCAGCAGCAATCCCATTCTCCATAATCATTTGCTTTGCTGGTACATATGTCTATGATCACTTGGTTCGCATCATCATGGTATATTCGTTCAAGTGCATGTGTGCCCAAGGATTGTTGAGACTATTCAGATGTTCAAAGATGTATTGTGTAAGATGATCCAGAGAAAGCAGAAAAGAAAGAAGATATGCACGGAAAGAAACTTGAAATGTGATTAATTTTGGTGATGTTAGTAGGACTAGAAGGGTGTTTTATTGCCTTTCTCTTGCCCTTCAGATGCCCTCCATATGTGCCTTCCTTACCTGTCTGTGTTTAAGTGACTTGAAGCCATGAAAACAATTATTGTACAAATTGGTCCCATACGTTTCATTCCAATGTGGTTATTTGTGTGTTCAAAGGCTTCCAAGAGTGGTTTTATTTCACTTTAATGTGCTGGAACATACAATATAAGTACTATGACTAGAGACAGAGCTAAACCTTGCCATTGTTGTACTTGGATAAGAGCTTTTGTCACTTCATTATTCTCTGATGTATTTCAAGGAGATTCACTTGACTCCTAAATCTCTTTTGTTCAGCTGCTGCATTTGGACTGAAGATTACTCCCTTTCCCACCTCCTCCTCTTGCTGTTTTAGAAGTGGGAATCAGGAGTGGATGAGCTAGCCAGCATGGAAGTGGAGGGGGTAGATAAACAAGCCAGGAAAGAGAAGAGGAAAGACTCTCTGCCTTGGTGCTTCCTGAAAATATAATTCCCAGGATGCAAGACATCCTAACTTCAAGTCCTCTGGGAACTAGCAATGCCATCCTAATCAGAATTTCACGCTTCCCAGATCTACTGAAACCAGTTGATTTAGCAGGATGTAACTCCATGGCGCAGAGTGGTAAAGCTGCAGTACTGCAGTCCTAAGCTCTGCTCTCGACCTGAGTTCGGTCCCGGCAGAAGCTAGGTTCAGGTAGTCGGCTCATGGTTGACTCAGCCTTCTTTCCTTCTGAGGTCAGTAAAATGAGTATCCAGCTTGCTGGGGGGAAAAGTGTAGATGAGTGGGGAAAGCAATGACAAACCACCCCATAAAAAGTCTGCCGTGAAAACGCCGCGATGCAATGTCACCCCAGAGTCGGAAATGATTGGTGCTTGCACAGGGGGCTACCTTTACCTTTAGGAGATACAGGAAAAGAAGAGGAGGTATATACTCACAAGCTTTATGAGCAACTGGAATAGATCTGTTCTATCAGTCAGTAGCTCAGTGTTTCAGAATGCAATTCAGAGGTGAGCTGAGAGAAGGGTTGCCCATGAAAACTAGGATACCGCATGAGACTAAGGAGATTAGTATGATATTTTTGGGAAATTTGCTGTATGTTCAGTATGCTTAAGGCATAACTTTCAGGTTCTTGATTTCACAGTGGCTATCCATCGATCCACCCACAGTCTGACAAAGAAATAGAACCCAGAATGGAGCTATGCAGTTAGCAACAGGCTTACATCCTAATCACTTGCAGTTATCAGAGGAGGTCCTTGAATCTCCCCACTTTATTTGCTCCTGTAATTTGCTCGTTCCTTTAGAAATAAGAACATGTTCAGGCCAATGTTACAGTGAGGTCAAAACTTGACTTGTACCCTGAGAAAGGGTAGCCTGTCATTTTGACAAGGATGATTTCTGCAAATCTGGTTCACACAGAGATGTTCACCCTACTACTAGTATTTATTTAGTGCATAATTGCTCATTCATCATTTCTGTGGAGGTTGAAACAATGAGTAGCTGTGAAAGTACACTAATGTTTATGGGAAGATTTGGCTTGAGAATGTGGTCACTGGAGGTGTTGGGAGTTGTAGCTATGAATTTCCTGCATGGTGCAGGGGTTCAACTAGATAATCCTTGAGGTCCCTTCCAGCTCTGTGTTTTTAATCTTAATTTTTGTGGGTTGTCTTTTGTCTTCAAGGCAAATACATGCAGATGATGAACATCTTAAAGCCAATTGCCTTTGACGTGATCCACTTCATGTCCCAACTTTTTGACTACTACTTGTATGCAATATATACATTTTTTGGCCGAAATGACACAGTAAGTAAATTTATTACTATTTAATTAGTGTGTGGTGTGCATGGGTGCAGTCAAGTCATGGTTATTTTTTTCCCGGAAGCACCAAAATAATGCTTGATGGAGTAGAGAAGCAGTAACAGCTGGAATGGTGAATTACTGTTGAAGTCCAGTGATTATACGATCAGCAGGTTTTCAAAGTGGGATACCAAGTGACGTGTTGTAAGGAAGCAAAATCCAAGGGCCAAGGGAGAACGAGCTCCTTGTTTATGAAATATAGGCACAGAAGATGGGGAAGCCATGCTAAGAGAATTAATTTTGTTTAATTCGGCTTTTCAAACATGATATTACTTAGGAGTTCTCACAGTAGTGAGGCCAGGAGAACTACTTAAGCTTCTTTTCCTTGGACAGCTGTGCTGAAGCATGGACAAACGGGAACAATTTTGACCAAAGAGGCCTGTGGGTATGCTTTATAGTCTGATGAAAACTCCCATTGAGATGTTTCAAGTCATTTAGAAATAAGCATATTTTGGTTCTAGAATTGTGACACAAGTTGCAAGAGGGATTGACACTGTTTTGTTAACCCAGTTTTAAGAGTGCAAATATGATGGGTCATCAGCAGGCCTCTTGGCTATTTTTAAGATGCACAGGCTGAGGATAATAGAAAGTGCTTGTGTAACCTTTCAGTGAACCTTTGAATAGCCTACCTTCACACACCAAAAAGTATGGTTTCAGCTGGCTTTAATTTATTTCACATTTTGCAAAAAATAATTTAAGACTTTTAAATCTTCTAAAGATGTCTTGAGGACATCTATATAAACAAGTGAAAGATATTTCCCATGAGATAGCAATTGCAAAACAATGCAATACAAATCAACTGCCGAATGAACCTTAAAAATAATATTTGAAATGAGTAATTTATCTGCTTGACAGATGCAAACATGAACAGCATGTTCTTTTTTTTTTTTGAAGGAGTGATATATTGAGATTTGGTTGTTTATAGAGGTGGACAAAGATTTGCTTCTTTTAAATCAGATTTGATTTTCACTGGCTATTTTGCTATTCTTTATTTCACCTTTTTTTGCACTTCCTGTTTATATTTTAAAATTCCTATCCAGTTCTACATTTTCCACATCTAGCAGAACAGAGTGCTAAGCAGATAAAGGCATAGTGGTTGAATAACACAAGTGCTTAGTGTGCCTTATTGTTGGTTCTCTATTCATAGGAAACATTCAAATTACAAGAAGTCTGTGGATTTGGTTCAGATTTCTTATAGGAGGATGGTATATTCTAGCAACTTTGAAATTTTAAAATAGCTTCTTTGGTATGTGCTTTAGATCAGAGTCCTTCATCATAATGCACCCCACCAGCCATATACAGTGACCCAAGAGGGTTTTGTTGAGCTTCTTGTTTTTTGCCTTGGTTCAGAGAAACTGTCTCTGTGTGCAGCCTCTTGGACTGTGTTAGGCTTGGGGGATCACCACCTGAGGCTGTGCAAAACTAAATAGCGCTACTGCCCTTATGTGGAATTTTTGACCATGAAGCATCTTCTGGTTGCTTCGAGTTCACTACTGTTTTTGCACCACTGACATCCATAGGCCATGAATTAAGTGTCATCACTTCCAGGAAACATCTGGATAAATATTCATAGTCAGTTTTATCTCTGTTGATACTTGTGGTACTCTGTTGAGGAGTTGTGTTCTCTCAGTGCCATATTCTGGTACATATGAAGAAGAGGTCCTCCAGCATGTTTTGAAATGTCATTAATATCTTTTAATCAAGAAGTCCAAATGTTAATCCTGGTTCAGATGAGAGAGTGGAAGATGCATGGTTAAATCCACACAATATAAAACACCTTGGGGGCGGGGGATACGTGTCTGAGCTGCATTGGGGATGCAGAGCCTGGGTGGGGTGAGGAGACTGAGGGATTAACCCTTTGCCATCGCACTAACTGCATACAAGGAAAAATGTATAGGTACTCTGTAGACTCTCCTTCTCTACCTCTAACCTGATTTGGGGCTGGTCCCAGCTGGTTTTAGCAAGAGAGAAAAGGAAACCACTAAAGATCTGATCACAGATCTTCTGCTCTTGTGAAATTTGACCCTTAGATACTTTAGTTGAAGACTCCTTCACTGTGCTTATGTATATCATGCAATATTTTCTTCTCATAAAGCTTCATTTCCCTAAAAGTATGGATAACGCTGACATGTTAAATGTTCAGAAAATGTAATGCCATGACCCATACACCAACACTGGCTTGGATCCAGCAGTGTGCAGTGTGTAAACAGGTTTATGTGCTGCTAGGTTGTCTGATTACAGTACAATCATATGCAGAGTTACTCCAGTCTAAGCCCACTGCAGTCAATGAAACTAGGCTGAAGTTACCCTACGTAGGATTTGACTGTTAGAGTCTAATTTACTGCAGGAGGCTTCTGTTGTCTTTTTCTTCCATTTCTGTTTGTGCAAGAGCTTTAGTGCAAGCAGAAATTTTGTGCTGGATCCAACACTCTGAATAGTGACACAAACAATGCTATATTATAGTTTAATTGACCTGTTTCTAAATATCTTAGCCAGTGTTTGATGGAAAAATGCAAAAGCAAGATACAGTGTCACAATTTTTGAAAATTATTTTTGCATTATTAGAGAAATGCCACTTTTGAGAGGGGAGAGAGGATAGAACAATTTCTACCAAGTTTTCTTTTTGTGCCACTTCCCATACTGTTCCTAATGGAACCCCCTGACCCTCAGGAGCAGCTTTGCGTTGGTGGTAGAGTGGTGTGCAATAGAAAGGGAAGAGCTTCAGGAATTTTAGCTTTGTTTGCTATTGTATAGGATCAAACCCATAGATTAGGTCAATTCAGTTGCCTTCTCAGCTATTTGAGTCAATCAAGGTTGGGACACACTTAAGTGTTGGGTTGCTTATGTTTGTCTACTTGCAATTAAAATTCTGGCCACTTGAAAATAAGGAAGGAATATTTAGGAATTTTCAAGAAAAATGTAAACTGGAAGAAATTAGTAAGTGTTGTGCAAACATTTCTGTCACTGGAAGCAACTGCAGAGAGCCAGTTTGGTGTAGTGATTAAGTGCGCAGACTCTTATTTGGGAGAACCGGGTTTGATTCCCCGCTCTTCCACTTGCAGCTGCTGGAATGGACTTGGGTCAGCCTTAGCTCTTGCAGTAGTTGTCCTTGAAAGGGCAGCTTTTGTGAGAGCTCTCTCAGCCCCACCTACCTTGCAGGGTGTTTGTTGTGTGTGTGTGGGGGGGGGAGGTAAAGGAGATTGTGACTGCTCTGAGATTCAGAGTGAAGGGCAGGATAGAAATCCAGTATCACTGCTAAGGAACAGTGGCAGAGTAAGTGCTTCTCAGTATTCATTGTGCTAAATCATAGTAGGTGTTGTGCTTAAGAGTTATATTCTGTTTAAAATGATAAAAAAAACCCTTTAGAGTAACCAGAACTGTTTCTTTTCTTTAGCCATCATGTGGAGATGGGACACAAGAACGTTGTGTTTTTTAAATGCCACTTTTAAAAATAGGAAAGGTTGTTACATTGAATCTGAATCAAAGCAACACCAGTACTTAAACTGAAAAAATATGTTCCTGATGTAAAACATGTGCTACCGCTTTAGTGATACAACCAAAGTAGAGCCTAATAATGTAGGTATGCTTTAGTACTCCTATCATGATGTAGATTTATTAACCAAGCTGTTCTGTTTTAGCCTTTATAGTTGCCACTGAATTTAAAATTGGATAAGAAGCAAGTGCTGCAGCTGGTAGAATTAACTGATACAGTTAAAGTATGTCAATAAATACCTACTGAAAACAGGACCCTGTTTTGGGTCTTTTGTGACCTGTGGCAATGAAACATTTTCTGCTTTGTTCATATTACATTTGTAACTTTGTTACAAAACTAGTTAGTTAAGCGTTCATTCAGATTGGCCTTAAATTAGTTTTTCACCTGGCAAAAATATCTGCTGTCTATAACCTTTTCACCAAGAACACAAAACCCATGGTTTTCCTGTGGCCCATCATCACCGATATTGAAGTACTATAAAAGAATCTAGCACTTAATCCTCCAGTACAGCTGGTGGCTCGCGTCTCTTGCATGTGACTGTAGTGACAGGTTCATTGATGTTATCCTTATTTCCATGTTGGTTTTGTTTACAATGCCATGAGGAGTTTTTATGCAACATCATGGATGTGAGCAAATTGTAAACATCTTTTGATTTGTTGATGCTCTTCTGCACATACTTAGAATTTATTCTTATTTCCAGTTTGAATCAACAGGACTGGGACTCAGCAGTAGCAGACTTCGTACCACTCTGAACAGAATACAGGAAAGTCTCATTGATATGGTAAGTTGCAGGGTTGAAACTGATCAAGAATAGGAAACTTGTTTAGCATTAGATGCTGCACTTGATATTTTTAGCACCCTTTTTTCATAATTGAAAAGATAAGTATAAAGGAAAGAAATGCTGGACTTCTCAGTTTTAAGAGGGACTCAAAAAAGAACATGTGTGCCATACTAAGATTAAGAGGGTTAATTCTTCACCATTCCTATGTAGTTCATATTTAATGTTATCTTACCCTCTGTCTTTGCACCCACAACAAAAGATAATCTCTTGCATAGATAATACTTTGTACTGTTCCAAAATCATTGATGCCAATTGTGCTCAGTATTCACTTGACTCAAATTCCAGATTCTCTGCCATTAATTTTAATTACATTCTGAGAAGAGCATTGCAACTAAGATCCAAATAGAAATCTGTGCCGAAGCTTATATTTTAAAAATTGCTCTAACTGCATTTCATATCATGCCTGAACCATTATAGATCAGCATTGTTTATAAAACACCTTATTTGACTCAATTTGGAAATCTCATAAGCTTTACTGAAATATTGCAGAGGAATGCAGGCACAGATTTGTCACGGAATTACATTTTGGCACAGTAGGAGCTAGACAGTAGGTAATGGTAGGAGAAATATTCTTTATTAGAACTCTCTGGGAATTTGTTCTGCACAGAATTTATATTCTGGTAGATTGTCCCAGTTAGTCTATCTGATGGGAGATATATTGTATTTAAATAAGGTGTGATGTGCAGTGCAAATTTTCATAGTGGTTTAACAGAGTTATTCAAATAATGAGACTTAAATTACATCTTGATGATGAGAACAAAGGGTAATAAGTACTTTCACTCCTACGTTTTCTTGTTATATTTTCAACATCACAAGTCATCTTAGCACTTAATATTTTCATTAGAGAGTAAAGCTCTCTCTTATGCAATTGAATAATTCACATTTAGGTTGGCTGGTCCCTCTGCCTACCTCTGCATAACTGTGACATTGCCTCTGATAATAAGCTTTGATTGGAAGGTGCAAAGTGAAGACTTAGCCACTTAGTAGGCATGTCTTTTGCGTAAGTGAAATCCTGGTGTGGTATGGATGTTTTCAAAAATGTTGCTATCCCAATACTTTGTTGGCATATCGGAGTTTACTCTACTCTTACAGGTTCTTGCCTGCTCCTCCTGTCTGCCAGGCCAGGCTGTTACAAGATCAGCATAGTGTAATGCCAGGCATGAGCTATACTTTTCGATAAATATGTAGTGGGAACATTTTCCAAGTCATTGTTCATACCCCTTCAGACTATGCTCCCAGAATGGAGATGCATGCTGAACAAATTAATGGTAGTTATAGAAATAATTAATATGGTGGCTGCTTTATCAAAGATCCGTACCACATACTCTAAGTCTTGGGGATGGGGTCAGACATAAGGCTGAGGCTTTCACTATAATCCCTATCCCAAGAAAGTCCTTTTCCCCCACTTCTCTCAAGCTAACTCCTAAATATCTAATTGCCCATCCCCAGCTGTAATGTCCCATCTATGTAATTAGGTACCCTGGCTGGGAACCAGTGTTTCTTAGGGTTACTGTCTTTCTCCAGCTAGCATTGCTCCTTAGCATTCTCCTATATGGCTCCTGTAAAACTCAGCGATTTGTATCATGTCTGTCACATTGTGTCATCCAAGATCCACACTGTACATCCCTGTCATCTTCTTAGCTTATATCCTGAAACTCCAGAAGGGTCTATCAAAATTGCAGTAACCACATCTCTATGAAAACTATAGTTTAATGTTTTTAGTAAACCTTGGCCTCTCTAGATAACAAAACTAAACGTTTTGGCAATCTTAGGAAAGGCTTTTACTCACCTTTATAGTAGCTTACATACCTAGTGGTTCCAGAGCTAAATATGGAGAGTAAGGTGGCTGTGGATGTGCATAGCTGCATTAAGGTTATAAATAAGTGATCATAGTTAATGCATATGTGCAGCTGTGCCTTTGGGAAAATATTCCAGCTATTTAAGCATATGGGCATAGTGAGATGTGCACAGCCTCCCCCCTACGTGCACCGGCATCCCACTGTTCCTTTATATAAGTATCCATTGGTCCCAGACTGGGCTGGTTTCAAAAATATATTTAGTGTATGTAATCCTGGCCTGTGAGGAAAGGCATCATGGTGTACCCCAATCTCATCCTGATGGTACTGAATCAGAACTAACTCATGCCTGATGCCATGCAGAACGGAACAACGCTGTTCAAGAATAGTGAAGTCAGAAGTCTCATACTGGAGCTTCTCATATGAGCTGTCACCTGGTCTACGAACCGCTTTATTGACTCATCTCTTTGGTGGGGGGACAACAAGATAATTATAGGATTTTTAACATGGGGCGGTTGTTGCAGATACATCAGAATGGCATATAACAATACAAGAAGGTTTCGTGATTGTTTAGTGAGGTAGTGGCTTTCTCTGGAATGGATCAGAATTACCTAAAGACTCTCTGGTCTTACAATTAGAGGGTGAATTTTAAATCATACCACAGTTCTTTCAAACTGCCATGCAGGCATGGAGTCCAATTACTACTTTAACCTTCTCCAGTTTCCAATTACCTGGCACTTTATTTACTGCTCATTAGGTTTAAATCTTCTGGGATAAAAAGAAGGGGCACGTTAAGAACACTAGGCTGCAATTTATCTTAAATTAGAAGTGACTAGTTGGTTCTTTCTAGCAGTATAACCTTAAAGCAGATTAGAAGAACATGAAGAGTGCATGCTTTTGGGATACGATCATTGGAACATTACACTCGTGGCAGTGCAAAAACCCACAAAAGAGCAACTCATGTGCTTGTCTTTAAAGCCTTAATGAAAGACCACTGATCATTTGGAGCCTGCAGTTGCTTATCTGGATGGTAGCTGGGAAGCAGGAGCACTGTTTCTTCGTTCCTCATAGCCCTAAATGCTTCAACTTTTATATCCTTTTGCTGTTGCTAAGAGGGAGGGTACCTTTTTGTTATACCCACTGTGTGATCCACAAGAATAGAACTTTCCATTAAAGGTTTGTGAAAGGCCAAGTAGCACATTTGTATGAGTACTTTATGAACTTTTACAGTCAAGTTACACCAATTTTTAATACACGATTTGGGTAATTACTTGAATTATCAGGATGAAATTTAAAAATGGAAAAGAACTTGGATATCCAAATAGAGAAACCTACCCTGTGTAGATAAAGCAGTGAATGAAGCCAAATGCGTCAGATATGTTACGCTTTTAAATATTCTGCTGCAAAAGGCTCCAGGCCTTATGGGTCTTATGATAATATAAGAACCTGAAAACAGTTCTTACATTAAAGCTTTTACCATAAAGGCAGTCTGTAGCAGACTTGATTTATTCTCTGAATAGATTTGGGTTGGGACACTCTATGAAGCTCCAAAGAAATGTTTAAGAATGACACTCTCCCTAGAGATCCACAATTTCATTGCGTAGTCATTATGTGACATTTGTGAAACCAGGTTATGTATAAAAATTCAGTAAGTTGCCATGCAGAGACTGCATTTCTACTCGCAGGCAAGGAAACTAGTAAAACTAAAAAGTAAAATGATGCCCATGGATAAGTTGCTTTTCTTTAGCCTAGCCTGTATCACAGGATGGTTGTGGGATAAAATGGTGTAACTATGAGTTCATTGGAGGCAGGGAGGATTAATATAAATTAAGAACATAAGAGAAGCTATGTTGGATCAGGCCAGTGACCTATCCAATCCAACACTCTGTCACACAGTGGCCAAAAAAACAGGTACCATCAGCAGATCCACCAGTGAGGGCCGGATACTAGAAGCCCACCCAATGTTGCCCCCCCCTCAAGCACCAAGAATACAGGGCATCACTGCCCCTGATAGAGAATTCCATTTATAACCTGTGTCTAATAGCCACTGATGGACCTTTACTCCATATTTTTATTCAATTCCCTCTTGAAGCCATTTATGCTTATAGCTGCCACCACCTCCTGTGGCAGTGAATTCCATGTGTTAAGCACTCTTTGGGTGAAGAAATACTTCCTTTTATCCATTGTAACCCGTATGCTCAGCAATTTCATTGATTGCCCACGAGGTCTTGTACTGTGAGAAAGGGAGAAAAGTACTTATTTCTCTACCTTCTCTATACCATGCATAATCTCATAAACCTCTATCATGTCACCCCCTCAGTCGTCATTTCTCCTTTCTTCATAGAGAAATCCAGGGGTGTCAAACATGCAACCTGGGGGCTGAATCAGGCCCCCAAGCAACTGGCTGTCATCTGCTTCCTTCTGCCTCTTGCTTACTGCATCACAGCATGCTTTGCCATACTTGCCTCAATCACACAGGAGCTACAGAGCAAAACCTCTATTTTCTCCATTTGCTGAGGCTTCTCCCTTGGGGAGGAAGGGGAGGAGGCAGAGTTTGCTTTGCCAGGCTCTCTCAATCTCACAGCAGAGCTACTGAGCCAAGCCTCTCTTCCTTCTATTGGCTGAGGCTCCTCCCCCTCCTGGTTCCCCTGGAGAAAGAAGGAAAGAGCCAGAGCTTCCTTTGCCCAGTTCCCTGGATCCCATGGAAGAAATACAATGAAAGCAGCTTTAAGACCAATGGGTGCTAATGTTTTAAGCATGTTTTAAGTTTTTTTTTAAAAAAAATCTTTAATTTTGTTCATCTGTGCCCTTTATAAAATTTATATCTCTGTTACCTAATCTTAAATAGGACTCACATGGCCTGTCCTGTCTTGACAAGGTCTCATTTATGTCAGATTCGGCCCTCATGAGTTTGACACCCCTACTTTAATAATTCTTGTTGCCCTTTTCTGCATTTTTTCGAATGCTATAATATCTTTTTTGAGGTGCGGTGACCAGAATTGTACACACTATTCCAAATGAGGCCACACAATCAATTTATACAGAAACATTATGATACTAGCTGATTTGTTTTCTGTTCCCTTCCTAATAACTCCCAGCATAGCATTGGCCTTTTTAAAAAATTGCAGTTGCTGTCTCAACATTTTCAGTGAATTATGTACCACAACTCCAAGATCTATCTCTTGGTCAGCATCTGCCAGTTCAGACTTCATCAATGCATATTTATAGTTAGGATTTTTGGCTCCAATGTACATTATATTGCATTGGCCACGTTGAACCTCATTTGCCAAGTTGACACCCACTTTCTCATCCTCAACAGATGCCTTTGGAGTGCCTCACAGTCTTCCCTGGTTCTCACCATCCTGAACAATTTAGTGTCATCTGCAAACTTAGCCACTTGACTGCTTGCAGTTTGCATAAATATTTCCAGCTTGAAAGTCTTTGAGAAGCTGAGTTATACCATTGACAGCAACTCTGAATATCCTTAGTGGCCTATCAGTTCAGTCTTACATATGTTCAGGTCTAAGCACTTTGTGCTTTTTAATATGAAAACCATTCTCATTAGTATCAGAGTAAACAGATTCCTAATAATGCCACCCACATAACTTCAGATAATGTATGTCATTGGTCCAGGGGATTGGTCTTCTGCTTCCTGATCCCCCAAGTTGCCAAATATCTGTCCTTTAATATCTGTGAATGAACTAATTTAATAGCTAGCAGCTTTCCTGTTGGCTCTGTGTGCTATGGAAATGTTATGAGCAAAGTGTTGCCTAAAGCAACAGCTTGAGGTTTTTTTAGGGTTGATCTGATTATATATTGCACAGCCTCAACAGGATATTTCCCAAAATTACATTGCACATACATCCCTGGATGCTAGAAGCATTATTTGTTTCTGGATGTATTTATCTTGTAAATCAGAGCTGGAGCTAGTGCTTTCTTTTCTATAAGAAAAGCTGAGTAAATGATGCAATATGGTCTGAAGAAAAGTAGGGTGGAGGACATTATAAATGGCACTTCAGTGACTGCCATGTTAGGTGTAAAATTGCATTCCAGTTGTTGTTTTTTTAAAACTTTCCTGATAGCCTGTATGGGTTGATCAATAATAGAAAGCCTTGTCCTGGTAAAACTGGCTCCTTAAGAGTAAATCCCTTCAGATATTAAGGTAGGGTTTTTTTTCTCCTTCTACCAATCCCTCTTGTTGGGGAAAATATCTGGTAGCTGCTGTTCAGATGTTTTTGTTTTGCTACTTTATTGGCATCTGTTAGTTCAATCTGGGGTAGTCTTGGCTTTCTTGATGCTAGAGCAGTAAGGGTGCATTGCCTTTCAAATTATATACATTAAGTAGACATTTATTTTTCTCCTTGGTAAATAGTGGGATAGAAGAAGCAACGAGGTTTGTCACTGTCAAATGCTGAGATTAGCCAGATATAATAGCGATAAATCCAAAGGATTTACTAAAAATAATGCTGAGATTATTTGACAAGTTTAATTTGTGGAAACCATGAGTTGGATCCATAGGTTCTGGTCCTGTAATGGAGGAGCATTCTTCTGGTACAAGAAGAGTTCCACCAAGGGAAGAGGCATGTTCTCCTAGTAGGAGGAAAGTTCTACCTTCAGCAGATCAAAACCTTTGGATCCAACCCTGTATGTAGTACAAGTGGGAATGTTCTGATTATCCCCATTCCCCAATTCTGCAGTGGAATAATTAAGCAAATTAATGGAGCTCCTTTCAGAGCGTGTAAACACAAATGCCACTTCATTCTAGCAGGAAAAAGACAAGGAGGAGCTATGCTAAATTCTGTGGACAGCTACTCTTTTTCTTCATAGAGGCATTACAGAAGTGCTGATTTTGATAGAATGAACTAAGGAATTTATGGATCACAGCAACATAGATCTGCTAGCAACTGCAGAGTGACTTAAATTATAGTTTTGGTATATTTTTTCTTGGATGTGCTTTTGGAATAATCCAACTATGGGAAAATATACTTCAGCACTGAAAACTTACATGAGTTTTCTAGGCATCTACTAATACAGTCTGGAGCAGTCTTGGATTTTCTTGATGCCAGAGCAGTGGGGTGCATTCCTTTCTAAATTATATGCTTTCAGTCAACATTTATTTTTCCTGCTTGTAGATCATTGATAAAAATTGATTTTAAAATTGTCTTTTTAAAGTTATCTAGATGTATTTAGTATTTTATGAAGTCCATTGTGATTATAGCCAAATTAAAAGTGACCATGGTGTAAAACCTTATGCATCACCATAGATGTGTAAAACCATATGCATCGTCATATTAACATCTAAAGCAGGTACAAAACTGGAGCATGAGGTTAAGAGAAACTGAACAATTTCCCCTTTGCTGTCTTTATTGCACTGTGTTCTGTTTCTGTCAGGATCTTTCTTCCACCCCTGCTCTGATGTCAGGCTGGGGAAGAAGTGCTGAAAGCAACTGAGCACACTGTGGTAAGGCAACAGAGGTTCAGAGCTTCACCTGCAAGCTCTATTTTTAAAAAGTAGCATTCATAGGCATGCTTTAGTGTGACATATGTGTACATACTGCCATCTAGTTCATCCTTGCAAATTGGAAGTAACCATCTGAGTGTTCTCTTTTGTTAATTCAGTTGATTCTGGATTTTTTTTAAAAAAACTTTGTATAGTTAAGTTTTCCCCACATTCCTACAATTTGTCCAAGAAGAATTCTTGCCACTAAGTGCTTCTCTTCAGTAGTTACATTTTGTAGATCCTTTAATCGTTGGAATGGTAATCTCACTAAGTTTTTAGTTCACAGAGTGTAATGCACTAAATCACTGTGCATGCACAGTTTTATACTTGAGACCATACCAAATGAAAACAATTAATAGGTTATCAAAGTGGCTTGTTAGAGAAAAAGAACTCTCAAAGGTAAAAAGGGAGGAGATTGGTCTGAGCTTTGTGTGATGTATGTGTGTTAGGAATCTTATTTGTTGATTCAATAAGCTTTTATTACACGGAACTTGCACCAAGTATACTTACTGGAGGAAGTTGCTAATATCAGACAAAGTAGCAAATGTTTGCTATGTGTACTTATATTTAGGTGCCCTTAAAGATGGCTTGGAAGTGTCAATGGGTACAAAATGCAGTAGCCAAAACTTGGGGTTGAATACTATGGATCTGTTCCACTAACACTAGCTCCTTGCTTTGGTGCAAGGTACCTTCACTTCATGCAGGACTGGTAATGACTATTAGCTGATAGTCTCTTATAGAGACCATGTAGAAAATGGGGACAGGGAGAGAAAAAGCTGGAAGGAGGAGAGGGGGAAAAGGGTGGCTGGAGAAAGGCTTTGAGGAAAAGAGTGAGGAAAACAGATGGAGCTGAAGAAAAGCATGCCAAGAAAGAGAGAAAAACATAAGGTGATGCCTGAAAAAAAGACAAATGGTGAGGGGAAGAGTCTCAAAAGAGAAAAAGTGGTGCTGGTGTGGAGGGAAATCTGCAAGTTATTTTAGCTTGTATAAAATGAATGCTACCCTAACTGCCCTAGCTCCCAGTGGACTTCCAAATTCAGATCAAGGTTGCTCATTTGACCTTCAAAAGCCCTAAGTGCTTTCATCTTTTGCATGTTCATGTATCATTCTGCCTCCAAGCCTATGTTCTAGAAGTTGGATAATCTTGTAGGAATCTGCATTGTTAAAAGAGTGACTGGTGGGGACCAACTGGAGAGCCTTTTCAGCTGCCACCCTCAAATAATGTAACCCCTTCCCCATTTGCAATGCCATATTTTTTCATGCTTGCTCATATGTCTTGATATGGGCTTACTCCTGAGCAAGTTTCTAAAGGATTACAGTCTATGTAATCATATGTGTGTATTATATGCTGTCCAGTCCCTTCCAGTTTTTGGTGACCCTATGAACTAATGATTTCCAAAACATTCTATCATTAACAGCCTTGCAAACTGAAGGCCCTAGCTTTCGTTATTGAGTCAATCCATCACATGCATCCTTGGTGGTTTCTCACCAAGTACTAACCAGGCTGACTCTGCTTCACTTCTAAGATCTGACAAGATTGGGCTAGCCTAGGCTATCCAGGCCAGTGCTAGTGTAGGTCTGTTTTTAAAAAATACAAAAAAAAGGTAAATTCAAAATATACAATGTTGACCTTTGATAAGGAAACAACGATTTAAGAAGCAGAGGGCTCTAACTTGTGTGAGAAGTGGTGTGAAGCTGTCCAACTTTATACCTAATAATTCCCCTTGTGGGTGACCAGGTGAACATTCTGTTGGTTTTTAAACAACGGATGTGTACTTTGAGGCTCACTTTGAAAAGTGCTTGGAAACTACACTGAGTCTAGAATGGAATGACTGAAGCATTGACTAGAGTGAGCCACATGGAATTTACAATTCCAGCAGAATACAAAATTCTAGTGTTTCAGTCCTTTCACTGGCTCCTTGACCCAATTCAAAAGTGCTGGTTTTATTCTTAAAAAGCTTAAAGTATACGGATCTGCATTCACCTGGATAATTCTGTCTAAAAATTAAAATCGTCCTTAGAGATTCTGTTTGCTGCCCCCCTCTCTGCCACCCCCTGGTACATCTGTCAAAAGATGACTAATTGATGCAGCAGGGCCTTTTTAGCAGTGACACCAAGGCCTTGAAGCATCCTGTTGTGAAGGTGCTCTGCCTGGTTATAAAATGCCAGGCAAAAACCATCTTTTCAAGAGAGTGGTGGTTATGTGTTGTATCTGGTTGGAGCACTTGATAGCATAAAATCCTGAGAAGAATGCAAGTTCTGTATTAAAAGAGAAATATTTAATAATTGGCAAAGAAGTCAGTATGGATTTGAAAGGTAACAGTTGTAGGCCTCTGGACAGCCTTCCAAGGAAGGGTCCTTTTTCACTTCCTGTAGCCATAGGAACTCTTGTTGGAACTCTCTGTCTGGGGCAAATGATGCTCTGTATTCTTGATGCTTGGGAGGGGCAACAATGTGAGGGCTTCTAGTGTCCTGGCCCCAATGATGGACCTCCTGATGGCACCTGGGGTTTTTGGCCACTGTGTGACAGTGTGTTGGTCTGGATCCAACATGGCTCCTCTTATGTTCTTATGAACATCTGTGAGGTTTTCAGAAATTATTTATGTAGAACAGAGGACTCCAAATACACTGCACATAACAGTTCTACTGAAAATAATGAGTGTCTGAGATACATTGTCTAAATGGGTCTGGCCAGGGCCAGGGTGGTTGTCACAGTGAATGACAGAGCTGGTTTCTGACTGATGATGACAGCAGAAAGGGCTTCAGAAGACAAGACAGTAGAAAAAAAATTGCGTGAAGAAAATAATCCTGTGGCCTGGCAGTAGAACTTGGAGAAAGACGAACCTGAGATGGGTCAGCTGAGAAAGCAGCAGAGTCTTCCAGGAGATGCACCAGCATTGGTTTATTCGTCCAGCTCTGCTGCAAGTTTGTGATTGATGGTATCTAATTTATTTTGTTTTACTATTCAACTGCAACTTTATATATACCTCGAAACTATAAAGGAAAGGTTAGAAACATTTAAATGAACAAATCACATTCTTTGATTCACACTGGTGAGTACAGCAATCCATCATTGTCAGCATTGTTAGGATTTATTTATTTTGTAAACTGTTGATTCCAAACTTGTAGACTTTACTTCTTGTATTAACCCGCTGATCAAAGATTGGGAGCATGCATTGTTGAATTTCTGAGTGTAGTTATTTTGCATATAAGATGATAGGGAGATATTTGCTAGAGTCTGAAAAGTTGCTTCTCTTCAAGTATGTCTGCTGGCAAAATACAGTCTGAAAGCCTTTATGAAATGTCAGTGAACTCTCTTTTGCCTCTCTAATTATAGGGGAATGTACTGTACAAAAGCTGCTAAGACTTGATGCTTTTTTTCTCTGAATGACACCTGTAAACCTAGAAGGTCCATTGTGTTTTCCTGTTCAATGAAGAGGAAAATGGAGTAAGAAAATATCTCTCCTGTATGTAACAAATACTTGAGACAGAATGACATCTTTCCTGTTTTTTAAAGCACAAACTCTACTAGTATAATAGGAGGCTTTTCTTTGTGCCCAGCTGCCTTTGTTCTCTTAAAATAATGCTTTTCTCAGTGTATAGTATCCATAAAAGTTGTGTTTGAAAGAACCAAAATATCACTAAGGGTCACGTAGTTAGTGTGTTTTCTTAGCACACTTGGTCAAAGGTTTGTTTGATCAGAAGTCTTACACGGAAGAGATACAAAAGATGGCCTTCATTCGTTTTGTTCTTCCTCTGCATCCTTTCTGGCCTCCATCATGGAATGCTGTTGCTAGGCTTCATATGTTTAGAGCTCTAGGTCAGAAACTGCTTGTAGCTAAGCTAGACTCCAGTTCAGGAACACCTTAGAGACCACCAAGATTGTCAGGTTGTAGCTTTTGAGAGTGAAAGCTCTCTTTGTCAGAAACTGAAAATCTTGGTCTCTGAGATGCAGCTGGACTCAAGTCTAGTCACTAAGGTGCAACTGGACTCCAATCTAGCTTAGCTACAAGCAGTTTCTGACCCAGAGCTCTAAACATGTGCAGATGTAACTCTTGTACTGCAGACCAGCCCAGTCACTCTCCTGAAATTGCCTCTACGTAGCTGACAGTGCAATCCTAAACAAAACTGCCCTCCTTCTAAGCCCTTGATTTTAATGGAATTAATATTGTGACAGTTTAGCATGTTGTTTAAATATTTACCGTTTTTAAATTGTGAGAGCTGTTACCTCTTTTTTCCTTTTGGAAATATAATTTTATTAATTTTTCAAACAACCCCCCACCCCCCCCACCCCAAAAAAAGGAACAATCGCTGCTCAAGACAAACAAACAAGGAAAGAGCCTTCTAAATTACGAAACATAGAAATGAGATTACAAAACACACACACACACACAATACCAAAGGAAGCAGTGTTGAATCAGGTTATTGACAAGGGGTTTAATATTTAACACATTTTTCAATTTATCTAAAAAGATATAGCTAAGAGTCATTAATGGCACAGGGGATTTTTAAAAATAATTCTTTGTATACTTTATATTTAATTCCTTTTCCATAAATTGAGGAAAAGATTGGATAGATGCTGAATACCTTTGATTTGTGTATGAAATAAAATCATGCCATGTTTCATAAAAATCTAACATTTTAGCTTTATCTTTGATTATAAGTTGATATGTCAGTTTTTCTGCCAGTTATTTGCCGTAGCACAGAATACCAATAATGCAATGTTAAAAATTCTGCAGATTTCCAGCACTTTGCTATTACTCTACAGGCTATTACTCTACAGGCTACCATCAGCATAAACAACATAAACACTATTAATCCATTGGATGTCACTTTTCCATTTTGTTCCCCCATATCATTAACAAGGTGGGGCCTCTTTTTCCTAACCCTGTTGCTTACTGTTGTTTTCCCTCACTGATGCTGCCTTGGTACCCTTCTTATGGTGCTTTTTTTTCTGAAAATGTGATCCTTTTGCTCCCCATACAACTCCTATCACCCCCAAATAGCTCCAAATGCCTTTTAGGCTATATTAGTGCTTACTTTATAAAGAGAGAGGTACTGGAGTTTGCGTCTGTGTTGGAGATGAGCCATCACTCTTAAGCCATTCTTCTTCTGTTTTAAGGAGAAGGAGAGGTTGCTGTTGCTCACTGGTAAGAGGAAAGCACTTTGCATATATGCACAGGTAGTTTTACTTCTGCTTATGAATTTGGTATTGTGGATACACAAAGTGATTTTTGGCTAGTTACTTATTCCTGTGCTCCATTGTTCTCTAGTTGTAAACGGAACCAATATAATCTAAATAGTATAAATGCAATATATAATATGTATGGATATTTGATTGCCACACTGCTTATGTCATCTGGAGATAACTCTCTTATGTGCAGGCTTAGTTTCTGCTTATGGCATAGCCAGGTTATGATGCCAGTCTTCTCCCATGGTCTTACCCATTTCCATGCTACCCTGATAAATGTTAAAGGGTATAAGTGAGGAGCTCATGGCAGTGGGGACATTACTTTCTCTTCTCTCCTACTGGTCTTCTCTGTGATAAGATCGCTCTCTCCCACTACCCTGACCAAATGATGGCAGGCTGAGTTTGGAACAGAAAGTGTGCCATCCCACTGACAGACTGGGGGGAGGGAGACTTCTTTCTTCAAGCCCAGATTTCCATTCTGCTGGCCAGTGGTAATGGGAGGGTGGGAATCTTGAATTAGAAAGCACAATCTACTATAATTCTTTAGTCACCACCCCTGCATCTTCCTTCCTTCCTTCCCTGCACTTGTGCATGGTGAAGGTGACATCACCTGCATCACTGGGTAACCAGCTAGGCTTCACTGGTGATCATCGTTGGTAGTGGCAACTTCTCCCAGCAACCACCACTTGCTGTCTTCTTGCCCACCAGACTTTTTCTGTCCCCATAAGCAACCATGGCCACTGCTTACCCATTCCCCTTCCTGCCCTGGAAAGATTTTGAGGGATTGCTAGGCTGCTCCCCAAATGGCTGAGATTTTATAACACAGCATCATATAAGCTTGAGTTTTCTTCAAGTTAAACAATTTGGGGAGTTTTTAAAATCTTCTTTTTATGTATCATTTAAAATCCTCATTTTATTTATCAATTTTTTCTGCAAAACTGAAGATGCTCCCAGGTTTGTAGGGAAAATCCCATGTCTGTTAATGAACCAGTTTTGTGGATTTTTGATCCATACTCTAGTGCCATGTTCAGAACTAGGGTTGAAGATGCCCATTGAGACAGCCCAGCATAGAAAGCCTTGTAGTGAAGCAAAAAGAGGCTGTATTATCAGGTTTAATTTGAGAATCATTGCAGCACTAGTTTGTCTCCTCAGAAGGTGTTTCCATATTGTGACCTTACAATTTCTCCAGTCATGCAGAAGCCAAAGTAGGAGATGAAACCATCCAATCATTAGTGAGAGATCTTAGGCCTGGTTCACACATGCAGGGAAATAAGATGACAGAGACTTAAGATATTTAGATGGACCACATCACTTCAGTTTGTAGGTGGAGGATCATGTTTGGAAGGCTTCCTTGTGTTAAAAATTCTCTGAAAGTTAAAACAAAAAACAGAACCAACTGTCATAATCCTAGTGTGGCAAGACTTGATGAGTGAACTCAGAAGGCATTTAAAGAAACGGCAGTCTCTTTAAATGCCTTCTAGCCATGCCTGAATAAAAGCAGAATAATATCGGCTTTTTTATTTGGGTGTGACTATTTTGGTAGCTGGATCAGATTCTCTAATCTGATTCAGTTGAATAAATTCCCCAAAAATACTGATACACTATTTTTCATGTATATATTTCGCTCGGTATATACTGAGAACACAACCCTAGTCATCTCAAGTGGATACAGTCATTCAGTTATGCCATTCCAAGGAACTGCCATTTCATTCTCCTGTGTGTGTGAACCAGGGCAAAGAATCTTCCCACTGATATGGGTGTTCCACTGAGTTGTGATTCCCAGAGAATAATATCAATTTGCTTGTAGATTCCCAGTTTTGCTTGCAGATTCCCATCCTTGTCCTAAGATGGATGACTGGGGGTGCTCACTTTGAGCCAAAGTCTCAAATTCCAAATCAAATGGGAAGAGGTCAAAGGAGGTAGTGGCTCCCAGCAGGCACTGGTTATATACCTGCAGGGCAAATTGGGAAATGTAGTAGAGGGAAGGCTAACACATGGCACAAAACATGCTTCAGTCTCTCTGAAGGGGGAGGTATCAGGAACGAGCCCACAAGTTCTGTCTGAGCAGCCTGATATGCACATTTGAAATTATAGCCAAACTTAAATTTGGTAAAAATGTCTGAATTATCTTTCCATTTGTACCTTTCTTTGTTTCCATTTTTCACACACCTGTACTTAGTATAATAATACAGCTGATAGGTCAGATGTAAAAATGGGCATTCTAGCCAGATTTTCTTTTAAAAATGCTTGCTGTAAGCATTAGCAGTCTGAAATCTTCTTTCACTGAGATTTATCAGTTGCTGGAGAGGTGTTTCAATTACAAACCCATTTTTTCTTTTTGACTTAAAGGCTGATGAAGGCAATAACAAAGAGCACTGTCTCTTGGCATGGACTCCCCAGGCCAGTTTTTTGCAATAATTTTCCTTTGGTTTCCTCTGAGCATGGTGCTTGTTTCTCATTCACTTTGCAAACAAAACTGGATTTTTAAAAAGTGTTTCTATAGGGTACAGCTTTCTATCTTGTTAATGTGCAGGAGAGACTGCACAGCATTGTATCTGATGAGATATCTGCTGTAATAAATTTTCCTTAAAATAGAGCTGTGAAGAGAAGTTGCACATATTTACTACTTTTGAGAATACTGGAAGTTAAGTTACTGAGATCTTAGGTGTCAGTTATTGTTGATGCATATCTAGGGGTGGGTGATTGGTTTGTTTGGGACTGCCATGGTACTTAGAGTGTGCTTAATTCCACATAAGAATATAAGAGCCCTGCTGGATCAGACCAGTGGTCCATTTAGTCCAGCATCGTGTCTTACCAGGTGGCCAACCAGTTGTTCTGGAGGGCTGATATCAGGGCATAGATGGTGCTTCCTGGAACTGGTATTCAAAGATTTGTGGCCTCTGAATGTGTAGGTCCCATTAGTTACTATGGCTAATAGCCATTATCAACGGATCTATCTAATCAGTGAATCTGTCTAGCTTTCTGTAATGAGCATAGAAGCAACATACTTATTCTCCCACTAATTCTGATAATCTGGTGACACAGTACCTGGTAAAATTTTATGAAATCTCACTGATCGTGTGGGTTGCCTTACCCAAACATATGGTGCTTGTTTTCTCCATACATCCATGGACATTGCAGCTGACTGTCATAAATGCAGGCCATAGAAACCAGCAAAAATACCTGATGTGAGAAACTAATTTGAATCCAGGCATAGCCTTCCCATAAGACAAGAATGGTGCTTAAAACTAGCATCTGTTGATGTGTGATGCAAGTTCATATCCAGTGTGGATACCTTAAAATAGTCTGTGTTGGAGATCTGAATATTAACTAGGGTTCCATTAATTATAGATACAGATATGCACAATAGGATGGTGTGGTAGGATTTTGCATTGTACATTGTCCTATTACCTTTTGGGTCATCTGTATTATAAATATTGTGGTAGAACTTCATTTGTTCCTAATGCTTTTGTTTTTATTACCTTGGCAATTTCTTATTGAGAACCAATTTGATGTAGTGGTTAAGTGCGTGGACTCTTATCTGGGAGAACAGGGTTTGATTCCCCACTCCTCCACTTGCACCTGCTGGAATGGCCTTGGGTCAGCCATAGCTCTTTTAGGAGTTGTCCATGAAAGGGCAGCTGCTGTAAGAGCTCTCTTAGCCCCACCTACCTCAAAGGGTGTCTGTTGGTGGGGGTGGGGGAGGTAAAGGAGACTGTGACCACTCTAAGATTCAGAGTATAGGGACATAGATTCAGAGTATGGGACATAAATCCAATATCATCATATTATTATTACTTGCTGATAATAGTTTCTTCCTTCTTAAAACTTATTTTTCTTACTCAGAGCACTGGGAACCAACTGAGTATGCTAGTGCATGACACATCTTCAGCTGAGGTTTCCTGTAGGGATTTGTTTGAATAATATTAAATGCAGTCAACTGAAATAGAAAATCCTACTGAATAAAACTGTATGGTTATTATTAAAATAATATATATTCTTTGTGCTTGTGCTGGTAAAATTTAAAATCATAGACAAAATGGATTCATTTGTTATGCATAAAATAGCTGCAGGGTTGGAGTCAAGTAGGATAAACTTAATCTTTGCTTGTAGCTGTGAACATACTTTGCCACCTCTGGAGGTAAGGTGATTATGCTTCTGAAATTTCTGGCCTCCCTGCCTTAGAAGCCCACTGAAGTGTGTGAGTTCTTAGTGTTAGATAATCTGTCCACTGGAACCTAAAATGGGGGCTGTAGCACTGTGTAGGTCATGATCCCTAGAGTGTCTTTATTCCATTTGAAATTCAGCTTAATAGAAATGAGACCTGACAATTTCTGACACCCTAATTCGACTCATCAGCAAATTTCCTTTTTTGCAGGAGATGTCCTCTGATACCACTGGAACTCTTACTGGTGTTGAAGAAAGAAAGGAGAAAGTTCCAAGCCCACATCTCAGCCACCTTGTCATTCTAACATCTGGCAGCACTCTATACGGCTTGGCAGAGAGAGTGGTGGCCACAGAATCCTTGTGCGTTAAAACTTGTAAACCAGGTTTCTTTTCATTTATTGAAAGGTGTTGGCAGGTTTGGTTAATAAATGCCTGCTAAATAGTTTTGAATAGACTTAGACTGGGTAGATTTACTGTACTGATAAGTCTTCTATCAATTTTGCCCCATGTGCAACTAAGATCCACTGTCATCAGTGCAATGAAAAGTAACTATGCTAAGGGGTAATATTTGCCTCAAATAAGTTTTGGATCAACCAGGGTTTATTTGGCAGGAAAAGGGGTTTGAACCTAAATGAGAGAAGATGCAAACACCAGAATACAGTTAATTGTTATTATTTGCTTACATGATGATAAGCAACAGAATAATGGTATAAAATCATATGGATGCAGAAGATACAAGATTACAGAGTGCAAAATAAAGTGAAGCCCCCAAGTTTCCTGGCAAAATGCAAGTCCTTGCCCGGAGAAGGAAAAAGTAAAAAACCAAAAGAGCCCGGAGAAGGAAAAAGTAAAAAACCAAAAGAGCTGCTCTCCTGATACACAGATGCAGCTAATGGCTCTGAGCACCTGCAAAGAAGAAAAACACAGAAGATGCACCTGTTTGGTTAACCTGAGATTCATAGACTTTTTGCTGATGCTTCCATCTTGGATGCATTTCTAGGACCCTTGGGTCCCTCTAACTTAGAAGCATCCTTAGGAGAAAAAAAGCAAAACTAGCAGAAACTCCCAGAGACTGAGAAAAGTCTGCAAATATTTAGCCATCATTTGCAGCAGCATTTAGATAAGAGAAATAATCTTTAAAGTTATTATAGGTCTTGAGTAATGGGTAATACCCTAGTGTGGTTCTTTCATAGCAGACTACATGGCCTTATATACTGCTCTGCCAGTGTGCTCACATTGCCAGCTGTTGCCTTTCTTTTTTAAAAAGTTGTCTTGGTTTTATAAGCTCTCCCCTTCAATACATGGTTGTAGATCGTCTAGATTTGTGTGTGTGTATGTTTTGGAAAAGAGGTGATTTTATAATTCAGAAATAATTAGATAATACCTCTGTAACTAAGGTAACACTCTGGCCCCACTGGGAAGTTTCCCCGTGTGTGTTTGTGTTTCTTGCAATAATATAATTACTAACAAGGAGTTCTTGGGGATTGGATTTACAGAATGAAATATTGATACAAATCTGTACTAAAAGGGCTTAAGCTATCTCCCCCCCTGCCCAAGTCTTTCTTTTGTTTGTCAGCCACATGAGAGTTGGCCTGTGAAAGATTGCACCCAGTGACAATGGATTTTCTGTGTTGTTTCTCAGAGTATTTTTAGCCGAGCAGTTTGAGTTCCTTCAGCCTCATCTCGATACTGTAATGCCTCCAGCCAAGAAACCTTTTCTTCAGCAATTCTACTCTCAGGTCAGGATGATGCACGAAATCCCCAGTTTTAGTTCCAAAGCTTAGGAATCATTCATTTTCCTCTACATCCTGATAATATCTTGTGCAATTTGTTCATGGCATCATTTAGATTAAAACAAACACATTATCTTTTACCCTGTTCTAGACGGTATCGACAGCCAGTGAGTTGCGTAAACCTATTTACTGGATCGTAGCTGCTAAAGCAATTGATTATGAACAGATGCTACACCTTATGGCCAACGTGAAATGGGATGTGAAGGAAATCATGTCCCAGCACAATATTTATGTAGATTCACTTTTAAAGGTAAATATTTCCCCCCCTGCAGTGTTTAAAGTAGTGTGGTTCTATGCAGTGTTAGTTGAAATCAATAGACTTAGTCTGGAGTAATTCTACATATGACTGTATTGAAAATTAGCTACATTTTTTTCTTCTCATCTGCTTGGTGCTGTATTGTTAGGCCTTAGAGGCAGAAAAAATATACCTGTTTGGTTTATCCATTACTACATCTAAAAGATTAGCAATAGTTTAACAGAATAATGAATGAGAACATCAAAGATAGTAGTTTGACTTGTGAGTGACAGGCTAGTCATGAATGTTGAAATCTGTTTTTCATACGAGTCCACTTCAAATTTTGAGTTGGACTTTCTATTGCACAATTACATTTTTAGAGTCTGGCACTCTTTGAAATCTGAAAAATGTATCATATGAAACACTGCACAAAGAAAAAGAGCCAAATGTAATTTGATAAATAGTCAACTTTGCCAGGACCCGGTCAGATTGACCTTAAGTAATAATGTAGTATAATTTCCTTCCTTTTATTTTCCATTTTATGATGTGTTTCTGTGGTCCTGTAAAAAGAACACCAGAGTTCCTAGACTAAGTTACAAATGTTAATTCTATAAGGTTTTTTATTTTTGCTAAATTTCCTGGACAAGTTGCACAGATGTGTGCATTACTTTTGTCAGTTTAATCTACTACTTTTTGGCCATGATCCCAGGCTGATGCTTCCTATTTTAATGCTTAACTGAACCTAAGTTCCTTGTGTTGAAATACACAAGCTGTAGCATAAGCAGTGTGTGTGTGTGCTCCAATGTGCATGCATGCACGCAGTTTGTGAACATCATAAAAACTTGGGATTAGCATATCCCACTGATAATTCAGTAATAATGTAGATTTATTAGGAGAGATGCAGTCAACATATTTGTAGCAGGTATAATTATATAAATATTTTGCTTTATGTACTTTATGCATAGTTATGCTTTTCCATTTACTAGGAAGGTGCATTATGTTGCACTGACCTAATATACATTTTATACATTCCTAGGAATTTGAACAGTTCAACAGGAGGCTGAATGAAGTATCAAGAAGAGTCCGTATTCCGTTGCCAGTGTCAAATATTCTTTGGGAGCACTGTATACGACTAGCCAATCGAACTCTTGTAGAAGGGTAGGGGCACCATTCTCTTTTTTTCAGAGGCAAAGCACACCTTATTGCACATGATTCATTCATGTTCTTTCTTTGCGTTATAAAATATAGATTATCTAACTAGTCAAATTATCATAGTTTGTTCTTCCCCTCAAGGTCAATGGTTCTGTCCACAACCTATAAAAATTACAATGTATATTTCGGTTGATTGTTCAGCATCTGATACATGGGGGTGAGGGAGAGAATCCTCGAATTGAGCCTCAACATATAACTATTGCATGTATATGAGGATTTTGCCTTATTAGTGAAAGCTCTTCCCTTGTAATTTTGCTGTGGAGGAACAGCTGCAACAGCACTTCAGGCTGCTTCATGTATCAGCACACATCTTTTTATCCACAAGGCAGTATTTAGTAGGATTTTAGGATGTTTAGATACATTCCAGCTTCATTTCCTTGATGCCCATTCAAAGCTAGACCGTGCCTGTTCCAAACTGATTGCAGTCAGTGTAGATGACATGAGAGATAAGGATTGCCCTTTAACAAAACAGAGCCTTCAAAACAGCTCTTTAGAGGGAAGGGATTGCAGCACTAGGGAAAGCAGCGGTCATGGGCCTCCCTCTCCATGTCTGGTTTGATCTGTCGAGTAGAATATATACAAGCGCCCACCTTTCCCCCACCCCCGTTATGGTCAGTTCAGTAGACCTGGCTTTGTAAATATCTCACAAATAATAAATGGAGATTTCTCTAACACCATTTAACTTCTCCCTACACACTAGAGTAAATTGTGGAATTGATTGGATTATCAAGGCAATTGCCAAAGAAAGCTCGAGCATGTGACTTTCTGTTGCTTATCCGCTAATATTTTGCTTATCTGTTAGTTATGCTAATGTCAAGAAGTGCAGCAACGAGGGCCGTGCCTTGATGCAGCTGGACTTTCAGCAATTTTTAATGAAACTGGAAAAGCTCACGGATATCAGGCCAATTCCAGATAAGGAATTTGTTGAGACCTACATCAAAGCATATTATCTGACTGAAAATGACATGGAACGCTGGATCAAAGAGCACAGGGTAAGAACTGATCTTTGGCTTCTCAAACTGGATAGGAGTGCAGAGAAGGGAAGAAGATGCTGAAAATACAGCCCACTAATTTAACACTCCCCCCCCCACACACATTTACTTAAATTGTCACGAAGGTGGAAGCCATTTCCCATTCTGAGTGTGATTGAACCTATAATTTCAAGAGATACAATAATTTCCAGTCTAAAATATCTATTGTACTGACACTGTGATATTGGGTTCTCAGGCAGCAGGGAGGAGTAGTCATTGCAGGAAATAACTTATTGAAATTTTATTCATTTACTGCATTTTAGTGCTTTTTTTTTCCTCTTGAAGGGACCCAAAGAAGATCAGTGGTAACAAAAGTTACCAATGTAGTTTACCAATTCAAAGGAATAATATAGTTTAACACATCACAGGCTGGTCCTAATTGATGACCCAAGCTCCAGGCTGTGAACCACAAACCTAGCACTAGTAGCCAAGAACCCTTTGGCTCCTGCTCTTCAGCTTGAACTTTTTGGCCCCAGTTTAATACCTGCAAGGAGAGGCAAATAATCTTTGCTGAAATGGAACTCAGCTACTACTAGCTTGCTGCCAGCAAGATCTGCCTCACTTACCCCCAATATGTGTTCGGTGTAAAACCCTTTTCTCATAGCGCTTTACAGTGGTAGAGTTGCTTGTTTAGTCTCCCAGAATAGCACATGCTGCTAAATAAGGTGTTTATGTCTGAAATGCATTGGTTTCGTTACCATAAACTCCAGGGGTTTATGGTGCTGCTTTTGAATTAGGGAACAGCAAGAACCCGCCTGCTGCTGTTTCTATCTGTGATGCTAGGGAAAAGGCCTTTTAGGAACCATTCAATGTTTTTTTTAGTTGTTTTGTCACAAATAGAGGATCTTCAGTTATGTTATTAAACAATATTCAGATTTTTGACATTGCTGATACAAATTAACAGTAAAAAGTTAGGGCGAAAATGTATTTATCTGTAAGAAACTAACTCCGTAGTATTCTGTTACAGTAATTTCCTGTAATGGGTCACACAGCCCTATTACAGTTTTAATATGAAAACATACAAAACCAATAAGTAAACTAATTTGCCTTGGTAAGCCACAATAAAATCCCTTCAAATTTCTTAATAAAAAGGCATTTCATATACCGTCTTCCACATGGCTAAATTTAACTTTTTAGGTCTCTTTTGAAAGTACATATCTTGAGGCTGGGGCCACAGCCAGTAAGGCCCTGCTTTCCTTATATCAAACCATCTTCCTGTTCAGGGTGGACTTTCAGCGGAGTCTTTCCTGTTGAACTTAGCCCACATAAGTGCTTGAACCCATTTGATCAAAAGGTGCTTTTAAAGTAATGTGAAGAAAAACAAAAGGAAAACTTTCCCGTAATCACGGCTTCTTGCCATATAGGCAAACTTGGAGGCTGATCGTTCTGTGTTCCTTTGATCATGCAATAGAACTGTTGTCAATTAGCAGTGAGCTGATGAAACATTCTGGGTGGCAATAGTTTGGAGAGCAATACCATATGCTGCATCTGGAAGCCCTGGAAACAAAATGAATCGGATGTGCCAGGGCTGTGTTTAGTTTTTCTCACTTGATGAGACATCTGAGGAAGAAAGTGCACAGACACTAGAGGGTCACCAGCTAATCATCTGACATACACACAAAACAAATCTAATTTAAGCTGCAAATTGTACTCCCTATGTTTGCCAGTTTTTGAAAAAGAAATTGGAATATTAAAGAAGTCTTCAAAAACAGACAATAAATATACATCACACCATCTATAAATCAGCTAAGACCCTGTGCCAGAACCTAAATACCAATGTGTGTGTGTGGTTGTTTTGGTATGTATTCCATACATGCCTGTTGCATTTCGTAAACAATAGAAGTTAAAGGCATAGTTAGGGCCATCGTGGGCTTGTTGGAGCTATGGATGGTTGCAATTTATAAACTTCCAAAATGACACACTGAATTTGTAATTCTGGATCACCCTATGTTTCTCTCTAGCTAGGGTTTTGCTTTTCTTGGATAGGAGTTTTCACATTTTCACCATTCTTCCTAGCAAAAAAGAAATGTTAAAAAGCTGTTAGTCTTTACCTCTGTTAATCATTCAGATGTTCTGGCAGTGTCTAACAGCAGAGCTCTGTTTGAATAGGCAGCTGTTTCCTGGCACACCTCGCTGGTTTTTTTTATAGCAGTTAACCATTTTCCCAACTTTTATGGGGGTTTTGCAATTAAAAATTTTATGTTTCTTTTGATCTGATATAATGTTGCTAATTTGTTCTCCAATTCTTTAGCTAAAGGAAAATCGGAAATATGAGCGGGAGTCCTAAAAACAGATTTGTTGAAACAGCATTTTTAAAGTGTCTGTTTTCACAGTTATTTTCAATCTTAGCCAGTGTTTCATATTTTTCCCCAAAGAATGGAAAATAAATTTTGATGTGCCTTAAGATATTTAAATTTTTGTAAAATGGTATTCTGTCCAGCACTTGACTGAGTAACTTACATTATAATCTTCCATACTTGTAGCAGAACACTCTCTTTTTAGTTTTGTGATTATAAATAGGAGCCACACGTGGCATTTAGTATTTCTTTAGGAAGTGACAGGTTCTGTGTATGGTGAAAAATGGATTTGGACCCTGTCTTTTTTCTAGACTCTTTGCTTGAATCTAAACTTATTTCTTTTCTTTTTTGGCCAGGAATATTCTACCAAGCAATTGAATAATCTGGTGAATGTTTGTCTGGGATCACACATCAATAAAAAAGCAAGACAAAAACTAGTTGCGGCCATTGATGACATAGATAGACCTAAGAGATAATCAGAGCAAAGTTTCCATTCTTGTGATTATTTTGGCCAGCTGTGAAAGGACTGCTAATGGACAATGTGAGAGTCCCTTTCCTGTTGGCTTTGGAAACACTCCAAAATCAGTGTGTGGTCTTCTCAAATACAATTTTTATAATGTCTCTTTCTCCCCCTGCTTCTTTTTTGTGGCCAAGAGGACACTATTGCACCATTTTGGTTGTATATTTGTCTTAATTATTATATGGCTAAATCAAAAATGTAGAAGGAAATATACTGAGTTAATATATTTAGTTGGTGGTTTTATGTTTTTAATTTTTGTGAAGGAACTACTGGTTAAGTAGACTTTCCTTCAGCATTGAGAACCCCTGTTACAAACCAATCTAAAGAAAGCTAGCCTGGTGCAGAGACCTCAGATTATGAACTGTGCATGTCCTTTAAGAGTCCGTACATCAACAAAACATTACTGTCATGTTTAAGCCTCACTGCCTTTTGGTGTATTTTTAAATGTAAGTTCATTTCCAAAATGAATTTTGTCTTGTTGAAAGAATCGATCACAAATTATGGAAAAGTTAATAAACAGTGTACACTAGCATGTAGTGTGTGTGTGTGCCATTCTTGGTTGTTTATGTACTCTCTGATTCATTTTTGCACTCCCATGTATGCGCTGCCTGTATGTGACATTAAAATGTTCACCATAAGTTGGTGGATCTCACTGTGTATCTGTGTAGTTCTAGCAGGATTCTGCTGCCCAGCTTTGAAACGCAGCTGGTTTTCCTTTACCAAAATCATGAAGTACACAAAACTAATGATTTCAGCTCCAGGAACAGGTACCCTTGGAAGATTACCCACAATTTCTGTAGCTGCTGCATCCCCTACAGAAGGCTCTCTTGACCAAGAGATCACAATAGGTAGAATGCAGCTGGAATGATAAGAATGTAGATAGTAAGGCAGAAATCCCCACTGGAGTCAGGGTGTTAGAGATAGCTTTAGAGGCAATGGCATTGCTTGGCTGTGCTGCATCCTTCCTTATAAAATCACTGTATGGGGCTGTATAATGTAGGCAGGGCCGGCCCTGCCACTAAACAAACTAGGTGGTTACTTAGGGTGCCAGCAGACTAGGGGCACCAAATTGGGCACTCCCCATGTGACTCGGTGAGGCAGCTACTCAGTGGCTGCCTCTCTGAGTCCCTCTGCACCTCTCAGGAGTCTCCTGAGAGGCACACACGGTGGGGGCTTTCTCCCTGCCTTTGCACCCCCCATTCTTTTCTGTGGGCTCATAGGATAGAATGAACTCCATTCTTTCCTATGGTCCATAGGATAGAATGGAGGGATTGGGCCGCTGCTGCTGCATGCCTCTAGAGAAGGGGATTTAAACTTTAAACCCCTTCTCTGGTGTGGCACTGCAGAAAGGCGTGCAAAGTTAGTTTTGCCTAGGGTGCAAAATGCTCTAGGGCTGGCTCTGAATGTAGACGAACTCAAGAACAATGCCCTGTCCTCTGAAGAACTGTAGCTGGTTTTGTCTTGGCTCTTCCTGTACTCTCCATAATTCAACAGAATAACTGAAAGAACAAAGAAGAAGAAAGGAGAAAATTGCTCACCCTCTTCAGTGAAATAGAGTGCAAAATCAAGCTATAATAGTAGTAGTGATTGATTCTCTCTATATGTAATACATGTACATGCATGTGCCCCATTACTAGGAGAAGGGGAGAAAGACAAAAAGGAAAATGCTTGCAATTTACCCAAGTCACCCACTAGTTAAAATACCAGTTGTCACCTAGCAAAAAGTGTTCCTTAACAGGAATAGAAAGGGTAGCGGCTACTAAACTCTGAGAAACCTAATGGTCAGTGTTTGAGGGGGAAAGAGTTTAGTTCCACTCTGATTTTAAGGGTTTTTTTTTTTACTTTCATCTTTTGCTTACAGTTCTTTAAGCTTAAATCTTGTATCTTAAGCTGTAGTATTGCAACTTGCTTTGATAAACCTAGTTTAATTTTTGTCAAGGTGGTGAAATATATGCTGCCTTGTGGGACAATGGTGGAATGGTAGCTTATGAATGGATTGAATTTCATTAAGATGCCCAAGTGGTATAGTGGTTAAGAGCGACGGACTCTAATCTGAAGAACTGGGAAGCATTCTGCCCTCCTCTACATGAAGCCAGCTGGGTGACCTTTCAGATCTCTCTCAGCCCCAAAAATGTCTAGCTCATGTATAACGCAAAAAGAACTAGAATTTCAGACTGCTAGACAATCTTACAATCTCCCAGCTATACCACACACAATGCCATACAATTATCATTATTATTAATTCTTAAGATGTCAGCTGTACAGGTTTTAGAGGAGAAACCAGATGAGAACTACATGAAAGCTGGTTCTAGGCTCTCCAGACAATGATTGGGATTTAAATACAAAAAATAACAGGTTTTTTAGCAGTTCTAGTCTAATAAATAGTTATCAACAGGGAATCAAATGGTTGCTTGTGATGCCGCCATTTTTAGGAAGTTCCTCTGTACATTTGACACGGTGTTTTATAGGTTGATCAGTAAATTATGTAAAACAAATGAGAACTTGCAAGAAACTTCCAGAGAGAAGGCATCTCCACCACATTTTCATCCTTCCCTTCTCTATATTCCCCCCTCTCTTTCTGCCCCCATACCTTATCTATCAATCTTCCCTCACCTTTCCCCCTGCTTTCTACCTTTACCCCTTCTTTGTCAGTATTCCTCTTCTCTCTCCCCCACCACCCCTTATCCGGCAATCATCTCTCACCCACCTCTTCTCAGATAATCTTCCCCCTTTATTCCTGCCACCTTTTCACAATTTCCATTCCACCCCTTCTTAAGCAATATCTCCTTCCCTTCCTCCATCCCCCCTCTTTTCTCTCCCCATTGTGGGAGATTCAGAAGTGGTCCTTTTAACATTTCCCCCCCTGCTTCTGATCAGTCAAACTTCAGCAATGCTGGAGGCAGGGTGGGTAGAAGGATTCCTCTCACACCGCCATTTCTTCAGCACTGCTTTCCCCCTGTCCTCTTCCCCTACCCAACTCCAGCAGCACTGTTTTAGAGGTTTTTAACACCCCTCTCCCCTTTTTAGCATAGGGTTAAATTTTTTCTGCAACCTTGAGAGAGTCCCCCAAGTTTGGAGAAAAAGCGTATCTTCTTGTCATGTAGGCTCAATCCACAGATATAAGGATTGCAGATGAATTCACACGTAGCTATTAGAATATATACTACCCATAATTAAATTCCAGGGGTTCTTTTTATAACAGTGGAGACTGAAGGCCAGATCATATGACTTGTCATGTTGTGGTGCCTAAAACATGCTTAGAATTACTGTACTAACTTGTTTTCTGCCTGGATGTGGATACTTGTGTTTTCAATACACTTCTGGACTTGCTTATCTAGAATGACATAATAATCTGCAAGAAATCCAGTCCTATCTGTGCTGCCACCTAGATAAGAGATGTCAAACTCATTTGTTATGAGGTCCAGATCTGACATAAATGGCACTTTGTTCTGGGCCATTTGTGCCCTAAAATGCAATGCCAGGTACCAGAAATACAAACTTTATGAGGATGCTGGCAAACCCAATTAGCAATATTATTTTTAGTCAAAAATACAAACAAAAGCAATTGATTCCTAGCAGTGAAAGGAAGTGATCTTCTTTGAGGTGTCTGTGCATTCTCACACTTGGGTACTGCGCCTTACCATAAAAGGGAGGGGTATATTACATTTCCACAGAAATTAGTTAACTTTTAGATGAGTCATCTTGCAAGTAAATATTTTAGTTTTTCAGCACACGCACAGACACTTCTTAGCCTTATCAGCTAGCATTGATATTTGCATCTTGCTCTATATTTTTTATGTTCCGCCATCCTACCTCTGAGGAGGTGCACCAGACTCCCCCTTCTACCATTCCATCCCCATCACCAACAACAATCATGTTAGGTGAACCAGGCTGAGTGAGCAGCCCTTCACTCCACTTGCTTCCAAGGCTAAGACTTCTTTCCCCTCAGAGTGGCATATACAAGACAGCCCAGTTGCCTCCCAATCCATGCACCAGCCCTTATTCTCCTTTCTCCACCAACCCTGTCCTTTCGTTGACAAACTACCATGCCATATGCCCCTTCATGGTTGCCACTTGAAAAAAAAACATGAAGCTGGTTGGCATGGTGGTGGCAGCACCAGCTGCTTGGCTCTGTCTCCTCCGTGTAGTGGCTTTGCCAGTCCTCACTGAGCCACAGAGAAGGCAGAAGGGAAGAAACATCAGACCTCTTTCTCTGTCTTTGCTGCCATCCCCACCCACTATTTTACCTCAGTCTATTAGCCCATCATCTGGCCATTTTCTTTCTATTTCTTGACAGCTGTGACCACACACACCTCACCAACTGCACCAGTCCCCCTCCCACCTGAGCAGCCTGCTGTTTTTCCCTCCTAGTTGCTCGCAGACTGGATAAGAGATCTGGATGGGCCGGTTCCAACCATCAGGCTGTATATTTGACACCCCTGACCTACACAGTTTTGTGGGAAATGATTCTGAGCAGATTTTCAGCAGCTCCGTACACCCAAAGATCATGTTAAAAGCCTCCAAGTTCATAAATGTAGCAAGGATGATGGTAATCAAGATGTTAGTGGAAATGTTGCCCTTGGCTTCAGTAGGCCCAAAATGTTGTTCTAGAATCCAATGGGAAAGTGACTAATACAGGAACGGTTCCTTCACTTTTTGGCACAGTTGTGCAGAAGCAGCACCAAGGAGATTCTTTTGTCAACATTTCACTCAGAACTGGAAACCAAAACAAAGAGAACTATGAATTTTTAAACAATCTGGAACAGAAAAACCACAAGACATATTTTTTAAAAAAATTCTGCTTCTGTAGTATTCGATGTTACAAAATAAAAGCTGTGATTTATGTCATTGTAACTAAAAGTGGTTTTTGAATTAGAAAGAAAAAAGTGTGTGCCAGGTCTCATTCTTTCAACTACACTTAAGACACTAGAATATATATATGTGTGATTGTGTGTGTGTGTGTGTGTGTGCCAAGCCAGCCAGTGGCTTGAAGAATACATTTAAAGTTACTTTCCACCTCTCCTTCCCCAATCTATTTGCCTTCCTTCCTTGTGGCCCCTCAGAACTTTGGATGTTCATGTCTTGTGGCTCTCAAATATCTGGCATTATTCTATGTTAAGCAATGTTTGGCCATGTTACTTTATGGCCGTTTTCGCACTAGCCTTTGCTCCGGCGTAGCGCCCCATTTACCTCCAGATCTTTTCCTGGATTTCGCACCTGTTGCTCCGGCGCCGCGCTTTGCTCCGGCGCTTCAGGGGTTTTACACCGGAGTATGTTTTTCAGCATGCTGCTGGAGTTTTTGAAAACCTCCGGATCCACACCGGATCCACTCCGCGGACTTTGCAGTGGGAAATCCATCCACGCCGGATCGACTGCTGTGTGGGCGGCACCCTCTCCCTTTCCGTCCTCCCACCCCATCCACCCCCTTGGCCAATCATCAGCCTTTCGCGGCGCTTCCCCAAAGTGCCGGCACGGCCATTTTTTTTTTAAACTTCACAGTTTTGCGTAATAGCGATATTTCGAAATTAACAAATAGAAAAAAAACCCCTCCTGGAATAGCCTCAATTGCCACTTCAATTGGTTTCGTTAGAATTTTTTTTTATTGACTTTAGTTGCGTTATTTCGCTGTTGCGTTATCTCGATAATGCGAAAACGAACATTGTTGGGGGGGGGAATCTAGTGCCGGTGCGGGCCAAAGCGTTCATGTGTGTGTGTTTTAAAAAGGGAATGCCTCCCTCAGCTGTGCCACCAGGATTTCTGGACCTGCACAAAATCGCCATGTATAAAATGGGAAGTTGGAGTCCTGCATTCTTCTCCCTGGCTACATTCAGCTCGGTTAGAAAATAGACGCGAGCTCGCTCTTCACACGCGCCACAGAAGGGGAAGGAGAGAATGGGGCGGGGGGGGAGCTCTGGCAGCAGGAATCAGTCAGGTCCCCGTTGCAAGCGCCAGCCGGGGAGGGGAAAGAGAGCGGAGGAAATTTGGGGGGGGGGGGAATCTAGTGCTTCAGAATTTGGGGGGGGAATCTAGTGCTAGGATTCTCCACTGTGAATGCTTCTGTTAATACATAAAGGGCTGTGGAGGATTCTACAGCTGCAGCCAATCCATAAGCAGCAGCAGCACACATGATGCGGTTTGTCCACGAAAAGAAGGGGAGGGAACAGCTCGATGTTACGTTAGTACGTCATTACGCAACCAGACTTGCGCTTAAAAAAAAAATGATTGACAGGGCATCGAACTCAAGTCGATGCCAGTGGGAAAACGATTTGAGCCGGGGCTTCAGGGAAGGCGACTCCGCAAAGAGTCACTAGTGGGAAAACGAGAAAAATGATCTGGACATAATTGCGCCGCGGAATAAGGGGAGCAAACGCTAAGTGCGAAAACGGCCTATGTTACACTTATGTTAAGCAAGTTTGGCCACCCCTGTTCTGTCAGGAAAAAGATCTTTGTTTTAATTACAGTTCTCAGATCTGTAGGCTGCAATCCTGAGGATAACTGAATAACATGGATAACTCTACTAGATAACATGGGTCTTGCTTCTGAGTAGAACTGACTAGGATTGCATCTTACCTTGTGGATTTTTTCAAAAAGAATCAGATGATTCTCAAAGGTTTTATTTTGGCAATTCTAGCTGCCTCGTGAAAGCTGAGTATAAATATGTTAAATAAATACAGTTTTATTTAGCACCTGCAAGCTTCCTAGCATTGTGGCAAACAATGCATTTTGCAGTAAATATGCTAAAAGGAGTGATGTATATCTTTTTGTTTTAGCACTGGCTACAACATAAGGCTTTGTTGATGGTGATGATTCTTTTATCATTGCTCCAGGCATGCTTAGTGAGGTAGTCCTCCAGGTATGAGGTAGTGAGGCCTGCATTATATCTAGGTAGCATTCCTAACACAGGAATAGAAGCAAAAGTACCCTTCTAGGAATTCCAGAATACTTGTCTCTCAGGAGAGAGAAGCATTTTGAATAAAAGCAACAAGAATTTTGGGTAGTTTGAGTATGCTGGTTTGGTTTCCCAAGATCCACAGAGCCACTTTTGGCAGAACCAGGGGCTTGGGCACATTCACTTGGAATCTTTTTAAATCTCTCCCCCCTCCCCTTTTCTTTCAGATAACTGTTACAGGAAAATGTGCTTCAAAATGAACTCCAAAAGCTCTTGTGGCACCTAAAGACTAACAGTTTTATGATGGTGTGTGGTTTCATAAACCAAAGTCCATTTTATCAAACAGGCTGTATTCCACAAAAGTGTATGCCATAGTAAATTTTAATCTTTAAGGTTCAACATGGCTGTGTAGCTTCCCAAGTAAGTCCTTTGGTCTTTAGCTCAGCACATATATTTTGGCTGACAGTGAAAATCTCCTGCAGCTTTCCTGCAGAATTTGAATCTGATCCTCTGCACACACAAAGTGCTCTGCTATGGAGGTGCAGATCCACTTTTTTATTAGTCACATGGTTATCCCTCTGCAATTTATTTCCAGAAGTGAACATTTTCCTTGCCCTAGCATCTGATTCTGGCAATTAGACTTTAGTTAACAGCCTGATTTGACTCGGTGAGCTTCTTAGATTTAAATAGATGGTGCAAAGAGATTCAGATGTTTGATTTGCATGGCCTCATTTCATCAGGACCAATTTTTAATATTCATTGCACCTTAAAGAAGTAAATTATGTGCATTATTAAAATCTTCATCCTGAGCCCTAAAAGCTTGAATTAACTTTTTTTAAAAACGAAAATCTGTGTCGTCATGACATTAACCTTGTGTTTAAAGTCTGCATTGGGACTCAACTAAGATTTCATGAGTATAGTTTGGAGGGTCAAACTCCAACTTATTTGGCAATGTACAGAGTGAATGATTCTTGTGCCATAAACTGTCTGCAAAGACAACTGCAAAGTTCTTGCTTATTGAATACATGAAACAGTCAGACTGTTGTTCTCTCAAGGTCACTCACTAGTCTTCTCTGACTGACGGGTGCTCCTCAGAATCTCAGGCAGAAGTCTTCCACATTAACTACTACTTGACTTAAAGCAAACAAACACAGGGGTTGCTGGGGACTGAACCTGGGACTTTCTGCATACAAAGCAGATACTTTACCATATTTCTAAGAAACAGGCCGGTTTGCTTTGTGTACAATCTACAAAATTCATTTTTCTCTCTGGCATCTTTCACAAAGTCCCCTGCTTTTCCTCCTTTCCAAAAACACTATTCAATAGATCCTAGCATGAAATTGATTGTGGGGTGGGGCTGTGGCTCAGCAGTAAAGCATCTGCTCTTCATGCAGAAGGTCCCAGATTCAATCCCAGATAATCCAGCATTCTCCATGTCATCTCTAGCTCTAGTATATTGGGGGTTTTAGAAGAGAAGAGGGTGTTTCTCTTTCAATATTTAACTATTTCCAGAACAATTTGCAGGAGCCAATTCAACCCTTTCAAACATAATGTAGAAGCAGCACTTTATGAGCACAGATTGTGTTTAGGAAATTGTCTTCTGGTCCAAAATTCCTCTTATTCTACAAAGCACCTTAAAATGTCAGAATTGCTTGGTCAGAAAATATGACTATCCTGATGTTATAATAGTTCTGCTTTTAGATTGCTCTTTTTTGTGAACCTAATTTTTAATAAATAATTTTTTAAAAGATGAATATCATAAAAAGAACCTGAAACATCCCACCAGTTTTGCTGCTGTTCAGTTCTAATACCAATCTTACCCATCTGTGCCTGTGCAAATAAAAGAGAAGTAGTGAATGAACTTTGGGAAGTGCAGAAAAAGGAGGGGGGATGGGGTTAATGCCCTTTTTTGTGACATCAGAGTAGATCACAACTTTTTCCCTTCATGTAACAATCATTCAAGTAGCTCTCCAGTCCTTCAGGTTTGAGTGTGATTGTAAGGTCATTTACAAAATGGGATGTGTAGTGTCTGTTCTTTTGTAGGCCTTTTCTTCTTGAAATGTCATAGCACTGAATTATTATGTGTAATAGAAAGAAAATGTGATCATGCTACACTGGCCTATGAAAAGGATGAATTTGTTTTTTTTCAGAGGGGGAAAAAAGGGCTTAAATTTCTGTCTCGCCATTATGTTTTCCAAGAGCAGGGTAACCTGAAGTCTGACAAATCTCTTTTATTGTGTTGCCTGGAAATGTATATCAGCTCTCATTTAGAGTCAAATCCATTATAACATGATGTTTCTGATTGTGTGCTTTTCTTTCACTTTTAATAAATCAAGTTTTAAATAACCCAGAGTACAAGACTGGGTTTTTTTTACAAATATATTCATCAAATTGAATAATTATGCTTTACAGAGATTATTTTTAATCTAAATTGCAGCTCTCTTTGAGCAAGGAGAAATTTTTATTCTCCCACCAAGACATTTTCCAAAACATTCTTCTGGAGTGTTAGAAAAGGACTCCAACAGATGATGGGACCAACAACGCACTTTTGGAGAGATTCAATAAATCAATTTTGTTTTATCTATCTAGTATATATTTTTCTCATCTTTTCTCCAAAAAACTCATGATGCATGCACCTTCTTCCTTCTATCCTCACAACAATCCTGTGAGGTTAGGGTTTCCAGGTCTCTGAGACTGGCAGGGGATCCAGGGAATTTACCAGGAGAGAGAGAGAGAGAGGTCCAGGTGATATGAAGACATGACTTCTGGTGCACATAGGAGATAATGCTGTCAAGCTCCAAAGCCTTGGTGATGCTCTGATATCTGGGCAAAAAACTCTATGGTTAAAATGGCTTCTACCACAGAGTTTTGCCCAAGTACAAAAGCACCACCCAGATGTTGCCTATGTGATGATATCATTCCCTGTGTGCACCAAAGTGATGTTACCCCACTGGCAATGTCTCCTGGTAAGTCCCCCTGCCAGCTGATTGGCAGTGTGGTCTCCTGGTGGCAGGGGACCCCCACCTCCACTGTAGGAGCTGACAACCTTATGTGAGGTGGATTGGGCAAATGTGACTGGCACAAGGTCACCCAGTGAGCTTCCTGGGACCTTAGTCTGACATGATAACCACTACAGCAGGCTGGCTGTCATGGTACTGCCTTGAGGCAAGACATGTCAAAAAGAAGTTGAAATTATGATTCACAGAACAAATTAAAATTAAATGTTCAGAGATGAATGATGTAGTCCCACTGTGTTAAATCTGTCTAAGGAGTTCCATGTGTTTTATTTATGTTCTACTGGTATCTTTTAAAGTAGACTGCTAGGCCAGCTAGAGACAAAATTAAATGTTTGCCCATTTCACAAATATAAGTTGAGATCAAAATAATATACTGACTAGCTACATGTGACTCAGGGGACTTTAGAGATGTCTCTTGAACCTCAGTTTTACATACCAAATATCAGGGCTCCTCCTGGAACTTACAGTAGGCCCTGTACTAAGAGCCCTGTAAGCTCTTGGACGACTGGCTACATCAGGGATGTGTGGCCTAATATGCAAAGGAGTTCCTGCTACACAAAAAACCCTGCCAAATATCAAGATGTTCAGTCAAAAGTTTACTAATCAAAATGTAACTTGAACCATGCCTATTCATACATACATTTAAGTGTTCTCAATCAATATTTGAGGCACTGTTGTTTTGGTGCTTCACTGTTTGTTTTCAGTCTTGGATCGAGTGCCTCTCTTGAGAGCCCTGCCTTTCATTCTACTCTTCCCCCATCAATTTTCCCTAAAGCTTGCTTTCTACTTTGGTTCAGCAATTTTAACTTTTACAAAGGATGTTTCAAATTCCACACTATGAGATGGAATCTTTTGGGCACCATGCTATGAATGTTCTGTGCACACACGTTCTGTACTTAGAAATGTTACCCATATTTCCATTTCCATCCATTCGGCCTTTGCCATTCTCCGACGTTATAATTTACTTTTTCTTCTTCCATTGTTTTTGGTCTTGCCTCCTCATTTGCTATTCCTGCTTCTCAGAGTTTATTCCATTGCTTTCATTATTGCTTTTGTCCTGCTGCTGTATGTGGAACATCGCTTGGGTCTACACAAAACAAGGTGCTTGCATGTAGAGCATTATGGCAAAGGAGACAGGGTGCCTGCACCATCTAAAAAGCCTTTTCTCTCTGCAGTTCTACCAACCTGGCTGTAGACTGTTCTGTGCGATTCCAGCTATTCCTCTGCTTTTCTTCATCCCTTTGAAAAATCCACGCCAGCTGTGATTTAGGGAGAGGTGCTGGGAGACTGACCTCATTCTCAACAGCAGCATCACCTACAATATGGCTTGAAGAAGATTGCACCATAAACTCTAGAGTAAAAGGCATCACATAAACAAACAAACAAACAAACAAACAAATAAATCCCAGTGCCAGATGTTCTGCTGAGCTAGTGCCCAGCATGTTTTACTTCAAACGTGGGATTTCAGCTGGTTTTTGTTTCAGCAAGAAAGCAGTATGAAAAAGAAGTCTCATCAGTGCTCTGCAGCTTGCGGTTTCTCCTTCGGTATTATTTAATCTTGATTTCCCTCTACAATGCCACATTTAGCTAGAAATAAAACGATTGGCCCCAATTCTGTGTAGAATTAGGCATGCTGTTCTTTAAAAAAAAAGGAAAAAAGAAATGAATGATAGACATTAGCATTGACCACATGTCCATATTTTTCTACATTTGGGGCCCATGTCCAGCTCTGGTGGCTGGTGAAGTGGTTTGTTTGGGTGAACCACCTCCCACAACTACTGCGGGGAAAGGGAAATTACCTGCCAGTGATGATAGGCAGAGGTGCAGCCTTTGTTAGCAGAGTAAATACACACTGCCCAAAATACAACTCAGGCTGCTGCCTTTGGAAGGGGCTGTCCAGCCAGTGACTATGTGCTTCCATGGTTCTGGCTGAAGTGCTCCTTTATGGCTGCCCTGGATGCTTCTAGGTTAGGGCAAGAATTTCTTTTCTATGAAGATTGCTCTTCTATCACCCTGTGGGTCCACTTATATGCCATTCACCAATCTCCTGAAGAGCCCAAAAGCAGATGGAACATTGTTGGAGGAGGTTGAATCACTGGGACTCTGAATTCCAGCAACTATCCAGAGAGGAAGATCTTAATACCTCTGCACACAGGAAGAATCAAGACACATGATAGGGGCTCCAAGACATCAAGCAGAATACCAACTGACTTTGCTGAATCCTGCTATCCTGAGAACCAGCATGGTATAATGGTTAAAAGTGACAACTTTAATCTGGAGATCCAGACTTGATTCCCTACTCTTCCACATGGAGCCTGCTGGATGACCTTGGGCCAATCACAGTTTTCTCAGAGCTCTCTCAGCCCCACCTACCTCACAAGGTTACTGTTGGTGGGGAGGGGAAGGGAAGGTGATTTGTGAGCCACTTTTGAGACTCTTTAGGATAGAGATAAGTGGGGTGTCAAAAACAACTCTTTCTTCTTTTTTCTCTCCATCCAGGAGACTGCCCATTATCCCATGGTTTCCACTACAGACCAAAGAAGCTGATGATCATAAGTGAAGGACAAAAGTTCAAAGCAAGAGGCTTACTTGTTCCCAGCACAACCTCTGCTAAAGGGTCTCATACATAAATTTATTTATTTATTTATTACTTCGCATTTATATCCCGCCCTCTCCGCGAGCGGACTCAGGGCGGCTCACAACATTATAAAAACAATCAATCCAATAAAACATATAAAACCATAATTTACATATATCAACTTTAAAACCATTCTATAGCGCTATTTCAGTCCAGTATAGGCGGAGTGACTTCTCGACTATGATCGCCAGCATTCTGTAGGATGTCCGGTGGCAGCCCTTTTTCGATCAAACCGCAAAAGCCTGTTTAAACAATTCGGTCTTACAGGCCCTGCGGAACGCAGACAAATCCCAGACCAGCTTGGTTTCCTTATTACGTCTAGAATGGGTAGAGATGCAGTAGCTGCATGGACATTGCTGGTGCGACCTCTGCTTTCTGACCACTTTTTTGTATTCTGCCTCAAGCCTACTTACCTGGCTGGACTACTTTCCTGCTGTTTCAGTTACCTGATCAGCATCCTGCTCTTAACCCTGCTGGACAGCTCCCTTGTCTCACAGGTATATGTGGAATTTGCCTTGAGGGTCAAACAATGTTACATTTTGCAACGAATCAAGTCCAGGTTCCCCTTTAAAATGCAGTTCCCCTCAGCTGCTGTGTAACTGTGGAGAAAGTAAGTTGGATCTGGTTTCCCTAGTATTGTAAATGGCATTGAAAATGTCTTCAGGGGCCCAATTCAGCTGAAGACTGCAGCACAGGAAAAAGAGAAGATCCTGCCTTTCCCAATTTCCATTTTCCAGAAGTGAAACAGACCCAGAGGGAATTTTTTGCCCCGATTTGGAGCTGTGTGTACCCTTATGGATCCTTAAATGCCCTTGCCCACAGCTCCAGGGAACCCAGACCTGACTAGCTATAAAACATATTGTGTAGTTTAAGCCCTTATATTGCCAGTCCTGGGAGGAATGGGACGTTAATGTCACTGACTGCTACTACTGGCCGTTGCCACTGGTCTCCTACCATGAGATGTGGTAATAGCCTTGAGTTTGGATCTGGCACAGATGGTATATTTCCAAACAGTTAATTTATTTTGCATGTGTTTCAGTTAATCTCTGAAGTAGGAAGTGGCAAAGCTCTCTGTGAAGGGTAGAAGATCTTTGTGATTAGAGAGAATGGCCTCTTGTACTTTAAAAAAAGTCTGCCATGAAAATGTCATGATGCAATGTCACCCCAGAGTTGGAAATGACTGGTGCTTGCACAGGGGACTACCTTTACCTTTTTACTTTTTAGGATCATGAAAATAACCTCTGCTATCTTCTGCGAGTCTCTACTTTAGATATTAAAATGCTTCTGTGAATAGACCACTTGTGGGATCAGTTATTTATGGGCATTAGATGGCTGCAGCAGTAATGTTGGCACCAGCTCATCAATATATTTTTAAAAATCTTTATAACTTAGAGAGGGAGGATCTGTCAGCAGCAATTATCTGTGCTAGCACAGCCTCTGTATACCTCAGAGTAGCAAGTGTTGGTAACAAGCAACAGGCTTTTGGCCTTCAGACCTGACTTGTGAAAGTCCCAGACATCTAACTGGCACTGGCCCTATTGGAAACAGAATGGTGCACTAGATAGACATTTGCTCTTATCCAGCATAGAAAGTTCTAACCAATCTGGTTCAGTCACGGAGTATGGGTGAAATCTTATTTTCTTCGGAAAAAACAATCTCAGAGATTCAAAACATATTCTTCTCATTACAATATACAGTCTCTTCATTCCCCGAAGAGTAAGATTACCTTTCTCCTTAAAAACAAAACAAAAAACATGGATTACAATTCAGTTCTGCATTTTTTTTAATTTAACAGCAAACATGCTATCAATCACCCATTAGACTGCATCCTTTCCCATTGCTTAAGGTGAGGGAAGGCAGCCTATCGTGATTCTTTTTAGATAGCTGGGGGTAAAAAAGATGAAACAAAATATTAACCCCTGTTCTTTTCTGCTGAGGCTGAGAGATTGTTGTGAAGCTTAGCAGGGAATATATTAGGATTTTAAAAAGGAACAATGTCTGCTGCGTCTATAGATGTTTATCAGCTGCATTTTTTGACTTTCCCCAAGCTGATTAAATGTGGCATTTGTTTTGTTGCTAACAAGAGAGATGTAGCTAAAAAAACCCTGTGATATCTCTCCCCATTTATAACTCACTGCTGTGTGTTTGAAGTCTCACTAGGTTTCCCCCCAGCTCTAGCCCTGGTCTGGCCTCTGAACAGAGGTGTAATGCGAAACTGGCAAAAGAGACTGAGGTAAGGCTTGGCTGCAAGAGAATTGGTCCCAGGTACCTATGGCTACAAAAGCCATACAATCAAGTATTAATTGTCTCCACTGCCTTCTTTTGGAGCTGCTTGCTGAGAGGGGAGCAATGTTTACTTCCCTGGATGGTGATTGCTCCCTGGGTGTGCTGTCATCAGCTGGTGTTCCATCTTTCCTGCCAAAAGTTCTATTCCCTTTCAATAATGAGCGAAAGCAGCTTCAATGAAGCGACTCCTCACTCTCAGTTCAATACTGTTATGCAGCTATTTTTATCCATTCTGCAGCCATCATCTCCTTGATTCTCCGTACTCGACTTGTTTAGCTTCAGTGCGGCTCATTCCCTTTTTTAAAAAACTCATATCCCTGATAGACAACATGGTTTTAATAGTTTATTGCAGGGGTGGCCAACGGTAGCTCTCCAGATGTTTTTTGCCTACAACTCCTATCAGCCCCAGCCATCAACCATGCTGGCTGGGGCTGATGGGAGTTGTAGGCAAAAAACATCTAGAGAGCTACCGTTGGCCACCCCTGGTTTATTGCATTTTATTCTTTAATGATCTAATAAATCTTTTCTTCCTTGACAAATCTGATTTAAATGGCATGTAGGCATGCTGTACACTTTGCAGCTGACTGGTTGGGCAGGCGAGCACACTGTGTTTGATTGCCATGGCCACCATTGGTCAGAGCCTCAGACCTGCCTCCAGGTCTGGCCCTAAACTGTCTGGCACCCTAGGCAAGGCTAACTTCTGGTGCCCTCCCCCCTGCACTGATAACATCACCAAGTCACATGGAAAGGAAAGGTCCCCTGTGCAAGCACCAGTCATTTCCGACTCTGGGTTGATGTTGCTTTCACAACGTTTTCACGGCAGACTTTTTATGGGGTGGTTTGCCATTGCCTTCCCCAGTCATCTAAACTACAAGCTTTTACCGACCTCGGAAGGATGGAAGGCTGAGTCAACCTGGAGCCAGCTACCTGAACCAGCTTCCGTTGGGATCAAACTCAGGTCATGAGCAGAGGGCTCCGACTGCAGTACTGCAGCTTTACCACTCTGCACCGCAAGTTCTTAAGTCACATGGGGGGTGCCCAATTTGGCACCCCCAGAAGACCAAGACCCTAGGCAATTGCCTAGTTTGTCTAGTTGCAGGGCCAGCCCTGCCTGCCTTACTCATCGAAGTTGACCTTGAGCAGCTCTCAGTCTGTGGCAGCAGAAAGTGCAGGTGGCCTGCAGACCCATGATGATGGCAGGTCTATGGAGAAGGCAGGGAGATGTGGGGCTGACTGTGTTCTGGTGGTGGCAAGTCTATGCATGAGGATGGAGGCATGGGGGTGATTTCTTGTGTACAGCATGGTACAGTGAAATGCAAGTTGTATAGCACCACACCCCACTACAAAGAAGGAGTGGACAATGAATGGGGTTGAACCTCTTGCAAATGGCAGAACAGATTGTCCCATGGCCAGCACTCTGCCTAAAACCTGCAGGTAGGCCATGAGCTGAGGTAGCAGGTGTCTGAGGCCCGCTATTCACTTCACGAGGTGGTTATTACTGCATTAAATTATTTTAACAGGATTCTTTATGTGACTCATTGATATTCATGGTTTTCAAAGATATCCAGCAACAGCATTTCCCTCTTGGTTCTACCTCTTGTGCCACAGTCATTGATCTAGAAGTGAAACACACACAGAATGCATGTTCTATATACCCTTCGGAAGGCCACTTGCAGGTGGCAATTGTCCATAGCATCTAGCATTGCTTTGACATGTGGGTGCTTCCAGTTTTGTGGGGGATTTTCACCCAGGTAATGGAGAGATGAGCTATTAGGATTAAGCAGATTGCTTCGTTCTGTTCCTTCACCACACTGAACTTCTGTTCTGTGCTTAGACACATTTCTAAACTTAATTCCAAAACAAGAGCATGGACAATTGGCTAGAACCTTTATTGCCTTTTGTTTGTTTGTCTTTCCCACCTATGCATTGCCAAGGCATGCATGCCCATTGCTAAAACAATGCAAAATCCCACCCACTCCCACAGCATCTTGATGTGATTATACTACAGTCTTTTTTGAGGGGTGTTTTATGGTTGCACACAGGCAGCCTGCACATTGTTAAACATACCATTCTGGTGAGAGACCCGTGGGATAATGCAGTGGCCTTTGGTATATGAAACCATATTAGAAAATGTAATCAGATCAGGGAGCCAAGAACAAAGAGCAGGTTTGACTGGACATCAGCTGCAGGGCTTTGGGCAGCTGCAAGCTTTAAAAGTCGCTCTGTCCAGAGCCAAGCTGACTCCTGATTTTCATGCCATACAGAGGTGCTGAAAGCGCTTACTGGAGATACTTGGTGCTCCTTTCACCAACTGTTATTTAAACTCAGGTGCCATCTGTACAAAGCTTCAAGAGGGGATTGGGTAAACATATGGAGCAGAGGTCCATCAGTGGCCCATAGACACAAGGTATAGATGGAACTCCCTGTCTGGGGCACGTGATGCTCTTTATTCTTGGTGCTTGAGGAGGGGCAACAGTGGGAGGGCTTCTAGTGTACTGGCCCCACTGGTGGACCTCCTGATGGCACCTTGTTTTTTGGACACTATGTGACACAGAATGTTGGACTAGATGGGCCACTGGTCTGATCCAATATGGCTTCTCCTATGTTCATAGAAGATCTACCTTTTATAGTACTTCAATGACATCTGTATGCACATTAATACTGAGTGGATTTTAAGCATGAACGAATAAAAGGAATGACACATGGCTTGCCCCCCTCCCCTTTTAGTTTGTTTACACTGTGCATGCAGACCACTCTATAGGGTTGCCAGGTCTGACTCAAGAAATATCTGGGAACTTTGGAGGCGGAAACAGGAGCAAGGTTGTGACAAGCACGATTGAACTCTGAAGGGAGTTCTAGCCATCACATTTCTTTTAAACACCTCTTCATTGGAAATAATGAAGGATGGGGGCATTCTCTTTGGGACTCATATAGGGTTGCCAAGTCTGTGTTGGAAAATACCTGGGGTGGCTCTGGGAAAGGGTGGGGTTTGGGAGGGGAGAGGTCTCAGCATGATAGAATTCCATAGAGCCCACCCTTCAAAGCAGTCATTTTCTCCAGGGGAGCTGATTTCTTCCAGCTGGAGATCAGTTGTAAAAGTGGGAAATCTCTAGGCCCCACCTGGAGGCTGGCAATCCAGCCACTCTAACAAATTCAGAAATTAAGAATCATAATGAGGGATAATTCCTAGTACAGTATTTCTACTTTGTAAATAAGAAAAGACAACTCAGATGCCCAAAAGTTGGGAAGAATTTTGGAAAAGGAGAATGCTGGAAGCCTCTCTTCCAGGAATGTCCAATATTTTTATGGAAAATCTCTTCACTGGACAATGCACAATAAATGCTACAGTTGGATATAGTGAGTTCACATGAGGAAGTAGACTGCTGTGTGATATCTTTTGTTTAGTGTACTACTCTCCACATTATTTGCTATAATCTTGGGAACACAGTTTCTGTGATTCACTGTCTGGGAATGGCTGTCCTATGGGTGCAAGAGTCTGTACAAAGTACAAACCATCCACAGTTTGTTCTTGCAACTGTGTGTTTAGGCATATCATTGGCAAATTACAGTTAATGGAAGATTTGGACGAGATGTTCATGTATTGCTAGATTCTCCCAATGATCTTGATTCAACTTGAGTCATTAGTAGGTTTGTACTATCACAGTTACTATACTTATATCAATGCAAAATTCTGATCCCGGGGCCTCTTTTTTTGCTCTCCAAATCCCTGATACAGGATACATCAAATAGTCCTCTGTATTGAAAGGGACACACAACAATTTGCTTTACATTCCCCACTCCTATCTTTCATATGGTTTGATAATTCTTTCAGTAACAAATCATGCAAGGGTAAGGAAATTGTTCCCTCAGATTATGGCCTGCTCTTACATTTTGTTTGATTTTATTATGTAGCAAAATGATAGGAGAACCTAGTTCAGTTAACTAAGATTTTCTTTTAAATTGTGGGAAAGGGGAAAAATCCTAAACTGAATATAAATAATGTGAGTGTGAATTGGATTCAGATGTCCTTTTTCACTTGGTCATGTCCAATTCTCTTCTAATTACAGCTGCTGTCACACGTGACTTTTGTCCATGCAGGTCCCACAAAGGCCAGCAAAGCCTTTCTGGTGGCCAAAGGAAACCCCCTTTCTTCTTTGTCACCACCAGTGGAAAGGCTGCTTGGATTCAGCCCAACGGTTTTACATTTATAGTGCCATGCAAAGCATAGCTACACCCTTCAATAGCACTGTTGGTCATTAAGTTCTTGTATTTAAACAGCTCCTTGTCCAATATTCCCTCTAAGCTGCAGAGTCTTGTGTGTAAGCCAAAATGCCCTCAAAACCGAGGTTGGGGAATTGACAGGTAGGCACTTGACTTTAAAAGGATCAGAGCCTATGTATATAGGTTAAGTATACATAATTAAGTAAAAGCAATTTGAATTTATTCTAGAAAATATAGATCTCACACACACAAGATAGAATACTCATAAAATCATACATACTGTCCTAAGAAAATTAGAGAGAGACATAGAGAAACACATGGGTAAACAAACAGGGTGATAATTACCGATGTAGTCTTCAAGGAAGGCTCCAATGGTGACGAGCGAGGACGAGGGAGAGGGGACCCGAAACTAGGCCTAAGAATCGGGGATGGATCTAGACTGCGGAATTGGGATACTGCTAGAGGCACACCTGTGGGTAGCTAGGCCACAGGTTATAAGGACTACCTTGAGCCCTCAGGAAATGGGAGGTACAAGGGAGGAGGAAAGTGGTCAACTGGTGCATGACCTCAGAAAAAGGGGAGGCTCTGCAGTGACCATAAGGGCTGGACTTGTGCGGTAGCCAATGGCTGGCTTGGAGGGGACACCTAATTGGCTGCCTGCTCCTGGCCAATGAGGACTTGGCACTAGTTACCTGATTGGACCTCCAGGTAACAATGGGCCAAGGTGGGATGCTCCAGGGTAGCTGTCAAGGGAAAGAAAGGGTGAAACTACTGGGGTGGAGGTACATGGGAGTGGTTGAATTTAGCTACAATGGTGACAATAGATGGCCAAATTGCTGCCTAAGGTAACATCCAGTCTACACAAAGACACTTGACTCAGGGTGGAGATGGTCTTTCTCCTCTTCAATCTTCCATTGGCACCAGTCTTTGTCTAGAGTTCCGTTGGACAAAGACTGTGGCGGTTGGACAGTTGTCCACACCCAGGATAAGCTTGATTGCTGTATGTAAAGGTGACATCTGGTGAGTACGTGAGCCGTTCGCTTCGCTGGAATGGAGTCTGGTATGGTAGGAAGATAACTGCATGTGGTGTTAGCCTTCCACGTTGGATTCCATGGTCAGTGCTGAAAACTGCTCGCCTGGATAGCTCCTGGCAGAGCAACTTCTTCCACTCCATGGCCAAGATTGGCATCACACAGAGCGACGGGAAACCATCTGTTCTCCTGGTTAGCACTCTTTCACTGGTCTTGAGTGCTATAGTAGCGTTGTGGCTGCTAGTACTTTACAAGTCCCTTCCATGCCTGGTTAGGCAAACCCACACTCTCTGACCAGACGTGTGTGAGTTACTTCTCCAGGCACTCTGGCAACCAGGCTGGTGACTACGATGTTCTGTAAGGGGTTTTTTCCTCTCATGTGAGCAAAAATTCTACTTTGAGAGCTACTGGCAGAGTTGTGAGCTACTGCATAAATTATTGTGCTCTGGGGTCATCTTTCCTGAGCTAAGACAACAATCTGTGAGCTGGAGGCTAAAAATCAATGAGCTAGCTCATGTTAACTCAGTTTAGAGGGAACACATCTATAGCATTTCAATCCAAGCCTTGCATTCAAATGAATAAGACTAATTTGCAACTTAATGATTCAATAAGGCTGGCACTGAAAAGGGATTATCTCTGTGTTCATGTGCATGCATGCATCAACATACATAGGTGTATCTAGGGAGTAATCCTTTTTTCTCAGAAAAACAAGAAAACTCTATTGGATGTGTGACTGATGGCACTTTAAAATCTTGCAAGTGCTGTGTAAACAGGTAAAGGACTGTGAATTCCTCACAGAGCCAGAAAGCCTTGAGTGACAGGCTACTCCAAGAGATGATTGATTAGTGTTATTTGAGCAGAGAAAGACTTGAGAGCTGAATGCTGAGGAGAGGGCAGTCTGAATTCAGCCCTGACTGAGAAGAGCCTAGTACTGATGAGTCTAAGTCTAGTCCTGACATAGGTCTAGTGCTGACAGAGTCTGTGTTTAACCCTGACTGGGAGCAGTTTAACACAGATGGAGTACTGGGAAGGTTGGCAGGAGGAGTGGAAAGTTAGATGAAGACTCCCATTCAGGCCAGAAAAGGGGATAGATCTTTTGGTGAGAAAAGAATTTCACTGCTCAGTTAAAACAAGGAGATAGCTCTGAGGATTGGCGAGATCCCTAGTCTGATGTGTTTAGAAACTGGCTTTTAAATCCTGATGAGTCAGTTAAAAAGAAGAGTATTGGTGTGTTTAGTGAAGGAGTTTGGGTACTGAACGGAGTATCCCTGTCAGTCTACTCCTGCTCCCTCTCTCACAGCTTCGCTTTCCAGCAATCAAGGCTTGACTGCATGTGCATGGCAATAGTGCTGTGGTTGCAAGTGACGTCCAACAGCCATAGAGTCCAGTGGGCATTCTTAAAGTTACAGATGTTGTTTCTGTTCTTTTGGGGAGTTTTGATTCCATGATGTATTTATTGTTTTCCCTCAGATTTCAGATTCCCCTCCTGCAAATTTGGGATTGCTTCTTTTTTGAACAGAAATTCCCCTCTCCACAAATCTGTCCCTAGCTCTATCAATCATACTATGGTACAGTTGAAACACAGATATACGTCTAATCCCAGGAGAGTGCCAGGCCCCTTTTGAGTAGGGATTCCAGCCTCCATGTGGGGCCTGAGGATCTCCCAGAATTACAGTTCATCTCCAGTCTACAGGGATCAGTTCCCCAGGAGAAAAATGATGCTTTGGAATAAAACACTTTTGATAAATAAACAAAAACATTTGCAGTTCCCACAGTAATATTAAATTCTACCAACTAGTAATGAATGGGGACAGAGATGTTGCGATTTATCAGATAAGCACTAACCAAGACCCATACCCTCTTACCAACAGGCATTTCAAGGGAACAGAGGAGAAAGTGCTATACCAAGCAAGGAAGCAACAGAGAAAGTGCAATACTAAAAGATGGCACACAGAAAGGCAGGCGTGAGGCTGCTGATTGGCCTGCAGAATTCAGCATGTGATGATGATGGCAGCAGACTGTAGGCAAGCTGGGTACTGTGGTGAGTTTATGGCTCTGTGTACCTACAGCTGTCCTCTATTTCTGCTACAGTCTTATCATGACACCCCCTGGTAGGGATGCTGGTGCTCTTCCCTTTTTGTCACTGCTTGTCAGCAGTAGCTGAGTACTACCCACTAAAGGGATGCTTGAACACTAGCCAGTTCAGCTCACTTCCTGTTCTCCAGCAGCCAGTTAATTTGTGGGCTGTTTTGCATCTTGCAGACTGTTCACATGCATTTGCAGAAATAGGCTGCTTGCAACCCTTAGAAGCCAACCTTGACGAGGGATCCGCTGTAAGTTGCTTCTGATCCCATTGGAATATGTTGCTCTTGTCCCAGCAAAGGTTTGTTATTTTTTGAGAGGATGGGCGTGGTCAACTAATCAGCTAGAGAGGTCAGATTCTTCTGCTCTGACAATCTGGAAACTTTGCTGCCTCCCAGTCTTGCTGAGTTGCAGGATGTGGGGAGGGATATCAGAAAACCCAGCTAATGGCTTCAGCTGCAGAAAAGAGGAGAGGAATTAGTTCTTTTTTCTTTTCCTTTTTACAGTGCAGAGGTTGAAACCATCTGTTCTGACCCAGCATAGGGAAGAGCTCCCTTTGGCAGCTTCACTGTTTAGCTCTTTTGCTGAGGGGCAGGGTGGAGAAGAACTCTTCCTCAATCAGTTGGCTTCTGTCCAACAGGCCACTACAGAGTTAGTGTTCAGTGGCTGTATGAGTTGACTGATGCAATCCAGACATCCCAGACTGAATCACAGTTGGATTGTGTGCACCAAATCAAGTCAGTTTGTATGGATTCACTGAGGAATTCATGGCATCGCTGCCCTCTACCCTTCTAAAGCACCAGAGGCCAATGATACCAAGCACCACTTGATATTTTATAGTCTGGAAGGTCACAAACTTTCTTATATGCACAGAACAGATTTGTGGCTTTCTTACAGTCAAGAAACAAGTCTAAATAAATATATATCCACTGTGGAACAGGTACCGAAATAAGATGCCATAAACACATTATACAAATGTCTGTGCTGTAAAAACAATTGAATGAAAACATTAAGGTGCAAGGAGTATACACTGTAGCCATTCCTAACTTCAGAAAACTATAAAAGACCACAAACAAGACCTGGAATGCACTGAAAATTATGACTTCTGTATCTCATGACGTTATATTTTTTGCAGAGTCAATGAGCTTTTTGTGGTTCAAGCAGAAATGTATTTTTAGTAATATATAGTTATCTGTCTTTAAAAAAAAAAAAACCTGGTGTGTTTTAGCAGTTTCTTCTCATGAATGAATCAATGCTTCCATAGCAAGAGAACAAAGAAAAGCTTTTTAAAAAACAGCCCTGAAATACCCTCCAGTTGGCAAGGAGACTGAGAAACAAACAAAATGACCTGGAAAGAAAAGTTACTAACACATTATGTCAGCCACCCATTTTCTCCAGAGCATCCCACAGGTTTTAATAGATGATTGTCAGTTTCAGAAAGCTGAAATCCACAACCTAAACATCGAAATTGACTATTTTCCTTATATTTGCAAAATTCAGCTTAGCACAGTCTTCAGAGCATTTCTGTCCAGGCTGTAAGCACAATACTCAAAATCTAGTCCACTGAATGTTGAATTCCCTTTCAAATAACCATGTTTATGCTCTAACAGGCATGTGAGTATTTTTATGAGAAAAAAGTTAGCACACCTATTTCAGTAAATAGGGCAAAGCTATATACATATTGCACATATAAGATGTCTGCACACCCATTTCTTCCTCACTGAAACAAATGTGAAGGTACTTGCTGGACAAGAAAAAACCTCAATATATGCACTGGAACATCCAAAATGGTTGGAACAGGACAACTATCTTTTTGAGTGCATTCCCAAGAAGTTGCAATTTGATCTCCAACTGGGTGCAAAAATAGTTTGTTGCTATGTTCATGTGTGCTGCTTATTCCTTTTACCTCTTTCCTCCTTGTCTGGGAACACTTCACAGCTTGACTGAGGTTCAGTTCACTTTGATATACAAACAGGGCCGACCCGGCCACTAGACAAACTAGGCAGTTGCCTACGGCATGGGCCTTCTGTGGGTGCCAAATTGGGTGCCCCCCATATGACTCAATAACATTATCAGTGCGGGAGGGGGCACCAGAAGTTAGCCTTGCCTAAGGTGCCCTGTATACAAACACAGGTGTGGGCAAATTGGAATGCATTTGCTTGGCACAACGGGATTTGGAACTGGGATTAAATTGCAGTTTTGAACCTTGATTTATGTGTAGTTGTTATGTATGTGAAGGCATGCCTGGACACAGTGGCGTCGGGAGGGGGGGGGGCGGGGAGGGCGGCCCGCCCCGGGTCTCGGGGGCCCCTGCAGGTCTGGGGGGCCCCTCGCAGAGCCCCGGCCGCTCGGGCACCGTCAGGCACTGGCTCCAGCCTCCCGCTTCCCTCCCCGCGGCGAGACCCTGGGCGGGCGGGCAGGCGCAGGCCGCCGGTGGGAGCCCCCGACGCAGAGTCCGCGAAGCGCCGCTCGCCGCCAGGGGCAGAGCGCAGCGTCCCCGAGGCGCCCTCGAGCCGCTGCAGCTCCTTCCTCTCCCTCCTTCCCGGCCAGTGGCTCCGCGGCGCGATGGGCAGAGGGACGGTGGCGGTGCAGAGGCTGCCGCTGCTGCTGCTCTTGAGCCCTGGCCGCTCGGGCACCGTCAGGCACTGGCTCCCGCTTCCCTCCCCGCGGCTAGACCCTGGGCGGGCGGGCGCAGGCCGCCGGTGGGAGCCCCCCCGACGCAGAGTCCGCGAAGCGCCGCTCGCCGCCAGGGGCAGAGCGCAGCGTCCCCGAGGCGCCCTCGAGCCGCCGCAGCTCCTTCCTCTCCCCCTCCTTCCCGGCCGGTGGCTCCGCGGCGCGATGGGCAGAGGGACGGTGCAGAGGCTGCCGCTGCTGCTGCTCTTGGGGCTGCTGCACTGGGGGCCCGGCGGCAGGGAGGGCAGGAAAAGCTGGAGGCGGCGGGGGCAGCAGCAGGCGGGCGGCGGCCCGCGAGCGGAGCGAGGCGGCAGGGCTGCCGGTGGAGAGCTTCCTGCTGGACTTTACCGCCGTTGAGGGCAACATGGACAGTTTCATGGCTCAGATCAAAAGTCTGGCCCAGTCGCTGTATCCTTGCTCGGCGCAAAAATTCTAACATAATTATGTATATAAATTTGCTTCTTTCATTTACCCTGTCTCCACTCAGAGGTTGTACTCCAGTGTCACAAGCCTCAGAAAGGTAATACAAAGCTAATGAGAAATACAGATACTCCTCCTAGCCATGCAGGTGTTTCTGTTCCTGTGCTTCTCAAAACCCTCCCCCTTTTTCTACTCCCTGATCCCACAGGTACATCTGCACCATCTCTCTGTTGCCTTTTTCCTTCTATATATGGCAGAATACTTCCCCCCCTTGTCCTATCTCGGCTTCTCTTTGCTGAGTTCATAGGGTACAATGGAAAATTGATCTGTGGAGAAGGCATTTCTCTCTTTAAATCGCTTCTCCAAGCCAAGTCAGCTGGCAGATTGGAGAATGCATTTAAAGTTAAAGTTGCTTTCTTCCCACCTCTCCTTCCCCATCTTCCTTGGGAGGTGGTGGGCTCTCCTTCCTTGGAGGTTTTTAAACAGAGTCTAGATGGCCATCTGACAGCAATGAAGATCCTGTGAATTTAGGGGGAGGTGTTTGTGAGTTTCCTGCATTGTGCAGGGGGTTGGACTAGATGACCCTAGAGGTCCCTTCCAACTCTAGGATTCTGTGATTCCTTCCTTCCTTCCCCTGATGCGCATGTCTTGCAACTCTCAAACATCGGATGTTTACTTTATGTGGCTCTTTCATTAAGTGAGTTTGGCTCTCCCCACGCCCAATGGCCTCCGTGCCGCCACAGCCCCGGGGGCTGGGGGTGGAGGGGTCCCCTGCCTGCTGTGTTGATCTGCTCCTCTGTCCAGTGCACTTTGATCTCAGCTAAGGAGCTGTGTTGTGTCCTCACAGCAACCCTTTGAGGTAGGTCAGGCTGATGGAGACTGGCCCCAAATTGCTTTGGAGTAGAGGGGACTGCTCCACTGTGCCACAGCCTGTTGGGGAGTGCAGTTTGAGTTCAAGGACCTGGGGGTTACCAGTAGCACAGGGGTGGCCAAACTGCTGCTCGGGAGCCACATGTGCCTCTTTCACACATATCGTGTGGCTCTCAAAACTCTCTTGAGTTACTCCTGAAGGTTTTGGATCTAAAATTGGTTGTGAATGGACATGTCTGTCACTCGAGGTTGCAAATTCCCCATGAGAACGCAGTTTCTAACACAGAGCTTTTGTTTTTGTGGCCAGTCCAGGTTTCTTGAAATCCCCACTGCCCTGTAGCTGGCTTGGAGAAGGCATTTGTCTCTTTAAATCACTTTGCCAAGCTAGCTGGTGACTTGGAGAGTGCATTTAAAGTTAAAGTATATTTCTTTCCACTTCTCCCTCCCTCCCCATCCATTTCCTTCCTCCCTCCCATTGTAGTGGTTAAGTGTGCAGACTCTTATCTGGGAGAACCAGGTTTGATTCCTCACGCCTCCACTTGCATCTGCTGGAATGGCCTTGGGTCAGCCACAGCTCTCGTAGCAATTGTCCTTGAAAGGGCAGCTTCTGGGAGAGCTCTCTCAGTGCCACCTATCTCACAGGGTGTTTGTTGTGGGGGAGGAAGATAAAGGAGATTGTGAGCCATTCTGAGACTCAGAGTGGAGGGCAGAATATAAATCATCTGTCTGTCTGTCTTCCTTCCTTCCTTGTGGCTTTCAAACATCTGACATTTATTCTGTGTGGCTCTTACATTAAGCAAGTTCAGCCACCCCCGCAATAGCGATTGTGCGTGATCCTGGCCTTCCTTTCAAAGCGTTCCAGGTAACATCGGTACAGAACTTCTGCAGCCACGGAGAAGTCCCCAAGAAGATTTTAAAAAGTAACCTGGATCACCTGGGGAAATGATAGGTAATGTGCTGGCATGGCTGCTGTTGGCACAGTGCTGTTAAATACTTCTGGGCCCCGTTTTTTTTGAAAAATGGCTTAACTTTACTTGGATTACTCCTAGGTCAAAGTCCACCGGCTCCTCAGAGATCAACAAAAGTTCCAGAGTATAAGTTTTCAGGAATCACTTCCCGTTTCCGGCAGGTGGCACGGGGGAAATGATGTCACAGGAAGTGATGTCACTTCCTGTTTCCGGCGGTGGCATGATGTCACCGGAAGTGACATCGCTGGAAGTGACGTCACTTCCTGTTTCCGGTGGCGTGCACACACGTAGGGGGGCCCACATAAATCTTGGGCCCCGGGCCCCCAAAGCCCTAGCTACGCCCCTGCCTGGACATGTTGGGCGTAAGTTCCTGCTGGCTCATTGGAGCTACAGGACTGAGCTTGAGGCACATCACAATAGACTGAGAGGATCCTAGGATCTGCCAATGAGGATGCATATTCTAATGAAGGATCCAAAAAGGGCACAATCACAGATGAGTTTCTGCTTCTTGGGGGCTGGGTTTGTCCAGCCCCAACTGTATATATTGCCACATGTTCTGGTGCTTAGGAGTAGTTTGGTAGTCACTTAGTAGAGATGCTGAATCACTAATAAAAAGCTTTAATCACTACGCAAGAACCTCCTCATGCATTGAACCCAGTATTTAATAGTAGTCTACTAACTCCAAAAGTGGAGAAGGTTTTTATACCCCACTTTCCTCTACCTTAAGGAGCCTCAAAGTGGCTTACGATCTCCTTCCCTTTTTCTCCCCACAACAGACACCTTGTGAAGTAGGTGGCCAAAGGGTTCTGAGAGAAGTGCAGCTAGCCCAAGGTCACCCAGCAGGCTTCATGGGGAGAAGTGGAAATCAAACCCTTTTCTCCAAACTGGAATCTGCTGGCTCTTTGTCCAGTTCCACAAGTATTTGGATATCTGTCATGTTCTCAAGGCGCAGGCAGGCGGGAGTCCAAAGCCGGTCTGAGGTCAAAGTCTGGGAAGTCAAGCAGGACCTGAATCACCATGTCATGTTCTCAGGGTGCAGGCAGGAAGGAGTTTAAAGCCAGTCCAAGGTCAAAGTCCAGGATGTCTAGCAGGAGCCAAGTCACCAATGCAGAATCACAAACCGGAATCAGAAGTCAATGTCCAAAAGCCAAAAGGTCAAAGTGCCAAGGAAATCAAGCAGGTCAGGATCAGGAAGGAGCGTGGATGCAAGCCAGAGAATAGACTTGTTGCTTCCACAAGGTTACCAGGTCCTGGGTGGGAGCTATATAGAAGTCTCAATCAGCCTGCTCCCTGGGTGGCAGTGACACTGCTAGAACTCAGGGCTGAGAGATCTGAAGCATCGGCGTGCCTCATGTCTTTGCTCTGAAAGTTCTTTCCGGAGCCTGCTTTGAACTCTTGAGATGGGAGGAGGAGAGCTGGGAGGAGATTGATCATCAACAGCTGACACTGGTGCCTGGAGAGTGATGGATGGGCCAGCTGCTGTTTGTTCAGCTGAGGAACTGGTTGGCAACTCTTCCAGGTCTGTTAACCCTTCCAGCACCTCCTCGTCAGAGTTCATGACACACCGAAGCAAAATCGCAAACCAGAAGCAGAAGTCAGTGTCCAAAGCCAAAGGGTCAGGGTGCCAAGGAATTCAAACTGGTTAGGCGCTGGAATCAGGAAGTAGCATGGATGCAAGCCAGAGAATCGACTTGTTGCTTCCATTAGGTTGCCAAGTCCCAGTGTGAGTTATATGGGAGCCTCAATCAGCCTGCCCCCTGGGTGGTCATAATTCTCCTAGAACTCAGGACTAAGAGATCAGAAGCATTGGTGTGCCTCGTGCCTGCATTCTGAGAGTGTTTTTCAAAGCCGGCTCTGCATTCTTGAGATGGGAGGGGGAGACCTTGGAGGAGATTGATTGTCAACAGCTAGAGCTGGTGCCTGGAATGTGGGGAGAGTGATTGATGGGCCAGCCGTTGGTTGTTCAGCTGAGGCACTGGAAGGCCATTCTTCCTGGTCTGTTAACCCTTCCAGCTCCCCCTCCTCAGGGCTCATGATAATATCATTGCAAACAGGAGCTTGATCAAGCAGTGTTTAATCAAGCTCTGCATGTTCGAGGAGAAGAAGAAGGAGGGCAAGAGGCTTGGGTGAGGATGTCAACAAACTGTGTTTTTTCCAGTTGGAATTTTAATTGTAGCTCATCTGACTAGATATCCTAAATGTCTGTGATACAGTTTCACACTAATTTGCATTTCTAGTCTGGAATAAATTGAGTTTACTACTAAAACATAGGTTCAAACGATTTTGCTATTGCAGTTCATGTGCAAGATTTTTTAAAAACAGATTTGGTAGATTTTGTTGAACACATGAACCTGGTTTCTTCTGAATCTGACTACCAAGGTCTGTATTGGCTGCTCTGACTGTCAGCAGTTCTCCAGCGTCTCAGGCAGAGGTCTTCCACATTACCTACTACTAAATAATTTTAACTGGAGAAGCTGGGAGTTGAACTTGAGTCCTTCTGCATGAAAAAGAGACACACTGTCACCAGGACTTTTTTTGTAGCAGGAACTCCTTTGCATATTAGGCCATACACCCCTGATGTAGCCGGCGCTGGCGCTTCGGAGCTTGGAAGCACAGGCATGAGGGAGGAGGGACAGCAAGCGAGCGGCATGCATGTGCTCTAAGGCTGAAAGCCCTGCGGCAGCTACTGTGCTTGCTGTTTCCCTTGCTGGGGGAGCAAGGGCAGGCGGGAGCCCTGAAATCGGTGCCCTCCCCCCGGAGCTGCACTCCAGGCAGCCGCCTCAGGCTGTCTAATGGACGCGCTGGCTCTGGATGCAGCCAATCCTTCTGGAGTTTACAGGGCTCTTAGTACAAGGCCTACTGTAAACTCCAGGAGGACTGGCTACATCAGGGGTGTGTGGCCTAATATGCAAAGGAGTTCCTGCTACAAAAAAAGCTCTGCCTGTCACAGAGTCACAACCTCTCCCTTACTCTTCAGAAACATCAGGAGGCAAAAGGAAGACAAAAATCTGGCACTATTAGGAGTGCAATTCCAGTATTCAGTTAGGGTCAAGGTTCTTTGCAAGATTTAAAAAATATATTCTTGGATATTTATAAAACTGAATCACCCCTAAGCTGCTGAAACCAAAAACAACACCTTTTATTCAGGGCAATTACTACCTCTTTGTTAGATATGTTTGTATTTCTGGGCCTAAAATGATGGCTGCATTCAAAGGAGATTGTGCAATGAGTAGGGGAAAAAACTTGATATAGTCATGTTCTTCTACACCATGAATTCTGATGCTCAGATTTTTGCAGGTTAAGAGATTACAGGTCATTTGGCCATAAATCTTTAATGGTATCAGCAGGTCTCCCATTTACCAAATTAAAGTGATGAGTGTTCTTTCTTTATCCAAATAATTGCTACAATGACCACAGTATGTGGTTTTATGCACAGCCCAGTTAATTCTGACCATGCTGTTGCAAAACTAACAATTTTAGCAGAATGTCTCCTGTCATTACTATGTATGCCAATGACTTTTGCAGCAGTGCTTCACAATAACTGCTTGAGAGATGAGATACGACATTCAGAACAATGAATGATGCTAAACAAATCAGAGATGGTTTCAATTATGGCTTATATTCTTTTATTTGAAATGTTTACTGACTCAAGAGTCATCTGTTGTTTGGCAAAAAGCTTTACTGCAAACAATAAAATCGTCAAAATCTGTTGGAATTAATGAATATTTAATCACTGCTGAAGTCTGGCTGGGTTGAATGAGAAAAGCGGAAGAATATCAATTTAAACAAAACATAAGTAACATTTTTCACATGAACACACATGAAGCTGCTTTACGCTGAATCAGACCATTGGTCCATTAGGGTCAGTACTGTCAACTACTTAAACTGGAAAAACCTTTCCAGGGTCTCATACTGAGGTCTTTCACACCACCTACCACCTGGTCCATTAACTGGAGATGCTGGGGACTGAAGCGTGGACCTTCTGTGTGCAAAGCTAAGATTCTTTCACTGAGATACAATCCCTCCCCAGTATACAAACAACCCCCCCCTGAAGAAGAGTAGTTTTTATACCTCGCTTTCCTGTGCCTTAAGGAGTCTCAAAGCATCTTACCTTACCTTCCTCTTCCCACATCAGGCACTTAATGTCATCTGCAACCTTAGCCACTTCATTGCTAACTCCCAACTTCAAATAATGAAAGAACAAGATAAAAGCACCGAACCCAATACCGAACCTTGAAATACTCCACTGTTTACTACCTTCCACTGTGAAAACTACCCATTAATACTCACTATCTGTTTCCTGTTAATTAATCAGTTTTTAATCTACAACAAGACTTGTCCTCTTAGCCCATGAGTGCTGAGTTTACTTTGGAGTCTTTGATGAGGAATTTTATCAAAAGCTTTCTGGAAGTCTAGGTAAACAGCTTGTCTACTTGTCCACATGGATGTTCACCCCCTTAAAAAATGTTAGCGAGACAAGATCTTCCCTTACAGAATCCATGCTGATTCTTCTTCAATAGCATTTGGTCATCAAAGTGCCTACCAATACTATCTTTAATTATGGATTCCACCAACTTACCCAATAATAATGTTAGACTGACTGGCCTGTAATTTCCCAGATCTCCTCTGGAACCTTTTTTTTTTTTTTAAAGATGGGGGTTACATTTGCTTCCTTCCAGTCCTTATGAATGGAAACAGATTTTAATGAAATATTGCATATTTTTGTCAGGAAATCCACAAGTTCACATTTGAGTTCTTTCAGAACCTTGGATGTATTCCATCTGGACCTGGTGATCTGTCAGTTTTTAATTTGTCCATCAGTCATTGGATCTCCTCTCTCATCATCTCAATCCAGCTCAGGTCCTTCAACTGCCTTCCTGAAATCGATGGTTCTGCAATGCCCAAGCATGTCCCATCTTCCACAGTAAAGATAGAAGCAAAAAAAAAAAAAAAAAAAAAAAGCATTCAGCTTCTCTGCTATTTCCATAACATCCTTTAGTGATCCTTTCACCTCATGGTCATCCAAGGGCCCTACTGTCTCCCTGCTTCTAATGTATTTGAAATTTTTGTTGTTGTTGGTATTTACGTTTTTTTGCAATATGTTCTTCATAGGACCTTTTTGCCTGCTGGAAACTGACTTGCATTTTATTTGCCAAAGTCTGTGCTCCATTTTATTTACCACACTCAAACCGATTTTGCACACCGCGTACCCCGTGGTCACGTTCCTCTTCTCTGTGCAGCGTCTGTTGGATTTCCCACTATCTGCGCCAGAGTTACAGAAAGTGCCACGACTTTCACTTAGCAATTGTAAACTGGGTTTTAGTGGTTTACGTTTGCTATGTGAAAACCGCGACACTTCCTGTAACTCTGGCGCAGATAGAGGGAAATCTGATGGACGCTGCACAGAGAAGAGGAACGTAGCCGCGAGGTAAGCTGTGTGTGAAATCGGTATCAGACTAGCCTTCTAGCACTTAAAGAAGCCCTTCCCTTTCACTGCTTCCATTACATTGTTTGTTAACCAAGTAGGCCTTTTTTATACCTACTTGTACCTTTTTTAAACTGCAATATACATTATATCTAAGCTTCCAGAATTGTAATTTTAAATAGTCTCCAAGCTTCCTGAAGGGCTTTGACCTGCCTTACCTTTCCCTTCAGTTTTTTCTTCAGAAGCCTCCTCATTTGAGAGAATTTACTCCTTCTAAAGTTAAATGTGATTGTGTTGGTCTTTTTGAGCAACCCCCTATTTACACAAATCATGTTAAACGTAATATGGTCACCATTCAAAACTGGTGCTGTCACATTTACATCTCTCACCAGGTTCTGACCATTATGTAGGACCCAGAACTGCCTCCCCCCCCCCCGCAAGTTGGTTCTGTGACCATCTGCTCCATGGCACAGTATCTAGAAACTCAATCTCTTTCTCTCAGTCTCCTCCTCCTCCTCTTAACTTGAATATGTACTGACCCAACCAATGTTGTGAATCAGCTATTCAGTTTACATAAAACAATAGACAATAATCCACAACATAGCAACAGTAGGTAGACTCTACCCCACCTACCCCTATCCTACCACTCATCTGAACAAAGTATGAAGCCTTCAACTAACCTAAGGAGACCAATGGAAGAACTGTGTAAATTGGTGGGATGCTCCTTAGGATGGAGGATTCTCCTTGGATTCACTCCAGCATCTTTGACAAAGGCATGAAGGATATATTCATATTCCAGTGAAGTTTCTATTTATGGTAAAATGTAATGCACGCTAGGAAAAGACATGTGGTGATGCTGGACATGTTCTTTGAGAGTATGCACTTTGACTTTCTTACAACCAAAAGAACCACAAAAAGGGCCAATGTTTGTACACTGAAATCAACAAAGAGAAGGAACAGATGGTGAATCAGTGGAGGCACCAGTCTTTGCAGACTGACAGCATATGTTTTAGACAGAAGGTTGAGCTTGGAAGAGCAGGGCAGGCCTTCATGCAGCCCCTGAGATTACTTGGTTCTAGAGATCTGACAAAAAGCATTTCCTTGGAGACATTCATGGTACCAAATGCAGAATATATCATTCTGATATGGCAACAGAATAAGTATTACTTTTGCCAATACTGGCTGCCATGGGAGAAGATACCAAAAATAATTGTGGCTCAGTTTTAATTTCAGCTCATTTTCAAATCTCATTTGCAATATAATTGGCATTATATATCAGGAAGTTTAGATTACTTTGTATGGACAGTTATAGATTCAGTCTCATAACTGGAATGAGATAGAACTAACCCAGGACCAATTTAAAGACCGAGGATTAACTGACTTCTGGTTTGGCCTGCTAGAATGACCATTTTAAATAACTGCTGAGTAGTTACCGTGTCATGGATCATCATAAAGATATACTTTATTTCAAATAACTTCAAGGCAATTCACTTCTGTTGTCTTGGCTGTCCAGAACCATTAGCTGTTCTAAAATCACCCTTATAGTCAATTGTTCCAAAAGTATAAGAAAATACATGGACTAACTTCCTACTATTGGAGAGAAGTTTTCATTTTTGTGATGAAAGTAGTTGAAGGTACAAAACAGGTAACTTTCTGGATCTGACTGGCTGATTTAATTCATTTCTTGATTGCAAGCATAATTAAGATTTCCTATGTGTGTATATTTTGTACAGCAGAATATCACACAATCTGAGAAGCCTACTGATTCTTGAACTCTTTTGATTATGAGGAGACTTTTCTAAAAAGAGAATGGAGAAATGTGGATCAAAACAACAAATGTGAAAGTGCAGCTTCATATCTTGCAGTATTTCACAGAGGAAACTAGGGACTTTTTGTGTCGCTTTCTTTGTACCAGAACTGTGGCCCTCTCTTCATTATTCATGCACTTAACTGATTGCTGGATCCAATCCATTTGGCATATCTGATGCTAGATCTTTTATATGTTGTACCTGGAATTTGCCACCCTTGTATGGATATAGGTATGTAAAATAAGATTGTTGACTGAATGAGTAAACCTAAAGTGGCACTGAAATGATGTTTCCAACAGCTGTAGATATTTCCTCAGCAGGAACTAATTGTCAGGAAATGATCTTAAGATAGCTCTGTCGTAACGCCCATTTAGCTTAGAAAAAGGGAAGGGTGTACGCAAGCAGAGGCCATCACTTAGGGTGCCAATGGTAGAGGGGTCCCAACCAGCCTGTTTCCCCACTGCCTAGCTGCCCACATGTGGCAATGGGGTCTGCACCAGGAGGTACTCCTGGCCCCAGTGGGTGGCCATCAAGGATCCCTCTCTGTTTTGGGGGCAGCCCTCTTCCTCCCTACTTGCATTATGCCTCTCTGCTGCACATAAGAGGGAAGTGGGTGGTACCTTCTTGCTGCAGTGTGAAGGGATGGGCACCCATCTTCCTGCCTCTCTACATCCAGGCTGGGAAAGCAGTAAGGAAAGTGGACACTGTCTTCCTTCATCTAGGGTACCCAAAATCCTTGAGCTGGCCTTGTGTGTGTACATAGTATACATATGAAGTATGTATACGAAGTATACACATGAAGACTCTGTGGCTTTTGCGTTTTGAGGAGAAATAGAAGGAAAGGTAGAGAGATAGAACAACACATTGGCTGAAAGTGAATAACTCTGAGGATGTAGAGTCTTTCTTTCTGTCTGAGAATCTGATGGGCATAGGGAATCTGTTGCCCAACAAGTACTTCCACCAATGACATAATTATATTTTTTTAAAATAAAGCAAATACTAGAAAACACCAGTGCTTTCTTATGGTGGTGTTGCTCCTAGAACTTATCTCCCTGTGGAGATAATACTATCTTAATTTGTCCAAATGTGTGTCTTGCTCTTTTCATCCCATGAATTCCTTATACCATGAAAACACAACTGCCCTCATCTGATGAGGCTCATTAAATTCTACTGTGATTCCATAGCAGTTGATATTATATAATCTACACTAAATTTGCCATTGACTTGGATTCAGTGATGCATGAGCAGAAATGCAAGTGGACTTAGCACAGTTCCACCTGCACAAGATCTGCAACACCTAGCAGATTTCCTGCTTATGTCTTCTAGTCATTTCTAGAATTCTGTTTCTTGCATGAGCAGGAAAATAGCTTGCTATATATAGTGTATTTAACAGTGCAAGGGGCCAGCACAGAGGGGTTTTTTTTTTAAACAAGCCATTGTTTATAGTGTTTTACAATGCAGTGCTTAAAAAGGTGTAACTCTGCTTAGGATTGCACTGTTAATTTTTACTTTATTTGGGAAGGCCCTCAAATAATTGCCTTTTCAGTTTTTCCCTTTTTTCCTCTGGTCAATTTTCTTACAAAATAAATCTTAATGAACCATAATGCATAAGGTGCTGCCAAAGGCGCATGTTATGATGATATATTCCACATTTTAAAAGTGTCAAAAGCATCTTTAACCTGATACAAAATATTTTGGGTAACTGATCCCATAAATGTACTGACACGAATATATGAAGACTTCCATGCTCTCTAATCTCTCACAATGTTGCGTGGCCATATATTAGTAGCAAAAAACATACTGTAACTGACAGCCTTCTGTAGTCCTTTCATTTAAAGGTCAAAACTAGACAATATGTCTGACAGGAATGGAATCACTTGCAGACTAATATACATAGAGGAAATTAACCTGAAAGGGCATTTGTTCACTCAGCTCTGTAAGGGAGAACTGTGAAAGAGCTAGAGAAAAGCAGTGTGGCTCACATGTGGAGCCAGAGAAAAAGGATGTACCCCCCCGCAACCTTTCTGTTGGTGAAAGAGCAGTGGAAGGAAAACCAGAAGCCCCTTCTCCCTCCTCACAGCATTGTGTGAAAAAGTGTTTTTTTACAGTGAGTTCTTGACCCGATGCACACTCTTAGCCTAATCTACCTCACAGGACTGTTATGAGGACAACATGGAGAAGAATAGAATGCTGTAAATCACTTTGGGTCTCCACTGAGGAGGAAGGAGGGATATAGATAAGTTTAAAAAATGAGTTCAGACAAAATAATGGAACAAACTGTACCAAGACTTTGCTAGCCCTGATGTAATAGAGTTTGGGGCTTTGATTTGACCTTAGAATTCATGGTAACTATAGGCGTGGTTTATGACAGAAAATGGCAGCAGACATAGAAGATAGAAGAAAGACCATTCATTCCTCCATTTATTCATTTTATCCTACCCTTATTCCATGTATTGATGACATTTTGTCATTTTCCACAAAACACCCTGGTGAGGTATGTTAGCTTAAAAGATCCCATCAAGGTAATTCACAGGGCCACCAACAGTGGGGAAACTGAGGGGACAAAATTTGGGGGGCTCAAGTCAGTTGGAGGCCCCCTGAAGCCATCATGCATCCAGCTGAATGCCCTTGCAATAACTTCCCACTGCAGCCACTAGGGGTGCAGGGAAGTCTAAGAGCAGTAAAAGGCACTCTTAAATTCTATTGGCTAGACTCCCTGTTATGCATGACTGAAGCAAAGGAGTGCTTAGTGCGTTGCAGCAAGATGAAACGACCTTTCCCTCTCTTTTCCATCTTTTTTCATTAATTTCTCTCTCCTTCCACCTAATTTTTCCACCTTTTCCTGATTCATTTATCTTTCTGTCGATGTAATTTTCCCATAACCCCCCCCCCCCCCCTCATTTTCAAGTCTTGGTCACAACCCCTTTCTCAACCCTATCCTGCTTTGCAACAGAATGTACTTTAGTAGTAGTATAGTAGCAAACTTTTGTTAATATTATGGACAGAAGGGAGTAATATTTCCCTGTGATCTAACAAAGTAGTAAAAGGATGCTTCCCCTATCCAACATCCATGGTAATGGAACATTAATATGCTTTGATGGTTGTACATGTGGAACAGAAGTTAGAACTCTGTGTTCAGACAGTGGGTTGTTATCACTGGGTTGTGTCGATGGAAGATCTAATAGCTCTTTGTAAAGGCTACTTTGCTATATGACAAATGATGCAATATTTTAAATGCCATTAAAAATTAGATTTGTAACAAATGTCACACCCTGTCTTTCTCCCCAGTGGGGACCCAAAGCTGCATTGTTCTCCTGTCCTCCATTTTACCTTCACAACAGCCCTGTGAGTAAGTCCAGATGAGAGAGTATCACCCAGCAACCTTCAGTGGTGGATGGTGGGGGGGGGGAGGTTTGAGTATTAGACACACATGGCAGGTTGCTTAAAAGCTCTCCTATTACATGTTGTCTATTGTAAAGACAACCTGGTTAAGGGTGTTCTAATTCCCTTCATTTTTGGCACTGCAGCTTCCATTATCATTATTGGGTTGGTGGCCAGTTTTCTAATATGTGACATTATTTTCTGATGAGTTATACCTCCCACATAAACCCTTAGCTTCCACTGAGAATAGCACAGGGGTGGGTGTGTTTGTCTCAGGCTAGGTTATTCCCATGCCTTTCACCCTTGACCCTGAAACTCCCACAATTATCCTAAAGCCGATGGCCAATTTTAAGTCTCCTAGCTTTATTTTCTGATGAGTTATGCCTGTCATAAATGGAAAGACAGGCTGATTCCTTTATTACTATAGATTCATGGTAGCAGCAAACAAAGTGATATGTTTTGATATATTTGGTTTGGATAATGGTCACATGGGGAGGCCCAGGTAGAATCTTTGTCTGGGGGTTCATGGTGGCTCTTGGCAGCCCTGGTCACTCAGTTGATTTGGTGTTTCAAAGGCAATCCCTGGTCCAAGTCTGGCACTGATGCTACTGGACTAGCATTAGTGAATGAGCTGACTCTCAGGTAGGGCTGTGCTCCAGCAAAGAAAAGGTTTTAATTTCAGATCCAGGATTTGGGATGGGGGACCTTTATTGCGATTGCTGATGTTCAGGTAGGACATTGCCAGTTCAAGACAGTGGGATCAAATTAGCACCAAATGTAGTCCTGCTCTAATCTGCTCCCCCCAAGTTGCAAGCAGGATGGACAAAGGAAATGACTTTTGGCACAGGTGCACTACTCTCCACTGCGGGAATGGGGGCATTTTTAGAAAATCCTGCCTGCATCTGCTTTTAGTGTAAATCTTACAATGACATACAATGAAAAAATTCCTATTGCTGAAAACTGCAGTTGCCATCCTTCCTTGTTGTTGTCTGTTGTTTCCTTTCACAAAGCAAGGAAGGCTTCCTTTGTGGAAAGTCTCCCCATTTTTGGAAATTGTTCATTTAAAAAAATACAGCATGTCTCTGTGTGTGATTGAATGTGACGACTCAATCATCTAATTGCTATGAGACACTAGTCTTCATGCTGGATGTCCGCTGCAGGGGTACCTTAATTACTATTAGTATTTAAGGAATTCTAGGAGGCAGAGAGGATGAAGAGGTAGCAAAGGACTGGGACATGGGAGCCTGAGGGCTAAGCTACATATGTTTTTTAAGAGCTGTCTCAAAGTTCTCTGCTTTTAATCAGAGTCACACGCCAACTCCAAGAATGTCACTTTCAAAGTCACAGAAAATGATTTTGCTGACTAAGGGTGACATGATTGTTCCCCTCCAACCTTTTCCTTGATCCTAGAGGAAGTTATTTGCATAACTTCCCAATGCATCCATTGGGAAGTTATTTGAATAAATTTGGAGCTGCAGGTGGAATAACCTGAGCACTCACTGCTCAACACAGGCTCTTTTGCAGAAATTAATTCTCTGGGGCTTGTTCCAAAGGTGATTACTTGGGAGCACTTGCCGCCTGATCCCTTGCAAGGATATGACTGGGAGAAATGTCATTGGAAATTGGGATGGTCAAAGAAAAACAAGATGCCTGTTGCTGATGGTAAGCATTCAAACAGGAAAACAACACAGTTTTTTTTTTAGGGTTCTCTCCCCCACCCCCCTTTTCATTGTGCCTAAGAATCCTAGATTTGTCTAGATTTGGAGGATCATAATAATGACCCAAAATAGCAATATTTATGTATATTTTCAGAATGCAGTATACCTACATACTTCTAGGTATATTGATCTGCCACCCATAATTAAGGAATCCTAGTTTAACTTTCAATAAATCTTAGCATTCATAGTTGCACAACTTGAAATCTATTGATAAAAACATGGGTGGGTGGGTTGGCGGGACATTTTCTTTCTTTAGTGATACAGATGTACAATGAAAATTTAGAAAACAAATGGCTTCCCATTCCATCCTGTACACATCACTGGAATTCAATCAGGAAAATGTTTATTATAATGTGTGCTACCAGCTGAAATCAGTAGGTTGTTTTCAGCCCACAATGACTTATTTTCATCCCAAAGTCTAAACCGATGACACATCAATTTTAGAATTTGGACATGACTTGCTAAGCATTAATGCAAATTACTTGACTTTTGGATTTCAAATGAGATTGGAATGAAAGAAGTAATGGATAAATACACAAATTAAAAGATTTCTCATAAAATGTAGCCAACATGATTATCAGATCAGTGCCACAGCTATGTATAACAAACACACATGTATAAAACCCAATGTAGCCCTAAGAAAACACAATGTAGCCCTAAGCTGATGGGATAAACCTGCATAGGATTCACAGCAGATCTGCTTTGAAAGCACAGTTATCATCATTAGCATTGTTTTGGACATTACGTTTAATGGTGCAAATCTGTCTGGTTAGATTTGTCTATTGCTTCCTGGTGAAACGTAATCCACATTCATGTCATTTTTCTATAAATATTTGATTAAGTATCTATGTAGATAACAGAAACTAACACCAGCAGGAAGCAATTGTTTGTATTTTTTGCATGCTATTACAATCAGAGAGCATCCAGTCGTAATGATCTGTAAAACATTTAAGTGAACAAATGAACAGGTTTTATTTTTTTTAATCAGCATCTGCTGAGATGACCTCGGCACAATGAAACAGAGTGAAGCAGTGTAATTGGATGACAAGGAAGCTAGTGTGCTAGTTTGTATCCAAAGATTTTTCTGTGCAGTGCCAGGAGGTAAATATTTCGTTTCAGAGGGTAGCCATGTTGGTCTACGGCAGAACAGCTGGATTTGAGTCCAGGAGCACCTTTCAGACCAACAATATCACTAACATCTGCTGAAGGAAACTTTGACTCTTGAATGCTTATGCCCTGAAAATCTTATTGGTCTCTAAGGTGCTCCTGAACTTGAATGTAGGAGATACATAGTGGGGTTGTTTTGTAGAAAAATAGGTGGTGGAGCTCATCCAGGGATTGTTATGCAGCTGCACATACTATTCAATGGACAAGGTAGGTAGGTGAGGAGGGGGGCATCAGAAAGGTCAGGAGCTGCACTCCTGTGAGCTCTTGCTGAATCCAAGGCCTGGATACATATATATGTACACTGCTGTACAGAGATGTCTTTCCATCATGGTGATGACGGTCACCTGTTCATGGTTAGAGGGTGGTGGGATATGTGAGAAAGATAATTTCCAGACTGCAAAGCATTTTCACATCTGACGGCCTCAGTCATCTGCTTGGTCCTCCTCATGGGGTTCTGATCCAAAAAGGAGAAATTTTGAATATATCTGCTGTTGTCCAGCCAAGGAAATTGCATGTGGAGCACCGGATCCTCAAAAGGATTCACATGTGGTAGTAACTTGCTTTGGCATGCAGCTCACTTCTAATGAATCTAAAGCAACCATCAGTGCTCAGTCTGGGTGGATTACTGTGATTAAATAACCACTTGCATCCTTTCAATGAAAAAGATGAAGAGGAGGAGATTGGATTTATACCCTGCCCTTCACTCAGAGTCTCAGAGCAGTTTACAATTTCCTTTCACTTCCTCTCCCCACAACAGACACGCTGTGAGGTTGGTGGGGCTGAGAAAGCTCTGAGAGAATGGCTCTTGAGACAGCAGCTCTCTCAAGAACTGTGACTGACCCAAGGTCACTTAGCAACTACATGTGGAGGAGTGGAAAATCAAATCTGGTTTTCTCAGATTAGAGTCTGTGCATTCAACCACTATACCAAACTGGCTGTTTTGTAAGCAAAGTGGGGGTTCTGTTTAGCTTAACGTATGGAATCTAAGAGTGAGTGGCAGTTATTCTGTATAGATGAATGAAGGGGGTCTGGTGTGTTTATAGAGCTGAAAGATACAAGGAACAACTTGTACAAAATATATTTTGGAAATAGTGTTTTTCACAAGATGTAACAATGTCAGGTGGGTCAGAGAATTGAAAGGTAACGGAGAGCACAGTTCGGATGTTGTTTTGACTCTCTTACAAATTGAAGTTGGGTAGATTTGAGAGCAGTTAAAAGGAAAATGTTTCTCTATTCATGGGTATCTCTCATTTTATCACAATATGAATGTGACAACTAGTCATTCCCTACTTCTGTGACTTCTTTTGTCAAACTAATGAGATGAGGATCATGTGTATCATTTCATCCATAACATACACATCACAGGCTCATACAGCCTCAATTTGTTTCAGGGCTATGTGGGGAATGGAAGGGGGTTTAACCCTTTTACCTCCACTCTGTTTGCATTTAGAACCAGGACTCCTCTTTTGTTATTACCATTTTAAAGCTGGGAAACAGACATAATTTTAAAAGCCATGTCCCCCCCCCCCCCCTCTCTTTTAAGATGCTAACAACAAAGCAAGGGTCCTATTTTCAAATAGTGAAACCACATAGAGGTTTGCCTTGAAACCAAGCAGAGGTTAAATACTGTGAGCCTTGAATAAGCCTTGAATTATTGTGCCCTGCAGCCTTCCCTCCAAAGCCCCTTGAGGCCTTGAAAAAGCTGTTTCTGAGGGTTAGGAAATCCTAAGGAACAGTATGCACCACAGGAGAGCTGTGGACAGAACAGGAAATTGGCAGACCCCCTTCAGCTCTTGCTCTGGTTGCAGAAGAGCTTGTTATCTCTATGACTTTCCCCTCAAACTACCTCCCCTCTAATTCCACTGAGTTCTCAAGGTCTACTAAGCCTCAAGAGCAGCATTTGGGGAGGGGGTTAAGCCAAGGGCTGCAGGAGAAGGGGGAGTAATTCACTCCTTGAACTCCTTCTGCTATTGGGTCATTGGCTCTACTACATTCTGTTCTGCAATTAAAAAACAATAGTTCCTGACTTCTGATGTTTTGCATTGATTCTGTAGAAAATGTATATAGAGGAAACAGAACTGTTAGCAAATTTAGACATAGTGTTTGTTTGTTTATTTATTTATGTATTCAATTTATGGATCGCCTATTCCCTATAATATAATTGATGATAGCTTGAGGGTAAAGCTGTAAAGCTTCCAACATCTTTATCCACTTAAACAGAGAATCCGTTCCCTCCCCTAGCAGTTAGATGAATTCAGAACCCCCAAAATGTCATGCAAAAATGAAATTAGTAATGATTTGTCTCTTCTTTGCAATTGCAACTTTGCGAAATTTATTTTTTGGAAGACAAAATATTTGCTGGAGTATGCAGTTTTGCAGTTCTGCTGCTTGCTTCATTCTTCCTGATTATTATATAGAATCTCTGTTGCCACAACAGCATGGACTACTTTCCTTCTGTTTCGTATTTCACTGAATAGGTTTTGACAATAAGGGGATGGATACAATTTAACAAAAAGAATGGATATGTGTTTCAGAAAACTTTGTCATAAAGTAGTAAAATAAACACTATTTTTGTGGGCTTTCCAGTCCTTATGTGCTGGAAAAGATTTAATATGAATTTAATATGATTTAATATGGCTCTTATGTGCAGATTCAAATAGGTTTTTCTGTCTTCCATCTTCAAGCCACAAAGTGGCCTTTGCAGTCCCTCTTTGGTGAGGACTCACTGAAGAGTTATATGAACCCTTACCTTGGCAATCATCCTTTATAACATTAATTTCTTCAGCTATACCTCTGTGACTTCCTACTGTATCTGGTCATCTCATTTCACCCTGCACTATGTTTTATATCTCACAACGCGTTGGGACTGTTTCACACCCACTTTGAGTGAGATTATCTCTCTTTGGGTTGGGTCTTGTTTTGAATTGGTATCTCTTTGTAATCACTGAGGGGGTATATTCCTCAGGTGGACTGGGGATCCATTTTCATCTTGTTGTGTATATAAATTGGCAAGTACACCTCATATAGAGGATGAACTGAGCTCCCGAAAGCTTATGCTGGAAAAGATGTTTTAAATGTCTTTAAAGTGCTACTGAACTCTGGGGCCAATTTCCCACTCACCCTATGCTGCTCTGACATTCCTCTTTTTCTGTGAGGTGTCCTTCCAATTTCCCACTATCTGCCCCGGGCCTTCAGCGTTTTTGCGCGGTAAACAGAAACCGCTAAAAACCAGTTTCTTGTTGCCATGCAAAAATGCTGAAGCAAGCTGAAGCCCTGGGGCAGATAGTGGGAAATTGGAAGGACATCATTTTGAAAAGAGGACTGTCAGAGCAGTGTAGGGTGAGTGGGAAATCGGTCTGTGTTTATTCTGTTGCTACAGACTGTACATCTAGAATAGTTGTCATCATTGGGTATTCTACCAACCTGTGATACATAAGATTCAAAAATTAGGGTAGCTTAGGGCACAGCTATTGGCCAGGCAGGTATGTGCTTATAGGGGATGAGATAAATACTGTATGAGGAAACAAGTGTGTAGTGCTGTCCCCCACCCCAAATTAGCAGGACTGAAATGCTTCTTCTGCAAGCCAGTAACAGCAATATATATTTGATAGATCAGCACATGTGCAAAATCCTTGGACTGATAATGGACCCCAACTGAGTAAATAGACCAGGCTACAGCAGAGGGACAAATCATATAGCTAAACATCTTTTTTTTACAGGGTAGCCATAAGTCAGCTGTGACTCAATGGCACTTCTCACCACCATTTGCAGAATAAGTCTATCAGTATCTCTTTATAATGATAACAAAATCTACATGTTGAAAGATAATAGGCCAATGAATTCCTATTACAGTGGAAGTGGGGGGAAGTGAGAACTTTGGCCTTCACACCATTTAGAAGCTCTTGGAATGACACCATATGCACAGTGCTTGTCTATGGATCCTTGGTCTGATCTACAAGATTTCTTCTTATGCTGTCATGTTATATAATTCATGATTTTAAAGACGTTTTGGTTGCCACCCACTCTTGTTGTTTTTCCTATGCTGGAAAGATCTACTCCAGAAGACCATTTGAGGGTGACTGAAGGCTGACCTAGATAGTACAGCATCCCTGAGGCTGCTCCAGAGATACAAGACCATTTTGTTGAGTGAGTGCAAGTCAGGGAACTCCTTTTAACAATTTTATGGGAGGTGTCCGTTCGCGGGGCAGATGCATTGGCTGGGGGCATGTCAGCAGGCTCTAGGTCTAGGGTCCGACTCCAGCCTGAACTCTGCCTCAGAATGGAGACCGGGGGGAGGGTTAGCGTCACCCTTAGCCCCCACCCAGCTCTTCCCACGTCTTACTCCATTCTTTTTCCTTTCCTTTCTCTGTGTACCTTCCTCGGAGTAAGCCACGGGCCCTTCCTCCCTGGCAGTTCCTCAGCATGGTCCCTATATCCCCATCCCCACCCCCGCTTCCCTCGCCCCTGGCCAATCTTTGTGGGACCCAGGTGCGGCAGCTTCTGCAGCCCTGTGGCTTGTTACACCCACGACATCTACAGGGGGACATGTTGCTGGAAGTCATGTCTTCCCAAGGGGGGGTGGCTTGGATTCCCTGCTCTGCAACTGCCGATGGCCCAGACCTCCCGTCCGGGAGGCCCAGGAGGAAGGACGGGGCCTCGGACCCTGGACAGGAGGAAACATGATTCTGGTTAGGACTACCATGCATGGTAGGGCTTTAGCCTTCCTCATACTGTTTTTCAAACCCAAAATGGCACCTGAGGACACATGGGCAAAAAATGCCCCTTGATGCCATTTAAGGTTGGGAAAATGGTATGGAAGGGAGGCAAGAGCTCCACCTCCCCAGCACCATGATGGTTCCAACCAGATTTGGATCCCCCTCCCCACAGGGCTGTTAAAAGGAGTTCTCTGTTGGGAACTTATTCCTACAAGATGGAGGTATATCCCTCAGGTGGACTGGGGATCCATTTTCATCTTGTTTGGCCCTTGGTCTGTGGTACTACTGGATCTGGGGTCCTATTAATAAGACCTGATTTCTTTGGCTCTGTGGTAGTCCTGAGCTGAGATTCTCTCCATTAGAAGATAAACAGGGCTAGTTCTCACCAATAAGCAGATATGGTGATGAGCCTGTTTTTGACATTGTTCACGGATATCTCATTCCTTGCTTGTGTTTATATCCCACCTTCCTTCCCTGACAGTAAGAACATAAGAGAAGCGTGTTGGATCAGGCCAATGGCCCATCCAGTTCAACACAGTGGGAAAAAAACCCAAGTGCCATCAGGAGGTCCACCAGTGGGGCCAGGACACTAGGGTCGTTTTCGCACTCACCTCCAGCCGGCGCGACCCCCCTCTTCACCGCGCAGGATCTGCGCGGATTTCCCACTAAATGCCGCAGAGCAGCCTTTTGCGCCGGAAACTCCCGTCGCAAAAGCCTTTTGCGCCGGAAACTGCTTTTTGGAGGTTTACGTTTGAGCGGCTTTTGCGCCGGGAGTTTCCGGCGCAAAAGGCTGCTCTGCGGCATTTAGTGGGAAATCCGCGCAGATCCTGCGCGGTGAAGAGGGAGGTCGCGCCAGCTGGAGGTGAGTGTGAAAACGACCTAGAAGTCCTCCCACCATGCCCCCAATCACCAAGAATACAGAGCATCACTGCCCCAGATAGAGAGTTCCAATGATACACTGTGGCTAATAGCCACTGATGGACCTCTGCTCCATATGCTTATCCAAACACCTCTTGAAGCTGTCTATGCTTGTAGCCGCTGCTACTTCCTGTGGCAGTGAATGAATAGATGGAGTTATTTTATAATTTCTTAATCAAAGTCAGGTTAAACTGGAAGGAATTGCCTTGGCTTAAGGTCAACCAATAAAAGTTATTGTCAAGGAGGGGGGGAACTCCTCATCCATGTTTCAGTCTTACCATATAACTAACCCATAGGGGTAGCCATGGCTAATTTATAAAGCATAAGGTCCTTAGTGTGATCTCCAGCATCTCCAGTTAAGAGGATCTGATAGAAAGTGATGTGAAAAAACTTCTACTGGGCAGCCTTTGCCATGATAGGCCAATGGTATACATATAGGGCAGAGGTCCATCAATGGCTATTAGCCACAATGTATGGATGGAACACTATGTCTGGAACAGTGATGCACTATATTCTTGATGCTTGGAAGGCCCTAGGCTGTCTGGCACCATAGGCAAGGCTAACTTCTGGTGCCCCTCCACACACTAATAACATCACTGAGTCACATGGAGGTGCCCAATTTGGTACCCCCAGAAGGCCAGTGCCCTAGGCAATTGCCTAGTTTGCTTAGTGGCAGGGCTAGCCCTGGTTTCTGGAGTTCTGGCCCCGCTGATGGACCTCCTGATGGCACTTGCATTTTGGTCACTGTGTGACACACAGTATTGGACTGGATGGGCCATTGGCCTGTTCCAATATGGCTTCTCTTGTGTTTTTATGTGAGAGGAGCCCACTCCGTAGCTCCTTCTCTTGCATGCATTGCCTCAGTTTCCATGAGGGGCAGCGAAGGAGCTCCTGCATGGATTCCTGGAGTTTCTAGCATTACTCAAATAATGTTGGAAAGGCTACCTGAGGAGGGACATAAGTTGCTGTGTACCATGTGTTCAAGCTCAAGTATTGTTATTATTGTTGTTGTTGTTATTCATTAATAATATTATTGTTAGGCAATAATAATAATATATTTTTTTGGAACTAGTTGCTGGCAATTTTTACAGTAATATAAATGAAGTTATAAAATAGGATGATCAAGCTTAAGAGTATTTGTCTATGGGGGCAGGGAAAGGTGAGGTCATAGAATCATAGAGTTGGAAGGGACCTCCAGTCATCTAGTTAAACCCCCTGCATAATGCAGGAAATTCACAAATAACCCCCCCCCCCCCACACACACACATACATCCCCAGTGACCCCTGCTCCATGCCCAGAAGATGGCAAAAGCCCTTGCCAATCTGGCCTGGCGAAAAATTTCTGACTGACCCCAAATTGTCAACCAGCATTTTCTCAGGAGTGTAAGAAGGAGCCCACAAGAACTAAGCACTGATGCAACCCTTCCTGATGCAATCCTTCTCATGATCTGCTTAATTCACAGAATCAGCATTGCTGTCAGATGGCCATCTAGCCTCTGTTTAAAAACCTCCAAGGAAGGAGAGCCCACCACCTCCCAAGGAAGACTGTTCCACTGAGAACAGGAAGTTCTGAGACTTCAGGTTCAAATCCATGCTCTTCTATGGATGACCTTGGGCTAGTAACGCACTCTTGATGTACTTGAAAGGCTGTCATATAGTAGTCAACAGTGGCTACTGGGCCATATAGCAACTGGGAGCTATTCTTGGTCTGTGGGCCTATTATGGCACTTTCAAATGTTAGCAAGCACAACTTATTAAGATTATATATGTCTCAGACTACAAAATGATCCTCCCTCCAAAATGCTACAACTGACCTTCACTGAAACCTACATTAAAATGCCAAACAGCTAGATTTGAGTCTGGTAGCATCTTAGAGACTAGCAAGATTTCCGGGATATGAGCTTTGACTCTCAAAAGGTCATACCCTGAAAATCTTATTGGTCTGCAAGATGCTGCTGGACTTGAATCCCGCTGTTCTACTGCAGATCAACATGGCTGCCCTCTGAACTAAAATGTCAAAGTATTTCTTGCCTCTTTTTCTCATATCACCATTTGTCAATTGTGATATATAATCTATTTGCAAGGCAGCAATGTAAAAATGTTTGTTTTCAACAATTCCACCAATTTTTGTATTATTTATTTTGACATGGATTCATTTATGTTTCCATTATTTTCAGCGAGAAATACTTTACATCAGTGTTGTATAGTTGGATTGGATCTGGGAGACTCAGGTTCAAAACCCTACTCTGCCATGGAAGGTTGCTGGATGACCTTGGGCCAGTCACAGCCTCTTAGCCCAAACTTGCCTCAGATTTGTTGTGAGGATAAAATTGAGAAGGAAAAGATGCAAGCCACTTTGGGTTCCCTTAGAGAGAAATGAAGAAAATAAATAAGTAAAGCAAATAAGTCAGAGACATTTGCAACATGAATATAGAAGAGATAGCTATTATGAAAAGGATATTTAATATATGATTTTATGCAAGAATAATGCATCTTAAGATATTAGACTTGTACATGTTTGTTTCTTTTTTTTGATTCATTATAGGGGTGTTTCCTATAGTTTTGTTTCATTATCATTTAGTTAATGTTGTTTCATTTTTATAATACTATTTTGTAACTAATATGGTTTTCCATCCAACTTGGACAACACGAAGGGGTCTGCAGTACTCCCATATGATACCCATACTGCCAAATTTCCAACAGAAATAACAAAACTGTTCCACTTTTTGAAGCAATTAACTGTGCCCATGTTTAACATAAATGTCTATGGGAGAACTGACAGGAAAGATTCCAAACAGCCACTTAGCTTGAAGAGCAGTAGCCTGAGGAAGAGGCATTTGGTGACACAAAGAGGGCATAGAAGTAGATTTGCTTGTACCAGGGATAATATTCATGAACTTCTATGAAGTTGTAAATAGCACCATTATGTAATATTTATAATTTTATAGTTTTTATCATTATCTTGTTTTATTGCTTTGATATGTAATTTTTGGTTGTTGATAGCTGCCCTGAGTCAATTTGCAGAGAGGGCAGGATATAAGTTTAATGTAAATAAATAAAAATTAAAAAATATTTGGGGAGCATCAGGCAAATAGGGGAGTGTAGACTGCAAAGGGAATTCAGTAGAGAAGGGCAAGCCCTGGAAGGAGAAAGAAAGGCAAAATCCCACAACATATCCTTCAGGATGGGACTATCTCACACATGTACGTAATCCTAGTAGCTAAACCTTGCAGTCTAGCAAGAAAACCCAGAGTCTGTTCTCTCTGCCCCCCCCTGAGAAAATCTCTGTGCCCTTATTGGGAAAAGGCTGGCTGCCTTGTAGAAGTGAAACCAGCAAAACAGTAAGAGACACAGATTAACAAAAGAAAAAGAACAAAATGAAAGAAAATATGGGATTTTGTTGTTGTTAATAGGCTGTTTGGACAGGGAATTTGTTTCATTTTCATATTAATTCTGATAATTATGAAGCACCAGTTTTCATAATTATCGTAATTATTAACAAAAGAGCCATGCTAGTCTACAAGATACAGATATCTAGCCAGCCCAATCCGAAATAAATTAGTTGCACCTAAACAACCTTGGGTCCTAACCTGGATAACCCAGGCTAGGTTGATCTTGTCAGTTCTTCGAAGCTGAGCAGGGTTGGCTCTGGCTAGTATTTGGATGGGAGACCTCCATGCAAAGACAGGCAATGGCAACCCATCTCTGAACAATCTTGCCTTGAAAACCCTACAGCAGGGGTGTCAAACTATTTGTTACGAGGGCTGGATCTGACACAAATGGGGCTTTGTGGGGTTGGGCCACAAGTCTCATAACATGTAATGTGAGGTGGTGGAGATGTAAACATCATAAAGGACACAAACACAACTAAAATATTATGTTTTAACTTAAAATAGAAACATGCTTAAAACTCTTGCAATATTTTGTTTAAAATGGAAAGGTAAGGGAATAGTAGGATTTGGCAATGCAATTTTAAAAACAAAACATCAAGAAAAAGCACAAAGAGCAGAAACTAAAAATATAAAATGCTCTGAGCCGGGGAAAACAATGAAATGGCTTTCAAGCTTCTTTCCCCTCCCCCCGGCCAGGGTCTACTCAGATTGGCAATGGCTCTCCAGTGTAATATTCCCCTTTGGCTGTGGGTTTTCAGGCTAAGAGTACTCACTAGGCACCAGTTCTCAGGTCCATTCAACTGAGAAAAGCTGACTCAGAGCATCAACCCTTTGTTTGCAAGGACACAATTCCAGAAACATGAGCTTCAGCTGGCTGTAGGAATGCTGAGAAGTGAAACTGATCTCCATTCCATTGAAACTCATTGCAGCACAGACAAAGTTGCAAGGAAAACATGGAACTGATTTTCCATTAAGGTCTATGTGGGCACAGAGACCTTAACAGAAAACCCATTCCATGTTTTTTTGCAGCTTTGCTTCCTGCTGCAGCTGGCAAAGACAAGGCAGAAAGAGCAGGGAACTTTGGCAGCCTCAGAAATTCAAAAGGTGAGGACAGGAGGGGGAGGAGGGGGGAAAAAGAGTCCCATGATTAAAGTTCTGGGCAGGCTGGTTCTGGCTCAGAGTCATTTGACACCCCTGCCCTAAGGGGTCACTATAATCAGCTGTGACTTGCTTGCAACTAACCACCACCAACAAAACAGACTGGGCTGTGAAAGAACAGTTTGCCATGGAAATGCAAAAAAAAAATGAGATTGCATCAATGATTCATAATGCGTCATTTCCTCTTGTTGTGTTGCACACTTTTAAAATCATTAATGCAAGAATTTCACATGGGTTCAAGTTTTATTAAATGAAGTGGTCAAGCAGAGGGAAAGATTTATACTAAGGGTGGCTAAACCTGCTTAACATAGAGAATAAGCACCAGATATTTGAGAGCTGCAAGATATGAACATGAGATGTTCGAGAGCTGGAAGGAAGGAAATAAATGGAGGAGAGAGAGGTGAAAATAAAGTAACTTTAAATGTATTCTCCAAGCTGCCAGCTGTCTTGTCTTGGAGAAATGATTTAAAGCGACAAATGCCTTCTCCAAGCTGGCCAGCAGGGTGCTGGGGGTATCAAGAGCCACACAATGTGTGAAAGAGCCACATATGGCTCCCAGACCACAGTCTCCCCCCTGCCCCCCCCCCCCCGGATTTATACTAAAGATTTTCAATATAGGCCAAGTACTGCATGGCTATATTCAAGAGAAAGACTGAGGACTCAGATAGTTTAATCCATTTATTCTTTTTACTGGTCGTGACAAAAGGTTTTGATCTGTGCAGAGCACCTGTAGAGAAGGGATCTGAAGCACACATCTATTAAAGTCTTTCTTACCAGAAAAATGTTGAGTCCATTAGAAGACATTATGCATTCAACTAGCATTTAACATACTTTTTCAGTACCATAGGTTAGGAGTGATATGGGGCTGTTGCTGGAAATGGTACCCCTGTGTCAAACTCTTTCTAATCCTCCCCTAATATGTAGGCTAACAGCTGACACCATAGCAGCAACTTGCAGTGCATTTCTCTGTCACATTATTGACTGCCGTTAGAAGTCACTACCTAATATGATGTTCTCTAAGTCATCTTACATTGAAGATACAAGGAAAAGGAAATGTATAATTTTCGTCACCATCTTTTGGGGGTAGGCTATGAGGCAAAGTTCAGTTCAGTGGCACTGAGACCAGAATTCCTAAATAGTCAATATACTTTCTGATCCTCTGAGACTCTCATGAATTGGCCTGTGGTCATCTTTCTATGACAGTCTTGATGGTTTACAAAACAGGCCTCTTTGCAGACCTATTCTTTTTCATTTGCTATTTATTTTACACATTGTCAATAGGATGCTTTGACACTAGATCAGAACTGTATGCAAGTTGAGGTATTTGATCTTAACATTATTATAGTCTACAAGAATGCATCCAGCATTGAAGATGTGGCTGCATACACATTTAGAAGCATCTTTTCTTACATAATCACAGTTCAACAAGTAGCATGATGTTTCTACAAAGCCAAACATTTTTGTTGTAAAAATAGGATAATATCCACAGATTTCATAGCCTCCATGAACAATGCTGTACAGATAAATAAAGCAAGTGGTTTTTAATAGATTCCCTATGCATTATGTACAGTTCTGTTTCACTACCCTATTTTATTTATAGTTAGAAATTATATGTCCTAGGATAAAGCTCAAGAAGCATAAAAATGTTCTGAAATATTACATTCTATGTTAAGTTTGCCTGCTTTCAAAAAATAATTTTCCTCTCAATTTGTGTAGATACTAGCAAAAATAGGAATGGGATTACAGAAATGGTTCTTTGTCAAAAATAGTTCCTATTGTGCTACGTATTTCAAGCAAAGCAGGAATATTTCAGTGGCAGGCAATGTAATGTGCATTTAATGTCTACATTTTCCCCACCAAGCAGGTTACCAAATTAATATTTAACCCATGACTGGAATTGCCCAAAATGTGATGGAATCTCAAGGAGCACAAAAGGGTCAGGACACCTATTTCTCCAGGTAAAGATGTGTTGTGCATGTGCTATATGCATGAGCAGGGGGGAACCGGAGGTTGTGTTGCCTAGGATCCACCATAACCTGAAGCTGATAAGTACCCTTGTCTAATAAGGCTGGGCTTGGGAAATATATGGAAATCTTGGGGATGTAGCTTGAGGAAGGTGATGTTTGGGAAGGAGAAGGAACCCAACAGGCTATAATGCCATAGAGTCCACCTTCCAAAGTGGCCATTGTTCTCCAGATCTTTATCACCTGGAGATCAGGTGTAATCCCAAGAGATCTCCAGCTACCACCTGGTGGTTGGGAACCCTATGCATCCAATAATCCTGGCACAAAGGCAGGAATGAATTTAAACAGATCAGTCAAGCAAACTATCCAACATGTAATTAGCAGGGCTTGTTTGGTAGAAAAAAATCCAGCAGGAACTTATTTGCATATTAGGCCACACCTGCTGATGTCACAATTGTTTTATACAGGGCTTTTTTGTAGAAAAAAATCCAGCAGAGACTTATTTGTATAATAGGCCACACTCCCTGACACCAGGCCAGTCGGAACTGCGTTCCTGTTCAAAAAAAGCCCTGGTAATTATTATGTATATATCTGATAATCACAAGAGAAGGGCTGTGATGTCTGACACAATGTAGTCCATAGCTATGCTCCAACCAAAATTAATCATTATTCAATCCCATTGATTTCAACAATTCCAGAGTCACAGCCTTTGCTTAAATATCTGTTACTGAAATCTAAAACAGTTTAATAGTCACTGGGTAGGGTTTTATATTTTTCTTTCAACTTAAGACCCTTCTATATTTCTCCCTTTTTTGTGAAATGAAGAAAAGGCATCATTTAAAAACGGTCACTCTTTCATATTTACAATATTCTTAGAGCTTGTGGAGAGTCAGATGGGGTGGATTTACAGGAACATCTGATGCATTCTGTGAAAGGTTGGTTCATATGCAAGCTCAAGATCCTCTTTACACTCTTTACAACCTGATTGTTCAATTAATATCTCAATTATACAGCATGAAATTTCAGGAAAGACCAAATGCTCAGACTCTTGAAATAATCTTTGGCAACACCATTTTTAGGCTTAGAAAATACTGTGTTGGTGAAGACAACCCACCTTTAAATTAGCCTGCAAATCAGAAAACATTGTAAATTTGGACTCTGACACATGCCCAATAATATATCTCTCTACATCAAACACCTGGAAGCAATGCAACAACTTCCCTGGCTCTTGGGAACAAATGTCTTTTGGGTACTTTCAGATTTAAGTAGATATGTCACCCAAACATGCAGACAAATGGATGGAACTGGGGTGAAATTCTAGCAGGAACTCCTTTGCATATTAGGCCACACATCCTTGATGTAGCCAATCCTCCAAGAGCTTACAGAAAAGGCCAGGAGTGTATGGCCTAATATGCAAAGGAGCTCCTGCTAGAATTCCACCCCTGGATGGAACTATCCACTTTTCTACAAATTTTCAAAAACAAAACATAGCTAGGAACTTAAGGTATTTAATCTAATAACGTATGAAAGTGCATTTTTCACATGGGTAAACACATTAGTGAAAATTTAACTTTGTTGTACAGCAGCCTATGATGAAAAATGTACCAGCACCACTTTGTATATATTACAAAGATATACTCTTTCCAACACAGTGAGTACACAGATTTCTTGAGTACACCTGAATTCCAATGGAAGGAGCCAATCTCCATGTATAAATGAATATATGTGCAGCACTGATGGGGAAAGATGTGCAGCATTGATGGACTAGATGACCCTGAAGATCCCTTCCAACTCTATACCTTTATTGTGGAAGGGGAAGTCCCATGTACCATTTGCAACCATAACGTAATAGCTGGCATGGAATGATAGTATGTAACAATTGCACAACATGCTTATGTACAATTTCTTTGATTTCTTTCAGTTGCGGCACTAGATTCTGGCACAATATTTTGCATGCAGCAGCACGAGAGCCATATTTCTGCGCTCTATGCTATTCCTGTAAGGTTTGTTTGAAGTGACCTCTGTGCCCAGAAGAGTAACACTGGATTGGTGTGAACCCTGGCATTTTCCGCAGCTATGCTATGCAGTTGTTGTATCCAGAGCAGTCACACTGAAGTAACTTTTATACCAGTTGCATAATTTATACAGTAACTTATGAACTGGGCCTAAAGGTTAACTACACCATGGAACTTTGGGCTCTTTAAACAGGACAACAACTTTATTGGTAAAAGAAAGCTTGCATGATTGGAACTAGAGAAATGTCAATGGTAAGATTTAAAAAGAAACTATTTCCAAAGTACATTTCACAGATTATTCACAGCGAAAAGTTGTTCCCTATATCTGATTGCTGGGATGACAAATATGGCTGACCATTTCCCTATCAATGGTAATTATCAAGCAACCATTATCGAGCATTCTGAACAAAGTCTCTTGGGTCCCCATATTAGATTGTCCAACAGCACACCGTATTTCTCACATGCTTCATTTTTGACGCAATAAATAGTTTGCTTTTAGTTCTGTGCTTGATATCAAATTAATACTGTAAAACATCCTCTTGAGATACTGAGGATTTAAATAAAATGGAATGATATTTTAAAAATTGTTTTGCAAAACCCCTTAAGAAAGCACTGGAGGTATTCAAATGCAATGTTTCCCCAAGACACTGACAGGTGACATGTTTATGGATCAGAAGTCTACTGCAAAAATATTTTAGGCAATAACTGCTGACCATTTCTTTCTTGTGTTTAGCTTAGTTGAAACAACAACAAAAAAAATCAATTTACAGAAACAGTGATAGTTCCCAGATCTTCATGCGACATCGTATAGAAATGTTTATTAATGTAGAATCCTCAGTTCATATATTGGCTGTGTTCTGAAACTTGGGAAATGCCATTCTTCTCACTGAGTAGCTCAGCCTTGATCCTTCCTCCATGGCAACTGTATCCAGTGAACACCTCTCCTTCTATCCCTCTCTCTTTCTTTCCTCTCTTTTTGACTCTCTTGAAGTTGTCACCATCAGAAAGCAGAGTGTCTGTAGTTTACATATGACACATCTCGTCATCTAACAGAGCTTGCTCTTGCAATGGCCTTGAAGTCTTCTCCTCATGGTCTCCTGCACATACAGAAAACCATATTCTCTTTATGTCAGCTAGGCAGATGTCTCTCCAGATTTTAATGCAACAAGTTCAGAGTCATCTATATACTTTCCATTAAAGTGTTCACTGTTGGAATCGTGGGCATATAGATAAATGGGGACCTCCGTGATAGATGTTGCTGTATAGGAGGTAGATCGTGTAGAGCAATGTTCTCGGCGTCTTTGACCCCATTGGGTTTTGTACTGCATCCATTGTCTTTTCAAAGCTCCTTGAACCTGTGAGTGAAAGAAACTGGCGTTAAGATTAGCGGTAAGAGAGGTTTGGGGCTAGTCTAAACAAATTCAGACAAAAGTCCTGCTCACAAATTACAGTGAATGCATGTACATTGTACACTTGAATTTTACTTATACGTCCATTGGGTAATTATCATGTTAAGTTCAACGTGTGTACAGCTCAATGTGTGATTCCAAGCCCACATTTATACAGGTATCAGTCCCTGGTTTCATTTGTAAAGTGAATGTGTGATAGTTCTTTCTTACAATAGATGTACATGCATTCACTGTAGATGTACAGGGCTAAAGTGTCCAGTATATGTCTGTTCTCCTTCCTAAACACATCTGGAATAGTGATGCTAGAATACAAATAGGTTTAATACATTGTATCTACAGTATCCCATAAATACACACTGAATGTTTTCACAGGATTAAATAAGTAGCTTTTCATAAACAGAGTTGATGGTGAAGATTCATTTTTACAATATAATGGTGCAATCAATGTCTGTCAAAAATTCATTTATTTTAATGCTCTGCCTCTATAGTAAAACAAGACCCATCAAAACAACACTAGATAAATAATTTGTTCTGAGAAAAATGTATTCAGTAGAGAAAAATGTATTCAGTAGAGAAACGAAATAAATCACATTGTAAAATGTTGCAGATGTTAGCTGAGTACATAGGAAAATGTCATTCTAATGTAAACTACTATAGTTCTGAAAAGAAGCTAGGCAAACATCTAATACAGTATATTGCTGGATGTCTACTGCAGCTACTATGTAACAGAATGTACTTTTACAAATAATGGTTTGGGTAACTGGAGGGGAAAACTGAAGTGAAATAATGCTGGTCTCTATGTTAGTATGAATTCTTTTAAACTGATGGTATTTTTAAAAGCCAACAAACATTGTGTGTTTTTATTTTAACTGTCTTTAATTTTTGTGTGTGTGTGGAGATGCAACCTTAACAGTGTTAATTGTTAGTTAATTGTTCACACCCTAAATAATTGCACGTTGGACAATATATTTAGATTCTGTCTCTTGACAGTAAAATAGTGAAATGAATATGATAAGTAGTAGTGGAGAGAGGGTAATATGGAGTGACATAGTATAGCCCGATCTCATCAGGTCTTTGAAGCTAAGCAGGGACAGTACTTTGATGGGAGACCACCAGCAAAGACTTTGCAAGGAAGGCAATGCCAGACCACCTCTGCTTAACAAAAACCCTATGGGGTTGCCATAGTTTAGCTATGATTGGTGGCACTTCACATACATGATGGAGACAGACATGAATAGCAAATGGCTTGTAAACATCATCTGTTTTAAGTGTTTTGTCTGTAGATTTTAAAGATTTTAAAACAAAAAGCATGACATTTTGTTTATTTATTTCTTCATTTAGAAAGCAACTGCTAATGTCATGCCAAGTTTCCATGCTGTGGGCCAAGACACAAAGTAAAAGCTCTAAATCAGAATGGGTTTTTAAAATTTTATATCTTGTAGCTTCAAAACATTTCATTTGTGTGTGTCATGCATACCTTCCGTGTCACATTCATACCTATCTTTGATAGGGAAGTCAGAGGTACTTCATTTTATCAGCCACACAAACAGCATGTAATGGCTACAATTCAGGAAGTTCCCACTTGGACCTCATCTCAGTTATGACCTCTCTGGGTGACCTTAAAAAGGCCACTTTCCCCCTCCTCCCAGAGTATGGGAATTGCTCTAGTGTCCTACTTTAAATTGTGCTTATGGAGGTTACAAGACAAATCAAGATAATACTCACATAATGGCACTTTTGCGTCAATATTGAAAAAGCATGTGGAAGAAGAAAATATTTGTGCCAGAGTCCTTCTGTATACTTGCTAATGAAAACAGAGGTATATAGATGCAGAAAAGTGCTCTTATAACCAGTCTGTAAAGTAGATTGGTATTATTTTCCCTGTAACTTCAAGACTTGAAGCTGAAACAACTTGCCTATGTCCAGCTTGAGAACTGGAGATTTCTCAGCTTACTGTACCACTATAAATTCCTTCTGAAGGGTGGGGTGGTAGGAAGAAAACATCACAGAAAGATGAATAAAAGCTACACCATATTTTTCTGTTGATTAAGACATCCAGCATTTCGGGTCACCTAAGTTTTTGGTGTTACAAGCCAAGCTCTTGTAGTACTGAAGACTTGTGAAGCTGAGAGCCTGTGCAAGTTACTCCAAAGGATGTGGAACATGGGACTCTCTCTGAAATCATTTATGCTAGATCGATTTCATTTTCTAGCCCAGTAATAAGCAATAAATCAGTGAGCAACTGAGCTTCCATTACATTAGTGTTAAGCCCTCTTCTGTGCCATAGAATAGTTTCCCCCCAAGAAATGTCACTTTGATCTGTATGCACCTGGCAACAGCTCACTGGACAATTTGGACGAAACTGAATGCTGAAGATCAGACTGTGGCTTTAACTAATGGATTGTGTTGGATCTAAGGCATGTCTGGAGCCCCTGGAAAATTTTTGGTGGTGGAAACCAGAGTTCTCCCAGGTTCTCCAAAGCAACTTACAGTAGACAGTCCTCTGGACTTTCAAGGAAAGGGGTGCAGGGTGGTGGGGAATGTGAAGCTGGGGAACAAAATCGCACACCTTGCATTAACTGTTGCTTAGTTCATGCCAGAGTTCACACAAAAGTGTGTGGGTTTATCTCTCCAACTGCAGCCCTATTGTTACATCCCATGCTGTTCCTGGACCATCACGAATGGCTTGGGGCAGGGGATGTCAAGGACATTCAATGGGAAGAAGGAAGCAGCAAAAACAAAATCCTTTCACTCTTCAATTCAAGCCACAATAAATTAAACATCTGACAAAGCTGAAGCCTCAGCAGCAGCTTCACTCCACCTAATCAGAGGACAGGTCCCACTGTCATGCCCTCTTTCCTTCTTTTTGGCTAATCATGTATGGTTTGCTCTTTTCCTTTCCTTGTGCACTTGCAAAAGCAAATGGCATGGTGGTGGAAAATAACTACTCCCTTACAGATTTACTCATTTTTTTTAAAAGCAGAACTAAAATTTGTGAAAAAAGAAAGAAAAGAAAAAGGAGAATTTTGCCATGGGGGGTGTTTAAGATTAGACCTTAGCCTTAGAACCAATGAAGTCTAAAATCAATTTTGCCTTGTTTGTAGACTACTGCCTACAGTTTACCGCTTTTCACTCACAAAAATTACATTTTTAATAAGCAAATTAAACTAGCGACTTGACAATTCTGAATCTGAGCAGTCAGTGGAAACATACAGGTCCACAAGCCAAATCTATTAACTTTAAGTCCCTGAATGCCTTTCTGATGCATATTTATTTTTAAAACATCTGTGGAAAATAATGAATTAATGCGTAGATATGATCTGGAAATTAAGACTTTGGCTTATAATGGAAAAAAAATGGCATCTCAAACAGTAATTTGTACTTCCTAACTTGCATTTTGATTAATTTGTAAGCATTTGAAATTAAAGCATATTATTTCCTACACAGCATGTACAGTAAACAACTTCATTATTAGAATGTCAATGAGCAAATTTAGTTTTTGTTTTTAAGCATCTTCTTAGATTGTATGCCATGGACAAAAAAAGAGAGGGTTAAATGCTGCCTTTCAGGTAAGGCAACTGTTTGTCAGGAAGTTCTTGCAACTGGCAGCTTGAATATCATTCAAAAATATTATTCACCAATCACTATTTCCCATCCTTGACTATCCTAAACTGGTTACCTTTCAGTAGAGTCAAGCATCAAGCTGTACTGGAGAGATGAGAAGCAACTCCAACTAACTTTAGTGGAGTCAGGCTACAATCAGGGTTCCCATGATATCTGTCATTTGAAAAGTGGTTTACATCAGTGCAAACTCTTGTCAACTTCTGGTCTGAAGCTCTGAGTAATAAATACCACCATCCAAAGCAGCTGTGCATAGAATCCTACTCACATATGCTTGACAGGCTGCATTTCCAGGAAGCAGTTTTTAGGATCGAATTGTCAGGCATTGTTAAACATCAAGAGAACCTATAGTCATTGCAACCTACTAAAATTTGGCATAATTTGCATGGCTTTTCTGGTATTTATATTCTAAAGTTAATATCAGACTACAATAAAGTCAATAGAACTTTTAATCAGTTTAAATGCATAACTAATCGATTATTCCCTGTAGAAGCAGCTTAACTCGGCTTCATGAGTCAGATGCCCTGGCTTCTCTCTCTCTCTTTCATGTGCTACAAACTGCATTATGCCCTAAATGGTTTGTTATTAATGATGTGATTAACCATTTGCCCCACTGTTAATCTGTGTAAAACCTTAGCTTCATGTCTGAGGAAGTCCAAAACCTCCCCCATACACCAAGCAAAGCTATACTTAGACCTCATCTTCTCTTTCTCTTATGAGACAATACATGTCACTGCTGTGGTCGAACTATTGAAATGTATACGTCTATGCACATGATAGTTTCAAATTTTACAGAATGTCTGTATTACTTTGTACAGCGATGATTTTTTTTTTTAAACAGACCCTTTCTTTTATTTCAGGTTGTTCTAGTTAACTGCTCTTACAGGCTCACAAAGCTTTTTTTCCAAGTGTCTTTCAAGAAGGGCTTCTGATAGGTAGTAAATTGGTGCTTGACAAGTCCGTGCAACATACTTAGTATACCATTATAGACGAATACAAGTAAAAAGCCAAGAAGTTAGATAAAATATTGATTGAACATGATGGGTGTATGAAAGAACAGTCATTCAAGGAGTTCATTTTCCATTGACTTCTTCAAAATGGCTAAATTTGGAAACTGGTCAGAGCTTATTATTGAATGTGTGAATGAAATGACATCTTGCATGTGTGTTAAGAGCGGCCTATCATTGCTTTTCCAAATATTTAGCATTATGAGTTTGCATGTTGTGGTCCCACAGCATGTTTGCAAATCTGCGGGTCAGAACTGAGACATATTTCTTCTTCTGTTTAGTACTGCTTTGAGTTAGTGTCCACACACAAGGAAACACTGGGCTTTGTGACTCTCAAACAGTTACCTGTCCATTGCAGGGCAGCTTAAGCTATTTCTGAAACTGAACTTTTCAAAAAACAGTCTGTGGTGCAGCACAATCATATTTTATGGTTTACATTTGCTGTACCAAGGAGGAAAAAGTCTAATCTCACCAAGCTTGCCCAAGAACTTAGCTCTGTTCAGAGCTTCACATACCTGTAGGCTAAGCCCATGTAACTTGAATGAGAAATACACTTAATGCTTTGACATCCAAATATTCAGTAAAAGGTCCAAGCAGAGTCCTTATGCACACACTGTGTTTATACACAGATTCTTTAATACTGCTGAGTACCCTACTGAAATCCATATACTCAGTTGAATATACATACCCTCCATGTATACATTTGCAAGCACCTTGGACTCTGCTCTGCATGCATGGAGGTTGGGTGTGTGTGAAGTTAGTGAGCATGATATTGCTCCCCCTGTATGCATTCAGTGTGTATGTAGTCTGCACAGGGCACTTGTACATATCTAAAATATTTATTTGGAATTTGGCCTATGTTGTTACTTTTAACTATGAATATTACTTCTTATTTTAAAAGGTCATGGATGGAAGCAACTTCTTCAGGTACCTTTTGGAGTAGCTCCAGGACAGAAATTTAAGAATGAATGAATGGTGCCTGATCAATCAAAAGAAACAATAAGCAAATTGCTCCCTCTGCAACAGCAAGAAGAGGCTGTTGCACACAGGCTTGACTTGTGCATCATTAACCCAGGGATCCATGCACACAGTGCAGTTATTCAGGACTGAGTAGTGATAGTGCGAATTGTCATAAATCTATGTAAAAGTTTTGCTCATTAGAATGAAATTGTTTTCTATATTTACCTCTCCATTGAAGAAACAGAAAATGGTTGCCACCAGTAAACCCTAAGAAAAAAGAAACAGATTTAGATTGCTCCTGTGATTGTTCTATTTTTTTGTATTTACAGTACAAAGAAACAACGCAAACATAATGTAGACATAATATAATGCAAACATAACTGTGTATTGTAGAGACTGATAGCTAAAACTGACTGTTTTACAGTGACAGTTCTCAGTGCTCCTCTACCCCAGTAATACTACTTTTCTCACCACCGTTCTTGTGTAAAATGAAGACTAATTGACATGAAATAGACATATCTTTTATATGGACCAAACTACCATTTGGATGTCATTGTTAAGGGAAATGAGAGGTACATTGGCATTAAAGAGAGGAGAGGAACAAATGTTTTTGCTTTGGTAGGTGGACTCTATGGCATTATACCCTGCTGAGGTCCTTCCCCTCTCTAAACCCCTCCCTCCCAAATTCTCTCCCCCCCCCAGATTTTCCCAACCTGGAGCTGTCAACACTATTTATGTAGATAGCAGAAGGGCATTGTTGGCAGGTGACAGCATATATAACTCTGGAGGATGACCTTCTGAATGGTATTGCTGGTGGTGGTATTCAGGGCTGGTGCTACCGAGTAGGCCACTGCCTAGGGTGCCATCTGGCCACAGGGGTGGCATGCACCCCCTCTCCCATTGGACGAGCAGGGGCCAGGCCATGGCGGGGCTCTCTCTGTGCAGCTCACTTGCTGGCTTTTTCTGCTGGCTTCTTGGAGTTCATTCTGTGGCTTCCTGGGAGAGGCTGCCCCCTGGGTGCCTCTCTCCTCCCACATGCCCAGCCCAGCATTTCCAGAGGCAGCAGCACCCAGGCATGCTTTGCTCCTGGCTAGGTGCTGTTTCCAAAAGTAGCTGTTTGGAACAGCTGGAGCTAAATGGGTCAGAGCAGCAGCCCTTTCTCAGGGCCTGCTTCTCTCAAGCCCCATTACACCTTGCTTCCTGCCACCCTCCATGGCCGCCTTCTCCTGGGTCTCATCTTCAGTGGAGGAACAAAGGGGCAGCTGCGAAGGTCAGTCATCCTTGGTGCTGTCAGATCTCAATGGAATGAGATCCGCCCTGAGCCTGCCTTTGGCGGGGGGGGGGGGCAGGATACAAAAATAATTTTATTATTTTTATTATTATTATTTGAATGGGATTGTGCCAGGGACAAAGCCCTGCATAGCAGGGCCACACTAGGCTCCAGTCTTCATGGCTCAGCTGCGGCGGTGAGAAAGCTGGGGTGGGGGTGAGGGGCCAGAGAAAGTGAAGGCACTGGGAGCAGAGAGAAGCTCCTTGCCAGCAGTGGCATGCACCCAAGGTGGTCCTGTGGCCAGAAGGCTGTTGCTAAAGAGGGAAAGTGTGGTGCATAGTCGGTGGAGCTGGGAGGAAGGTTTTGGTTTGGGTGGAAAAGGACCTCAGCATAATATAAGGTCACCTCCAGCAGAGAATCTGGAAATTCACTGTAATTCTGGGAAATTTCCTAACCCCATCTCAAGGTTGGCAATACTAGAGCTTTGGCGAGCCCAGAGGGGCAGGATTGGACTGGGGGAAGGGTGGTGGTGATGGGACCTAGGGCATCAAAAAGCCTGGTGCTGGCCCTGGTGGTATTGCTGACATTATCACATTTTGCTATAGTGTTGCCTGGGGAGACGTGGGCCATAAGATTGGTCTTCTCTGGAGGGGAGCAATGAACTGATTAATTCTTGCAGCAACTGTAACCACATGGATAATTTGAATGACAGAATCAAGCATTTAGACATAAGAACAGCAATGGCACATCCCCAGTTTATTTCTCTAGTAATGTCATGGCACTGAAAAGCAGTATCTTGAGGGATTAAAAAATAAACTACAATGCCTTTCATTTAATGTCATTCACAGCCACTCCTTTTGGTATCCTCATGATCTGTGAAATTAAGGAAGATCAACAATGGCAAAATCACTTCTGATCATCACCAGTCTAGATGTGCAATTATATCATCTTCAAATGAAAACCATTTTCACCTGCCTTTAGAAGACCAGATTACTCTCTGCATGATTTTTGCTCTTATGTAAGTTCAGAAAGATACAATCTTCAAACCAAGATAGAAATCTATCAATATTATTTTTTACAAAACCTACCATTATTGGCTTTCAAATATGGCCTCTGGATTTGTGACTGAATCCAAAATTAATTTCTAATGGTTAGCTATCCATAAAAGCTCCCATATGTCATATTCATAAAATAGTCTAATTTTATTTTTATTTTTAAAAATAAAAATGCCTATTTGAGAAGTATGGACATGCAAGGTATCATGGTGGTTCAAGGGAAGTTTAGCTGCCGGTCAAACACAAAGTATAAGCCTTTGGGATGGGTAGGTGGGAAGTGATGTCATGTCCCACCCAGAAATGATGTCATAACATTGTGTGTCAACCTGCACCAGCACTCCCCACCCCTTGCCCCCACTGGGCCAAAGAGTCCTGGGCAGTGGCGTCACTGGGGTGGGTTGCACCCTGGGGCCAAGTGCGTGGGTTGCACCCTGGGGCCAAGTCGGTTGCACCCTGGGGCCAAGTGTGCCGGACTCGGAGGGAAGAGCAGCAGTCCTCGTGCGCTGCCCAGAGGTGCTAAATCCCTTGCGTTCGAACAAAGGAAGCCTCCGCCTGGAGAAGCCGAAAGATTTGGGGACGGTAACCGTCCCGAAACTTGAGGAGAGGCGCTGCTCGTCCTGCAAACTACTACTTCCATCAGTCCGTCCCTCCCAAGGCGCTGGCGGCGGCGCGGGCTTGTGCAAGACCAGTTGCTAGCCGAGAGCGGCGGCTGGGGGAGCTCAGCGCACCTGGCGAGAACCAGCGAGAAAGAAGCCCGCTTCGGGTCCTCGTCGCCTGCCCCCTCCTCCCCCGCCGCCAGCAGCAGCGCCTGCGGTGCGGAGTCTTCAGCACTGGCGCTCATGCGCACTGCCGGCAATGCTCCTGCGCTACCCCTCACCCGCTCCTCCTCTTGCTGCTGCGAGCGCGGCCGATGCCGCCTGTTTTCCTCCTGCGTGAGGGACTCCCTCGCTCTCTGCCTGCCTGCCCCCTTCCCTTCCCTCCTGTGCCCCGCGCGTCTAAAGCCTCCTTTCCCTCGCTGGTTGGCTCGCAACGTCCTCCCTTCCCTGGTTTGCCTGCTCGCCCTCTGATGCCTGCCTGCGGAGAGCTGCGCTTTCCTCTTCCCTCCCGGCCTTCTCTCGCTTCGCCACTGCCTTGAAAGAGCCTCCCCGCGTCTCCCGCCAATAAAGACTGTGATTGCTTGCCGCCTGCTGCCTTCAAAGAGCCCTAGGGGGCCAATGAGAATGCTCTAGGGGGGGGCCAATGGCCCCCTTGGCCCTGCCCTAGTGACGCCTCTGGTCCTGGGGTCTGATGGAGGGGAAGGGTCAAAGAGTCCTGAAGTCTGGTGGAGGGTAAGGGCAGAGGAAAGCCAGAAATGGAGGACTCTGCTTCTCTGAAGTTGTTTGACTACTGCTTGCCCAAGACACTTGGCAGGGAGATCCTTCCACGTGCTTTAAGATCTTAGGTGGAATCTGACAGGCCCACTACTGCCTCTGTCTTTCATGCACGCCTCCTCCATCCTGCTAAACAGGCAGCCTTGTGCAGTTGAAAGCTGGCCTACCCAGTGATCTGGGGAGGGTTATTTTTTTCTTAAGTAATTTTTTTTAAAGTATACAGAGGGGAAAGGCGAGAACTGCCCATAATTATTTGCTTGGGAAAAGGGAAGTGGAAGAAGATTTCAAACACACAAAAGGATGCAAAACAGGAATAAATAACACAAATAAGCAACCTGGTTTCCTAGCTTAATGGCTCACAGTTGAACATGCACTTCAAGAACATGCACTTCAAGAAGGAGACCACGTCATCCACTTTGAAAGAACTGAAGTCCTTTCTACGGTCTCACATTATCATACCCGCCTGAACAGAGAAGCTATTGAGATTTACAAACACCAGCACAATTTTAACAGAAAGGAAGAAGGCATTTTCATCCACCAATCTTGGTAACCAGCTCTGCAAAACACCCTACAGATTATAAATTGCAGAAAGTCACAGAAAAACCAGTACATTCCACAGAACAATCAGCACAGTCAACAACCATCTTCCTTATCTTCACATCCCTTCCAACCCTCCCAGCAATTAACACAGAAAAATGGTCACATTCAACAGCCAGTTTCCTTATCACTACCCTTCCAGGAAGCCCCACCAAACAATGGGCACATCCAAAAACCAATTGCCCTTTCACCACACCCCCTCCAGCCTAGAAATAGCAGCTCTCTAGCAGCCCTGGCCCCACTCAATGCACAGCAGCCAAGAAGGTCAGAGCGCCTGCTCCGGCTGCAACGCCACTGAGGATGTTCTCCGCAGCTGAGAACGAAACGTCTGGAAGGAAAATGTTCTCCAGTAGAACATGGCACTTGAGCCCAAAAGATTCTACAAACCCTAATGATGTTACCAGCCATGAAAACCTGAAATCTTTGATGGCTCACAGTTGTTCACGCCATGCTGGCCTGACTTGGGCATGTCCCACAAGACTCTTCCCTTGTTGCTCCTGGAAAAGGCAATAGTAACCCTCTATTTGGAGTTTTCCCCACTTTTGTTATCCACCTTGGATGGATATGTGCTCTCTTCTCACACAGGCTGATGCTAAACCAGTTATATGGTTTCTTTTGGAGGAGAAACCTTCTCTCTGGGGCTTCATACTTCTCTGTACTGTTCCTGCTCTGAAGGAACAGTACAGTACAAATGCTACCTGAAGGGATAGTGTCATTTTGGAGCTTAAGTAAAAACAGGAAGATCAGGGGGATCATGTGATGGGTGCCAATTAATGGATTTCAGCTACAGCAACTTCCATTATCATAGAAATGTGGAACATCTAAATGAGCCTTTTAGACTCCCCCCCCCAGTCCAGATAAGGCATGAAAACTACCTAAATCATTTATAATCAGGCACATCTGCCCCTGTCAGGGTCCATTATTTCTTCTGTAAACTTATTTTATTTGTTCGTTTCAATTTATATCCTGCCCTCCTTGCCAAAGCAAGCTAAGCCTCTTGGGCAGAAGTATTTACCATGAGCTGAAGCCACCCCCAAACTACCTGAAGAATTGCCTTCCCTCAAATCAACCTACCTAGCTTTTGAAATCAATGGGAGAGGCCTTCTTGCAGAAACCTGCCTTGCCTGAAATCAGACTCATGGTGACTCATGAGAGGGTCCTCTCAGCAGATGCCACCAACCTCTGGAGCTCCTTCCTAAAGGAGTTGATGTTTGCACTGTCTCTGAAGGCCTTGTGTGGAAATTGTCCCAAACCGTAACTTTTATTCCAGAAGACCTTTGGATAGATGAGAAGGCAGGGGTTTCTATTGTATCTGGACGTGTTTAAATAGTATTTATGATATGAAATGTTTATGACTGGATTTTATTTTTGTGAGTGGCCTTGGATATCTATTTTGGTAGAAAGATATATAGAAGTACACAAAATAACACAATAGAGCTAAGCTCATCTTATTCTTTGCTGTTCACAGCCCTTACTAACAGCTGCTTTATCACTATTTTCCTACTTTTCAATGGGAAACAGTGATGTCATATGGCCAATCTGCTTTGAAAATGTCAGGTAAACAATGTCTCTGAAAGCAAATTCAGTGTTTGTTGGCAGTGATTCCCACAAAGCATCACTCAAACTCTGAATGACATACAGTGTATCAAGATGACAGGACTCAGGTTCAGTCCTAATTTACATGTTCTCAGCCTGTAGGAGAATGCATATGGTGGCCATGGCAACCACACTGGTGGTACAGACTTACAAGGGTGTCTTAAAATCTCTTCCAATAGCTGAAGGTCTTTAAAAAAATCTGTGCCACTCTACAACTAATAAAGACATTTTTATCATAGACGACCTCCACTCATCTAAATTCTGTTCTCATTTACAGTTTTATAGCCATGTAGTTTCCCCGCCCCCAGAGTGTAATGGGAGAACATGGCTTGAAGACAATGAGTTTGTTCAGATGGCCTTGAAATTAGATTTTAGTTAACAATTCTGCAGAAGTTGCTGTCTGAGGTGAGAATAAAAGTCTGGTGTGAAAAGCGAGACACAGTTGTTATTTCTACAAGACAGAAAGTAACAGCAATAAATGGGGTGATAAAAAGGTAATGTCAGCACAATAAAGAAGGCTGCCATTGCTTGAACAGGGAAGGCAGTGAGAAGATGTCTCTATTTATCCCCTGCTTTAAAATAAGGTGAAATGGGATAGAGCTTGGATGTAAAAATAGTGGGCTATTTGAACCTGACATTATTGTGCTTGCTCAGTAGGTAATTATTCAACAGAGTGTCTGTTGCTATTTCTGTTGAAAAAGTTGTGTGGAAGAATGGAAATACCAGTAGTGCCCAGTTCTCAGGGCTTATCCATACACAGCACTTTCATGTCACATAAAACTGCCTTACACTGAGACAAACCATTGGCCTACCAAGGCCTGTAGTGTCTACTTTCCTCTTTAGGATCTCAGATAAAGGGCTTGAATATCACCCATTACATAATACTTTTAAATGGAGATGCCAGGGACTGAACCTGCAACCTTCTGCATACAATGCAGATACTCTATCACTGATCCACTGCCCATCCCCAATTCCTGAACTGTAATCTATTTTCTTGCTGTTCTAGAGGTAAAGTTGCAGTTGCTCCAAAAGAGCACCTCATACATCTCTAGGAAATTACTTCTAGTATCTGTTCCTATTTGATGAAACCACCTAGATATTTTAGTAGAAGGACTCAGGAAACTCTATCAAGGTGAAATTGTAACATAACTGTATGTTTAAAAATTCTTGGTATCTCTTAATTTTGCAACATTTGTTAGAGGCCATTTTGTGCATTGCTGCTGTGGTGTCAGCAACCACTTCACTGCAGCTTTTCTCTTGCTGCTCCAGTTATATCTACAGTGATGGAGACAATAATGTGGCTCCTTCACACAACAACACCCTGATACTTAGAGCCGGCATGTGGATCAGTTCATCTCCCTTTCTTAAACAAACATGGATTAGTACATAACTGTACTTTGCATGTTCACATCTTGCATGTACCACATTTTTGGCATATTTGTTGCCTATTGTGGGGAATTGAAAGTCCATTGCATCTATCTATCTATCTATCTATCTATCTATCTATCTATCTATCTATCTATCTATCTATCTATCTATCTATCTATCTATCTATCTATCTGTCTGTCTGTCTGTCTGTCTGTCTGTCTGTCTGTCTGTCTGTCTGTCTGTCTGTCTGTCTGTCTGTCTGTCTGTCTGTCTGTCTGTCTGTCTGTCTGTCTGTCTACTTTTTGATTCAAGATGGGATCTCTGCCTACTGTATTCTATTCAACTCTAAAACTGGTTTCAGACAAATAACAAGAAAGAAAACACAAATAGCTCTCATTTTCTCTTTCTCTGCTTCCTGTATAATGAACAAAGTAGGGACTAATGAGATGTATCATTTTCTAGACAGATGTGCAAATCACACAAGTCATTAGTACTGTTGATCTGTTCCCTATGTGGTTAATGAAAGGACACAGTAGATGCTGCCTATTACAAAATGCGCCCTAAAATAAGGTGTATCACCTATAGTACCTTTGCAGAATATTTTTCAAATAGTTCAAACTTGTATCATTATAAAGCATTTTTCAGTCTCCTGTTTCTAATGAGAAATCTTGGAGACAGCTGTGGCTAAACAGATTCAGGTATTCTTGGATTAAAATGTCTAGATCCTGGGTCCAATCTGGAGTCACACCCTGTTGTAGCATGGAAATTGCCTTGATCACCAAGGATGGATGACCTACACCATGGGTAGGGTGTCCTCTTGAACCACTATACAACCATTGACCATAGTGTCCTTCTGGACCTCCTAGCTGGGATGAACTTCTTCTGTTTGACATACTGGTCACTGTCATATGGGCTATCTCAAGGATCAATTGTGTCACACTGGATTTCCTGGTCACTTGCCCTAAACTGTGGAAGCTGCTTCCATAAAATCTATCCATAAAATTTGGCTTGGGCATAACATCCATTCAAGGTATAAAATTAGCCTAAAACAATGTCAACAGACTAAATGATCTTCATAATATAGTCTACAGGCTAGAAATAGATGACAGAAGATGAGTCCCTTCAGTTAAAAGCCCAACATCTAAAAGAGAGTAAGACAGCTGTCAGGCAAGATTTCAGAAGCTGGGCCTTCCACAGGGGAGGTGACAACACTGAAAAAGTCCTGGTTCAGGTTGCCACACCCACCTTAACTCTGAAGATAAGAGTTCAGAAAGCAAGGACAGGGAAGATGATCCTAACTGGAAGATGAATCACCTAAATCAGATTTTCTTAATTTTGAGGAAGGGCCATAATTGGTACATGAGTATAAAAAGAAAAAGAAAAAAAGTAAAGGCAGTCCCCTGTGCAAGCACCAGTTGTTTTCGACAGGGCTGATAAAGGGCATTACATGCTATGGAGGAGACCTGAGCTTCCAACCATGGGCCAGGATGTAATAGCACTCTTAAGTTGCATACCAACTCCTTCAGGGGGAGCACAAACCCACTTGTGAGAGACTATGAGGACCTCCGGGTGGAAAGGCAGTTGAAAAGCTCTCCAAAGAAATACATACCCTTATCTCAGGACCAGCAGTCCTTTGTGTTTTGTGCTGACAAACTTGCACCACATCATGACTTCTATAGCTGTGTGGTTAATCTACCTAAATTTGACTTGCTTAAAATGTGGAAGTTAGTCTTACAATGTCTGAGTTATTCCAACTGTCATATAATAAGCTGTTGAGATCTACTACACTGTAATGTAGTATGATGTAACCCGCCCTGAGCCTGTTCTACAAGCAGGGTGGGCTAAAAATTGAATTAAATAAATAAATAAATAAATAAATAAATAAATAAATAAATAAAGGCTTAGGCTGTGAGCATTACTTTAGGAAGTAATGTGTTCAACGTTGCCTCAGCTGTGGGCTCACTTGTGAGACTTGGAGCTGAATATCAGAATGTAGACTAATAAGTGTGGCCTTCCTTAGGAGGTTGTGGTCAAATGTACTCTATAAATACTAAATATTATTGTTGTTGGTCTATCTAAGCTGTCAGCTTGACTCTTGCTTGTCTTATCTAAATCATCAACAAAGTACAGTTATGTACTAATCCGTGTTTGCTTAAGAAAGGGAGATGAACGGATCCACATGCCAGCTCTAAGTATCAGGGTGTTGTTGATATTACTTATAATTCATTTTTTTTTCTTTCTTGAAGAAACAATCAGAATGTAGCAAATAAGTTCATACTGATGATTGGTCAAAGCACTGTGGAGTACTTGAGTTTAATACTGGCTAGTAACAGTAATAGCTACATCTATCTGGGGTACAGGAATATGTTTTTTTACTGTAAAATGTATTGTTTTGTGTTTGTTTCTTTTAAATAATTTTTAACTTGATTCCCCCACTATGTTATGTCGACTGGAATTTGTATCCCCCTTCACTACCAAAAATTGGTGTTTTAGACCAGAATGCAGATAGTTGCATGGTGATTTTTCTATTTGCAAATTACTCAATTTAAGTCCTGGCTGCTGAGATATTTCACTCGTGTAGAGAGGCGTCATTTTCGCCCTGCCTTGCTTTCACCAGAACCATTTTACACATTCAGATTAATCTACGGATTTGCTCACTTTATAGTTTTTTCTAAAGATAAGTATCCTTTTCAACATGATTCTTTTAAAAATGGGCTGAAATATCCAGATATCTCTGCTTCTCCTTCAGAATACCCTGTCTGGCACAGGATGTATGAAAGATTGCCCCATATGCATCCCCTCCCCCGTATTCTTAAAAATAAAAGATGAGCCCTGCTGTATCTAACCAGTGATCTATTTAACTCAGCATCTTCCCACCCCCCCACCCCCCCAGACAGTGGCTAGGGGAACATTTTTTGCCTTATGAGTAATGGTTGGCAGAAGACAAGGAAGAGACTGAACAATACAGTGATGGGGGGAAAGCACAAAAATGATCGAACAAATAAGCAGTCAGAGAGATCCACAGGGGACTGAAAAGTGTGGAAAACTAACTATGTTGTAGGGGGACCAACTGAAGTGAAGTATTTGAATTGGAAATAGAGAGATGGCTTTCAGAAACTTTTTAAGAATACTGTTGTATTGGAAAGGAACATGAAATTCTGCTTTATTTTTGCCTTTCATTTTTAAGCTGCTCAGCTTATCAGATATGACATCTGCATCCATTTGTTATGCCTGAACAATCTTATAATAGCAAAGCATTCATGAAGCTGAGAAACCAGCAAGACAAGGATCATTGCTGCTTCGACTGAAAAGTGAGATGTGTTAAGGACAATCTTGTCAAGAGAGCAGGACAGTTAGAGCTGAACTGGCTCCTATTGTTCAAGTTCACTTTCCATCTGAGAAACCTGGCAGGGGATGCTTTTATTGTGTTATTTTCCAGCTGAGAATACTACTCTGCGCAGAAAACGCTATTATACTGTTTCAAATGGAAAAACATGCAGCCTCTGGTTCAGCACCTTCCATCTTCCTATTAACTGTGGAGTGCACTGGGATATCAAGTACTTTTGACACAAAAGCAGAGAATTTCTGTTCAAGGTGCTCAAAATGGATTAACACAGAGAGATGTAAACCATCTGGGGGAGGGGGAATCCTTACGACTTGCTGTGTCTTCATATAGATATAAAAAGGGGTATTTTCCAAAATTATTAATCTATTTTATTCATACTAGAAGTAGGGCCTACTTCTTATAAAATGGGGGCATGCCAAGAGGTCAGCTAGTATAGTACTACAACACACGCTGATATTGTAATAATTAATTACAAATATTGACTCTTGAGAAAATCATAGGAAAGTGTAGGGCAAAGAGAAAGAGGTTTCATTTCTTGTCCTTGTGTCCATCAGGTCCATGTACTTGGCGAATGGAACCAAGAGGAGACTGCTGCAATGTCTCAAGATCTTCCAGGCAATGGTAGTGGGCCTCCTTACTGGCCTCTCACATGATGGGTACATAAGTTTACCAAGTGAAGGATTCTAGAGATGCCAGTGCTGTGTCATGAAAGGATGTACTACTGGAGTTCACACAGTAACTTGGTAGCTCCCTAGGTTGGCAGAGAGTGCTCAGTGGTGCTCATTGCTTGTTGTTAAAGACATCTCCATCCCCCTGCAAGTTGAGGGATGCCACATACGTTGGTGAAGAGATTCTTCAGAGGCATGAAAAAAATGTGTACTGGACAGCTTTTGGAGTTTTGTGAAGGAGGTTGACTCACCTTGTATTTTGGGCCAAGGTTTAGTGATTTTCAGGGCTTTTTTTTGTAGCAGGAACTCCTTTGCATTTCAGGCCACACACTCCCAAGAGCTTACAGGGCTCTTAGTACAGGGCCTACTGTAAGCTTCGGGAGGATTGGCTACATCAGGTGGGTGTGTTCTAATATGCAAAGGAGTTCCTGATACAAATAAAGCCCTGGTGATTTCTATCATTGGTAAAAATTCTCTTTCCAGTCCCCCAGTTTCTTGCCCTCCATGTCTGCAACACTCCATTCTGGGGTTAAAAACACATTTTGTTTGTATCCCATCTTTCTTCCAGGAGGTTCAGGGTGACATTGCACAGTGTGATTCTAGCCAAATTACACTCTTCTAGTTAGAATGGCAAAATGGTATAACTCTGTTTAGGATTGCCTTGCTTGTCTCATGACCATCCTTAAATAGTTGATTAGGCAGAAAAATCATGATTTGTCATGGAGAGCAATTCTGCCAAACAATCCCCTCCTTCTAGCTGGCTTCCATTGCATAAGATCTATTCTGGGGGGAGCATTCAAGCACACTCTTGTCCTTAAGCGGTCAAAAGTGGTACAAACCAATGTGAGATTCCCTGATTACAGAGACCCAACTATGAAAGGATGAACCTATATTTGTTTACTCAGAAAATAAATCCCACTGATTTAAATAAGGCTTATTCCCAAGTTAGTATGCACATGAAATTGTGTCTCAAGTACTGGCAAGCTGCTGCAGATATTTTAAGGATGGATCACTTATCTAGAAAATACCAGCCCACAAATCAATTAAGGTGGTGTAAAGCTGACTTGTGCTCATTGACTTCAGTGGCACTAATCCATTAGCTGAACTCAGCTGTGTTTCCTGGGAAAAAAATGCCTTTGCCAGATGAAACCTACCAGCAAATACATCATCCCAAACTCTCAATGTTTTAAACTCTTACCTGGTAATGCATCAATATGTGCATGACGTAATCATAGACTTCTCCAGCCAGTCTATTTTCTGGTCTCCAAGGAATAATGACAAACTGGATTCCTAACAAGGGCACAAGGATTAAAGTCGCTCGGACGGCTTTCATGTACATGTTGGACTCAGCGCGATGTGTGTCTCTCAGCTTTGTGACCAGAACCCGGACAATGTTAAGCAGAAAGAAAAAATTGACCTGTAAGAACAGAAACTTTACTATTATTATAAAGGCTTCCTTATTTTTTAATTACTGGAAGCAATCAAACTTATAAAACCTTACATATAAGAATATAATGTCAGTTTTGAATATAAAATGGCTTAAAAATAAGATATGTTGAAATTCCATTGGAAAAAAAAATTATGGCACATAAAATCATTGCATGATATTCATGGCATTCAATGTGGGGCAGGAAGAGAGAGAGGCAAGATCACCCACTGAGCTTCATGGCAGAGAGGGGATTTGAACTTGTGTCTTTCAGAATCTAGTCCAACTTTCTAACCACTACACTACCTTGGCTTTCTGAGGCCTGCACCAGAAGCTGTTCTGTAACAGAAGGCATGGGGAAGGAGGCAAGCAAAGATGCCACATTATGAGAGTAACCTTTATAAGTCTACTTTACCTCCACATCACCTGTATCACCCTGTCTTTCCCTACCACCACCTCTCCTGGGGAACTGAACCAGCCAACTGTTTTTGCCTCCTTGCTTCCTCAAATCTTTTTGAGAGAGAAAGGTATTCTTTCCAGAATCACCAGCTTTTCTTCCCTATTTTTGTGAGTGCGATCACTAAGTTGGCTTGAGCCCCACTCATCAGTTTTGGAGGCAAATCCTGACACATTATTATAGAGAAAACAAGACTCCTTTGTGCTCAAACACTATTGTATCTCCTTTAATGGCTGTTGAATTGATAGCCGGTATGTTTTTGAATGGCAGTATGTTAAAGAGCAAGCCAGACAGCCAAATCAGTAATTATGATACATTTTTTAACAAAGCAAATTGAGTTTCTTTTAGAAATATGATGCTTTTCTTTCTTAGAGTGACTGAAGTCTACAGCTCGATACAAGAGGAAAAATATTTTAAAAGTTTGCATAATGCCCACCAGAGTTGGCCTTCATAATCATGGGGGGAGGGATTAGACTGCTACAATAAATCTTGAGCCAGCTGCAATTCTGGAGAGGATGAGGAGTTTGCAAGGAATTCCCATCCAGATGATAAAATTTATTATGATATTAAGCACAGCAGCTTAGTTTTACAAGCCATTACACTGAAAATGATCATGTGTAGTTTTCATTCAGTGTCAAATGAGTCATTTAAACCTGAATGGAACAAACAACTGAATAATATTCTAAACAGATTGAGTCTCTCTCACCCAAAGTGTTATACCTCCTTCCGGCAGCTGAAATCTAAATTCATTTCCCAATGACGGATTGAGGCTATCTTTTTGACATTTCCATTGTACTTATCTCCAAGGTATTTGTCTTTATACACAGAGGATGCATCTATGTCTACAGGAAGGCAAAGATCAGACTCCAGGTCATTACAATTGTGGGGGATGCTGTATTTGGTTGTGTGTGCATGTGAGTGCATTGCCTGGAAGTCATGGTGACTTCTGGTGACCCCTACTGGGGTATGGAGGATGTTCAGAGAAGTGGCTTGATACAGCCTGCCTCTGCCTCCAAGTCCTAGTATTCCAAGGAGGTCTCCCATCCAAGTACTTGCCAGGGTTGGTCCTGCTCCTTAGCTTCTGAGATCTGATGAGATCGGGCTTGCCTGGACTATCCAGGTCAGGGCTCCAGGTCATTACATTTTGAAAGTTTCACGATGCTGACTCATACCCTGTTCTTACAGGTATATATGCAAAAGTCTGTTAAGGATACAGATTGGCTTGAAGGGACAGAAGCAGCTGCTTCAGAAGCCGGTGCTTGCTAAATCTGCCAGTTGCAATCCCACTGTAAAATGTTCCTGTCAAATGCTGACAGGAAGGAATGCATGAGCATAAAATGAGTATAGGATTCAAGGTAAGCTGCTCAACAGCTTTTATGCTGCTTTCCAGCATCACTGATTATTAATAGTGGAGCATCACCAAACCATGCTATTATGCCATTGTTGCACTACCTACTGAGAGGTTATGACATATCTTCCCAAAGAGGAAAATAGCGACGTGTTTTCTATACCCCTATGCTCATACAAAACATTACTGCCAATGCTCCTTCCACCTTACACATTGCTAAAGACTCTTCTTTGTCTGATAGACTTCCTATTGATTTAGGCACAGCTTGGTTGCTCTGCTTCCATTTGTGCAAGAGCTCCTTGAAAACTATTGATCTTGTGCAAATGGATGCACAAGCGGCAAAGGAAGCAATGTGTGCTGCAGCTGAACGAAATGCATATGGAATGCATCCACAGAATCCAAGCCTTAATCTATGCTTGCACTGTTTTTCGAATATGTACTTGTGCCTACCATTAATGTTCATGTGCCTTTCCATGTGTGTGTGTTAGAGGGAAAAAAATGCACCTCTTCCACCACCCCCATTCAAAAAGTACTTTCAGGTACTGTGGAAAGGGAGCTTAACCCAGATGCATGGCAACTCTAGAAACTAACACCAAAATTTTAGGAAGGAATTCTTAAAGGGTGAAAATGGAGATAAAAGAGAGACAAGGATAAATTCCACAAAACTGGGATTATCCCTAGTGAATAGGAATAGTTGGAGCTCATGATGTAGCAGAGAGGTAGCAGTTGCTATTCTCATCAGGGTCAATGCAGTACCTAAAGAGATTAGGATGCAAGTCTGTAGTCCTCCTAACACATTTATTTGACAGTGAATTCTATTTTAAATGTTTGGTAGTAAATAAAGGCCACAGTGCTTGTTTTCAAGTTATTGTAGAGAGTTAGTAAAAGAAACAGACACTGAGCTACTAATAAGCAGTGGGGTTTTTTTAGCAGGAATGCATAGGAACGCAGTTCTGACTGGTTTGGCATCATAGGGTGTGGCCTAATATACAAATGAAACAACGTGTGTGTGAACGTTGTTTGAAACAACGGTGATTTCAGGTGTGAGGCCTAATATGCAAATGAGTTCCTACTTTTTTGTAGAAAAAGCCCTGCTAAATAAGTAATCTGTGCATATGAAATTGCCTGACACTGAGTCAAAGAACTGGTCAATCAAGCTTAGCATAGTTTACTCTGACTGGAAATGGCTTTCCAGGGTCACAGGAGAGAAAGGTCTTTTCCATACCTGCTATCAGAGACTCTGGTCGGACCTGGGTCTTTCTGCTTGAATGTGTCCTCCCACTGACTCATGGTTCCTAAGTAAAGTTTGAGTTTATCTTAATGGAACAACTGCAAAATTATTGCAAAATTTCCTTCTATGACAGGTTCAGAACCATCTTAGCCATTCTGACTGAGAAGGCAATACACTGGGACTGATGTTTAGGGATGCTTAAACCAGAGTCTTGGGCTCTGAACCCTGAGGTTGCTGTGGCCTCAATATGCACATAAAGCCCCCCCCCCCCCGAAAGGGCATCACTATTTATTTTTATGTAAACTGCTCCAAAGTGCTGTCTGGTTCCTCCAAGGACATGAAAAGAGAACCTTATATGTTCCAATTATTCATGTGCACATTGGTAGTGGGCATATGGAACACTGGGTGAATCTGAAAGTGTTGTGTCACTAAAGAGAATAGCGGGTTGATTATGACATGAGGATGCATATGGCAAAGTAGGCTGTTGCCTTAAGAAGCTCTGGCAACTATCAATCATTTCATTTAAATCTGTTCATGACTGTAGCTTGTCAAAATTAAGCAACCTGTTCTGTTCCATGGGACATGCTGGCAGCTTAAATGAATGAAGCTTTTTTTTTTTTTCATTGTATTTATATAATATCACATAATTGATATAATTTGCACAGAATTAGAAGGTGTTTCATTTCAATGAAACAATTACTGGCATACTGGGAAAAGCATGAAAAATCTCCTTGCTGCCATCTGTGCCTCCCAGCCATCTGGAATCACTAGGAGCCTGGTGCTATTAATGACACATATCCAAAAATAATGAATCAGCTGCCAAAAGGCACCTCATGAGGCTTATTAATTAGAAGATAAAGATTTATCAAGATACAACAATCCAAGGCAATATGCATGAGGAAAGAATGAGGGTGCTGTGCATGATCAACCTAAGGGGAATGGAGAATAGCATATGGTAACTGCCTACAGATATGTTACAAGATGTCAGGGGGAGGAAAGAAAACATTTGTTCTTCCTGTCCTCAGGTATTGTTCTCACAGACAATTCTGTTCCTATGTATAGGATTGTGTGGGATTGTATATCCACTGGCAGCACGCATTGGGACTTCTTGTATTTTTTAGCAGTGTGATTTACATCAGAATGCGACATGGCAGCACTGCTGATTTGTACCTGTTTTTAAAGCCACTTCCCCTCAGCACGGTGACGGAGTAGTTCATACACTGTGTTCAGACTGTGACTGTTTGAACTGAAAGGGTCCAAGAAGAGGTGGACTCCGAAACAGGCTAAGTATAATCAGCATCTTAGTATTTCATTGCACTGCTCTAAGGTCTGTAGTTGTAATTAAAGAGGAAGCATGGAGGTCCCTCAGATTATAATCTGATATTTCCACAATAACCGTACATATGTTAAGGCTGTGTTACTATTGGTGGGTATTTTTCTTTTAATTTCTGAGCTTTTAAATACCAAATGCTTTTTCCAGAAACCCCAAAGTTGACATGATTCTATAAATTAGGTATGGTCAAATACTGCCCTTGATGGCCTGTGACTTGACCAAAGTCCATTCCATGATATTCCATGAAACCAAGAATAACTTTGTGGCCACTGTTATGCTTCTACAACTGGCCACTTACAACTAATATTAGTTATCCAAAGAGAAACAAGAACACAGGAGTCAGAATACGAACACTTTCACCTCAGGGGCCCTACATCCTCAACACTAAATATATATTAGGGCTGAAAGACACATTAGGTATTCCAAATATAGAACTCTAAGATCACATAAAGTTTGAGTCTTAATTTCTAGAATTTACCTGGCAGATCAAAATCCCATCCTTCAATAGAAACTATGGCATTGATCACAAGGATTCAATGCCATCCTGTCTCAGGGGGGGGCAGAAGGTGGGTCCTCGGGTATAAGTACAGCTTGTGGATTTCTTAACTGCACTAGCAAAATCACATATGGGAAAGCACTTACACTAACAGCCATTTCATGTGAATTTGGGCTGACCCACAGAATAGAGTAAATTCTCTAGGCCACAGTGATCTATGGAATGGCCATCTCATTGGATTACTGTAACTCACTCTACATAGGGCTACCCTTGAAGCTAACCCAAAAATACAGCTTGTCCAGAACATGACAGTAAGGGTACTTACAGGTAATGTCAATGCACATTCAGCCTGTGCTTTGCCAGCTACACTTGCTGCAAGATGAGTACCAGATCCACTACAAGGTTTTGGTTCTGACCTTTAAGGCTCTTAACAGTCTGAGACTAGCATACATCTGGGACCACCTCTCCTGGTATGTCCCCTGAGGAGCCTTACACTCAGAGGATCAAAACCTGCTGGTGGTCCCTGGCCTAAAAGATATTCTCTGTCCTCAACTAGAGTCAGGGCCTTTTCAGCCCTGGAACTCTTCACCTGGTGACATCTGCACCCTGCAGGACCTTGGTCAGTTCCACAGGGCATGTAAAACAGAGATGTTCCACCAGGTCTATGGTTGAGGACAGCAACAGCTCACATTGTGGCTCTCATTATGGTCTCCTCCATGACTGGTCCCTGATCCACCTGATGGAGGGAGCAAAGTGCAATTTTATGCTATTAAGGCTGTTGTGCTTATTGTAAACTAAAACTTCTGTGTATTTTAACCTGTTGTGTGCCACCCTGAGCCCTTGGGGGGGGTCTATAAATTTAATCAGCAACAACAACAATATTGAAATGATATGTTTTGTAATTAGGAAAATAAGAACACTGTCATCACTTATTTATTTTTTATTTATTTTTGTTAATTTGTATTCCGCCCTTTCCCACAAGTGGGCTCAGGGCAGATAACAACAAAAGTTAAAACAATTAAAAACTCCAAGCTAAAACCATAGGATACAATAAAACAAGCAACAGATATGTCACAGGTGGTGGTTTCCAGTTGGGCACATTATATATATATCAATACAACAGTAGGCCCAGAAATGGAATAATAGATTAAGATAAAATTAAAAAAAAAAATAGCATCATGACAGGTAGGCACCATTTCCTAACAGTATTCAGTTCCACTGAATACAATAGCACTTGTTTCTGCATAAACATGCACTACTCTCAACACAAATACATTTGATATTCTTACCAATAAAGCTGCCATCACTGGCCCATGAACAACATACAGCAACTGAGTATCAACACTCATCCAGCAGCTGCAATAAAAAGAAATTACAAAATAAGTAAAACTGGTTGGTTTTTTAATACTAAATTCAAAAAAATTTTTTTTGAAAGACTTCTGCATACTTATCATTGAAGTATTTTGCTCTTGCCACAGCATGGATTGATGCTGGCACTAAAGGAAACCCTAGAAGGATTAATTACAGACATCAGATTTCGTATGATTTAAGAATTTGTTCCATGTTAGCTGGAAAAGAACCTGTTAAATAGCATAAAATTATCCCACACAATTAACAAAAGAATGACAAATCCAAGCATTTGAAAGTACAGAAGTTGCACAGTATAGGCTGCTGTGGCTGATTGGCAAGGAAAAACAAAAGCAGGCTTCCTTTCCATAACATAGTCAGTGACAGACTGTGTGGTCCTAAACAGATTACTGAAATTTAAGTCTTGTGCACTCAATGGGGTTTACTTCCTAATACAAGTGCATAGGATTGCAGCCTCCAAAGGCTGCTGGAAGTGCTGCATCTCAAAGCACCTTCAAGGGCTATAATGTTTTCAAACTGATGTGGTAGAATCCTGAAAAGGCCAGTTTCTCAATAATGGCACCAGAGCCCTATTGTACCTACAACATATGCACACAGAATCTTTATAGACAACTTCCAGGTGAATGCATGTAAGTGGATGGCTGAGTTTAACATAGCAAGGCTGTTACTCCCACCTATATAGAATGCTTGCAATGTTGTTTGAAAAGGGACTTAATGCTTCAGACAGAGGCAATGAGATCTATGGGATCTCTGCCATAGCTGCAACTGAAAATAAATGTATAAGATTTGGGACTGGCAACTATAGCAAAAGAAAAATGATTGTAAACATAGTTTGCAAAAACTCATGATTTACACAGCTTTTCACCCTTCAGTTTTCAGCTAGGCCAGTTTAAACACTGTAAAACCTGCATTCAGATCCTTGAATAAAAACAGTGCTTGTCTTCTAGCACATCTCTTCCTATGAATTCTAATTTCAGCCTTAGATAACATGGGTGACTCTGCATGGGTGACCGGACTCTGCAACTTTTTTAAACGGCCAAATTCTTCTTGAAAACAGTGTTAGAAGCCATGCTCTGGGGAGGGGGGGGGGCTCCAGTTTGACCCTGAGTTATGTAGGTTTTAGATGAGGTTTTTTTTTAACAGTTTTGAAATAAAATGATAGCATTCCGACGTGTTAATGTTTTTTACCTATCTTTAGTGCTTCGGCGGGGAGGGCGGGATATAAATCCAATAAAATAAATAAATAAATAAATTTAGTGCTCATGATACAGGAACAACATTTAAAAATGTTGTATGGAAAAAACCTGCATTCAAATCCTTGAATAAAAACAGTGCTTGTCTTCTAGCACATTTCTTTCTATGAATTCTAATTTCAGCCTCAGATAACATGGGTGACTCTTCCCTTCTTGCTTCGCATGAGTGGTTTTACATTTACCAAACAACTGGAATGTGCAAATCTGTCAGTATGACAAAAAAGCGCAGGAGTTTGTTTGGAGTGGAAGGATGGCAGGGTACAGCTTTCCCATTTTTAACAGTTCTGCTTAATAAAATTCAGATATTTCATTCAGTTCATCTCCCTGTTAGCATTCCCATGGGTACTCATTCATGTTAAATTCATGGAGCTGGTACATATTATAACTGTGTGCCTCAAACAAGACTAAGCCAGTCACAAGCTCCAAGTTTGAAGTTAAGTACATTGGTCCCAATCTAAAAATAAATAAAATGTCTTCCTTTGCCTGTACATGGCAACACAGCTGGTTTACTGAGGATTGAATTAGATGAGAGGCTTGTGTTTTCTGTGTAAATAGCATCTATACAATTTGGACTGAGACCATTCTGCAGGGAAAAAATCCATTCTCTCCCTGTGTCATTTTCCCAACCTGAAAGGGCTCTATTCTTTGCCCTACAAGCAAACCTACAGGCTCACTGTATGGTACTGGTGTGTTTGCCCCAGTGGGGCAAACAGCTGTTCCCTTTGACTGTTTTTAGGTCAGAAGAACAGTGAAGAGAAAAAAGAAGAGGAACACAGGAAAAATTGGCATTGCATGTATACAGTGCTTGGATATATGCCATTCTTTATGCAAAACTAAGAATATTTCACCTTTACATTCATTCCCTCATTGCCCCCCCTCCAAATCTGAATTGTGCTAATAGTGCAAAAAGTACAGACCAAAATATATAATTGGACAGCCTAATTTATTCTGCTGTCAACATCCCCAATCTAATATTACAGTAGGGTTGCCAACTCTGGCTTGAAAATTACAAGGAGATTTGGGAGGGGAGAGAATTCAGCAGGGATGTGACGTCACACAGCCCAGCTTTTGCCATTTCCTCCAGGCAAACTGATCTCTGTAGTATGGAGCTTAGGCGCAATTCCAGGAGAACTCTAGGCTCTACCTGGAGGTTAGCAAGCCTAAATATGAGGCTAACATTGGTCAGCATTGCTGTCATGACTACTGATGCATGTGATGTTCTGGGAACCTTTAGGAAATGGGCTTTAGAAGCGCCAAGAACTATGTTCCCAGGGTTAGGATGAGAGCTCATAACTCAAAAAAGGGTCCTTGCTGTGCCTTTCTGTGAATGTTCCAAGCTCCTGTGAAATACGGGAGTAGTTTGTGACAGCACTAGAAGAAAGCAGCAATGTTTAATTTATACAGAATGGGAAAAAACCCACATACCCCAGCCCAAGAGGTAATACCAATGCAAACGTTGCTCTTCAGCAAACACCGCCACCACGATGAGTGTATGAAGATAAATGCCTTCACAGAGCATCCAGAAATAGTTACAGCCCAGCATGTACTGGTGAAAAAACTGGAGCACTTTGCAGCTTACCTGTCAGACAAATGGAAAAGAATTAAAATATATAAGGACAAGAACTAGGCAGGCAATGTTCTGCATACCTTAGGTAAGTAAGCAAGCAAAAATACTATTGCTCAGATACAAAGGATTTTACCTCCCTCGTATTCACTGGATGTTTTCCACATCTCTCAGTGACTATGAGCCGCTAATAAATCAGACATAGTGAGTAAATGTTCCTCTTAAATCACAAGGCTTTAGCTTCAAAGAGCCAAAATTCCAAAAGCTGCTATCAGGAACTCACACTTCAGAACACTTTTTTCCAGACTGATGTTTAAATAAGTAGACGTCAAGTCCAGCTAAATCCAGGAAAAGAATTAGCTGAACCCTCCAGAAGGTCACAGTAGCCTGCTTTTTTTCTTGATCTTTCCTTATGTTATTATAGACATTAACTAGTCTTATGTTTCTAGACAGAATTTCCAAAGATTCAGAAGATTCTTTAAAAAAAAACTCAATGATTACTAAACTCTGATTATGCACATGGTTGCTCTGTTCTTTTATATGAAGAACAATGATCCATTACATTTCTATCCTGCCTTTCTGCTGGCATGAAACTCAATGTGGGGTGTACATGAGGTTCTCATGAGGTCTCCTGTCTAGGCACAGGCTCAACCCAGATCAGCAAGGCTGCTGGATCATGTGCCCTCTAATCACAGTAGGGAGAATCCTAAATAGGTCTAGGTAGAAATTAGTCCCATTTTATTCAACAGGTCTAACATTCAAAAAAGTGTTTTAGGATTGCAACTTTATGCCCTGATGTGGATAGCTCAGGCAAGCCTGATCTTGTCAGATTTTGGAAGCTAAGCGGGGTCGACTCTGACAAGTACTTGGATGGGAGACCTTCTTGGAATACCAGCAGTTGGGAGGACAGGGGTAGGCTCTATTCAGCCACCTCTATGAATATCCTCCCGACCCCCAGTAGAGGTCAGTCACCACAGGTCAATATGACTGCCAGGTGTTCACACACACAGACACACATTAAAATATTAATAAAATACAAAAAGGATTGCTGCTTTAGTACCACATTAACAAATTTTAAGCTACAGGCATGTTTCTGTCTGATCTACCAGTAAGTATCCATGGCAAAGTGGAGATCTGAACCTGGGCTTCTTCCCAGATTTTAGGCTGACACTCTAAACACTACACCATGCTGGTTCATGTGCACAATGAGAGCTCTCCCATTTCCAGAATGCCCTGTGATTGTGACATGCCTTCAAACCCTTCCCCATATTAAAAGTCTAGCTACAGGAGTAACTTGCATTGGTCATTTATAGGGATGTAGTGGTTAGAGGGTCATACTAGGGCTTACAGCTGAACAACATGGTACCTGTGTTCTGATAAAACTCACATGAAACCCCTTCTGACCCACCATTGTATAAAACAGTGTCTTCCCAGGCTCATGAGCCCACAAACTTGGCCCCTTGTCAGAAAGCTAAGCTCTTCTATCCGTTCTTCAGAACCTGGTTCATGGTTTCTTAGAGAAATTGATTCTCCCATTTTTCCTCCTTCCCTTCTGTCAAGCCACAGCTCACTCATCTACACAACTATTCAGAGTCTCCCTTATAGTCTTGAAAGGTCCCTTTGCCCCTTTGAGCATATCATGCTTATGAGAATCTGACCATTCAAAAAGGTCTAGAATGTTCCTTGGCACATACAGAAGGAAACAGCATTTTCCTCCCCCCCCTTTCTTTATAGCAAGTTGCTTCAGGCAAGGCAATGAGCATTTTTTGCACCTCATAGCCTAGCTACAAAAGATAAGCACTTTTAAAAGAAATGGTTATTCTCTGAAGGGCTTTTTTGGTTACTGTATATGTATTTCTCTGTGCATATACAATCACTTTGTCTTACAAACTCTCATTTGCCAATATAAGTAAACAGAACCTTCTGCTCAGTTTCTGTCTATCCGTCTACTTACCAGTTCAGTATTAAATGCCAGTTCTCACAACAGTCTGGAAGAGATTTCTGTTTAATAATTATTTTTCTCTGAGCTGTTTTGCAAAGTAATAACAAAATGACTGTCCATGCTACATGTGAAAGTTGTCATTACTTTAAGGCATACCCTTTTGTATGCCTTCAAAGAGCCGCAGTAGATCTAGATGAGGACGATGGTGTCTACATCCGCTATCGCACCGATGGCAGCCTGTTCAACCTGAGGCGACTAAAGGCACACTCCAAGACAATGGAAAAACTCATCCGAGAGCTACTGTTTGCTGATGATGCTGCACTCGTCTCCCACTCGGTATCAGCTCTGCAGCATATGACGTCCTGCTTTGCAGAGGCTGCCAAGCTATTCGGCCTAGAAGTTAGTCTGAAGAAGACAGAAGTTCTCCACCAGCCTGCACCCCAGGAAGATTATCACCCTCCCTGCATCACTGTGGGTGAATCAGTTCTGAAGACAGTCCAGCAGTTCAGCTACCTGGGGTGCATCATCTCCTCAGATGCCAAGATCGACAAGGAGATTGACAACAGGCTGGCAAAGGCAAACCGTGCATTTGGCCGACTGCACAAAAGAGTGTGGAGCAACAAGCATCTGAAAAAAGGCACAAAGATCAATGTTTACAAAGCGGTTGTGATGACAACCCTCATCTATGGCTCCGAATCGTGGGTTTTATACCGTCATCACCTGCGACTCCTTGAGCGCTTTCATCAGCGCTGCCTTCGCACCATCCTCAACATCCACTGGAGTGACTTTGTGACCAACACTGAAGTCCTCAAGCGGGCAGAGGTTACCAGCATCGAGGCACTGCTGTTGAAGACGCAGCTGCGCTGGGCAGGGCATATTTCTAGGATGGAAAACCACCGCCTTCCCAAGATTGCCCTGTATGGCGAACTCTCCACCGGCCATCGAAATAGAGGGGCACCAAAGAAGAGGTACAAGGACTCCTTGAAGAAATCCCTTAGCACCTGTCACATCAACCATCACCAGTGGTCTGACCTAGCCTCAGATCGCAAAGCATGGAGGCACACCATCCACCAGGCTGTCTCTTCCTTTGAGAACACACGCATAGCTGGTCTTGAGGACAAAAGGAGATTGAGGAAGAATCGCACTGCTACAGGACCAACCCTAAATCAGACTTTTCCCTGCAGCCGCTGTGGCTGGACCTGCCTGTCCCACATTGGTCTTGTCAGCCACCAGCGAGCCTGCAGCAAACGTGGACTATTGCACCCTTCTTAAATCTTCGTTCGCGAAGCCAAGCCGAGAGAGACCCTTTTGTACAGAGAAGTGAGCCATTTCTCTTCAGATTCAGATTACAGCTGGTACAGCATAACAGCAAAGGGACTAGCAACGCCAACCTAAGCAGAATTAAACCTTTTTGAAATGTGTTGATTCTGCAACATAAATCCTCCTGGTTGCTATTCCATCTATCACACATCTGTGTGGCACACATTACTCTGAAGTCATGGCAGGATTTCACTTAACTAAAGCATGCCTTTCTCTAAATGCTGTCAATAAGCATCTCCTGGGAACTTGCCAGTACAAATTCTCATATTTGATTGCAGCCAGGCATAGTTGGAAGAGTGAAGTTCAGTTCCTAAGGAGTTATTTGTTAATCACAGACATGCATTTTGTGTGATTGTCTAAAATCACGTTTGCTTAATTTATGAATGTACTAATTGTGGGTGGGTGTCAAATGACAGAGACCCTGGGTGAATTCAGATGGCCTACTTAAGCCATCACAGGAATTCCCCACAGCTGGATTTAAATTGCACATTGAAACACACACATCTGGGTCCCGCCTTGCTCCTGCCCTGGCCACGGTCACACTCACCATTAAATCCATCCCTAACCCATCGCTATTATACCCCGCAGCTTTTTTACAACTAATTTCCTGATCAGACAGCCCTCCATGCTTCAGTTCTAAGCAGCGTTGGTCCCGTCATTGGTTGATCAGAGGTCTCAACCGGACCTCATTTTTTGAGATGGCATTCCACACTTGCGCAAGCGCAGTACTGTGGGATATCGTGCTTGGCTTTTTTTTTTTAAAGGTGCCAGAAAAGGTGGGTGATCTCCCCCCCCCTTTAAACACCCAGAAAAGAAGGGGAAGCCCAGGAGTTCTCTTTGCTGTCTCTCCGCCTGGCGGGGAGACAGCAAAGGTGGGTCATCTCCCCCCCCCCCATTTAAACACCCCACTGTGGTGTTTAAATGGGAGGGGAGCATGGCAACTCTCTTTGCTGTCTCTCCGCCTGGCGGGGAGACAGCAAAGGTGGGTGATCTTCCTCTCCCCCATTTAAACACCCCACTGTGGTGTTTAAATGGGAGGGGAGCATGGCAACTCTCTTTGCTGTCTCTCCGCCTGGTGGGGAGACGGCAAAGGTGGGTCATCTTCCTCCCCTGGCAGGGAGACAGCAAAGGTGGGCAATCTGCCTCCCCCCCACTTTGGAAAGTTCCCCTGTGCAAGCACCAGTCGTTTTCGACTCTGGGGTGATGCTGCTTTCACAAAGTTTTCACGGCAGACCTTTTACGGGGTGGTTTGCCATTGCCTTCCCTGGTCATTACACTCCCCCCCCCCCAGCAAGCTGGATACATATTTTACTGACCTCAGAAGGTTGGAAGGCTGCGTCAACAATTGCTGGCGCAATGATATCATTTAAAGTGGGCTCTCATAGGGAAGCGGATGTGCGCTTGTGACAAATCGGCTACAATAGAGCGTTCAAACATAGAAAGTACATGCAGGAGTTTTCGGAAGCATTCTTATTCCAGATTTAATGTACTATCAAAAAAGTCCGCGTCTCAGTCATAGCAGTTCGGGACATGAACGAGCCAACGACCATTGCCAGATGCTGATGTTTGGACAACCGCATAAAATCCGACATGCATCTGGCTTTCATCCATGCCCATCTTGTCAGTTTATGTGCGTCTGACCTTGGCCCCTTATGTCGTCCTCTGGTGCCTCTCTGCTGCCTTAAAAAGCTACCACTTACTAAGTGGTAGCAAATCTCCAAAGCGCTTCCTTGTCACCATTCCTGGCCATCTGAACAGCAGGGAAGTGCCTCCCATGCACTTGAGCAGTCTGACTGCTCCTCCAGAGTGCATACAGCCCATCCGTTTTCCTGCAGCAGAGGTGCACTGTCTGACCACCCTGGGGCGCCTGAGACTGTGCTGGCTTTTTTCTGATCTGGGAGGCTGTTGCACCAAGCTGCCCTTCTTTACCTAGTCCCTGTGTTGCAGAGACTGGTATAAGCTGTTAAGTGGTCATGTGTTTTGTGGTTATAAAACAGCACTGGGATCAGATTATATATTACATGGGATACTCTTGATTGTAACTGCTATAAGAGGTCTTTTAATGTACTGAGTGACGAGACGTGTTGAAGGCAACATGCTTTATTAGCGAGTACATCACAAAGCAAGGCAACGCGGGCCGGGTCCTGATTATATACATACCCCGGAACAACCCTCAGTCTGGCCAGGTCCAATCCTGGCCAGTTAAACTTCCCGCCACAGATCTTGATTGGCGGAGTGTATTTGCAGAGTTACATCTGGGGACCAGTGGACTTCCACTGGTCACCTCCGTAGCATCCGCTGTGTTGTAATTTCAGGACTGAAATGCAAGACACAACACTCCCCCCCCCCCCTAGTTCAAGACACGAAGTCTTTCAAGTAGGCTGGCACCCTGCATTCCCGGGTCGACCTCCTCGGGGTTATTTGGGGAGTTGGAGCGGCCGCCGTGGCTGGTGGGGCGGCTTGTTCCTCGTGGTGGGGTGACGCCAGAAAAGGGCTGTTCGTCGCCTGTTGCTGTTCTGGAATCTCCTCTCTGGGGGAGGGGTGCTCCCTCCACTGTGGTGCTCTTCCGCCCGCATAGTCGGTGCGGCTGGCATAGGCTGGGCAGCTTTTGGGGTTATTGCTGTTAGTACTCCCCCGCTTCCTGCTCCCCCAATCATTTTTCCGGCAATGTGCGATAGTGCAGCTGGTCAATATGCTTCCTTAGGATCTGGTCCCCCTCCGACGAGACCTCGTAGGAGCGGGACCCGGTGACCCGCAGCACCTGGGCGGCTAACCACTCCGGCCCGCTTGCAAAGTTCTTTGCGTATACTGGATTCCCTGGAAAGAATCCCCTAGCGGCTTCCCTGGTTTCAGGGGAACTGCAGAGGTCCATAGCCCAGTCAGGATGCAACTTGTTTAGCCTTGTGATCAACTTCCTCCCCATTAGTAACTCGGCAGGGCTTAACCCGGTGACGGGGTTGGGGGTGATTCTGTTATCAAATAGGAAGGCTGCCAGGCGGTGATCCCAATCTCCCTGTACAATGTGACCCAGGGCCTCTTTAGTGGTGCGCACCATGCACTCTGCTTGGTCGTTGGTGGCTGAGTGGAAAGGGGCAGACCGAATGTGCTGGATGAGGTACCGATTCAAGAACGCCTGGAATTCCCGGGAGGTGAAAGCAGTCCCATTGTCCGTGACAAGGGTCTCGGGAATACCATGAATGCAAAAGACCCTTCGCAAAGCTCTGACCACCACTGCGGTGGAGGTTGAAGCTACGGGAATAACTTCCACTGGTCACCTCCGTAGCATCCGCTGTGTTGTAATTTCAGGACTGAAATGCAAGACACAACAGGTCCCCAAATTAGAATCAGTGCTGTGTTGACTGACTGACCTTTTTAAACGTGTTGATTCTGCAACATCAATCCTTCTGCTTGTTATTCCATCTGTCTAGTATATTTTTATACCACTCTTCTCCAGGGATTTCACAGATAGGTCTACTCCTTCCATTTTATGGAGGTGGGTGGTCTCACAGATCCAATTTTTAAAACTCTCAGTCACTACATCATATTTCTTATACTGTTAGATTCATTTGGGGGGAAATACAAGAACAGCTGTGTAACTGTATTAAAATAATGAGAGTGAGTGGCAGGTTGCCAATAAGAAAGACCTGTGATTGTTTATAATATATGAAATAACTAGAGCAGGTGATCTTGTTACAGAACAATTGGTTTTTATCCCCACTTTTCACTACCTCTTGGAGCAGCTTACAATCACCTTTCCTTCTCCTCCCCACAACAGACACCCTGTGAGGTAGGTGAGGCTGAGAGAACTGTGATTGGTTTCATGTTGTAGAGTGGGGAATCAAAGCCAGTTCTCCAGATTAGAGTTCCCCAATTCTTAACCATTACATCACACTGGCTCTCAGTATTTCCCTTCATCAAAGGAATTGAAAGCTAGTTTTCCTGTCTCGTTATCAATGTATGCTATTATCATTTGGCATCTAAAATCACTGCACGCTCCAAGATGTAAGGTGTTCTAATTCCTAATCAGGGCCTTTTTGAAAGAAAAGAAATCAAGAAATCCAGTCTTTTTTTAAAAAAAACATCTTTTCAGAATAAGCCACAATGTATTGTGCTTGTCAGAAGAATCCAAACACCCATTCCTCCTCCCACCCTTGGAAGAAGTGTGTTTGCACAGAAAAGCTTATACCTGGAATAAATGTTGTTGGTCTTGAAGCTGTTTTCTTGATGACTGATTTTGCACTCACCGTTATGCTGCTCTCGCATCCATCTTCTCAGCGCAACGTCCTCCCAATTTCCCACTATTTGCACCGGGGCTGCAGCAAGCATCACGTTTTTTGTGTAGCAAACAGAAACCACTAAAAACCAGTTTCCATTTGCTGCACGAAAACCGTGATGTTTGCTGCAGCCCCGACGCAAATAGTGAGAAATTGGGAGGATGCTGCACTGAGAAGACGAATGTGAGAGCGATGTAAGGTGAGAGCGAAATCAGCCTCTCTCATTCCTCCCCCTCCCTTCCTCCGCAAAAGAGAAGGAGTAGCTTCTGTGAAGGAAGCAGAATCTCTCTCTCTCTCTGTCTCCCCGCCCCCCGTGTGTGTATGTGTGTGTGAGAGAGAGGCCTTTGTAGCTCTCCAGCAAAAAGCACAAAGCAGCTGTGGAACTCTGTATGCCTCTCTGTGTGTGTGTGTGTTAAAGAGAGAGAGAGAGAGAGAGAGAGAGGCAAGAGGCAGGAAACAGGAAGCAAAGAGCCACTGAAGGAGCTGTGGAAAAAGCAAGCTACGTTGTAGCTGTAGTAGCAGCCTTAGAAAAGGAAGGAGAAGAAAGTTGTTCAGGGGCCAGATTTGAAGCATGTGCAGGCTGGATGTGGCCCATGGACTGCATCTTAGGCATCCCTGCTCTATGTGGTAACTGGAGCACTTGAAGACTACAAACTTGAAGTAAGGCACCTACACTTTAACAAGATCTTCTTGAAGGTTCTTGTCTATTTGATCAGCTGAACACATAATGTCTATACTATGGATAGGCAAAAACTGGGGAAATTGAAGGGGTTCCATTTAAGCAGCTTTTGTAGGCAGCGCATGAACTCAAAAGTGAATGTACATGGGCAACTGAATGTGTGTGTAGTGTGGTGGGGGTAATGCTGGGGGTATTACTCTCCTCCCTATACACAGTTGCCCACATGTGTTCACTTCTGGGTGCACACACTGCCTACAAAAGCCATTTAAACAGAACTCTTTATTTCCTCAGTTTGTGCCCATTCCTAGTCTATACATGTCCATGTCATTTTGGTTACTGGCACATGATAGTGCCAAGAACTAATCTGTAGCTTTCTGAGGAAAATTCAACAGGATAGTCTTTTCTGGCAGAATTAACTGTGCAAACACTGTAGGCTTCTGGGATGGCTAAATTCCATTAAGCTTCCCATGATGCAATATTTCCCATATTCCAACTATATTTCTATACTCCCTATCACATACAGCAACTATTGCCTGTAGCTTTTTGATTTAAATTCTGCAGCCATCTCCTTAGTTAATTCTCACTCATCCACTTCAATTTATGGCTTTTTGGGAAGCTTACTCTCTTGATGGGCAATAGGGTTTGGGGAAAGCTCCTAGACAAGGCATGAAGGATGAGCCAGGTTTGCGCTTGAAGCTGTATCTCATCAATTGAAAAATATATTAGAAAACATTAGAATGAAGTGTTCAGTCATATATATCAAGATGACTTGTGTTAAGGAAATCTTATTCAGGACAGAGTAAACAAGATTTCACTTACAAAGATTTATAGAATTTTCATTTATATAGAAGTGGTTTAAAGGTAATTTCATTCTAATCTTCAATGCAATAGATTTTCTAGTCCATTTTAGGTATCCTAAGACCAAATTCACAAAACGGCCTGTAAGCCAGCCATTATATGGTCAGAAGCCTCCAGGTAACTGTTGAAGCAGCTCCCAAGACCAGTAACTGCAGGCATCAACAGAGAGCCTCCTTCTTAATGTTACTACTTGATACTGCCATGGCTCATTTACTCTCAAATGCAATCCTATACAGATTTACACTGCTTTAAGATCATTAAAATCAATGGGCTTAGAAGATTTAACTCTGCATAGGACTTCAGCTAGTCAACTATCTTTTAGTAGTTACTTATTTCTTCTCACAATAAAGAGAAACAAGAAACTGAATGGAAATCATAGTAACTCACTTGTCCTTCTTAAGGATTCAAGTACTTTTTAAAGGATAAATGAATAGGCAATAGGCAGTGTTTGGTGTGAATGCTGAGAGAACTGGAAAGGATTTTTATCCACAAATGTTTGTAGTTTTTGCTCCTGATTGCTATTGCTACAATAATCCAGTGAACTGCTGTTGGCTGGTTCTCAAATGTGTGAATTGGAGCTCAATGTGATGAAAATATAAAGGCAAAAAACCCCATTAGTTATGGAGATTATACCATCATATCACATGTGCTACAAAATGAAATGCATCGGTGTTGCATTGGTGTCAAACCTCTGACAAATATGCCTGAAAGCCATTTTTGAAAAATAGCCAAATTACTGCTTTTGTAGAAGTCCAAGGGCCTGATTATTACACATGACAGGAAAGAGCCAAACATAAAGCATGACAAAGTCAATGGTAGATTTTAGAAGTATCTATAACTCTCTGACTGAGATCCATGGGACTTAAAAATGCTTAACTGTGGCTGCACTTAGGTGCAAATGAAATTAGAGCGCCTTCTCCCAAGGGAACAAGAAGTGATAAATTAAGGATTAAGTTTAGCAATGCCAGCCACTGCTACTGAAGAGAATTAGATAAATTATATTGGGAAAGCAGCAGCAAAAAGGGAGAAGTAGAACTTTTGTTGAAAAGGATTTATAGACCTTAGAAAGGTGTAACTCTGTTTAGGATTGCAGTGGGAATGAACTAGAAGATCAGTGCAAATAAACTGGGTGCCAAATTCAAAGGGAGCACCAAAAGAGACTAGGCATGATGAAGATGAAGAAGATGAAGATGTTGGATTTATATCCCGCCCTCCACTCCGAAGAGTCTCAGAGCGGCTCACAATCTCCTTTACCTTCCTCCCCCACAACAGACACCCTGTGAGGTGGGTGGGGCTGGAGAGGGCTCTCACAGCAGCTGCCCTTTCAAGGACAACCTCTGCCAGAGCTATGGCTGACCCAAGGCCATGCTAGCAGGTGCAAGTGGAGGAGTGGGGAATCAAACCCGGTTCTCCCAGATAAGAGTCCGCACACTTAACCACTACACCACTACACCAAACTGGCTAATGGTAGACCCTTCGCTTTCAATATGTACTTACTCTTGGCATGCATACATACAGTGGGGTGGGTGGGGGGGTGGGGTGTCCAGGTTTATTGACTAAGTATAGGGTTCCCAAGTCCACCCCCAGAAATATCTAGGGACTTTGGGGGTGGAGCCAGGAGACTTTGGGTGTGGAGCCAGGAGACATTGGGGTGGAGCTAGGGGGAGGGGGGGAAATGGCGAGCCGCCCCGTCTCGGAGCGGGCACCGCCGCTGCGCAGCTGACGCCTCTTCTCTGCTCACCGTGGCTGCTCCTCTGAGATGGGCTCAGGCTGAGCCCATCTTGGAGGAGCAGCCACGGCGAGCGGAGAAGAGGCCGCCGCACTGCTGCCGCCTTGCCCGCTCCACCTCTGGGGTGGAAGCGGAGGGGGGGGGGTGGAGGCGGGCCGGAACATATGAACATATGAAGCTGCCTTATACTGAATCAGACCCTTGGTCCATCAAAGTCAGTACTGTCTTCTCAGACTGGCAGCGGCTCTCCAGGGTCTCAAGCTGAGGTTTTTCCACACTTCTTTGCCTGGACCCTTTTTTGGAGATGCCAGGGATTGAACCTGGGACCTTCTGCTTCCCAAGCAGATGCTCTACCACTGAGCCACCGTGCCTCCCCAAGAGTTTTCAGGTGCACAAGACCCTGATTTAGAGCTGCAACCAACCAGTATGCCAGTATTCCATACAATATAAACTGGCACAGGGTTACATCTTTCTGGTCTCATATTTGAGGCTGCACATCACTTTGTCTGTTTGGGCTGGGATCTGGAAGCCTTGGGTTCAAATCCTCACACTGGCATGAAGCTTGCTGGGCTGTCTTTGGCCATTCACTTTTCTCACAGGGTTGCTGTGATTTATTTATTTATTTATTTATTTATTCGGCATTTATATCCCGCCCTTCCCACGAATGGCTCAGGGCGGCTTCCAACAGTTAATCAAACATAAAATTTAAACAATTTCAAGTATAAAACAATTAAATATTTAAGCAGTTAAAACCTTAAAAACAGAGTAATTCAGTTTCCTGTAAACAGATGGCTGGCCAGTTACATCAAGTTGTTATCCTAGCTAAATATAGGCTAGGTATAGGCTAGCCGGAAGAGGGTCGTCTTACAGGCCCTGCGGAACTGCGCCAAGTCCCGCAGGGCCCTCACCTCTTCCGGCAGCTGATTCCACCATACGGGGGCCATAACGGAGAAAGCCACCCTTTCTCTGGTGGCTTTCAGACGGGCTTCTTTTGGCCCAGGGATAATGAGGAGATTTTGTGTTCCTGACCTCAGTGCTCTCTGGGGAACATGTGGGGAGAGACGGTCCTTCAGGTAGGCAGGTCCCAGGCCATATAGGGCTTTAAAGGTAATAACCAGCACCTTGTACCGGACTCGGTATATCACTGGAAGCCAGTGCAGAGTCCGGAGACCCGGCTGGATGTGTCCCCACTTTGGGAGACCCAATAACAGCCGGGCCGCGGCATTCTGCACCAGCTGCAGTTTCCGGGTCCGAGACAAGGGCAGCCCCATGTAGAGGGCGTTGCAGTAGTCCAACCTTGAGGTGACCGTAGCATGGATCACTGTTGCTAGGTCGTCGCGCTCCAGAAAGGGGGCCAGCTGCCTTGCCCGCCTAAGATGAAAAAATGCGGACTTGGCAGCGGCTGCTATCTGAGCCTCCATCTTTAAGGAAGGCTCCAATAGCACCCCCAAGCTCTTGACCCTGTCCGCCGCCATCAGCGGCGCACCATCAAAAGCCGGCAGGGGGATCCCTCTCCCCGGGCCGCGGCGACCCAAGCAAAGGACCTCAGTCTTCGTAGGATTTAGCTTCAACCTGCTCAGTCTGAGCCACTCAGCCACGGCCCGTAGTGCCTGGTCAAGATTTTCCGGGGCGCAGACAGGCTGGCCATCCATCAGTAGATAGAGCTGGGTGTCATCAGCATACTGGTGACACCCCAACCCATACCTTCGGGCAATCTGGGCAAGAGGCCGCATGTAGATGTTAAATAACATCGGGGAGAGAACCGCCCCTTGGGGCACGCCACAGTCGAGTGCGCGCCTCCGGGATAGCTCCCCCCCAATTGCGACCCTTTGTCCCCGACCTTCCAGGAAAGAGGAAAGCCACTGTAAGGCCAACCCCTGAATCCCCGCGTCGGCGAGGCGGCACGTCAGTAGCCGATGGTCGACCGTGTCGAACGCCGCCGACAGGTCTAACAACATCAGCACCGCCGAGCCACCCCGATCCAGATGCCGTTGAAGGTCATCCACTAAGGCAACCAACACTGTCTCCGTCCCGTGTCCCGGGTGAAAGCTGGACTGAAATGGGTCAAGGACGGAAGTGTCATCCAGGAAGGTCTGTAACTGCATCGCCACTGCCCTCTCAATAAGTTTACCCAGGAAGGGCAAATTTGAAACCGGCCGATAGTGTGTCAATTGGGCCGGATCTAAAGATGGCTTTTTTAAGAGGGGTCGGACCACAGCCTCTTTAAGTGGTGTTGGAAAGTGCCCTTCCGTTAGGGATCTATTTATGATATCCCGCACGGGATATCTAAGATCCCCCTGGCAAGATTTAATAAGCCAGGAAGGGCATGGGTCTAATTTACAAGTTGTGATGATGATATTAGGTGGGAGAACTGTTTGCACCACTGCAGCGGCTCCTCTGAGAAAAGGTGGGGTAGATATTGTGCTGTGGTTGGTTGCACTAGGGCTGTCATTCATTGCTGGAGTTTCCTGTACCGACAAGCCGGACCCATTTGTAATGGCTTAGGCAATGTCCAGCTGTATATAGCTTGAATCAGGATCCAGCACTGCATTAAGTGGCCTGTGGACCTCCAGCTCTGACAACAGAGCGATGGCACAGGGATGGTGAAAAGTTCTGGTATCCACACTGACTCCGAAGTTTCAAGAGAACAGGGGAAGGCAACAGGTTGGAGAACAGCCCTCTGGTATGTGCACAAGGGCCAATTCCAACTGGTGTGCTGTGCACCTAACTTTAGACTTTGCTCTGGCCAGGGGGAGGGTCTGTGCACCAGGATCGGGACACCCTCCCCTCCAGCCAAACCTCAATGGGAGAGGGTCACAGGTCCCATGCAGGGTTTTTCTCTCAACTCCCCCCCCCAGACCCTCACCCCGCCATTCCCCTGCAGCCTTTTGGAGCTCCTTCCCCCCCACCCGCAGCCCTTCCATGCAAGCGCTGGCGCCAGGCTCGGCGATTGGGATCGAGGGCTGCCGTCGCTCATGGAGAAACCTGATCTGCCCCCACCCTCGCCCCCCTGGGCCTTGGCTCAGCTTCCTCCCGTACCTGCTCGGCAACAGTTAAACTTAAAGCCCCGCTGACTGGGGGGCGGAGGGCGGCGGCGGGCGCTTCCAGCCCCGAGGGGTCTCCTCCCCCCGCCCCCCCGCGCCGCTGCCACATGTGATGCGGGGAGAGATCCGGCTGCTTCTCTCATGGCAGCCCCGTCGAAGGAGGAGAACAAAGGCGTGGCGGTTCAAAGGATGGCTCCTGCGGCCCCTCTGCTGGCCGCCCTGCTGATGCCCTGCCTGCTGCTGCCGCCGCCGCTGGAGACCTCGGCCCTACCGGCCGCCCGGCGCCCCCCCAGGCACCAGGGGCTGGTGAGTCTGGCGTGAGTGGGAGGGGAGTCATGCCGCCAGCTCTGCACACGAGGGGGGCTGCTGCGGGTGTGTGAAATGCAGGACACGTGTCTCCTGGGGGCGCCCAGGTTGGGTCTCCGTCCCCATCCCCTTCCAGATCCAGGCTGGTCTCCCCTGCTCAACTTTCCCCCCCAACTTTGCCGAGGCGATTTGGGGCATCCTGCCTGCCCCCTGCGCCAATCCCGGGAGGGCCCAGTCGCATCTCGCGGCTCTATTGGGCCAGGCGGTGGTGGAGCCTTTGAAGAACTCTTCCTCGCCAGCAAGGGCACGCAGCGGGGGGGGCTTTTCCTGCACTCAGCCGAGCAGCAAACCAAACCGGCCTCCCTCTCTAGAAGGGCCCGGATTCGCGGCTCGCCATGCTCCTGGCCTGCCTCGCCCTCCCCTGCACTGCTGCCGCCTCTTGGCTGCTCCTCTGAGATGGGCTCAGCCTGGGCCCATCTCGGAGGAACAGCTGCGGTGGGCGGGGAGGGGGCGGTAGCGGCGCAGCGGCCTCGCCGTCTCCGGGATGCGGGGGCTCGCCATGCTCCCCGGCGCCGTTTCCACCCCCTCCCCCGCTTCCATTTTTTGGGGGAGCAGGGGAAGAGGGTGGAAATCCTGGGGTCCCCCGCCAGGGCGGGAGGGTTGGGAAGCCTAACTAAGTACCCTGTGCCTTTGGAATCATTTCTTGAAGCTTATATTTGGTTCATTTTGAAAAAATAATTTTTAGAAATTAGAGCATTAAAGTAAATGCCAGCTGCAATTATGCATAATGCAGGTTAATCCTTTCTGGCTGCTGAGCTCTGAACAGGCAGTTAGGATGGGGCACAGCCATTGCTGCATAAAAGCCAGTTTGTGATAGGCAGTTCTGTTGTGAGGAAAACTATGATTCTGTGCTAGGATATTGGAATAGGCTGGCAGTGCCTATATACAATATCAGTCTTCATGGGAAATAGTGATGTTTTGTTAAGTGAACTGTTTGGAGATAGGTATTTGTAGAAGGCTCTGGAGGAGTGGCGCAGAGTGTTAAAGCTGCAGTTCTGCAGTCCTAAGCTCTGCTCACGACCTGGGTTCGATTCCCGGTGGAAGCTGGGTTTTCAGGTAGCCGGCTTGGGGTTGACTCAGCCTTCCATCCTTCCAAGGTTGGTAAAATGAGTACTCAGTCTGCTGGGAGGAAAGCGTAGATGACTGGGGAAGGCAATGGCAAACTGCCCCGTAAAACATCTGCTGTGAAAACGTTGTGAAAACAACGTCACCCCAGAGTCAGAAACGACTAGTGCTTGCACAGGGGATCTTTCCTTTTTCCTGGAGGACCAGAGTGGGAACAGTCATAGCCAGAAGACATTTTGGTCATGCCAGAGCCATATAATCACAGCCAACCCAAGTACACAGTTCTAGCACGTAGTACTCTGAAAACAACTATCAAAATTGACTCATTTACTCCAAGTCCATTTTGATGCTATGCAACTCAAGCCATAGGAAAGCAGTTATATCTTTTAGGTTAGATTTTGATTTCTAAGTGCACTTTTCTGATTTATGTTGAAGTATACCACATACATACATATATCCCCTGTGACACTTCAATGAATAACTTTGAGCACTATCTACAGTTCTGGTCTCATCATCTGAAAAAAATCACTGGTGCTTGAAGGTGATATACAGCTGAAACTTTGTCCCACTGTCTGTTAGTACAGCAAATGACCCACAGTTTATTACATTTATCATCTGAATTCAGATTGAAGAAGACAGTAGGAGATTCTCCTCAGACAATATAATTCTGCCTCAAACAGGCTTGAACTAAATTTGGATTACTAAACTTGCTCTGGTTATTAGATCATTGTTCTCTGACAGCAAGCTTAAATTCCAAGTGGCCATAGCTTGGAATAAATAAGAAACAGACCTTTTCCAAAATACCACTTGACTAAACAGTGCGACTTTAAATCATTTTCTGTCAGAACATATTATAGCTGTTGATATGACAGTACCTATTTTCAGATTTGGAACTATTTGCTATATCCAGCTGCAGTTAAAAAAACTGACGACTGAAGTCTCATACAAAGACTAAAATCAAATTTACTTTAAAAAAAATCCATTTAAATACCTCTCTCCCAAGTTTTTTAATCTGTTAGGGTAGCGCTGCTACAGACAATATTATCAGAAATGTACAAACAGAGCAAGACTAAAGACCAGTAGAAAACAAGGTCTACACAACTGACATCTGTTTTTTGACAGTGGAGAGAACCAGGTAGCCAAAGGGCTGATATGGATACTATAATATACAAAGAGACAGACAGACAGATAGATGTGTGTGTGTGTGTGTGAGAGAGACAGAGAGAGAGAGAGAGACAAATTGCCCCCCCAGTCGGAAGAAAGAGGCTGACACAGTATGTTGGATAAACCGGGCTGCTTTATTAAAGATAACTTAATCAACTAGAACGGCAAGGGGTATAGGCCTAACAGGACAAGCCCTGGGGTCAACCACAGGACCCCGCCTTGTCCTTAGAGGGCGAGTCACCCTGCCCCCAGCACGAGCCCAATATTCTGGCTGGTGCTGAGCGGCCAGGCCCAAACGCCACCTCCACCTAGGCCAGCATCAATCCCTCTGGAAAGATCTGCCCTGGTGAGGCTTTGCTGTGATCTGCACTCCCCGCATTGAGCCGTACAGCCTATCTGCAGTTCATACGGACCACCTGCACCTACTGGTACAGGGCCATAGGTGCTCCCCTGAACAAACACTGTGGCCCATACCTCATCCTGCAGCTGTCAATGCCAAGCCTCTGCTTAGGCATTAGCGCCCACTGGACGGCCCAGAGCCAACCGCAACCCCAGCCTAATCTCTTCCAAAAAGGCTCGGTTACCCAATTCAGATAAATGCACACCATCCGGCCTATACAAGGCGGCATCCTCGACTGTATGGCCAGATGGGGGAGAAATATCTCTAAACCCCCCTCCATGACTTTCTGGAAGGCCCTATTGACCTTGTGCCTGGCGCGTTCTATCCCAGCAGGGGACAAAGCATACCGCCAGACTCTGTGTGGCAGAATTATTGACCACACCAACAGAACTCCTGGCCATCTCTGCTTAATGGCCCACATATCGTCCCATGCCTGCAATGAAAGGGCCTTCCCCTTCATAAACCTAATGTCATTACCACCAAGGTGGATGACCAAAATGTGTGGAGGAGGCACACTCCTCCGACGGAACAACAGTGGCATGATCCCTGGCCAACGCAGGCCGCGGCGACCCAGCCAGTCCATAGTCGCCCACTCACTAAGACCCAGCTGGGTGCCAACTGGCGATCTCCTGGCCTGGTGGGCAGCCCAAAAAAATCATACTGTGCCCGCAGATGAGGATTCGACGCCTCTCCCTACGAGCCACAGCACCTGAAAAACAGAAAAGAGTCACAACCCAGAAAATACATGCCAACCAGCAACATAACTACTACCTGCCCCCCCCCACGATCTCACTGAAAGGCCAGTGGGCGCACATATGACCTGTAGGCAGATGACCGCCAATGGCCCAACCACTGTATGGCCAGAGGGGTGTAGTCCATAGCTGCCGCGGTGCATGCGGCACCAATTCGGAACGAATGTGTAGCAAATTTAACCCCCCCTAACCCCAACTTTGCCAGTGCCTTACCGGTCACTGCCCAAAATTGGTATTTAGTTAGGGGGGAACCCCCACTATGGCGAAACAAGGGGCCATCGCCCTCTCCCTTGAGCGATATATACCACTCCAATGCAGTAACGGGGAAGATCTCCGGTGAACACACCGCCCAATTGTAATAACTGTGTCTCTCAGATGCTGGTCTGTCTTGGACTGCCTTACTGTCACCTGAGCTTACCCCCCTTCAAATTTGACATCCTTAGCCTGAAGCGCCCGTTCAGAGGTATCCTTTTTCAACTGCACCACCAACTCACTGATCTGCAGTGCGCCGAAAAAGGCCACCAAAGAGGCCGCATGAAAAAGTGCGGCCTTGAAGGAAGATAAACATACATCAGGCCAAACCCTATAAAGCCCCTTCAACACGGAAAGAGATATAGGCTGCCGAGCATTCAACCGTGGCCAGTGTTCCCTTGCCCAACCTTACAGCAACTTCCTAACTCTGAAGTCGCCAGTGCCCTCAGCAAGGCCCTGTGATTTACTTATAAATGACAGTGCAGCCAATTGTCCCTTAATTGACTTGAGCCCCAACCCTCTGCCCTTCTGATGAATGCAGAATTGCAATACGTGAGTCACCGGGACTGGCCAGCTATCCGGAAGCCCCGTCAGCTTCCTAAAAATCCGGAATTGCGCCACCGCCCTATCATAAGCTTTCTGAGTGCTTGGTGCCAGAGCTAATCAAATTGGCCTACTGGCTTCAGCTTCCCAAGCTGCCAAAGGTCCAGTGGCATTTGCGCTGGCTGCAGATCCACATCCGGAGCGAGCTGGCGAAAACGCTCGATCTGTTGACGAGATAGAGCATCCGCCACCCCATTGCACACTCCTGGAACATGCCTTGCCAGGAACAGAATGTTCAAACGAAGGCATCGCAACATGAATGCCTGAACAAGATTCATAACCATTGGAGACTTGGATGACAGGGAGTTGATAACATGTACAACAGCCATGTTATCACACCAGAAATGAACTGTGTGGTTGGCCAGCTGCTCTCCCCAAAGCCAAACCACCACTACAATGGGAAAGAACTCCAAAAAGGTGAGGTCCTGACAGAGTCCAGTGGCCAACCATGCAGCGGGCCACGGCTCAGCGCACCAGTGTTTCCGGAAATATACCCCAACACCAGTGGCCCCCACTGCATCAGAGGAAATTTGAAGCTCCGCTTCTATCTTCAAATCCTCCCGCCAAAATGAAATCCCATTAAAGGATTCCAAAAATTCCTCCCAAACCTCCAGGTCCCTCCGCATACCTGTGTTCATCCAAACTCTATGATGAGGAAACCTCAGGGACCCCATGGTGTCACATAGCTGCCTCAAGAAGGCTCTACCAGGCGCAACAACCTTGCATGCAAAGTTGAGGTGCCCCACTAACTGCTGCAACTCCAAAAGTGACACCTTGCGATGCTTCTTAAGAGATGCTAAACAAACCCTCAGACCCTCCACTTTATCTGCAGGCAGCCATGAAGTTTGCCGAATAGTGTCCAGCTCGATGCCTAAAAAGGTAATCACTGAGCTGGGCCCCTCTGTTTTTTCATGGGCCAACGGGACTCCTAGCTCCCCTGCCAGGTCCTCAAATGACTGTAACAACCTGGTGCATTGCCCAGACCCCGCCGGACCCACGAAAAGGTAGTCATCCAGGTAATGCACCATGTTGTTCAACCCAGACTTAATCCGAAGCGCCCATTCCACAAAGGAACTAAACCTCTCAAAAGCGGAGCAAGATACCGAGCATCCCATGGGTAGGGCCCTATCCATGTAATATTTTCTCTCAAAGGAGAAGCCCAGGAGATCAAAATCTTCCGGGTGTACTGGCAACAGGTGAAATGCTGACTTAATGTCGCATTTTGCCATTTCCGCCCCCACACCACAACCCCATACCACTTTGACCGCTTGGTCAAAGGAAGTATACCTAACCGAACAGAGAACATCCAGAATGGCATCGTTCACTGAGCCGCCCTTGGGGTATGACAAGTGGTGTATCAAATGGTATTCCCCTGGTGCCTTTTTTGGCACCACCCCTAAGAGAGACACCCTTAAATTAGGCACTGGCGGAGCGTCAAAGGGGCCAAGTACCCTCCCCTCCGAACATTCCTTGGCTATTTTTGCCCTAACCACGTGTTCCATCCCAACCACTGAACAAAGGTTAGGGGCCATATAAGGGACTCTAGGTCCCTGATAAGGAATCCTAAATCCAAAACTAAATCCCTCCAGTAAATAGGCCCTGTCGGCAACCAAGGGATAATTGCCCAACCACTGTCTAAGTACCTTCAGACATATGGGGCTGGGCCCCTTTTCCAGGCGGCTGCAGATTGCTCCCACCACCGGGGCACTTGGCATTCCCCTTGGTTTTTGACCTGCTGCAGGCTGAGAAGGCATGCAATCCTCTGCATAGCGGGCACTTGTGTTTGAATTTACAGGCTTTTCTAGCAACACATGCCCTTGGAGGTAAATTTCCAGCATAGAAGCCGTGGTTGAACTGACTGGCCCGCCGAACTGCGGGCACCAACCGTGTTCTGTTGCCTGTGCACCAAATGCCCACTATCTGCCCTATCACCTGTATTGGGCTTCACCAGGGACATCAACTGCAGCCAGAGCTGCTGATTAATTTGATCCCAGGGGAGACTGGGATTGACTGTGGCCCTCATTCTGAAGGCCTCATCATATTGCAACCACGCAGCCCCGACGAAGTCCATATATGCACGGTGCACTATGTCACAACCCGTAAAGGTTGCGCCCTTGCTATCACCCCTGCATAAATCAGGAAACCTGGCAGCCAATTGGCCCAAGTCCTGTCCACCTTTCTACGTTTCAGCTTCTCCTTCGCCTTGTCGTCTAGCTCCTCTTTGTCTTTCTTTTCTAGTTCTCTAAATAAGAAACTGAAAACGTCCACATATTCACCCCTCAGTATTTTCCCCCAGGTGGCCATTGCCAAATGATCACCCAAGGGAAATGTGGTGTCGCCATATGGCAGGACTTGGAACGGTATGGACCCATAAGGATTTGGTGGATAGTGCCACACACCCTAAGGATGCCCCGGCCATGCCCCTTGTTGCAGCAACTGCTGCTGCCCGCCCCACAGCAGCATGCCCAGCGCTGCCTGTGAAGTAGAAGTGCCTTGCGACGCCGGTGTAGCCACCGACTGCAAAGGGGGCTGTGAGGCAGAACCGACTGCGTTCTGGCTTTGAAGCGGGGTAGAAGGTGCACCCTAAGCGCAAGAAGATCCCGCCTGACTGTATTGCCCAGAAGGGGCCAACTGCCCAGGCGATGACACTGCCATACCCAGTGTATTGTGGATAACCAACAGCTGAGGGAGGCCCCATGGCCAAGTTGGAAGCTGATGTTGCAATGGGGACTTACCATTACCCCCGAAGGGGTAACAGCAACTGCCACCACCGTGATTGTCTCCACCACCGCCCCTCCTGCGCCAGGATCCACAGGCTCCCCACTGGGGGCCTCGTGTCCACCTCAGCTTCCAGGTCCAATTCCTGCTGCATATCCGAGCCGATGACTACGCCTTGTAACGCAGAAAGGCGAGCCAACACCTCCTTTTCAAAAATCAACTTGGACGAATGGCCTGTTGCCCTACGGCACCCTTCCCATGTGGGAGCCTCTAAAGCACCCCTCTGTTGCTCCAAAGCGTCCAGCTGTCCAATGATGGCCTGCTGTAGCTGGGCCTCCTCACCCAAGTCCTAGCTTGCTGCCCCCTCTTTCTAGCGGGCTGTTTTCCCTTAGAGGGGCCCTGACCCTTCTTGGGAGCCATCCCCCCTTACTAACCGCCCTTTTACCTGACCGCCCCTCAAGTAACCGAGCTCCCCACACACGGGCAACCAACGTTCTGAAATTAATATAAAAAGAGTGCCCTGACCTGGCTACTTGAACTCATCTTCCCCCGGGATTGACTCAGGTCATGAACAGAGTTTAGGACTGCAGGCCTGCAGCTTAACCACTCTGCACAACAAAACTGCTATATGTGTGCTTGTGGGGGGGCAGGCACCGGAACTAACCCCCACTACCCTATTAACCAACCAGAGGGGTGTGTGAGAGTGAGTACACACTCCTGCCCTCATGAGGGAGGGGTGAATAGGCCTCCGGCCTGGCTTCCGCACCCAATGACCCCTCTTCTGCCTACTCCCAAAAGCACCCCCCCCAACTTGCAGTCAGCTGGAACTCCTGCCCCCATGGGCGGGGAGGGGGGATGTGACTAGGCCACTTGCCTGGCGTCCGCGCAGAACAACCCCTCTCCAGCCTTCCTCTAAAAGCACCCCCCCAACTTGGCTCCGGCTAGAACACCAGCACTCAAGAGAAAAAACCGCCGCTCGCGCAGAAGCCGGCAACACCTCGCACGCGTCCTCCGATGGTGCTCGCACGCGCTGCTGCGCCCAGGCCCCTGCACGATCAAAGCAGCTCAACAGGTGCTCTCCCTCTGAGAGCCGAAGAACAAGTGTGTGGGTTTGGGCGGGGCCGGGGCCTTGATAGCTCCGACGCTACTCCCAACAAGACATCCCCGGATGCCTGAGATGACAGGGGCCAGCCTTCCCTCCTTCCGGGAGGGCAACAGCAGCCCCCAGCCTCTAGCCAGCAAAGCCGGCCTGGCTGGGAAGGGGCCGATCTTTTGTTGTAAGATGCAGAATGGCAAAACAGAATGCCAAGAGGAAAACAGGGACTAACCCTGATTGGTGTCCAGGATGTCCAACATGGTCACATTTGAATGTAAAAGAGGAAGATTTGTTTGGGTTTTTTTTTTTTAAATGTGGTATTAGACTGAATGAAAAGGGAGACAGTGCCACTTGGCTTGGCTGGACCCCACATGAAGCAAGACAGACAGTGTCTGAACTCAATGGGGCAATTTTCTCATGAGAGTTGCTGAATGTAACTATCTGCTGTATTTCCACCAACTTCTTCAGACTGTCACAGAAAATAAAAGATTCTAGTTTACTCTTTACTATGCAAATGACTTCTGAAAGGAAGGTAAAATAAATGGAGGGACTAGGATCTCTCCCTTTCTCACAGATCCACAGACTCACTGGGAACAGCCACATGGCTCTGCTGACTTGCCCTGCCCCCATTCAGCCTTGCTCCTCCTAAGATTTAAAGACATACACATCTTCCAAGTTTCCAAGGTTCTTTTATGCTTCCAAGCTTCTTCTAAGCCTTCCGAGGTGGAAAGTCACATCGTGGCTGTTGGGATGGGGCTTCTCCCTGCTGGCCAGCTGGCTGGTGGTGAGGAGGAGCCTACAAAACCAGGGATCCCCTGCTGGAACCTGGGGACTGGCAAGTCTAGACCACCCTGACAATCAGCACTGCACAACTGGATCATAGTTTTCCTGGGTTAAGAGTGCTATGGGTACAGAAGGGCAGGAAACTGAAGATGGGGAGAAAAGAAAGTTTTCTTTTCTTTCTTCAAATATATTAGAAGTAGGAAACCAGCCAGGGAGGCAGTGGGGCCCTTGGATGACCATGGGGTAAAAGGATTACTGAAGGAGGATAGGGAAATGGCTGAGAAGCTAAATGAATTTTTTGCCTCCGTCTTCACTGTGGAAGATGAGAACTTTTTGTCCACCCCAGAACCACTAATTTTGGAAGGGGTATTGAAAGACCTGAGTCAGATTGAGGTGACAAAAGAGGAGGTCCTACAACTGATAGACAAATTAAAAACTAATAAGTCACCGGGTCCGGATGGCATACATCCGAGAGTTCCGAAAGAACTCAAAATTGAACTTGTGGATCTTCTAACAAAAATCTGTAATCTTTCATTGAAATCTGCCTCCGTTCCTGAGGACTGGAAGGTAGCAAATGTCACCCCCATCTTTAAAAAAGGTTCCAGAGGAGATCCGGGAAATTACAGGCCAGTCAGTCTGACTTCAATACCGGGAACGTTGGTAGAAACCATTATCAAGGACAGAATGAGTAGGCACATTGATGAACACGGGTTATTGAGGAAGACTCAGCATGGGTTCTGCAAGGGAAGATCTTGCCTCACTAACCTGTTACATTTCTTTGAGGGGGTGAACAAACATGTGGACAAAGGAGACCCAATAGATGTTGTTTACCTTAACTTCCAGAAAGCTTTTGATAAAGTTCCTCATCAAAGGCTCCTTAGAAAGCTTGAGAGTCATGGAGTAAAAGGACAGGTCCTCTTGTGGATCAAAAACTGGCTGAGTAATAGGAAGCAGAGAGTGAGTATAAATGGGCAGTCTTCGCAGTGGAGGACGGTAAGCAGTGGGGTGCCGCAGGGCTCGGTACTGGGTCCCATGCTCTTTAACTTGTTCATAAATGATTTAGAGTTGGGAGTGAGCAGTGAAGTGGCCAAGCTTGCGGATGACACTAAATTGTTCAGGGTGGTGAGAACCAGAGAGGATTGTGAGGAACTCCAAAGGGATCTGTTGAGGCTGGGTGAGTGGGCGTCAACGTGGCAGATGCGGTTCAATGTGGCCAAGTGCAAAGTAATGCACGTTGGGGCCAAGAATCCCAGCTACAAATACAAGTTGATGGGGTGTGAACTGGCAGAGACTGACCAAGAAAGAGATCTTGGGGTCGTGGTAGATAACTCACTGAAAATGTCAAGACAGTGTGCGTTTGCAATAAAAAAGGCCAACGCCATGCTGGGAATTATTAGGAAGGGAATTGAAAACAAATTAGCCAGTATCATAACGCCCCTGTATAAATCGATGGTGTGGTCTCATTTGGAATACTGTGTGCAATTCTGGTCGCCGCACCTCAAAAAGGATATTATAGCATTGGAGAAAGTCCAGAGAAGGGCAACTAGAATGATTAAAGGGCTGGAGCACTTTCCCTATGAAGAAAGGTTGAAACGCTTGGGACTCTTTAGCTTGGAGAAACGTCGACTGCAGGGTGACATGATAGAGGTTTACAAGATAATGCATGGGATGGAGAAAGTAGAGAAAGAAGTACTTTTCTCCCTTTCTCACAATACAAGAACTCGTGGGCATTCGATGAAATTGCTGAGCAGACAGGTTAAAACGGATAAAAGGAAGTACTTCTTCACCCAAAGGGTGATTAACATGTGGAATTCACTGCCACAGGAGGTGGTGGCGGCCACAAGTATAGCCACCTTCAAGAAGGGTTTAGATAAAAATATGGAGCACAGGTCCATCAGTGGCTATTAGCCACAGTGTATGTGTGTATATAAATTTTTTTGCCACTGTGTGACACAGAGTGTTGGACTTGATGGGCCGTTGGCCTGATCCAACATGGCTTCTCTTATGTTCTTATGTTCTTAAAGGTAAGCTGGTTGGTGGATAGGAAAGAAAGGAGGCAGGAGTGAGGGACAGGCTACGGGAACTTTAAAAGAAGGGAAAGAATAAATAGTGGGGGAGAGGGGAATTCACCCCACAAGTCCTTGCGGGTTGTCACTTGTAAGCAAACAATTCTTGGTCTCATGGCTTTCAGAAATGTCATCATATGGAGGCAACAAGAAAAAGGCTGCAGGTAAGTAGGGCAATAACTCATTGTTATTTATTTGTTTTTATTTACTTGATTTATACCCTCCATCTCTCCCCAATGGGGATCGAAAGATGGTTTAAATATAATTCTTCTTCCCTCCTTACAATAATCCTTTGAAATCAGGATGAGAGTGCATTGGATGCTCTGCATTCTCATTGTTGTTGCTTGTGTGTCCCTGTTGCTTTTGGGGGTGCTTTTCTACATGTATTTTGCTCCCTCTTGTAGTTGTCAATATTACATCACTGTATGTCCAGCATAAACCCTGCAGTTTAAAACCACAAGTTTTTATGGCAAACATACACTGATGTAATATAAACTTGAGCCCTAGAGGAAGCAAAAATGCAGAAAAGTACTCCTCCCCCCGGAAGCAACAGGGACACATAAGCCACAAAAAGTTAGAATGAGGGAGAACTGTATAATTGCTTCAATTTGGATCTCTCCCAGAACCTATTCCAGCATTTTTAACCATTAAGCCATACTGACTATCAATGAGAAACTGGAGTATTGGGAGGGCAAATATTAAAAAAAACTGAGGACCTAATAATGAAAAAAAATGTTGAGAGATGTTCTGGCAGAGAAACAGCTGGTGACATTGAGTTACGTATAATTTTAGAATTGCAAGGAAAAAAGCACAAGATAGTACAGAATATCTCATCAAGATTCCAGCAATGAGACAAAAGTGATGAAAGAAAACCTTGGCCTGCAATTATTCAATAGTGGTTGTATGCATTTAACTAAAATCACAAATGACTATCATGCACCAAAAATCCTAAAGAACAAGATAAAAGCGGAAATGGTCTCTGACTGAGTAACCCAAAATACAGCTAATGTTTCCACATACAGTACTGCTGCAAGAAAATATGGGATTCATTTTAAGCAACTATGATTTTCTAAACAGAGTGATATTCAACCTTCACTTAACACTCAAAGATATTTTTAATGAACAAAACACAAGTAAATACAAACTGATAATGATTAAAATGGATAAAAAACAAACATACGTTCATGTTATTCTTGTGCATGTCACAACTTAACGAGCGCACAATAAAAACAGATTCACAGACAAGGAACTAGTTGAATGATGCAAACATAATGCAATATAATAAAAGAGAGAATATCTGATGGAACATGCATCTGGATAAGCAGATCATCTTTAATGTTGGAAATTTCCATGGTTATATCTTCCAAAGATATACCTGAGCTTGTAATTGTAGCATTCACAAAAGGGAGGTTTGTGGTTTCTTAAAGCTTGTAACATTTGTTACAGGACAAGCTGGGGACTTGCAAATTTCACAGAAGAGGCAAATACTACACTGGCCCCACCTCTTTTTTTCAGCCCCCTTATCTTGTTTTTCCTCAGTCCTCCCCTCACCATTTCTCTATCTCATTCAGATTTTCTTCTTCCCATTTCCCCCCTCATTTTCCCATTGCTAGGTATGCTGGTCTGCACATGGATGGTGATTCTGCAAAACACTTGTGGTCTCACTTGTAGGTATGACACCAAACAGCACAGTACCCTGAGATACATTAAATCCCTAGAGACTCTGTTTTGCACAAACATGCACACCCAGATGAGGTTGCCAGCCTCTGGGTGGGACTTGGAGTTCTCCCAGAAATGCGGCCAAGACTCACCTGAAGGGGCCGGATTGCTGTGTGGGCAGGGGAGGGCTGGGGGAGGTCCCCCTCCCCTTGTTCCAGCTGGGGAATGGCGGGAGCCTCAGGCGACCGTGCTGGCTGGCCCTGTGTCATCTGGGGAGGCCAGCTGGCTGGTCAGTTTGAATTTTGGTGGGCCCCACGTAATGGTGATGTGGAGCCTGCCCAGGGTTATTTAAAGTTGCACTGCTGGTGAGTTTGGCAGTGCGATCATTTGGGGTAAGCAATTTAATAACAAACAGGTAACATTTTGGTGTGACAATCAAGCAGTGGTGAGTGTTCTCAATCACCAGACGTCTCGCTCTGAACGGGTTATGCACCTTGTATGAAAGTTTGTTCTCACCTGCCTTGATGGTAATATTTCTTTCACAGCAAAGTATGTTGCAGGTATCAATATCGCACTAGCTTGCTTTCAGGAGGAAAGGATCTGGAAGCTGGCACTCAACACGAGGAGGGACCCAGACCCATTCCTGGAGGATTTTTGGAGCATTGGGAATGCATAATTTGGCAGGGAGTACTTCAGTCCATTGCCCCTTCCACCTGCAGATCTTTCCTTAAGTCCTACAGAGCCTTCCATTTGTTTTGTAATTCCACCTGGTTGGGGTGCAGCCCCCCTTTCTCTGAGCAGGTGTTATGTTATTTGGCGCACCTTAGGAGTCACGGCCTGTCACCAAAGATCTTGAATGTGCATTTGGCTGCTATTTCCTGTTTCAGTAAGGCTGGTGGGTTTCTGGACCCTTGTAAGTCCTTTGCTGCCAGGCGAGCCTTGGAGGGGCAGAAGAGGTCCACTCTTTCTGCCCCTGATTCACACAGGCCTATCACTGAGAAAGTACTGTGTGATGTTTTACAGGTATTGCCAGAAATATGTTGGTCTGAATATGAGGCTATCCTGCTTAAAGCAGCATTTACAATGGCATTTTTTGGAACCTTTTGATGTGGGGAGCTATGTTCCCCCTCTCGGCGTAGTTCCAATGGTTGCCCCCTTTCATTTAGGGATGTGAATATAGTTGACCCTAGACTCCTCATAGTTTTGCACTGGTCTAAGATTGATCAATGGGGAAAGGATTCCTTAATTACTTTGGCTTTGGCCCCGCCTGGCACCCCTTGCCCAGTAGCTAATATCCGTGAGTATTTGGCTGTTCGTCCTCCTGTCCGTGGTGCATTCTTTATACATAACAATGGATCCTGTCTATCTAGGGTTGCAAAGTCCAATTCAAGAAATATCTGGGGACTTTGGGGGTGGAGCCAGGAGACTTTGGGGGTGGAGCCAGGAGACTTTGGGGGTGGAGCCAGGAGACATTGGGGGCTGAGCCAGGAACAAGGGTGTGACAAGCATAATTGAACTCCAACAAGGGAGTTTCAGCCATCACATTTAAAGGGACAGCACACCTTTTAAATGTCTTTCTTCCATAGGAAATAATGAAGGATAGGGGCACCTTCTTTTGGGGCTAATAGAACTGGACCCCCTGGTCCAATAGTTTTGAAACTTGGAGGGTATTTTGGGGAGAGGCACTAGATAGTATACTGAAAATTTGGTGCCACTACCTCAAAAAATAGCTCCCCCAGAGCCCCCGAAACCTCCAGATCAATTCCCCATTATACCCTATGAGAAATATTCCACATAGGGAATAATGAAGACGTTTCCCTCTCCTCCACCCCCCCCCCCCTCGCAAATCTGATGTAGGGGATTGGCTCTCTACTCACCAGCCAGCTTCTTCACAGACACAGAAAGTTGAAGCCTTTCACCACCTCCGGAGGTGCAAAGGCACATGGTCCTTTAGGGTGGGGCAGGAAGCAGCCTGGGAAAGCTCCGGCTGCTGCGATGGAGCTGGGTGGGAAGGGGAGGGGCAAGGAGAAGCTGCTGTGATCCGAGGTGAGAAGGGAAGGGAGGAGGAGAAGCATCAGGGATCGGTGGGAAGGGGAGAGGAGAAGCTGCTGGGATCTAGGCTGCGTGGGAAGGGCCACCATTCCCCCCGCTTTCTGGATTTTTGCCGAGTGGGGGGAGGAGGCTCCAAATCGGGGGTCCCCTGCCCAGGCGGGGGATTTGGGAAGCCTATGTCTATCTAGATACCAATTTGCAAGTGTGTTGCGTAAATACTTAGCAGGATTGGGGCTCCCATCATCAGTACACACTCTTTTAGAATTGGAGCTGCTACTACTGCCTCTGATTTGGGCCTTTCTGAAAGGAAAATCCAGTCCATTGGCTGCTGGCGCTCTGCCTCTTTCCACTCTTATATACGTCCACACTTGGCTTAATGGTTTTACTTCCTTTAATCTGTACAGGTCAGCCTAAGACGGTCTGGATTGTTGGGCAAAGTATTGTCTACTGGGCTGGTCAGTATGTCACCACTTCTGGTTGGGGTGAATCCCTGGTTTGTAATCAATAAAAAACTGTGGCCTGATTTTATTCCAAAAAAGATGTGTGGTGTTGTTTTTGTGGATCTCCATAAAACCTCTCCTTACTAAGCCCTGCACCTGCAATTGCAACTGATCTTCAGACTACGGAGATCAATTCCCTGGGAGGAAATGGCAGCTTTGGAAGGCAGATTTTTTTTTCATGGCATCACATCACCACTGAGCTTTCTCCCCTCTCCCAGTTCTGCCATCCCCAAACACTGCCCCCAGATTTCCAGAACACTCCCAAGCTGGAGTTGGCAACCCTATGACTCATGATCTTGTTACTCCGGTGAACATTTTATCAGTTATTGGTAAAACTTCTGCAAATCACCCAGATGCAAGTATTATTACATTTGGAGAAAAGATGATGTGGAATGTAATGAGACGTATTTTGCTAGCAGTCGTTTTAATGAAGTTCAAGGGTTTATCACAGGGTCTGCAAGAATGTACAACATTAGTCATTCAGTTATGACTAACTTTTAGCAACAGATTGGTCCCCTGTGGTATTCCATGTAATAATAAAATGCATGAGTGGATCAGTGATTTGCTTTAATATAATTTCCACTTAATGTGATTAATATAGTGCAGCGTGATCAGAACAGCATGGTATTCATATTATCACTACTAGGCATGTGCCATTACAAATATCACAAAGATAAAACAGTGATTGAAATGTCCAGAACCCTTTCCCCTGTACATTAAGGGCAACATTGCTTATTACTTAGATAATTAACATATTAATGATGGCCATTTTGCTATGCAAGGCTGTACATATATCATTATGGTTTTATTTTCAAGCTATAAGGCAGCTGGGAGATTCGTATCAATGAGAGATATTCTCTTGCCTTTCCATCATCTGAGTATGGGGCAAACATCTACTACAACCCATCATAAAACTGGCATAGCATGAATCGTAAAGGAATATAAAAATGTATCAATTAAATGTTGTTACTTAAGAAAATAACATCAGCCATGCTGTTATCAGTCCAGCCTCCTGTCTCACACAGAGGCCAATTGGTTGTCCTGAAGAATGGAGGCCACTACTACAAAGGTAAAAGTAGTCCCCTGTGCAAGCACCAGTCATTTCCGACTCTGAGGTGACGTCACATCACGACATTCTCACAGCAGACTTTTTTATGGGATGGTTTGCCATTGCTTTCCCCAGTCATCTACACTTTCCCTCCAGCAAGCTGGGTACTGACTTCAGAAGGATGGAAGGCTGAGTCAACCTTGAGCAAGCTACCTGAACCCAACTTCCGCTGGGATCGAACTCATGTCATGAGCAGAGAGCTCGGACTGCAATACTGCAGCTTTACTATTCTGCGCCACTCTGCGCCATTTTAAGCACAAATAAAAGCCAAGCAGAACTGCATTACTAAAAGCAAATTAACAGTGTCATTTCAAGCAGAGCTATACTTTTCTATGTTCATTGACTTCACTGAAAGTGTGTAATTCTGCTTAGGATGGCACTGTGGGTACAACTCTTTGCTTTGCTGTGAATTCACAAGGCAGGGATAGATAATGCATTCTTTCTTACCACCACCCCCCCCCACCAAATGTGGGGATAATAACAATGGCCTAACTTACAGCAAAGTTCATTGTAAAGTCTACAGGATGAACAATTAAAGTACTATATCAATAGCAGGTATTATTAGGGTCTGAAACTATTTAATCATGACTCCACTGCATGCAATACGCTGAAATCATTCTGTTGAATTGACCCACTACATTAAGGTACTAGTGACCCACTGTCTTATCCCAGGTGGGGGAATGTATGGAAGGAGTGGATGCAATTTGATATCACCTTCTGCAGAATATGACTTCTTTTTAAGATTGTCATATTGTTTTAGTTGTATGAATTAATTTTAACTCTGTATATTTATTAATTGTTGTTCCTCACCCTTAGCCCATTGAAGGAAGGGTGGGTTATAAATTGAAAATATAAATAAATCATTTTCTTGAAATTAAACTGCACACAAGATTATGAACAATACGCTTCTTGGTAAGCATCCCCAAAAGAGAGAAGATGCTATTGAAGGATAACTTGGACAAAGTTGCCTAATCAAGAAATTCTAGAGGCAGGAGGGATTAAGAATTCTGGATACTGCAATGCAATGAGGCTGCTGGTGAGTCAGAAACTGTTCAGAAAAGAGACAAAGATTTTAGGAAACAAAATGATACGAAGAGAGGCTACAGCTATATTTAGTCTTTTTAAAAAAGCAAAACAGAAGGGCGGCACATGCTAGCAATTTTCAGGTTATGTAAACACAGTTCATAAAGGTGTTGAGGGGCATTCAGCCAGATGGAACAGTAATTGCTTACAAAAATAGGAGCATCGAGTAAGGGTAAACATGATGAAAAATTTTGTAACTCAGAGCAATATGTGCTCTCAAACCAATGTCTTTTGTAGAGAGACTGCAGAATCACATATGCCCAGGATGAGCATCACCTGATGCATAAAAGGGAGATGAGGATAGAGTTAGCAGGAAGCCTTGAGGACTGATTTTCCTGGCTGAAACTAAATTCTCAGCCTGATTCACTTTACTGCCAATTGGAATGTATCAAAATAGCTCATAGAAACAGTGGGAGAGTAAGAAGGGATTACTCAGCATATCTGAAATAGCGCTGAGAATAGGAAAGCGCACAGTTGGATTCCTTTCCTCAGGGCTTTTATTGTTTTTTAGCAGGAACTCCTTTGCATATTAGGCCACACACCCCTGAGGTAGCCAATCCTCTTGGAGCTTACAGTAGGCCCTGTACTAAGAGCCCTGTAAGCTCCTGGAGGACTGGCTACATCAGGGGTGTGTGGCCTAATATACAAAGGAGTTCCTGCTACGAAAAAAGCCCTGCCTTTTGTTATTTGAAGAAGCTGAATGGTAGAGTAGATTAGAAGGTTCTCATGGGTGAATGGGTAGGTTCACACTTCCAGTGGATGGTGCAATCAGATGTCTAAATGCTGTAGCCAGGGAAGCCTGAGTTATCAAGCCAGCCAACCAGGCAAAGACCACAGCAAAAATAGAGTGAATGGTAATATAGATGGCAGGGAGAGAGGCAGGGTCAGGTTGCAACCTGCCATCCACAGTAGAGGAACAAACCCCCGGGACAGCCCATGGGTCTGGCCCAGGACCAGTGCAACAGGACAAGGATGGCTGAAGACTGCAGCTGCTGTTGGAGGGGATGGTATTTTCCTGGGCATTGGGATGCTGTGGTGGGGGTGGACCCTATCCCAGGAGTGAGTCCAAATTCTAGGGCAACCTTTAAAAGAGATGGTCTGGAGAAGCCTGGGGTGAGTGAAGTAAGGCTGGACTGGGTCAGCAGAGCTCTGAGGAAGGAAATTTCCTGAGCAGACAGGACAGTGAGGAGCCCTCTGTATACACACCTGGTGAAGAACTGATTAAAGACTGCATGCTTGGAACCTGCCTGGAGTGATGTTAGTGACTATAAGAGATAGACTATAAGAACATAAGATGAGATGGACTATAAGAACATAAGAGAAGCCATGTTGAAGCAGGTCAATGGTGCATCTAGTCCAACACTCTGTGTCAGACAGTGATTAAAACACGGGTTACCAACATCCTACCCCAAATCTTCTGCACTCCCCACTGCTTCAGGTAGCCCAGGGCTTTCCCACATTTCAAAAATCTCTTTTTGACTTGCTAGCTTTCCATGAAGTTTTGACAATGGGTAATATTTAAATGTCCCATTCCCTGCCCTGCCATCCAAAATGGTACAATGCACAAGGAGCTGTATATAATATTTTGGAATGCGGACATTGTTCTAAGTTGTTGTTTTTTTTAAATGAGAAACTTATTTTGCATTCAGAAATATTTTATCCTCCGACCTAGACTGTAATTTATTGAAAAAAACTTGACACATTTTTAGCTTGTGTTCTGCAAATATCAGAAGTATTTTCATATACTCATTCGCATCAAATAGAAATATACAGTCATATTTATTTAAAAAGTCAAAACTGCTGCAAATAATCTCCAGCTGTCCACTGATTTTCTGTAGATACCACCAGTGACATTCTATGGCACAGATATATGGCATGATAGACTCTGGCTTATTAATAAATGTGAAGGATCCTTGGCTTTTCCTCTCCTACAGAATTAAATCAAGAATACAAGGGCCCTGCAGAAACCATGCAAACCACAAAATAAATATTTATAATAAAAAGGTACTACAATGAAGATTCTCTTCCCATAAAAAACTTGAAACACCAACAAACAGTGCAATGTTCTATCTAATGAGACACAATGTCAACTTTACATTTCTTAGCCGTCAGTGGAGAGAGAGAGAGAGAGAGAGAGAGAGAGAGAGAGAGGATGTACATTACATAAGGATCTATATCAGAAAATAAATAGGTTATTCACTCTGTCACATGACTCATAGGCCAAACCTCCTAAAACAAATTATTTATTAGGACAGATTTTTTTAAAAAAAAAAATCAATGTTTTTTAAAAGACATAACTAGGTCTTCTGAAAAACTTTATGCCACAGCAGCAGTTTCTGAGACACTTGTTGAACAACATGTTACAAAGAACACAGGCTGCTGCCCTCTATCAAGTTCACTCTCTAGTTTTGCAACATATGATTTAACTTGCCACATAACCTGATTGATGACCCAATGAACATTTCATCACTTGAGCCAGTGGTGATCAGTGATGGGGAGTGTGTGTGGAGAAATGCACACCATGATGCTGTTAGGGTCATGTTCAGATTTACAGGAGAGATGATGTACTTTTTGAGGATATTTCCCTACTGCCATGTTGTCTCTCAGCCACAGAACCAGCCAAATCATTCAAGAGGCAAAAAATAAGTTTCTTCTAATCCTCTGAGATGAAGAAACATCAACAGGAGAACATCTTGAGAAGTGTAGTTGGAATGCCTTTGACCCCTTTATGACATGGCTCCCACTGCCAGCCCACTCATCATGTGAAATTCACCTCTGATACAGTTAAAAGGTGAAGACTGCCTAAAGAAGCCAACCTTGCTCAGGACATAAATCAAAATAACTGAACTTGAACTGCAAAATGCAACAGCAAGTGAGTACTCTACAAAAGGCCCAGATAGCATGGAGGAGAAGCTGATAGTTCTTCAGCTGGCAGCTTGGTGTCATCTCTCAGATGGCAAGTGCATGGATGCTATCGCCAACAAAATAGCTGGAGCTGTGAGCCTGATCTAAGCAACTAAGTCTGTTATCTGGGGCAGACAGAACACCATTGTGGAATCCATAGCAGACAGACAGCAGTCAGTGATGCCAACAGAAGAAAAGGTGCAAATCTGATATGGAACTGCTGTTTTGGATGCACACTGAGTGGAATCCAGATGACTTGTTGCTCAATCTCACCCAGGAAAAGGAAACGTCCCCTGTGCAAGCACCAGTCGTTTCTGACTCTGGGGTGATGTTGCTTTCACAGTGTTTTTACGGCAGACTTTTTACAGGGTGGTTTGCTATTGCCTTCCCCAGTCATCTACACTTCCCACCACCCGCCCCCCCAGCAAGCTGGGTACTCATTTTACCGACCTCAGAAGGATGGAAGGCTGAGTCAACCTTGAGCCGGCTACCTGAAAACCCAGCTTCCATCAGGGATTGAACTCAGGTCGTGAGCAGAGCTTAGGACTGCAGTACTGCAGCTTTAACACTCTGCACCACGGGGCTCCTGGTCAATCTCACCCAACCCCCTCTTTATTACAACCTCAATCACAAGTGGCTTTTCTGTGTGAAGGTTCCAGGCTAGTTTTTGGTTGTCAAAAGGGACACCCTTTCTTCCTTTTTCACGTATGGAACAGCTAGTTGAATCAAACCCACCCTTCCTAATGTACAATTCTGCCCTAAATACTCTCCTATGATCTAATATTTTGTATGGAGTGCTTGTAGCAGAAATAAATGTGGTGTCTTAGCTGTCTAAGCTTTCAGTTCCAACCGTTCTGTCCACAATAGATTCTCCCTTCAATAAAAGCCAGGGGAAACAGTGCAGTACTTACCGGATCTTTTTTTACCAGGCCTGGTTCAGACACGACAGCGATGAGGTAGGCGAGTGTAAACACAGAGTTAAGAACATAAGAAAAAAACAAATTCTTGTGCAGAGTTATCCTTTGACAGCTGAGGCTCCTGAAAGATAAGCACCACAAATTGTAAATTAGTGTTTTGATTCTGATGTCACTTTGTTACAAGAACATGCTGGCAACAGTCTTTGGAGAATGCAAACTGGCAACAGGCAGCTGCAAAACACATGGCTGGCACTGAAGCCCTGGAAGCTAGCAAAGGGTTGTGGTTTTCTGTTTTATTTACACCTGTTTCCCACATCACATTGTAAAGACCTCATAGTCTGCATTCTGAACCTTGTACATAATGGGCCAAAAATATACCCTACAGTAAGTGAGAACGTATATATATACAAATGATGAACTGTGGGATTACTATTCTGTGAGGACATGTCCTTTGGAACACTGAAATGAAAATGATACAATGCGGGAAGAATGGGTAATCAGAAGAGCTGAAGAACCTTGACCTGGAATTTCCCTGGATGTCAGGAGGATACTTGGATCCACATTATGCATGGTTTTGATTCCTCCTTGGATGATACAGCAAGAGACTGCTTCCTGTTTAATTATGGTCCAAATTATCAAGTAAATGGGGTATTTTTCATGATTTCCACATTTTGGAGCCAAATTTCTACTAGAACTAATCACAATTTTTGTAGCATTATATCATTGTCTTGGTGCTGCATATTCTCAGGTCCACAGGCACAGTTCTTCCTTAGCTCTGATTGTTCTGATTCAGTATCTAGTGCGTGGAGAGCCAATACTTACATACCGGCAGTTATGTACAAAGTCACATGACAAGCCAGTACAAGTAGTGTCATTCTTAATTTAAAGCTGAAGGATGTGAAAATCCCACACAACATAACATAAAATGTTTTTTTTTCTCATTACAACTGTCCTTTTTCATATATTCAATTTATAAAGGTGTAAACAAATGAAGTAAATAAGCAAACAAAATGCCCAGCATAAGAATCAGCTTTGCACAGGGAGATTCTCTTCCCCCATGAATGCATACAGTCATGTGAACTGGAAGCACACATGTATAAATTATCATAAATTTATATCTGTATTTTCAAACTAATGGCATTAAGTTACTCAGAAGAAGGCACAGCCTTGCAGATGTGATCACATGGATCCATGCCCTGGCTACCATGAGACTAGACTACTGAATGCACCCTACATGGATGTGCCCATGAAGGCAACTCAGACATCCAAGCTTGTTTACTACTGGGAGCTGGGCAGAGTATACAAGTTGCAAACATTCTGCAGTCACGCCATTGGTTACCGGTCAGTTACTAGTTTCTGTTCATGCTATTGGTTGTCACTTGCAAAACCCTTCATGGCGTTGGATCCATGTATCTTCATGCCCACCTCTCCTGCTCTGCTCTGCCACAACAGCAAAGTCTTCTGAAGGCACCAACTTGCAAATGAACAAGGCTTACAGCTGCCTGTAAGTGGGCATTCTCTGCTGCAGCTTCCATCTTGAGGAATAGCTTGCATGAGAAGTCAGAAAAACTACCACATTTCTATCATTATGCAGTTTCTGTAATACAAATTGTCCAAGAGGGCGTTTTCATGAAGGCAGGGCTTTTTTTTTAAAGCAGGAACTCCTTTACATATTAGGCTACACCCTCCTGATGTAGCCAATCCTCCAAGAGTTTACAGAGCTCTTAGTACAGGGCCTGCAGTAAACTCCAGGAGGATTAGCTACATCAGGGGTGTGTGGCTTAATATGCAAAGGAGTTCCTGTTACAAAAAAAGCCCCACATAAAGGCATTAGTGCTGCGGTAAAATGGAACAGTTCGGAAAGGTGCTTTCTTAAGGGAATGAGATTGTAGCCTATTCCTTTGTTTATCTGATGTATTATCCTGCTTTTATTGCATTGCGTTCAGCTTTTGTAATTCCATTTTCTACATTGTGGTATGTCATATCAAGTGGGTTTTTTTTGTTTGTTTTCATTATTTATTGGATGTCTTAGGCTTTTTAATTGCATTTCTTATATTTTGTAACCAGCCTTCTCAACAAGAAAGGCAGGCTGTAAATGAGCAAACAGTATAGACAACAGATTAAGAGTTATAAAACAGATTGCAAAACCAGTCATAGCATATGTCAAAATGGCACTTGTATAGGGTTATTTTAGGCCACTTCACACAGGATCTTAGCTAATTAATACATCACTGCATGGCAGGGATCTGTGCAGAGAAAACTGGTGAGCCTAACCATGGATATCTTAATCAAGTCAATGAAGAAATCAGAAGCTTGAAGAAAACACTCACTTGAAGTAGAAGAAAATCCCCAAGGAGATCAGTAGGGAAGTTATAGATAATGCATGTCCCACTATAGCCATATAATACAGTATCATTATCATCTGAAATTTAAAAAAAAGAATACTAAATGCAAAACATTCAGAAGTTGGTATATATTAGGTAAATATATTAGGTAAATATACGGTTGCCTGAGCATCCAAGGCAGATCTTTGTGCAGAACATCTGGGTATGTGCACTGAATGAAGACGAAGGCCCCACCAAAGTGTTTGGATGCATCCTCTGATTGAGATGAGGTTGTGCATTCCCTCCAGGCTCCATGCAGGGAAGCATTCAGAAATATGATTCCACACTGAAAGCAATATGGTCAGTTACACCACTTCAGAAATTTACCACCTTGTGAGCATGATAGGAGGAGCTCATTTCTTTAAAGCTAGGTCTTTCTGATACACCACCCTTTAATTGCTGCCTGATCTGGATAGCCCAATCTCATCAGAACTCATAGCTAAGCAGGGTTGGCTAGTATTTGGATGGGAGATCTCCAAGGAATACCAGGGTCATGCTGCAGAGGCAGCCAATGGCATACCACCTCTGCACTTCTCTTGCCTTGAAAACCCTAGGGGTGTGTGTGCGCTGTAAGTCAACTGTGAATTGATGGCACTTTCTACCACCACAAAGATAGACAACTGGATATCAACTAGAGCATGATCCTTCTTTATAGTAGTCCCCATCCTGTGGAACAAGCTCTGTAAGGGGCTGCAGGGAGAATCATCTTTTGACTTTAGGAGGTGCAGCAAGACCTATTTTGTGAGGACTCTTAATGAGTTTTAAAATGCTGGCATTTTCTTGGAGAGCAAAGAGTTAATTTTTCAGCATGCTTTTAATTTTGGAAAGATAAGCTGCCTTCATCTGCAAGGCAAAAAGTGGGTTATAGATACAGGTGTGGCCTTAGTAATTCTAGGTTCTTGGTCAGAAGTCCAGAATCCCTGCCATGGCCAAGCAAGAGATGACCCTCACCTTGTGTGAGGCAGGGTGAGATCCATTTCTGGAAGCTAGTTGCTGGAAGGAATCCCAAATGAAACAGACACAAATGGCTGCCCCTGAGCCAGCTGCCTGAGCCCTGGACAGGGTGGGCGCAAGTGGTTGTCACTGTGAGCAGGTAACCTGCCCTCTGAATGAGATGGGTAGAAGTAGTAATGGTTAAGGTCATACTCTTTTTCTTCTTTTACCCCCTCCTTGGGCTCATGAATGATGCCCCCAGCATTCCTGTATAGCTATTTTAAAAGTTAAACATTAACTGGGGTGGATGTAAAATTTTTAGAGCAAATGGAGAGGAGAGGCAGGTGAGGAAAACTGAACCCTCCGAGTTACAACTTCTCTATACCTTCTTCTTCCTCATGATACATTCCTGGCCAAACTTGTTTCAAGGGCTTTCTGAGGAGAAAAATACTGGGTAAAGGGGAGGAGATTGTATGGAGGTAACAGTGAGGGTTCGCTTCTTTTCATCACGTTTGGGTTCACTTCTTTTCATCACATGCCACTCAGTACTCAATTTATACGTCACTAGAACAGACCTTTTCTTCAATAAAGGGCTCCGTGACCATTACATGTAGTTTAGCACTGAATGATTCATAATGTAAATCTAGCTCAATTAGCATCTTGAAAATTCCTAATTACTCAGCTCACTCTTTATGTAACTATGTGGGTGTTGGAAGAAAACTTTTGAAACTCTTTTGCTAAATGAAAATAAATAAACCATGGAAGAAATGAAAAGAAGGCAAATACTCCTTCTCCATGAAAGAGATCTTGATATATATATGAAGCTCCTCCCCACCCCCACTCCCGATGAGCAGTTGTTTTTAGATGCCTAGAATATGTGCAAACAGTATGAATGTTCTTTAGCTCTGCTGCATCTTATTTTTTATTTGATGTAGCCAATCCTCCTAGAGCTTACAAGGCTCTTTTTGGTAAGCTCTGGGAGGATTGGCTATATCAGGGGTGTGTGGCCTAATATTAAAAGGAGCTCCTGCTGGAATTCCACCCCTGCCTGTTATCCTTTTAAGTGGAGATGCCAGGGAATGAACCTGTGACCTTCTGTATTCAAAGCAGATACTTTACCACTGAGCCACAGTCTCTCCTTATCATGAATAGTAGTGCAGTAAAGTTTGATATAATAAACATTCATTAAAAATTTCATCTGCTCTGAATATGCATTTTTATTTCGAGTTCTACCCCTCTGCCTCAAAATAATTAATCCATTTGCAATTCCAAATATGATGTGTTTTTGAGCTCATGGGCTTGGCATCTATACTCTCACCATTTATCAGACCACAGATGCTGGAGGCCAAAGCCGTCACATTCTCAGCAGTTGATTATTTAGTCCCCTATATCAATGAAACTGTCCTGATTGCTAAAAATTGCTTGAAGTTTCTGTGACTGTAATTGTACAGCCATTAGAGTTGCCGCAGCTATTTCCTTCTCATCCATGAAGGAGTTCATGTTGGTAAATGTAGAGCATGGAACATGTCCTTGTAGTGCCACATAACATACATGGAAGGAAAGAAGCATCACACGATTGCCAGGCAACATATTGTGTTCTCCTATTACCAGAATACCCAAGTGCCAAGGGAAAAGCAAACCAACCAACCACGGAAGTCAGTTTAGAACTCTTGATTAAAATTATCTTTTAAAAACAACCACATACAAACACAGATGTCACTTATAATTGGTAACCCAATTACTATTTAGAACACAGAAATTTGGCTCTACTTGTGTTTAGCACCTGTGCCATTTCAAAGCATTTCAAAATGCTCCTTTTTGGCTGCTAAGGATTATTTGCCAGGGCTTCAGGCTCCCTGCTAGGCAGCTTCAGCGAGAATGCTCTCCAACCCTTTAAATAGAAGCACCAGCTGGCAAATGCCAGCAAGCTTCCCTTTTCCTTGAAGAAATTTGTTTCTGGTCTATATCTTCCCCATCTCCATAACAGGATGTACAAAGCCTGATTACTTGCAGCAAAGCTACTTCCAGCCACATCCTTTAGTGGGGAACAAAGCTCATAACTCTGACACGATCTACTGTTACGTGACATTTGCAACAATGCAACAGAAGCCACAAAGGTCACTTGTATTGCCCAGACTAGGATGGAATGGGCAGCTGTAAAAACAGACAAAGAAAAGGTTTATGTAGTCATGTATGGACAAAGTCACTATCAGAAAATGCTAATGCATTTTCTCTATAGGCTGGACTGCTTTGTTGGAACAGATAAGTGAGGAAAAGGGGTGGGAGGAGTGGTCAGCAGCAGTCGTCAATGCAGGCAATGAGTCCTGGCTACCTCTATCCCATGCTCTGGGTGCTACTGTAGATGCAGCACAAGCCATCACAGCAGGGGTCTGCAGTTGGACTACCTGATGAGATGACTGCATGTATACTATGCAAGGAGATTGCTTTTAGAAAGGCTTCAGTTGGTCTCAGTGACCAGAGAGACTACTGCTGTAACAGCAGTCCTCCCTTCTTCTAGGTATCCCAGCTTTCTTTTAAGGCCTGATTAAAACACAATGCTGATGAGCAGGGGTCATTTCATAGAAAAAGAGGTGCCAGAGCTCATTAGCACAACTCATTTGCATATGCCACATCACTGGAAGGTATACTAAATTATATCAGCTCAGCATCTACCTTAAAATGCTTCTTGAATTATAATTGTCATAATAAATCCTTACTCCCATCATACTTTTTAAACTACTTTCTCTTATGTGGCCACAGTGGCATGATGAAGATTTCCATCTGTCTGCTTTATATGTTTTGGTTATTTTTCCATTTTTTGTGAGGAAAAATATTAGAAAGTTTGTCAAATCTGAGTGTTCAGCAAAATTCTCACAGGGGGTTTGAACAATGGAGCCCAGAAGCAAGTATTTGGGAATGGGAGTAAGAAAGAAAGAGTACAATAAAATTTAGAGGTCCTGGAGCATCCGCTCCTGTGAGCTCCTGCCCAAAATGAAGCCTGCTGATGAGGAAAGATATCTTATCCATGTGACTTTGTTGAAATTGGGCTGCAACCCACACAAAGCACCCATGCACATCATATTGGAAGTCATTCGGCTTCATGCATCAGAGATCTGTAGCTAATGTAAGTGGTGAGTGCTAACTAATTATAGGGTTCACCTGTGGAGAGGGTTATCAGCATCCAAGAATTACAGCTCATCGCCAGAGTACAGAGACCAGTTCCCCTCAAGGAAATGGTAGTTTCAGAAGGTGGGCTCTATGGCATCACATCCCTGATGAGCTTGCTTCCCTCCCAAATGGCCTCCAAAATTTCAGGATGCTCTTAAACCAGAATTAGCAACTGTATAACCTGTGCAAAATTACATGGCTATAATTCTTGGTCCTGTCAGCAACACACTGAAGACAGACCCTGCAGATCTTTAGACAGGACATCGTCCAACAATGTCAGCAAACATCAAATTGGAGGTCATACAGGGCTTTTTGGTTCAGATACTTACTTCTGCTGTCTCATTGATAACCTTTTTCCCATCACGTAATTGATGCCACTTCAACAGGCATCTAAAGGGTTTTGTTTATTTTGTCCAGATGTTTATTAAACATTTTTATAGATGAGTTCTTAATTTTATCATCTCCTTAAGAATGCAAGCAAATGCATGACAAATGTTTGGATATATTCACAGTCAATGCTCTAAGCTGGGGAGCAAAAATTCTACTTTCTGAGCTACTGGCATTAAAGTTGTGAGCTACTGAATATATTAGTTTGCCATGTGCTCATTTTTCCTGAGCTAAGACAAAAATATGTGAGCTGGAGGCTAAAAAACTGTGAGCTAGCTCACACTAACTCAGCTTAGAGGGAACACTGTTCACAGTGTGAATGGGAGTATCCCTGGCACCCCACCCTTCCAGTGCACAATAGCCAGGGCAGGTCACCTGCCCACACCACAACTTTTTTCCAACTGGAAGTGAAAAAGGAAAAAAAGAAGAGAAAATGACAGAGGAAGGAAGACGGAAAGAAGCAGATAAGAAGGATGACAAAGAAAGTGAGCTTCTATTTCTGTTTATCTCCTTCCCCCCCCCCTCTTCTGTTTATTTTTAAGAAACAACATAGGTCCTCATAAATCCTTATATGCCCAATAGTGCAAAAACAATTCCCACTGTATGCATTCAGTTGCACATTGGAACAATGTCTGAAATGTGGGGAAATTGAGTCTTTTAAAAGCATTTCTACCCACTCAACAGCTGTGTGCCTGTGCAGGGCTGAGGTGAGAGTTTCCATGCCTCCTTCGCTGTCCAATTTTGCACTAGATCTTTAATCCTGGTTTAACTCTGTCCCCAAACTAACATTCTACACTAGAATCAGAGAACTAGGGAAACCAACTCTATGGGTGCAGTCACATGTCACATTAAAAGCGGGTGTGTAGCACTCAAATTTGAACTGCTGAATATTGATTCAGGGCCATTCAGACGAGCATCCAAGAATGTGATTCATTCTGTTGTTGAGCGATCAGACATCCAAAACTATCACGTTCTTTTCTTGGAGCATGCGTGATCAGATGGTGATTTCTGGGAAGCAGGCGGGGGGGTCCATTGAACATGTGCCCAACTGTTTGGAGGTGGGAAATCAAACGTTGCTTCAGAGGCTGGGGGGGGGGGGAGGGAAGGGGGGAAAGTTTCCGGAATTAACGTTGCCGATTCAAACCAGGGAACTGCCAGGAATTACTTTCCTGGAAATTGGTAGTGACAACAATATCTGGAAATCCTCCACATTGGAAAAAAAAAGATTTTTTTCATGTTCTGAATAGTAGGATAACATTCCCCTCCCCCTCCGATCCTGTGTTGATTGGAGAAGCAGAAGCGTCACCTCAGATTCCTGGATGATCTGGCAATGCGGATGTCTGCTGGGGCTTTTTTTTAAAAAAAAAAAAAGATGGGAGGGGCGGTAAACATTCCAAGGGGCAATATTGTGCGTGAGCTGTCCAAGCAGGAAAAAGCCAATCTTGTACCGCTTTTTTAAAAAAGGGCCGGACTTTCTGCGCTGTCAAATTAATGCGGCATTGATCCACAGCAAGCCGGGATGACCCTGGATGACGCTCAATTGCCAGATGTGGATGTCTGGACGAACACATTTAATCTGTCAGTGAGACGGAGCTGTGTCGCCACTAATGGTATATCTGACTCTATGGGCCTGTTCAGATGCACAGTTTAATCAGTTGTTGCTGCTGTTTCCTACCGGATTAAAAGTAGCTGATCAGACAGCAATCAATCGTTCTCTCCCCGCCCCCCCCCCCCCCCCAATCCTTCTCCAAACCGAGTTATTTTGTAACCTGCTGCTTTGTGGTGTTTTTTGAGCTGTCCGGTTTCACCTCGTAGTTTTCTTCATCTGGATAGTTCTGCTGTGATATTAACCAACTTCCGGATGTTTGAAGGCTGTCCCAGAGCACAAGGAGCCTCAGACATCCGGTTTACGGTCATCAATTTTTTTTTACTACTTAGCGATATGCGCATAACCGCTTAACCACATTATGTTTTCTGATATATGCACATGTGCATATGTGTATAATGTGCTCATGCACATAATAGTGTGTGGGGGGGGAAACAAAAAAAAGAACTGCATAGTGCCGTTGTGTGGACGGCAGAAGATGATTTCACGGTGGAGTGATTAGAATTGCAGTATGGCAGTCTGATCGATAATATCCGGAACAAAGATATTCGGAACAGAACCAGGCCAGCTTAACACGGACTCAACATGCTGTGTGAACAGGGCCTATGATTCTAGTGTAAAATGTCAGCTTGGTGACAGGGCTAAACCAGGATTAAAAGTCTAGTGCGAAATTGGTCCCTCTGTTAAAGTCTGTTTCCCCTCACCCATGGCATTGTGCTAAGTGGAGGAAGATGGCTGCCTTGTAGCTCCAATTGACTGTTGCATGGGGGTGGGATCTCATTTCTGCCTCTTTTCTACCTAGTAGTAATGACAACAGTGATATCAGCACATGACAGGCCCTCACTCTCTCTCTTCTGAAGCATGTCTTTGGCATGTCCACTTACCAGATAAACTCATTTAGTTTTTAAAGTACAGCCTTTTTGTTGTTTAGAATGTGTGAGTTTTGCTCCTGAGGTAAATTTGCATCGGATCTGAAATGCTGGCAGAGGGGGAGGGGGGAGAGACAGGAGCTGCCATCTCCCTGATAACAATACCTAGAAAATGTGCAAAATCAGACTAGTAGCCAGAGAGTCACACAGATCTTTTAATCGCTTACCTTCCGTTTTTCATTTGTGAAGGAATTGCAGCGTGTGTAATCAGACCAAGTTCGGTTGTTTTCAGGATGCCGGAACCAGTTTCCATTCTCATCACAGGTCTTTGAGACCGTCTCTGTGAATTAAAAAAGGCAGAGGGTGTAATTCATTTAGAAGGATGAGTTTATATACTCAGTTTTAAAACATCTAATTAATTATAGATGACATTTTACTCTCATTCATTATCTCAGTGAAAATAAGCTATCAAATACCACAGCATCATTACTTAGCTGGAGGGAAAAAAAACAAACAAAAGTGACCCAATACATTACAATGAGCTGGATCCAGACATGTTTCCACGGGCACAAGAACCTCTGTCTGCATTGTATGAATCTTCCATCTCCTTCCTCAAGTGGCATCCTGAAATGCCTTTGAATTTTGTGAGGCAATCTGAACCACCATGGAAGGAGGTAAAATCAGACTGCACCCACAGAAGTCCTTGTGTCTACAGCAATGATCATATGGATCCATGCTAAAAACTATATCCTAGTACAGGGGTGGCCAAACTTGCTTAAAGTAAGAGCCTCACAGGATCATTACACAGAAAAAGAGGTGCTGGAGTTCATTAGCACAACTCATTTGCATATGTCACACACCCCTGACATCACTGGAAAGTGTACTAAATTATATCAGCTCAGCATCTACCAAAATACACCCTGAATTATCATTGTCATAATAAAACCTTACTCCCATAATACTTTTTAAATTACGGTCTCTTTTATATGTTTTGGTTATTTTCCACTTTCTATGGGGAAAATATTAGAAAGTTTGTAAAATCTTAGAATTCAGCAAAATTCTTATAGGGGGTTTGAACAATGGAGCCCAGAAGCAAGTGTTTGGGGTTTTTTTTGGGGGGGGGGGTAGGAAAGATAGAGCAACAATAAAATTTAGAGGTTCTGGAGCTCTGCTCCTGTGAGCTCCTGCCCAAAATGAGGTCTGGAGTCAGAGAGAATAAATCTCATGTTTGAGAGCTGCAAAACATGAACATCAGATGTTTGAGACCTAGGAGGAAGGAAGGAAGGAAAATAGATGACATAATATTTTTCCAAATAGGTAATGAATAATTAAATATCTGGAATGCTTTAAGTTGTTGGTGTTTATTTTTCTTAAGTGTTTTGCTCCTTTTCACCCACCTTAAGAAAAAAAAGCAAGTGAACATGCTGATTCAGCAGTAAATGGTACTTGTTTTCTTTCTGTGATCAGGAACACCCTTTATATAAAAACCCATGAAACAAGCACACTGAAGCAGTTAAAAAAACAATCATGTAAAAACTAAATTTCAGAACAATCACACTGGGGATCCGATGTTCAACTGTAGTACGTGCACAAGCAATACAAAAAAGAAAAGAACGTATTATCTTAGCTCCCCATCAATTTAACTTGCAGATAACCTTAGACAGCTTTCTTACTATCTTCTTCACTGCATCTGCTGCGAGATATAATCTAAAGCTGGAAAGCATCAGAGCTTTTAAACAGAGATTAAAGCCGACTCTGCTATAGAACACAATGTACTGAAAAATTTACATGTCCTTCCATTGATATCCAAGAAATTACATTATTAACAACAACAGTAGCTGGAGAGGTATACTGCTTCAGCTGCTTTAAAAATTCCTATGATTCAGGGCTGGAGGATCATTGTGGTAGTAATCATGAAATCCAAACTGTATATTTCTTTTCCCAAAGCTCTATTCAGCAAGACTGACTCATTGGCAATGAGCAAGAATCATTAATCAGAAGACATTTACATTGACAACCCTACCTCCGCTATGTAGGGCTTTAATAAATAGCTGGAAGATAGCTTTTGGAGATTTAATCCCCAGCAAGATGGCAGATTGGTGTGTGTGTCAGAGTGATTGCTTCATTCCACCAATCTCCATGGAAAACCAAGCCATGGTTCTAAACCCAGACTAGGCACTGAAAGATGTGGATGGTGTGTGCCAAATAATGTATCCCCTTAGCTATTTGAAGAAAAATCATAGAACTACACCACTTCACTGGGGCATCATAAGGAGGGAAGGAGTTTTCACACCCAAAGTCATCTCCTTGCTTTTATTAGCCCTTTTGACTAATAGACTAAAAGGGCTAATAAGGGGTGTGCGTGGTCTGCTTGCAAGACTGAGAAGGGGTGAAAGGCTGAAAGCACTCTGCAAGCTACAGCTCAAAAGATACTAAACAGCTATAGCTTTACTTATAATATTTATTTAAAATATTTGCCTCTCTCCTGGCCAAGGCAGGACCCAAGAAAGGCACCAATATAATGAAACATAAGAACATAAGAGAAGCCATGTTAGATCAGGCCAATGGCCCATCCAGTCCAACATTCTGTGTCACACAGCGGCCAAATATATATATATATATATATATATACACACACACACACTGTGGCTAATAGCCACTGATGGACCTCTGCTCCATATTTTTATCTAACCCCTTCTTGAAGGTGGCTATGCTTGTGGACGCCACCACCTCCTGTGGCAGTGAATTCCACATGTTAATCACCCTTTGGGTGAAGAAGTACTTCCTTTTATCCGTTTTAACCTGTCTGCTCAGCAATTTCATCGAATGCCCACGAGTTCTTGTATTGTGAGAAAGGGAGAAAAGTACACAATAAAACCATCTAAAACTACATAATTCAAAACATTAAAACATAAAATAAATTAACATTAAAGACAAACACTCTGTGCACATATTTCCTTTTCCCCAAAGGCTGCTCTAAAAGCTCTCTGGAATATTTCTGTGTTACAGCTTTGTCAGAAGTCTCCTTGACATCTTCTGAGAGGATGTTCTACAGGCATGGTGCAGCCACTTGAAAACAGCCACTTGGTGGAGGTGATTTTCATTAAGAAAATGACATGAGAGGAAACAGTGAAATACCTCTGCTGCCTTAGTTTCAAACTGGGTTACCAACTTCAAGGAGAGATCCATAGTCCTCCCAGAATTACAACAGGTCTCCAGATTACAAAGATCAGTGCTGCTGGAGGAAATGACAGCTCTGAGGACAGACTCTACGGTATCACATCTTCAGTGAGCTTCCTTCACTCCTCTTACTCCACCCTCACCAGGCACTGGCCCAAGATCCCCAAGAACTTCCCAAACCAGAGTTTCCCTTTTAGTCTCTGTCTCAATGGCTACACTGCATTAAAAATCAGTAAATACCCCCCCCCCACTAGAATGGATGTTCTCAGACAGTTCTAAGGGATGTTCTAAGGCTAGGCTGTAGACAGGGTTGCCAGGTAACAGTCTGTACCCCCAGAACATTTGGGGGTGGGGACAGATGTACCAGAATGATCCCAGTGCACAACCTAACTTCCAGGGAAAAACCCAAGTGTGACATCATAACACCAGGACTGGCACTCTAAGATTTGCAAAAGCTCTATGGTTAAATCATAAGAGCTTTTAGCAGATCCTAGAGTACCCCCGATGCCATGATGTCACTTATAGTTTTCACCAGCAACATCATTGTCCACCAGCATGACACTAGCATGCCTATCTCCCCCTTTGTCATTATTTTTCTCCCACTGGCTTTTCAGGCACAGGTGGGAAATGATGGGGATTACTGGGAGATCTCTAGAGTAGATGTAAGCTCCTTTCCTTTCCTTTTCTTATAAGCTCATTGTTTCACAAATCTTGAACAGCAAAAGACATTTATTTATTTATTTATTTATTTATTTATTTATTTATTTATTTATTTATTTATTTATTTATTTATTTATTTTGATGCAAAGGCATCAAAATATCAGGACAATAATAGAATATTTCCAGGAATCAGGTATTTGTCCACTTACGTTAATTTGATGGAAAACTGGGGCCAGGACTGTGGCCACCATAATGGATCAGTCTTGAATAGCTCATTAGGGATTAGATCAAAGCCTGGAGCTTCTCCTAATTTTAATCCCTTGATAAGGCAATTGACCTCCTTAATTGATACCTCAAACCAGGATGCTGTTGCATCACCAGGAATAATAGCAGATGTACTAGGCCAATTAGCATCAGAGAATAGCTTCTTGAAACAGATTTCCCAAGTCAAAGGGGCAAGACAGCATGGGATTTTAGATGCTGAGTTTATAGTAGTATTGATGATAGATCAGATGGCCTTATTGTCGTTAGTATTGATAGCTCAGATGAGATCTCCCCAGGGGTCATTTTGTAGAAAAATAGGTGGTGGGGCTCATTATCATAACTCATTAGCATATGCTGCCCCCCCCCAACAGCCAAAGTAACCTGACGCAAGAAAGGAGAGCACTGGACTAGCAAGATCTGCCCAAGCAGGTCTTGCTTTTCTGGGGCTCTTCTTGGCTGCCCCCCCAGTCAAAAGGCCAGCAAGCCACCCACGTCCAAAATCACATAACAAGTGGAGAAAGAGTGGTGTGGGCTTCTCCAGGGGTTAAAGAGGGCTACTGAGGGTGTGGCAAAGCCTCTGGTGGCTGGCTGGCTGCACGCTCTCCTAATCCAGGGATTAGGAGATGCAGTTATGCAGCTGCACCTACTATTCAATGGACAAGTAGGTGGGGAGGAGGAGGGGGAACCCTCAGAAAGGTTCAGGAGCTGAACTCCTGCTGAATTCAAGGCCTGGATATCCCCATTCCTTGCTAAGGGCCACAACAGCAGCATTGACCTGCCTCAATTCAGGTGTATCCAGAGGTATCTGTGAATGTGACCAATGCTGTTTCCATCCAATAACCAGGGCGGAAGCTGGATTGAAATGGGTCCAAGACAGAGGAGTCGTCCAGTAAAACCTGGAGCTACTCTGCTACCAGTCTCTCAACTACTTTACCAAGGAACGAAGGAACAGGTTGAGTCTATGGGATCCAAAGGAACTGACAAGACTCAACGACCCTGCTAAAGCTGAGACATTGATTCCATTTGTCCTTTGACCACATTATGGGTTTATAAACTAGAAAGAATAAAAGATTGACTCCTCTTGTAATATCTCTAGGCACCCACCATGGCCCTCACACTGCCACTTACTGGTGGTTCTTCTATTTAAGGAAACCGATCTGGCATCAACCAGAGCCTGTGCATTCTCCACTGCAACTCCCATTTTGTAGAATAAGCTCCCTGAGGAGGTGAAATGGCATGCTGAAAGGCCATTTTATTTGCCAGGGAGCTTAATTTGATATATATGCCACAGATATCTTTTGGAGAGGAATTAACAGGGGTTTTATTTTGTTGTTTTTTAAAGCTGTGGTGCTTTTAATTGTGATCTGTTAGGCACCTTGAATCATGAAGAAAGATAAGACATAAGTATTGTTCAGTGCATGAAGTTCAGGAATTGGGTGAGCCTTCCCCACAAGGTGTTGGTACTCAGTACCGTGAGTACTGTCCTGAAAAAGCACTGTTTACACTAAGATGGAGAAACCTTAGATGGTCTGAATTAGCATGAGCTAGCTCACAATTTTTTAGCCTCCAGCTCACATATTTTTGTCTTAGCTCAGGAAGGATGAACCCAGAGCACACTAATTTATGCAGTAACTCACAACTTTCATGCCAGTAGCTCACAACTTTCATGCCAGTAGTTCACATTGTAGAACTTTTGCTCACAAGACTCTGCAGCTTAGAGGGAACATTGGTCTTGTCCCATATGGATCCACTGTTACAGTGAATAAGCATAACTGGGCAGCAGCAGCTCATCTTACATCATAGAAAAGCTCTTTTGGGTGAAGACAGTACCTCAGCCTCCCCTTCCCCTAAATTAACTTATTTAGATTATTTAAACCCTACTTTTTTGCACTGGTGACCCAAACCAGTTTACAGTGTTCTCACCTTCTCAGTTTTATCTTCATAATTACTTTATCCAAATGGTTAAGCTGAGAATGTCTGGCCCAATAGCACCCTGAGCACTTCCAAGGCAGAGTCAGGTTTCAAACCTGGTTCAGCCAGATCCTAGTGCAACAATCTAACTATTACGCTGGCTCTCTATGACCCTTGTAAAGCAAATGAATTTTCTGGATCTTCTTCAGAGCAAATGCAGTAATCAAGCCAAGTGGTCCAAAGGTATGCAAGACTCTAGCCAAGGCTGTCTTCTCAAAGAGAAGCAGCTGAAAAACCAACACAAGAAGGAAATTTTCACTCCTGGCTCCCTCCATGACCTTCACTTATCAAGCAACAGATATAGATTCAAGCAGTAATAGCATAGGTAGAAGGTATCCTGAAAAACAAGGTTAACCATCTTCCCTAGCAAGTGGGTCCTGGTTGCTGTTGAACTGAGAAACCTGGCAAATAGAGTCTCCCAATCCTCCATCTTCATTCAGCCTGATTCAGACATGTACCAGGTAAGTCTAATTAGCAAGGATTAAATCCTGAATGGCAGTTTTCCTCATTCATTTATCTTATATTCAGCAGTAGAGCAGCAAGATCAGGTGGTTTCCTGGCTCAGTATAGTTGAAAAATCCTAAAAGACATGACAGAGGCAAAGCCAAGACCTATAACAGATACAAAATGCACCACAACGACAAACTTAATCTGGAATGTGTAGTTCTAGATAACATAGCACATTTGAATAATAAAAATAGGTGACACAGGAGTAAAATTGCCCAGGGGTATTTTTAAATGCTGTCCACTGATAACACAAGCAATGCAACATAACAAATGGTACTGGCAATGTTTTCCCTACAATTAAGCATATATAAACAATAAATAACAAGAGACAGAAGACTGATAAGATCCTGGGTACAAACTCATTTAGTATTTTCTTCATATTACATACAGACTCTGTCAAAACATTCTTAAACTAAAAGGCTCTGTATCCTCAGGGTAACTCATGAAGGTACAGATAATAGCAGCAGAAGTCATAATAGTACTGGATAGGAAAGGACTCATGATATTACAAAAGAATCTAATTTACTGTAATACTAAGCAGCTATAAAGTCATTCAATTCCTTTATCCTGAAAACAGAAGTAGACACAAAAACATCATTACAGGTTGTTTTTTTCCAACTATGAGTGTAGTCTGTCATACAAGAACAAGGAAATAAAACTACTAAGGTCTAAGACTTTGATCTCATTTTGGCAGCCCAAAATTAACACCAGCCCTGAAAAACAATTTAGCACTGTAAAACTCCGCACAAATTGTCATATGCTACAAAAACAACTATTTCCTATGGTAACAGTCAAGATAAAAGTGCATATCAAATATGAGTCAAGGTAAGGACTGATTAATAACACCTTTTCTGTGTCTACCAGTAATGTGGAATGTAGCATGAAGAAGAGAAGCTACATGGCAGGGCTATGCGCAAGAATTAACAAGGCACAGCCGCTTGATTAGAGAACAGCTTCAAATGACTGACAAAGGAACATGTTCTAACTGTACTCAATATAAATGAGGACACAGTGTTATTACTCCAGTTAGCCTACACAAATGATGATAGATCTAGCCTGTCAATAAGGCCTCAAGAGGACATAGTTTTAACAATGTGAATCCAAAATGCCTCTCTTCTCAAGAGAGACTGATCTATGGATATGTGTCTCAAAGGAAAAGATGATACTATTTCTAAAGACAAAAATCTAAAACCTGATGGGCTGTGTGCACACCATTTGAAATGTTCTGTTCAAGGAGCCTCTCATACCGATTAAGTATTGGCTTTGCTTCTATTGTCTTTCCTGACAAAGAAACCAAGGCTCCCTGCACTGGGAAATGGTTCAGAAGAGATACAAGTCTATCCTCTAATCCCCTGTTCTTTCACATTTCAGTTCCTCAGTATACCACCCTCCACATATATGTAAAAATGCCTCTAGATCTATTAACAGATCGTCTTTCCAAGCCTTGCCTAGAGCACTGGTTATGTTTTTAGTTACAAAAACCATGAAAACATCAGTCTGAGAATCTATACGGTTTCATTTAGCAGGAACAAATCAGAGTGGAAGACAATTACCTGCATATCAGTGCCTAACACATCTCTTTTAGCCCAGACAATGTAGTATAGTACATGTTCTTTACAGCCGCCATCAAGTGGCAGCCGCATCTATTAGCAGGAGCTGGCTTGCAGTCACTACCAGGTTTTCCGATTCTCCATTTCTGATTAAACCTCGCAGTGATGATCAGTCACCTGTGAAGTCCATTTCTCGCTTCATGCTGACATGCCCAGCAACTGTGATGTGCGCCAGTGAAACCTGATAAACTGACCTGCAGAGAAGGCACGCCAGTTGAAATGAAAACTAATGAGCAGGTCAGAGAGGTAAGGGAACAGCGCCAAGTGGAAAAGATTCAGGGAAGCAGAGGAATGGGTGGGCATGGAGGGAAATGTGATGACTATCAATTATTAAGTACCTGGACTCCAGTATGTGGACTCCACAAAATGAAAAACAGAAAGTGAAAGAAAACCTTTATAATGTTTGTGTTGGGGTTTTTTTTCTTCAAAAAAATAATGAATGAACCTGAGTGACAGGATTTTGCTAAAAGCTTGTTTGGTACAAAGCTTTTCTAGAAAAAGCTGCATGTAAGATATCACGTAGGTATTTGATGATAATGCCAAATAATGTCACTCTGTAAAAATAATGGAAACTCCATTTTTATAATGGATTTTAAGGTTGGATTTGGTTTCCAGTGGGCTATTCAAAATGGAAATGAACCAGTCTTTGGAGAAGGCACTACAGGAAAAGGGTCTTCCCTAAGGTCTTTAGGATGACACAGTGATTTCAGTCATTCCATTTTGGGGAGTTTGGGGCCAGAGAAACTGTGAGGCTGCCAGTATCTGCTGCTTTCTTTTCACATGGATTAGGATCTGTAATTAATCTGTGACACCCGGACTAGGGTGATTGATCCATTTTTGGTTGCTGGACATGATACAAACAAGTTTGAATTATATTTTAACTAAAGACCGGATGCTAAAATTTTTGACTGGCTATTTCTAATTAATGCATGTGATTCTGGTCTGCTCAGGCTCCTTGAAGCTCAGTTCCCAGCTGAGCCATCTAATTCCAATAGTAAAGTTTTATTTATTTATTTATTAGATATGTATCCTGCCCTTCTTGCAAGCAGGCTCAGGGTGGGTTCCATCACATGTCAACAACAGTTAAAACCGCAGCATTTAAAATTTAATAATAATAATAGATTTTATTTATATCCCGCCCTCCCCGCCTACGCAGGCTCAGGGTGGCTAACAACATGTCATACAACAATTATACAACTTTAAAATCAACATTAGTCTTAAAAACATTCTGGTTTAAAATTGACAATAAATTAACAATAGGCATTCCTGGTGCTATTCTATCAGTTGGCATGATGGCGAAAGTCACTGAAGCGAATCCATCAATCATCAACCATTCAATCAGCAACCCGCAAAGGCCATCCTGAAAAGGATGGTCTTGCAGGCCCTGCAGAATTGGTCAAGACTCCGCAGGGCCCGCACCTCTTCTGGGAGCTGGTTCCGTAGGTGTGGAGCTACAAAAGAGAAGGCCCGTGTGCGGGTGTTCTGCAGTTTTGCCTCCTTTGGCTCGGGGATAGCCAGCTTGTTCTTCCCCGTTGACCTCAGTGCTCTCTGGGGCTTGTATGGGGAAAGACGGTCCCTCAGGTAGGCAGGTCCTCGACCATTTTACAGATTAAAACATCTAAAAGTCAGTGACAATAGTCAGTGCCTTGTCAGATACAGCCAAGAGACACAGATGGTTATTTGGGGCCCTAGGCTCTAGGAGAGGCCTAATAATAAGGAGACACCTGCTGCCTCAACTAAAGGCCTGGCAGAAGAGCTCTGTTTCACAGGTTCTGCAGAACTGTAATAGTTCCCTCAGGGCCCTGATCTCTAATGGAAAATCATTCTACCAGGTGGGGGTCAGGGCTGAAAAAGCCTTGGCCCTAGTCGAGGAAAGGTGACATCCCTGGGGCTGGGGAGCACAGGGAGATGCTAGTTTTCTGTTTGTAGAGTCCTGCAGGGCTCATAGGGGAAGAGGTGGTCCTAAAAATTTTCCCTCAGCCTAAATAATTGTCCCCATACTTAAGGGCATACCACAGAGCATTCCATTAATGACATCTTACTGTAACTATTAGTATTTCTGAAAATGGCTATTTTCTGCAAACAGCTCAGGAGCCACATATGGCTTTTTACACACATTGTGTGGCTCTCTAAGTCTCCACTCAGGACCAGATCTACATGTTTTTTGAGGGGGGGCAAAATTAAAAAATGATGCCCCCTTTTGGGTCATTCTATCTTATGGTCCCATAGAATACAGTGGACTCCATACCCAATTTGGCACGCCCCTCTGTCGGTGTCCGGGGCAAGAACCCCCTATATCCGGCCCTGCCTCCATTGCCCCATTAGCTGGCTTGGAGAAAGCATTTCTCTCTTTAAATCACTTCTCCAAGCCAAGCAAGCTGGTGGCTCGTAGCATGTATTTAAAGTTAAAGTTGCTTTCTTTCCACCTCTCCCTCCCTATCTGTTTTCCTTCCTTCCTTGTGGCTCTCAATCTTCTGACATTCATGTCTTGTGGCTCTCAGACATTTTATGTTTATTCTATGTGGCTCTTATGTTAAGCAAGTTTGACCACCCTCTACATTCTGGTTTTCTACTCCATCTCTGCATCACATTGGACAAAGGGAAGATGATGGACAGAAGCACTGGACTACATTTTCTCATCACCAAAATGTTTACTGCCACTTTCAAAAGGAATGGGTGGAGGGAAAACATGTATGGACAGCACTGTTCCTGCTATCAACCAGCTTTCAATAAAGCTGCACACCTTTTCAGGTCAAGGCTGTTTCATATACTGTGCATTTCTTACAAATGGCATTTTGGTGTGGAAAACTGCGCACACCATTTGTACATGACATATGGAATGCATACATCTATTTCATATGTGTGAAGCTCTGATTATTGTATACTGGGCTTTTTTTGGTAGAAAAAGCCCATCAGGAACTCATTTGCATATTAGGCCACACACCCTGATGTTTCACATAGGACTTTTTTTGTAGAAAAAGCCCAGAAGGAACTCATTTGCATACTAGGCTACACCCCCTGCTGCCAAGCCAGCCAGAACTGTGTTTCTGCTCAAAAAAAGCCCTGATTGTATACATGGAGTGTGAGGCTCTGATTCATGATGGATCCCTGCAGCATGTAGATGTAGCAAAGCAAATGAGCGGGAAGAAGAATTGTGAAATGATGGTTGCCAGGTTGTAACATCCAGGCTGAGTGTTTGCCTCTCTCTTGTGCAAGTACTTAGCTTGAGGGTCATAGCCTAAAGCCAGCAGGAAGATCTGTGGGGGGAGGGGGGAGGATCTCCAGTACAATTAGAAGCCTTTCAGATAGATGAATTTATTGTCATTGTTCTCAACAAAAAGAGAGCAACGAAATGAGGTGCTCTTCCACAAACATACCAACACATCAAACACACATATTCATAAACCATTTAAATACATCTGAAACCATTAAACCATTTAAACCATTAAAACCATTTAAATACATCTAAAACGGATAAACATTCATAAAACCATTAAAACCATTTAAACCATTAAATAAACATTCATAAAACCATTAAACATTCATAAAACCATTAAAACCATTTAAACCATTAAATACATCTAAAACAGATAATCCTTCATAACCCTGCATTTAACCTAACCACAGCACTTGGATAGAAACTGTCCTTAAATCTGTTTGTCCTAGCCTTCAACACTCTATATCGTCTACCTGACGGTAAGATCTCAAAAAGCAAAAAGCAAATGGCCCAGATGTGTATGGTCCCTTAGGATCATTTGTATCTTCCTTTTACATGCCATATTATACAGATCCACCAATGAGGGGAGAGAACATCCACAAATCTTTTGTGCTCTTCTCGTCACTCTTTGGAGCACCCTTCTCTCTGCTTCCGTGCAGCTCCCAAACCACGCGCAGAGGCAATAAGATAAAATGCTCTCAATGGAACTACGATAAAAGGCAACCAGCAGACTCCCTGACAGTTGTAGTGATCTTAAGAGTCTTAAGTAGTATAGTCGTTGCTGGGCCTTTTTCTCTAGAGCTAAAGTATTTGCCCCCCATGTTAGATCCTGTTTCATGGTAATTCCCAGAAACTTCCATTCTGTCACCTGTTCTTCTCCTTTCTTCTGTGTTTTTTTGTATTGCTGTGTTTTATTGAGCTCCCAGTTGAGGATAAAGGTGCAATACAAATGAATAAACAAAGAAACCATACATGGAATGGCAATTTCTTTTATTATAATTGTACCTTGGAAATAAATGTGCAGTGTTTGAAGTAGTCCCCAGTAACAAAAGAATGCTTCCAATATTGCTTTCTGACTTGGCAATCAGACACAACCTTTCAGAATCTTGTAAATTTCAGTGGGTTCAGTGTCTCTCTAACTTGTTCCCAAAATTCTCTGCTCTATACAACCTTCGAAGGTACAAACACCTTGAATTACTTTGCACTGGGTTTTTGTATTCCTACCAGTCCCTGTTAAGCTTATGTTTAAGGTTCTGCTATTGTACTCAGTTTTTAATCTGCACACATGTATCAATAATGCTCACAAGATGGGAGATTCCAGAGATGCTGCAGTTTCAACTTTCAATCATTCAGAAGTTGCACTGAAATAACATGCAAAAAATGTTTGTGCAGCTAAATTACATGAGGGTAGATCAAGCCAACCTTTTTGTCTGGTTACTGATTTTTTTAACACACTACACACCTTTTAATGATCTTTTTGAAGGCTGCAATCTGTCAATCTGTTTGGATAATACGTGCATTTTGATGAATAATGCACGAAGCAATAAGGGGCAGAAGGCCTCTGCGGCTTAATAAAGTGTTCTTGCTTTTTTGCTACTGTTCTTCCAGGAACTCTGTAAAGCTGTCTCGAAGCATGAAATACAAGAGGAAGACCCTGGGAATAACAAGATTCATTTCACAGAATGGAACCAGCTTTAGCAGCTGCTACATCTAAAAATGGAAGGATTATAAAAGAAGGCAGACATTTAAAAAAAACACTGCCATTTCCATTACTTTGGCTTCAGGGAGCACGTGGATAAACTTGAGTGACAACAGGCTATTAAGAGAAGCATTTCTCTTGGGGGTCTAGTTGGCGGAGAGGCATTTTAGAAAAGCTATAAATAAATAAGATTGATTTTAAGTCCCCTTTAAAGTTTTAGCAAAACTTTTATTTTTAAATAGGTGATTTTCATCTTCATTTTCAAACTCTAAATACATTCGCTGACTATTTTGAAGAAGAAAAGAAAGAGTACTCTACCAGTTGGATCAAAGTCTGGAAAATAATCAGGGCAATTTTGCTCAGCTTCTTCTCCAGCAGGTGTGTCATCCCAACAGAGCCATCCATCCCACGTACGGTTACAGAACAGACCTACAACATTCAAAAAAGAACAAGACTTCACTGTTTTTGACGGTATACGGGGACTTACCTTGTTTTTGTATTTTTTAAAAAATCCAGAAATTAATACTTCCTTTCCTTTTGTACCCTTAGAAGCTCACTGACTCACGAATCTTGAGCAGCAGAAGACACTTCTTTTTTTTTTAATGAAAAGGCTAAAAGGACTGAGATGTTAACACTTTTACTATTTTTAAATTGAAAATTAAATTAAATAATAGCCTCAAACCAAAAACTGGATGTGGCTTGGCTAAATTCTCACAAAGGTCACAATCCTGCTCTTGGGCATAGAGACAGAAAAGCATCAGTTGTGGTTCATGGAAGGTCAATCCTATCACTGCCAAGAATCCACTCTTGGAATGAGTAGTCTGAATGGGGCCAAGACCTGAGTAGCACAGGCCTGCCAAGGAACAGGTGGAGGTAATTAGTTTGCTTGACTATGACTTAGTGGGTGGTTTCACACAAGAGATTTGGCTCAACCTAGCCCCGCCTCTCATTCAGATTAAATGTGCACGATCACACAAGCACATTTGCCCTCTGAGCCACACCCATTCTCACTCTGTCTCCAGACACCTCCTATCTGGATTTTCCTGATAGTTTCCCCCTGAATTGCATCTAGTTTGCATAATCAGCAGGTGTCTGAATGCCCAGGCGAGACTATAAGTTGGAAGAGCTGTGTGATCATGCCAAGCCATTTCCAGCATTGTCAGGTTCCCACCCCCCACCCCCAACCCTTTGCTGAGGAGTGCTTGTGCACTTCTCTGCTTGAGCGCACATATGGGAACATTTTTTTTAAAAAATAAAACCCTTTCAGCGGCAGGTCCATGGTTGAGTGGCGCTAGCAGTGTGAATGGGCAACCACGGACCGCTGCTGGAATTTTGCTGCTTCAAGGGCAGCTGTCTGATAGCCGGAAACAGACCAAACTCAAGCAGGTTTTTTGTCAATGGGATGGAATCTAGTCAATTTCACAGTGTGAAACCAGCCAGTGTTTGGAACATGCCTAGCTCATCTGTAGTCTTGAGTGAAACACTCAGCATATGTACTACTTCTGATGGTCGGAGTTGTATGTCTCCAGTCTGGACTTCTGCTTCTAGGTGTACAAAGCTTCAGACTCCGTGGCTTTCTTGTCGCAGAAGTGGGAGAAAAGAGTAGCCACACGTTTTGACACAATGCTAGTACAAGATGTGTGTCCGTCAAGTGCAGTCAACTTGCTTCCTACTTATGGCGATGTTCCTATCATTAACAGCCAAAACATTCTATTATTAACAGCCTTGCTCAGGTCTTGCAGACTGAGGGCCATGGCTTCCTTGACTGGGTCAGTCCACCTCATATTGAGATTTCCTCTGTTCCTGCTGCCTTCAACTTTCATTAGCATTGTTGTCTTTTCCAGCGAGTCTTGCCATCTCATAATGTGGTCAAGGTACAATGGCTTCGGTTGTTTCACTGTGGATCCTAGTTCAGGCTTGATTTGATATAGAACCCATTTTGTCTTCCTGTCAGTCCACGGTATCCACAACTCTCTTCCAATGCCACATTTAAAATGAATAAATTTTCTTCCACATCCAACTGTCACACCCATATAGAGTAATGGTAAATAATGTGCACCATTGTTTTGTTATCTATATTTGTTGGCATATTCTTAAGATTTTGATGGACTCAGTATCTGTGGCTTAGAAGAGCTCTACTGATATCCCATCTACTCCTAGTGATTTGTTTCTTCCAGTTGCTTTGAGTGCAGCTTTCACTTCACTTTCTAAAATTGCATGGTCTTCTTCAAAAGATTCCTCTTGGAAGGAATGTGTCATCTTTTCATCTCTTCTTCAGTATAATGTTCCCATCTTTTCTTTTCTTTGTCCTGTTCGATTAATGTATTTCTGTGTCAATCTTTCAGCATGCCTAACCATACTATAAATTCCCCTGATACCTTGGTTCCTGTGGAAAGCTCTCTTGTTCTTCCTTTTTTGTTTCTTTCTTCTATATTTTTAGCGCTGGTTGTTATAATAACTTTTACCAATCGTTTCCACAAGGTGAATATTTCTTCTAAGTGCACTGCACAAGGTCTAAAATCTTTTTTCTAAATCTCACCATGTGAGACACATTCAGGAGGCAAAAACCCCCACCACATCCTGAAAAAAAAATGAGTAAAAATCTCCTTGTGGTGAATCTACCATATTTTTAAAAAGAATGTTGAGAATATGACTTAAGATCCCTGAGTTATACTCCTAAATGCAATCAAGAGCACTTTTATGCCCTAGTTTTTGGGAGTTGTGACACAAATCCTTCTGGGACATTACACGGTTTCAGAATCACCTTTCTGTTACAGGAAACAGCTTTATACAACAGGCCTAGTTCTATAGAAATTATAAGAATTCTTAACGGTGTTTGAGATCATACTCTAAGGAACTTTCTATCCTTTGTATAGCCATCTTAGAGGAAACTCTCATTGGTTTTAATAGCCAGGCTTGAAGTGAGTTGGAGTTTATTCTTTCATATAGAATGGCACATTTTGCGCAGAGTGGAAAAAACTGTGCAGCTCGGCATGTGGGCCTAGGCACTTTGGGTTTAAAAAAAAAATGGATAAAAAAATAAGATAAACCAAAATAGAAAATGAAATTGCTGTCTTTTCAGTGTCATATCCTTTGTTTTCTCTTTGCCTCTGTTATTTCCAGTGTATTTGCTTGTGTGCTGGGGTTAGAAAGGCGGTTGTGCTGTGGTACTGCACACATATAAAAGAGAATAAAACTCAGAAAAAAACTCTGAAGTGAGCGTTCAAAGCTCTTATTTTGCCTCCAAAGGATGGCAAACTTTTCTCAAAGAAGCACAGTAATCAGTTTTACAGATCTAGGAAGATTTTAAAAAGATGACAATGACTATGGAAACTTAGTGCTGGGTGTTGACAAGTGAGAAGATTTGCTTGGCTAAAAATGGAAACTGGCAAACAATCCAAGTCCATTTTGTTTCACTCATGATCAAAGTGGGATGTATATATTTTCCTCTCTCTTATAAAGATGGATGAGGTAAAATACTTGGTCCAGTTATTAACAAATCATGGCAGCATTTCTGTTTGGTATCCAATTACACCCTCCTCCAGCAAAATCATTTTTCTTTCCTACTGTTTTCTTCCAGGATTTGGCTGCATGTGTATAAAGCTGAAAGAATCACTTCATGCAATCAATGGAAGAGATAAGCAGGAGAACCAGACTGCATTTCTAAAAGACAGCAGTGTGGGGTATTCTAACACGTTTGGCCATTCAGTAGAGTGGGGGAGAAAACCATTGTGTTTTCCAATACAATATATTGTTTTTTTTTTCCTAGGGGGAATAAACAGGACCAACCCATCATTCTTGTTTTATGACAAACAGTAAACTAATTTTGTTTCCCTGCAGTGTTATTTTGTGCACATATTTGAAATTCACTTATTTGTAATCCCAAATTATTGGCTGCTACAATAAAACAATCACATTCATTTTTTTGGGTCTCCTTTTCCCCAGTGAAATCCTCCCAGGACTCACTGAAAAATGAGGTGGGTGAACAAGAACTCGTCTGTACGACTTTGTACAATTCAGCACCTCATTAACTGGGCCTTCATCTGATATGTGTACATTCTTAGCACACCACAGCAGTACTCAGCAGTGCTACATATCACTGATATGCTAGCATTGCACGCACAGTAGCTAAGAACCTGATGTAAAATAAGACAGGTGTGAGCAACTCCATAGGCATTATTTTTCCCTGTTTCCCCATAGGTTTGCCATCCTCCAGATGGGGTCTGGAGATCTCCTGGAATTACAACCTCCAAACAACAGAGATTAGTTCCCTGGAGAAAATGGCTGCTTTGGACGATGGACTCTATGGTATTATTAGGTACCCAAAGGTTTGGTGAGAGAAAATTTTGAGAAATAAATCAAACAACATACATGTATTTATTACAAAGGGCACTAAAACTCTCATTCTGCCCTTGAAGTAAAGAATATTGGAACTAAGAAGTCCTGAATCTATATAACATGTAACAATTCAATATCTCTAGGTTAAGAGCCTTGAACCAACAAAACAGGACCAACAATTCGATATCGCTAGGTTGATAACCTTGAACCACGTTAAAACAGGACCAAACATATTTCGGCCTCCAAGGCCTTCCTCAGTGGTCAGATTATTGTATATATGCACACTATGACATCTAAACATGTGTTAGCACCAAGGCAGGTTAATTATAAGGCATTCCAAAGATTGCCTTATTATAAGGCAAATTATAAGGTGTGGCAAAAGAATTAAGTTTTTTGAAAAGTTTTCTTTAACTTTTAAGCACACACATCCAAGGAATGCAGATTCAATAACTCCTTATGACGGTGATTATCAAAACCCTCAGAGTGTGCAGATATGTATTAGCCTTTAACTGACAGTTTATTTCTCATAATTTTCTCATAAATTTTCTCTCACCCAACCTTTGGGTACCCAACTTCATTGTTTTTTGGGGCTTGGTTTCCTCCCCTTCTTTTTGGTTCTCTCTAGCCCATTCTGAGGTCTCTCCCCTCCATAACTCTGCCCTTCCTAGGTTCCACCTCCAAAATCTTCAGGAATCTTCCCATTCAGAATTGGCATCCATGTATCCCTATGTCATATTTAAATCAAACCTCAGCTCAATATGTGTTTAGGGTTGCCAGTCCCCAGGTGGGAGCTGGGAATCCCCTGGTTTTGTGGGCTACTGTCTGCTCATCAGCTATGACCCTGTGCAGCATCCCTGAGTTGATGATGTTGTGCAGAAATGATGTCATCACACCACGGATATTCCATGGTGACACTCTGCTTTGGGAGCAAAACTCTATGATTTGAGCCCAACTTTATCACAGAGTTTGCCCAGAAACCAGAGTGTCACCATACAACATTTCAGTTGTGATGATATCACTTCTGTGTGATGTCTCCACATTGGAGACATCACACGTGGCAACGTTATCCTGCTTCCTTCCCAGTGTCACCCTGCCCCCTACTCCCTCTATTGCCATTTTGTTGTTGTTAATGATATGGGGCCTCTTAAACTCAACACAGTTTAGGATGCCAGCGTATCTTCTGAGCACAGGAAGATAATAATAACTGTTCAGCTGGGCAGGGTAGCCAAATCCTGAATGGGAAATTCCTGGAGATGTGGGGGTGGAGCCTGGAAAGGGCAGGGTTTGAAGAGGAAAGTGACCTCAGTGTGATATAATGCCAGAGCAGCTGTCATTCCAAGAGACCTCCAGGTCCCAACCAGGGCTTGGCAACCCTAGTGCCAGTACAGGAGGAGGCAGTCCTTCAAGAATCCTGGCCCCAAGCCGGCCCAGGGCCTTAAAAGTAAGAACCAGCCTGTTGAATTGAACATAGAAAGGATGTAGGGCACTAAACAATGACTTTCAGATACAAATAATTTATTCTCTATTAAAACCAATACTAGGAGGGATATCATGTTTATGCAACAAAAAAGGACTTTAGAATGGCAAGTTCCAAAAGGATAGTCATGGTAGTCTGTTACAGAAGAATGTACAGGAGTCTTGAGACAACCTTGAAGCCATCACATTTTTTTTAATCCCAGCATAAACTTTCATGGACTAGAGCACCTGAAGAAATGGTCTGTAGTCCCTGAAAATTTGTGCTGTAATGAAAATGGTTAATCTTTAAATTTCCGCAAGGCTGCTGCTGGCTTTCAAACTAGATCTTCCTTATGGCAAGGGGACCATTTCAGGTTTTGAGAGGAATTTCAGTGCATTGATGGAAGCACAAGATTTATAGGAGAACTGAAAGCCCTATTCTGTGATATGTTTGACAGTATACTGCCAAAATGCAGTTTTTTTAAAAAGAGCTCTTGTGTGTAGTTCCTCCTTTATCCCTCATAAAAATATTTTATACAGGAGCTTCTGAAAAATAACCACATTTAGTTTGAAATGGGGGGCAGAGTACACTTCCTCCCAACACCTTCCCTTGTTGAGAGTATCACTCTCATTCTCAATACAAGGTATGAAAATAAATCCTACAGATTTCTCGGGAACAGTCAGACTCACAGAAAGGTTGAATGATATGCTTTTGAAATATTCAAGTTTAAATGAAAAAACACAACCCTCCCCCACATTTGTTGTGCTGACATTCATACTGTTCTGAATAACTGGAAACACGGGAGCTCCTGATGTTCAATTCCTTGTCATGTTACACATGCTACTCATCTTCCATCCTCAGTGCTCCAGCTTACATTGTATGGTGAGCCATGGATAATGAGAACTGACAGTCTCCCTTCCCTCCATATGCCCATCTCTATTTCTCTGACAGTGCCTATCAACCATTAGGTAGTTTGGGGTTGGAAAGGAGTAAAATGCCTGTTTCCTCCACCCACTCTCCAGATTATGTTGTTGTTGTGGCCATGTATGCCTGGAACTTCATGTGCAAACAGCAGGGTGTCGGGTGTTGCCCCTGCTGTTGGCAGAGTGCCTATGCAGCAGTCAGAGCACTGAACTGCTTTATTTAGGAACTAACAAACTGAGTAGGAAAGAGAAGAAGTAATCTAACTGCCTTATTAGCTGAGAGGGAGTTCCTAAAAGAAAAGCCTAAGAGTAGCTTTCTGCAGAAAGACAAGGAGAAACTCCTTTAGAAAAAAGGTACTGCTCCTAGCCCACTTGATGTCTCCTGTGGGGATCTTCTTTTGACTTCTTCTTTGTACAAAACACATCACTATATTCCAACACCTGCAACACTATTTTTTTTTACTGACTCCCTTTCCACAGTTTTTATTTGTTTAAAATACCTATCTCCCATAGTATGCTGTTAAACAATAAAAACCACACAAAACCAGTTGCGTAAAAATACATCAGAGCAAGCAGCTAATCAGCCTACAAACTGCAGCACTCAGCTTTAACCCAGTAATGAACACTAAAATAACTCATATATCATGCAAGTAGAAATTTTAAAAAATCATTCAAATGCACTAGGCAAAGAGAGAAGGCACAATTTAACCAAAGGCCGGGGGAAAGTTTCAGGATCATGTATTAGCAGACCAATCCATAATGCCGTTTTGAAGAAGAATGTTTGCCTTACCAACCATGCAATCCAAGACAGTTACATCCTCCTAAACCCCTTGAACTCAGTGGGCTTAGAAGACCATAACTGTTTACTGCAAATGTATTCAGATATATTTAAAGATTAACACTTTTAAAAATTATACTTTTAAAAGATTTATATTTTTCTAACTCACAAAACAGTTGTAAAGAAAACCACCGCAAAACTTCAGTGCAGAACTTCCCTTGTGATTTCTGCCTTTATATTAATAATATTTTCTTCCTATAACCTTCATTAATTTCAAAGTTATTTCAAAGTCTTCTACCTTTTTGTGCATAAGGTGGCTCTCTGTTCATCCTCTCATAGCATTTGAACTGGGAATCGACTATCTTCTGGCGAATTGCTGCATTTTCGGTTGCTATAGGTGTGGGGTCAGTATCATTGACAGCAGAAGAAAGACTGGGACCCATTCTCTGTGCAAAGAGGAAAACTTGTTAATGTCTGTGAGAAAACACAGAATGGAATCATACACACGAGAGTTCTTATTTCAAAGACCTTTTTATTCACACATATGTGCAATGTTGCTATGGAAATGTAATTGGTTTTTCTGTGTGTGTTTGTGTTTCTGCTAGCAAAATGTATAGGCCAATCCTTTCACAACAGTTTCCTTTAGAGCAGACAACATACAAGATTAAATAAGACATGGCCAAGAGTTGCTGACTCTGATTATCCACAGGAGCATATCTTGTGCTTCCCTAAAGTAACAATCCATAAGGGGCCATGCCTTCAATATCCATTCATTTCAGTACAACCTGCATGGGAACTCTGGACTAGACCTTTATGGATGGAGGGAAGCTGATCCTCAGTAATTCTGTGTGGATTTCTAGCCATAAACTCATACTGTGAACACACATCTGTTGACAGATTTTGCCCCTGCCCCTTGAGCTGCAGTTTGGGAAGAAAAAAAGAAAACAAACACCCACTGTGAGTGTGCCAGTCAGTGGGAAAAAGGATTTGCTAGATCACTGCCTTGTTTTATTGTCATCTTAAGTACTCCCTCAGCAACAATGATTGTGCTAGCTAAATTGTCAGTTTCCATGTCGTGGTGGTGAGGGAACAGTGCCATAACAGAACTCCACATGACAATGTACAAAAAGTGTGTCACTCAGCAAGGATCATAGCTCCAAGACTTTGTGTCATTGACAACTAATCCATTGTAGGAACTGAATTTTTTGTTTCTGTTCTTGTAATATAGCTATACAATGTGTGCTGTCCTCTAGAAGTGCTTTTGTTAAGGGCACTGTGACTCATTTAAACTACAAAGTGGACAAGTCCTGTCTCTTTTCCAATTTGGACACCACATTGGCCCTCGCCTCCACACTGCACCTGCTGAAGGTCCAACCATCCTGCTTTCTTGCTATCCTTGAATGCACAGTAGCACTCAGATGGTCACTGGGGACAGAGCAGAAGCATAGCAGATTCAGGGTCTCTGTGGGCAGTTTAGTAGCTGAATTGGTCCACCAGTTGAGGACTGTGTTAACTAAGAGTTCAGGCAGCAGTATAACTGGAGTGCTAGTATTCACAAAAAAGGTCAAGAAAGCTCCAACACTTCTGGCTTTCGGTAAACTGTGAAATACTGAACTGCTTAGGAGGGTGTTTTTATAAAGGAATACAGCTGCATTGCAACAGAATGATCCAGGAAGACATATCAATAAATATAATAGGACTGTGGACAATATTACTAATATGTATTATCTGTTGCTGTATGTTTTTATCTTGCTCTCACTGCATTCAGGTTTCATATTTATGCCTTGTGGGGGTTTTTCCTGCAATACTTGTGCTTTTATTTCATTAGAAGTCTTCTCATCCTGTTGACTGTATTACATCATGTAATCCGCCTTGAGTCTCTGGGTAAAAGGTGGTGTATAAATCACATAAATAAATAAACTAGGTCAGCAGAAAATGCCTCACTGGCTGTGCTCCAGCTTTTTGAGTGTGCATGCTAAAAAGTTCTCGAATGAAGGCCAGGAAACTTACTCTTTTGAAACTCCAGTTCCCTAAGTCCAGCAAGCAGGTAGTGTTAGCAGTCCACTACCATCCTAAAGAAGGGCAGTTGGCATCCACAGAGAAGTAAGATCAAACACCCTTCATATAAAAAATAATCACTCCAAATATCATCTCATATAAGACATCACTTGGCTTGAAGGTGACTCTAAATGCCAATCAGGAAACCAGCTTGTGGGCAATATTTGGTGATTTAAAAGGCTGATTTTCAAAACATTTTCTCTCAAATCCCAAATGCAATGCATGCTTTATAACATTGGATTTCTTGGAGAAAACAGTACTTTACATTAACCTCTTTCATCCCTAGACCTGCCTCCACTTGACATGCTTACCCCATTAACATATTCATAACACTTAGAATTATATCCCCATCCTGTATTTCTGAGGATCATCAGCTAATATTATTAATCTTTGGAAAGTCATCAAGTTCCATTCAGATCTTTGAACTCCTTCCTGGAGAGCCATCAACCATTTGTCCAAGTCTTTGGGAGCCTTCCTGTAAACACATCAATGCTATTGGTTTAGGGGCAAACATGCCACATTGCCCTAAGGTACATTTTCCCTATAAATATGTGGACACATCTCCAGTATTCTTTTCTTGGTGTCAGCTTCACACTTCTCTCTCTTCTGTGGACCTGAACCTTTAAGACTGGTAAATATAGCCTATCCTAAAACCACTATTTCCCTGCTACAACCTTTATTTCTTGGTTTGCTCTTGTTTGTATATTTATAATGTGCTTTGTGTGTGCATGCTTTTACCTTTTATTTATTTCAGTAAAAACACTATTGGACATCAGCCTGCTTTATTTGAGAGTGCTCCCGGAAGGATTTTGGAATACAAAGGTGATGACCCTGAGTTACCCCCCTCTCGATAAACTAATTTTTCCAATCAGTTAATTATCAGGCTATTTTGGGTAACAGCAACATAGTCTGAGATACTTTTTGTTGTCTAATTTATGTATGTATTTGCTTAATTAATACCTTGGCTGACATCATTATTCTCTATTTTTTTCCTCATAACATCCCTGTGAGGTAAATCAGGTTAAGCAGGCTTCCGCAGCAGAATGGCAATTTGAACCTGGGTCTCCCAGGTCTTTGTCCACTGATTTAACCACTCTCCCACACTGGCTATAGGACAAAATACTATTTGAATTGCTGCTGTTATGTGTTGGTGCTGGATTTTTATATTTTTCATTGGGATACATTATGAAATATTGTGCTATTTCCAAGATAGAGGTGTTAAACTAATTTGTTAAGAGGACCAGATTGGATAGAAATGTCACTCTGTCGGACTGGGTCGTGTGTGCCATAAAATGTAATGTCAGGTACAGGTGATATAAATTTTTATAAAGGACAGAGGCAAACCCAATGATATTATTTTTACTCAAAATGCAAACATGCAGGGCTTATTTTGTAGCAGGAACTCCTGTGCATATTAGGCCACACACCCCTGATGTAGCCAATTCTCCAAGAGCTTACAGTAAGCCCTGTAGAAAGATGGGCTACATCAAGGATGTGTGGCCTAATATGCAAAGGAGTTCCTGCTACAAAAAAGCCCTGCAAACATGCTTTAAACATTAACACTCTTACAGTATTTTCTCAAAGTATCTCCCTGATGCCCACTGTCTCACTCCCACCTCCCATTACTCATTAGCACTTGGAAAGTATACAGAGACATAATGCGCAGCTTCTATCATCTAGCAATAAAGGTAATGACCCATTGCTCATGGACCAGATAGGAGCTCCGGATGGGTCAATTCTGGCTCGCGGGCCATACACTCGACTCCCTTGGATGTTGTGCTGCTTTCTCCATTACGAGAGGATACAGGGTTGCTTGGCAAATTCCTAGATATTTGGGAATGGTGTCTTGAGAGAATGGAGTTTGGGGAGGATAAGTAGCTCAGTGAGGATGTGATGCCACAGAGTCCACCCTCCAAGGCTGCCATTTCCACCAGAAGAGGTATGTCTGTAGATCAGCTGTAACTCCAAGAGAACCCTAGGCTCTACCCTTGAAGATTGTACTCTAGGACAGGGGTGGCCAACAGTAGCTCTCCAGATGTTTTTGCCTACAACTCCCATCAGCCCCAGCCATTGGCTATACTGGCTGGGGCTGATGGGAGTTGTAAGCAAAAAACATCTGGAGAGCTACTGTTGGCCACCCCTGCTCTAGGAGGATACCGTGCCTACACAAGAGTTTTGCATAGAGTGGTCAACTCAGGGTTGGGATATTTTTGGAGGCAAAGCCTGGGAAGGGAACTCAACAGGGGTGTAATGTCATACTGTCTACCCCCCAAATATGCCATTTTTCTCCCCAGGGGATCTGATTTCTGCAGTCTAGAGATAAGCGGTAATTCCAGGAGAACTTCAGGCCCCACACTTTGAGGCTAGCAACATGAGTTTTGCAGCAAATCTTCACTTAGTAGCACAGTCATTCAGTGCTAACCTGTTTGTATCAAACATTCTGTAGAAGCAGATCTATGCATGCAAAACAACATACCCATGGATCTGCTTCTTCTCTTCTGATTTTTTTAGTTTTAAATGCTTATAAAATTGATGTGCTTCCCCAATGGCAGTGAATCCAAGTTGTAATCACAAATGTACTTTAAAGGCAAACTTTGAAATAGTTGTACATTTTAATGTTTACTTTTTGACTCTGGGAACTCATCATTATTTCACTTTACCCTGAGAACAACAGCAGGTGTCTCTGTTGCCAGTATTCAAACATTTCCCTTTTGCTACGTTTGTCTTGGCTAAATTGTGGGTTTAGCCTTTCATGAGGGGTCCTGGAAGAAAGATAATCTCTCCCTTTTAAAAGCCATTCACCTTGTCTCTGCAGTTTTACAAAAAATATTTGATGATTTAAACAGATGTACAAAAAAGAAACATGAACATCTGCAGACTTAAATAACAACCTCTACCCCCCAACAGAATCCTTTTCTTATGCCTTTATTTCTTATCCATATGTATTTAGCTTGGCAACACCCTTTGACCATCTGAATAATTTAATGGGGTTAAATGGTGAAACAAAATCATATTAATTGATTTGCAGTTCACTGGTTTAAAGTCCACTGAAACATATGCAGGTAAATGTATCCCAGGTTTCATCCATTTTGATAAATTGTTTTACTGGAATGAGTTGAGATACATGGCACCCTTTATTATGGTTTTTCATTATTAAATTTAATTGAAAGTTTGAGATCTAGGGTTGCCAACTCTGGGTTGGAAAATTCCTGGAGATTTAGGGGTACAGCCTGGGGAGGGTGGGGTTTGGGGATTGGAGAGATCAGTGGGTTATAAGTCTATAGACTAAACCCTCCAAAGACGCCATTTTCTCTAGAGGAACTGATCTCTGCAGTCACAAAATCAGTTGTAATTCCAAGAGATCACTAGGCCCCACCTGTCGGCTGGAAACTCTATGCTTCACAAATAGGGATGCCAATCCTCAGTTGGGGGCAGGAGGCCCTCCCCCTGCTTCAGGGTTATCAGAAAGTGGGGGGGTGGATGTGAATGTCTGCTGGGCACTCCTTTATACCCTATGGAGACCAGTTCCCATAAGTTATAATGGGGAATAAATTCAAGGGTATCTGGTGCTCTGGGGGGCTGTTTTTTGAGGTAGAGGCACCAAATTTTCAACATAGCATCTGGTGGCTCTCCTTAAACTCTTTGCCAAGTTTCAAAAAGATTGGACCACGGGGTCCAATTCTATGAGCCCCCCCCCAAAAGATGCCCCCTACCCTCCATTATTTCCAACAAAGAGAAGGCATTTAAAAGGAGAGTGGCCCCTTTAAATGTGATGGCCAGAACTCCCTTTTGGAGTTCAGTTGTGCTTGTCACAACCTGGCTCCTGGCTCCACCCCCAAAGTCCCCAGATATTTCCTGAGTCAGACCTGGCAACCCTATTCACAAATGAGCTAGGGGAGGTAATGATCCCTGCATTTGCTTAGGCTATGGCAAGAGCATGCTCAAAACATGTGTTATTAAGATGTTCTATATTCATTTTCCATAGTGTTACCAAAGGACAAAGTGTTTCTAAATATTCAGAGGCATTAGTGGTAACTGGATTGAATGTGAAGTTCCTCAGCTACATCATGAAGTACGTAACTGATTGGTAAGCGAAATACAGAGGACTGCCTTCCTAACTCTAGAAATGGATGCTATAGTTCGTTCAGTATGTTTTCTATATGCACAACAATCAAATGGAATTAGTGTAAGAAAAAAGTAATAAATATTGCAAAATTACATGAATAATTTCAATCAACAAGAACATTTTGGCTATAAGCATTTTTTTCCTAAATCACATTCACTTAGATAAGGACGCAAATAACCTTGCATTCTTATTGGCCAGGACCCAAAGAGCAACTTTAAGTGCATGCTAAGAGTACGGCCATTGCTGTTTTTCACACTGAAAGAACACCAATCTCCCTGTGCCACATTACAAACTGCTTTTCCCCTCAGTTAGGGGGAGGTGCTATTTGAGAACTACCAGCCCACATCTGCCTTAAAGGTTTGGACCTACTTGCATCATCCTTTGGATCCTCGCTAATGCTGAACATTGCATTCATTTTCATAATATATTCTCAAAACAACCATTGCCCAGGGCAATGTTTTTTTTTTAAAAAAAGGACCAGGTTGCTTGTACCAGATATAGGAAAATGGAATACTTTATGCAAAGAAAATAATAATAATAATAATAATAATAAGTATTTTTATAAAATAAAATAAAATATAAAATAAAATAAAAAAAAGTATTTTTATGAAAGAGAAATTAGTAATTCAGAACTTTGTAATCAAATTGTCATGTGGTGAAAAGGGGCCAGTAATAATCCTTCAGGAGAGAACTGATTAACTTGATGTCCCATGTGGCAGTTTAGCAGCCGTACATATGATGTCACTCCTAAAAGTACAAGTAAATGACGTCATACATACGACCACCAAGCCATCACGCATTACGCAACTGCTATAAGAAGTACATTAATACAGAATAAAAGATGTCTTTGACTGATGACCTTTTTCATACCTAAAAGGTGTTAAATGTAGTCTGATCAGAAACAATGTTCATTCAATTTTGACTTGGTATTAGACACTTTCAAATAATCTACAACTGAACAGCAACCAAAGAACTGGAGAATTCAGTTTCTGTAGCCAAGACTTCAGATGACAAAAATAAGCAAATTCACAATATGGTGTCAGCATTCATGCAATGAGTACTGCTAATGAGCAGTGGTGGAAGGGAAAAGAAATCTGCCCACAAACATACCCATTCCAGAGATGTCTACAGTGTGCAATCCAGCTCTGTCATAAATCATTGCCAACTATGCTTTACAAAAATCCCCCCTAAGCAATTTACAAATAAAATTAAGTCATTTTCAAAAACTGCATAGACCCACATATGGAGAAGTCAGCAGAAATTTGTTGAGAAAGAATTATTTAGGCTACAAGAATGATGGTCAACAGTGCTTTTTTTTTTTGTAGAAAAAGCCTAGCAGGAGCTCATTTGCCTATTAGGCCATACCACAAGGAGCATGTGGCTACCACATGACAGGTCAAGCTAACTGGAGCCCTGGCCAGTCCAGGTGGAGCTCCATTCCTGTGGGCTCTGGCAGCAAAAAAGTCCTGATGGTCAATATTTTAAAATGAACAACATTATATCTACAAATGCAACACTACTTATAAGTGCTGTGTAGTAAGCTGAATCCTCTAAAATTCATAAAATTCTGATTTTTTAAAAACATAATTCTATTTCAAATAGGATTGGTGAGTTTCAGCAACAGGGAATTGAAAAAACATCAAAATGTGGTTTATAGTATTTTATCACAACAAAACAGCACGCATGCGGCTATAAGAATTCTGATTTTCCAAATGGGCAATTATTATTTAATCAGTCTTCACTGTATTCAAATATTATAAAGTTGGTACTTGGTTAACCTAGACATTGCTGAAGACTTTTTAATAGTGTCTACAATAATAAATGTTCATCAAAAGATGCTTGATTTCTTCATTTCACAGGACTTTTTTAGATGTTACATCTGAGGGTATCCAACTGTGAGTTCCAGAAGCACACATAACTGTCAAATATCCTGATACATATGGTAACCATTTTGTCTGAAATAGGCAACATAGGTATTTTCAGGTTCAATACACATTAACATGAACCTGGAGAATCAGGGTTTGGTGTATCATGAATGGAAACAGAAAATACATGTGGTGCCCAATTTGGGTGAAACGGCAAGAGGACATATTTGGGGGAGTATGTGCAGTTAATGGGCTCCTGGTCCATTCAGTTCTAATGTCTAAAAAGGTCTATAGTTTTAGAAGCTGGTTACATCTAGGTTACATTAGTGCAATATGCTGTATGTGAGGCTGCCCTTGAAAAATATTGACTGGAGTGGGGACCACATCACTCCAGTCTTGGCCCATCTAAACCAGCTCCCAGTTTGTTTATGGGCAAAATTCATTGTGCTGGTCTTGACTTTCAAAGCCCTATATGGTTTGAGACCAACATACTAGAAGGCAGGGCTTTTTTGAGCTGGAACGCACCGGAACGACGTTCTGGCTGGCAGGGGCAGCGTTCCAGCTGCCTAAGTCAGCGTTCCGGTTCACCTCAGCTGGCTTCCCGGCTGGCTACTGGGCTCAGGGGGCTGAGCCATGCTTGTGCAGAGGTCTCTCAACATCCCACTAGCTGTGGGGCTCAGGGAGCCCAACCGCGCTTGTGCGGGGCTTCCTGTTGTCACGCCGGCCAGTGGCGCTCAGGGAGCCCAACCGAACTTTCGCAGGAGCTTCCCGTCGTTGCGCCAGCCTGTGGAGCTCAGGGGCCCCAACTGCGCTTGCGCAGGGGCTTCCCGTCATCCCACTGGCCAGCGGAGCTCAGGGAGCCCAACTGCACTTGTGTGGGGGCTTCTGCGCCAGCTGGCGGTGGTCTATAAAACCAACCATGTGGTACAGATTCAGCAGTTTTTAAGGTGAGTTGCTCCCATCCTCTTTCCATTTCTTTCTTTCTTTCATTTTTTTTCTTTCTTTTCTCTTTCTTTCTTCCTTCCTTTCCCCCTTCCTTTCCCTCCTCCCCTCCCTTTTCCTTTCTTCCTTCCTTTCCCAACTCTCTCCCCCCCTTTCATTCATTCATTTTTTCTTTCTGGCAGTTTTTCTTTTTCTTTGTCTATTTGCTTTAGTTTCCACTCCCCAACTCTTTCTTTCCATCAGTCTTTGTCAATATTTCTTTTTCCCTGTTTGCCTTCCCACTCCCCCACTGCCCCCTCCCTCCCTCTCTTTCTTTCTTTTCCAACTCTCTCCCCCCTTTCATTCATTTTTTCTTTGTCAGTCTTTCTTTTTCTCTGTCTATTTGCTTTATTTTCCACTCCCCAACTCTTTCTTTCTGTCAGTCTTTCTGTAAATATTTCTTTGCTTTCCCACTCCCCAACTCCCTCCCTCTCTCTCTTCGTTTCTTTTTCCAACTCTCCCCCCCTTTTCATTCATTCATTTTTCTGTCAGTCTTTCTTTTTCTCTGTTTGCTTTATTTTCCACTCCCCCACTCTTTCTTTCTGTCAGTCTTTTTGTAAATATTTCTTTTTCCCTGTTTGCCTTATTCCCCACCCCCCCTCTCTTCCTCCCTCCCTCCCCCCCCTCTCTGTCAGTCAGTCTTTTCCCCTGTTTATTTCTCTTTCTTTTTTTGAGCACTATACCTTGCTGGCTCTTGTGATCGAGTAGTGTGTTGAAATTTGATTTATTTTTTCTGGAATGGCTATATATTTGTTCACTTTTTCCAATGCTAGAATATCTTTTTTGTGGTGTGGTGGACTGCAACTCAAAAAAGATATTATTGCACTTTTGGTGATGTCAGAGGTGTGGCCTAGTATTCAAATAATGGTGATGTCAGAGATGTGGCCTTGCATACTAATAAGTTCCTGCTGGGCTTTTTCTACAAAAAAAAAACCCTGCTTGAAGGACTATCTACTCATTTATAATCCTATACAACTGTTGCAATCCTGCTTTGGGTGCCCCTGCCTTCTGATATTAGCTTCATGGCAATCCAGGAGAGGGCCTTCTCAGTCATGGCACCAAAGCTTGGGAATTCTCTTCCCAGGGAGATTTGTTTGTCCCCTTCTGTTGCCATCTTCCACCAGTGGATGATCACTTTTTTGTTTGGTTTGGTTTTCAGATATCATGATCCCTCCTTTTTAACCAATGTTCTATGTTATGTATGTATTTTAACCCTGTTTTTAAGCTATTTTAAGGGTTGTTCTAACAAAGCATGTTTGGGAGAGGGGTTATTGTAATGGTTTTATAATGCATTTTATCACGTATGTTTTAAATTGTTAGCTGCATTGGCAGCCTTTGTAAGTACAGAAAGGTGGGATAAGTTTTATAAACAAACAAATATATACATATATAAAGGCACCAGTGTGCATAAGAGCACCAATTCCTTGATGTAGTATAAGAATATCATTAATCAACTGTAGATCAATACACATCTCAACCTTTCTGTTAGGTCATATGGCACACTTAGCAGTACTTTTGGTGGCTAGTTTGTCCTTTTTACTTACAATTAGTAGAATAATTAGTAAGAAGCCATTGCTTTCTTTGTCCATTATAGATCCTTTGTAGAGCAATATTTCTTTTCTGGACCTAATGGGAATTGAAGAAAAACATTAGTTCTAATGTATCCAATATTAAATAAGATACTATCCAACTCTTCAGTTGTGGTTAGAAACACGCTACATGTGTTTCTAACCACAAAAGAGTGAATATAACACCACAAAAGATTTCCTTTTGTAATACTTAAAATAGCCAATAACATAAAAAGATAAGTAACCGCTTACAGTAGAAGACACTTCTAACTCTATGGTTCTTAACCTGTAATCTACCTCAGCTCTCTATGCATGCAATATTATCACCAAATTTCCCTCCCTTAGCCAGAAAGGGGGTGGGGGTGGAATAAGAGCACTTCCAGGGCTTTTTTTGAAGCAGGAATTCATTTGCCTATTATGCCATGCCCCCAGATGTAGCCAATCCTCCAAGAGCTTACAGGGTTCTAAGTACAGGGCCTACTGTCCTAGACCCTTGCCAGTCCGGCTTTCGCCTGGGTCACGGGACGGAGACAGTGCTGGTTGCCTTGGCAGATGACCTCCAGCGGCAACTGGATCAAGGTGGCGTGGCGGTGCTGATGTTGTTAGACCTGTCGGCAGCGTTCGACACGGTCGACCATCGGCTACTGACCTGCCGCCTCGCCGACGTAGGGGTCAGGGGGCTGGCCTTACAATGGCTTTCCTCCTTCCTCAAAGGTCAGGGACAAAGGGTGGCAATCGGGGGTGAGCTCTCCCGGAGGCGCACACTAGACTGTGGGGTGTCTCAGGGAGCAGTTCTCTCCCCGATGTTATTTAACATCTACATGCGCCCCCTTGCCCAGATTGCCTGGAGTTTTGGACTGGGTTGTCATCAATATGCGGATGACACCCAGCTCTATCTGCTAATGGATGGCCGGCCTGACTGCGTCCCAGTGAATTTAGACTGGGCACTGCAGGCTGTGGCAACTTGGCTTAGGCTGAGTGGGTTGAAGCTGAACCTGACGAAGACAGAGGTCCTTTGCGTAGGGCGCGGCGCTCTGGGAAGGGAAATACCTCTCCCGGTTTTTGACGGTGTGCCGCTGAAAGCGGCGGGCCGGGTCAAGAGCCTGGGAGTCCTACTGGAGCCTTCACTATCAATGGAGGCCCAGGTAGCGGCCACTGCCAAGTCGGCATTTTTCCACCTGAAGCAGGCAAGGCAGCTGGCTCCTTTCCTGGAGCGCCGGGACCTGGCAACAGTGATCCATGCGACGGTCACCTCAAGACTAGATTACTGCAATGCCCTCTACATGGGGCTGCCTTTGTGTCGAACCCGGAAGCTGCAGCTAGTGCAGAACGCAGTGGCCAGGCTGTTATTAGGACTCCCGAAATGGGAGCATATACAGCCGGGGCTGCGTGAACTGCACTGTCTGCCAGTTACATACCGGGTCTGATACAAAGTGCTGGTCATCACCTTTAAAGCCCTATATGGCCGAGGACCTGCCTACCTGAGGGACCGTCTCTCCCCATATGAGCCCCAAAGAGCACTGAGGTCAGCAGGGAAGAACACACTGACTATCCCTGGGCCAAAGGAGGCAAAATTACAGAGTACACGGGCACGGGCCTTCTCTGTTATAGCCCTGTGCCTTTGGAATCAACTTCCGGAGGAGGTACGGGCCCTGCGGAATTTGGACCAATTCCACAGGGCCTGTAAGACCATCCTTTTCAAACAGGCTTTTGTAGACGTTGATAGGATGGCTGTTTAATCCACCAACGATTTATCTAGTGACCCCTGCCATGATATAAGTGTTCAGAATAACATCAGGAAGATCACCGCCGCTTAAACTATGGAATGACCTAGACATTTGGAACTGGTTTTAGATTGTTGTTTTAAATTAATGTATAATTTAAATGTTGTTTTAAATCACCTTATATTGTATATTGTATAATTTTATTGAACTGTTGTTAGCCGCCCTGAGCCTGCCTAGGCGGGGAGGGCGGGATATAAATAAAATTTATTATTATTATTATTATTATTATTACTGTAAGCGCCAGGAGGATTGGCTACATAAGGGGTGTGTGGCCGAATATACAAAGGAGTTCCTGCTACAAAAAAAAGCCCTGAGCACTTCCAACGTAGCAACTTTATCAAGTTGCGTTTATGATACTGTATATGCATATAATATACATATCTCAGGCATACGTTTTATGAGACCTTAATGCCTGCTGACCATAAACCAGTTCTTTTATATTAAGTTGGATATTAGTAAATTGTTTTATCTTTAAGTCTTCATGATTCATGATATCCCACAATCCATGATACTCAAACAGACCTGTCACTTTTAAGACTGAGGATCTAGAATCTGGGATTTATTAAATGGGGATCTAAAATCTGGTATTTTATTCTCAGGGCACAATGAGCATCACAATGGCTGTCAAGACCACTCACTGCAAGTGAAAAAAAGGGGCTACCTAAAATTCCTAATGCCCTCTATGTGCCTTCAAAAGTTCTCCAACATTTCTAGATAGTCCCCAGGAAGTGGAAAAGCATATGGCCCCATTTAAAGGTCACTGTTCAAACTGCTCAAGCACAAGATAAGGTTGGCTTGCTCTCTTTACAAAACAACATGTTGCTCAGATTCTAATGGGATGCCTCCTAACATGGGATCCCATCAGACTGAAAGATTCAATAGAATTTTTATAGCCATGTTATTTCTTTATTTGTCCGACCCCCAATTTCATTTCTTACTCTAGTTGCTATCATTCTTTCTCCTTTCCTTTTCTGTCTTTCTTCTCTCTTCAAAAGATGGTCAGGGTGCTCTCTGTGCATGCTGCCTGAGAGTCAGGTCAAAATGCAGTTAACCTGCTACATGTCACCACCATACTGTTTTTTTTAGAGAGGACTGGGAAAGAATGTGAGAAGTGCATTAGCTGTGGCAGCTCCCAGACAGCAGAGGCAACAGTGGAGGCAGTGGGCAGGGCAGGACACCTGCATTGGGTGAGCCACCTGGGAGGCTGCTGTACTTTTTCTTTTTTAAATCACCTCAGCTGCCTGAATCAGTTTTGCCTAATGGTAGAATTAGCCCTGTAGCTATCATTTGGACACATTTTTTAATTTTAGGTAGCAACCTTATGGTGCTCTTCTAAGCAAAGTTGACTTCATTGGTCTCAAAAGGGTGTCGGCTGAGGATGGAAACAATGGCAGGAAGGGGGAAGTGGTACTGTTTAAAATTACCACAGCACTTCAGAGACAGTTCATTAGCAGGATAAATTTGCTGTATAAAACCCTGCTTAATTCAAAATCAGGCCAACAAGGAACAACATTCATCCCAATTTTTGAATGAAATTCTCTAGTTTGATCTAATGTAATGTTTGTCCCAATGGCAGTAGCATGGTAGCCCTGGTTCTGTTCGGGGACATGGCACTGCCTGTGGGGGAGAGGCCCCTGCAGCTGCCCTGCAAATCTGAGGGCTCTCCCTCAAACCCTCTTCTCCCCAGAATCAGTTTCTCTGCTGTTATAACAGTGCGAAAATTGGGAGAAATAGGCCTTTTTGGGTGCCTTAAAATGGGAACCCCCTGGTCCAATCTTTTTGAACATTGGGGGTTATGTAGGGGAGAGGTCCTTGCAGTTGCCCTGAAAATTTGGGGCCTCTACCTCAACCCTTCTGATCCCCAGCTGCACTTCATTTTATCCTATTTTGTCATTGACTTCAATGGCCCATAGGATATAATGGGGAGATTGGGGCACACTCTTTGGGTGCCACTAGAATGGGACCCCCTGGCCCAAGCTTTTTGGGACTTGGGGGTTCTGTGGAGGCAAGGCCCCTGCAGCTTACCTGCAAATTTGGAGCCTCTACCTCAAACCCTTCCCCTCCAGCCACCTTTCATTATACCCTATTTTGCCATTGATTTCAATGGCCCATAGGATATAATAGGGCTATATATTCGGGAATAGCCAGATATCTCCCAAATCAAATCCGGCAACTGAATCTGCTATTAGGATATATAAAGTCTCCCAAATTTTTTAGCCCTGAATACCACCAAATCTGATTTTTTCTGAATTTTTTTCTTTTGCACACCCCTACAGGCAATGTGTTTAAATATACTCAGGAGACTGTCTGGCAGCAAGGAGCTTTAGTTCTTGTAGTGTCATGCAACACTAGGTGGTGAGCTAGACTTGCTTTTAAGGCAAGAGATGTTTCAGAGGTGGTTTGCCATTGCTTGTTTCTGTGTCACGACCCTGGTATTCCTTGGAGGTTGCCCATCCAAATACTAGCCATGGCTGACACTGCTTAGCTTCTGAGATCTGATGAGATTGGGCTATCCTAGGCTATTGAGGTCAGGGCTAGATATGGTGGTATTTTCATTCTTACATTCTACATTATATGCTGTTTAAGATTTCTGGGGCAATGAAATAGGCTAGTAATATATTTTTATTTCTCCTACAGCATGTTTCACATAATTTTTATAAGTTAATATTTAGTTATTAATCCCTTAAGGATGCTATTAATCTAGAATAATAGTTCAGTATTAGTGCAACACTTTTTTATACGCAGTTTTAGGACACAGCCCAGCCACGTTAAACACTTTGAAGTCTCACTGATTTCAAGGAGTCAAGTATATAAGATGATCTAACAGAAATCAATGGGACTTTAACTGCTTAAATTTTCTACTTGATGCACCGCAGGATACTGCTTCTGAAATTCATATATATTTTTTTATCATAAAACAGCCATTGAACAATAAAAGATAATCTCACTTAGACAGAGCTTGGCATCTGTGTATCCAGAGCTCCTGTTCATTTGGTCTCTTGTTCATTGCTGTGAAGGCAGCAGAAGAATGTAGTCAAAGACAGCCACTGAGGCAACCTGATTTTTCTGTCACCAGCACTGAGGGATAACAGAGTGGAAAGAGGACCTGGAAGTGTGCATGCCCCCTTCCACACACATGAAGCTGTCTTATACTCAATCAGATCTATCAAGGTTAGTATAAGTCTGCTCTGCTGGCAGTAGTTCTCTAGTGCCCCAAATTACTGAGCCATTCTCAATTTGAACTGAGATGTATTTGGAGTTTATGTGCAAGCTTGGCATTTTTATTTATTTATTTATTTATTTATTTATGATTTATATCCCGCCCTTCCCACCAAGGTGGCTCAGGGCGGCTTACAACAGATAAATCAAACATAAAATTTTAAGTTAGGTATTTAAGATATTTAAACATTTAAAACATTTAAGCATTGCGGCAGTATGCATAACAAGAATCTGATAGAGCTACACTTAATACACATCTGTGTCCTTGCCACTAATCATACTAAATATGCCAAAGAGACTGCTATCACATTCTCAGAATTTGATTATTTAACCCCTTACATCAATGAAAATGTCTTAATTACCAAAAATGACTCAAAGTTTCTGTGAATATAATTGTAAAGCCATTAAAGCTGCTGCAGCTCCCACCTTCTTTTCCATTAGGGAATCCATGTTGGTAAGCATGGGTAGAACATGGGATAAGCCACTGTAGTGACATACAATGGCCGTGCAAGGAAAGAAGCATCACATGGTTGTCTTCAGGGCTTTTACTGAGCAGGAATGCACAAAAATGCAGTTCCAGCTGGCTTGGTGTCAGGGTGTGTGGCCTAGTATGCAAATGAGTTCCTTCTGTTTTTTTCCTGCAAAAAAGCCCTGTGTGAAGTAATGGTGGCATCAGGGGTGTGGCCTATTATGCAAATGAATTCATGCTGGACTTGTTCTACAAAAAAAGCCCTGGTTGCCTCCAGGTATCCACCAAACAGCTGAGCGCACCATGTTCCTCTATCACCAGAATTCCCAAGCAGCAGTACAAAAATGCACAAGCACCAAGAAAAAAAATTCCCCATGGAAGCCAATTCAAAACTCTTGGTAAAAGTAATTTTTAAAAAAGCAATCACAGACATCACTCATAACTAGTGATCCAATTATTATTTGAAAAGCAGAAATGTCTCATCTCCAATTATGAAAGGCAGTGGAGAGATGGGGGCTAGCTACTAAGTCAGCATTGTGAGGGTCTCAGGGACATAACTGTTGACTGGAAAACAGTCTCCAGTATGTCTGTTCTCTTCCCCCTCAAATGCCACTCAGTAGCAATGGCTGAGCACTCCCTGCATACTACTTCTTTGGTTACCACTAGCTCTTCCCTCCAGTAAAGTTAACATGGGAGTTCTTCCATTTAAAAGAGCTTTTTTTTTTCTTCCATCCAAACTGAAAATAAAACTCCCAAGTGGCCATGTGACCCCAAATCAGTTAAAGGAAATAAAAACGATTTCTTCTAGAGAGCTTCTTAGGGACTCCCCAGCACCTTTCATGCTAGTAACTAAGCTTCACAACTCATTTTAGGGAGATTCAGATCCCGAAGGCAATAGCGGAGGAACAGCCTCCTCAATGGTGTATGAAACAAACTTCATGGCAATTACCTCAGCATGGCTCAGCTGAAGTGATCAGTTACAGTTATAACCACACTGCCCAGGAGGGGCTGAACATAAGTGGCACATTTACTTTTTTTCATGGCTGGTCACTCCAGAAGAACAACTTGCTACTTTGCTGGGGTTGAGCAACAGCAGTCCTCTTATACAGTCCTCTTATACATTTGATTTAATGTCACCACTGCAGCAGTGGTATTTGGGTACTTTAATAAATTATGGTTTGTTTCTTATGGCACTATTATGCTCCTTTCTTCCCCAAAGGAACCCAATGCAGCTTGCAAAAATACTGAAACACAATACAATGAAATGTGAGGTAAAGAAAAAAAGATCATGTGCTCATCTTCTTTGATGAGGCTGCCTAATACAAGTCTCAGACTGCAATCCAAAGATCAAGAGCTCTTTAGCTCACATTCAAGTGCTTATACCTGCAGCCCCATTCAGGCATTAAGTACCTGCAAGGAAAGGAAGGAAGACAAATTGAACCTAGATAGAACTCTGCTGCTGTAGCTTGCTAATATCTGAGTGTAACTCAAGATTCTATACACCTCAAACTTAACCACATTTATGTAGAAATAATTATTTTAGTGATTACTCTCAAAGAACTGGAGACAGTACTTGTCAAAGAACTAGTCCCCTAATGACAGACAAAGTGTCAAAGGGCTTGCTTCAAAAGCAGAATGTCAATTTGATTTTAAAATGATATTCCCATATCAAGGAACAACAGCAACCTTTCACTGTTTATTTTTTAAAAATAATTGTACTAATTTAGAGTTATTTCCTGATATATAATTTGCAGCATTTCCAAAATGAGATCTTTGTCTTCAATGTTTCATAAATAACCTCTTAATTAAATGGTAAATTTTAATCCTACCACATCATGGACTTTCTGCTTTTATAATTCAGAAATTAATGGAGTGGGTTGTGTTTGGAGTGGTAAAAAACATGCATTGGAGTGTGCAATGATTTTGTCTTAATTGGAAGTGGGAATTACTGCTGTCACATTCGATCAAAGCTCCTAGAATAAACGTGTCTTCTTTCTGGGACAGCACAGGGGCTGACAACTAAATCTACAATGTATTGCTCCAAATAGGTTTCTTTCTTTCAGCTCCACTAAATAATGGGGCAGAACCATGAAATTTTCACTTAGGATCAAAAGATTCTACAAACACAGTTGGCCAGAAAAAGAATTAGAAACCACATTTGAAAAATATCTAGAAACACAACAGACTAAAGCTGTGCCTTTTCTTGGTTTAGTTTTCCTCTGTGTTAGTTGGGCAGGTGATAATTCATGCTTGGATCCTATCATTCCCTTTGTGCTTCTTCCAGCCAGTGTGGAGGCTTTCCTCCACTGTAGAGCTCACTTCATTTGCTGCTAGTACCTTTGGAGAAATATGTATAGTCTCTTGTTATTGGATTTTTAACTCTCCATATGTCACTAAGTGAGTGTAAGTCAAATAAAGATTGCAACTGAGTAAAGGAGTTTCTTTGGTGTGAGATGAGATTTTTTTTATCTGCAATATAATTAAGGTCTCCACCTAATACCACTTCTCCTTCAGTAAAATTTTGCAGCTCTTTGAAAGTGTGTTTTAAAAATGTGATCTGAGAGGAGTTAGGGGCGTATATAGAGCCCTTCGTTATCAGCTGACCTTCTAGCCAGACCTGCCTTGTGGGTCTGTCAATTGCACTTTAAGATCAAATCTGGTGTTATTTGCAATTATTATTGCTGTGCCCCTGGCTTTTGAAGAGCTTGGGGCTAGAAATTGGGATCCAAACCATGTGGATTTGAAAAGTAACCGGTCAGTGGATTTGATGTGGGTCTCTTGTAGAAATGTAATGTGTGGCTTAAGCTTGAGTAAGTGAGATTGAATTCTTTTTTATTTTATGCAGTTATTAAGGCCACGGACATTGAGTGAAACGAGTTGATATCCTGAGGACATTTCCTATAGATTAGATGTTACAATAATACTAAGCAGTGAATAAACAGTTGTCTAGTAGAAAGAGTTTGCAAAATTTTTACATTTCAAAGCTGAACAGTAGCCAAAACTGACCAATTATGTGTACTCTTATGACTAATTATACTATGCAGTGAAACTAGCCGATCTATCTGCTGTTGTGTTAGCTACACACCAGTTGTAATCAAAATAAGCAACAAATAAAATATTACAAACAAGTTCACCAAAAAAAGAGAAACCAAATAAACCAGATAAAAGGAAACTTATTCAAAATACTTTAAAGTTCTTAACTCTACAATCTACAACTTATGTACCCTTATCCCCCCTTAATAACAGTGAATCTATTTTCTACAGATTCTAAAGTAATACGTTTGCGTTCAGTAACAATTGATGGAGCTTAGGTCCTAATTTACTAAATCTCCCTCGCCCCCTCCCTTATAAAAGGTAATTTTTTTTTTTGCAATTCTAGAACTGACTATGCATAAATTAACTTTGGTAACCATTTAACCAATGTTGCAATTAGTAGCTTTATGCCATTCCACCCTTCCACGTACCCCTTTTGCCAACCAAAAGGCATATAGTAACATAACCATAATATTTACTGTTGGCTCACTACTGGTATTCAGACACAGACATGCTCTAAAGTTGACTGGAACTCTTTATCCTGGAATCTTGTTTGACTTCAGTGGAGGAGATGAAAATGACAATTTTCTTTTATGTGTTTTTGTAGGTTGATCTGGGTTAGTGTCCAGTTTTAAAGCTTTGAGTAGTAGTAGTCCTGACTGCTCATCAAATGCCTGAAAAGTCTTGCCTTGATAACACACAGAAAGTTTCCCTGTTAGGTTCCATTGATATCTTATTTGAGCTTCTTGTAAATGTTTGGTGACTGGCTTCAGTAATTTTCTGATGCTGAGAGCCTCTGCTGGTACATCAGGGAGGACTAGAATAAGGGAGCCTTTGTAATCCAAAAAACCTTTTTCTCTTGCCACCTGCATTAAAGCATTTCTGATGCTTAAGTCCTGCAAAGTTATTAAGACATCTCTTGGAAGGGACTTATTTGCAGCTTTAATTGATCCCAGCCTGTATGCCTTAGTAATAGCTATTGGGAAGGATTTATCAACATGAAGAACTGAGGAGAGCCATTGGGACATAAAGTCAGTAATATTTGAGTCTTGTTCTAATCCTTCCTCCAGCCCCCTAAATTTTAAATTATTCTGTCTTACCGTTGATTCCAGTGTGACCATTCTATCTTTCATAGTCATTATGTCTTCCTGAGTTTGTTTGCAGTCATCTTTAAGGATCATGCTGAGGTTCATGGCTGATTCAGCAATCTGTGCAGTGAGAGTCAGAGCTTCAGATATTTCCTGTAGCTTCTGTGTTGTTGGTCTCATGATTTCCTCCATTTTTTCTGTCAGAGTTTTTAACAGAGTAGCTTCCATTTTTTTTAAAGGAACTCTGGAAGGAAGAGTGGAGAGATTGTTGTAGGGTGTCCTGTAATGTTTTGATTGTAGAGGCTTCCATGGGCATCTCCCCCGTTGTTTTTGCGTTGCCCGATTTTTCGGCCGCCATTTTTGCTCCATTTCGTGTCCCGACCTTTTCACTCTCGTTTTTTAGAGTGGTAAGGGGGTTCTGTTGCCTCAAACACTCGACCACTGTGACTTTAAAGGCTTTAGCAGTAATCATCAGGTAAGGAAGCTGTTTTTCAGCGATTTTACCGTCTGTTCTAGTGAGTATTGGGAGGGGGTTGCAGGAGCAGCAGGATCATGCGTCCACCATTACTCATGGCTACGCTCTGCCCCCTGCTAGTACATTTGGGTACACAAGATTAACATTTTTCAGGGAGTCTTCACATACACAGAAGTGCTAGTGGCTGAAGAACTGAGCACTGCAGTAGAGAAAAGCTTCCACTGGAGAGAAGCGCAAGAGAAACAGTGTTATAGAGTCCAAGTCCAGGACCCCACCTGCCCCCCCCCAAGTTTTTCTGAAATCGAAGCACAAAGCCACGTGTGTGCTTAACTAGGAAAACAAAGGATGCTGTCTACTTCTCTTGTATGTTCAGGGAGGATCAATGGCCCAAGGGTGGCAAAGAGGTAGAAAGTCTAAGATTCGGCCCCCGGAATCTCCTTTTAAAGGCCCTCAAGACTTTTTTTTGGCTTGAGGACTTAGTAAGAAATAATGCACTAAATAAATCTGGAGTCTAGTAGGTATGAAGCAGCCTCTATATATGTGCTATTGCTTGAAAACAAGGTTTGTACAAACCTTTCTTTCAGTTTGTACAAATAGTCAGCAGAAACAAATAGTAAGGATTCAACCTGATTTAATGTATGTTCCTCTTGTTGTTCTGGGAATTTAAGAGGAGGGGCCATACCTCAGTATGAGGTTCCGGATTCAGGTTCCAGGTTCAGTCCTCAGCATCTCCCACCAATTAGTAGGTGATGTGAAAGACCTCTTGTGACTCTGGAGAGCTGCTCCCTGTCAGAGCAGACAACACCGAGCTTGATAAACCAAGGGTCATGTGTTCAGGGATGCATCAATTCCCAGACAATTTAAAAGCAATCAGAAGCTTTAGGTCACTGCTGTTTAGCAAGTCCCAGAGCAGGGCTGCCACTGCAGTTAAAGATAGCCAAATGTTCATTTAAAAAGATGTCACCCTGAAGGTCTTTCATTCTGGTGTCATTGGCAGAAACAGCAGAGGGTGGGCTATTTGTATGCTTGCCTTGCAACCGTCAGTGGCTGATCGAGCAGCACAGCAGACATCTCCTAATGGTACCCTGCTTTAACTGCAGGCATCAGCCAGCTGAATTGGCTGGATGCCTACTTAGCACAACTGCTTTAAAAAGCCAACTTTTTGTTTTAATAGCTTCTTTCCTTTCCTTTTTCTGTTCTATTGCATTTTAAAGTTGTAACTTTAGGCTGACTCTGGTGTTCAGAACAAAATCCATCAGATAAAGTACCTTTGTAGAAAACTTCACTGTTAAATGTTATAATTGATTATACTTTTAAGAAAAACAATTTCATCACTTCATAATAACAACTAACTAATTTGTGTTTTTTATTGCACAAATATTAAACTTGTCAATGATGATCGAACCACTTTTGTTGTTCGTCTAATAAACTTTAAGATTTTACAAACTCCCCACCAGTATTTGGTTAGTTGACCAATTCTGATTTCAATATGTTAAACACTTGTGGAGCAAAGAAGTAGTTTCAGGGTAATGTGATCAAACTAATTAGTATAATATTATAACTGGCACCCAGAAAGAATTAACACACTAAACTATGATTGCTGGTGATCCTTACAAGTCTGACAACCATAGCTTTTTTTGAGCAGGCATGCACAGAAATGCAGTTCTGGATGGCTTGGCATCAGAGGGTGGGGCCTAATATGCAAATGAGTTCCTGCTGTGCTTTTTCTACCAAAAAAATCTTTCTTATGTTTGCCATGTTCTGCTCATCTTCCACTGAATTCTATGAAATTTTGGAAACATATTCCTACAAGCAAAAAGATGTATCAGTCAGTGGCAGCCAAATTCCCTAAGATCTATATACCAAAGCTGTCGTATGGTAGGAACCATAATATTACACACTGTCTGTTTCTCTTTCCTAACAACCTCCACACCACTGCCTTGTACTTCCTGAATGTTTTGTTGTCACCATCATCACTATTTCTTCCTCCTCCAAAGGGTCCGATCACATCACCTCCTAGTTCTCCAAGGCCACCTCCTCCCCTTGCTCCCACCACAATTCTTTCTGCTCTTCTCCCCTCCCCACTTCAGCCTCCATTCCTACAAAATTTACTTTTCCATTTGTAGCACAGATGCACAGAGGGGTTGTCGTCACAGATGCCCTTTAACCATGTTTGTACATTTTGTGCATTTGTAATTAAAATAAACATAAACATTCATTTTCAAAATGACCACCCTTGTATATACAATACAACACAAAAGCAACACAAGAGTTATTTTAGTGCAAACACAGTCTAGGATTCTGCCTCCTTTTACATTCTATTGATGCATTCAAATTACTTTCTAGAAACTTCAGGTGTTATGAAGTGTCAAACAACACAGGGCTCAAACCAGGAGCCTTGAACACCAGCCAGCTGGTACCATGTTCCCTATGCCACTAGGCCTGCAACTGGAAGAAGAAACTGCAGACAGTTCAAGCTAGGACACAGCCCAGAATCCTCCTGGCTTTAGAACCAGATAATATCAGAGAACCAACATCCTTATCTTTAATACAGTTCCCAAGTCTGCTGTATTCCCACAGCTTAGACAGCTTCTTGCTAAGAGATAACACTGACTACCTAGCTGCTGGACCTGAATCTGCATTAATGAGCTACTATTTTACTCTCCATTTTGATATACAGTAGCCCCAAAATATGACTGCGTTATAAAGTGGATCATGAAAGAGATCCTCTGCAGGTGTTTCATAGCTACAGTTCACCGTTGGATGAAGACTCAGGGCCAAACTAGACATTCAAAGAATCATAGAATCATAGAGTTGGAAGGGACCTCTAGGGCCATCTAGTCCAACCTCCTACTCAATGCAGGAAACTCACAAACACTTCCCCCTAAATTCACAGGATCTTCATTGCTGTCAGATGGCCATCAAGCCTCTATTAAAAAACTTCCAAGGAAGGAGAGCCCACCACCTCCCAAGAAAGCCTGTTCCACTGAGGAATTGCTCTAAGGGTCAGGAAGTTCTTCCTAATGTTGAGTCGGAAACTCTATTGATTTAATTTCAACCCATTGGTTCTGGTCCTACCTTCCGGGGCCACAGAAAACAATTCCACACCATACTCTATATGACAGCCCTTCAAGTACTTGAAGATGGTGATCATATCACCTCTCAGCCACCTCTTCTCCAGGCTAAACACCCCCAGCTCCTTCAGCTTTTCTTCATAGGACTTGCTCCAGACCCCTCACCACCTTTGTCACCCTCCTCTGGACCTGTTCCAGCTTGTCTATATCCTTCTTAAAATGTGGTCCTCAAAACTGAACACTACTCCAGGTGAGGTCTTACCACAGCATTCATGGGTCTGACCTAGGGTTGCCAAGTCCAATTCAAGAAATATCTGGGGACTTTGGGGGTGGAGCCAGGAGACTTTGGGGGTGGAGCCAGGAGCAAGGTTGAGACAAGCATAATGGCTGAATAAATCTCAAAGGTTTCAGTATCCACGAGTTGGACCTGTGAATGCCATAACATCTTGTTTGGTCCTAAACTGGCAATCTCTACCAATTTCCCTCCTCAAGGTTCCCTATCTCCCAGAACATCAGTGGGCTGCAACGGGAAAATGAAGCAGGGAAGTTTCATTATGCTGATAGAAAACTATGCTCTGATTCCAACCCCATACAGCAACAATAAAGCCCTCAATGGCCTGTTTATTATTATGCCATTTTCCTACATTTTATAAAATGCAGGATGCTAACATCAGAGTCCACATGTGATGAAAGGCACAAAAAAACCTTAAAAGCAAACTGTTCATCTTACTCAAAGCCTTACATGTAAAACTGGGCTAAAACCATGCCAGTAGAACATGTAACAGCTGAAGCTGTGGTTCAATGTACTAAGCATCTTTGATTTTTTCTTCATAATCTACAATACATCAACAACATGTGTGATGCTAAAGTAATTGCTATTCCCCAAAGTGAAATGCAAATACTGTAATGGTATTGCTTCTGCTGTTCTCGATCTTTTTAAAATGCCAAAGGTACAACAAGGGTTATATTCAACATGCAAGCAACACAATTCCTACCCAGCGGATTTACGACTTGGGGAGCTTTCATAGCAACACAGTTACATACATATTGTTACTCAGTTCCAATTGCCTTTGCAGTCATTTGTGCCCAGGGCATGGCAACTACTAGGTGGGCCTAAGGAATTACCGAGGGATGTTGGGATGGAGATGCTAAAAGAGCCTCAGGGCAAGTCCTGGTTGGGTCCAGAGAAGCTGCTGCAAGAGACAGTCCCAGGTGATGCTTCTAGCTCCAGTGCTGCCACCAAGTGTGCCACATGATCAGCAGCAGTGCTGGAGGCCACGGCATAGTCGACCAGCCTGTCTTCCACTATTTCCAGCCCATCCTGTTCCTGGCCCCACCACCAAGGAAGGGAGGAAGAAAATACAAGCAACTACTGGTTTCATACCATCTGGCTAGCAGCAGAGATGTTGGCTTTTTGCCTGCCAAGTTCCATGTGTGTCCAGGTAGTGGCTGGGGTGCGGGCACCAAAGAATGAGCTCCTAAGGCACAAAAAGTCCTGTTTGTGCCAGATGTTTTGTGAACTTTATTGCATTCAGCAATAAAGTGACCCAAGGATGTGGCACTTAATTTTTTGGGAGGAAGCAGTTGTGTTTGTCACATTCCATCATTCAGCAAAGGCCGGTCTGTCTGTCTGTCTGTCTGTCTGTCTATCTATCTATCCCACCCTCCCCGCAAGCAGGCTCAGGGTGGGTTCCATCATAAAAGTCACAATATTTAAAAATAAATTGACAAGTTAAAAAGCATCTAAAATCAGAAAGTTAATATAAATACTAGACTGATGCCTCAACAGACATCCATCTGAGTCCCAGGTGGTCAGATCTGAGGTCACTGGAGGGGACATCCACTGCCTCAACTAGAAGCCTGGTGGAAGAGCTCTAGCTTGCAGACCCTGTGGAACTGTAATAGGTCCTGCAGCGCCCTGCTCTCTAATGGAAGCTCCTTTCACCAGGTGGGGCCAGGACAAAAAAAGCCCTGGACCTAGTTGAGGCAAGTCATTCCTGGGGGCCAGGGACTACCAGGAGATGCTGACTGGTAGATCACAAAGTCCTGTGGGGCTCATATGGGGACAGGTGGTCACAAAGGTATGCTGGTCATATAGGGCTTTAAAAGTATGTACCAGCACCTTGAAACAGATCTGGTACTCAATGGGCAGCCAGTGCAGTTCATGCAGCACAGGATGGATCCATGTCTGCATACATTTCATTATATTCATATGTCTTTTCATTGAGAATTAAACATTCTTACCTGTAAACTAGGTATTATACAATTCAACCCCTGGATCCCCCCAAAAAACTATTTCTACATATCTAGGGGAAATCTGGTCTTATGTTTCTTTAAAGCTTCCACAGAAAGGGGCATTTTCTCTTTTATTTCTTGTGTTCCTTAAAGTTCTTGGCACAAAAACCCAAGAGTAAACAAGAATGATTTATGATCTAGATGTAGCTGGGCAGATCAGCTCATTCCAGATGTACATTCCAGAATCCACTTCTAGAACAGAAATGATGGTATCTGGAAAAGATTCGACTTGGATTTGTTTTTCTTTAACATGTGTAACCAATGTCAATGCATTCATCTTTCACTTCACAGATTCTGAGTCAAAGCCATGGCATTGAAAAGAGGTTCTGGATTTAAACCCTGGCTCCAAATTTAAGGTCTGCTGAGTAACTACCAACCTTTCCCAATACTTGTGCTTTAGAGAGATCTAAAACCACCCTTGGAAGAAAAGAAATACACAGAGGGAACAATTTTCTGTCAAGAGATTTACTCAAGCACTGGGAAATGTACCCTGCATAATTGATCAACCCTATTGACTTCTTGTTGTTTCTTCCTGCAGTTTAGATTTTCTCATATTCTTTTGCTTATTTTGGCTTCACTCTTCCACATAATGAATACTGAAACAGCTAACATAAGATGTACTCCATCTGAGCCAGCACATTATATCTTCAGCATAGTGCTTGTCCTATATAAATGTTATATCATGATACTACTAAGGATACCACCTCTGCTGGGGATAAAGAGGCAAAGCTTTTTTTTTTAAATTGCTAGTGGTAATTCATACATAGCAATTTATTGCTGACTAAAAATGTTGAGTATATAAAACATAAAACTTAACCAGCATTACATCCTGGCTATAAAGGTTTTAAGTTTTACACTGTGCTAGTCCTTCAAGCATGATAAAGAAGTGGGAAGGGGAAGACTAAAAAAATTAAAATGAGCTACTCAGCTTTAAAAGGTGGTGAAACACATAAATCACTTGTCTTTCAATATGCATTCAGAAGTAGCCATGGTAAGAACATTGCTGCAAACATGCTCACCTGGTTTATATATTTTCTCTAAACTCATTCAATTACCTATTGCTTTGGTGTTCCCTAGCAAAATGCCTCTCAAGCACAGTATCATGCTGAGGAGCTTTGCACCTCTGCAATAGCATCTGGTAGAGAGTCACAACTTGTGACTGCTTTTGCACAGTTAAGAAGTTAGCAGTCTCATTTACAGGAGGGCAGAATCCCCCAGGGTCATTTTGCTCAGATCACTAAATTAACCAGCTTGTATGAGACATGGAATTGTTTGCCCACACATCACCCTTCTAAAGGAAGGGCTGGAACTGGTGTACTAAATGCGCTGCATTCACAAATGAGACCTGAGCCCTACCAAATGCATGCAGGGATCCAACATGTGAACCTACTTGTAAGAGGGATGTTGGGAACCAGAGGACCCTGGAACAGGGGTGTGTGCAGCAGGCTCAGACTTGGTCAGTTGTCCATCCTTCCCAAATAAAACCTAACGGGCACAGACTGTGTAAACTTTCACTTTTATTGAGGTGTTCTGATCACATGCATTGGGTAAAGTTCCCCATCATGGCCCCAGCATCAAGTTTCCCCTCTTTCTACTTGCCTGGCTCTCAATCAGTTTGCTGGTTCCCTCCTCACCTCATTCATTATGAGCTCCTCTTAACTAGCTCTTCTATGGCTTTGCCCAATCTCTGGATGCACCCCTGCCAGTCCTACACCCCACAATAGCCCCAGGGGAATCCCATCTCTTTCAATAGTAACTGTGCTGGTCAGCCAACCTTTCCCCATGGCACTGCTTCTCAGCTACACCTGCCAACTGGGGTTTTCTGCCAACTGGCTGGGGATAGCTTTCACCTGCACACCTCTGCCCTGAATTCCAAACCTTCCACTCTGGGGCCATAGTTCAGCTGACTGGCACTCTCACTCTCTGAAGCCCCCAAGCTACATTGTTCTTCTAGGAGGGAAGTGCAATCTCATCTAATTATGTTCAATTCCTAATCCCCAAGCTGCTGCATCACTGACTAACAGCATCTCAGATTTATCTACTGCTACAACGGAGCTGTAGCATTGTTCTTCAACTGGTATTCTGGGACCAATAAGCAGGTGCTACCCCTCCCTCAGATGAGCCCTGCCAATGTTACCAACATGATTTTGAGACCTAACCTCTTCACGTATAATAATTGCACTGCAGTAGAAATGTTACTGTCCTCTGTTGCATCTGGCCATTCTTGAAAGACAAATTTGAAAAGAAGAAGGTAGTCACTGCTACTCTTATTTTGTTAAACAGGAATTTTTGTGTTCCGTAGGTCTCTATTCCACATCTTGAACACATTATATTTTCATTTGCTCTGCAATGACAAGGCATGGTGAAGCTTCCGGCATCTGTATGTAAGCTGAATCTCTTTGCAGAAATCTGCCTGCATAGAATGGAAACTGTGCATTAATGCAGAATTGGAATCAACCAAGGCTTCAAGTGATAAATTATTAGCCTGTATTTGTGTGGTTCTAGTATGTAACCAAATATACATATTGATGCTGTTATCCCCGATGATGTTATTTATATAATATTTGGCAAGGATTTGGCTTAGATTTAATACAGGATTTCTATGGACTGAAAGGAATTTTGCTGATTCCCCCCTTTTGTTTCTAGGTGTTCTCTGTCCCCCAAAGCAGCCTTTCAGGATATTTTTGGGCTGCAGGAGAAAGATTCAGGTGAGGAAGTCATGCTCCACAAATGGAAATATTTTCTGTCCATGGAAATTACATGTGGATTAAAGCCTCTTTCTATCCACTTTAAAAATCATAACTTCAAGATAACTAATGAGATCACAGTTAGGTGTTTTAAAATCTCTTCAGAGATGATGCTTTACAAACTACAGTTAAGAAACCAGCAATGTGGAACTTGGGTTCATGTCCTAATAATACTCACTTGGAAGTAGACCTCATTGAAATCAACAGGCATTATTTCTGAGTAAACAAAGTTATGATCCAGGAGTAACCATAACATTACATAGACTTCCTAGGTGTCTAAAAATGTTGCATGAGGATGAAACAAATCACAGCTGTGAGTGAAATTAACTACCATAATGGCATCTAACTGCAAGGACAGCAAGAAACATGTTGGAAAAGGCAATATAATTTATTTTTAAAACTACTTAACTGCCAGTCTTGAGTCAGAGAATGATTTCTTAGCAAAATGTACGTAATGAACGCATGAGAGTGGGAGGGACCACAGCTATTACTGCAAATTTCATCTTGCACCTAAACAAGTTCATTAGAACGTATGCACAGAGTCTATGTAGCACAAGTGCACACACATGGGGGTCCCACCACAAGAATGTGAATCCCGAAAAGTCAGGGATCCCAATCACCTGGACAAAGCTGGGCATTTATCAATTCTATGCATAAACTGCAGTGAATGCACAGAGGTCAGGGCACAGCTCGCTGCTATGATCCTGCTCTCCTCACTTAACACATTCACTCTAAGTTCTTAGAACAAAAAAAAGGCACCATTTCAAAGAAATTAAGAATGGAACATCATCTCTTTCCAAATCCTTCCCCTGTTAGTTTACTTAGGTGAAAACATGATCTATGCTCAGTATCTTGGGATTCTTTGATGTCTGAAGATGGCATTAAAAAGAACCTCGAGCCTCTCTTAAACTTTTTGTAAACATTTTTGAGATTTTGGTTAACGTGTGATGGAAAACTTTTCAATTCAAATGTATGCTAGCTAAAGGTGGTTTTACATTAACACTACAAATAGTGGGAAAGGCTGCACATTATAATGGGTTATTTCAGCCAACTGGATCAGTTCAGACCCTCTACATTGCCTGGCAACACAGTATTTCAAAGATACCATGTGATCTGTTGTGAATTAGCAGTGCAATGTTCGAATACTAATCTCCCTCCCCCAGTTGGAAGAAAGAGACAGACAGGGTTAAATGAAGGGCCATTTTATTAAACTATTTATAAATTTGCAGCAAGGGCAAACCCTGAGTGCAAAGGCCAGGAGCTATCCAGACCCTCCTCCACTTTGCCATATCTTGGGGAGCCACCTTTGCCCCAAGAGTGAGTCATCCTTCTGGCTCACCACTGGCTGGCCTAGCAAATAGGGTGCTGCCTTGGAGCTTCCCCTCCTACAAGCTGTGAGAGCAATAAGGGAGGAGCCTAACCAGGGCAGTCCCCAAAATGGCCATCATTCCCAGCTCTGGGCTGCAGGACCTGAAGGCCAAGCATGACAGACTCATTGAGAGGGTTGCCATTCCCCTGGGGGGCAGGGGATCCCCAGGTTTGGAGGCCTTCCCCTGCTTCAGGGTTAACAGAAAGTGTGTGTGTGTGTGGGAGAGGTAAATATCTGCTGGGCACTCTATTATACGCTATGGAGACTGACTCCAATAGGGTATAATGGAGAATTGATCTGTGAGTATCTGGGGCTCTCGAGTGGCTGTTTTTTTTTAGGTAGACACACCAAATTTACCCCACTCCCTTACCTTTTGTGAAGCAATAAATATTCTTTGTGGTTTTGGAAACTGTCTGGTGCCTAGTTTACTTAAGTTCTGACAGGATTTCTGTATGTGTGCCTGAAGGACTGAGGGAAGGTGGGAAAAAATTTATAGTGATCACCCTCCAAGTTGACCCTGACTGGCTCCTCACAGTGCCTGAATAAAATGACTGCTTTGGAAGGCGAACTGTATGGTATAATGCCTTGCTGAGATCCCTCCCTTCTCCAAGTCACACCCTCTCCAGGCTCCACCCCCAGAATCTTCAGGTATTTTCCAACTCAGAACTGGCAACCCTAAAAGGATGGCAAGCAGCAAAACAAACACAAAAGGATGGAGAATAGCAAACCAAACAATAGCAACAACAAACACTTATCTACTATGCACAGCTCTATTAGAAGCTAAACACACTCCTTAAATAGGAATACTGTAGTGTATCACTAGAATGCCATTACGATATAACGCAATGACGTTAGACCAGGCAAGCGCGGCCCTGTGCAGAGGCGACTGGGCTGTCCCCAGGCGACTCCGCACAGAGCGCGAAATACCCCGCCAATCACCAGCTGAGGCGGGAAGTTTAACTGGCCAGGATTGGGCTGGCCAGCAGAAAGGTTGTCCCGGGAGTTGTATATAAGCGGGACCCGGCCCGCGTGTTCCCTCTCTTGTAACGTGCCTCCATTAAAGCATGTTGCCCTACCAACGTCTCCTGTATCAGTACGTTACAGTGGCGACGAGGATGGGATTCTAGCCATGTCGGCTACATCGGAGACAGGGCAACCCACGGGCCACGACCGCCGCCACAGCCACCATGGCTACCCAGAGCGGTACCACCGGTCACATCGAGCCGTTCAACCCCGCGAATCCCGAGGGCTGGGAGTCCTACGCGGAACGGGTTGAATGCTACTTGAGAGCCAACCGAGTCACCGAGGACAGCATGAAGAGGGACGTTCTCCTGAGCGTCTGCGGGGCGGCCACGTTCGAGATCGCCAAGGGTCTCTCGGCCCCCGCAAGACTCAACGAGAAGTCCTTCGAGGAGATCATCAGGCTCCTCACTGGCCACTTCCTTCCCCAATCATCTCGGGTGGCCCGCCGGTTCCTTTTCCACCGGCGGGACCAAGCTGCAGGAGAATCGGCCGCTGACTATCTGGCGGTCCTACGCCAGATCGCGGGAAACTGCAACTTTCCTTAGTTGGAAGAGACCCTGGCCGATCGGTTCATGTGGGGCCTCCGCGACGACAGGCTCCAACACAGGCTCTTCGCGAAGGAAGAGCTCACCCTTCAGAGCGCCTTCAGCAAAGCTGTGGCGTTCGAGAGAATCTCAAGGACTTTCCCCAAGGCGAGGGCCGACGCGGTCCACCACGAAGAGCTGGACCCCGACCGTCAGGACGAAGGAGAAGCGTTCCAGCTGCGCCGCCCTGCAGGGGCAACCAACCACGCGCCACAACGGCCCCGAGTGGCAGAACGACCCCCAGCGATGGAGAGACCGCTGGCCACCAAGTGCGCCAGCTGCGGCGACCCCCACGACAGAAGGGACTGCCCGTGCCGGACCTGGGACTGCCGGAGCTGCGGAAAGACCGGCCACATTGCAAGGGCTTGCCAAGCCAAGCCCAGCCGCCGGAGGCCAACCACGCACCACGAGTCGACGGAGTTCCACTCCACGGCCTCCACAACCCTACAGGTACTGAACTTGCCCCTCACTACCCCCGACAAGATCAAAATGGCAGTCCTCATCGAAGGGAACCCCTGCCAAATGGAGGTGGACTCGGGGTCCTCCATTTCCATTATAGCAGAGGAAACCCTGAGGGAACTGTGCCCCCACCAGTGGCTTCAACTAAGGCCGGCGAACTTCATACTGCGGGACTTTCAGAAGAACCCAGTGCAAGTAGTGGGGTGGGCCCGGGTGCAAGTGGAGAGGGGGTCCTTCCGCGGCCCGCTGGACATCCTGGTGGTAAAGCGCCAGCTTACCACCCTGCTAGGACTGGCCTAGTTCAAACCCTTGGGGATCCGCTTGGAGGGGGTGGGGCAAACCCTAGCACCCAGGGGGTTCGGGGAGGTATGCCAAGAGTTCCCCGACGTGTTTGACGGTTCCCTGGGGAGCTACAAAGGGCCGGCCATCTCCCTACCGGGTCCCGTTCGCCTTGAAACCAAAAATAGAGGCCGAACTAGACCGCCTCACTGCCCAAGGGGTCCTGGAACCGATGGACTACGCCACATGGGAGACCCCCATCGTAACCCCGATCAAGCCAAACGGGGAGGTACGGATTTCTGCCGACTATAAGTGCACAATAAATAAGGCACTGAAAGACAACCCCTACCCCGTACCGGTAGTGAGCCATGTCTTGGCAGCCCTAGCGGGGTCTAAGATCTTTGGGAAGCTGGATCTGGCACAGGCCTACCAACAGCTCCCGGTAGATGCTAAAACGGCGGAGGCCCAAACTATTGTGACACACAGAGGGGCCTTCCGAGTGCGGAGGCTACAGTTTGGGGTTAGCGTGGCTCCGGGGATTTTCCAAAGTATAATGGACGCTCTCCTTAAAGGGATCCCCGGAGTCCAACCGTTCTTCGATGACGTTTTAATCGCCGCCCCGGACCCCGAGGAATTCGGCAACCGCCTAAGAGAAGTGCTCCGCCGGTTCCAGGCAGCAGGGCTCAAGGTCAAGAGGGAAAAATGCTTGCTGGGGGTACCACGGGTGGAGTTCCTGGGATTCGCCGTGGACGCAGCAGGAATCCACCCAACGGAGGAAAAGACCCGAGCCATCGTGCAAGCCCCGGCCCCCACCTGCAAAGCAGAGCTACAAAGCTTCTTGGGGATGCTCAATTTTTACCATTCGTTCCTCCCCCACAAGGCAGCCCTAGCAGAACCCCTACACCGGCTGCTGGACAAACAAGCCCCTTGGGTTTGGGGCAAACGACAAGACGCCGCGTTCCAGGCGGTCAAGGACATCCTGCTGTCCAATGTGGTGCTCCACCATTTTGACGAGGGCCTCCCGGTCATCCTGGCTTGCGATGCGTCGCCCTATGGGGTGGGCACAGTCCTGGGGCACCAACTCCCGGACGGGAGGGAGGTACCGGTGGCGTACTACTCCCGGACACTCACACCGGCCGAGCGCAATTACGCGCAGATAGATAAGGAGGCTCTGGCGATCGTGGCGGGGATCCACAAGTTTCATGACTATCTGTATGGGTGGAGGTTCACAATAGCTACTGACCACAAGCTGCTCTTAGATCTGCTGGACCCAGACCGCCAAACCCCCCAAATACTTTCACAGCGCGTGTTGAGGTGGAACCAATTCCTCAACTCTTACATGTATACACTGGTCCACCGGGCCGGCAAGGCTATGGGCCATGCGGACGCGCTCAGCCATTTGCCACTACCTGACACAGAACCAGACCCAGCCCCAGCACACCTGGTCATGTTGGTCGAATCCCTCCCGGAGCAGCCCCTCCACGCTGTGGAGGTTGCAAAGGCTACCGGGAAGAACAAAACACTGGCAAGGGTTCTCGACTGGGTGGTGAGGGGGTGGCCGGAAGGAAACATGGGGGAAGAGTTTAGGCCCTACAAAATGAGGAGAGAGGAGCTAGCAGCCCACAAAGGGTGCATCTTATGGGGTAGCAGGGTGGTGGTTCCCCCCCCCCCCGCTACAGAAGTGAGTTCTAGAGTCGCTTCACGAGACCCACCCCAGCATAGTCCGGATGAAGGCTTTAGCCTGGAGCTGCGTCTGGTGGCCGGGGATGGATGAGGAGATCGAGAACTGGGTTTGGAGGTGCAGCGTGTGTCAGGAGTTGCGCCCTGAACTGCCCAGTGCCCCGGTTACACGATGGGAAACCACTAGGAAGCCTTGGTCCAGGCTCCACCTAGACTTCGCGGGACCATTCCAGGGTCAGATCTTCCTGATCATGGTGGACGCCTACACCAAATGGCTGGAGGTCATTCCAGTAGCGTCCACGTCCGCAGCCGCCGCAATCCGGGCACTGCGCAGGGCCCTTAGTACCCACGGCATCCCAGACACTATTGTCTCGGACAACGGGGCGGCCTTCACGGGGCGGATTTTCAGGCATTCCTGCAGAGGTACCTGATCAAGCACATATGGTCAGCCCCCTTCCACCCTGCCACCAACGGACAGGCAGAGCACATGGTCCGAACGACCAAGGAAGCCCTGGGCCGGATAGTGCAGGGCGACTGGGACCACAGACTAGCCGCCTTCCTGTTCGACAACAGGGTAACCCCCAACCAGGTCACGGGAGTAAGCCCGGCAGAGCTCCTCATGGGGCGCAAACTCATTACGAGGCTCGACAGGTTACACCCCAACCGAGCCTCTGACATTCGAGGGTCCCCTGAGATCACGGACGCAGCCAGGGGTTTCTTCACGGGGGATCCCGTGTTCGCCCGAAACTACACTCGGGGACCCGAGTGGCTGGCGGGTCGGGTGCAGCATGTAATCGGGTCCCGCCATTACGAGATATCCACAGAGGGGGCCAGACCCTTCAGCGGCACATCGACCAACTGCGCCGCTGCACCTTACCGGAAGTACCAACAGACGTGGAGGCGGCATTACCCGGAGGAGAGCCAGCTAGGGATCTGCCGGAGGCCACAGCGCCGGCACTGACCCTGCCCACTTGCGAACACTCGGGACCGGCAGAGCCCGAGCGACCCCCAGGGGTCGACCTCCAGCCCGCAGCAGCATCACTCCCCGGAGAGGCTCCCGAAGCAGCACCTACACCACAAGCCGCCCCTAGACGATCCACCCGGGAGCACCGGCCGCCCGCCTACCTAAGAGACTATGTACAGCGACTAGGGGTGGAGGGGTGTAGTGTATCACTAGAATGCCATTACGATATAACGCAATGACGTTAGACCAGGCAAGCACGGCCTTGTGCAGAGGCGACTGGGCTGTCCCCAGGTGACTCCGCACAGAGAGCGAAACACCCCGCCAATCACCAGCTGAGGCGGGAAGTTTAACTGGCCAGGATTGGGCTGGCCAGCAGAAAGGTTGTCCCGGGAGTTGTATATAAGCGGGACCCGGCCCGCGTGTTCCCTCTCTTGTAACGTGCCTCCATTAAAGCATGTTGCCCTACCAACGTCTCCTGTATCAGTACGTTACAAATACTACAGCAGATGACTGCACACTGGCTGAAACTGATAACAGTTTGGCAGTTCTGGCTCATAGCAATGCAAACTCACTGCAAAGTTGCCAGAAACAACTGCTTAAAATGAAGTGAGATAGACACTGCAGCCAACTTTATCTCATCCTTTCCCTTCTGCAATGTACTAAGTTGTGAGACGGGTTGAAGGCAACATCCTTTATTCAGTAGTCCATTACAAGAGAGGGAACACGCGGGCCGGGTCTCGCTTATATACATTACCCGGAACTGCCCCCCCAGTCTGACCAGTCCAATCCTGGTCAGTCAAACTTCTTGCCACAGATCTTGATGGGCGGGGCGTCTGGCGAGCTACATCCGGGGTCGCCTCTGTAGCGATCGCCATGCGGTACATCAGCTTATGTTTCAAGACATAACACCTTCCTTTCTCAAACAATGATTTAAGATTCTAGATTGTGTTTCACCAACCTTTGTAAAGTCTTTCCCACAGTTCCCACCTGCACTTCTGCCCCCAAAATGTATCATTTGCAACATATTCACAAAATTGAATTTGTAATGAAAGCAGAAGGCCTTGAGCATGTAGCCTGGGGTTCCCACTTTGCCAAGAGGAGGGATGATGGGTTAAGTTAATGAATTTTTTTGCACTGCATAACATCTACCCTTGTGCTATAAAAGGAAGTCTTGTTTCCTTCAGCTTCTTGAGAAGGTTCAATCACATGGCTACTGGCTTGCAAGGCTGCAAGATGCAGGAAGCGTACCAATTGCAAGAAACCTCATCAACACACAGCATGGAGTAAATCCCGGAGGGTGTGAAACCAACCAAGGGTAGGCACCTGATGATTATGTCATTTCAAATTCAGAAGTGGATTATCTTTACGTGAATACTCACATTATCGCTTCCTTGAAATTTGATTCCAGGAGTCAGTCTTCTGCATTGTTATCTGGGTGCTTTCTGGGGTTTGGAATTTAGAGATTAAAAAAATCATTCTTGCTGCTGAGAAGGTGAGATGTAGAAGCCTTGTGAACTGTGGATTATGATAGTGAACTAATAACACAGACGATACAATGCCCAACTGCAGAGCAGAGTGTGAGATAGGCAGCTGCCTTCTGATCTGGTTGACAATTCAAAACGCTCTTCATTTTGGAATCTGGTGGAGGAGAGGGGATGGGAAAAGTTGCACTTTTCTTTTTTAACACTGCCTTTCAAAACCTGTCATCCTCATTGCTTAGTTGTGAAAGAAAATGCTGGTAAAGGAAAGAAGTAGCTTTTTATGGAACACAGAAAATATTAACTTGCCGTAGATATCTAATTTGGCCTTCCAGATGAATCATGAGGTATTGCCTTTGGGAGTACATCACACTGCTGGTGGTGATGGAAAGTGCTCTCAAGTCGTAGCTGATTTATGGGGACCTCATACTCTGATGTTACAGCAGAAGTTAATGAAATATAGCAAAATAGTGGGTTGGATCCACCTACTTTTCCCATTAGTGAAATAGCACCACCAAAAATGCTATGCTGGGAACCACCAGATCTGCATGGACAAAAGTCTTATGCAACGGCGGTTGTAGTAAGGAGGATGGTTAAGTGAATCTGAAAAAGCTGGCTGGATCTAACCCATTATCTTTAATGTGTGCTTTTATATCTTAATTACAGTAAACAGTAAGCTACTAATAGCTGTAGCAATGCTTCCAAGTGACCTGACCTATTTCTGCCCAAAATGTGACAACTAGGAACTTGATCTGTGATCTTGTAGAACAGTACTCCTTCTAGACATCTGATCTAACTACTCTGATCTAACTACACTTTTGTAACTTGGAGGATGGGTTTCTGCCAATACACTCTATGTGAGGTTGCCTTCAAAAGCAACTTGGAAACTGCAGTAACTGCTAAGCATTAGCAGCCCATATTGTCAGAGACAAGCTCCTATCGCACTTATTTTGAAAGCTTTGCGTTGGCTTCCAATTTGTTTTTTGGATGCACATTTCATACCCACTTGGTGCAGGATCTTCTCAGTAGTTGCCCCAAGATTATGGAGTTCTCTTCCTGCAAACTCATTGTCTGTTCTCCAGTCTTGTCCTTTCCAAGAGTAGATAACCCACTCTTCCATTGAGCATTTGATGATGGGTGGTAAGAGCCAGATTGAATACCATCATCTGGAACATTTGGAACTTTATCTTTATTCCAAAATATGGAAGAGCTTTAACTCTCAGGTGCCTAAATATACTACCCTCAGCAGTTACCAGTGGGTGCTATGCAAAGCAACCATACTAAGAATGGTTATGCTCATATGGGAGTGGGGAAATACAGACTGTGAATCATATCTGATTTGACTGCTGTATCCATTCATAAATACATACATAAATGAGTTGACTATCCCTCTTGAAGGTTTGCCTTCTGCATCCCCCCTGCTAGGGTGATGTGGCTTCTGAGCCATAAACAAAAGAGTAACTCTGGCCATAACCAAACTCCTCTCAATTTTAGGGGCCATACAGCTGTTCAGAACCATCACCATACTTACCTTTGTGTTTCCAAGTTTACAACAGTTTTATTATGATTTCACTGACACTTGTTATGAACTAAATAAAAAGTTTATGCCAAACAGCAGTACATAAATTTTGTTGTTGATGATGATGTTAGAGTCAATGTCCCTCTGAAAAGTGATGGCTTGGGGCAGACAACTGTGGACAGTTGTTGCTTTTTGTGCCTGCTTTGTGAGCTGGTCAGTGCTGGAAACAGGCTGTTGACTCAATAGAGACTTGATCTGGTCTAGAATGGCTCTTTTGATCTTCCTAGACTGGGTCCAGATCACTGGTAGCATAGTGAAGCTTGTGGAACTGGGGAGTCTTCCCCACTCATCCTTCCTGCTGCATCCCAATGACACTTCCTGCACTGAAATTTTATGCCTGGGGGTTATGAGACCCTGATGAGCTATGTGGTGGGCAAACTGGGAAGTCTGCAATGGGAGGAAGAATCAACAAAAATCATCTCCCCCTCCTTCACCAACAGAGGCACCATTCTGCTGGGGTTACTGCTGTTCCTACAGTGGATTCTTTGTATTCAACCCCTGATCTTTATGTTTTTCTGTTCACACAACTGTCCCTTGAGAACGACACTTAGTAAGGGACTGGTATATGTGACCACAACTGGCTACTGTTCTCCTCAAACCTTGCTTGAATCTGTCAGGGGAGGCATCATTACATCAGAAGTGACAGAGCCAGTTTGGTGTAGTGGTTAAGAGTGGTGGAGTCCTATCTAGAGAACCAGGTCTGATTCCTTGGACAAGTCCACATGAAGCCAGCCAGGCACAGTTCTTTCAGAGTTCTCTAAGCCCCACCTACCTCATAGGGTTCCTGTTATGGGCATAAGAAAGGAAGATTACTGTAAACCACTTCAGGAGGACTTCTTTGGAAAGTTAAGGGCGGGATAAGAAACCAACTCTTCTTCTTCCTGTAATCCCTCTGTTCAAGAACAGAAAATCAATTTACTTGTCTGGCAGAAGCCTCTGTTTAGTCCATATTAGTGCAGCTAAGGCAGATGTTATTTATTTATTTGCTCGCTTGCTTTATTTACAATCTGCCTTTCTTGCTGAGACTCAAGGTGGATCAGGGTCAGCCCTAAAACAAAGGCATAAATCTTAATTGGAAATGCTATTTCCAACAGTGGCCAGTTGTGGTCATACATACACAATAGATATCTATTGAGCTGTGGGTTTGACTACTTCCTGCAGTATTCCAGCTAGGTTTCTGCATTACTTCACTGACAAATGGTTGTGATTAAAAATGACTGAGGGGAAAAAGCAAACCCAGCCAGTATGTTTCTACTTCTCATTTGGAAAACTAATATGGATTGAGCAGTAAATAAGACAAAATCAAATGAGATGTGAAAGATTCATTTGGTTAAAATCCAATAACAAACATATATTTCTCCCTAAGAACACAGTTAGTTGCCTCATTAAAGGGGCTTTTGTTGCTACAGTAGTACAGAACCGGTGGTCGGAGTATTTTCAGGTTCTCTTCAGTGCCAACCGCGTAGTTCAAGATTCAGCAATTCACCTCACCCCACTTCAACCAGTGAAAACAGAGTTGGATGAGATCCCCACTCTAGAAGAGACTGTTAAAGCCATCAAGCAACTGAAAAGTGGCAAGGCAGCAGGAGTTGATGGAATTCCACCAGAGATCTGGAAGCATGGGGGCACAGTACTACATAGCTCACTTCACAAAGTACTTGTCACCTGCTGGGAACAAGGCAAATTACCACAGGACTTTCGCGATGCAATCATCATCACCCTATACAAGAACAAAGGGGAAAAGTCAGACTGCTCCAACTACCGGGGGATAACCCTGCTCTCCATCGCAGGCAAAATCCTTGCCAGAATACTCCTGAACAGACTGGTGCCCGTCGTTGCAGAAGAACTCCTCCCAGAGAGCCAGTGCGGCTTCAGAGCTAACAGGAGCACCACCGACATGGTATTTGTTCTCAGGCAGCTCCAAGAGAAATGCAGGGAACAGAACAAGGCTCTGTATGTGACTTTTGTCGACCTTACCAAAGCTTTCGATACCGTTAGCAGGAAAGGCCTGTGGCAAATCTTGGAACGTTTAGGATGTCCCCCAAGGTTCCTCAGCATGATCATCCAGCTACATGAAGACCAGCGAGGCCAAGTCAGACACTGCAACGACCTTCCCAATAGGCACAGGTGTAAAGCAAGGCTGCGTTCTCGCGCCAACTCTCTTTACGATCTTCTTTAGCATGATGCTTCAAAGAGCCGCAGTAGATCTAGATGATGACGATGGTGTCTACATCCGCTATCGCACCGATGGCAGCCTGTTCAACCTGAGGCGACTAAAGGCCCACTCCAAGACAATGGAAAAACTCATCTGAGAGCTACTGTTTGCTGATGATGCTGCACTTGTCTCCCACTCGGTATCAGCTCTGCAGCATATGACGTCCTGCTTTGCAGAGGCTGCCAAGCTATTCGGCCTAGAAGTTAGTCTCTAGTGCAGTCCAATATATTGATCACAGGAACAAAACGCTCCGCCAGCAATTCAATTCTCAGAAAGAGACCTGTGCATTGCAGACACAGTTCATTTATAGTCCAGTCAGCCAATCCTAGCAGTGCATTGTCATGCTGACTCAGCAGGTTCCTTCACCTGTCCTCAGCCGGCTCAAACCAGCCTGCTGATAAGGTCACTGTGACCTAGCATGCCGGCTAGATCACCAGCTGTCATTACAGAGCTGTCAAAGCTGGGTTAAGATAGATTCTTTCTCCAACACAGCCTGCACCCCAGGAAGATTATCACCCTCCCTGCATCACTGTGGGTGAATCAGTTCTGAAGACAGTCCAGCAGTTCAGCTACCTGGGGTGCATCATCTCCTCAGATGCTAAGATCGACAAGGAGATTGACAACAGGCTGGCAAAGGCAAACCGTGCCTTTGGCCGACTGCACAAAAGAGTGTGGAGCAACAAGCATCTGAAAAAAGGCACAAAGATCAATGTTTACAAAGCGGTTGTGATGACAACCCTCATCTACGGCTCCGAATCGTGGGTTTTATACTGTCATCACCTGCGACTCCTTGAGCGCTTTCATCAGCGCTGCCTTCGCACCATCCTCAACATCCACTGGAGTGACTTTGTGACCAACACTGAAGTTCTCAAGCGGGCGGAGGTTACCAGCATCGAGGCACTGCTGTTGAAGACACAGCTGCGCTGGGCAGGGCATATTTCTAGGATGGAAAACCACCGCCTTCCCAAGATTGCCCTGTATGGCGAACTCTCCACTGGCCATCGAAATAGAGGGGCACCAAAGAAGAGGTACAAGGACTCCTTGAAGAAATCCCTTGGCACCTGTCGCATCAACCATCACCAGTGATCTGACCTAGCCTCAGATCGCAAAGCATGGAGGCACACCATCCACCAGGCTGTCTCTTCTTTTGAGAACGCACGCATAGCTGGTCTTGAGGACAAAAGGAGATTGAGGAAGAATCGCACTGCTACAGCACCAACCCTAAATCAGACTTTTCCCTGCAGCCACTGTGGCCGGACCTGCCTGTCCCGCATTGGTCTTGTCAGCCACCAGCGAGCCTGCAGCAGACGTGGACTATTGCACCCTTCTTAAATCTTCGTTCGCGAAGCCAAGCCGAGAGAGTGAGTACAGTAGCCTGTAGACCAGTCATGTCACCTTTGAAAAGACTGTTATTTACACATCTTAAAATTCTACAGGAAAGGTGGGCAAGGCTGCAGAATTTAAACATATCCACCTTTTGATAGATATCTAATGTCTAAAATTGCCCCAACATATTGCCAAGGTTATTTCAAAGGAAGTAGCATGCATGGAACATACTTTCCTATACTGTAATTCTGATTGATTTCTAATAGTCAGGTGTTTTGCTATTATGACAATATCCACAAAATGAAACAGATTTGTAATATACAGTTGAGCACAGCAAGAATCCTGATTAAATTCTACAGTGTGCTCAATAAGTGTTTCCAGCACCAGTTTTAATATAGTTTTAAATCCCATTGATATTGAGCTCACGTCCACCTGCATGCCAATATTTATGGCAATCTTTTCTTTATGGCTTTTGTTAACTATCCTTTATAAGCTTTCTGTATCAAACCTACCCATAAAAGGCAGGATACGACTAAGGGAATTAGACATCAGTACAATTTAAATAAAATCCTGCACATCTTGCCTGTCAGTGTATAATTAAAATAAAATGCAATTAGCACAAAAAATGGAGATTAACATTTCATTGAATAAAGAATTAGTACTCTCTAGGGGAAAGTGGTTGACTGAATGCTTTGTAAGAAAGCTGAATGATATAAAAGAACAACCAGACTCAAATTGCTGTTGCTTGCTCAACTGTGTTGGAGCATGATCCAGCCAAAGATATGCTTTTGTGCCCAATTTATTTTAGTAGAATAGTGAAGCATTTTCAGATATGCTAAAACTGTGGCTTGGATCCTAAAGTACTGTTCCATACAATGGTATTGTTCTTCCATTTGTGAAAGGCGAAGGCAGATTTTTACCAATTCCTGCCTCCTGCTGCAAACTCCCCTTACTGTTCCTTTGAAGCCACTGATCTGCAGGAACATAGTTTCAGGGGGCACAGGAGGTGGAAACAAAGAAGAGGGAAGGTAGGGTCTTGTCTTCTAGCATCGCTCTGATTTAAGAGGTAACCATCACTTTCACAAGTAGGGTGCTTCTGTTCTTCTATTAAAAACTGCTCAGCTTTTCAACTCTGTCTGATCCACACTGATTGATGCCATGGCCTAATCTGCTCTGATGCAATAGACTGAAGTTATGACACTCTGCCATTGGTTGTGCTACTCTAATTTCACTATCCAGCATGACAGCTGAATGCTGACATGTGTAATATGCTCTGTAAGAACATCTAATATGCTTGGACTCCGCATTAAGAGTAGTTATGGTGAATATTCCCAAGGCTTTCGCTTGTCAGGTTCAGACAGATACTTTTCAATTAACTTAAGATGAAAACATGGATAGGACCAGGGCTTTTCTGAGCAGGAACTCACAAGAATACAGTTCTGGCTGGCTTGGCCTAATATGCAAATGAGTTCCTTCTAGGATTTTTCTACAAAAAAGCCTTGTGTAAAACAATGTGCCATCAGGGGATGTGGCCTAATATGTAAATGAGTTCCTGCTGGGCATTTTCTACAAAAAAAGCCCTGGACAGGACACTTGCCCATAAGACTTGTATGAATCATTCACTATGGGAAGCCAGAATGCCTGCAGTGTTAAAAGAAGGTATCATCAGACCTTCCCTGAACTACCACTAGGCTACCACTAGGCAGCACAGATCTAAATAATTACAAGCCAATATCCAACTCCCTTTCAAGAATGAAGGTCTTGGAAACAGTGGTGGCAACTCCCAGCTCATGTAGCCTGAAGCAAAGTATCCAGAGCTTTTTCAGTCTGAATTTTAGGGCACAGCAGCTCCTGTGGCCACCATGTTAGATTATCTATGGTGCTTAACTATCAGGAGGAGTGAGCTAGCTGTAACTTCGTCACTCTTGGAGTCAGGATCTCCTTCCTCTTGATGTGGATGTATGGACTAAGGCAGTTAGCCTGGTGAGCAGGGAACAGCTCACACTGATTAGCTGAGCTGCAGTCTGGTTACCAAATGTATCAATTTCAAGAAAGCTTGCTGTGGGGGAGAGGAATGCCTCACAGAGTTCAGTTCAGTCTGGGTATTGAAGGAGATCAGTTGTGACAATCAACTGAGAAGGAGCTGAGACAGCCTGTGGGCTGAGTTCCCGGTGAAGCAGAACTGGATTTTGAGTTCTGTCAGAGAGAGAGAGAGTTATTGGGAAGAAAGGGCAACACCAGGCTCTTTCTGTGTGAAGAAACTCTCTGAGGGAAGCAGAGGAAAACTGAAGGCTCTGCTGAGGAGATCTGTCAGGACTTCAGGGCAGAGTCCTGGTGTAATTTTTCACTCTCCCACCAACACACTGAGGGAGAGATTAGTTCTTTGTGGCTTAAAAAAATGCCAGGAGACAGACAGGGGCACTAGCTGGGTGGGACTGAGACACACAGGACTGAGGGACTGTGAGATAGCACTCAAGGGTGTGAGTCCTGTGGCATTACCCTAAGGTCTGGGGTGTGCCTGTATGCTAGTGTGTGTGTCTGTGTGGGGATAATTCTGGCACAAGTCAGATAGTCCTCAGTGTGAAAGGACAAAGTGTGTGATCTGTCTGGTGCCTAGTTTATGTTCTGACAGGATTTTAGTGTGTGTTCCTGAGGTACTGGATGAAGGTGACAGAAAACTTTACACTGGTCCCTTCTCCCAAGCTGATCCTGCAGGATCCACTGCAGGAGTAGATAGTTTAGAGCAGGAGCAAATCATGAATGAAAGACCTGGGTGGCAAACGACCTCTTGGGCTTGGAAGGAGGGAGGGTGACCCTCAGTGATCTGACCTTCCTCCTTTTCAGACAGGACAGGGTCACTATTTAATGGGGGAATAATCCAAATTTGGTGAATGGTCTGCTTGTGAGCAATGTATAAAGGTTCAACCATGAGTAACATGTAAAGGACTATGCTTGTTTTTTTGCAGGCCATTCCCATCCCTGTCTGACTCTAAAGGGTGGCTCCTTGTGCACTTAGTTCTACTGGATTGCCTCCATGGTGGAGAGGGAGGGGGAGAACTGGTGCTTGCTGCTGCTACAATCCCTTCCGCCCAAAGCCTCTTCTGTAAAAGATGCCAAGTTTGAAGGGTTTGAAGATGATGGGTTTGAAGACCTGCCTTTTCTGGAAAGCATCTTAGTTGGATTAATAAGTATGGTGTGAAGGTAGAGTGGCACTATTGGGAAATGGTTTTTCTTTATTGTCAGGTTTTTTTTAAAGCAGAACACACAGGAATGCAGTTCTGGCTGGCTTGGCACCAGGGGGTGTGGCCTAATATGCAAATGAGTTCTTGCTGGACTTTTGCTATAAAAAAAGCTCTGTGTGAAACAATGGTGATGTCAAGGGTGTGAGTCAATATGCAAATGAGTTCCTGTTGTTGTCACTTGTATTTTTACTGTTGTTTAAGAGCATTTGTATTGTATCTTACTGCTTTTTAATTGTATTCTGTTGTGGGACCAGGGGACTTTTGGGTTAAAAACCATCTCAAAGACTTTTGGTTAAAAGGTGGAGTGTAAATAAAAACAAATAAACAAAAATCCATTAAATCAAACTATGTCAGTAATGACATTATGCTATGGGCAATTCAACACAGGTTTCTTTTTGTGTAAATGAAATGAGTAATTATTCAGCTTTGAACAGAATACAAATGACAGTTGCTACTTAGGGATTAGATGCTTTGCCAACATATTGCCAGTAATCAAAGTTTTAAGAGTTCAGAAAAGATAGAAGAACCCATTATTAGTTTTGTTTCCTGTCTATGAGGCAGAATCAGGTTGATGATTTACAGTAAGCAGTTACTTGCCTAAAGTTGCAGTTCAAGAGTATTTTTGCTAGAAGTTGATTCTCATGAAATGATTGGGCCTTACTTCAGAGTAAAGAATAATGATATTGGGGCCACAGTGCAGCAGTCCTACACAGATTTATGAAGCACTAATTAATTCAGGTCAAAATAGGGTTGCCTGGTCTGTGTTGGAAAATACCTGGAGACGGTGGGGTTTGGGGAGGGAAAGGGCCTCCACATGGGACAATGCCATAGAGCCTACCCTTCAAGGCAGCCGTTTTCTCCAGGGGAGCTGATCTCTGCCAGCTGGAGGCTGGCAGTCCTAGGTCAAAACTCTGAATTATTGACTTATAGGTTATTTAATTTGATTTACCAGATGACTTTATATCATAATTACTGAGTTGTTTATGGGTAACTCACACACATAACTAATAACAGAAAAGACAGTTCATTTATGTACTTCACACAACAAAAAGGATTCAAGTGCATTGGGACTACAGCAGGCTGAGATTCCTTTTCAAGACATAAATCTATTTTTTTACATATCAGTCAGAACAATTTACATAATAGCTGCAATATTAATTTCACCTCAAGCTATAAAACACTAATTCAGATTCTATAAAATTAAATCAGAAGACACTTAGCTTCCAGAATATTAATGCGCAGGTTGGTCCATGCAAGATAGTAGACTTTTTATCCTTGTTTGTTACTTCAGCCAACAAAGCTGTATTATGTCAAAATGTTTTAAAGTCTTCTTTCTACATACTACTTTCCCAAAATGAACAATTTCAACTGCAGTTATAAAGAAAAAATATTCAAGAACCAAACTAGTGTGATGCTTAATGGATCTGTCCTTCTTTTGAGGTGTGTGGTGTTATTCATCACAGTTGCTCTGATGCTAAAATAATGCAGGTTTGTTTGTTGGGATGGGTAATGAGATTCCTTAGTTGCACTAAAGAGTGTAGAATGTCATTTCTAGTATGATGGATGCCCTGGGAAGGCCCAGAGCAGGTAGTGGCAATAGAAAGAGTTTTCCTCAACTCCGTCTCTTTGATGCCTAGCTGAGGTAGACCCAGATCACCTCTTTCAGTGTCATACTGGAAACATTCCCGCCTTAATGAGATGTCTTGGGTGCTGGCAGTGGCATTGTCCTGGTTCTGATCCAGCTGGCAGTGAATAAGTCCAAATTAATGAAATTTTCCCCACAAATCCTATCTAGTTTAAGCACTCAATCCAGAGGTGGTAGTCAGAAGTGAGTGAGCCATAGACCACAGAGGACAAGACCCATAGCAGGTGAGTCTTGGATTCATGCCTTTGCTCTGCTGCGCACACGTATGTGCTACCAAATGCTAGGAGACCTGGGGCAACTGTATTTCCCAGATATGTACAATCAGTTTATAAATATATATGTATTTCACCTACTACAAAAATTTTAGCTGGTACATAATGCAGATTTCTAATGTGTATCCATTAAAACCACAAAATGTTTTTAAAAACTGTCAAACGCACCCAATTAATATATAATTTTAGGTATAGGGTTTTTTGTGAGAGTGGGAAGCATACACAATGGATTAGGTTTGGGGGGAAAACTTGCTATTTTGCAACCATTTTTTTTTAAAAAAAAACCCTTTTACTTTTTAAAATCAGTGATTATCCCAGACTGGTAAATATAACCTTTTCATAATTGGGGAAAGAAACCTGTTTTCTTCACAGGAAACCACATGCTGCCCCTTCTTCTTTCTATAGCTTCAAAAATTAAGCAGTCAGCTCCCTTTATCTTTTGTGGGAGTTATGCTACGGATGAAGGTCACTATGTAAATCACGCTTCCTTATGGATGCATGCATGCAGTGTTCAGGTGTGAAAGGCATTTCAAGTGTAATGAATATAAAATGAAGAGTTTAATCTAGGTTGCTAAAGAAACCTGTTTAGGGCAAAACATTTCCAAGTATCTGAACTTTTTAATGCCTGCTATTGCCTGAGTTGAACAGCAGTCCAAAAGAATGTTAAAAACTAACAAAATTTATTCCAGCACAAATTTTTGTCAATGCTCCTCACTTTACTAGATGGCTAATAACCATTCAAAGCTGCTAAATTTATATTTAAAGCTACAGAAGAAGGGAGGAAGTACTATGGAGGACTTACAAGGAGAGGCTAGTATAAAACATGAACTAACTGAAGAAGAATCAGTCCACTCAAGGTGTCTGGGAACTACTCCCAACTGTTGATATATTAGAAGAGTATATCATAACACTGAACTACAGAAAAGACATTGGGAGAGACTTACAAATGAAGCAAATAAAATAAACTGTTAAGTAGAATCAGTAGAGAAATATCGAGACCATTGTAAATACAGAGATGAATAAGGTTAATGTCTCTGTGTGAGTGAAATAAGGAAACCAAGGTCTTCATGTAAGCCTGGGTTAAATGCTTTTTTCCTTTCAAAGATTTTTATTTTGTTTTATAGGATACAGAAATTTAGAAAGGGAAAAAGTAAATAAAGAAGTAACAAAAGACATAAGTTCCACCCCTTTTACAATTTCAAGCAGCTCGTACTTAACACTAGCAATACATTCAGTTATCATCATAACAATAAAGATAACTCCAGTCTGTCTTCAGTCTTCTACCACATTAATTTCTTTCAAACATTGATTTCTAGTCTAACACATTAATTTCTTTTACACAGATTTACCAGATGCCTTTATATTTTCCCTTGATTATTATCAAAATTTTATTCCGCCATTACTATTTATTCCCAATGTAGATAGATCCCAGTAGGCAGCCGTGTTGGTCTGAAGCAAAAGAACAAAGCAGTAGACAAGTGCACCTTTAAGACCAACTAAGTTTTATTCAGACTGTAAGCTTTTGTATGCTCTTAAGCAGACTTCACCAGACAAAATGGGACATTCTGTTACCTAGATTTATTGCACTTCACACTTACAACAGCAGTCTGCTTTTTATCACCCTTCAGTGATGTTTCAGCCCTGCTTTGTTCTAACACTAACAAACACAGATCCCTATTTGTGATTCTTTTAATCTGCTAAAAACATTCCCATGATTCCACATACCAACTCACTGCCCACTTATATTAAGAATTGCTGCTTGCCATTCCCATTTTGTCTGATGAAGTCTGCTTAAGAGCATATGAAAGCTTACATTCTGAATAAAACTTAGTTGGTCTTAAAGGTGCACTTGTCTACTGCTTTGTTCTATTTATCCCCAAATTCAACATATGTTAACTGTTTAAATTTGAACAATTTTAGTTTTAAAAAGCCTGTGAAAAATGTTTTGATTAATTCTAATTCAGCACTTTCACACTGGAGTCTCCCTTTGAATTATTTGAGTTATTCTATGTCCTGCATTCTAGAACACACAATAACGTGCCTCTTGTTTAGATTTGTTTGAAAGCATGTTAAATCATGCCCCACATGAGACAAACTTAACAAATCAGGTGAAAAAAATCAATATGAAAAGTTTTTTACATCAGCTATTAAGCACTCGAAGGGTAAATTTAGTCAGAAGTTTGTGATATAGTTATGACCCTGCAGTTCTCGGCATATGCCTTTTGGCAGAGAGTACTGTTCAAAGCACATATTTGCAATATATATCCTGAGTACTTTAATCTCTGTAATGATATCTGTTGTTTGCTTTACTTTTTATTGTATTTATTAATATTTCATAATAAAGTATTTTTTTAAAAAAACCCACATATTTGCACTACAATTTAACCACTACAATCTAACCCTTGGTGTTTACAGCTTGTGTTGAGACTACAGTTTCCAGATTTGAGGGTGGTGGCTTGGAAGGGCAGGATTTGAGGATGGCAAGGACTTCAAACATGGTTTAATGCCATAGATTCTATACTCCAAAGCAGCCATTTTCTCCAGGGTAACTGTTCTGTGTCATCTAGAGATTAGTTGGAATTACACATGCTCTGGAGGCCCTGCTAGGGAGGTTGCCAGCACTAGATGAACCCCTGGAGGGCCAGAGATGCCACCACTGATGATTTGACTCAGAATCAAATACCTCTTGGTTTGAATCTGCCTTCAGGTGGCTGTGAGCAAAAATAAAGACTAGAAGACACTCAAGAATGCTTCAAACATGGTTTAATGCCATAGATTCTATACTCCAAAGCAGCCATTTTCTCCAGGGTAACTGTTCTGTGTCATCTAGAGATTAGTTGGAATTACACATGCTCTGGAGGCCCTGCTAGGGAGGTTGCCAGCACTAGATGAACCCCTGGAGGGCCAGAGATGCCACCACTGATGATTTGACTCAGAATCAAATACCTCTTGGTTTGAATCTGCCTTCAGGTGGCTGTGAGCAAAAATAAAGACTAGAAGACACTCAAGAATGCTTTAAAATACAGGCTATAATTTTTCTAACAATACACAGGAAATTTTTATCAATATATGTAGTGGCGAGGTAGGCTCTGCTATTAAGCAGTATCCAGGATACGTTAAGCTTTACATAGTTGTTATAATTCAAGGCAGTTAATCCTACCAAATAATGTATGTCTTCTACAGCGCTTCTCTGATCCTTTCCTCCAATGAGTACATGAATGTTTTATCATTATTATTTCAAAAATTACCTCCAGTTTCAGGAAAGTTATAGTATTCAAAGAGTTTCTGACTGAACAAAACAATTCTGACTCCCTAGCAAAAATCTATTTGAGAAAAGCAATATATATATATATATATATATATATATATATATATATATATATATATATATATATCAGAGAGATTGCACTTATGATTGCTATGATAAAAATAAAATTGTTTTCCTGCGGTAGGTCCTTTTTACAACTTGGATTTTCATTCATTTGTGATATATACAGTCTAGGTAATTTTTTGAAAAGCAACGTGATAAAAGCTTCTTAACAATATGGTACCATGGGGGATACATACATACATAGACCTTTATTGGCATTGGAGGTCTCTCGAGAGGAGGAGCTGCTGATCCCTGCCTATCCGGGGGATAATGTCTAAATAAAAAAACGTTGCTATTATAATGTAAACCTCCCATTTTCAAACCTATGCAATAAGCATTGTTCCCAATGCACTGAATGTTCATGATTTGGACAAATCTCCACTTCATCCCAGAAGTCCAATTCAGTAGTTAATTCAATATGTCCAGAAAATTGCCAGTTTCTTAAATACATTTACTGATTCCTAATAATTTGTAGTGATACAAATTGTCCTTCTTTGTTTTAAAGGGGAAACAGTAGAATTGTCAGCATTCCAGCATGCTGAAGGAGTATCCAGCTTGCTGGTATGGTCATTGCCTATGCATAACAACTGACAAACTCCCATACAACCAAAATTAACAGAATCTGCAAGAATCTGCTTTCCATTGTTTTAAGTTACCTCTTGGTGTATGCAAGCCAAATGACTGCGATACATGCATTTACAAATTCAGATCCACAATACGTGTGAATGCAATTTTGCATGTGCATCCATTTGGTTCACCGTGATTGCCAGTATGCGACCGATTTTGCACTAGGCTTGTTCCAGGTAGAGAGCTGTTTTGCTTCTCTCCATTTTTTCACAAGTTGCTGCAGAGCTGCAAGTTGGCACACCGCTTTCCTGCACCAAGCAAGATCTTATTACAAGCTTGCTGTGGGAAAGTGGCGTGCCAACTCACAGCTCCACAGCTGTTTGCATGAAAGCAGAAAGAAGCACCGGGGGCAAAACAGCTCTCCACCCGGAACAAGCCCTAGTGTGAAATCGGTCTGCGTATACAAACGGCAGAAGTGGATATCCATTCATATCTACTTCTAATTTGTTTCCAACATAAAAAGAAATATACATCTAAGCAGTGGTCATTTTGTAGAAAAACAGGTGGTGGAGCTCATCCAGGAATTGTTATGCAGCTGCACATACTATTCAATGGACAAGGAGGTGGAACTCTCAGAAAGGTCCAGGAGCCGCGCTCCTGTGAGCTCCCACTGAATCTGAGATCTGCATCTAAGTATGCCAACAGGTACCACCACATCCAGTTTTGTCACACATAGTATTATTCACACACAATGCTTTATTGTACACAACTGAGTCAATATGTACTTTAAAAAAAATCCTAAATAATTTGGAAAACCAAATGGAAAATGTGTTAAAGTCTGAAAGCACACGGGTTAATGAAACACATTCCCATTCACTGTATTAAAACTACTAGGGTGGATCCAGCCATTCACGAAGGAGCCTTCCTCCAAAAAGAAGTGTTGCTAGGTTCTCCCTGGCAATTGGTGAGAGACTCACCTAGCTGGAGAGGACCCTTGCTGGCAACATAATGACATCACTGGTAATGCACTAATGTCACTCTCCATGCACTCAGAAGTGACGTCAGTGTGTTACCGAAAGCACTCTGGCATTTGGGAAAACTCTAGAGTTTAACCAGCATCAACCAGTGACACACAAATAATGATGTTAGTGTGCTGGGATACTGCCAATGTCCCCTCCCATTTCCCCATCATTTCTCCCTCCACTTACCAGCTAAGCAGCTGTGGAAAAGCAACCTCTGGCAGCAGGGCATACCAGGGAGCTTGATAAGCCTAAACATAAATGTTTCTTCCTTCAACAGAAGAAAATGGATGAAGGCTCCTTAGGCTGAAGGAAGACATCCAACTTCACTAAATGGAGTGGTAGTAGAACAGTTCTCAGAGTGCTCTCTCAGCCCCACCTAACTCACAGGGTGTCTGTTGTGTGGTGATGAAGGGAAGGAGATTGTAAGCCACTCTGAGACTACAAGTGAAGGGTAGGGTGTAAATCCAATCTCCTCCTCCTCCATCTTCTGGAGTAGAATCGATCCCACTATAACTCCTAAAATAGAGAATCAGATCATCTTCCTTCACCACAACCCTCTATGAAAACTTCTCACCAAAATGGTGGAATTACTGGAGGAGGGAGACTTATATGCTGCCCCGAAACCTTTGGAGAAAAGGCAAAACAAAAAAGTGATAGGTATTGACACAACATCCACTAAGTCATGGCTATCTTTTCTCACTGTCGTCCAATACAGTGGTCTTTGTAATCCCTATGGTAGTATGGCCTAACTTAGATTTTAATGTCCTCTTCAAAATTTAGTTCAGGACTTGGATGTGTGTTTTAAGCTGCTGAAACTCATAATGCAAAACAGTTATCCATTATTTAAGAGAACAATATTGTTTGGCTAAAAGCGCTAAAACTTCACATGCCTTTGCATGTGAAAAGCCTGCTCTGAACCAAAGGGCAGTCTCAGTTCACTTATCCATCAAGTTAATTTATAGAATGCAGTCGTAACTGTCTAGACCTCAGGGACTGAATGTCTATCAAATGATGGCAGTCAAGTTTCTCAGCTTTTGCTACACTTCCAATTTCTTGTCCCTTTTTAGGTAAGACAGTGTTTACACTGATGTGTTCTCATTTTAAGTATTGCTTAATGCTCATAAAGTACAGGAAATGCAGGCTATCTAATATTTGCATTCCACCATACGTTCCACTGCACGGAAGGTTCTGCTCTGAACCAGGAGCCTCATACTCCCAAGGCTGTGACCTAGACCAGTGGGAACTATATGAGAATCCAACTTTACAGACAACTCCAGTACAAAAAAGAATACGAATGAGCAGCGTTAGCCTCAGAGATTCAAAGGCAATATTAAGCCTCTGGATCTGTGGTCTCTAACAGGTAGCATTTCTTGAGCAACTTGTTAGTTTCAAAGTAGTTTGTGCATCCTATAAAAAAATCAGGAAAGAATTGTGTCAGCGTATGAGGCCATCTTCCAAGCTTGGTAGAATGCCTTTTTTGCAACTGCATCAGCTTGTTAATTCAGCAATAAAACTGGATCCAGAATTCTCCCTTGGTGCTTAACAAAGTTGGTGAGAGACAACTGGACCCAATCAAAAGCAGGGTGCTCCATGTCTTCAGGGTCCTGGCCTTCTCAAGTATTACCTCCATCTCATCAGGATTCAATGTCAATTTGTTTACCCCTTGCCATTTAACTACAGCAGGCATGCATTGATATAGAGAGTCTACAACATCCCCAGGTGATTTAGATAAAGAAATATAGAACCGGGCATCATCAACATATTGATGGCACCAATTTCCAGAACAATGAATGATTCTCTCAAGGGCTACAAGCAGAGATTAAATACCACTGTGGACAAGACTGAACTTTGTAGAACCTCAGAAGGCAGGTCTCACACTGCAGAAAACTTGTTTTCCACAGCAACCTTCCAATCCAAAGTTTTTTAAAAAAGAGTTGTGGATTCACATCTCAGCCTCCTGGTCCAATTCAGCCACCATTTTCTACTTGACACTGGTACTAGTTTGACTATACAATGGGAAGACAATTTCTATATGCTTTCATCTTTTTCTTCTTCTGGATGGAAGAAAAATGTGTATGTTTACTGTAATTTGCAATGATATGGCTAGTCCATGGGAAACAAGTGTTGGGTTGTTCATTTTTCTCCACATCCAAAGCTATCTGTCTACAATTTTAGAACATCTTTCTGTCCCCAGATCTCCCTTCGGCCATCCATGGAAGGCATGAACCAAACAGCAAATAATCACAGCATTTTCCCTACAAGTCTTAGCAAAATGTGCGTTTCTCTCTGTCCGGAAAGAGAATCATCCCTTAACATATAGATCAGGCTCTCCCAATGTGGTGCCCAAGGCCACAATAGTGTCTTCCAGTACTTCCCTTGGCATCCACTGAACTTTTTGGAAAGTGGACAGGGCCAATGTAAGGCAGGCCTTGTTACTGGTTGCCCTCATCCAAATGAAAGGGTTTTCAACTGGAGGATGAGGAGGACTAGTAAAAACCTGAGCGTTCCTTTTGCAGTGTGCAGTTCCATTTTTTCTCTAAGCTTTCCTTATTTCCAGAAGGTATGAGGGGGAAGGGCTCCCATTTGGCCCTCTGCAAAAGCCATTTTCAGCTATGAAACAGACATATATGAAAAATAAACTTCATACCTATTGTGACCCATTATAGTTTAAAAAAACCAAAAGGCCGAAATCAATTCAAAACAGCCTCATCCCATCTCTGAATTTACACTAATTAATTTATACATGAGGTCATTCCCTGGGAAACAGCAGGAGTATACTCATTCAGCTTTACTTTCTAACTTGCAATTATGAGGATCATTTTTTCCCTACAAAAAGAGATAATCCGTTACCTGTGTGCGACCCTACCTCTGATCAAAGCAGTTTCACTTGTGCCAAGTTGTATTTAAAGGCTGGCTAATATTGAGATAGCCAACCTGTATTTTTAAAAATATGCTAGGATAATTATACAGATTACAGGTCTATGTCATTTATTTTAAGCTGATGTGAAAAAAAAATAAACATGCACAGCTTGCAAGGGGTTTTTATCTTCTCAACATAACACTAGGACACAGCAATCCCTATTGACTTCACCAGGAAACTGTACCAGAAAACAGCCATAAAACACTTGCTGATATTACACTGGGCACTTCAGTTCCTCTTCTTTCTCTTAATTCACCAGCAGCAGAAATGTTTTCCATTCCTTCACCTTTGTTTTAAGATTTGCAGCTGCTAAGTCCCATGTGTGCATTTTTAGAGCATTTTCCAATTTTCCCCAGTATGCAGACATTTCATAATTCTCCTGTGATACAAATATATGCTTTTTGTTGCCAACGCTTATCTTAAAAATTACGTTGGTGGTTATAATGGTGGGATATAAAGCAAAAAGGGCAGGGAGGTATCATGTTTACAACAAGAGAATATATTTCTCTTTCAGAAATAAACACCCAATGATTGTGTTCAGTTGTGTGGGAAACTAGACACTGGGCTTTTCCAGATGTTTCCATGCTTCAAATAGGAATTTCCGCACTCTGTATGGGTCTCAAATATAAACCGGATAGGAAGAATAGTTGGTTCAAGTGATATAATTATCTCCTCTTGCCTAAACCCTGAAAACACCATGGCAACTGCATTCCTAAGGTGCTCAAGCAGCTTGCAACAGCTGGAAACATGGCTGCTGTTAGCCAATCTCTGTAACATATCTAGCACTGCCAACTTACTGGGATGATTTTTTTTTTGCAAAGAAAGTATTTAGATGATTGGAAGGACCAAAAGGGTATTGACCAAGGCTGACTGAGGTTAACAATGTGTGTGTGTGGGGGGAGAGATTAGTATTCTTCTGAGATGCCACACTTCATTTCAAAATGTCAGTTTCCAGATATTTATTTATTTGGACTGAAGGTGAGTTACATAAAACTAACTTGAACTCACTTGAACTCAAGGCAGGTTATATAAAGTGAGTCAATACAATCAACAGGGTGGGACATTCAATAAACAATGCAATAGGATTAGGGTTGTAGAACCAATCAGAATCTAAAGACAAAACTGAACCAAAAATTCAGTCCTTTTTATGCTACCTATCAATTCCATTTAAGTAACTGGTTGCTAACTCCCCGCCTCGTCTCCCATCCTTTCAGACAAATCTATTTTAGTAACCAGCTGCGAATGGTTTATATTTACTCCTTTCAGACAAACCTGCTTGTGTCCCATTCCAGAGGTGTGCCTGAGCCATGGTTGAGGGAAACTGCCTTTCTTCCAGTTTCAAATCCTTCTTCCATTTCTAACTTGCTATGGGGTGCTATGTGAAATGCCCCATAGTGCTTCCCAGGTCTCATTTTGGGCAGGAGCTCACAGGAGCGGGGCTCTGAAACTTCTAAATTTTATTGTGCTCTTTTTTTCTTAAGCCCCCCTCCCCCAAATCCTTGCTTCTGGGCTCAATTGTTCAAACCTCCTGTGAGAATTTTGCTAAACTCTAAGATTAGACAAACTTTCTAATATTTTTTCCCACAAAAATGGGAAAATAACCAAACATATAAAGCAGACAGATGTAAATCTTTCTCATGCCACTGTGGCCAAATAGGAGACAGTAATTTTAAAAGTGTGATGGGAGTAAGGTTTTATTATGACAATTATAATTCAACAAGCATTTTAACATAGATGCTGAGCTGATATAATTCCGTACACTTTGCGGTAATGTCAGGGGTGTGTGGCATATGCAAATGAGATATGCTAATGAGCTCTGGCACCCCTTTTTCTACAAAATGACCCCTGTTGCCTCCTGCAATGCTGTTTTTTTTTTCATTTCCCTTTTTCACTTATGCTTGCTCCTTTTCACTACATATGTGATCTTCCTTGGCCATTTTTCTTAAAGTTCTAATAGGAACACTGAAACACTAAACAAATAGAGTAATTCAGTGCGATAGCAACACCATAAAACAACCCTGGCCCCTCAGCCTCATTTATAATTCCCCTTCCCCAAGCCCCTGATTGCAGCTCAGCAATGCAAAAAAGAGGGGGAAATTGACTTTATCCCAAGGCACTCTCTCTCTCTCTGTCTTACCTCTCTTGTTCTTCTCCCCCCAATGAAACACTGTCAGAGTAAAAGCTGGCCTTTTGGGAAGAGAGTAGTGGAAACAATTCTTTGCTGCATTTGCTATATGCCTGACAGCAGGGGACTTTCCCTTAGTTCCAGTTAATAAATGAAAAAGGAAATTTGTGCTGCGATGGGGAGAGGGCCCTCTGGGAGGGGGAATTATAAAGAGGCTGAGAGGCCAGGGTTGTTTTACAATGTTGCTATCACACTGCTCTATTTGTTTAACGTTTCAGCACTCCCATTAGAACCTTCAAAAATAAATAAATAAAACAGCCGAAGAAGATCCTGCACATGGAGGAAATGGTGGTGGTGGGGAAGTGGCACTGTGTGAAATGGCCATAGCCCTTCAGAACAGACCCTTCATGGAAGGAAACTCATTGTGTGAAATTCCTGTCTCTGTATTGCTTTACTTGGAACCAGCCCAATGACAGATAACATCCAGATTAGAAAAGTAATGTGAAAAGGCTCATAAGGATTCACATGACACATTAAATGATACAAAAATTGCATAGTAGGATCCTAGTTTCAGCAAGTCAAACACTGTGGTATAGACCATAACAAAGAGGCATGGCCTTTGCCTGCATTCAGATGGAAGTCAGCAACTAAACCTAGCAGGCATAATTTGGGATAGCACTGTATAAAAAGGGGGGGGGGGTCCCTGAGTTTAAGCAAAACTATAATTATATAATAGAAGAAACATCAGGGTTAAAACATTTATTACAGGAAAATAATGTGATTGGAAAAACCTTGTGGCCTCTACTTCTGAGTAGACTCTACTTCTAAATAATCTAAGATGAAAAATATAAATGTGCACACAGGCACTTTAATATTCCAAAGTTTCTACCTTTAAACAGACTGCAAAATGATCACAAGAGTGCACGCAGGCACTTTGACATAACCTCTTTTCCCAAACAGTCTGCACTAAAATGAATTCTTTTAAAGTGCTTGCAGGTACTTTTTAAAGGTTAAGAGTCTGCTTTTGACTCATAAACCAAAATCATGAGAAAACAGTCTGTAATGATTTCTTTCATCCAGATTGCACACAGGCACTTTAACAAACAAATCATCCCACTTCATAGTCTTGCACGTTCAGTCCACTATTGTTTCAATGAGGTGTTAGGATAAAGAATAAGTTAATCCACATAAAGACAGTCCACGTTAGCTGGTGTCAAATGTTTCATTGTCTTTTTTAAAGACTGATGGCTTTTAAGTGGAACCCAAAAATCCTGTCTGTTCCTCACAAGGCTCTAGCTCATTCTTTGTAAAGACAGAGTGGGTTCTCAAAGGACTTTAAAGGAAGCCTACATCCACCTGAATGCATTTGCTCACATTTCGCATTGTGACCTTCATTTCACTTGTTACTCAGTCCCCTCTCTCTGTTTGTTACACTTGGCTCTGCCTTTCACAACCTCCCTTGGATCATCTCTGCTTACATCAACATTTCTATTTTAAAGTCGAGAAGTTTGGATATGGTCTTACCATGGACATTAATGGCACAATATATCATAAATGAAAATAAATAGATTTACAGTGCTTCTACATGTTACTTCTCATCATAATTATGTTTGGCAGAGTCTCGTCATGTTCTGCCAGCTTGGGACATCGCAAAATAAAACTTAAGGAAGTATTGGATAAACAAAGGAAACCGTGTTACATGCCATTTAGAAAGAGGAATTGCATTTACTTGATTTTTTCAGACTTGGTGATGTGGTAATACAATTTCAGTCCATTTGCTCTCTTGTATGAACGATGTTTCGTTCCGGGGGGGGGGGGGTTGGCTGTGTGCCAAATAATTCACGAACTTAGTTATCTTTGGTGATTACCATAGCTATGTGAGCAACAGCATTTGCTGCATGAATATCCCTGAGAAGTTTCACAACACAGTGTGATATCAAACTCCACTCTCCAGTAGTTTATGGGATGGGACCGGTGCCAGTCGTTCCTTCAGATTACCTTTTGATCAGTCCCTGCAGTGAAAGCAGTTCTTTTAATTTCCCACAGTTTAATGTATCAACAAGGACTAAATGGCTGCCTAGAAGTGATTTTCACTCAACTTATAATGGGAAATCTCAAGTGGAAAGAAGTCAAGCTAACATTTTTGTGAATAAAGGTAGTAGGAACAGGTGCATCACTATTATTTTCTTCTCATATAAACCTGCTGCCTGAGGTTTACCGCTCAATTGAAACCATTTGTGGGAATAAGTCATATTGAAGAATATTATATAGCCTTCAAAATTAAGAACATTTAGTAAAAGGTCACATATTTGAAATGCAATCTCTGGAGGATTACGGTAAAATTAAATATATTAAATATTAGCCACACTACAGCTAGAAGGTTGACACAGCATTTATTCGGCTCCAGAGCAGATGAAAGACATTTAGGGTATTCTTTTCCATACCTGCTCTAAACAAAGAATATTATCATTTTTAAAAAGATATTTACGCTTGTTTGGTGCTGAAGAAAGAATTTTGCTTTGTATGCTATGAGCTTACTTCAAACAACAGGGCTTACAGCTTGTAACAAGCTGAGGTACAAGCAAACAGCCCCACTGAAAGAAGACGGCAACTGAGCTGCACCCATGCAATGTCACAAATCATGATGCCATATTGGAGCTGCTGCACACTGACAGACTGCAGTAGGGGCTGAAGGTCTGGGAAGAATCCAAACGTGGTTGATGGGCAGAATGCAGGGCTTTTTTTTAGGAGTAACGCACAGGAACGGAGTTCCATCTGGCTTGGTGTCATGGGGTGTGGCCTAATAGGTAAATGAGTTCCTGCTGGGCTTTTTCTACAAAAAAGCCCTTTGTGAAAAAAGGGTGATGTCAGGGTGTGTGTGGTCTAATATGCAAATGAGTTCCTGCTGGGCTTTTGCTACCAAAAAAAGCCCTGGCAGAATGTAATATAAGGCATGGGAGAAAAAGAACATGCAGAAAGGACTTGCCGACAACTCTCGAAATTGGATTGGCTACCCTAAATTCAGTACTTCTTTTTGTAAAATAAAAAGGTGCCCGTACCCCTATGCAAGGTGGCCCCGATTTCCATCAGTTCACCCTTCAGGCCTTAGGAGAGCCCCCCAAAGAAGTGCCAGTACTCACATTAGCCAAGTTTAGGATGAATTGGGGCAAATCTACATGCCATTTTTCTTACTCTAAACCTGATTCCAAAGCACAAAGTTGCAGCTTTGCTTTAAAATGCACATTTGAAGAGGCACTTGATAGAAGCTATGATTTATTTCTGCCAATACATAACCAGTAACATGATGTTCATCCTTGAGAATCCATTTCAGAGAGCAAAAGAAACAGCCCTTTGTGTAAAACACTACTACATTTTTGATATTGAGTCACTCAACAGAGTTGCCGGGGTAATCTCAAATGAATCTCAATTTACCGTTTTTAGGTAAAATTATAGAGAGGGAAGTGGTGTTGCAGTTGCAGGGTTTTCTGGATAACGCTTCCGTCTTAGACCCTTGCCAGTCCGGCTTTCGCCCAGGTCATGGGACGGAGAAAGTGCTGGTCGCCTTGGCAGATGACCTCCAGCGGCATCTGGATCGAGGTGGTGTGGCGATGCTGATGTTGTTGGATCTGTCGGCTGCGTTCAACACGGTCAACTGACCCGCCGCCTCGCCGATGTTGGGGTTAGGGGGTTGGCTTTACAATGGCTTTCCTCCTTCCTCAAGGATCGGGGACAAAGGGTGGCAATCAGAGGTGAGCTGTCCCAGAGGCGCACACTACATTGTGGGGTGCCTCAGGGAGTGGTTCTCTCACCTATGCTATTTAATATCTATATGCGCCCCCTTGCCCAGATTGCCGGGAGGTATGGGCTTGGGTGTCACCAGTATGCGGACGGCCTGGCTGCGTCCCAGAGAATTTGGACCTGGCACTGCAGGCCCTGGCAACCTGGTTGAGGCTGAGTGGGCTGAAACTGAATCCAGCGAAGACAGAGGTCCTTTGCCTGGGTTGGGGCGCTCTGGGGAGGGAAATACCTCTCCCAGTTTTTGACGGGGAGCCGCTGAAAGCCTGGGAGTTCTACTGGAGCCTTCATTATCAATGGAGGCCCAGATAACAGCCACTGCTAAGTCAGCCTTTTTCCATTTGAGGCGGGCAAAGCAGTTGGCCCCCTTCCTAGAGCGTCAGGACCTAGCAACAGTGATCCACGCAACGGTCACCTCAAGACTAGATTACTGTAATGCCCTCTACATGGGGCTGTCTTTGTGCCAAATCCGGAAGCTGCAGCTGGTGCAGAACGCGGCTGCTAGACTGCAATTGGAGCTCCAAAAGTGGGAGCACATACAGCCGGGGCTGCGTGGACTGCACTGGCTGCCAGTTACATACTGGATTTGTTACAAAGTGCTGGTTATTACCTTTAAAGCCCTATATGGCCGAGGACCTACCTACCTGAGGAAGTCACTGTAAATGGTTAGGTGTTACTCAGCAAGCCCATAGTTAAACTAAGAATCGAACCTGAGTTTCTGCTCTAATTAGAATGTAGTCAGCAGAATTTTTCCTGAATTTTTCACTGTGTACTTTACACCAAGTTTCCTATCACTACCACCGACGCCAAGCGGCTTTATAGAAGTTTTGCAGCACTGTTATAAGCAATACAGACATGGCATTCAGGCAGAAACTGCATTTTCTTTTCAAGGACATAAGGGATGAAGAAATTGGGGACTACGTGCTATTTGATTGATCTTTTATAGATATACAGTTTCTAATTAGATATGAAGGGATCTCAGCTTGTGTCAGCTGTTCCAACAGAACAATGTTTATAAAATGTATATCTCTGCTACCTGGCATTACATTTTATGACACACATGGTCCAGCCCAACAAGGTCTCATTTATATCAGATCCAGCCTTTGTAACAAATGAGTTTAACACTCTTGTCCTAACCAGTATACTTATTCACACTGCAGAATTATAGAAGCATTATGTTGAAATTCTCACATATCTAGTAGAGACCCTCATCAGGTTAATATATTTTGGACACTGCACTGTTTTAAGAGAAAGCACATTTCCAAAGTATGCATTTGTTGAGCACAATAAACTGTTATTTTTCAGCTGTGCTCTTTCTAATGATCAAATTGTTTAAATTGGATGCATCATTCTCACCCAACATTTGATCCAAGTGGGGAGGACTGTATTAACAACACCCAGTGTGGAGAAATGTGTTCTCTCCTGGGAGGCTGGCACTGTGCATTTTAACCATCCCCCCCCCCCCCCCCCCAGTTAAGAACAAGCAGGAGGAGGGAGGAGATTAACTCATAGCCTTCCAGATACTTCTCTTAAGAAATGCTAATAGATCTAGCAGGAGAGATAATGGGATGGGCCATTTCACCTCTCCTACTACTAATAAGGAATATAGGGCCTTTTCACACTTACCAGTGGAAACTGGAAGGGAGTAGGTATTGTGCCGCCTTGCAGTAATCCGAGACAGAGATGGGAGTTTTCAGACACATGTTTTTTTTCCCGATAGTGTTCCGTGATTGAACCGAGCCATTTCACACTGTTCTGCTTTTATCTCACTTCCACCAGCGCCAGCCGTTTTCGCCTGTGTGATCTCTGGCTTTTTTTTTTTTTTGGAACGTCGGGCTAAGATCGCTATAGCATGATAGTGCTATAGTGACGTCTCACAACAGCACCACCATAGGAATGCCTGGGCTCCATTGAGATGCCAGAGATCTCCGCCGCTGATTGGTAACAGGTGCCCCATTGGATACACAGTTCAAGCAGGAGATCAGGGCACCAGGCATTGGTCTGTCACCTGTTGCTGTCACTTCCATGCCCACACAGGAGTCAGGGGAATGAGATTGGTTTGTAGGTGACTCTGAAGCACATTTTTTTGGGGGGAGGGCTGTTGCCACCTGGAGAGGAGTTGCCCATAGGGCAGCAGGTTTCAGCGAGAGAACAGACCAACAGTGATTGGTGAGACAGATGGTTTGTGTGGAAGGCTATTGTTCTATTAGTTCTATTGTTGTAATAGTTATGATTTCCATCACAACAGTATTGAGACTTTTTGGATTTCATCATCTCCCCATACTGCTAGGAGATCCAGAATCTCCTGCTCACTCCAAACTACACCTCTTGACCCATTTATCCTCCTCTCAATTCCTGACAAACCACTCACCAACCTAATAAACCAGACAATCCGCTCACCAACTACAACCCACAGAAATCTGTGGCTCCCCCCCCCCTGACATTTATACCTGCTGCAGCTTGGCACAAGTCACTTTCCAGCCAATAGCCTGTGAGCATGGATGGGTGCACATCAGGCTAGGTTAGCAACATCTGTCTCACCAATCACTGTTGGTCTGTTCTCCTGCTGAAACCTGCTGCCCTATGGGCAACCCGTCTCCAGGTGGCAACAGCCCCCTCCCCCCAAAAATGTGCCTCATAGAAACCTATAAACCAATCACATTCCCCTGACTCCCGTGTTGGCATGCAAGTGATAGCAACAGGTGACAGACCAATGCCTGGTGCCCTGATCTCCCGCTTAAACTGTGTATCCAATGGGCCACCTGTTACCAAGTTTCAGCGGCGGCGATCTCTGGCAATTCATTGGAGCCCAGGCATCCCTATGGTGGTGCTGTTGTGAGACATCGCTATAGCACGATAGCGCTACAGCGATCCCAGCGAAGTTAAAAAAAAAAAGCCGGAGATAGTGCGCCGGCGGGCAAAAAAGGGCATGAAAACTGCTCCCGGATTAGATACTGGACATTTCACACAGCCCTCCATACCAATTTCAACCCGGAAGGAGGGGTTGAAAACTGGAAGAAGCTGCTCTTTGTTAGTAATGACTCAGGCATGCCTCACAGCTGTGGGACTGTGTGAAAAGGTGAGAGTATTCCAGTAGCAGCCAGTTACTGAGTCGGGTCTGTCTGAAATGCCAGCAGAAACTCATTACTGTTCAGTAACTGACCAGCTTCCATACTGAAATACATAGGCTGTGTGAAAAAGCTCATAGATCTGGAGGTCTGAGAATGTCAGAGAGAAAGAACATCAAGAAGGGAATTTCTAGACTCTACAGGAAAAGCTCCGACCCCACTTTACCTGGTCTGTGGGAGGAGACAGGGATTTGATAAAACATCCTTGGAACAGGAAGTCACTCTCTTTCTTTTGGGGGCTGCATCCAGAAGAGGAGCAGGCAGATCTCTCCTCTCAGCAGGTGGACATTGACCATGTGCCTGCCTCCAGAGCTGGGGAGATCCCTAAAGTGATGGAACTTGATAAAGATTTGTAACTAGCTAAGCTACAAGAGGCCTGTCTAACTTTAACATCTATTAGAGAAAGAGACAGAGGGTCTTCATTTTTAAACCAAATTTCTTTTGTTTTCCTTGCACAATCTGGTGCTGTGCTAAAAGTATGCTTGTAAACATTTTCTTAAATAAATAGTTTAGGCTTTTGATGTTGGGAGTGGTTCTCTGTACCACATAGATCCCTATCCCATTGAACATGCTATCTGGAAAGAGGCTCCAGGGAGGTTGACAAATGGCTATTCTTGCAAGGGTGCCCAAGGCAGTAAACTGTTCCCATGGTTGCCAGACAATGCACAGTGGGAGTCACAGAAGCAAGGCCTCAGAGCTTAGAAGGGGAGCTGAGGGTCCTGATCCTCCTAGGGGGGAATCCCTAAATTGACCAGGTGGTGGTGGGCTACTTAATAGTACAAGAAAAGCCCCTCCAGGGAGTTGACAACCCCTATAAGGGCAGGGCAGAACAAGGCCTGCAGGCCAGAGCAGGCACATTCAGCCACACCCAGCAATAATTCTAGATATACTATTGTACAGTGAAGCAGGACAAATGTGTGAACAGGATATATAAACCTAAGATATATTGCTTGTGTTTAGGTTATGCTGTTTCAGCAGATGCTTACTAGCCTTTTTTCAGCTGATGGAGAAAGAGAGGGAAATCTTAATGCATTTAGCAAAGGTCATTTGGGGCATGAAACAAGTTCAAGTTAATGCTTTTCCATCTAGGAGCCTACTGTGGATTCTACTAAAAGCTTGATATGAGTCATTGTCCAGTGGTTCTAGATGATAAATCATATGCTTACAACTGTCAGGTGGTTGCAAGAACTGAACAGTAACACAGCATTCGCATAAGATACCATTTCATCACATGCACTAATAACTACAAGTTGTCTTCAGAACAGTGATGTAACCAGTTGAAAATCAGGTCACACATCCCAAATGATATTCTATGGTGAATCAGCCTCTGTCAGTCAGAAATAAGTTCATTACCATAGCTTAGTGCTTGCAAATGGTGACTTAAAGCCATGTCCACCATCAGCTTGACCTGAAGGATAACATGATTCCTTCTCTGTCCTGTCAACTTTCCTGCCACCCCCTGCTATCCGGTGGAGCAACTGTCATGGTTGAAAAAGCTATTACTACCCTTTGATAAGTAAAATTTAAGCATCTCAGAATTAAGATGTAGGAAATCCATATGTGTTTCACATTATTGCTATTCTCATGAAAGCACAGGTCCTTGTGAATAGGTCTATCTTGTATAAGCTTGCTGCATACCTTGGAGAAATCAGAGCCCAAGAAAGAAGGAATGGTAATGTCTCTTAACACTCACAGATATCTCATCAATGGGCCTTGATCATCAGAAAATGGCTTTGTCCATGAATCCATCAGAGCTTGACAGGTTCCCCAGCTTAAGAGAGGGGTCATATTTGAGACTGGGTAAAGATGATGTAGTTTGGATTCTAGCAATGATAGAGAAGTAGGCAAATGCTGCTACAAGTTGGCTGAAGCACCTTGGGAGTGCAGGATGGCTGCCCTACAGCAGGGGTGGCCAACGGTAGCTCTCCAAATGTTTTTGCCTACAACTCCCATCAGCCCCAGCCAGTATGGCCAATGGCTGGGGCTGATGGGAGTTGTAGGCAAAAAAAAATCTGGAGAGCTACCATTGGCCACCCCTGCCCTATAGGAATACTACAATATGTCAGAGGTTTCCTGTGCACTCTCTTCTTAAGGGGACCAACCCAGGTGAGCACTATCTTTGGAACTTCTCACTGCCCAAGGAAGTAGGGAGAATGTTAACAGCATTCAGATGTCTATTGCAGGTCTTGTTCAAACAGGATATTGCCAAGAAAGAAAGACAACTGCTGAAGAGTGAACATTGAATAACTGTTGGCTGAGCTCTAACTTTAGACAAGTAGTTGTCAGAATGACAGAATCAGCCAATTTGAAGTTATAGGCAAGAACCTATTTACAAAGGCCTAAAATTTTATTTCAGTGGTGAGGCATCACTTATGCAAATTTCTCTCAATGGCAGTATTTCCACAGGCTGGTAGATTTCCTAACTGCCCCATTTTCCTTGTTCATTTTGGTAGCCTGACTTGCCTAGAAACTTCTACCTCATTCACTGATCTGATTTTACCTCATTCACTGATTCCACTCCAAAGCCAGTGGAAATTTCACTCTAGCTATTTCCCAGGCCATCTGAAAAATCCATTTATGGCATGCTGCTGCAGCCAGTTTGCAGACAAAGTGCACTATCAAAACCCACATTTTGGTACTTACTCAGAAGATAGGCACCAGAGATTCCAATAGGTTCTGTGGAAGCCTGCAGGGACCTGCAGGAAGCATCTCACTTGCCCTGCCCCCATTATTTCCTCTTTCCCTTTCCTAAAAGCCGCCATAGCCTATTCCCTTTTTCTGCTTTCTAGGGTTGCCAACCTGAAGATCTTTTGGAATCACAATGGATCTCCCAACTACAGAGGTCAGTTTCCCTTAGGGTTGCCAGCTCCAAGCTGAAAAATTCCTGTAGATTTAGGAGTACAGATGAAGTTTAGGAAAGAAAGCAACCTCAGTAAGGTATAGGCTTCCCAACCTTCCCGCCCTGGTGGGGGACCCTCGAATTTGCAGCCTCCTCCCCCGCTCTCAAAAAATCTGGGGGCGGGGGGCGAGAGAACATACCTGTAGGCATCATGTTATTGTAGAGCTTCTGATCCGTTTTTAAAAGGTGTCCCTTTAAGGCTGCACAGGAAACAGGAAACAAGAAGGGCTTCATGGGAAAGGGTCAGTAACAGTTTCCATGGAGAACGGCTCCTCCCTTTCTTTTCCTGTGCAGCCTTGCTTTCGTTTTCACAGCAAAGTTCTGCTGGAAGAAGACCAAGTAAGTATTCGTGTGTGAGAGAGAGGGAGGGGGGATTCCCTGGTATGGAGGCCCTCCCCCCCTTTAGAAAGCATGGGGGGGGAATATCTACTAGGCACTTTATTATTCCCTATGGAGAACAATTCCCGTAGGGAATAATAGGGAATTGATCCATGGGTATTGGGGGCTCTGGGGGGCTATTTTTTTAGGTAGAGGCACCAGATTTTTAGTATAGCATCTAGTGCCTCTTCCCAAAATACCCTCCAAGTTTCAAAACGATTGGACCAGAGGGTCCAATTCTATGGGCCCCAAAAGATGGTGCCCCTATCCTTAATTATTTCCTATGGAAGAAAGGTATTTTAAAAAGTGTGCTGTCCCTTTAAATGTGATGGCCAGAACTCCCTTGGAGTTCAATTATGCTTGTCACATCCTTGTTCCTGGCTCCACCCCCAATGTCTCCTGGCTCCACCCCCCAAGTCCCCAGATTTTTCTTTAATTGGATTTGGCAACCCTAGTAAGGTATAATGCCATAGAGACCACCCTCCAAATCAGTCATTTTCTCCAGGGAAACTGATCTCTGTCATCTGGAAAGCAGCTGTAATATTGAGTAATACTGGGTGATCTCCAGCCGCTATCTGGAAGTTCACAACCCTAGTGTGATGGAGAAAATGGCTGCTTTGGAGGGTGGAGTCTATGGCATTATGACCCTCTGAGGCCACTCCCTTCATGGAACCCCACCATCCCTAGGCTTCATCCCCAAATCTCTAAGAATTTCCTAACCTGGAGTTGCCAACTCTATCTTCTTTTCCCCACCCAACACTCAACCTACCTTTATCCGCCCCTCTTATCCTCTTCCCCCCGACAGCCTCTACCTAGGAAAACTACAGCCCAGTTGTGTGGTGCTAGCTGTTGAGCCAGGGCCACTTATATGGCAGGGAACCTCAAGGACTTGTGGGGGCACCTCACTTTTCCCCTGTATTCTCTGCCCCACACTATTTCTTCTATCCTTCCTCCTAGCACCCCCACATCCTCTCCCATTTCCCTGTCTCTATCCCTCCTCAGCCATTCACCAACCTACCTCTTATTTATCTCCCATCTTCATTTATATTTACTATTAATTAACTTCATTTATACACCACCTTTCTCCACAGTGGGGACCAAAATAGCTTGCATTATTCTTTCCTCCTCCTTTTAATCTGCACAACAGTCCTATGCGAGATTAGATTAATCTGAAAGTGTGTAACTGGTCCAAAATCACCCACTGAGCTATTCAAACCTGAGTTTCCCAGATCCTATTCTGAAGCTTTGTCTGCTATACCACACTGGCTTTTGTAGGGTGGCTGCTGTTAAACAGTAGGAAGCAGCCAGGCCTAGTAGGGTTATGTAAATTGGGTGGTGTCAAGTCATGCAGAGGTTTCTGCCAGTCCTAAAGTTACAACTGAACTCTAGACAACAGAGATCTATTCCCCTGGAGAAAACACCTGCTTTGAAGGGTGGAGTCTATGGTGTTAAATCCAGCTGAGGTCTCTCCCCTGCACTCCTCAGACTCCACCGCCAAATCTCCAGGAATTTCCCAACCTAAAGCTGGCAACACTAGCCAGGCCTGGCCCCAATAAGTCCTCCCTCAAAGGCCACAATAAACCTGGAAGGCCCTCTCTCCCTGCCTTTTACTGACAAAATCAAACTTGGAATGCTGTGGCTGCCTAGCAACAGCCTGTGAGGGAATCCATTGCTTAAAGCTATAGGTGCTCCTTTGATCATTTTTGGGTTTTTTAAACTCCCCGATGTATTTTTTTTTAGATTTCACATTTTTTTTTCTGTAAACTTGGGGTCCTTTTTAGATTTGTAGAAAGATGTGTTTTGTCCATTCACAGCTCCAGTCACCAGATCTAAGAATCCAGAAATTCAGCCAACTCTGCTATTAGAATATAATATTAAGTATGACCTTGCAAAATTATATCTCAAGGAAAGCCACCTAATTTTTATAAACTTTACTGTTGTGTTAAAAAGTTAAAGGTAATCCCCTGTGCAAGCACCAATCATTTCCGACTCTGGCATGACATCACTTTCATGACGTTTTCATAGCAGACTTTTTATGGGGTGGTTTGCCATTGCCTTCCCCAGTCATTTACACTTTACCCCCAGCAAACTGGGTACTCATTTTACCGACCTTGGAAGGATGGAAGGCTGAGTCAACCTTGAGCCAGCTACCTGAACCCAGCTTCCACCAGGATCGAACTCAGGATGTGAGCAGAGCTTGGACTACAGTACTGTAGCTTACCACTCTGCGCCACAGGGCTCATTAATAATGCCCTAAATCTGTACAGCGATGAGCACATGTGAGAGTTTCCACTGTCTTTCTTGGAGAAAGTTTTTATTATTATTTGAAGAAGAAGAAGATTTGCAGATTTATACCCCACCCTTCTCTCTGCATCAGAGACTCAGAGCGGCTTACAATCTCCTATATCTTCTCCCCCCACAACAGACACCCTGTGAGGTGGGTGGGGCTGAGAGGGCTCTCACAGCAGCTGCCCTTTCAAGGACAACCTCTGCAAGAGCTATGGCTGACCCATGGCCATTCCAGCAGATACAAGTGGAGGAGTAGGGAATCAAACCTGGTTCTCCCAGATCAGAGTCCAGACACTTAACCACTACACCAAACTGGCAAAATCCATCCCATCAATTAATAGTAGTATGATGCTCATGAGAGCAACTGCTGGCAGGAAACAACATGACAAATAGTAATGTAATATTCCTTCTTTTATTGATGTTGACAAGACTTAATCATATTTTAGGAAAGGTCTATCTTTCTAGAAGCTTTAAAATGACATTTGATGTTTGATTGAATTGATTTGCCAAAATAGAAGTCCATGTCCAATGCCTTATTGAGACACAGAAGAAAACAAGTGCTTTCCAAATACAGTATTATTAGCAGACTGTGATATTTATTATGGGCAGCAGTATCAAAATAATGATACAAAAAAGCAGATGCCACTAATCTGAATAATGATTAACTTTTGACTATTGACTTAGAAATGGCAGAACTGCTTCAGGCTCAGTCTGGAAAGAGTCCAGTAATACTGGACAACACTTTTACTGGAAAGTTTTTATCAATAGCCTGCCAACTTCTGGTAACTCCTAAGCTCTTTCTTCTTACCCCCACAGCAAGTGACTCGAGGCCTCAGCCATTCCATCTCCTCCAGTTAAATATGTTGTGATAGCTGTTGCTTCAATAGACAGCAGGCAGGCAAGCTGGTGGTGGCACCCAGCCAAGTGAATAGGCAGAACAGGGAGACACCCTCTCTCTGTCTCTGTCTCTCCCCTTCCCCAGAGCCTCAAGAGATTGTTTTGGTAGAGTTTGAGGCAATGAAATGCAACCTGTCAAATGTAATCCTCAGGCTACCCAACACAGCTGAAACAATGTCCAAGGTACCCAAAGAAGGGGTGTGTGTGTGAGAGAGAGAGAAACAGAGACAGACAGAGAGCGCAGCCAGTTGTAGCACCAGCAGCAAAGTAAGAAGGAGGAAGCATTTTGTGAAACTACTCAGTTCTGAAATGGAGAGTTAATGGATGTACAAGAGACACAGCAGGATAAAATGTGGACATCTCCAGCCTTGTGCTGATTGAAACAGTGAGTGGACAGAAGTCTTCTCTTGCCAACTATATCATGCCATAGAAGCTCAAGACACTGTAGAAAATAAAAGATCAAGGCTCTCTAAATTTTCTGTTAGCAGACTGTGACATTTATTCTGGATGGCAGAGTAAAAAAAACAACAAAAATGGTATAACAGAAAAACTGACTAATCTGAATTTGAATCAATTGATTAATTAGCCAAAAATTAAGCAACTGGAGATACTTTATTCCACAGCCCCACAAAAATCCCTTTGAGTTCTGCACACAGATGTGCAAATGCTCTCCTAAACAGGGCAAAAAAAGAGGCTGTGTAAAGCAACTCCTCCACATGTAGAACAGGTTTTTTTTTCCTTCCCATTAAGCCTGTTTTTCTTCATACAAGATTCTTGTGTAAGCTATTCAGTTCTCAAAGAAGTCTGTTGACCTGTGGCCACTATTTCTGGACTGTACCTGAATGAGGAATATTTCTAGAAAATATGGCTTTCAAAACACTACCAAGACTCAGAATAAAAATGGCTGTTCCTTTAACTTCCTGTTTAATGGTTTCTATTAAGACTAAGACTGTATGCTATTTCTAACTATGCCATAGGGGTTGATAAATCACACTTGTAGTATATTTATTATTATATTACCATGGAGCAGTCTGCTTCTCCTCTGATATTTGTGTAAACTGGCTTAGTCAGATGTTTGTTTTAGGGTTGCCAGGCTCCCACTGGGGGCAGAGGATCCCCACCTCCCAATGGGTACTCCCTGTTGCTGCTCAGCAGGCTTGCAAAGGAAACAACTGGGGAGGGGATATCAGCACTCCCCATGTGTCCATAAGCATGTTGCCAATACCAGGGATGCTCTGGCATTTGAGTTTTGCCCAAGTATCAGAGCGTCCCTGGCATTGCTGGTAATGCAGTGACATCACTTCTGGTACATACAAAAAGTGATGTGAGCACATCACTGGTGATGTCAGGGCACCAACCGCTCAATAAGTCACCCCTGCCCCCCCCCCCAGATTTCAGGGGGGACCTGGAGATCCTAGTTTGTTTTGAACACACCCATCTCTGTTGTATAAGAGCACAATCCTGAGTGAGTACCTTAATCTTGACCTACAAGTAAAAACTTTACATGTGTCTTTATAAAGATACCAAATATCTTGTAAGGTAACAAATAAAAGAGAGAGTGTATGTGGTACTGAGGCCTGCATTAGACAACATCCGAAAGGACCCGAGTTAAAATTGCCATGAAGCTCATTAAGAGACACTGAGATGGTTATTCTCTCAGTCTCACCTCTACAGTGCCTTGGTTTGTGGCTACCTGTTGTACCTCAGTCTTCTCCTTCAGATGATTCAATGAGGTAGTTTTCAACTTTTTATTGCTTTAAATTAGCCATCAAGATAACAATAAATGTTCATGCCAGGAACTGATTATTGATTTTCCAGACAAACAGTGTTTACAGCTCCTTCACGCCAAGTCAGACATTGCTTAGTCTGACTGGCAATGGCTCTCCAGGGTCTCGAACAGAGGTCATTCTTAGCCCAGCTACCTCAGATCTTTCCACTGGAGACATCTGGGATGTTCTCTCATTCCCCCATGTTTTCATGCTGCTCTTTCTCAAATGAGCTCTACGTGCATGTGTTCTACCACTGAGTCATGGCCCCTTCCACCCTTCCCACACTGTTTATGAGTGACTGTGTGGTACGTGATGAGTTAGGAAGCCATCTTCATGATGCTAAATCCAGTCAAACTAATTGCTGAAGTGCCTGAATAGTACAAAGTAGCTACATTGCCCACTACAGCAATGGCAACTAATTTGGAGAAAAGGTTTTGAAATTATTAGGAGCTTATGTGGGTTTCTGGAATCTGAAATTAGACTTAGAGAGGGGAAAGCTATTTGTCAGTTTTATGGTAAATCAGTTTTATGGTAAATCAAGCTAGGGGGTGGGAGAGAGGTAGTCTGCCATCTCTAGGAACTTCTCCACCTACTTGGAAGCCAGAGACAAGCCCAGAATGCGGCTTAAGGATCAAAGTGGAAATGTCCATAAAGCGGCTTATATTGCAGTCAATGATGTGCAGCTAATGTAAAGTAACAGCTACAAAAAGTAGAGTCTTCCTGGTCAATGAATTGTAATCCAAAATTTATGAGACTCAATGGTTTTATTCACAGCCTCATGTGGACTCAGATCTCCTGCCGCTATTTTTTTGCCCCCATTCAAGGAGAGCCATGCTTTGCACTTATAACTTCATTTCTGGTTCATAACAGGAAAGTTAGGTGTGTGCTTTTTAAACAGACCAATAACCCTACTCTGTGTAATAGGTTACTACTCTATCTATACTCTATTTATTACACCCTTTTCTTTTTAAAAAAAAAAGTATGCAGAAGGTTAATCAATCAAACCAATCACTAAGGAAACTTGTCTTTCAGATTCAGTTGTATGCCAAAAATTGCATATTGAATTGCCTCAAAGTTTAGACATTAGAAATTTAATCCTATAGGATTACTTTAGTGAAACACAGTTCCACTAACAGGTCATGGAAGCCTAATTTACAATTGCTCCACAATTCCAAAGATTCTAATGTACAAAATTGTTCACTGTCCCCATTATGGAGACACTTTTAATATTTCATTTTTAATATTTCAACGAAGTTGCATGTGAATAAATTATATGTTCTACTTAATGGTGAATCTCACGCTCCCTATTTAATAGCAAGTGAAATCTCCATAGAGAAGACTTAACTTCTCATTTCCATAAGAAAAGCAGTTATATTCCCATATCATACTGCTTTCAATTCTGAACACTATCCATGTTTATTCATTCTTTAACACATAAGGACAGTTTGAAGTAAGGTATTATACATAGCAGATGGAGCCAGATTCTTATTTAGCTGGCACCACTGTGCCCAAAAGAAGACATTGTTTACATACTGGGTGATTTTAATGCAAAAGCAGGCACCCAAGCAGAAACAGGCAACACAGACAGACTTGGACTTGGAGAAAGGAACGATGCAGGTGATCATTTGGTACAATTTTGCCAGGAAAATCATTTCCAAATAATGAATACTTGGTTCAAACAGCACAAACGTCATTTATGCATTTGGACCTCTCCGAACGAACCACACCGAAATCAGATTGTACTATATTCTATGCAATCATAGACGGACCAGTTTAGCACTTGCTGTCAAGACATATCCAGGTGCCGACTGTGGTTCAGATCATGAATTGTTGGAGGCTAAAATTAGAGTCAAACTATGCAACATCAAAAGGACAGTACCACTAAAGAAATTTGACACCACCAAAATCCCACACACACACACACACACACAATTGAGGTGAAAAATAGGTTTAAACTGCTGGACACTGCTGAGAAAATGCTCAATGAACTGTGGCAGGAAATTCATTCTACAATAGTTGAAATAGCAGCTGAACACATACCATACAAGAAGCCAATGAAAAAGTGCAAGTGGCTCCTGGACGGAACCATAAAAATAGTAGAGTGAAGAAAAGCAGCCAAAGCAGCAGGAAAATGGGAAGAAACAAGAAGACTGAATGCAGATTTCCAGCTGGCAGCAAGGAAAGACAGCCAAGTTCACTGGGACGAGTGCTGCAAACAGCTAGAAGAGGACTCCATGAAGGGCCACACCAAGTATGCATTTATGCAAGTCAAAAAGATTTGAACACCATTTACTGCTCATAGGTATCATCAAAAGCAAGCAAAAGGGGAAAAACCATCAAACCAACATGATGTCAAAAACAGATGGTGAGAATACACTGGTAGCAAAGACATCCAGACTCAGGATGTCAAGGAACAGAAAGCTGAGAGATAACCAGCCATCCTTGAGAAAGAGATCAATGAGCAAAGAGGAAGAGCAATGAGCTAATTACCAAACAACAAGGCCCCAGGTGTTGTCATCATCTCCATGGAATTGCTGAGGCCTATACCACTCGCAATCATCAGAGCCCTGTGTCAGAAAATTTGGGAAACTAACATGTGGCAAAGGGACTGGAAATGCTCATGTTCATTCCACTATGAAAAGGGAGACTCCAGAGACTGCTCCAATTATCGCACAATCACACCTATCCCTCACATTAGCAAAATTCTGCTTAAAATTATACAACAATGCCTTGCACCAACCACTGAAAAGGAATTACTAGATGTTCAAGCTGGCTTCTGAAGAGGGCATGGCACTCATGACCATATAGCAAATCTGTGCTGGATTATGGAGAAATCTCATGTATAACAAAAGATTATTTACTTATGCTTCATTGATTACAAGAAAGTCTTTGACTGTGTCAATCATGACAAGCTGTGGAGAATCCTACTAGATCTGGGGGTGCCAGCACATCTGGTAAAGTTGACACAATCATTGTACACAAACCAGGAATCCACTGTGTGAACATCATATTGAGATACTTAGGGCTTTTTTTTGTAGAAAAAGCCCAGCAGGAACTCATTTGCACATTAGGCCATACCCCCAACACCAAGCCAGTTGGAACTGTGTTTCTGTGAGTTCCTGCTCAAAAAAAGCCCTGGAGATACTGATTGGTTCAAGATAGAGAAAGGAGTATAAGGTTGCATTCTTTCACCCTTCCTATTCAACATATATGCTGAAACAATCATGAGGAAGTTAGAGCTGGAAGAGCAAAAACACGAGGTAAAGATTGGAGGAAGGAATATCAACAATCTTCGATATGCAGATGACACAACCCTTCTCTTGGAAACTAAAGAAGGCCTGGAATATCTGATCAAGAAAATCAAAGAATAAAGTGAGAAGTTTGGCCTCTTCCTAAACATAAAAAAGACCAAGATAATGACCACTGAGAAGAATAGAAACATTAAAATAACAGTTGACAATGAAAACATTAAGGCCCTGTTCAGATGCACAGTATAATCAGATGTCGCTGCTGTTTCCTTCTGGATTTAAAGTGGCTGATCAGACAGCAACATCTGTCTCCCGGTATTGACTTGTGGTAGCCCCCCTAATCCTTCTTGGAACTGGATTATCTTGTTACCTGCTCCTTTGCGGTGTTTTTCTGAGTTCATTGGTTTCACCTCATAGTTTTCTCCATCTGGATAGTTCTGCTGCGATATTAACCAACTTCTGGATGTCTGAAGGCTGTCCCAGAGCAAAAAGAGTCTCAGACATCTGGTTTATGGTCACCATTTTTTTGCTACTTAGCGATAAGCGCATAAGCGCATACCACATAATGTTTTAGCCTGTGCTCATAGTGTGCACATGTGCATAATAGTGGAGAGAGAAAAAGAACTGCATGGTGCCGTCGTGTGAACAGCAGAAGACGGTATTGAGGAATACAATAAGACAAATGTTGCAACATGTATACCATTGACCAGGATATAAGGCTGTATTATAAGAGGCCTCAATTACATCTCTTAGCCTTTGTCACTGTATTAAACTACTTTCTTTTGAACATATGAACATATGAAGCTGCCTTATACTGAATCAGACCTTTGGTCCATCAAAGTCAGTATTGTCTTCTCAGACTGGCAGTGGCTCTCCAGGGTCTCAAGCTGAGGTTTTTCACACCTATTTGCCTGGACCCTTTTTTTGGAGATGCCAGGGATTGAACCTGGGACCTTCTGCTTCCCAAGCAGATGCTCTACCACTGAGCCACCGTCCCTCCCCCAGCATTGGGTCCAGCATTGATTTATTGATTTGTTGTATTTTGTAATATGATTCTGTATGTGTGTATATTTGTTTGATCTCTTAAGACGACCATTTTAGGTTGAAACACATTAGGTCAAGTGGTTTCCCATTGTAGTTGTATGATTTTACTAAGTAAGGAGGCTAATGATGGGCCACTAAATGCTTTTAACTTTCTACAATAAATGCATGTAGTTATTTTTGGTTATAATTTTTCTTTAGATCCTGCTTTTAATTTTGGTCCTTACTGTATATTAACCTTGCAGGTTCTTAACTGTAGTGAGTAACAAGCCATGAGTGAAAGCTGCGGAGGGATCCTCTCCACCACTGAGTGACCTCAATTCATTGTCTTGATGCTTTTCTCAACCTGCATACAAAGCGGAGGTATGGCACCCTCCAGTTCTATGCCACAGGTCCTTCCAAAAGACAGCAATAAATAAATAAAAACTAGCAGTTCTTTAAGGGCTCTAAACCCCCCCCCATGGGGATCCAAAGCACCTTCTCCCTTCCTCCATTTTATCCTCACAACAATCCTGTGAGGTAGGTTTATGCTAAAAAGTGTATGACTGGCCCAAGCTAACCTAACAAGCTTCCATGGTAGAGTGGGCATATGAACCTGGGTCTCCCAGATCCCAGTCCAGCATTCTAACAGCTGCACCATACTGGCTCATGTTATTTGTCATTTACTGAATGGTGACTGTATTTCAGGGATTAGACAAAACTAAAAAAATGACATGCTTGAAGAATTTACATTCTAATGCCAAAGGACACAAATGTAAGGAAGACTGTGAGGGTGGGAGCTTAGAAACTGGCAGGATAGAGTGTTCCAAACATGGTGAATAAAGTGATGACAGAGAACTCCAAGGAAATGCTGGAAAGGAGAAATAACTGTTCCTGGGGGAACAATGTAAGAGCAACGCATTTCTCTAGCTTGTACTGTTGGTTTACCAGCTACAGGGTCTGTTTTGCTCGTTTGAGAGAAGAGTTCCTAATTGATCCTACTATGTCTACCGCTGTTCATGATATGCTTTCCAGAGACTAAAGTATGGGTCCACTGGAATTTTTTCAGGCACAGAGCATGAATTTTTCACCTCCCATGGCAACCCAAAATGCTCCCTTGAAATCCGTTCCTTGGGAAGGAGAATCAGGAGGAAGTCATGTATTCTGGATAGAAATTCTTGCATCCCTGGGAAAACTCCAGTGGATTCAAACCATATTCTCCTGATCAGTGTTACCATTTATGCTGATTTATTGGAATATCATTTTCCTGCACACTTCTAAGCCTAGTACCTGCTGTCTTAGCCTTGCTGACATTAGGAGGCATCTCTTCTTAAATGCCTAGTGATGTTCTTATAGATAAAATGGAACATTTAAAACTTTTTTTTCCTATGTACTACCCATCCTAATTTTCCAACTAGCAACGGCAGGAGAAAGTGTTACTAGTAGGACAAATTATATTTGAGAGGGTGATACACAAATCAACAGATGCACAAATAAAGCTCCAAAGCTAATAAAAAAAAATATGGCAGCTGCTGGAATCACTTGCATTCCAGAGGCATATTCTTGAATTCCAAGGGATGTTTTTCTGAACTCCTGGAAGAGGTTTATTGGACCTTACAAAGGACTGGAATAGGGCATTGTTGTTGTTGTTTTGAGGGGGTTTCACAAGTATGCCTGGCCTTAACCCCATGCCTAATGGTATTTGGTGCTTCGCCAAGACAAAGATATATCTTCTTCCAGTCATCGTGTACTAAGCACCACATTTTTAACTGACAGTCTTGGGGAGGGGGGGGGGAAGAATCCTAATATTTGTATGTCTTGTGAATCAAGTTCCCCACCCTGAAATTCTTACTCTGTTCAAAATTAAAATAGAGATCTGTAATGAGTATATATGTGTCTTTTGCACAATCAGCAGTTTTATCAGACTTTGCCCACTTAATTATACTGACAACTTCCTCAGTCTCACAAAACTCTCCTTGACTGCAGAAATTGACTCACCCCCCCCCTTTTTTTTTAATGCAAGGTAATTTACAAAATACCTTGGCTTCTATGTAAGTACAGAATAGTTGTATCATACACCATTACTGCTTCTAGACTGGTATTGGCAAAAACATGGAAACTGAAGAAAATTCCAACAAGGAGATCTACTTTAGATAAAATTAAGGGATATAATATACGAGTTAAACTTATAACATTACAGAAGAAGCATTACAGGATTTAGATCTAGTGTGGCATAAAGTTTTGTTAAAAATGGAACAGACGATGTGATTTTTTTTCAAGTATATTTTTTAAATACCTTGGCTTCTAGCACTAAAGATTTGGCCAGGAATTTCCATATTCAATCCTTTTAAAAGTTATATTTCCTAGGAACAACTGGCCCCCTAACTTGACAATGTTGACTGCTGACATTGCCACACAGGTCCATGCCACTGTAACCTTAATGCTAGATTACTGTAATGCATTATACACTGAGCTGACCTTAAAAACTGGTCAGAAACTTCAGTTGGTATAGAATGCTGCCACTAGACTGACTTGTTTATGCCAGTACAATCATCTCACACCTGTGCTTTGGCAGCTTCAGCAATTATGTTTGTTTGGGGGCACAATTTAAGGTACTGCTTGTTACCTGCTGAAATGGCCTTGGGTCAGCCATAGCTCTGGCAGAGGTTGTCCTTGAAAGGGCAGCTGCTGTGAGAGCCCTCTCAGCCCCACCCACCTCACAGGGTGTCTGTTGTGGGGGAGGAAGGTAAAGGAGATTGTGAGCTGCTCTGAGCCTCAGAGTGGAGGGCAGGATATAAATCCAATATAGTCATCATCGTCTTCATCTTCTTCTCTTTAAAGCCTTTCATGAGCCAGGATAGAAATATCTACTGGACCTCCTTTTCACATACAATCCTATGTTCATTTATTCTCTCTGACCAATTCCACAGTCACTGTTGCTCTACCCCCAGGCTTTTGCTTTTGTTGGATCAAGGGATCAATCCTCCAGCAGCTGCTGCACAGGCACAATTTGACCCATGGCTCCCTCCAATTGTCTAAAAAACATGACTGGGAAGGTGTGGGGAGAACTGGAAGAAGCCAAAATGTACCTGCACAGCAATTGGTGGGGAATAGATTGCTTGATCCAATGAAAGCAGAAGCCCATGGGTGGAACAACAGTGACTGTGTCAGTCTCTGCCCTTACAACAAAGAAAATACGTTCCAAGGTGGCAATGCGAAGGGATAACTTTTAGATTTATGTCTACATCTTTATTGTTATTGCCATTGTATTGCATCTGTTATTATACCCTTGTTATATCTTACACAATACTTCATATGTTTTAACTTCTAGTTTACGTTCATTTTTCTTGAGATTTTTGTAGATTTGTAACAGCTTTAGGCCTACCCCAAGACTAACAAGGGGTTTCTAGCCCAGAAAAATAGCCAACATGGTTTCCAACTTCTCATTACACCTGAGAGACCAAGAAATATGAGAGTCAGAATTCTAAGATGTCAAATTGATGCCAGAGAGTCTCCCAGAGGCTGGACTGGATGGGGCTCCCTTGGAAGAGACGATCTACTGCATGCCTCTATACACAAAACTAGTAAAAGTAAACACCATCTTCAGAGATTTTTTTGGAGGAAAAAGCCCAGCAGGAACTCATTTGCATATTAGGCCATACCCCCTGATATCACCATTGTTTCACACAGGGTTTTTTGTAGGAGAAAACCCAGCAGCAACTCATTGGCATATTAGACCACACCTTCTGATGCCAAGCCAGCCGAAACTGCTTTCTTGTGTGTTCCTGCTCAACCTCCCCCTCCCGTCCATCTTAGAAGATACTTAGAGAGAGAAGAGAGGTCCTATATAGCAGGGGTGGCCAATGGTAGTTTTCCAGATGTTTTTGCCTACAACTCCCATCAGCCCCAGCCAGCATGGCCAATGGCTGGGGCTGATGGGAGTTGTAGGCAAAAACATCTTGCGAGCTACTGTTGGCCACCCCTGCTATATAGGATGAAACAGAAGTACAGAATAGCAACTGCTAACCAGACTCAACATCTAACGGATGAGAGGATGGGGCCAACTGCTCAATGTACCTAAGTGAAGTAATTCATTTAACCCTTTCCCTCCCAGATCCTCCTGCATGCAGAATTACCATAGCCAACAATTGATACTGTCTGCCCTTTATTAATGGAGAACAAATTGGTATCCCTGTCTAAATAATTTTTAAATCTTGTTTCAACAAATATCTTGCTCTTTGCTTCATTTTCTTTTAAAGACTTTTCTCCTGTAGATTGTTTTAATGGTTTATAAATAATAGTTACAGACAAATAACTGGAATAGTTTAATCTAACAAACTACTTTGAGAACTTTAGGGTAGCAGAGACTCATATGATTAATCCTAACCATCTTTTAATTACCCTCATAATTAAAGAGCTAATGATTTGGAATGAAATTATAGAAGGTATGAACTCGGTAAGGCTGTATTGTGTACCTTTCCTTGGTTGAGCAACATTGATTGTTGGAGTGGCACTTTCTAAGGGCTTCATCTGGCACTGCTTATTCAGGTCAAACCCATAAGCAGCCCTGGAAAGAAGAACAGCAACACTAAATTACACTAACTGAGTTCTAGGAGAAAGTGCTTGGTGTCAGCCATTTAGTAAGGGACGGAGGTAATCTTGGCTACATCATGCAGCAGAATTTCTACTCAACAGTTTTTGGATAGCACTGCTGTACCTCATGACAGCACGGTTAATATTAGTATAAAGGAGATCAGGAGAGAAAGCCAGATATGCAGGGCCAGATCATCAATCAATGGCCAAGTTTTATGTAGGTGTTAATCCTTTGGACAAGAGAAAATGAACAGCTAACAACTTAGGTACCAGCAATGTATTCTCTCACCAGGACAGGCCACATTACCTTAATGTGGATCAGGAAATAATCCTGATAAGATTTTGTGCTTTTCCATCAAGGGCAAGGGGTGGGGGGAGAGAGAGGAGAGAGAGAGAAATTCATTGATTATCTGGCAGGGCAAAGGTTGTGAAAGCTGGATGATTTTATTTGCAGGCAAGATCTAAAAAGAACCAGTGGAGTGCGAAACTGTAACAGATAAAACTAGTCATGCAATTCTGAACAGAATTACTAAACCCTTTTAAGGACTTAGAAATGTATAACTCTGCTTAGCACAGGTTCCAGAATTCTGTTTTGCCATATTCCTCCAGAAAAAAAGCCCTGAATAAGAGGAAAAAGTGAAAAAAGGCAAGTTGGTAAAGCTGAAATCAATTATTTCTCCAAACTATCACCAGATTTCTCATCTACAAAATTTGAATTTTCTTTTGACACTAGACCAAAAGATTTATTTTTATTCAGGCTTTTAATTTAGGGTTTTCATCTTTTAAAGTTCTCATAATCTTCCTCTAGCCTGTGGACTGATTTATAAATACCACTTCTATGCTGTTGTTTTATGCTGCTTTCACAATAATTTTGGGTTGTTTTTAGGGTTGCCAACCTCTAGGTGATAGCTGGAGATCTTCTGGGATTACAATGGCTCCCCAGGCCAGAGAGACTAGTTCACCTGAAGAAAATAGCTGCTTTGAAAGGTGGGCTCTATGGCATTATACCCCACTGATGTCCCTCACCTCCCCAAACCCTGCCTTCCTCAGACTCCACCCCCAAAATCTCCAGGTAATTCCCAACCTGGAACTGGCAACCCTAGTTGTTTTTGTTATTTGATTATAGGGTTTTTTAAAACAACAACAACAACAACTCTGTGAGGCACCTTGAGTAAATCTCTAGAAAGGGAACATACATTTCTAAATACCTGAATGTTTTCTGAATATTCAACTTATACACTTCATAGCCAGTAATGTTTTACTTCAAAATATTAATTACAGCTTACATGTAATAACATTCAGCATTTAACAACACTGGATAACCAACGTTCAATAGTATATCATAAATGACCATATTTGATAACTAGCTGCTTATCGTGTTATTACGTGATATTTCGTGTAATTACACAATATATTTCGAAGTTCAAAGTTGATCAATTTCTTTCCCGTCCTTCCAATGGACTATATGTAGCTTAAACATAATTTGACTTTTGGGGAACAACCCCTCCCCCCTTTGAAGCCTGAAAAGAAGCCACTAGCTATGGTGTAATTTTTTCTGGAAGTGAAGGATACACACATCAGCCATCTCTGGTCATCTAACTAGTGGATAACATTTAGTAAGACTCACTAGCATTGGTATTGATAATGTTTGCTTAGACAGCATCAATGCATTATGACAATTACAAACAATATAAAGCTGTTTTTGAAAAAAAAAACTGCATTAGACTTACATAAATCCAGCATAAATAAGTTCTTAAAAGATAGACTCAGTACAGGGGGAAAAACCCCTATCTCTAGGTAAGTGTCCAATTAAATGTTATCTTCAGGATGTTTTGCTTAGGGGGGGAAAGACCCGACAAGTGAGATGCCAATTATTTCTGCCTGCTGAAATTCATGGATCCATGTGTTTCTTCCCTGGCCTTGAATTCTCCAAAGTTTATTTTGCAACTACAATGCCTTCTGCTGCAGAAAACAGGCCACAAGCTATACCTTGGAGGTATGGTTTAGTAACCATGGAAAACAATCCACTAAGAACAAACATAAGAAATGGCTGACAGAGAGATAGAGCAATTTTGTGAAATGAAACCCTGACTGTTCTTCTGGGTAAACAGAAGTGAGAAGTTCTCCAATAAACAATAATTATTATTTATACAATGGTGTATGTGTACATACACACACAATGAAGAAATCTTCAGACAACTAAGAAATTGTATCCCTTAGTCAAATACTTTATTGTAGATATTTTGTCATCATACAAAGAATGTATTGGAAAAATGTGTTTGATTTGGCCACATTTTTGTAATATATTACTTTGCCATTATTTCATTATTTTTATGCATCACCCCATCCGGGCCAATGTTACTTCTTCTATCAGTAGAGCTATATTACTGTCATCACTAAAATATAATGTATAACTGGGACCCAAAGAAGAACTTATGGGTGCAGAGAGGAAAGTCATTCTGTGCTTATTCTTCACACAGAATTTTCCACCATTGAAGGAATAAACCACTATCCAAGTAACCTTATGATGTCTTGGTTATTTGTGTGATCCTATAAGCTCTTTCATAGTTTCCCTCCCCCAATCTACTGAATGCACAATGGAACGTTTCCATTCATTGCTACCAAGAGAGAGCGCTAAGGGAGTATATAATATATATTTAGCTTCGTCTTATCACAACTGAGCAGCTGGAAAAAGGAGGAGATTTAGATCCATGGGAACACCAGCATGTTCTCCACAGAGTTCATCTGGGAACCTCTGCTTCTGATTTCACAGTGCCTTCTCAAGCCAAATATGCTCTCTAGGATCTATTAACATCGGCAGACATGCATTGTTACCGCACATTCCTTATAATTCATGTTTAACATTTGGGAGCTGACTCTGCCTCCCTTCCTCTTTCCCAGCTGTCAGCAGGGAAAACATTCTCAAATGAGACATTAATGTGTGTGTGTGTGTGTCCAGAATGCATGCATGGGAGAAATAAAAGGCTGATGTAGGTTTCTTCTGCTTTATTGTGTTATGCTTGTTTCTTCTCTCCTCCCTGAACTCAGCATCAACAGAGTGCTTTGACTTTGTTTTTAACAGACTGGCCATTCAAGTTCTCTCAAACATGGCTATGCCTCTGATTAGGAAAAACAAGAAAATAATGAAGGAAAGAAAATGTCTGAATTTAGCAAGGAAGGTTCTAAGCATAGGTAGTAGGATGGTATGTTTTGCATACTATTGCCCCAAATTTGCTAAAGATCAACTTAATCCAAATCATCACATGCATATAAATCTAGTGATTCTTCAAATATGCCACCCTGTAAGTCTACCCAGAATTTTGGCCTTAATTGTACTGCATTAGAGCAGAACCCTTCCACTCTCTACCCATGAACTAAAGAATTAGCACTGGCTAACAAAGGAGAGTGGTAAAGCTGCAGTAATGCAGTCTGAGCTCTCTGCTCATGACCTGAGTTAGATCCCGGTGGAAACTGGGTTCAGGTAGCTGGCTCAAGGTTGACTCAGCCTTCCATTCTTTTGAGGTTGGTAAAATGAGGACCCAGCTTGCTGGGGGGAAAGTGTAGAAGACTGTGGAAGGCAATGGCAAACCACCCGTAAAAAAAAAAGTCTGCCGTGAAAACTTTGTGATGCGCCGTTATCCCAGTGTCAGAAATGACTGGTGCTTGCACAGTCATTGCACATTTAACTTTTTAACAAAGGAGAGCCAAGCCAATCCACACAACAAAGATATGGGACAATAGAGTAATGAAGCGGCAAAAAGACCATATCAAGAAGAAAATGCTTTATTTTAAAAATAAAATTCCTGAGGGTAAAGTACTAGTATAACATGCAGGTTAAATTTTCTCATGCTAGTTTTCTTACTGGAATTTTATATGCAGGAAGTATCAAAACACATAACCCCTACCTGGAGTAGGAAGGTCTACTGTTGACTCAATTACCTCCGGGGCTCTACCATCCAACTCTGTTGCCTGCCCTGCCTAAGAGTTCTACAAATGGATATCTTCCCTCCCTCTTACACTCTTTCTATATAGTCACAATATTTTTGTTGGCTTCTGTTTTCTGTCTCTCGTATCTAAGATATCTGTCATAGACTTCCAGCACAGCTTATGGAGGGCAGACAGATGCTATTTTCGTCTCCAGCAGGGCCTTAACAGTTCCTGGGTCTGTCCTGAGGAAGGATGTTTGTATCGCCTGGCTTATTTTGTTGGGGTACACTTTTGGAACAGAAGACCTTATCATTGGACAGGGACAGCAGAGGGCTTAGCTATTAAAAGCCGCTATCAGAGGGAGCAGGTGAGACTAGAGGACTAACACTTGGACATGCCATCCCCCGTCATCTCTACCAACTAACAAATTTGGTTTCTCATGGCTCTGCCAGATCCTAACAGATGTGGCAATATTTGTTGATCAGCAAATGGCTTTAATTAAAATTGTTTTAATTGTAAACTGCTTTAAGAGCCACTTTGGCTGAAAAGCAGATGCTAAATACCTTGCATAATAGAAAGAAAGTGGGATACAAATGCACAAAACAAATAAATACTCCCTTTACCCTACTGCCAACTTGTACTTGTATTTCTCAGCTGGTCAGGTATCCCAGAATGGACCACAGGCATTTCAGTCAACCTAACAACCAGACCAGTCCCTAGCCAGGGTGAGGCAGCTGCTTCAGGAGACAGATTTGGGAAGCCATTAAATTGCAGCAAGTCATCACTTATTTGATTTATTATCTTGTTCCAGCTGAGGACAAAATAGGAGTCGATTGCACCTTTAAGACCAACAGTTTTATTCAGAACGTAAGCTTTCATGTGCATGCACACTTCTTCAGATGAGGAAGAAGTGTGCATGCACATGAAAGCTTATGTTCTGAATAAAACTAAGTTGGTCTTAAAGGTGCAATCAACTCCTATTTTGTTCTACTACTTCAGACCAACACGGCTCCCTATTTGAATCTAGCTGAGGACAGTTACCTTTCGGTAGAACAATATTTTCAGGCTCATACAGCAAACAGGGCCTGAGTGACAGGAGTTTGCCTAACACCACTCACTTTGTACCACTGACTTTCTAGCTCACACTCACCGTTAGTCACTATGGTACACCAGCTCTCAGTGGCCTGACTTAGGGTTGCCAGGTTTGTGTTGCAAAATATCAGGATACAGAAGAGGGCAGGGTTTGGGAAGGGGAGGGGAAGGGCCTCAGCGTGGTACACTGCCATAGAGTCCATCCATTTTCTCCAAGGGAGCTGATCTCTGCCACCTGGAGATCAGTTGTAAAAGTGGGAGATCCTCAAGCCCAACCTGGAAGTTATAAAATACAAGAAAAGCCATAGGGTAACAAAAGACTTGAATACTTAATAGCACTCTAAAGCAGGGGTGGCCAACGGTAGCTCTCCAGATGTTTTTTGCCTACAACTCCCATCAGCCCCAGCCAGCATGGCCAATGACTGGGGCTGATGGGAGTTGTAGGCAAGAAACATCTGGAGAGCTACCGTTGGCCACCCCTGCTCTAAAATATTTGACATCTATAATTAAGAACAATATGTAAAGTAACAAAGCCCACTCTAACAAGGAAAATTCTAACAAGTAATACAGCAAGCAATGTAACACAGTGCAGTAATCAGTACAAATGCAGCTTGCTCTTAACAAATAAATATCAAGCCAGTCCAAAAGTGTTGCCCTGGGGCTTTTCTTGTATTTTATAGTCACATAATTACCCCAGATCTCCTTTGCTTGATGGTTGCCCACCTGGAGGCTGGCAACCCTAGGGTTGATCTCAGTCATAACCATGGTTTACCATTATGAAATGAAGCCTGAGGAATCCTCAGGCTTTAGTGCTCCCTCTTTCTCTTCCCTTGTACATGGTCAGCCACAACAGAAATCTCTAGGTTCATAGCAAATCAAGCCTCTCATGATATCAGAACCACCAAGCCATGGCTTACTGTTTCCCCGCAAACCAGGAACACCTTGCTTGGAATCTGGTTTTCAAGGAAAGTCTAGAACAAACCATACTTTGCTGGTTTAGAGGTAACAGCAGATTGCAACTTGTTACAAACCAGGACATTTCAAATACACTGGTTATAAAGAAGGAGAGGGTGGAGGAAGAGGGAAAATTGCACACATGAGTCCAGAGATTCCCCGCTCCCAATCTCATTCAGTACACCATGGTTGGTCATAGTATTTACAGTCATAGCATTTCAACCATGCCAGTGGAAATAGAGCTGCATCAAAGTTGCACCCAAAAATCCACAACAGTGGTGAGCAATCAATTCTGTGCTATCCAACAAGTAACTACCTCCTCATCCTTCCACTCCTTCTTTCATCTACTACCACTGTAGTGTTCAACAGAACATGTGAGATAAACCAGCGGTGTTCTCTCTAGCCTGGGTGGAGCACTGCTATGATAGTTGCTAACACCATTGCTTCAATGGGAAAGCCATCCCACAGTACTTTTGGTGAGTGGCTCTGTTTGCCAGTATTTCTGAAGATCTTAACATATGTAGATGTGGCCTGAAATGTTTGGAGGGGTATGGTTATATTTTTTCTCCTGATCACAAGAAGTAACAACTTAAGCATCAGCTTGCAATTCTCCTTTTAGTGACAGTTACAAATCCATCAATTTCCATTCTAAAATTCACCTTGCAGGGCAAAAGGCCACATAAAACAGACTAGACTGTGTTTTCTGAAATGTAATAAATCACAGTTTTATAAGAGTGCAGGGGCAGCCACATCTGAAAACTAATTTTAATGTGGAATATCTAAGTCAGGCCAGACAACTAGTCTTGCCAATGAATGCTTTCCAACTTCTCCAGTTCTGCATTTTCATCTTTTATTTCTGGAGAAACAAAGTCAGCTATGGTCTGACTTATGCAGTGATGTCCTTTGGTTACTGAGGTGATATGGCATGCTGGGTCCTATACATGAAAACCCCTGGATTTTGCCTTAAAGCAGTATTTTAAAGAAAAGTATCAATTCAGAAGTTGTAGAGCTAATGACATACCAAGAACATGTTTTCCACAACCACTTTCCCTCCTATTAATACGTATTTGTACATACTTGTGCAGTTGGTGGTTTTTTTCACCAGTAGCCATCAGCTACATTCTGTTCTGTCTTAAACTCTGAACAATGGAAGCCTGAAAGCCAGAGTTATCAACTTGAACATGGATACTGGCTCAGATCTCACTTTGAAGTATATATAGTCTTAATCTGAAGTGTCCTACGAACACCTTGATTTCCCAAAGATATGTATCTAAAAATGCAATGAAAATATCCAGTTATAACATATCCCTTCTCCTTTTACTTAAACAAAAATGGTTAGAGAAAATGGACCCATAAGAACAGTGGTATAAAAATATGGGGATGTACAGTCTGATGTCCAAAGGGTAAGTCAGAAATTGTACTATCAAGGTCAACAGGTAAAGAGAAGCTCCTCCCACTTATCCACATGTCAAGGCAGTGTGGTGGGACTCAACTAGCTTTTCTAATAGTGAATAAGAAAAACCACTCACAAAAAACTATGTTCAGGATTATGGAACCTCCACGGACAAAAGCCATACATGACTGGGGGCAGGAGGTGATAAGAAGTAGGGGAATTCAGTGAGAAAGCTTGGTGAACCCAACCCATAATTGTTAGTACTAGGAATGGTAGTTAGATGGTAAGTGGGAAAAAAAACCTTGTTCACAAATTTTATGGTCTTTTTAAACTATGGATGGTTCAGGCTTGTCAGATCTCATCAGATCTCAGCAACTAAGCAGGGTCAGCCATGGTTAGTATTTGGATGGAAGACCATCAACAATCCCAAAGCTGTTACACAGACAATTGCATATCATTGGGTGGCAAAGCAGCATGTTCTCCCTGATCTGTGGATACTGTTCCTGGGGGGAGGGGTGGAGCCCTTGCCTCACCACTGTACCTCCTGCAAAGCAATGAGCCTGGCTGAGTAGGACAGCCCCTTTATTAGCCTTGGAGGCCTTCTCTCTTCAACTTTTTCCCTCAGTCTCTCCCACTCTCCTGTGCCTTCCTTCCCCTCCTCCATCTAGGGCTGCCAACATCCAGGTGGCAACTGGTGATTTCCCACTATTATAGTTGATCTCCATATGACCAAGAGCAGTTCCCCTGGAGAAAACAGCTATTTTGGAGAATGGACCCTATGGTATTATTCTCAAATGAAGGCTCTTCCCTTATCAAACCCTGCCATCCCCAGGATCCAACCCCTAAATCTCCAACTTAGAACTGGCAACTCCGTCTTTTGAGGCTGCTCTCCCAGTGCCATGCACACAGTGCAAAAGGGCACCAAGAGAGGGGGGGGGGCTGCTGCCCAACCGCACCATGGATTCTTCACTAAGATAATCATTACTTTTTAAATTTTAAACATCAGTGCCTACAGTCACTGCTAGTGCCTACATTTCATGTCCACTGCAAACTGCAACATATGATGCAACTGGCTTAATAATTTTGATTTTAAGTACAGAGTTTAAAACCATTATGGGTTATTTGCTTTGGCCTGGTATTGAAAGTAATCAAGAAATACATGCTAAAAAATGTTAACATTTTTCTATATGACTCTGTTAAGATTTAGAATAGTGGTCCCCAACCTTTTTTTGACCCTTTGGGCATGATGGACAAAACAACTAAATAGCTGCCAGAAAATGGCTGCTGCAGGAGGCGGCACTAGCCGCAAGATGATTGCCCGCACTTAATTTCAGTCACATGGTGCAAATCCTTGTGATGTGGTGGCAGCTGCAGCCAAGGCAATGCTTAAAAAAAATGCATAGGCAATCAAATCTCCAATAGTCAATCAGAATATTGCTGGGCAGAAGTCCTACATGGCTTTGCCCACTTTCTAAAAATACCTGCCAGGCACCCGAAAAGGTGTCAGTAGGTGCAACGGTGCCCATGGGCAACATATTGAGTACTTTTACTCCACTCTGCTGCACAATACAGGTTATTGTACTGTTTTTGTTTTACTCTAGTAACAACTCTTTGACTTGGAGACTTGTCAGAAGCCATGGAGTAAGTTTCAAAGCTGAAATTTCTGTGTTCAGACCCAATATATTAGCCGGGAGTTACCCTATATCATAGAGTCAAGGTGTTTATATTGTGACTCAGATTCCAATAACTCTTTCTCTCCTCTTTGGTGATAACTGTTTGTAATATACCACTTGACTTAGTTGGGGACCACTTGATTGATGTAGAAGTACAAGTGTGGCAGTTGTGTACAGGCATATAATGGGCTGTTCTGTACCATGCTAAACTGTCCCTTTTAAAAAAATTGCTCCCCTAACAAAAAAATTTCTTACCATAGGCCTAGACCGTACTTAAAGGAGAAAGAATAGTTAGAAATGTGCTGGGTGGAGACCTCTGTGCATGCATATGTGAGAAAAGTGTAATGAAAAGTTGTTGCTATTGATGAACTATTTTAACTAAAGTAAGCCATTGCTTTATGCATCTCTGTGCCTTAATGCTATAAATCAGTTGACTAGTCAAAGATTGATCAATTCATTGATCACAGATTAGGCCACTTGTGCAGTTGAAATGCCAATGTGAATATGATTGCAAAATGCATTCATTATTAAGCAGTCTTGCAATCCATGACTTCAAGCCAAACTGACTTCACTTTTTAAAAATTCCATTCCAAAATTACATGAAAATGAGCCAGGCTATTAATGGAGTAATGCAAACTTCATATCAGTTGCATGACAGGGAGTTGGGCACTGTCCAGTTTCAATTTAAACTTAATTAAATTAACAGCTATTTAAATTTTGAAAGAACTCCTCAAGGTAGTGGGTAATTGAGGAAAATAATACCACCAAATAGATTACCATAGTAATTGACTCATTATCTTGTGGTTGGTGAAAGTCACACATCAGCTTTCTTGCATAGTTGACTTCTGGGGAGAAAGATCAGTTCAGAAAAGCAACATGTGAACAGCGGCTGTCTTAAGTGATTCTGTGGCAGGATGATAACACCAGGATTCTCTGCATGGCAGGCTACTCTGATTGAATAACCCAATACCTTGATTCAGCTTCCACAGAGTATGGCTTTTTCCTGCCTGTAAAGCTTTAGTGATACAGCTCAGGAAGCACAAGCATGTGATTTTGTTGAAACCAATAACATGATCTCCCCCCCCTTTCTTTTTTTGGAGGGGAGGGGAAGGGGGGGTTGAAACTTGAGCCCATTTATGACTTCCTTGGTCTCTTGTATAACCGCCATCCAAAATGAATAAGCATGTACATTGCATAAATCAAAAAGGTATTAAAATGTGAATCCCACATCCTCTGCATTCATTTCCACATAAACGTCAGGTGCTATTTTAGAATTTCAGTGTTCAGAGGTTTCATGATGAAAATATATTCATCAAATTCACATTCCACAGAGTTATCCTTTCATAGCTGGGTAGATAGGTCATGCATGAATGCATTACTTCTATACCTCCACAATATTGAATTATCTTATGCTAGGCGAGGTCATATTACCATAGGGACAAAACACAATTTCTTCACCCAATACTCAAGATCAAACATATGAAGTGCAGCTCCAGATACCACCTTGTCACCCTTTTTTCTAAATTCTGCTGGAATTCAACCTTGCACCAATTTACATCTGCTTGGACCTCTTCTATATCATTACTCCCTCTGCTCTCCTCATGACTCTGCTTCTATTATCTACTTACACATATAAAGAAGGAGAAAAGAGGATGGCTCTTGACATAGCCCTATGCTAGTAAAATGCAAAAAATGCAGTTAAAAGGAAAAACATCTATAATCAGTGTCAATAATAGGAGGGTAAGTTTTAAAATGTGTGAAGCACTTGATAAGGCAATGGTAGAACAAAAGGTTAAGTTCATGTTCTATCTACCATCTCTTCACCAAGAGTTACAAACATTTGGGCTGCAATCACACACATGAAATAATGCACTTTCAATCCACTTTCAAAGTACTTTCCAATGGGATTTTGCCAGTTCACACAGTAAAATCCAGTTGGAAAGTGCATTGAAAGTGGATTGAAAGTACATTATTTAGTGTGTGATCACAGCCTTAAAACTGATCCTTCTACTCTCATTTATCCTTAAGATATAGGCAGCATTTGGCTCCATCTTTGTCACAATACAGAAGACAAAACTGCTGTTGAAACTAGAACTGGCCTTCTACACAGAGAACCCAGAGGAAGCAGGGCAATAAGCAGCCAGCCAGATACCCCTTACAATACCTGGGTTCAGTTTCACCTGAGACTCTTCTCCCCAATTATCAAAGGACATCAGCATGTTGGGGGGTGGGAGTGGCCAGTGCCTGAATGGTTCCTTCATAAAGAAAACAGGAACCAGTCAGATGAGATCCCCCCCTGGAATGTTTTATTGAATTGCCACATTAGTTGCAAGCCAATATTTGGAGGAAAATAATTAATTGAATCACAATGTCTATTTTTAAATCTCCCTGTTTCTTAAATAAGCTTCAGAAGCTCTTATACAAGTGAACTGGCCTGCAGAAATCAGATGAGCAGGAATTAACAAAAAAAAATTTCATTGGTGGAAAATCTTTTTCAGGGAAAATCTTGCGTTTGTTGTCCTTGAAGACAACAGGCAAAATGATGGTCCCCCACTCCCCGTTCATGTTGTTAACTTGCTTAATTGTTTCTCATTGTTACTCTTTGGTCTTCTCCGTTGTGTATTCTAGATGCTAACGAAGAGGTCAGGCTCCTTATGGGGATATATTGGGCTAACTATAAGAAACTACTTTTGTATCACCTATACTAGCTGCTGACTTATTTCTGTGTTCAATACAACATGCTGGTTTGGGCATTTGAGGGCCCAAATGATTTGGGTACCTTAGGGACCCACCTCCACCCTTATTGGCTGGCTGGCCTGAAGCTAGCAGTCTATACATGTGGCTTTCCTCTAGTTGAAGGTGTTGATTTACTAATAACAGTCATGGAACCACACTTCTCTGGGGAAATGGCCAAGTATGATCTGGCACACAATAATGTGCAAACTTGCCTAGTATAAAGAAATGCTGGAAAGGAGAGAGAAAATTAACTGAGAACAATCACAGGGATGCTTGCATTTCATTACTGTTTACTTGCATAGTTCTGAGAAAAGAAGTACTGGCCATTGTTTGTAGCATATGAAAAGAGTAGGATGTGGTTTTATATCTGTTTTGACTCCTTAACTTTTATTATTTTCTTGCAAGCTGCTGTAACTAAAAAGATAAAAAATCAGCTAGTGCTGATGAATATTTGACCAGATGAACCTTTCTTTGGTCCAATTCTATCTAAAAAAGGTTAGATTAATTTCGTATCCATTTCTGGTTCTTCCAGTCATTTTTAAATTTCTTATTACCATCAAAGGAAGATAAGAGAAACTGTATCTAAAGCTTTTCAATTTGAACTATTTCCTGTTTAGAGTAGATCATTCCCCCCCCCCTCCTAATCTTAAACATTTGTAATACTTCAAATTATCAGCTTGTGAGCAGGCCTTTGGGGTTATTAAACTGAATGAAGAACAGATACCTACAGCTGCTGTACTCTGGCAAGAACATCAGCAACCTATGTTTCTAAGCTTAGCTGTTCCCCGTAAAGACCAGTATGAGTGCATCTTGAAGGATCCTTTGACCTACACATAACTAAAGGCATGGGATGGGACAGCATCCTTTACCTATCCTGTCTCTGCCTTCCTTCTATTGCCCTCTCCTTCCCAATGTTAGAATAAATCAGTCCCACACATGTCAAGTTGCATTCTATCACATTAACTGGCAACAGCAGGAATGCAAAAAGCAATGACTAACTGTAGACCTTCCAGCAACAGAGAAACTTACAGGATAAAAGAACTTACAGGCAGAAAGGAAGCACAACAAGAGAAATATTCAATAAATTCTGGACATTGCTGTCCTCCTCAAAGACAAAGCACACGCAGTATTCACATCGATGAAACTGCTCACATGCTGTTACTCCTGCAGCACCCCAAACCTGCTCCTAAAGGCTGAGAAATTTCATACTGCAAGAGCATACGATGTTATCAATCTCCTGTTTCTTTGTATTTAAAAACAAAGTGTATATATTCTTTTATTTTTGTGATTAGAAGCTTTGCAATATCTTTCTACTATAAGTTCCTACACTATCACTTGCATCATGAAGTTGTGGAATAGGAAGGAGCCAAAGATTCATTCCACCAGCACAACTCTGCTCATGATCTTTGAATCGAAGCTATACTGTTCTGGGTCAGCCCTCTTTCTGTGTGGAAAGATGTTAGAAGTGATAAGGTGCATCAGCAAAACAATACCAAGTTTTACATTATATTAGTTCATATATACAATATAAGAAAGTATTAAGGAAACACTGTAAAGGGCAGAAGGCCTAAAAATCAAGTGCTAAAGCAACAAATCGAATAGCATGCATAGAACAGTTTCCAAGACAATAGCCATCAACTCCCCCTTTTTAAAGAATGAAATATGTTTTACTATGTGGAATCCAAAAATATGCAACAATTCTTTTACAAGATAATTTTTGCCAAAACCTAGTTGAAGAGCTCTGCAAAGGAAGAAACCCAGCCTACAGTTGTGTCTCCTTCTTAGTTAGGTTCCCCACATTCTCATGCATAATACAGTTAATAAAGGATACAAGAATCTGAGTTAATTTTTATTTATTTATTATTTTTGCACTAAATCTACTTAAATGCAAGTACTAAGATGAAAGACTCAAATGCCCAAATTTCTGGCAATAACATTAACAAAATACTGATGCAATGTAATCAACATTCTTCTGTGTCTATAAAGCTATTTAAAAGTGATACAAAAATATTCTTCATTTAAAGTTCTGCAAGATTAGGGGATAAACTATCAACACTATGTTAATATGTTGCCACCTGCTGGACATTTTTATCACCCTCCAATAGGAGGCTATGGAAAAATTATAAATGTTAAGAGATTACCAAAATAAATCCTTTTGGCAAGGAAGCACAGTACATTTTTTAAAAAATCTCTTCATATTCCTTGCTCTGATATTTGACAGTGTCTTGAGTTACCTATTGTTGCCAGAGAAGCTTTCTCAAATTTGCCCCTCCCCACCCCTTGTGATGGCAATTACATCCTTATGGGAATTTGTCCATGGTAAAATTTAATTTAACTGTTTCCTTTCTGCTCCCCAATTTGATTTACTCCTGTAAAACAACTGGTTCATGTTCTAATCACATCCAGCTGAGGTTACTGTAAAGTGCTTTACATGGGAATACAACGTGGCAGCTAGGCCAGTGTCAAGAGCTGGATGTAGAGTAGGCATCGTGTCACTCTTGTGGTGACAGATCTGCTCCCCATACATTGCTCTGCACAAATCAAATTGCTGGTTCTTGTTAAGGCCTTAAGCCACTTGGGGTTGGGGTACTTGGAGGGCTACCTGTCCAGTCCACCAGTTAAGACCTTCCTCCATGGAGGGTGACAACTAGAGACAGGGATTTCCTACTGCTCAGTTTGTGCCTGTGGAATACTCTTTCCCTCAAGGCTTACTTTGAATTTCTCTAGCTCTTTTCTAGGAGCCAAGCCAAAACCACACTGTGAGACAATGGAAACAAAATTAGGTAATATTACCTAATGGTAGATGGAAAGACTCTTTCTTGGACACCCCCCTCTATGGTGAGGGGGTCTGTGTGTGTCGATGAAGCTTAGAACAACACTACAAGGGGTCTAAACGCTTAGTGAAAACTGGTGGAAGTACATTAAGAATCTGAGGTATGCAGATGACACTACATTACTGGCAGAAAACAGTGAAGACTTGAAATGACTACAGCTAAAGGTTAAAGCAGAAAATGCCAACATTAAAGAGACAAAAGTAATGTCTACTAGGGAATTACACAGCTTGAAGGTTGAAAATGAAGAACCTGAAATTGTTCAACAATTTCTATTCCTTAGCTTCATCATCAACCAAAAGCAGAAACTGCAACCAAAAAATCAGAAGGCGATTGAGACTGAGAAGGGCAGTCATAAAGGAGCTAGAAAAGATTCTTAAGTGTAAGGTTGTATCACTGGTAACCAAGATCAAGCCAACTCACGCCACAGTATCCCCCATTACTATGTATGGGTGGGAAAGTTGTACAATGAAGAAAGTTGGCAGGAAGAAAGTTGACTTATTTGCAATGTGGTGTTGAGAAGAGTTTTATGGATACTATGGACTGCCAAAAAGACAAATAAGGAGGTTCTAGATCAAATCAAGCCTGAACTCTCCCTAGAAGCTATCATACTTTGGTCACTTTACGAGAGGATGTCACTGGACAAGACATGAATGCTAGGAAAAGTTAAAGGCAGAAGGAAAAAGAGGATGACCCAATATGAGAAAGATTGACTCAATCAAGGAACACCAATGCAGAATGGGGGAGAAAAACAATGGACATGCATGGTAAAAGCAATGAGAGTGCAGAATGACAAAGAAAACCCAACAGACATGCATGGTGTGGGCAAGGAAAAACACTGGTACATAAAAGGCCAGTGTCACCCCAGCAGTCAACACACATCCCCATACAAAACACTATTCAGACAGGGAAAGATAATAGCTCTTTCCTTGTCAGAAACTGTTGTGGCTCAGTGAATAAGAAGAAAGCAACCAATGACTACAACTCCAACATCTCTAGGTTTTCCTTCAGGAAGCCTAAACACAGCCAGCAGAACAACAAGCAAAGACAGCAGCATTAGATAAACTGGGTGTTTACCAGGAAAAAAATCAAGACCATACAGATTGGCCAATCAACTACATAGGCCATATAGACTGGCCAATCAACTACATGGGCATGAGTACATAAAACAGACATGCCATAAAATCTGATGCCAACTCTCTTCTCTTTGCACATTTAAAAGCAGCAAAACATTCAGAGGAGTAGCTGTCCCTCCCCACTGCATCTCCATGCTGGATATGGTTACATATGTAACATTTATCTCTCCTATAGTATTTGAAATATTGTGTTTGTTGCTGATGTTGTGTGTCAAAAAGGTTTTCATCATGAAGTCCCTGCATGTTTGCTAATAGTTCTAAAGATCTTGGATTAGAGAAAGTTGTCACACTCAGCTCTTCTTGATACATGGCATCTCATGTTGGGTCTTATTTCCTCTCAGTCCTATGCCAGAACGAATCAGAACCCTATTTTTTCTATGGCTGTGGGAATGGGTATGTTGTGTGTAATTTTTTGTGGTTCCTTATCAACCAATTATGCCCATTGTGGAGGAAGGGGGAGGTAGGAGCAAGTCAAATTTTGCTACACTGGAGTAGCTGTACTATGCCAGTGTAACTTGATGGCTGCAGGAGGACTGGGAGCAGGGGACGCAACATAATGCTCACAGCACAAGCACACCAATTCAAGATGCTCCCATTTCCCCCTCCAAATATTTGACTGGGCTATGACTGAGAGGGAGTAATAATTCACAGACAGGATTTTATTTTGAGGTTGCTGTCCAGAACTTAACAGGGAAAAGTGTGTTGCAACTGCCAAATTTATTGGTTTCAATGGTGACAGTAAATACTTTTCAAAGAGGAGAAAAGGGTGGGTTTTTGTAAAATCTCCAGTTAGCTGTAGGAAGATTTGGTTAATGAAGGAAAAGAGCAATAATATGTTTGTTACCTGTTAGGGTGGCTTAAGCATCTAATGAAGAAACAAGATATTGAAGCAAAGTAGTAAAGAGTCCAGTAGCACCTTTAAGACTAATAATTTTTATTGTAGCATAAGCTTTTGAAAAACAGTTCTCTTCGTCAGATGCATAGAGGGTATGTAGAAGCTGGTCAGAGATATATAGGTGGTAAGGGGAGGGGGAGTGGATGCAGGAAGGGAGTGCCATGTAAATGCAACCAAAAACTTATATGGCATTCACTTCCTGAAGCCACTCCCCCCCTCCCCCTTACCACCTATATATCTCTAGCCAGCTTCTACATACCCTCTATGCATCTGATGAAGAGAACTATGGTTCTTGAAAGCTTGTGCTACAATAAAAATTGTTAGTCTTAAAGGTACCACTGGATGTTTTACTATTTTGAAGCAACTAACACAGCTAGCTCCTCAATTTACTGAAAGACTCTTTAGACAAATGAAAAAAGAAGGACTCTAGAGTTTTAGCCCTTTCTGTCACATGAGGCACTTTAATATGTGTTCAAGATAGCACTATTTCAACTTTTGTCACCATCTGTGATTTCTATTTGCTTAAGTGCAGCTTTTAAATGGGTTTTTTTATATTCACTGCATCCTTTTTAATTTCCTTCTACAGTGAGGGACAAATTTTAAAAGCCTCAAAGCCAATTTCACCAGACATGTGATTTGTGCCAGGGGTGACGTTTTCCATACCCACCTTTCACAGCACCAACATTAGTAAATGCCAATTTCCAAGCAGCCCCATTTGGCAGCAGAGTAACGCCAAGCACTGTATTTTTCTCAGTAGGGCTCATTTCTCTCTCTTTCACTCACTCCTTCTTTCATTCTCTCCCTTTTTTTAAAGTTTGGCATTAAAGATGTTGAGCAACTAGGGTCAACTCAATTAGTAGCATTTAAGATCCTGTTTATTTTGTGGGAATTGTAGCACCTAAGGGCTTATTACGAGTGTACCAAGAAACTTTAACTGTAGTCTTAAATGGAACTAGTGTGGTTTGCTAAGGTTGCTCATTTTGAGAGCTGGGCTAACCACACCTGCACTAAAGGGGAAAAAAAAATTGCAACCGATTGGTGTTTCAGAGCTTTGCAGCTTGCATTGATCACTGTGAAGAGGGGTGAATCTTCTTGTTAAAGCTCAACAAGGCACAGACACATATGGAAGCAGACCTCCAAATTCAACCCCACACTCTGCTACTGTTTTCTGTTAAAGCTGGTCCAAAGACATCCCCACTGTCACTCCTGGCATTTTCCCTTTCCACTTTCCTTTCTTCCTCTCACAATTGACAATTACCTACCCACCAAATTTACATCCCACCTGATGGAGAAGAGGAAAAGCTTTGTTATATACACCAAATGTTTAACTGTTCTCTGTGGTCGTTTTCGCACTCACCTTCCGCTGGCGCGACCCCCCTCTTCACCGCGCAGGATCTGCGCGGATTTCGCACTAAACGCTGTGGAGCAGCCAGAAAAGCCGGAAGCTCCCGGCGCAAAAGCCGCTCAAACTGAAACCGCCAAAAAGCAGTTTGCTGTTTGCGCGGCTTTTGCGAAGGGAGCTTCCGGCTTTTCTGGCTGCTCTGCAGCGTTTAGTGCGAAATTCGCGCAGATCCTGCGCGGTGAAGAGGGGGGTTGCGCCGGCAGAAGGTGAGTGCGAAAATGACCTGTATGTCCATAAGAGGTTTTTTTTAAAAAAAATTAGTGATGTATTGAAGTAGTTTTAGGTTTAATGGTCTTATGGGGTGGGGAGGTTTAGATGACATTTCACATATGAAACTAAGTGCTGGTGTTTGGGGGTCATCCTTGCTGAACCTGTGAATCAGGGCCCTGATTTCCAATTAAAAGTTCAGCCCTTGCAGTACCACTGAAAATAACAAACTAAATAAAACTGACATCAAATGGGACAATCCATATGTGAGACACATGGAACTGATAGTAAGACAAATGTTCACCCCCCCCACACACCCCCACAGCTCTTTACTGGTAGTGAAAGTTCATGGGGTGGAAGGAAGGCAATGACGAAGCACCTCCTGCCATTGAACTGTGCACAGGAGCAGATAGCCCTCCAGGGACACCAGTCTACAGGTGAGGACAGGGGATCATCCAGAATTAGTTTATCTTCAGAATACAGAGATCAGTTCCCCTGAGAAAAAAATGATGCTTTGTAGGATGGAATCTGGCATCATACCCCATGGAAGTCTGTGTCTTCTGTAGTTTCAATCCCCAAATCTCCAGGAGTTTTCCAACCTGGAGCAGAAAGCCCTCTGCCCCCACCTAGTCCTGGGTTACACAAGTTGATTTGGGGTTTCTCTCAATCCACGCTGCACTTGACACAGCGTCTGATAAGACCCACAGACATGTGAACCAACTAGGGCTGCCAACCAACAGGTGGGGCCTGGAGTTCTCCCTGAATAGCAACAGTCACCTTGAAAACCCTGTGGGGTTGCCATAAATCACCTGTGACTTGACAGCATTTTCTACCACCATCATGCAACCCAGATTTATGAAGGAGAAATTACATCTTACCCATACATATCATATTCAGAGGCCTTTCACATCCTCTCCCCTCCCCCATTCATGATAGAGCAACAAAATGAGTCCTAGAAAAGCAGAAAAAAAATAGGACAACTATTTAAGTTCAACTGCTGAGAAGACAGATCCACTGGGTGTGGAAATCAACTCTAACCCATCCTTTAAACAAAGCAAATTCCATGTCAAGTTGTATGCCTATATGTAAAGCCAAAACTTCTACAGCAAGGTAAAATTATTTAAATATTTATATCAGATCTTCCCTCAGGGCTGAAGGTGGCTTGCAAGTCATAATTAAAACATTACAATTTAAAGCTAATAGAATAAAATCCAAGATTACCCCCCCACACATGATCCCTGCAGTAAAAGCCCTGGTGATGATGATGAATAAAATGCCTTTGCAATGCCCTCTAAAGATTTCTAACAACATTTCATCTAAAAATGTGGCTGTAACAGCAGAAGGAGGGTGGGGCTTTTCTAGAAATTCTGCACTGCAGCACATGTGATCCATCTGCTAGGCAAAGATTACTTGTCTGCACTCAAAGCAAAGAGCTCCTGGAAGCCAGGGTTGTCAAGTAAGAGCAGCTGGAAAGGTCAGAGAAAACCTGGAGAAGTCCTCCCACTGCTGCCAGGTTTGGTAGCATCTGTGCTGCTACTGAGAGCAAGTGAGTCAGACAGAATCATGCCAAAAAGTTGGGAATGGTTTCTTAGAAGGGAACTTCAACATGGCGAGCAGCTGTCCATATGTGTTAAATCACGATTGTTATATTTCTACTGGAATGGCTGCCATCAAATAACAACTTCAGCTCATATCACTGCTGCCTTACTACATTTGAGGTCCTAAGAACTCAAGGCAGTATTCCTTGTTGTCCCTTCCTCCATTTTGTCATCACAATGACTGACAAAACAGGTTGATAATGAGTGACTCCTGTTTCTCCCATGAACTCATATATAGAGCTGTAGGGATATATGCTGTCAGGTGGAGCAATGAAACTACTTAATTGGCATATTGGGAGGAGTGTGTGTAGCAGTGGCTGGAAGAAATAAACTGGGTAGGGGGTGGAGTAGAGGCCTAGTTATTTCCTCATCTTCCTCTCCAAGGACTGCAGTGCTGAGGCATCAGTGGAATATCAGTTTTTGTGAAGGCGTTAGCTCCCATACCATCTCTCTTTGAACTGAGGCTGATTTCTTCTCTTGGATGGTGAGGAGGGAGGCCCTGAGGACTTTCCTTCTTATTGGAGGCCTGCTTCTGAGGGACTGTGACTGGACCAGCTTTATCACAAAAGCAGCACTTCTGAGACACTGAGTGACTACTGGACCTTTGCTTTGGAAAGGGGAAGGAGCTGGGGATGGTGAGTACCATACCCTGTGTGCAAAACTGCATTTTCCATGTTGTAATAAATAATTATTTTGCAGCCAAGGTGTATATGTGGGAGGGGGGCAGATGTGTAGAAAGGAGGTAGAAAGTTTCTATATGTGTAGAAAGGAGGTTCTAAGCCTTGAACTTGCCCTTATTTCCAACTCCCTAACTCCTTTAGAGTGTAGAATCAATTTTATTGTTGTTGTTATTTCCAAACGTGTTTTTATATGTTGTAACCACCTTGTGCCCACATGCAGGAAGGGTGGGCTAGAAATTTAATAAATCAAATTATATCATCTATCCAAACTCATCATATGATCTTCAGCTAAAGATATAGGAAATACATTATCTCCCTATGGTATTAGATCCAAGTTGGCAGCCATGTTTTGTTTAGAGTCAAAGATGAAACCAGACACTGTAAGTTAATAAAGCACAATGCATCACACACTACTTCAAGAAGGCTTGTGTTGAAGGATTATTCAATGAAGGACATCTATAATAAAAAAATGATCCATCCATCTTGTCTGTTCATCTATGGCTGGCATAATTTTTCTGCAAATTAAGCTAGGTACCTCAAAACCAATCACTGGCTTCAGGATGGTCATGAGAATTGCAGTGACAGACATAAAAGGAATCAGAATATCCTGGCCCACACAACCCTAGAAACCCTCAACCCCCCCTCCCTTTTCTGCAATGGAAGCTAGACTTGTCTGTTTGTGGCAGACAGAATCAAGCAGAAAAATAAAGCTGGGGAGCCTCAAAACTGGTGACCAGCTGCAGGATGAACTTGAAAGTTTCAGTGCTAAAACTGAAGGGAACTGGAAAATCTTGGCATGGGTTATTGTAAAAAAACTGCTGCCACCACCCCTTGCTATTTCTAATAAATGCTAGGGTACTCTGTTTGTGGCAGGCATAATTAATCAGAAAACAAATCTGAGAGTCTCCAACCTAGCCACCAGCTTCAGGATGCTGGTAGGATTTTCAATGACAAAAAATTAAGAGTATCTGGCTCCAATTATCTCCCAAGCGTTTTTGCAATGGATGCAAAGGTTCACTTACAAGAAGCCAGGAAAATGCAGGCAGCACAGGGTGGAAAATATTCTCTCTGTGACAAACAGGGACTGTCTGATGTAGTTTTTAGAATGTTGGAAAAGGGTCAATGAGATCCAGGTTTGAATGCCTGCTAAGTCACAGAAGGTTGCTAGATGACTTTGGGCCAATCACACCCTCAGTCAAACCTACTTCACAGGGTTGCTGCTTCCTTTTGTCCATCCTAAATCTACTGTCTATCTGCTTCATCGAGTTAGACAGCCAGTTTGATGTAATGGTAAAGACTGCAGTCTGTAATCTGAGAAAACCAGGTTTGATTTCCCACGCCTCCACATTCAGCTGCTGGTGTGACCTTGGGTCAGTCACAAGTTCTCTCACAGCTGTTCCTCTCCAGAGCAGTTCTTGAAAGAGCTCTCTCAGCTCCACCTACCTCTCAGGGTGTCTGTTGTGGGAGGGGAAGGGAAAGGAGATTGTAAATTACTCTGAGTGAAGGGTGGCGTATAAATCCAATCTCCTCCTCTTCTTCCCATACAGCAAACCATGATGGAAGAGCAACTTACACCTGACTGAGGAGGATGTTCCAGAAGTATAAGCAACTCTGTACTGTCAGCATCAGATGGTGGTGGCAATCCTAAGCACACATACTAGAGGAATACCTTACTTCTGATAACACATGCTTAGAATCACAGTGCACAGTACCTTTGAAAGTAAGTGCACTTGGAGCGGGGCCTAGCCTGCTGAACATAGGGAGACTTATAAAGAAAGCAGCAGTCTCCAAGCTACGTGAGTTCCTGGTTAGGTTTCTATAACCTTGAATTCAGCCCATAAGCAAACAGGGAACCTGTGTCCTTGTTGTTATTAATGCAGCTGAACATTCTCTTGTTTCCAAGAATCCAACAGAAGGCGAGCAGCAACACAGTGAACCAAAGCAGATTCCATGTTGTCTTTGTGGGCAGTCCTATGAAAACATGACACAACAGTCAGAGATCATGAAACGCTGGATTAGAGTGGCAGATTCCTCCTCTGCACTGATGTTTAATTCTGCTTGTTTTACTTTCTGCTGCTTGAAAACCCTTCCAAGAAAGCAGCCACCTCATCACTCCTATTCTGATCTTAAGGACTCACTCCTTTGGAGCCAGCATGTCATTTTGCATTTTACGTTAAGCCAGTTGTATAATTATCATCATCACCACCATCTGCCATTACAGTGCTTACCAAACAATGCCTTCCACTCAGTCCTTGCAGAGAGAAAAATCTTGCCAGCTCAGTAAGGACTTATTTGGATGAAAATTATGTTTGCTTATTTCAGACTAACTGCGCAGTGGCCCCGTTGCATGACTAACTGCCATAAGGCCAGCTCAGCAACCAAAGAGTTGTAAATATGCAGCATTTAACTCAGCAATATTTAGTGCTCAGGAGCTGTTTTGACATGCCAGCTGCAGCTCCATTGATGAAGAAAGAATAAGAACAGGCCATCAAGACAAAACAATGGGGTGTTCAAAGCAAGAGAAGTTCACATAGGACTGCCATTGCCTTCTCTCACATAGCAACTCCAGCCTTCCTTGGTGGACTCCTATCCAAGTGCTGACCATGGCTGACTCTGCTTAGCTCCCAAGCGCCAATAAGAGAAAAATGAGGTATAAATATCAAAATAAATGTATTCATTAGGCTGCTTGTATGTCTGCTTGTCTTTCTGTAATCCACAGCTCTTTGGCACAGCTTTTTCTGGAACTATGTTCTAGCAAGGACTGCTATTTGATACAGTACTTGGAACATCCTTCTCCCCTCTTCTCTCTTCAGCTCCTGCCCATCAACTAAAGAAAGAGTCGATCCACCCCTCGATCAGAGAGAATGACAGACAGGCCTGTCAAAAAGCCTTGATCTTGCCAGGAGTCGCTCACTCTGGCCTCCATTTCACCCCCTGAAGATTGTGGAGGCTGAAGTGAGTTCAGAGATTATCATCCCAGGACAGCTAATTGGGTCAATAGGTCATGAATAAATGTCATGTCATAGAATATTCTAACATGACGTACTGCTAAAAATAATTCCTGGTTGCTTTGATCATTTTCAGGGATGCGAAATGAACAGTAATGACTCCATAAACGTATTCTTGTCAGTTCTTCTTCAGGCCAACCTCAGCTTTGTTGATTACCAACACTCTCTGGGACACGTCAGTAGGTTGAGTTGGTGGAGCAAAACTGGTAAAATGTAATAATTAGAGTGGTCAAATAAGCATTAAACCTAGGTGGTGGTTTTGTTTTACAATAGTAGGAGGAATTTATCAAATGTCACCAGATTATAGCAGGGAGGTTAGTATTCACCTTTTAGGGAGTTTAGTCATACATCACTGCAGGCAAGCTATGAAACACGTTTTTGATAAGAAACATAAATTTATTTCTCTATACGGACAATTAGAAAGGTTAAGACTAACTGTGGAATGCCAGCTTTATGCTCTATTAAGCTTAATGTCCTCTGTTAATGGTAATTTCATTAGGTATTGGATAGTAATACAAATTTAAAGGATGGCAGTAGATTCCACCCACAAACTGTAGTCCAGTTTTAGATGCTGGCCTTGGCTTTCGTATGCTGGTGCCTCACATTCATATATTATGGCACGAATGTGAACGTATGATGGGTCATATTCATGCAATGCAATTTTAATAGTACAAGCAGCCTAAGACAACAATTGCATTGGGTCTGTGCACTGTTATCTCTAGACTGAAACACCCTGAAAACTGTAATGCAGCATATTCTTCTCTATTCGTTATTGCAAGTACATTTGTGTTTGTCTAGACTTAAATCATTCTAGAAAATGGATTTTACATTCAGAAGAAAAGTACAGCTTTAGTCTAGCACAACTGATGATGGGCGAACTGTCCTCTGCTCAATTTGTAATTTGGACTAAAACTGTAAAAGTCATTCTCATCTTCTCAGAAAAGGGCTCTTTAAAAAAAACCCAAAGAATTCTAAATTGGATTGCAAAACTGCAGCCTCACATGGTCAATACAGAATTGTGTTTGGAGAGCATTACATTGCCCAGGTAACCAAGGAACAGCCTGTGCATATTACAAGTCATGCCAACTTTCTGTATGATTGGCTATGGCACAAGATCATATTATTAATAATAATGTTCTATACAAGAATATTGAAATGACGCCTGCTTAGCCCTGACTTCAGGGCATGTGTAAGGCGGCTAACTCTGGCTTGGGAAATTCCTGAAGATTTGGGGAGGTACCTTGGAAAAGTGGAGTGAGAAGAAGGGAGGCAACTGAGCAGGGATGTAAATTAACTCTAGGGCTTCCACTTCTCTTATATATAACATTGAGTCTGGTTCCAGCTGCCATTCCTCCAGGGGAACTGATCTCTGTAATCTGGAAGAACTCCAAGTCTCACCTGGAGATGGCTACCTTAGGCAGAACTGATAGCAAGCCAGTCTGAGAAAGAACCAGGGGCAGTTACCAGCCAGATGCCTAGTTTAAGGACAACTAATGAATGTCCTCAGCAGCTATACAGATAAAAAAGCAGCACATAAATCTCAAATTATTTATATTTCTGTCCACCTTTCTTTTGCCTTAGAACTCATGGTGGCATATATGGCTTTCCAGCTATTGAATCCAGTCACTGAGAAGAACTGTACTTGGTTAGCTTCAACAAAGTGGCTGTACTGGTTAGCAAGCTCTGAATATCTGGTCTGTTTGTCTAAGGAGGAATGGCTAGAGGTGAGTTCTGAAATATGTTGTTCAGTCCAGGGCCAGGACTTCAGAGATCAAGCAGCGTTGTTCAATCCAAGGTCAGAGATTCAGCAGAGCATTGTCATTCAGTCCTGGATCACAGTATCAGAGATTAATTAAGCAAGGCAGTGGCAGCAGCTCAGCGTATAACATACACATTGTGTTCATGCCCAGCAGCCTGCCATGGATGGCTTTATAGCTGCATGCCTAACTGTCAAGCCTACTATCAGCTACTCAGGATCAGTCGTGCAACAACTCATCTTTATTATCAACAAGCAACTGGCAGGAGATGTGCACATAGCTGCCTTGCTTGTAGCTCTATGCTCAGCCTCCATCTGCAGAGCTCTAAGGGTGTAGGTGATACCAGAGGGCTGGGAACAGCCAAATGACTTTCGCCTGCTGGATCATGGCTGGAGAGTGGTAATGGCTCTGTAACAGCTGTTGTCTGTGAATCCTAACAAGCCTGCAGCTCATTTTTCTGCTGCTTGGCTTCTGTTGACTCAGGGCTGGCTACACAGGGCTCTTCTCCTGAGGAGTCCTCGCTGTCATTGAGCCCTGGCTGACTCATGACAGTGGCTGTATCATGTGTCTTCCAAATAACCCTGTGACACTTTGCCTGCAATCCAGTAAGTTTTGTACATACATCAACAGTGGCTACCAGCTGGCTGCCTAGTGCAGATACAAAAGGAGCACATGAACATAAAATACATTGTGCTGTATATTACTACTATATCAGCAATTCAAAGGCATGGGTGACTGACTCAAGGGGGGAAGGGGGACATTACAAGCAAAAGTAAATCAATTTTTGAGTATTATTGGCGCAATTCACAGAATACTGGGCAGGCTTTTGTTAAAGTTATTAAGTTCATGTTCTTCCTCAGCAAGGTGCCCTTTTTTGTGGGTGAGTTGTGTGAGCCCACTATGCAATGCTGCATGTCTGAATTCTCTGTTTTTAAAGTTAACATTCAGTAAATCAAAGTGATAAGAAGTAAATGTGTACGCCACTCCAAATATTGTAGACAGAGACCTGTAGCTATCAAAATACCCCTCCTTTGTGGAGCTTTCAGGCACATGAAAGGCCCAACAATACAACCATAATATCAACATTTCTCTCTCACCCTCTTTTATTCATTGTCATAGTTTGGGCTAGATCATAAAAATTCTTGCTCTTTTGGCAGGGCTCCTGTGCCTTCAAAACCTTCATGAAAGGTAGAAATGTAACAGGTACAGATTTTACCAGCTCTTTCATCCACATAGTGAGTAAAACTGTGTTTTAACATGACTAGCTATTTCAAAGTTGCGCAAATCCTGCTGGGAGAGAGGAATGGCATTGTTAGTTGTCTGGTTCAAACAAAGATTGTGGCTGAGGTACAGAAGGATTATATTCAAAGAGACTGAAGACTTTAAGCAGCACCAGTCTTAAATTTGTTTCCAAGAAATAGGCTTCTGGCAGCAAAATTGTGTGAATATTTTGAAGCAACTCATTTCATTTAAAAATTCAACATAATTTTTTCCTTTTCCAAAATAGTCCCTTTCCCATTCTACCTGCCATAAGCAAACAAGTATATTTAACACAGTCTTACTGCATAGTTTGGAGCTTTATTTATTGTGATCATGTCATATGCGCTTAGAAATAATTCCTTTAGTAGCCCCAGTATGAGATAACAAATGGCATCCCGCCTTGGGCAGTGGATTTGGCATGTCATGAAGGTTGCTAATGCAGGGGTGTCAAACATGGCCCAGGGGCTGAATTAGGCCCCTGGTGGGCTCCTACCAGGCCCCCAAGGAACTGGCTGTCATATGCTTCCTTCTCCCTCGCTCTTGCCTCCTTCTGCATCACAGCTTGCCTTGCCAGACTCGCTCAATTGCACAGGAGCTACAGAGCAAAGCTCCATTGGCTGAGGCTCCTCCCTTGGGGAGGAAGGGGGGGGGAGACAGAGCTTGCTTTGCCAGGTTCTTTCAATTGCAAAGCAGAGCTACTGAGCCAAGCCTCTCTTCCTTCTATTGGCTGAGGCTTCTCCCCCTCCTGGTCCCCTGGGGAAGGATGGAAAGAGCTGGAATTTCCTTTGCCCAATTCTCTGGATCCCAAGAGAGAAACACAAAGAAAGCACTTGTAAAACCAAGGTGATTTAAAAAAGAAAAAAGAAAAAAATAATTGTGTTTGTCTATGTCCTTTATAAAGTTTATATCTCTGCTACCTGATCTTAAATCAGCACACACATGGCCCGGCCCAACAAGGACTCATTTATGTCAGATCTGGCCCTCATAACAAATGAGTTCGACATTCCCAAACAGTCAGATAAGACTACATAACATTTTAGTTTAAATTCGCTAGGAATACATCAGTATTTTGTCTTGTGCTAAACAGCAGGTTTACTGTGCACCTGCACTGTTCCCATTCACTTTAATGGCACTTTGTCAGACAATGTTCTGGTGGATCCTTTCTCGCAGTCATTAGTGGGAGAGGGAGCCATTTAGATTTCATGCCTAATGTACCAATCAGTCTCCAGTTAGTCCTACTCACGTCTGAATATAGGAAAGTGAATAAGCTGCACCAAAACAAAATATTTTCATCATGTGATTGTGGACATATAACTATTCTGACTGTATTAGTTATGATGCCATCAGGCCTGTAGCTACGGTGGGGCCTGGGGGGAGGCACGGCCCCTCCACCCAACCCCCCTCCACCTGTGTGGCCCCTCCTTTCCCCTCCGCTCTCCCTGCGGCCCCATTTTTGCCGCTGTCACCACTCTCCCCGGGCTTTTCCCACTCTGTTCCTACCTCCCCTGGTTTCCCTGCAGCCCCATTTTTGCTGTAGCTGCTCCATCTGTGCTCTTTCCTGCCTCCTCCACTCCCCCCCCCCACAGCCCCATTTTCGCCGCCGCTGCTCTCTTCCCTGCCTCCCAAGCTCTCCCTGCAGCCCCATTTTTGCTGCCACCGCTCTCCCCGGGCTCTTCCCTGCCTCCCAAGCTCTCCCCACAGCCCCATTTTTGCTGCCGCTGCTCTCCCCGGGCTCTTCCCTGCCTCCTCCGCTCTCCCCGCAGCCCCGTTTTCGCTGCCGCTGCTCTCCCCAGGCTCTTCCCACCCCCAAGAGCATGAGAAAGAGCTGGGGCTCGGTGGCTGACTGCTGGAAGAAGCAGCCAAGTCTCCACAGCCCCCCACCCAAAATTTTATGTCCTGGGCCCCCCCACCCAAATATTTCTGGCTACGGGGCTGGATGATGTAGTGGCAGAGTGTCAGACTAGTCTCTGAGAGACCCAGTTTCAAATTTCCACTTTACCACAGAAGCTCACTTGGTGACTTTGGGCCAGTTACTCTCTCTCTCAGGATTGTTGTTATGGGGATGAAAGGGAGAACAATATTGTAAGCTGCTTTGGGCCCCCATTGCAGAAAAAGCAGGGTATAAAATAAATAAATGAGGTGGACAAAGGAACACAGCACTGTATTCCATTATTCCTTTTCTGTGACAAATTATGACTACAAAGTGTGAAAATCTATCAGTTGCTGAAATATCTAGGATCACCAGAATCATACGGAACTAACATATCAACCTGATATCTACATATCAACCCGATGCAGAATATGCTCTTGAATGTGGAGTCTAGAAACGTCTACATAATCCACATGTACCTGGGGCTTTCTAACTCTTATAATTGCAAGAAAAATCATGTGGACAGAAATAAGAAAGCCTTACTCAAGTAGTATGGCACGATACGGAGTTATATTTCTTCCCCATCGTCTCCTATTCTTCTTTGACTGAAATGTTCCTTCCAAGCCTTTAAACTCTCCCACCCAAAACTACTCTAATATATTTTAAAACCTGGATTTAAAAGTTCACTAAAGTTAATATCCATTCACTATGCTGAATGTATCCATGGGAAGAATGTTGGTTTTGCTTTTGGGAATGTTGGACTTTACATCTTGGAATTTTACTTCAGAATTTTCCCAGGGAGGACTGCCAATCCACAGTAAATTTGCAAAGTAAATGTATAAAAATCTTCACTTTTAATATCTGTGTAATGGAGCCTGCCATTTTATTGTCCGGGTTTCTTTGTTACAGGCTGTACAACTTTGATCTATTACCTTGAGTGCTTTTGTGTGGAAACACTGAACCTTACAAGAAAGTAAGAAGAAAATTCTTTACACAGACACATATCATACACACAACAGTGTGCTCATTAATTAGTTTGCTAATCATATATAGAACATATAAGTTTCAGTTGTATAATGCATAGAGAACAAGTGTGATTAAAGGTAGTTTAGATGTGCTGGTGTTTTTAAGAAAGAATAAGAAGAGGTTTCTAACGTAGGCCAACTCTCTTGAATACTTATTTAATTTCCTGTCCTCCTTTCTGTTTTGTCTGATTAACTTAACTGATTATTCCACACAAGACTATCTCTTTTATATCTCTTTTATAGTGTCCAGCTGAATCTGACAGATGCTAATTCTACAGAAATATAACAACGGCAATAACAGATTACATCATAGGGTTGCCAGCCTCCAGGTAGGGCCTGGAGATCTCCCACTTTTACAACTGAATTCCAGCTGGCAGAGATCAGCTTCCCTGGAGAAAATGGCTGCTTTGAAGGGTGGGCTGTATGGCATTGCACCATGTTGAAGACCCTCCCCTCACCCCACGCTCTCCTGTCTCCACCCCCAAAGTCTCCAATTTTCCAACCCAGATCTGGCAACCCTGTGACATCAGTTTAGAAAATCAATCTTTGTTCTTCTAAAGCAATTGTAAATTTCAGAATCCAGTCCTCTCCCTGGAACAATAAGGGAACCAGAATGGAATAAAGTTTCTTGAGGCAGATGCCAAAAGGCCAAAAGGCAAAGGCCAAAAGAGCAGTGATATCTAATGAACTACCTGACTTGTCTACTTCTTTGTATTCTAGAGCAACACACTTTCAGTAGTCTTGCATCATTGTAAAATTCAATACGTGGTGGGAGAAAGAACAAAGTTGCTGTAAATTCCAGCACAGATCATATTTATTAGTTCCTGATCCCCCCGCCTGCCCCATTGCAAGTCTCAGAATGGTTAAAAGTACCATTCATTAGGTATGTTTTCATAGAACACACAGTTTTCTAAAAATAGCTATGCTATTTAAGAATTCAGTTCTGGACCATGAAATACCAGAGATATATTCATTCATTAACTGGGAGTCCCATGTTAATGCCATAGAGATTATCTATGCCAAAAGTTATCAGGTGTCGGGAAAAAGTCAAGTGTAAGAAAACCGCTTTGCATTTCATTTCAGCCTTGATCCACTGTATTAAAACCAGCTTTCGTGGTAAACCATGAAACCTTCTATTTATTAGTTATGTCATAAGAGGTATACATGTCTGCAAATGTATCCATGTTAAACTGACAGCTTAGTTCTGCCAGTTGCTTATATACAAGCATTTTCATCACATCTAAGCACACAAAAGCAAGATACTTAATTGGGTCCCTTTTCTGCAAGGCTAGAGGTGAGACCAATCAATATATCAGGGGTGGCCAACAGTAGCTCCCCACATGTTTTTTGCCTACAACTCCCATCAGCCCCAGCTATTGGCCATGCTGGCTGGGGCTGATGGGAGTTGTAGACAAAAAACATCTGGAGAGCTACCATTGGCCACCCCTGGAATATATCAAGACAAATTCAACTGCTAAAGCTCATCCTGACCCCATTTTACTGGGTTCACCCTTCCAGAGAACAAATATTTCTGCTAATAGTCTTGGGGACTCATGTTCTGTTAACTGATGTGAGTGACAGCCAGCATATAAATACACAGAAACAGTAGTAACCCTACAGAGATAAATGTGACATTCTGAAAGCTGTTGTGCAACATAGCAATGCTTTGGTATAATATAATTTCTCTCACTATAAGCCACCTTGCGAATCTGATCTAGGCTGATAGTCCAGTCCAAAAGACATTTTCCTGGAAGTAAGCTCTATTGAAAGATTTGAGCAGGATTCCAAAAGCAGACCTGCTCAGAGTTGGTCTTTAACCATGTAATCCTGAAGACACTTTACAGGGACTAAGCTCCATTGAACAGACCAGAGCAGGATTCTGAACAGATCAGTTGAGGATTGTTTTCTGTTTAAGCTGGATGTTCGACGGTTCACTTTCTTGTTATGGTCCATATAGAAAGGGCAATAATTGCTTGAACAATTCTCACCTTTTCTAAAACAATACACACACACACTCTCTTACTAAGAAACCTCCTAAAACCAATAAAAGGAAGGAGTGCAAATAACCCCTGGAATCCAGGATCGCCAAGATATTTTCCTTGCATTTGAACACATCAGGCAAAACACATGCCAAATCTATTTACCACACCGAACCACCCAGACCCCTGAAAAAGTGCCAGTCTCAAGTTGCTGTTTCCTGTTTATAAAGACTAGACAACATCCTAATGCTTCTTAAGTGGCAGGAATGTAACTCAATAATCATCTCAGACATGCATCGGAACCACAGAGTTATCACGGATGCCAGCAAAATGCCCCTGGGCTTCAGCGATGGAGGTTACTGGCATTTGTACTTCAGCTCGCACTTAAACCGCGGGCTTCCCAGTCCCCTTGCCCAAGTGACTAAATTGCTAAGTCCCTCTGAACAGGAGCAAGTCTTTCTCGTGTGCACCGTTTCAATGCTCAAAAACACTTTCCACTCCAGCTGCGCTGGGAGACGGTGGCTTTTTCAACTCCCTCCCAAACACTGCAAGAGACACCAAGGTGCTTGCCACACGACACATGTCAAGGAGGCCGCAGATAATCTCCGGAGAGAGACCGGAGTAACATCAACCCTGGGAAATCCTCACCCAAGTTAGACTCCGGGGAGAGGCGCTGAAGCCCAGATGCTAAAGGGCAGCGAGGAACAGGTCTGCTCCTATGCCCGCTCCTTTGGACAATGCATGCCCCTTTCACCTCCCCCCCCCCCCCGAATCAACCGAGCACAGCAAGGGGGGGAGGAGACCCAAGAGTAGCAAAACCAGCTCTCCTCGAATCCCCCCCCCCCAACCGTGGGAGAAGCTGAGAAGCAAGGAGTCCCTGGGCGGCACGTTCTTTTTGCTGGCTGCCTCTCGGTCGCCCTGGGGTCGCCTTCTCCCAAGAGCGGGACCGGTCTCATCCCGAAGCGTCCCTTCACACACCAGCAAGGCTGCCGCTGCCAAGAAGGACTCCGAAGTTCAGGGCTGCCGTTCGGACCCCTCCCCCTTTCGGCGGTGCTTTTTCTCCCCTCGCCCCGGAGCCAGAAAACGAAGTCTCAAACTTGCCTGGAACGAGAGTCTCAGGCAGGGATCGAACTCGCCGCCGGGCAGTTGAGCTTCCCTGTTTCCCACCGCAGAAGAGGCGCTCAGGAAGCGCAGCGAGGTGGCTCCTTCCACATCCCCAAGAGCAGCCGCGGCCGTGCCCCGCTCCCCCAGCCGCTAAATCCTCCGCCGCTCCCGCCCGGCCATCCCCGACAGCGGCGCTCAGAGCCGGGGGCTTGGCTGGTGCAGCTGAGATCCTGCCCGCCTCCTCTTCGCCAAGCCCCAGGCAGCAGACGGTGGCTGAGAACGGCGGGCCGGAGGGAGCGCGGCGAGGGAAGCGCCCGAGAGTCCCGGCTGGCGAAGGCAGAAAGAAGTGGCCGCTCAGCCCCGGCTTTAAAGGAGCCGCACGCTCGGCTGCCGGCGAGCGCCGCTGAGTGGCCCAGGAGCCGGGGGACGGGGGCGTCACGGAGGCTGGAGGGGCGGGCCGCGGGGGAGACCCACTCACACGCCCAGCTCTCTCTCTCGACGCGGTCGTGAAAGGGGACCTGACAACGACCCCGAAATGGACCGTCAGAAACAAGAGGAGCGCCTCTGAGCATGTGCAGAGGGCGTTTGCTCCCTCAAGGCAGAAGGCACGCTTGGTTTCCGAAGGCTGTCAGAGCTTGCATTCCGGTTTTAAAAGAGTGCCATTTTATGCGCTCTTATGTCTCTAGAGGTGTACATCAGCTTTATTAGGAAGGCGTATTGGGGGCTGATTTGTTCTGCAATGGATCAAGCGCCGCTGAAATTTAGGAGAAGGGGAGCAGGTTTCCTATGAAATGCAGGTTACTGCTACTAAACACCCCCTCCCCAAATGTGTGTGTGTGGCAGGAAAGCAACTCTGGTTGAATTTCCACATCATTGGCTGTTGGTTGAACTGTAGCAATAATTCCCAACTGGATTTCTTTGTGTGGGATGAGCCAGGTGTGGTTGCAGACTTTTTGAGAAGAAAATGGGTGGCGAAGCTGCCCCCTCTTTTGTGGAGCTGACAGAAGCATCCATTGGGAATACATAGAGTCCTTCCTGCTTGTCCCAGCCAAAGACTGTGTGACATTTGCCCTCAGAGAAAGGTGTTCGGCAGTAACCAGTATGTTTTAATAGGGGCACGCCACAGTCCAGCATTCTTCCCCTCACACACATAAAAGATCATCATGCCCAAAGCAATGAATAAGAGAGATTTCAATGGAGGAAAAGTGGAAGTGGATGAAAAAGCATTACGGAAGGGATGACAGTGCAGGGAACATCTGAACAATGAGACCAAGGAGTGTGAGAAGAACTGGCTACATGGTATGGCCTTGAAGGTGATTCACAGGGAGAGTATAGAAGTGCCTTTGTAAGAATAAGGGAGAAATGGAGCCATGGGCACCTCCACACATTACAAGAAAAATTATCTTTTCCAGAAAGTTCTGTATGTCTTAATTGCCACAGCTCTTTCTTCCGTTGGGGCAAATGTGGAGTTTCAAAAAGGAAACCCAGGCTGCAGTCCTAAGAAGCTTTCCTGAGAGCCAGCCCCCTTCATTAAAATGGGTCTTCTGAGGAGTCCTGCTTAGTCTTGCCCTGCAGAGTGCTTTGGGTGCAAAAAAGGAAACTGTTTTCCAGCTGAAGGGAAACAGCCTTGCAGAGATGGGAAGGATTTTCTGCTACTTTGGAGGGACTGACATGGTAGATTCTCAATCAAAGTTACCAATTCCAGTGTGGGGCATACCTGAAGACTGGGAGTTGGACCCTGGGGAGGGCAGAGATTGCGGAGGGAATTCAGGATATTATGCTATGGAGTCCACCTTGCAAAGCTGCTATTTCTTCCAGGGGAACAAATCTCTGCATTCTGGAGATCAGTTGTAATCCCAGAAGATCTCCAGGTCCCACATAGAAGTTGGCAACTCCTCTCTCAGTGTTTATCTTTGTGTTTGCCTGAACACATGATGCTGCCTTATGCCTAATCAAACCATAAATTAGTCTGGCTTTGTACTATTTATTCTGACAGGTGGCAGCTATTCAGGATCTAAGGGAGAAAAAAAAGTCTTTCCCCTGCTACCCAAGGTCCTGTTGGAACCTGGAACCTTTTGCAAGTCAAGCACTACTCAGTAGCTCTTTCCCTTGCCTGATCAAATTGTATATTTGTGATTCAATAACTATCTCATTAGCTATAATTCTCCATAATTTCCTGAGAAAACTGGTCCTCTAAAACCATAGCATGACATTTTTATCACTTGGGCAAGTGAGTCACATGGACTATTCTTGTGTGAGATACCTTTTGCCATAGCGTATGCAAGATCATAGGGATTTCTTGCTTGATTCCTTAGAAGTAAGGGCATCCTTAGGAAAGAGGCAAGGAATACCTAGGGATCACTCCTGAGCGTGTCTACTCAAAAATAAGTCTAATTTTATTCAATGGGGCTTACTCCCAGACAGGTGGTTTTAGGATTCCAGACCCAGAAATTAGCCTCTTTTTAACAAGATGTGATTGATACTTATATTCGTATTCAGTGGAGATTGGAATAGTGGATAAGATCCAATGAGCATTTTGGCCATTGAAAAATGGAGGAAGGGTCCCCTTTGACCACCTAAAAAGACTATGCTAGGAGATGAAGGACCTGCAATGACAAATGCTATGTGGAATGGGGGCTGTAATAGGGAGGGAAATTGGAAGTGACTGAGGAAAAAAGGTTGGAGGGATCCAAACCAGTAGCTGGAAGAACTGACTTATATAATTATATAATTCCAACATAATTACTCTTAAGATGTATAATTCAAAATGTTATTAGTATATTTGGTGATACAACAATCACAGAATTATGTGTTGAAATGGGCAGAGGAAATCAATAATGAATATCTGAGAAACAAGGAGAAGTCCCAGGAGATCTATTTCTGAATTCCTTGGGATCCATGGTGCTTTCCTGTCTATGCCACAGAAATCCAGTGCCCTGGACCCATCTAAGTCTGTAAGTGGTTGAGTTTGACTTCTTTACAGAAATCATGCAGTGAAAGAAAAATACAATTCATTGACAGAATGAAATACATGAGCTGCAGACAGGTTGATAAATATGTGTGCAGTTAACAGACCATTACCCTTTATATAAATTGTACTTCTTTGGAGCGTAATGTGCTCATGAACTGCAAATATGACACCCTGAATTCTGTCTTCTAAAAAAGTATACAAGTGCTGTAGAATGTTTAGGACTGGTCTATATGCTACCTTATATGACCACACCTCTTTCTTCACATTTGTGCTGTGTGTTCTAATTCCAATTACAGTAAGGCCTGCTCCCAATGTTGATAATATAATGGGGAGAGATAATTTAAGACAGCATCCATGTATGTGTGGAGTGTTCAACCTCTAAATGGTGAGAGCTACCACTGATTCTCAGGTTTGAAGTCTAACACCTCTCTTCTCCTCAGAAGAGATGAATAAAGACATCACACATGGTAATTGCAAGGATTTTGAACTGTCTGGGAAATGCCCTGTTTAGATCTCACTAGCCATAAATCCCTTTCATTTGTGGATCTACCTCTAGAGAGGACAGAATGTTGAGGGCTGTTGAAAAGATTGCCAAACTATTATGTAAAATGCACTGGGAAGTTATAAAAGCACTGGGCTAACATTTAGTATTTGTATTATGCATGTTTTTATATTACAAATCTTTCTAGTACAACTGCCATTTAGTAAAAAGCAGAGTTTGTGGCACAGCTTTCTGGGAGGTGAGGTTAAGAAAAAGAAAGAATGCTTATGTTTGTAAGACTTTTTTCAGAGCTATGTGGCATTAGTTACATAAGTGTAGAGTTTTATAAACTCTGTGGAAACTTTTGTGCCAGGTATCTACTAGAATGCATTTGTTGCACATAATTTACCTGTTCCTGTCATATGCAAGAGACTGAATTTTCTATCCCAAACATGTTAGGAAATATAGATGCTCCTGATTCAAATCATATTGTATAAGCAGTTTCTCCTATGAACATTTCTTCTCCAAAAATCAGATGTTGGCAAAGGAGGAATCGAATTATAGTTCTGAGAAGTCAAGAATTTTTATTTTAACTACAACAGTGTATGAAGCAGTGAGAACACTGGAAGCTTCACCACACAGCTCTGCCAATATGCCTCAGTCCAGGCTAAAATGTCTTTTCTGTTCAAGCATTGAACTGCCTCTCAGAAGTCAGTGCCAAATACGTTAAATACTTCCAGATACCAGGAAGCTGGATTAATCTGACATTTATACTTATTGGAAAACTCTAGCTACCTTGATTAGCACATAAATTTCAAATTCAGAGATTAGTAAAACCACAGATGAAACATTGTTTTTGTTTGAGACATCATAGAAGTTGGGAATAAAATATCTCTGTCTACTGCTGAGCATTGCCATTTGGCGCATTTAAAAAAATGGCCTACATTTTTATAAAAAGGAGCTATTTTTATATATTAGTAACTTGAATTGTGTTTTATACTGAAATGAACCAGAAAGGGAGGTCTGCATTGACTAGCAGGGCTGCCTATGGAATATTGTTAGACTCTAAAGCAATTCCTTTCCCTTGAGATCATTGGCACTTAACCCCAGTTCATATATTCAAGCAGGCAGACTGCTGGTGTGCGGGCAAAACTGCCTTCTATGAGCCAGGCATTGGATCATTTTATTTAGCATTGTGTAGTCCAACTGGCAGCATTCTCCAGAACCTTAATCACACTGGCAAAGTAGTGTTTTTCACAGCACTACTACCTGAGGTCTTTTTCTAGAGAAAAACCCTTGCAATATCGTGAATGGATTCTGGGATCTTCAGCATGCACGTGCTCTACCACTGGGCTACAGCCTTTAGGAACAATTCCAAAAAGATGATCTCTTTTGGCCAGCTGACACTTCATGAAAAAGCTCTAATGAATCATAGAAGGTGGGGGAATCCATGCCTCCTTGACCTGCTTTGAAATGGGGGCTGAGGCAACTCACCATTGGTCTCTGAGAAGCCACTGGAGTGTTTGTGCTTTGTCTTTAATGAATCGCTTCTTTTGCAAAATTTGAAACAGGCCTCCATGAAGTGCAGCAAGAATTGTGTGAGATAGAAGGAGGAAGATGAAGACTCTGGAGGAAAGAAGCACAAAGAGCAAAAAGATAGAAAAGAACTATGAAAACATGAAAGCCATTTCTAACAACTCGGGGGGGAAATTCTAGGTGTCATCATCAGTACTTTAACAATGCAGGTTACATCCTTCTAGGCCAATTACCTTCAGTGAACTTTAGGTTTTCCAGGTTCAACTCAGGAAATATCTGGGGACTTTGGGGGTGGAGCCAGGAGCAAGGTTGTGATAAGCACAATTGAACTCTGAAGGGAGTTCTGGCCATCAAATTTAAAGGGACCACACTCCTTTTAAATGCCTTCTCTTCATTGGAAATAATGGAGGATGGGGGCACCTTCTATTGGCGGCTCATAGAACTGGACCCCATTTGGGGGAGGGGGGTTGAGGAGAGGCACCAGATTCTCCACCTCACAAAACAGCCCCCTTCAGAGCCCCACAGATTGGTTCTCCATTATACAGTATGGGGACTAGTGTCCACAGGGTATAATGGAGTGCCCAGTGGACATCTTCCCCCGCTTTCTGAAAACCCTGAAGTAAGGGGAGTGCCTCCAAACCAGGAGATCCCCTGCCCCCAACTGGGGATTGGTAACCCTAATTTCTGTTTAGAATCACATTGTTGGGCTGAAATTTTAAGAAAATGTTCCTGGCAGTAAGCCCCATGGAATAAAATAAAACTTACTTCTAGGCAGACCACCCTTAAAAGCTGTTGTATGGCTTACTAAGAAAATGCGTACATACAAAATGTTAAAAGTGCTACATTAATAAAAGTTCCTGTCTGCTGTCCTATAGTTAGTTGCACTGAACTCTTAATTATTTATTTGATGGTAAAAATCATAAAATGGTGGTATTCATAGTGGGTTTGCACTGAAGTATAATTCTTGATTAAGAAAAAGACACCATGAAATCAGCCCACTCCCTCCATGATATATTCAGTTGTCCAGAAACAGCTCTAATTTCTCTGTTTTACTTTAGTTAGACTGGTGACTAGGATAGCATGGATCAGATTGTTCTGGCTATGAGAAAATGTGAGAACTTCCAGTTGCATCATATTGGTTGCAATGCCATTTACAGGTATGCATGCTTAACATATCAATTCCAAACTGTATTGTTTGGAAGTAAGTTCTACTGAGCTAAATAGGATTTACTTCCTAGTAAATACGATGAGAACAGAGGCAAGTCTAAGTGAACTGTGGTTTTAAGAACTGTTCCAAATTATACCCTTAGCCTCCAATACTTTTCATCAGGACCTTGATGTTCAAATGAGCTTTCCCTTTATGCCCGAACCCCTTCTCATTGCCGTGAAATATGCCTTTTGAGTATATTTCACAGGTCCCTATTGATGAGTTTTTAAACACGAAGGTGAATGACAAAACATATATGCTATTGTGTTTTAACATGTGCACCTCGGGTCCTTTTGATGGTATGCATGGAGCTTTGAGACTCTCCGAAAAATGAAATTCAAAATGCGGAATCATTTAAAAGTCTAGATTAATGCCACAGTGTGTTTATTTGATTTATCTTTTGCTTTTGTAGTGGCAGTTATCAAGCTGTGTGAGCCTAACAGAGTATTTGTGCCTGGAGGAATAACCATGTATGAAGAATGACTGGCACTGAATGTTATAAGCCTATTGTAAGGAGAAGCATTCATTTCCTGTGATGCAATGAAGATATCAGCATATTCATAACCTGAACATTCTATTTATTGGGACTATTCAACCCCTCTATGCACATTGATTGTGCTAAGAAAATGCAGTGTGTAATCTAGACCACAGAGCTGATAACAATAACTATTTATAACTATTTATCAAATTGGCTGTAACATCATTTATCAAATAGCCAATAGCTATTTATCAAATTAAGGCTGAGCTGTCAAACAATTACAGGTTTTTTTTAAAAAAAGTGTTCTTTTAATTTCACTTTAAACAGATCACTAGAGCAGTAAATGGGCAAAGTGTAAATATCATTACATATTACAACATTTCAAAAAGGTGTCTTCTGAGTATTCTGAAGGAAGGATGATCTACTGCTAATGTTTGTTCTTTCGTTAAATTACCACAGTAATACATCAGAGCCAAATGGTTTCTAAACAACAAGCAAGATGAAATCCTTCAACTGTCACCTCAAGACCTGGAGAGAACTCTAGAACATGACCTATAAAGATACTCCACCTGTAGAAATACCTGGTTGTAAGATGTTGTGACTGACATTTTAGGTTCTGCCTCTCCCTAAGAGTAGTCAATGGGAGCTGATGGCATGTTGTGGAGAAAGATAGTTGAAATCAGATGTTACTTCAGTTGGAGTGAGTCTGGTTAAGTGAAGCTGAGGAGAAGAGCAGCTAAAAGTTGTCTGAAAAGGGTCAGTTTGTAATGAAGGATCCTAAATGCTGGAATAGGGAAACAGTTCAAAAGTTCTATTGAAAAGAAACTTTGTAACCTCTACCTAATCTACACCAATGTTATGTTCAAAATATAAGTAAAAGTTAATTCCTTGTTTGTTCAACTTTATGGGTCAGCTGCCTCAGGGAGAAGCACACAAACACACACACACAAGCTAAGATCTTGGTCTTATATTTTAGGATTTGAATAAATGGCAGCATGTGCATGAAGCAGTGTTTGTTCACCAACCCCAACAGCTCTATGCAGTGAGGGGTGATTATTAAAGGGAACTGAGGCCGGACTACACAGTCTGTCAGGGTCTCTGGGAGTAAGAGAGAACACTTGGTATGCAAAATGGCCATTGCTGTCTATATATTTTAAAAGAAGCAAGACAGGTAGTGACATATGACTGCCTGCCCTAAATGTAATCCTGAAACTGTGGAACCAAGGTCATGAGGATGGTAGGCACTCTATGGCTGCAATCACACACACTAAATAATGCACTTTCAAGCCACTTTCAATGGATTTTCCAACTGGACTTTACTGTGTGAACTGGCAACATCCAGTTGGAAAGTCCACTGAAAGTAATAGCACCGCACCATTTACCTTGCTCTCAGGTAAGGACAGGGTTTTTTTGGAGGGGGAGGGGAATGCAGTGGAACAGAGTTCCTGAACCTCTTTGTGGTAGCAAATTTTTCAAAAAATGTTTAAAGGTTTATGAAAGGCACCTATGTGTTTCTCCTTCATTTTTCTCGAGTTTCGGCACCTTTTTCCCCCCAGAAAAAAGACCCTGGATAAGGAGCACAGATTTTCCAATGATTCCTAGAGCTGCTGTATATCACTTCCAGGTTTTCCTCAAAAGTGACATTGTGGTACAAATTACATCACACACCCCTATGTCACACCTTCAGTTTTTCTGCACCCTCAACCCTCCTGCCATTTGCTCTACATAGAGATTGAATAGCATGTGGGTCAAGACAGAGCCTTGTGGATTCCACACCATAGAAAACTTCCTCAGCAGTAGCCTTCTTATTCTGGCCTTTATGGAATGATTTGAACATATCTAAAGCACTAACCCATACTTAATCCATACTTGTACATCTACATATTTCAACAGAATGGCATGCTCAAAGACTGCTGATAAATCCAGCAAGAGTAGCAAGGAGGCATCATCTTTGTCACCCACTAGGGCTCCAGGTGCTGTTTCTGTCCTGCAGCTTGGCCTTAAATCAGACAGAAGCGGATCTAGGACAGATGATTGATCCAGGAAGGCCTAGAGTCACTCTGTAACTGCTTTTTCTGTCATTTTGCCCTGGAGGGAATACCAGATAATAATTGGCCACATCATTCTTAGCATTTTTTCCACAGCAACAGATGGATGACTGCCTGTTTTAAGGCACAAGGAAAGATGCACAGGGTCAATAATTGATGTATAGGAACTGACTAATGTGATCTTTACATGCTTTAGGTGTCCGGGACTGGCAAGGGTGTAATGCACAACTGGTGACCTTCACAAATGCCAGGATCCTGTCAACATACATTGTAGTAAGCAGCTCAAAATGATCCATGAAAGGACCAGATGTTGTGTTGGAGGTTACAAATGTCTCAGCCATATTATAACCAGCATCCAAATCAGAGTATATTTGACAGATGTCTCTGCAAAAAACTGCAAAAGCATCACAACTAATTGACAGCTCCTGGGAGCTTAAAGGCTTGGTCTTTGGAGTTAGCAAGTGGAGAGCTGCTTTAAAAAGCAGAGCTAGGTGCAGAGCTAGACACCACAATAGTAGCAGCAAAGTAGGAGTTCTTTGCTACTGCCATTCCTACCTCATAGGTCTTCCATGGATCTTGATTGCCTGTCAAACATTGTTTTCCATCAGTGACATTTTGAGATGTCTCTCCACCCTTTTCAAGTAACTCAGTTCCATCATAAACCATGGTACCAGATTTCCTCTAAAGGGTCAGAGAGGTTGACCAGTGACCACCATGTCAATAACTCCACGGATCTTCTCATTCCAGACTTCCACTGTGGCTTGGACATTAGTAAATTAGAAATAACAGAGCAATCCTAAACAAAAATATACCTTCTAAATCCATTCACGTCAATAGGTTTTAGAAGGATGTAACCCTTGCTCATGATGGGACTGTGAATCAATGGAAAGTTTAAGCACGTAATAGTCCCAGATTTGAACAGTACTATCCTCACTGATTTTATTAGCTATTGAAGACTCAAAGAGATCAGAATGGGATTAGCACCACTGCGACTTGTGGGTATCAAGATATGCTTAGTCAGTATACCTGACACTTGGAAAAAGTGTACAAAACTAGTAAAAGTTCAGAAAAGATTTGATATCACAATGACATGGAGGGGTATTATGCAAAACAAGGCTTGCAAGAAAATAGGCACAACCCCCAGCAGTACAAGGCATTTAACCCAAGTTTCACTTTTTTCAGTGAATGAGAATTATGCTTATGCTGAAATTTGCTATGAATTTCATACAAGACTAATAATTACAGTAACTTTAGTGATATAGACCCACCATTGTAAACTAGCATGCACATATTTTACATATTACAGTAAGCCCAAATAAGTCAACTGAAACAGTTTTAATGAGGGGAAAGGGGGGGGGGAGAGTACATGGATGGAAAGCAATGAGTAGAGCTCTTTAAACCCCAGGATAAGAACATTTTAAGGTGTTTACTAAAGATGGTAATAGATGTGCAAAGATAAATTTCTGACTAAAACAAATTGTTTACTCAGGCCACATCTATATTTATTTATTTATTTATTTATTTATTTATTTCAATTTATATCCCGCCCTACCCCACCGAAGCGGGCTCAGGGCGGCTCACAACACAAAATTCTAACAATAAAAACAAAATTTAAAATACATTAATAATTTACACAATAAAATAAACACAATTGTCAGCGTGCTATGCAACAGTCTTCCTTAAAATTCAGATATTCAGGTATTCAGATATACAGATGCCGGTCAGTTGTATGCCAATCGGAAGAGGACTGTCTTACAAGCCCTGCGGAATTGCCCAAGGTTCCGCAGGGCCCTCACCTCCTCCGGCAGTTGGTTCCACCAGCAAGGGGCTGTGATTGAAAAAGCCCTGTCCCCAGTTGACTTCAGACGGGCCTCCTTTGGCCCGGGGATTGTAAGGAGATTCTGAGAACCCGATCTCAGCACTTTCTGGGGAACATATGGGGAGAGACGGTCCCTACGGTAAGCAGGTCCTAGGCCATATAGGGCTTTAAATGTAATAACCAGCACCTTGTACCGAACTCGGTATATTATCGGCAGCCAATGCAGTCCCCGAAGCCCTGGCTGAATGTGCTCCCATTTAGGGAACCCTAATAACAACCGGGCAGCGATGTTCTGCACTAGCTGCAACTTCTGGGTTCGGCACAGGGGCAGCCCCATGTAGAGGGCATTGCAGTAATCCAACCTTGAGGTGACCGTTGCATGGATCACTGTTGCCAGATCGCCATTTTCCAGGAAAGGGGCCAACTGCCTTGCCCGCCTAAGATGAAAAAATGCAGACTTGGCAGTGGCTACTATTTGGGCCTCCATAGTTAGGGCAGGCTCCAATAGTACCCCCAAGCTCCTGACCCTGTGTGCCGCTGTCAGAGGCACGCCGTCAAGGGCTGGTAAGGGAATCTCCCCCCCCGGACCACAGCAACCCAAGCAAAGGACCTCTGTCTTCACTGGATTTAGTTTCAATCCACTCAGCCTGAGCCATCTAGACACGGCTTGTGCACCCTACGGCTTGTGCACCCTATATATTATGCACCCTACAGAGATGCTGTTCCAAACAGCATTCCTGTGTTGCATTTTACCCCTTTCCCATGTGATATCAAGTATCTCCTCACCTTACCACTACAGCCAATGATGCCAAGACAGAGACGTGGAAATCGATAGGATTCATGCATCAGACTCTAGCCCCATGTAGACTCTAGCGCCTAAAAATTTAGACTTTGCTAAAATTGTTAGTCTTTAAGGAATCACAAGATTCTTCTCCCCCCAGTAATAATAACAACAACAACAATAATAATAATTTTTAATTTATATCCTGCCCTCCCTGCCAAAGCAGGCTCAGGGCGGCTTACGTAACATAATGTAATATAAATACAATATTTCCAATAATCAGATAATAAAGAAACAAATTACTCCATTAAAACATAAAAACAGAACATCAATAAAACAAATTTAAAACACAGATCAGTTTGGTGCTACACATAGCTTGCATAGAGATGGAATACTATTTCCACATTAAAAAGCCAGCTGGAAGAGGACGGTCTTACAGGCCCGACGGAACTGGTTAATGTCCCGCAAGGTCGGTACCTCCTCTGGCAGCTGGTTCCACCAACGGGGTGCTGTAACCGAGAAGGCACTATCTACTGTTGTTTTTAATTTGACCTCCTTCGGCCCAGGGATTATCAGCAGATTTTAGAAGCTTGATCGAAGCACTCTCTGGGGAACATATGGGGAGAGATGGTCCCTAAGGTAGGCAGGTCCTCGGCCATAAAGGGCTTTAAAGGTAGTAACCAGCACCTTGTATCGGATCCGGTACACAACTGGCAGCCAATGCAGTTCCGGCAGCCCAGGCCATATGTGCTCCCACTTAGGGAGCCTCATTAACTGTCTGGCTGCTGCATTCTGCACTAGCTGCAGTTTCCAGGTCCGGCACAGGGGCAGCCCCATGTAGAGGGCATTACAGTAGTCTAACCTCGAGGTGACCGTTGCATGGATCACTGTTGCCAGGTCATCGCGCTCCAGGAAGGGAGCCAACTGCCTCGCCTGTCTCAGATGAAAAAAGGCGGATTTAGCAGTGGCTGCTCTCTGGGTCTCCATTGACAAGGAAGGCTCCAGTAGTACCCCCAGGCTCTTGACCCTGCACACTGTTTTCAGTGGTGCACCATCAAAGACCAGTAGGGTAATTTCCCTTCCTAGACCGCCATGGCCCAGGCACAGGATCTCTGTCTTAGCTGGATTCAACTTCAACCCACTCAGCCTGAGCCAGCCTGCCTCGGCTTGCAGCGCCTGGTCCAGATTTTTTGGGACATCGGCAGGCCAGTTGTCCATCAGTAGATAGAGCTGTGTGTCATCAGCGTACTGATGACAACCCAGCCCATATCTCCGGGCGATCTGGGCAAGGGGCCGCATGTAGATGTTAAGCAACATCGGGGAGAGCACCGCCCCCTGGGGTACCCCACAATTAAGTGGCTATTTCTGGGATAGCTCTCCTCCAATTGCCACTCTTTGTCCCTGACCCTCCAGGAAAGAGGAAAGCCATTGTAAGGCCAGCTCCTGAATCCCTGCGTCGGCAAGGCGGCAGGTCAGTAACCGGTGGTCGACCGTATCGAACGCAGCCGATAGGTCTAACAACAGTAGCACTGCTGAGCTGCCTCGATCCAGATGCCGTAGTGTGAGACTTTCTACACATTGCAGAGAGAGTATGTATGTATGTAAGCAGGGGTCGTTTTGTAGAAAAATAGGTGGTGGAGCTCATCCAGGGTTTGTTATGCAACTGCACCTACTATTCAATGGCTAAGGTGGGAAGGAGGAGGGGAACCATCAGAAAGGTTCAGGAGCTGCACTCCTGTGAGTGCCTGCTGAATCCAAGGCCTGTATGTAAGTATGCATGTAGGTATCCTGCTTCCCTCCCCAATGGGGACCAAAGTGGTTTACAACAAGCATCTTTTCCCTGTCTCCATTTTCTCACAGCCCTGTGAGGTGGGTTCGGTAGAGAGAGAGTGACTGGCTCATGGTCACCCAGTGAGGTTGCACAGTGGAGGGGGGATCTAGGGGAGAATTCAGTGTGGTTGCTGTTTTCATCCCTGTGATTCCAATATAAGGCACTTGCTCATCGCCTTGAAATGTGGTAGTTCTTTAACTTAATTACCAAAAGTCAATGATTAAGAAGAATAAAACATGGCATCATATTAAAAAAAATTGAAACCATCCATAAATATTCAAAAGGGTCCCCCCAACAAGTTACCTAGAAAATATACCATTATGATGAATCTGAATTTGACCCTGCAAAGTGGCCTGACACCATGGGACACAAAAGTAAAATACTTTTAGCTATTAGAATGATATTATAATAACTGCAAGAGACAGCCATAAGGACACTAGTTTTTGTCTATGAGCAGGAAAGGAGGTGATTATTATCTGCGTGCTAAGCTGTGTAAAACAGCAGACTTTGAAGTCACATCTCTAAGGGCATTTCTTCTCATTTTGGTATGAGACCAAACTCAGAAAATTGGGAACCCATATAATTGAAACAGTCCAAAGACAGTATAGGATAAAAAAAGGAGTTCCATTTAATGGAAGTAAAACTCAGGATACATTGAGAATGAACCCTGACAAGCACAAGGTGTAGATTCAACAAAAGTAGAATTCATAAGGTACAATCTGGAGAGCACTGTTCTAGGAGTAAGCCCCACTGGTTATATATTTTATTTATTCATTTGAATATTTTTCATCCCACTTTTCTTCTGCAAAGCAAGACTGAAAATGGCTTACAAAAAACACCAAGGAGCAATCTAAAAGTTACATGCAGTCATAAAACAGAAACAGGAGCCAAGAAGTGGGACTGAGCAGCTGGAAGAATTTAGCCCCTGGTGGGAGAGTCTCCACTGGCCAGCAGCAGCTGCTTGGTTTAGGATTGGGCCTGAGCAGCCTAGATTACCTCTCATAATGACTGAGATGCAAGTTAGTGAATTTAAATCCAAAACACAAGATGAGGGGAGTCCTACATTTCCAGTGGCACTCTAAGCACCCTATACCCTTCTGAGCCCATTGCATTCAATGGACTGAGAAGGGTGTAACTCTGCTTAGGATGGCACTGTTTGTGGCATTTCCAGACTGTTCTTTTTCACACAGGAGATAGAGGGCTGTTTTTGTGGCAAAATCTCCTTGTACCAACAAAACTTGCATGACAGGAAGAAGGGGGATATTGGCTTAAATTTCTAAGTGCATGACTTCTTCTTCTTCTACATTCTAACATGTCTGACACTTGTAGCCTAACCTGGTACAGCCCAGCAAAAGCTATTGTGTCTTTTAGTATGTACAGCAATTAAGTGGATGCATAACATCTGGTACCTCAATCTTACAGGCAGGCTTAAGTTATATGTACTATGTTGGAAAGAGAGTTCAGTCAGCTCTTTACTCAACAAGCTATTCAGAAGAAATGGTCACAAGAACACTAGATAACGAGGAACTATATACAGTTTGAGCAGGCTAATCACAGCCTGTAGGCAGGCACCCACCAGTCCTGTTGTGCTCTCCAGGATCCTTCATTTGCATTTCCTGGTGAAATGCCCTACATCCTGATTGGCCAGTTCCAAGAGAATGGCCCATCAGAACATAGGGACGGTGGCTCAGTGGTAGAGCATCTGCTTGGGAAGCAGAAGGTCCCAGGTTCAATCCCTGGCATCTCCAAAAAAGGGTCCAGGCAAATAGGTGTGAAAAGCCTCAGCTTGAGACCCTGGAGAGCCGCTCCCAGTCTGAGAAGACAATACTGACTTTGATGGGCCAAAGGTCTGATTCAGTATAAGGCAGCTTCATATGTTCATAGGCACCAGGATCCTGGTTAGCAATGACTGCCTGTCTTAAGCTCAGACAATACATACCATACAAAACTCAATACATAACACACTAGTGGAGACTTTTGTGTTTAGCTGAATGTAACTCTGAATATTGTTCTCCCTAGAAATTCCTGCACTCTTCTATTATCTCCAGTTATGACTTTTGCATCTCTGCACCATAGGGACCAAAATGGGATGTGTACTGTGTTGGGTACTGGGGTGTGTGTGTGTCACAGTTGGGGATAATGTCTTTGAAATGCTCATCCCTGTATTGTTTACCTGGTGTCTTCATCAATTAGCATTTAGGCCCAAAACAAGGTCTTTTGATCCAGGTAGGCTTTTGGCAGATCCTCCTACCTGGTGTGTTTTCTGGCTCCACCCCCCCCCCCCCCGTTATGTTTTGCTGTTACAAAGATCCTTGTGCTATTCTCATTAGTATTTTGTATTAGTTTTTCAGTAATTGGTAACTGTTTTGACGTTAGGCACTATGAGCAAATTATATTTTGGAAAACAGGAATACATAATTTTAATAATCCAACAAACCAGTAATAGAATATTAACTACATTAACAAGGCTAGAAGCAAATACAACAGGAAAGACATAATCAGTGCTAATCATGGAAGGGGGGGGCATGTATACAATTCCATGCTGAAATTCAGCATGCTGTATGGATTTTCAGAAATAGCAATGTTGCCACTAACAGGCTGGGTTTCCAGGTCAGAAGATATGGATTCCAGGCTAGCCTATACATCCTTCGAGTTGCATGTGTCTGATACCCATAGAAAGAAATGAAGAAGCCTGCAACTTCAGGGATTCCTGATTGGGGTAGGTATATTTTACCCAGTTTGATGTGGCACATCAAGCTCTATATCAATACAAGAAAGGGATCATCTTCACATTAGAAACCAGTTGATCAAGAGATTTCTCAAAAACACTTTGACCCAAAAAGAAAGATTAAAAGAAACCTCCAAATCATGTCCTGTTCCTTATCACTTTTTAAAAGGCACCCTTAGTGCATTTCAAGTGATTAAATTATTGTATAGCAAGTTAAACAAGAAAAGCAAAAGCAGTCCTGTCAGCATAATTTAGAAAAATGGATGACTCCAAAGACCTTCAGTGTAAGGAGAGGACTGCCACTATGGAGAGCCCGCCATGACTCAGCTGCAGCTTGCCTGAGAAAAAGTCATTTTGCTTCTTACAGTTGTTTATTATTGAATTTGAAATCCTCTGAGCTCTTTCTTTGATGGGTGCTGTTAAAAATCAAATGCAGCAAAAGTGAACTATTATAGGGGGAAAGAGGAACAATTAAGGAAATTTATGCTTTGAGCAAAAAAAGGCTCAAAGTACAAAAGGGCAATATACTTTTGAACTCTTAATATTTGGACACTGTTGTTGTTACTAGCAGTAATAGTACTATTACAGAAAGACCTTTCGTGAAGTTAATGGGTAGATCCTGTTCCTAAGAATTTGTATCAACTTCATAGCAGAGACAAAAATACAATTATTTGATTGTATTGAATACTTTGATTTGTGCTTTGTAAATACCAGAGTAGAAACTACTTAGAATGTTTGTTTTGTGTTTAAATTAAAGAACTGTTTTTTACCCAGCTACAGTGACCCAATCTCTGATTTCACAGTTTGGATGAACTCTAAATGGGGCTGCTTCTGAAAACTGTCTGGAAACTTCACTTGGTCCAAAATATGGCAGCCAGGTTGCTGTCTGGGATGGGATAAAAGGACACCACCCCTATTCTGAAAGATCTGCACTGGCTGCCTGTCCATGAAAATTATTCTTACAGCCCTGCTGTCTGTGCCCTTGATGGCAGAGGTGTGGTAGGTGGTGACCACAGACAAGGCTTTTTTAGTGGTGTCAGCTCACTGTCAGAATGCTCTCCTTCTTGAGACTTGCCTGAAGCCTACCTTACTTTCTTTTAGGTGCCAGGTCAATACACTTCACTCCTTTCACTTTTAATTACAGAGTTTTTTAAAAAAACACACATTGTTTTTACAATTGGATTCTAACTTGACAACAGTTTTAAGAGTTGTACTTTAAGTTGCTTAATGTTTTATGCTTTTTAACACTCTCAATGGGATTTCTGTTCTGGGGTTTAATTCTGAGATTTTAGTGCTCAGTTTTCTAAACATTTAATTATTTTACTGTGTTCATTTTATCATGCTTTACTATGTCAGCTGCCTTGAGCAGTTTCCCTGAGGAGGTGGCATCATTTTCTTTTGTAAAAGTGAATCTTTCAGATATTTATAGGGTTATTTATTTATTTCAGTTATTTTTAGGGTTACCAACCTTGGGGTTGGGTCTGGAGTTCTCTTGGCATTACAACTGCTCTCTAGTTGTTTCTCTATCAGTTCTCTTGCAAGAGATGGAAGGTAGACTGTGTGACATCAATTCCCCTCTGAGCTCTGTCCCCTCCCCAAACTCTGCCTTCCTCAGGCACTACCCCTAAATCTCCAGGAATTTCCAAGCCAAAGTTGGCAACCCTAAGTATGGATACCAAGTCGTATGATCCTTGTAGGCCAGCCTGGAAGACCTCGCAACAATCTCTCTTATTGCCTGTGGGCACTTCAAAGGCCACTGAGAGAACAGTTTGGGGCAACTGAGTCACTGGTGTATGATGTCACTTCCAATGAAAACTTCCAGACATGACATCATGACTTCAGAACAATGCTCTAGAATTTGCCAAAATCATCTCCCAACATCATGGCATCATGTCTTGTTCTCAGAGGAAATGATGCAGTGTGCTGGTGTGATACTGTCACACCTGCCTCTCCTCTCAGGGGTATTATTCAGTGGCCTGGTAACCTGAATTCCTTGGCTTTGTTCAAACTGTGGTGTGTAGAGTTTAAAGAAGAACTTGTGTTAAGGAAGGTCACTTGAGATTATCCAATAGCTATAAAGCCCTTTATGGTCTAAAAGCAGAATACCTGACTGCCCCCTCTGACCTGTATATACCTCTCCACCCACTGAGGTCTGCATTGGAGGCTGGGCACTGAGTCCACATACTGAAGTCAGATGAGTGTATACCAGAGACAGTGAGTGCTCCATAGTGGCTGTGGCACCCATACTTTGAATTCCATTCTCACAGGAACTTGCCTACCACTCATCTTGCATTTCTTAAGGCAGCGACTTTTTAAGGTCTTAGGCGTGTTTTAGATACCAGTTAGTTTTTAACAACTGCATCCATACAAAGTTATGGTGTGGTTTTGGGCCTTAACTGGATGTGGTTTTATTGCTGGTGGTTTTTCTTTACATCTCCTTTTGTTGCGGTAGAGTCTTGTGGGCTCTTTACCATTTTTATGCTGTTCATCAACATCTTGTGAGCAGATACAGATCTGTAGAGAGGCAAGATATCAATATTTTAAATAAACCACACAAATGGAGGAGAAGAGATCTGAGCCTTGTCAGATCCATAAGTGAATTCAATAGTCTCTTCAAAAATGGGAAGCTATAGTGGAATGAATTTTAATAGGAAGGTCTGAGAACTCCATTACAATAATATAACCTAAGGCTTTCAGGTTAATAACTCAGGGGACTACCACAACAGGAACATTTCCGATTAGAGCTCTGGAGGATACAGAGCAGTTATTTGAGTCCAGCTAAAGCTCCTAATACTACTGTTTCCTACCTAATGTATTTGGGTAGTAATGGTTTAAATAAAGGTATTAATTTTAAATAAACTAATTAATTAAGGAATAAGGTAAGAATGAACAGTATCTAATAGGGAAGAAGTACTATCAAAGATGTCATTGGTCAGACCTTGACAGCTAAACTACCTGTTCAGGTATAGCCATTCAGGGAATAGCTTTTTGAAAAATAAAGGAGAGCCCAAAAGGGCTCAGAATGCCACATCAGAAGAGAGGGCTCCTGTCTCCTCCCAGCTGTTTTCCTGTGTGCTGCTTCATGTACACAGACTGCTCCACCAAGAGCAGCAAAAACAGGAAAATAACCCCCTCAGCACTGCTTCTGTGCAGTGAAAACAATGTGGGGTGGAGGAGATTGGATTTATACTCTGCCCTTCACTTTGAGTCTCAGAGGGGCTTACAATCTTCTTCCCTTCCTCTCCCCAAAACAGATACCTTGTGAGGTAAGTGGGGCTGAGAGAGCTTTCACAGAACTGCTCTTGCGAGGACAGCTCTGCAAGAACTGTGGTTGACCCAAGATCACCCAGCAGGTGCATATGGAGGAGTGGGGAATCAAAGTTCTCCAGTTCTCCAGTTCTCTGGTTCTTCCAGATTAGAGTCTGCACACTTAACCACAACTCGAGACTGGAAGTCAGGAGTGCCTCCTCCCATGAGGCATTCTGTGCTTGTTTGGACTCTATTTTTTAAACACCATTCCTTGCATCTACTGTATGGAGAATCCAGCTCCAGCTCCAGCTCCTCAGTGTAGTTTGGCCCTGAAAAAAATCTAGGTATATGGGGTATTCTTGGTAACACACACTAGTCATCAGTTCAAACTGTTCAAACGGTGTGCTAAATGCATTTGAAAGCTTTAGTTTTCACCCTGAAGTGGATAGCCCAGGCAAGCCTGATCTTGTCATATCTTGGAAGCTAAGCAGGGTCAACTTTAGCAAGTACTTAGATGGGGGCAGGGCATTTTTTGTAGAAAAAGCCCAACAGGAACTTATTTGCATGTTAGGCCACACCTCTGGCATCATCATTGTTTCACATAGTGCTTTTTTGGCAGAACCCCCCCCCAGCAGGAACTCATTTGCATATTGGGCCTCACCCTGATACCAAGCCAGCCAGAACTGCATTCCTGCTAAAAAAAAACCCCAAAACCCTGAATGGGAAACCTCCTTGAAATACCAGCAGTCAGGAGGACAGGGACAGGCTCTATTTAGCCACCTTTCTGAATATCCTCCAGGCACCCAGTAGGGGTCAGTCACCAGTGGTCACCATGACTCCAGGTTTGCGCACAAACACACACATACACAAATACAAAAAATAACAAAAAAGAAAGTTCAAATTTAGATTTATATATGTATTTTTAAAGATTATAATCTTGCGTTTATTATCATCATCATCATCTCATTAGACTTACAGCCTGCTGTCCCCCATGAATGGGCTCAGAGCAGGTGAAAAAACATGCAATCCTAAGCAGAGATGCAGCTTTCTAAATCCATTCAAGTCAAGTAGCTTAGAAGACCACAACTCTGGGTGTCAATACAATTGTTACAACTACAGTATCATAATGGGTGCAACTACACAAGGAGTTGACTTTGGACTTGCGCAGTGTGGTTTCACTTCAACAAATGGGTTTTCAGTCCTTCCTTTGGAACGCAATTCCCCATTGCCCGTAGAAAAAGGCCCTCCAGTGCACTACTCCATAGAATGCAAGGTAAATAGAAAAATTACTTATCTCCTTAAGCTAGTAGAAGTGCTCTCTGGTTATTGGGAGAAGGGTTGGTATCCAGTCCAAATAGATCCAAATGTTTTAGAAGTCAGTATAATTTTTGCTTGGGAAATAAATCCAAGTATAAACAGAAAAATTAAGCATTCAAAACTAGTTATAATGAGTCATTATGCAGAAGGGAAATTTGTGTTCTTTAAACTGATTGAGAATATTATTACTTGCACTCATCTCTGCTGTCTTGTGATGTACTCATTATCTAATTTTGTTCTATGTTTTTGGAGATCTTCCCAAACCCCTTGAGTACCCTTCACTAAAATCGTTTCATCAGCATATTCTGTCACCTTGACACTTACTGTATCTTCCCATTAGATCATTAATATTTCGGATACTGACATGACCTTTCTTTCCAGCATGCATTTAAACTACAATTTTACCATTTCTTTACTATAGCCCACTGTTTCCCATAAATACAGTCCCATGCCCTAAAAACCCAGTGTGTATCTATGGGGGTAGGAGCCCCATGGTGTAGAGTGGTAAGCTGCAGTACTGCAGTCCAAGCTCTGCTCACAACCTGAGTTCAATCCCAGTGGAAGCTGGGTTCAGGTAGCCGACTCAACATTGACTCAGCCTTCCATCCTTCCAAGGTTGGTAAAATGAGTACCCAGCTTGCTGGGGGTAAAGTGTAGATGACTGGGGAAGGCAATGGCAAATCACCCTGTAAAAAGTCTGCCATGAAAACGTCATAATGTGATGTCACCCCAGAGTCGGAAATGACTGGTGCTTGCACAGGGGACTATCTTTACCTTTTTATATATGGGGGTGAGCTCTTTCCCCTAGATCTAACAATGAACATAAGAGAAGCCATGTTGGATTAGGCCAATGGCCCATCCAGTCCAACACTCTGTGTCACACAGTGGCCAAAAAACCCCCAAGTGCCATCAAGAGGTCCACCAGTGGGGCTAGAAGCCCTTCCACTGTGCCCCCCCTCAAGCACAAGAATACAGAGCATCACTGCCCCAGATAGAGAGTTCCAACAATAAACTGGGGCTAATAGCCACTGATGGACCTCTGATCCATATGCTTATCCATTTCCGTCTTGAAGCTGTTTATGCTTGTAGCCACCGCCACCTCCTGTGGCAGTGAATTCCACATGATAGTACATTCAGGCTGGTGAGGTGCATGTGTGTGAATACTTTGACACAGTCATGGTGCACATGTTTCATGTGCAAAAGGTCTTAGGTCCTGCACATGTTGGTAAAGAACTCTCTCTGCTTGAGAACCTGGAACTCAACCACTGACAAAAACATAATAGCTATGTCTACCAGTGGTCTTAATTTGTATAAGGCCATTCCATATGTTCATATAATTCCCTTGATGGATTATTGCTAGCTGTCATTATACATCCAGATTGGATGGCTGAAGTGACATATCCAGCATCCAAGACAAGATGCCCAGTTCTTGTTGACAAATCAAGAGCTTATATGTGAGGCTCAATCAGATGATGAGTTTTAAAAGCACAGTGAGTCTGGGTGCTCTGTGTGTGGGTTTGAGCGAATTCTAAATGGATTGTTTAGGTCTTTCTCTTTTCCATTTTTTCTTGTAGCATTGAACGCTATAAACTTTGTAAAATAAGACCGCAGGAAACTGAAATGTGTAACAAGTGGACTATATTTAACAGAAATAAAATGTAACTACAACAAACTAATAATGGCAGTTGGCATAGGATTTGGTTCTCCTCGTTGTTCCCCAGGACTAGTGATGGGCAAGGCCCTCAGGCTGTTTCCCAACCAGACTTTGATAAACAGAGCTCATTGTTGATAAATTAGGGCAAAACTTATTTTGAGCCTGATTATGAAAATATGGGTGAGGGGTCTCAGAACCCAATGCACTCTGATGACATCCAAGCACCCAGCTCCAAATTATGACCGGAAGCTGTATATCAACAAACAGATTCAATGACTCCTTCTCACCTCACTTGCAGTCTATCGGAAAGGTGCATCCAAACATGGCATCATTCCTGTGATCATCCATGTTGATCATAAGGAGTGTTGTTTTCAAACTTGGCATTTTGGACTCTTGTGATGAACTTTCTCTTATGAAGGGCTTGTTATCAATTGTTTATTATTATACTTTGATACAAGATATTGTGCTCACAGTAATGTTTTGCACGGTTATGTCGCATTAGAGAATAATCACTTAGAAAAGTTTTGGTGGTTATAAGCCTTTTTCTTTATTGAATTGGGGACTTTGACAGGGGGAGGTGTGGGATGGTGCAGCTGTCTCATCCCTCTTATCCTGAAAGCCTGTTGACAGCAGCAGTCTCTTTAAGGCAGGGCTTGTTAAGTTCCCCTTGTTGATGTCACTCAGCCACATGTCTTTGGCTGCTGCACCTGCAGCAACAGAATGCAGCCCTTCATGCTCAAGTTCATAAAAAGCTTCTGAAATGTGTCACTCTTTAGAGCCATGAGAGTCTGCTTGTTGCACCTTGATTGTCAGGCAATAGCTCTTTGTGCTGTGCAAAACTTTTTGTGCATATCAAGCGAAGGATGGTTAGTTGGGTGCTGAGGAAAAGTAGTAAATACCTCCAGTACCTGGCATTATATTTTACGACACACATGGCCTGGCCCAACAAAGTGATATTTATGTCAAACAAATGAGTTCAACACCTCTGCACCATCTTATAAACTCATGTGGAAACGTTTTTGCCTTTGTGTCAGCTCAAAACTGGACCTATGACATCTGCTCTATACTTGTTAATTTATTTCATTTCTCTCTGCCTGTCTTGTTGAGACTTGAAGCAGATTACAGTGTTATAAAGTGACCTACAGAGTTGTACAGTGGTTTTTATCTGCTTAGCCTTCACTATCTAGGTCTTTGAGGGTGGCTTACTTTCCCTAAAGACTTCTCAGTGTCATGCTGTACTATATGATTGTTCTTTCTTTGTATAGCCCCATTAAAAAAATAATTACAAGACTTGCCAGGTTTTACCGATCAGTTGCACGATCCTCACCCTCTTGGAATATTCAGTTTGTGCTTAAAGAACACAGGAAATGGCCATTGGAACCATTCGCGACCTGTAACCTTCACCTTTTGACCATGAAAGTAGCCTTCTTGGTTGCTCTATCTTCAGCAAGAGTGCACTCTGCATTCTTGCCATTCTTAATTGTAATTTCAAGGGAGAAAGCAGTTCTATATCCAGGCATCTCTTTCTCACCTAAGGTGGAACTAGTTCTCCCAACCTATTTTCCTAATTCAGTAGCTGATACAGAAAGAGTTTTATATCACTTGGAATGTGAGCCACAGCCCCCTCCCTCATGCTTATATGAACATCGTGATTTCTGGCATGGGTGCCAGGAAGCCTGGAGTTCCAACTTGCACACATCTCCATGTAGGCAGAGGCCATGCTACCAGCTTGCTACTAGGCCTAGGTGGGTTACCTGGGTCCCAGTCACAAAGGCAGGGCTTCCATGGATGGGCCCAAACCCAGCAAGAGGACTTCCAGCCTGCTATTGCGTGCAAGTCCCTGGCTCTGCAGAACAAGAGATCGCATGACCGCCATGAGCTGTCCAACTATGCGGTTCTCAGCCCTCCTGATGGAAGCCATTACAAGGGCTAACAGCATCAGCGGTCATCTTCTTGCATCTTCAGACGCCATGAGAGCGAAGCAGGAGCCTCACGTACCCAATGTGTAGCTTTTATACTCAGTCTGGCCCAATTTCCCTCTCCTTATTACAACCCTCATAACATGTGGCTTTTGTCCATTCATGTCCCATATTCCTCAGAACAGTTTTATGTGGTCAAACAAGACCTCTTTCTTTTTGTTTCACCAGTGGAAAAGCTTGTTGTATCCAACCTTATATGCCTACTTTATTAGTCAAACATGGTTGTTTTCCTCTTAGGGAATTTATCACATTGAAAAATATTAAACATTTCTTCCCTTGTGTATGAAGATTGGCAATACAACTCAAGCATTTATATCTGCCTTCTCTAAACACCAGCTAGAGATGTGCAGCTCAAATAAATAAATAAATCACCCCCTCCCCAGGTCTGGATATCAGGGGGTTGAAATATCACCATTACCAATTTCAAAATACCAGTTTGGTATTCAGATCTGTTTCTTTCCCTGTATTCTGATATTTTCCAGCTCCATTCTTCCTTATGGAGAATCTTTTGGGGAGGCTAGATGGGTTGTTTTTAAAGATACCGACACCAAAACTGCAGCAGAACTGCTGATGCATGTCCTTTAACTAACTGCCAAATTCCAAGTGAATTGGACCTCTTGGTTGGGCCCTGAACAAGATGTACCCAGCCATCCTCTACTGAGTCCTACATGATTTAAAATAAAATAAAATAAAATCAGAGAATCCAGCCAATGTGCAACCCAAGAATTTACAGAAAGAAAATCTACCCAAGAAAATCTAAGATCCTGTGCCAGTGTAGAACCTGAGAATCCACCATTAAAAGCAAACCTGACACAAAGCAACTTGAGCAAAGAACGCAACTTTGAAAAGTCAACAAAAACAATTTAAAAGGCCATAATCTAACACAAATCAACCTGGCAAGCCAATACCAAGCCCAGAAAGACACAGACGCTGGGTGGAGGAGGAGGAGGAGGAGGAAAAAAGCAGTCTTGGGAGTCTTCAGATTCTGGCTTCCAATGCTCTTGGTTAATCCCAAATATTTCTGGGATTTTTCAGGATGCATTTACTGGTATCCCAGAAAATCCATTTGGAGACCTAAATATATCCAAAAATATTGATAAGATTTGGGTATATATTTAACTTGGTAGTATCCCTAATACCAGGAGGCTGTAGCAAACCCATTTTTCTTTCACTCTTTTTCTCTGAATTTTCTCTGCTGACATCTTTTAATATTTGCTGCTGAAAACTTTGCACAGAGTATGTAATGTGACAAACAATCAGACTCTGCTTAACACTGTGCCCACTGTTACAAGATCAATCTCAAATTGGTGACTTAGGTTTCTGCTGGTGTTCCCTAGAACTGCTTCTTTCAGTGTATTCGCTCACAGAACATTATCACATTCTGTTCATGCAGTAGTTGGTTTTGTTCCATGCTTCCTTTTCAAGCAGCACAAGTCCATCAGTCCTCTATAATTTACTCTGGGTGGCCATAACCTTGTTCACAGGGTTTGTTTTAGATGAGGATCAATCTCATCAGGGGCTTCTTATGGAAAACAATGTAACAGAGGTATACAGAAGTCACTTTATCACTCACATTTACTGCTTCAGGGCTCTGATGGGAGAAATGTTTTGTGTGTATTATTGACATCAATGTTCCCAATTGATTTAACTCTGAAGATATCATAAATCAAGTTCCAGGTGGCTGCCATGTGTATCTAGCCTACAGACAAGCTCATAATAAACTATATATCCAGTGCATGAATATGTGCAGATTTTTTGTGGTGAAATGAAAACGATTATTTCCTGTGCTCCTTCACAAGAATTATGAGTGGTCAGTTGTTCCTTTAGTGACAGTGACTTGCTTTTAGATTATCTAGGCTGCCTCTGGCTTTATATTTCAGAGTCCAATGAGCATGAAGGATTATAATCTCTGATTGGCAGAGGGGATAAGTGAGCAAGGTCTTGCTAAACTAGCTAGCAGCAGCTGAGCTCCATCTGGGCTAAATTTGTTCTCTTTTTCCCACAGGTTTTAAAAACCTGGTGAGGCCAGAGGTGCAAAGGGCAAGAGCCAAAGGGCTCAGCCTGTAGCATGCAGCCTGGATGCTCATGTTTAGCCATGTCAAAAACATTTTTGTTTGTTGAGTTTGCAATTATTGTTAAACTGATGGCTTGTATTTCATTCTAGTTCTGTGAGTCATCCATAGAAATGTCAATAAATTTTAAAATCCTGATCAGATGACAAATTTGTGTGAGCATAGAAGGTGCCATAGTTGACATTTGCAGTTTCAGCTGATTGTCTACTTGTATAAAAAGGCCAGTCACATACTCTGAGCATGGAAGTGGTACACATAGAGGCTCTGTCTAGACTTTTTGCTGAATTAATGGAGGCTGGGATGGGGTCTTGCCGGTGTTGTCCCACTCCTTCTTTCTCCATCTCTTCCATGTACCCAGTTATGCTAAGAGGAAGTAACTGACCTAAGATCAACCAGCGAGCAACATGAAGGAATGGAGATTTGAATCCAGGGTTTGGAAAGGATGACAAATATATTTCAGAGGGTTGGCTCTGGGGGACCTAAGCACCAAAATAAGCTTGCTGTAAGTGACAACCCTGGCCTGCCTCCCCAGTCCCACCCCTGTGAAGGAAAGAGTCCATCCTCATCAGCCTGGTGGCTCATCCATTCCAACTGGTGGCTTGAAGTGTGCCCACACCACCCTGGAAGGTAGCAGCATGCCTGGCTCAGCAGTTTGGAGTGCACCTGATTGACTGGTGGCTGGGCTGTGCCTGGCTGGCAAAGGTGGGAGTGTGCTTAGGCCAGCTCAGCTGGTTCTGGGCAGCCAAAGCCCTGTCTCTCTGTGGAGCCTGAACTTAAACTTTTCAGTTTTGTAGTAAATTATGAGGTGGGTGTTTCATTAACCCTAGTTCAATCTGAATGAATAAGTCAATTTATGAGGAAAGACCCCAGACTATGGGATGAATTGGCTCTGTTGACATTCAAACCTACTAAGGACAGGGCCTTTTTTTGTAGCAGGAACTTCTTTGCATATTAGGCCACACACCCCTAATGTAGCCAATCCTCCTGGAAGAAGAAGAAGAAGAAGAAGAAGAAGAAGAAGAAGATGATATTGGATTTATATCCCGCCCTCCACGCCAAAGAGTCTCAGAGCGGCTCACAATCTCCTTTACCTTCCTCCCCCACAACAGACACCCTGTGAGGTGGGTGGGGCTGAGAGGACTCTCACAGCAGCTGCCCTTTCAAGGACAACCTCTGCCAGAGCTATGGCTGACCCAAGGCCACGCTAGCAGGTGCAAGTGGAGGAGTGGAGAATCAAACCCGGTTCTTCCAGATAAGAGTCCACACACTTAACCACTACACCAAACTGGCTCTCCTCCTGAAGCTTACAGAGTTCTTAGTACAAGGCCTACTGTAAGCTCCAGAAGGATTGGCTATATCAGGGGCATGTGGCCTATTATGCAAAGGGGTTTCTGCTACAAAAAAAGCACTGATAAGGACACAAACATACTAAGGAATGTATATAAACCTTCCAGTCTAGGAGAGAGCTAGAGAGTTATTCAGCTGGAATGCAACAAGAAGTACTAAATCTGAATTGCTGTTAGTGTTTTTTATTCCAGACTTCAGAAGGTAGGAACAGCCCCCAGAGCTTAGTGTTTATAGTGCTAGACAAGGACCTGGGAAGCTTAGGTGTGAGCTTGCATGGAGGTGAGGCATAAGATGTAAGCTGTTTCATCCCCTCATTGTTGGGAGTAGGGGGGGAGTAGGAAATAAATAGCCAAATAAGTCACAGACTGTTATATACTGCTTTACTGCAGTATGTGGACATTCCAAGCAGTAAAAATGCCAGCAATTGACAGACAGTATTGAGCTGTGAAAGAGATGAATGATTTGGTTTATGGAAAAAATCATGTTATTAAAACATGGCACTATATTAAATATGATACACATTTTATCAGGACAAACAGGTGAGTAGCCATGTCGATCTACAGAAGAAGAGCAAGATTCAAGTCCAGCAGCACCTTAAACATCAACAAGATTTCCAGGATATAAACTTTTGAGAGTCACATTCCCTTTGTTTGATGAAGGGAGTTTTAGCTCTTGAAAGCTTCTGCCTTGGAGATCTTGCTGGTCTTCAAGGTGTTACTGGACTCAGATGTTGCCACTGAATACCTGTCACCTTGCTACTGGGCACCTTGATTTCTTTTGTCTCTATCTGATTTTGCTCCAGCACTGAAAAGTTGATAATGATGCCTTCAAAGTAAACCAGCTTCTTTAATCACACATTGTATTGATGTGGGCGGAAATAAATGGGATTTGAATAAAAGCAATGAATCACTGAATGATGCAAATAGTGACATTGCGTCAATCTAGAATGCAAAAACACACTTGTTTAAAAAGGTTCTTCAGCTCTTGTTTGGACATCAGATATTAATTTACTAGATAACTAGAACAATAGTGACTGTGCTTGTCATAGTTGCAGTTTTGGAACATACTTCTGGAACAGTGTTCCCTCTAAGCTGAGTTCTTTAGCCTCCAGTTCACACATTTTTGTCTTAGCTCAGGAAGAATGGCTCCAGAGCAAACTAATTTATGCAGTAGCTCACAAGTTTGAAGCCAGTAGCTCATGAAGTAAAATTTTTGCTCACAAGACTCCACAGTTTAGAGGGAGTATTGTTCTGGAGACACCATCATATAAAGGACACCACTTGTTGAAGTGAACGATTTGGTGAAATGGCAGTCAACTCCAGTAGGTGTCACTGCAGCCAGTTAGAATGGAGGAAGTGGCTTTTATCTCTTGGACCACAACAAACTAATAGGCAAAATGTTCAGTGTGTGTTTTCTCATTGATGAGGCAGAAATCTGGCAAAACACAATATTTTAGCAGTTTTGTCAACAGGTTTCACAAGGGTACCACACTCTTATTCTGGTACAAAATAGGAAATATTCAGTACATTTTATACATTATACATAATCTAGCCAGTTATTCTGTGCAGAACTTGTAACCTTTTAATCCCACTGGCAATGGAACGATCTAGAAATACCTGATGAGTATTGAATTTGCAATAACTGGTCACCTTTGACACAGCATGAACTAGCTTGGATATGAATTGAAATAGAAATACAATTGTCTGCCTAGATCATTTGAATCATACATAAAAAGCATTTTCTCCCCGAAGTGTACGGGGACAACCTATAGTTACTATATGAATAAAATCAACCACAATTCGGAATAGGAATAATTTTTCATTGAAGGAAAGCTTGCATGATTTTGCAGATGGTTAAGAAAAAACATTGAGACATAATCAAAAACACTATTACCAAGCAAATTCATACTTCACTTCATTATATTGCTTGATTTAACGTCCAGGAATTGATAATGGAAAGTGATATGCCAAATGGAATCTTACTTTCTAGCATGAAATACGTTTATGCTTAAACTTTCTGAAAAATAAATAGTGACAGAAATCAGTTGATACCCAGGATTTTAGATTACCTCCTATAGGCAGAACTGGACTGTGAATTATATACCTTGGAGAGGCACCATAATATGCCACTGGTTATTTAATTTCTAACACTGTTCAAAGGACAATTTGCAACAAAAACTCATCAAGATGCATCATGGAAGAGGTATGACATTTTTTTCTTCCCTCTAATTCGATACCCAATTGAAAGTCTATTGCATTCATGAAGAGGATATAGATGGCTTTTTATACCAGTTGCTTATGATTAATCATGCAAGAAGCTCTTATAGAACCAATGTTGGCTTTGAGGGGTTTTTTTTAGTTATCTGATGGATTTCAAATTACAAGCATTTCTTTTTAAATTATTTCTCCATTCTGTAATCGCTTTTGTGAAAAATATTTTGTTAATATATTTATTTTCTGTTTCCATGTTCTTAATTTTATTTTAAAAATATGCTCTGCATATGATTTCCCAGAGAATCTGATTTTTGTTTATTTGTTTACAGTTCAAACAATTTGCCCAGAATGAAGCATCTTAATCATAGTGAGGTGAGGTTACTATTTTCTGGAAGCTAGGGAAGGAATCTAATCATATATCAACAAATATTTAAAATAAATTTTCTGTCTATGCTTTTCATCCAGGTGATTTCATTTCAATGGATAAAGTGCATCTCTGGCATACATACTGTACATATTTTCCTTCGTTGAAATGAACTGTGCATCTCTTCCAGAAAATCTGTAGATGAATTGATGTTCAGGAGCAGACAGGGCACCCATCTCATCCATGCCTCCACTTACCATAGTGATGCCCGCACTATGGACCACCCCAGAAAAGCAGGGACACAGTCCAATGGCAGCTGGAGGCTGACACTTTCCCCACAGCTCAGCAGCCCAGTGGAGGTGTGACTGGAAGGCACAGCTGTGTTGATCATGTGTCTGCAGCCCAGCTGGCCATCATGAATGCACAGGCAAGAACAAGGGCACAATCTAGCCAATGGGCAGAGACCCAGTCATGGAGCTGATTGGCTGGAAGAGGAGCAGGGGGCAGGGTCCCAGCTGGAGGGAAGTGGAGGAAACCTCCAAGGGCTGACTGGTGCAAACAATAGGGGGTTTGCTAGTGAATAAAAACTAATAGTGTGCTGTAAAGAAAGTTGAGAAGGCTACTCTACTGATTTGAAAGGTTAGCTGCAGTCTATGCTATGTTCATGACCTGAGTTTGATCCCAGCGGAAGCAGGGTTCAGGTAGCTGGCTGAAGGTTGACTCAGCTTTTCATCCTTCTGAGGTTGGTAAAATGAGTACCCAGCTTGGTAGTAGTAAAGTGTAGATGACTGGGGAAGGCAACGGCAAACCACTCCATGAAAAGTCTGCCAAGAAAATGTCATGATGTGATGTCACCCCATGGGTCGGTAACGACTCAGTGCTTGCACAGCGGACTACCTTTACCTTTACCTAGGATTGCAGTGTAAAAAGCCTTTCATCTCTGTTTAAAAAAATAACAAATGGGAGGACTGGGAAAGACCAGATGTCCATCAGACATCTTGGAGGAACACCACAGTTCAGACTAGGCCTTGCCTGGATAGAGAGGCACCAACTCATATATCAACCTAACAATGTACAACATTCAGTTTTTCGTAGCATTCAAGTTTGCAAGGGATGACAGTCCAATGAGACTGCCCAAAATAACAGAAAGAAATAATGTTACTATCACATTATCACTGTTTTTCAGGATGCTGTTATGAGTTTGGTCTCCAGTGGCTGTGTCTTTAAATGAGACCGGGTTAGGGTTAAAAGAGACTGGGTGTCTTTATGTCACATGCCCTTGATGAAGTGTTTTTGAAACACACCTCTAGAGTTAAAAAGTGAAAAATACTAACTGTATAGCTGTTCTGCCAGCTGTAATTCATGTTGCAAAAGTGCTTTCATATCAAACAGATTTTTTTTTTGTTTGTTTAAACTATATTTTAAACAACATCTCAGGAGTTATAGTCCTTCACCACTTTCCTGAGTCTAGTGCCTTGGCTAGTTAGGAAAAAATGCATATTATTTATAGCAGCAGGGCTGACATGGCTCCGGTAGTAATTAGAGCCTATCTGAGGAATCTGAAGCATGATTCTCATGCCTCCGCTGAAGCCTTGTGCTTGGGATGAGACATTTCCCTTCCCATATTCTCTCTCTTCTGCAAACAGATATGGTTGTTGAGCATCTACCCATGACTGCAGAGATGATGCAAGAACAAGGGCAATGGAGGAGCCTTATAGTTCACACCATAACTGTCATACTTTCATGAGATAATAGAAGACATGCCTAAATAATACAATGCTGGGATGATATAAATTCAGGGGATTTGTTTTTTCCCCGTGTTTATACAAGGTGATACCCTGGGACTGGTAATGGAACCAATGTGGAAAGACTTGCAAACTGTTAAGAATCAACACAGTGCCTCTTGCACGGAACCAGCACCATGGAGAACTATTTTCCTGTGACTTCATGGCTGGGAGGATGTACTTGGCAGCTTGTACTTAACTTATTTGTTGAGAGAGGGAAGCTAGGTGATGTGGACACTGTTTTTAAAACACTCAGTCTAGGCATAGAGGTGTAATTCTTCAAGTCTTTGAAGCAGGATTACCTGAAGTCTTGCTCACTCATCTTCAAATGGTAGAGTCATCTTTGTTGAACTGAAGACCACCATGGCTTAGCATGGCTCAGTCTTCATTGGAGGAGGAGGATGGAGGAGGACAGCCCATCCCCAAACCCTGTCTCAGCAGACCCTTACTGTGAGTGCAGTGTCTCAGGAGCTCTTTGAAGAGACCCTGTGAAAAGGAGACCATCTCGTTAGTCACCTCTATAAAACGACCACCCTGATGTTGCTTCAATTTACCAAAATTCCCTTCTAGAAATCGCACATTAGGCACTCTTAAAGATTTAAACAGTTTTTTAGGTTTATTTGAACAATCTGCCGGGGAAGGGACCTGATATTTACAGAGAGTTTGGGATTTGGTACTAGTAGACATATAACCACATATAATTGGTAGGAATATAATCACAGAACTTCATTTTATTTTGCTGAATAAACAAAAGACTTTTTAGATTTAGGGCAGTTGGCATTCACTGAAGGTATGTTCTAGATTTCCATCTGAATTTCACACTTGTTAACCACACAGTCTTGAGAATGTACTCAGCTTTATCCCTCTGTTTAGGACTGGGGTTTTCCTACTAGCCCCTCTTCTCTGGCACGATTATTATTATCTTCTCTTTAAGATCAATAACCTGGGCTTTTGGTGTGTTTAGGGCCTTTCAATGCCACTTCAAACCATTTGCCAAATCCTTATCTTCCAGATTGACAGTCTTCTCACATTCTATATTAAGCTTAAAACTAGGGTTGCCAAGTCCCTCTGCTGCTGCTATGCTCTAGGATTTACCCCAAATCCTCGAGTGACCCTGGCCAACATCACTTCCAAGTGACATCACTGCACAGGGCACTTTGCATGAAACAGGGCCCCCTGAAGGTGGGAATCCCCCAATAGCCTGCTCTGTGCTGGTGGGTTGGGCCCCCCCAAACTAGAGGATCCCCCATCCCCAGCAGGAGCTTGGCAGGCCTACTTAAAACTGAAGAACTAATTCCCCTCTCAAGTTGTGATTCTTTGTTTTACACAAAGAGAGTTTAAACTGTTAGAACAGTCTCCTCCAGAGACTTTTTCCAAAGCCACACCACAGTGGCTCTGAAACAGAGTCTGCTTTTTAGATTCTTCTCACACTAGAGAGACTCTCAAAAGCCACCACTCACTTTTCCATCCAACTTTCTCACTCTCCAACTGCTTAACTGTCATTGTCTTGCCAACAGTTAGCTGCAGTTCCCCAATCAGACTGAGTTCCATGAGTTGTCTGCTATCTATCAGGTTAGCTAACTCACTTTCATCCAAGCAGCACTGCCTATGAGCATGCCTCTGCTTGCTGACCATCACAGACCCTTAGTTATCATCTGCTGTCCTTTGAGTCAGTTTGGTGTAGTCATTAAGTGTGCAGACTCTTATCTGGGAGAACCAGGTTTGATTCCCCACTCCTGCACATGCTGGTATGACCTTGGGTCAGTCGCAACTCTTTCAGAGCAGTTCGCCTCAAGAGCAGTTCTTGGAGAGCTCTCTCAGTCCCACCTACCTCACATGGTATCTGTTGTGGAGAGGGGGAAGGAAAGGAGATTGTAAGCTGCTGTGAGACTCTGAGTGAAGGGTGGGGTATAAATCCAATCTCTTCTTCTTTTCTTCTTCTTGTACCAGCAAGGCCCTCAAGTTAGGAGGTTCCATCAGCGACCCATCCTGAAAGAACCATCTCTGCCAGACCCACCATGGTCTCCTGAAGGACCCCAGGAGCAGAGAAGGTAAAGGCTGAGGCTTGGATGCGGTGCGGGTGTATGTGCTTGGCAACCCAGGGCCTCCCCTCCACTGAGGGAATGGCAGGGGAAAGCAAAACATCATTGCAAGATCTGGCTTCCACTACTCCTCATGGGTAAAGGAGTGGACTCAGCTTGTGGAGAGAAGCTTGATCTGAGACTAGTCTCACCTGCAAGGAAACAGTCTATAATTAAGGCTGCAGTGTACACCAATGTGGGTCAGTATGTCTATAGTCTCGCTAATGGCCCCACCTGCTGTCTGACCTGTTTAAGACTGATTTGGTAAACCGTGTTACCTGACCACAGGACTTCTTTCAGACCCTGCCTTTGGAACATGTGCTTTGACCCTGGACTGAGACCTTGGACTGCCTTCTGACCTTGCATTTGGATTGTGTTATTGGACCCTGGACTTTGGCATTTGACAGTGTGATCTGAGAACACCTGTTGTGAGGCCCTGTGGTTGCTGGGATGCCTCCCACCTGCTGGCCAGCACAGATGATGATGAGACCTCCAAAGAATGCTATTACAAGAGCTATGGTTCCTAATGAGTCAGGAACTAATGCGTTCTGGACTGAATCCTTAATTTGGAATAATGGGGGGGAGGAGAAGAATCCAACAAATGCCCAGAAACCTAGTCTAGTTACTGTGATTAATTCTGAAGAAGACCTGAGTATTTCTGCCCATTTCTATTTCTAAAGCTCCTCTTCAGTATAATTTATGAGCTGCTATTCAGACTTTATGTCAGAGCCTCTCTTTGAACATAAGAGTGACTAGTACAGCTGATATTAAATATTTGAATAGGGCTAGCAGCAGATGTTACAATCTACAAAGGTTCGTAAGCTCTTGGTAAAATTACTTTGAAAGAGGAATCGTGTATATCAGAAAAAGTCCGATGTTTTTTATCCCATGATGTCAATAGCTGATAAAGACAGCTGAACAGCATGCATAGAAATTAAAATTTCATAGCTTACTGGACCAGTTTAATCTGGTACTCAGGAACTGAGTTTATTCATTTATTTAGTGCATTTATATTCCACCTTTCTCTCTAGGCTGTACATATGTTCAAGCAGGTATTGCTTGCCACCAAAATGCTCTGAAAGAGTCAGGCAACTTCAATTTCCTTTTCACCTCAAATTGCAGTCCAAGTCCATTTAGGGTCCTTCTGTCCTACTTGACTGTTTTCTGGTCCCTTTCATCTAGTCATTTCAATAATAAATATGCTGGCTCAAGGGAATAAGAAACAAGGTGATATGATTGTTCTAAATTAACTTGTCAATTAAAATGACTGCCTATATATGATTATGCTTCAATGCTACCATGGCCATAACATCTAATTTCTCTCTGTTTTAGTCACTGCTCAAATTTCATTGCCATCATTTCACCTGACAAAAAATTTTAAATGAATTTGTGAGTTATTACTCAGGAAAAACAACTGATATCTTTTTAAGTGAACAACAAAATGATTTTTTTAACTAAAGCAGCTGGGTATAGTCCTTGGTCATAACTGGGTCTAGCCTAAAAAAAAAAATTCAAAGCAAATACGCAGGTACCTCGTATATTATTGTGTATGAATTGGAAATATTTCCAAATTGCTCAGATTAACAAAAGGAAAATATTAATAGATGACAGAAGTCAAGAAACTAAACATTAATGCCAGCAATAAATAGAGGATAGGAAAACATAATTTATCAGATCACTTTTAATTCAGGTCCTCAGTCTTTTTTTCCTCTCTTAAAATTTCTTTCCAGGTATGCCAACCTCCAGGTGGGGCCTGAAAGTTTCTGGGAATTACAGATGATATCCAGATGATACAGATCTGTTCCCCTGGGGAAAATGGCTGCCTTGGAGTATGGATTATATGGCATTTCCTCCCCCAAAGTCCACCGCCAGTTCTCCAGGGATTTTCCAGCTAGGAGTTGGCAATCCTACTTTTCAATAAACTAATTATTATTCTAAGGATCTATATTGTAGAGTCAGGGAATTTTAAGGGTTTTTTTTTTAAAAAAAAAATGAGGGATGATTAAGTGAAATACTAATTTCATCTAGTCTGTAGGAACCATATATCAGCATGATAGACTCTGGGGGTGATAATGTATTTTCTGCTGCTCCATGATTACAATCTAATCACAATGGTAAGCATATAAGGAACTGATCTCATGCTGAGCTGGTCGTTGATGTAAGCTGACTGTATTAAAGATCTTTCTATTGCTTCTGGAAGGATCTAAAGTTCTGTAGATTTAACAAACCTATGTCTCTTTTTCCTAAAAGGAGCAAAATTCACAAAGGCTCTTTGACATGAATAGAAATTGTGCTAGAAGTGTTCATGGCCAGTTACATCCTGACACTTTGTTAAACCCAACAGGGCTTCCTAACATCTGTACAAATTTTCTATTATTTCACTAGTACTATTGATTGCCTGCAGTCCTGCCTGGATCCCATTTGAGCATCTAGGATTAATGGTAGCGTACAAACCACAGAGAACAGCAGTTCCAGTTTTGCTATATCAGTGACTGAACTCACAAAGTAGCCTTATACATTATCTTCTAGATTCACACACACTGTTTCCCATCCAACGTGTGAGATTAGGAAACAAAACATCAGAGCAAAGTAAAAAAAAAAAGGCTTAGTTTAAGAGGCTAATTTATCAACAATTATAGATTATGAAACGCTTCTGGTGTTGGTGATGTGCTATACTGGGCAGTATGTCCCAACATGTATCACAAATGACTGAAACAAATCATAATGGTTGAAGGAGAAACAAATGAACAACAACAAAAAACCCTTGATGATCTGTTACTTCAAAACCAGTGGAACAATAGCTCTTCTTGCTACCCTTATACCATAAATGTGTGTGCAAAGGCATATGTGTAACAAGTTATTATATTTCAAACATTATACAGGATGTATGATAGAAGATAATGTCCCTTAAAGGAGACCTCTGATTTTGATGTCTGAGGTTAACGTAGAAGTTCATCCTACATTTGCAGAGGTAACACTACAAAATTGGAATGGGGGGTGGGGGTGGGAAGGACTAGCGGGGAGACTTCTCATCTTCCTCTCCTCCACTATTTCTTCTTTTACTTCCCTGAGAGTTTCCATAGGTTCTCCCCATTTCCTGCTTCCTCCTTTCATTCCCAGCCTCCAACCAACTGGCCCTTATCTGCCCCACCCCCATCTTCAAGTTTCCTTCCTTTGCTCTTCCTGGGAAAACTTTGCAAGGTTGGCTGCCGGGCCTAGCCCAGTTGGTCATGAGGAATTTTCAAGGTCTTCTGGGGTGGGGACATCTCACTTTTCCTATATCCCATTCTTCAGTGTCCTCTTTTTCCTTCTCCTGGCAGCCCCACCTTTATTTGCTTCCTTTTATCTTTCCCATCCACCTTTAAACTGCCCCCCATCTTCAGCTGCATTCATTCTTTATTAATTTATACTCTACCTTTCTCCACAACGACGATCCAAAGCAGCTTGCATATTTGTGCCCTCCATTTTATCCTCACGACAACCGTGTGAGGTAAGTTAGGCTAAGAATATGTGACTGGCCCAAGGTCACCCTGTGAGCTGTAAAGCAGGAAGCATCTGGGCCTGGATGACTCATGCAAATTGAATGGTAGCAAGTTACATGGTGGTTTCTGCTGGGTCTGGCCCCAGTGAGTCCTCCCTCAATTATTAAAACAGCTCAGAAAGCCCCCTTTCTCTGCCTTTTATTGGCAGAAACCAAGACTTGACAGCTAGTAATACTGTTGTAGTTGCCTAGCAATGGCCACTGATAACATTCATTTATTAAAGCTATAGATGCTGCTTCTGTTATTGGGAGGGGTTTAACCTCCTGTATTCTTTCCTGCACATCTGGAGCTTTTCTCAAGTTTGTAGAAAGATGTGTGTTGTGTGTTCATGGCTTCAATCTCCAGAGTTAAGAATTCACAGATGGGGCCACATTAATGAGATATATTGATATGTTGAAAGAGATTGTGAAAATCATAAATGAATCATATAACAATTGTGAAGAACTTTGAATACAGGAAAGATAATTCCTTAATGTTACATCTGGTGTTTAAATATGATATGGTTTATTCCTTCCAGATCCAACCAATAACACAATATGAAATGGCATGAGTTTGCTCCTTTTAAAAATTCATTTCATAAACTTCTTTTTCCTTGGATACAGTGGTTTGAAGCTTCATAACAAGTTTTGTGACTTTTTGTCATCACACTGTAGCATCTATTGGATAAATGTGGGGCACACTTATTTGACAGTAAAGCTCCATTGAAGTAAAACAAATATTGGACTGAGAATTTTTTCATCATTAAAAAACCTGAAAGTTACTATTGAATGTAGCTCAAACTTGTATCCAGAGGACAGCTTCCCCATAGCTAATTTAGTGCCAGTATTCTACATCCTGCAGGAGGGAAGGGTTCAGAAATACACCTACCTGAATAATGAGGTTTTTACAAACTGAGCTCAAATCTCTTTGTTTCTTCCTTGCCTTCCCTTTCCCCAAAATGTTATCAATACCAAGATTCCTGGGAATTGTAGGGTTGGAAAATTCCTAGAGATTTGGGGGTGGAATCTGAGGAGGGTGAAACTTCAGGGGATGAGGTATTTCAACAGGGTTTAGTGCCATCAATTCCACTTTCCAAAGCAGCTATTTTCTCTGGGGAAACTGATCTATGTTGTCTGGAGAAGAACTTTAATTCTAGGAAATCTCCAGACACCAGCTGGAGCTTGGCAACCTTATATCTAGACTCTTAACTAATGACCAAACTGTAATTCCCAGGCTGGGAACTGTGCTGGGAGCTTCCTGTTTTCTGAGCAAATTGAAGACCTTTCACTTCTTGTCCCAACAGGTAAGGTAAGACTGAGAAAAGGTAAGGGGGAAGCAAGAAACCTGAGTAGAGAGAAGTCTAGGGACAATAACTTTGGCAGGGGAGCAGGAGTGCTACACCCACTTGCTAATTTTGACAAGTTTATCAGCACTGGTCATGCTGTTCAGTTGAATATTGGCAATCAATATGGGGTATGACATCATCCTAATGAGTTTTAAGCTGTGTCAGTTGTACTTAATCAAGATGACTACTTTTTAAAAAGCCCTCAGTGTGGAAGTACCCTTGGAACAAGTTCAAACTATATGTGACACCATGGGTATACCGATGGTTGACTGGGGTTTGTTGTTGTAAATATGTAAAGCAGAGGAATAACATGTGTGGTGTGGATAATGTTCTCAGTTCATGACAGAAAGTGTTCGATGAATTTATGGTAACTTTACTCTGTTTTCCCCACTCAGCTTGCAATTAGCAAAGATACAATGGAATTGATATAGAAAAATAAAAAAGTGCAACTTATATAAGAGGAAAGTAAAAAAAATTTTTGAACAAAAATTGGTGAAATAAGAACAGAACCAGCAAGCAACACCAGAGTAGCACATTTAATGGAGCATATGAAGAGTTCAGGAACTATCAAATGGGATTGAGAAATACTGGAATGCAGCAGCCTATGGAAACACAAAAGCCAGAGGTTATGGGCAAGCATGTGAAACAATGCAGAAAAACTCCTGGTTTATGTATCATTTTTTCATCTTTCAGCAGGAATCTCATTTACACTCATGTTTTCTGGACCTTTTAGGTCAAACTGTATAATATAAAAACTTGGAAGAGATTAATTCAATACATCATGGGCTGCTTTTGAAACTCACCAGTTCTAAAAGTGCCTTGCAGTGTCCACAGAGGAGAGAATTGGTATTTGCAGGGGGTAGTGGTGAATTCCATTGTATCTGTGGTTCTTTGCTGTGTGCTTTTCAGTACTGAAAAGCGGAAGGTTCCTGAAGGGGAAAAGGTGATTTGAGGGGAGAAGGTGAGCTGGAGACAGTTTGACAAAGAGCAAACTTGTGGGAGTAGAATAATAATCACAGACCCCAGTAAGCCCTAGGTCTGGTGGCTGATGAAAATGTGTATATATATGTTTGTGTGATTCATCCTTAATGTAGTCAGAGTTTCCAGAAAAAAACAAGGACATGGACCACATTGCCTGTGAGAAAAATGGTGTGAAGAGAGAAAATGAAATCACAAGCCTTTGTAAATATAATTGTTTTTCAAGAGGTTTTGGACTGATTTAAAGAGTAGCCAAGGGCATTAAATAACTGTGGTGTTTGTGTGTGTTAAGTGCCATCAAGTTGCTTCCACCATGTGGACCATATACATTAATAACCTCCCAAACATCCTATAATTAACAACTTTGCTCAGGTCTTGCAAATCGAAGGCCGTGGCTTCTTTGATTGAGTCATTCCATCTCATGTTGGGTCTTTCTCTTTTCCTGCTGCCTTTTCCTAGCATTATATTCACCCTTTCCTAGCACCTAGAGCCAGTTTAGTGTAATGATTAAGTGTGCCAACTCTTATCTGGGAGAACCGGGTTTGATTTCCTACTACTCCACATCCACCTGCTGGTGTAACCTTGGGTCACAAGTTCTCTCAAAGCTGTTCCTCTCAAGAACAGTTTCTGTCATAGCTCTCTCAACTCGACCTACCTCACAGGGTGTCTGTTGTGAGGAGGGGAAGGGAAAGGAGATTGTAAGCCGCTCAGAGACTCCTTCAGGTAGAGAAGAATGGAGTATAAATCCAATCTCTTCTTCTTCATCGTCACCATTACAGTTACCCAGGGCTTTTTTTGTAGCAGCAACTCCTTTGCATATTAGGCTACACCCCCCTGATGTAGCCAATCCTTAAGAATAAGAAGCGTTTACAGGGCTCTTCTTACAGGGCCTACTGTAAGCTCTTGGAGGGTTGTCTACATCAGCAGGGTGTAGCCTAATATGCAAAGAAGGTTCTGCTACACGAAAGTCCTGCAGTCACCCATTCATTATATTCACCAGGGATACCAGGAAAAAAACAAGGACCTGGATCACATTGCCTGAGAGAAAAGTGGATTGAAGAAAAAAAAAAATGAAATCGCTTCACAAGTCTTCATAAATATAACTGTTTTTTTCAAGTGGTTGTTGATTGATTGAATGAGTAGCCAAGGGCTTTAAATGACTGTGATAAGCCTACTTAATTCTGGGCAATAATGGACCTAGCCCCACAGGTGTACCTTGGATACTCAGCTAATGCTTGGGGTACTGAGAAAGCTATTAGCACTCTATGAAGAGGTTTATTTTATTTAGCAGATTAATTAAAGAAATCAAGTTTCTGCATGAATTATACAACGCCCTTTTCAAGCTGCAAAAGTTATACATCTTTATACACAGTTTCAGACATTAAACCAGAGCAAGCACAGAATAGTTACATTTGCAAGACTCTCTGATTTCAAAGGATTGAAAAGACCTTTTCGATTTGAGTTTTGTAATTTTACTTCTCTGCTTTAGAAAGTATCTTTTAACATTGTGTGTGTGTGGGGGGGTGCTGGTTATGTTTTTTCACCAATGTCTTGACGAAAGAAAAGAAATGTTGCATTTTTGCATTTCTCAACCTAGGCTGTGTTTTCCCTGTTTTTGCATTTAATGGCAGGTATCCAACAATGCAGTTTATGTGACAGAATGACATTTCGCTTTGCAAAAGAAGAGTGGCAAAATTTTCACCAATTCCCCTCTTCCCACTTCAGACCCCCACTTTGCTCCCATACTCTTAGAAACAAAATATAATGTGTTGCAACAGAAGAGGGAAATTAGAAATCTCTGCTCTGTGAAATCTGTGGACTTTTAATAAATATTGTTTAATGGTTTGTTTTTATTATTTTTATTTTGTAAGCTACCTTGGACAGGTGCTTGCAGAGGCAGCATAAATGTTTTCTGATTATATAAATAAATGGATGGTTAGTTAAATGCAAATAGTTTGGAAAGAAAAGGGGGTAGACCTTGTGCCTATTCTACTACTTAACTGAACAAAGCTTAAGGAGTCTTCTTAAAAATTAAGTGGCTCTTTTTGTAAGAGGAAGTTTCTTTGGAGGATAGTTAAGTTTCCTTTGAAATCATTTAAGAAGCCATTTCCTTCCAGCTATGAAGTGTGGCCCTAATATTTAAAAAATTGGTAGTTGTCGCCATCCATCATTTTTTCTGGCCAATACAAAAAGAGAGAGATTCAGCATGAAGAAATGGAAAATGGCACTGAAATTATTTGTGGACTGAGACTGCACAAGGGAGAAGGAAAGCCAAAAAGGATATATTTGTATGCAAATATTACCTTAATATCACTTTTAAGAAATAAGTGCATCGTGTTCCAAATCTATAGATAAAAGCAACAGTCCAGTTATTTTTCTCCCAGAGAAGCTCTATTCATAGCTTCATTCAAATCATTCATTAGTGATTTCACAGAATGTTCCAGTTCTTTTTAAACATAGGAATTGGGAGTTCTCAGGAAAATCTATACAGTACAGTTTCTTAAACTTCAGAGGAAATCTGGCTTCCTTCCATAAAATTTGCCAACAATCCCATTTTATTAATTAAGCCTGCTTTTGTAAACACACTTATATATAAGCAAAGGCCAGTTTGCAGGTGATGCCATTAAATTCCACAAGTTTCCAAGCATCAGGGCTTTTTTGAGCAGGAACGCACAGGAATGCAGTTCTGTCTGGCTTGGCATAAGGGGCATGGCCTAATATGCAAATGAGTTCCTGCTGGGCCTTCTCTACAAAAAAGCCCTGTGTTAAACAATGGTGCCATCAGGGTGTGTGTCCTAATATGAAAATAAGTTCCTGCTAGGCTTTTTCTACAAAAAAGCCCTGCCAAGCATAATTCAAATATTTCCATTTTGACTTTCCTTCTGGCAGTGAATTTTGATATCTGTGGAATGCATGACATTATTGCTTTGTTTTAGGTCTTTGTAGTTCTTAGAATGTGTTGTTCTGTTCTCAACAGGAATAATGTTATTGAAATGGAATTCCAGAAGCATATTGTTTGCTTAGTGTTAGTTCTATAGATTCAGCATAATCTATTTCTTTAGTCAAAAGAGAGACCCAGTTTGGATGGAGAGCCAGTTTGGTGTAGTGGTTAACTGTGCGGACTCTTATCTGGGAGAACTGGGTATGATTCCCCACTCCTCCACTTGCACCTGCTGAGATGGTCTTGGGTCAGCCATAGCTCTGGCAGAGGTTGTCCTTGAAAGGGCAGCTGCTGTGAGAGCCCTCTCCAGCCCCACCCACCTCACAGGGTTTCTGTTGTGGGGGAGGAAGGTAAAGGAGATTGTGAGCCGCTCTGAGACTCTTCGGAGTGGAGGGCGGGATATAAATCCAATACCACCATCCACCACCATCAAAAGCAAACCCCTTGTTTTAGATTAAAGAAGTGGACATTGAGAGCATTTGGTCAATCTTCACTTTTTCTTCACTCAAAGAATGACCGAACTGTGGAATTCACTGCCAGTGGATATAGTATAGATGACTTTAAAAGGGAATTCATGGGATGAAAACTCCATTGATAGCTAATAGCCATGGTGACTAAAGTGAACATCAAGAGAAGGCCTCTATGCATTATTTGCTAGCCCTCCAGGGTTGGCCACTGTAGGAAACAGTGTTTAAAGTAGATGGACCACTGGTCTGATCCAACAGGACTATTTTTATGTTCCTGATTGCTGTTCCAGGATTCTTTCCACCAGATGTTATGGAAGAATTGAGTAGGATCCAACATTTCTTCAGAGAATGTACAACCACACAGTATGCTTTAGACTTGTGGAAGCAGTTATTGCAGTCTAAAGGAATACTGACTCATCCCACTTCCTGTTTTTGTATATGATAGAGCCCAGGAGTAGGCTAACTTTAATCTTGCATCTCCTCCGCCTCCATAGAATTAGACCATGGACACCAACTCTTAGCATTGCTCCATACATTCAGGATACTTTGTGTATATCTGGGTTGGGAAAATAAAACTCTGTATGGATTGGTCACTATATGTGACCAGCACTAGGGGGTCACCACTTGTGATCGCAGCAGAGAGATAATTCCTACCCTTGCTGTAGGCACTGGAAGACAGTAATATGTTTATACAAGCATCTGGTTGTCGACCAATATCTTCACTGATATCAACATCCCATGAATGGACCACCAGCAGATATCCAGTCATCTCCCATGTTCACCACTCCTCTCAGCACATACAAGACAGAGGCAAATGTTCACCAAGTTCTTGTTTTTTGCCTCTTAATTTTTTTGCACCTAAACCAGGCAAAATGACACTTAGTTGTCCACAATGAATTGTTTCCTTGTCTCTGTTTTTACTTTAGTGTCTGGCACGTCCAGAAAAAGGATCAGGTTGTAGATGAGTTGGGTCAAGAAAAAGGCAGAAGAAATGGGTGTCAGGAGGTGGGTGGAGGTGGCTGGCAGGAGTTAAAGCAGAAATCATTCTGTGTTCCCAAGAGTTAAATCCCTACAGTCCTACTTTCACAAGAAATTATGTACACATAATTTTGGTCATTCCTGATATGCTGATGCTCTTTTGATCAACAAAATTGAAAATATTAGAAGTAGCACTAGGATCCCACCTAATTTTATTCTTTGTTAACAGACAGTGATGTGACCTGGATAACCCATTTCATCCAGATCTTGTCAGATTTTGGGAGCTAGGCAGGGTCAGCCCTGGTTAGTATTTGGATGCAAGACCACCAAGGAAGTCCAGGGCTGCTACACAGAGACAGGTAATGGCAAACCACCTATGAATGTCTCTTGCCTTGAAAACCCTATGGGAGCACCATAAATCAGTTGCAACTTGACACCCCACCCCCCAAGATATTGTCAATTCCAGGGTGAGTACCACTCTGAGACTAGAATGGAGAAGGAAGAAGAAGTAGCAGCAGTGCACCCCCAAGCAGGGGTGTCAGACATATGGCTGCAGACTGTATCTGTCCCTTGCAGGGGTCCTATCCGGCCTGCCAAGCAACTGCCAGTCGGTTGCTTCCTACTTCCTTTTTCTTACATGCATTGCAGCTCCTTTTGCCCAGTCTCTCCTATTTCCTGCTTTGCAAAGGAGAGAAAGAAAGCTTTCCCTCAATTAACTGAGGGCTCCTCCCCCTCCTTCTTCTCTAAGAGGGAGGGGGAGGGGAAGAGACAGAGAGAGGGGGGGAAATGGCATCCTGTGGCAGCAGACCAACAATGTTTTATTACAGGTACAAGCACACTTCTTCAGAGAGAGATGGAGGAAAGGGGGAGGGGTGGAGGGAAACAGCAAGAGAGAGTAAGCCAGAGAGTGAGGGAGGGAGAGAGAATGGAGTCCCCCCCTTTTAAAGACCAACAATGTTTTATTCCTGGTATAAGTGTTGCTCGAAGCAGCTCACTTTTTCTTCAGAGAGGGAGGGAGGGAGGGGAACAGCCAGAGAGAGAAAAAAGTCCCCTGTTTAAGGCCTCTTTCCACTTCTTACAGATGGGGTGGGGGGAGAAACCTAACAGAACAGCTTGTATTCTTTATTAGTGGAAGGGAACAAGAGTCCAACAGCACCTTAATGACTAACAAAACTTGTGGCAGACATAAACTTTCATAAGTCACTTCACTACTCACTTCTTCGGATGCAGCTAGATTGGAATATGAGTCCATCAGTCCTTATATCTTGGAGAATTAAGTGATTTCAATGCCAAATGAAAATAGCAGGCATTGATAATGAGAGAAGAAACCGAGGTTTCAGTTCAGTCCAGGAGGATGCATTACCTTGAGCTTCATTATCAGTTGCAATTCAGCAGTCTCTCTTTCTAATCTCCCTTTGAAATTTCTTTGGGAGAGAACTGCTACTCTGACATCAGCAGTTGAATGTCCTGGAAGGTTAAAATGTTCCCCCAATGTTTTTTTTAAAAATCTTGTGGTTTCTAATAGCAGTAGAAAAGAGCAAGAGTCTAGTACCACAAAGACTAACAAAAATTGTGGTAGGGTATGTTCTTCCATGAGTAACTCCTCACTTCTTCAGATTTATTTCCATTTATTCTTTCCAACCTTCTGGAATGAATCTTCAAATAGAAACCTAGGTTTCCTGTCTAATTACCAATGCCGATATCTCCATGCAGTGTTCCCTCTAAGCTGAGTTAGTGGCTCACACTAACTCACATGTTTAGACTCTGGCTCACACATTTTTATCTTAGCTCAAGAAAAATGGCCCCAGAGCAAACTAATTTATGCAGTAGCTCACAACTTCCATGACAGTAGCTCACAAAGTAGAATTTTTGCTCACAAGACTCCACCGTTTAGAGGAAGTATTGTTTCCATGCCTACTAAGGTAAAGGTAGTCCCCTGTGCAAGCACCAGTCGTTTCTGACTCTGGGGAGACGTGGCTTTCACAACATTTTCATGGTAGACTTTTTTACGGGGTGGTTTGCCATTGCCTTCCCCAGCCATCTACACTTTTCCCCCAGAAAGCTGGGTACTCATTTTATTGACCTCGGAAGGATGGAAGGCTGAGCCAACCTGAGCCAGCTACCTACACCCAGCTTCCTCTGGGATCAAACTCAGGTCGTGAGCAGAGAGCCTCTGACTGCAATACTGCAGCTTTACCACTCTGTGCCATCGGGCTCAGGCCTACTACTCCTCTGCATATCACTCTTAATCCAATCAAGCTTGCTGTTTCCATTCAGCATCTGAAATCATCTTTATAAAGTTTATATCTCTGGTACCTTGTGTTACATTTTATGGCATACATGGCCCAGCCCAACAAAATGACATTTATGTCAGATCTGGCCCTTGTAAGAAATGAGTTTGACACCCCTGCAGGGTGGAAGGGACAGTGGCTTAGTTGCAATGCATCTGCTTTGCTGTTCAGTCCCTGGTATTGCCAGTGAAAAGGATCAGGTAGCAGGTGATGTAAAAGACCTATAGCTGAGACCCTGAAGAGCTGCTGCCATTCTGAGTTGACAATACTGACCTTGATTGACTGATAGTGCGACTCAGTATAAGGCAGTGTCATGTGAGCTCAGAGAAGCTCCCAATGTTGGGCAACACATGACATGGAATGTATAAAGCTGTCCCTGTATCTTTGTTGGTGTGGCTGCTTTCTTACATACTGCCAGGGCATGTTTTGGCTACTTATTCGCCAGATAAAATCTGATCTTTTGTTGCAGATCAGCTCTAACGAAAGTGGGCTTAATTGTACAGTGAATTCCCTGTTTGAAAGCAAAGCCATCTTTCTAAACTGCAGTAAGAAGAAGAAGACCTGGTTTTTATACCCCAACTTTTCTCTACCCTAGGGTTCCCAAGTCCAATCCCAGAAATATCTGGGGACTTTGGGGTGGAGCCAGGAGACTTTGGAGGTGGAGCCAGGAGACACTGGGGTGGAGCTAGGGGGGAGGGGGGAAATGGCGCCGGGGAGCGTGGCGAGCCGCCCCGCAGCTGCCGCCTCTTCTCTGCTCGCCGTGGCTGCTCCTCCGAGATGGGCTCAGCCTGAGCCCATCTCGGAGGAGCAGCCACGGCGAGCAGAGAAGAGGCGGCAGTGGCGCGGCAGCCTCGCCCGCTCCGCCTCTGGGGTGGAAGTGGAGGGGGGGTGGAGGCAGGCCGGGGGTGTGGCGAGCCGCAAGTCCGGGTCCTAGAAGGGCCCAGATTCGCGGCTCGCCATGCTCCTGGCCTGCCTCGCCCTCCCCTGCGCTGCTGCCGCCTCTTGGCTGCTCCTCCGAGATGGGCTCAGCCTGGGCCCATCTCGGAGGAGCAGCTGCGGTGGGTGGGGAGGGGGCGGCAGCTCCAGGATCAGGTGGCTCGCCATGCTCCCCGGCGCCGTTTCCCTCCCCTCCCCCCGCTTCCGTTTTTTTGGGGAGCGGGGGAAGAGGGTGGAAATCCTGGGGTCCCCCGCCAGGGCGGGAGGGTTGGGAAGCCTACTCTACCCTAAGAAGGCCCAAAGCAGCTTACGATAGCTTTCCCTTTGTCTCCCCACAACAGGCTCCTTGTAAGGTAGATGAGGCTGAGAGAGTTCTGTGACTGACCCAAAGAGCAGGGCATCAAACCTAGTTCTTCAGATTAGAGTCCTCTGCTCTTAACCATGCAGGCTCTCTTAGGCAGGTGTTAAACACTATTCTACTACTACTGCTGTTACTCCTAATGTTATTATTAATTAAGATAATGGACAGGAGGAGGAGGATGTGGTGCTCACTTGTCCATTCACTCGCAGATATGATCATAATGTTCTCAACTCTAATGTCCTTTGAGACCCTTATCCACTTCAGTAACCATATTTGGAAGCAGAAGATCACAGATAGTCATAACACCAGTTCCCCTATTATTTCATTGTGCTGCGGCTGTTTAAACTATTATTAATGTAAATAGTTTAGTGCTGTCGTGCTGTTTATATCTTTACTCTGCAGAGTGTTCTGGCATATGAAAATATACTTCAGCTATTTAATGGACTGAAACTAAACTTTGATGGCTCATAGACTGTCAATTTACTGCCATCAGAGCTTTTAATGGCCTTATCTTCACATTTCCACTTTCAATAATCTGAGGTGCTCTCTTTCTCTGTACACTGCTCGAAAACTTCATCTGTTCTTGTTTCTGTGATTGGGAGAGGTTTACAACACACAGGCACCATAATGAAGAGTATTGCTGAAAGCCAATTCAGTTCTAGTGCATGTCAGCCACAAATCTGTTAAGAATTTCAAAATATTATCTTATTTAGGACTGTGGTGCATTTGTCCTAATGTTCTCAGTATCTTTGAAGACTAGATTTACTGTAGAGTGTTTTGGAGTTTAGCAATATTCACCAAATGAGTGTTGAACATTTTGGTGGCCATGGAAGCAAAAGACATAAACTGTAATGTACAGCACTTTGACACACAAATTCTCTCCCTCCTCTTTTACCTCAAGATATTATCAGTCTTTAGCAAATAAAAATGGTCATAGTGTAATGGCTAGTGTGTCAGAACAGAGCTGGGTCATGTGGGTTCAAATCCCTAGTCAATCATGAAGCTCATCAGATGACTGGACACATTGCTTCTCAGTTTAATTTACCTAATAGCATTTTTGTAAAAATAAAAGTTGTATGTGTGTGTGAGAATCATATATATAATTCTGAGCTCCTATAAGGAAGGGCAGGAATCAGATACAAACAATATAAATTGTTAATTAGTATTCATAATAGCATGAAATAGAAAGTACTTTCCTAGAAACATGGAAGGACCATGGCTGCAATCACACACACTAAATAATGCACTTTCAATCCACTTTCAATGCACTTCCCAACTGAATATTGTCAGTTCACACAGTAAGTGGATTCACACAGTTCACACAGCTAGAGAAGACAACACTGTGGGGTCTAGTTCAGCTTTGTGTGCTCAATAATTATTTTGTGGCGTTTCGATTTGCCTGGGGAATACATCCCCAAGCATGTAACCTGGATTGCTGATTTGTACCTAAGCTTTAAAGAGCCCCATGGTGGAGAGTGTTAAAGCTGCAGTACTGCAGTCCTAACTCTGCTCACAACCTGAGTTCGATCCCTGGCGGAAGCTGGGTTTTCAGGTAGCCAGCTTGAGGTTGACTCAAACTTCCATCCTTCCGAGGTTGGTAAAATGAGTACCCAGCCTGCACCCGAGACAGAAATGACTGGTGCTTGCACAGGGGACCTTTCCTTTTCCTTTAACCATTCTTTAATACTGAAAGGCTATGACTTAGGTATTCCATCATTTTCAGACTTCTTTCTAGCACCCTGGAAAGGCATGGGTGGAAGTGGGGGGGGGGGGAGGAATGCAAAACAAACAGTTTATAAGAAGAGTAATGAATACTAAATTAAAAAAATATTTGTATTTATGCATATTTTTTCTAGTGGCAATTTGAAATGTGCACAAAGGATCCTGCTTAAATAAATATGCATGCAGTGTCTTGGCTCAGACAAAACCATGGTTTATTTAATGTATGGTTAGTTTGTATAGCTAACCAAACTTCAAACTATTTGACAAATAGTCATTCAGATCCTAGTTTTCTTCAGCAAATGCTGGTTTCATTGCCTTCTCTCTGCAGCTTGTGAGGGTTTTGCCATCAGGGGCGGCCCTGCCACTAGGCAAACTAGGCAATTGGCAAGGCTTCTGGCCTTCTGGGGGTGCCAAATTGGGTGCCTCCATGTGACTCGGTGCCAGAAGTTAGCCTTGTCTCAAATGCCGGACAGTCTAGGGCCAGCCCTGGTTACTGTGGAACAACCATGATAATGCCAGGTTGTGTGCCTTCAGATGTCACAGGAAACCATAGTCAGTGTTCCCTCTAAGCTGAGTTAGCGTGAGCTAGCTCACAGATTTTTAGCCTCCTGCTCACACATTTTTGTCTTAGCTCAGGAAGGATAAACCCAGAGCACACTAATTTATGCAGTAGCTCACAACTTTAATGCCAGGAGCTCACAACTTTAATACCAGTAGCTCACAAACTAGAATTTTTGCTCACAAGACTCTACAGCTTAGAGGGAACATGTCTGACCATAGTTAAGACTAATTGTAATAAATCAACTTCAGATTTCAGCTTTAGAGCCTAGTTTGGTAGACCCTAAATGGAATAGCCTACATTCAGTCACACTAACCTTAGTTTAAACAAACTGTAGTTTTTTGTGTTGTTCAAACTGAACCATTGTGCCAGTTTCCTCCACAAATTCAAGTTGAAAATTAGGAATTTCATGTTCAACTTTTCCTAGATGTATGCAGCTCATGTGATAGGGTTGCCAGGTCTGTGCTGGAAAATACTTGGAGACTTTGGGGGATGGATCCAGGAGAGGGTAGGTTTGGGGAGGGGAGGGGCCTCAGCATGATACAATATCATAGAGTCCACCCTTCAAAACAGCCATTTTCTCCAGGGGAGCTTATCTCTGCCAGCTGGAGATCAGCTGTAAAAGTGGGAGATCTTCAGGCCTAACTTGGAGGCTGGCAACCGCATCATATGAGGATTTCTCTGACTACAACACAGCCATCTCAGCATGACAGCTGATAGCAACAGTCTGAAGGGAAATAAATTGAGATGGCTTTTCACCTTTAAGAATTGCTATCCCTGCCAACACAGAAGGACTGAATGGCTGTAATCTGTGAAATTTATAGCTGGAGAAGAGGCTGTTCATCAGTGATTGGCATCTGCACATTGTCAGTATTTAAACCAGCTCCTTGGCCTGATTGCTGGCAAGCATGGAAAAAGGAAGGGGGGGGAAACCGTGTTGTTCAGCTATCCAGAAGTCTTCCTATTGTGTTAATAAGCGCTGCAGATCTAAGGCAGAATGCCGACTCACTGATTATATATATCTCCATCAGGCCTGCCTCTATCCTCACTCCTGTGAAACAAATGGGAATGTATTAATTCAATTGAGACCAATCTGTCTGCATTTAAAAGGAAATCATAAAGCAAAACATTCCCTCCAGGACACAAGCAAAATACTGACACAGAGGAGGTATGGCAGGAGAGAAGAGTCTGTACTCATGCTACTGTGTAACCTTGTTCTCTGTGCATGAACAAAGGGAAACAAATGCATGAAATGGGCTGAAGTTAAGGATGCCAGGTCTCTGTTTGAAAATTCCTGGAGGCTTTGGGTGTGGATGGGGGAGATGGCAAGGTTTGGGGAAGGGAGGGGCCTCAGCATGGTACAATGCTATATAGTCCACACTTCAAAGACACCATTTTCTCCAGGAGAGCTGATCTCTGCCAACTGGATATCAGTTGTAAAATCGGAAGATCTCCAGGCCTTTCTGGGTGGCTGGCAACCCTAACTGAAGTGGCAAAGTGTAGAGTGATTTATTTATAACACACACATGTTCCTGTCTGTATGAAACTCCCCCATAATTTAAAATATGTGAATACCATGTGGACCTCTGCAAAAAGCAGATCCTTATTGGTTGTTACCCCAGACATCAAAAATGCCCTCCCTCAGGTAGTTAATCTGGTTGCCTATCTGCCTGGGCAACTTGGGTTCTCCCATGATGGCTGATCTTTCAGTATTGAGCCTAAATTCTTCCAGTAGCAACTGACTGCCTTCTCTTCAATCGCAAAGTGGCTGATAGTCGCAGAATGTTTATGGTCTCTGCTCAGTAAACCTTGTTTCTTTATCCCTACCCTTTCCCCTTATCCCACACCAGTGAGGTCAGTGTCACTGTTCTGGATTGAGACCACAACTAAGAGGGTCTGTATTTCCCAGAGAGTGTTTCAATGCGCAGTTCAAGATGATAGACTTCTAAAGAAAAACCCTTTATTGCAACTCTAGGGAAGGACATAAGTGACAGACTCATGTCCCTTCAGCTCTCAGAATACTACAGGTCATCTTTGCTTTCAGTCCATTTATCTTGTCACTAGTGGTGAAAAGGAGGTGCTTTCATCCATCTCCTTGCCAGTGAGTGTGATAACAAAGGTTGTAAAAGAAGCAGGAAAAAGACAATAAAACCTAACTTTCCCAGGCTCAAAGGACTGGAAGCTTTCTACAACAGCCAATTGGGTGGGGAGCTAATTAAGCCCACCTGATGTACAGTATCTAAAACTATAAATCCCATCATCCCATGGCATTTAAAGGTACAGAAATATTTTTCTCTTGTTGAGTTAACCCTTTGTCCCTTCACGGGGGGCAGAACAGTCCCCTTACCCAGGTCATCATCGCACTGGTGACCAGAAAACACACTGGGACAATCTGTTAGCTCAACCACAATAAGAGTTTAATATTAAAGAGGGGCAACTGTTTCTCTTCAATAAATATATCCCTGTAACAACACAGTATTCAGTTACCTTCTGAAACTCTATAGAGACTGCAGATATACTTCTGAATAAACGAGTTGAATGTCCTCTAAATGAGCATTGTATAAGCTGTCTCCTTCCTTCCAGCAAACAAGTTGAAATGCTTGAAGTTCCACTATGCTTCTCCATTATTTTTCCTTCTCTTCCTTTTCTCGAAACAGTTCTGATCAGTGCATACAAAAAGGAGCTGAAATGGTTTCTGCTTTGATGTTTGCATCAGTTTTTGTTTACCTGTTTCCATACACATTTGAAGCTCATCAAGGCAACATCAAAGAGTTGCTCTAGTGCCACAAAATGGCAGTGAAGAGAGGGAAAGAAATCTTTCAGGAAGAAATCCATATGATTTTCCTCTCTTCATCTCTGTGTTTGAAGACATGATTAAGAAACAAATGAGGAGTATTTTCTGTTGGTATTAAACAAAAGTGACACCTTCAATTGTCTTGAGACTTCAAATGCCATCTTTTCTCTTCCAAAACAAAATAATTGATAGAGACACATGCACTCTCTGTAATGCTATTCTATAGGGATCCATTAAAATGATGTCTCATTTCTCTATCATGACTTCAGTATGTCCATTCATTTATTTTTATTTTACTTACTTAAAACATTTTTACCCTGCCTTTCCACCCAGTTAGGGTCTGCAAGACAGTGAACATTAAAACCATCTTTTAAGACTATATATAATAACCATAAAGAGGGTCATTAAGGGGATGCCAAATTACACAAAGTAGTTTTCACTCACTGGCAGAAGATGATAGAGATTTATCTCCCTGAAGAGGGGATGTCACAGTTTTTGTGCCTGAAGCATTAAGGCCTTTTCTTGAGGTGCTACTCATCTTCATAGCAAAGGCACTCAAAAGCAAGGCAGACAGTCCTTAACTAATGTAATGCAGACACAAGTATGAAGAACTCCTGGATTTCTTAGAATGCAACATATTTGCTTATAATAAAAATAGGTTTGCCAGTCCCCAGGTCCCAATGGGGGATCCCCTGGTTTTGCAGATTCCTCCCAACCACCAGCCAGCTGGCCAGCAGGGGGAGCCCTGCCCCAGCAGCCACCCTGTGCCTTTAAACATCTGCAGGCTTAGAAGAGGCTTGCAACAGTTTGTGTTTCTGCATGTGTGTGTGTCTTTAAATCTGGCAAGAGGAATGCTGCAGGGATGCGAGGTGAGCAGATGTGGCTCTCAGTCCCTCTGTTTGTTAGAAGGAAAACTCCATCCCCTACGCTGTTCTTTCATTTTCCTGAAGAAGTGGTTGAAATACAGCATTTACCAACATGAGTAAATTGCCACAGTGAGATCACAAAAATGTGTGCTTGCTAACTATGCTTATTTCGGCTGCTTTGTGAGAGTGTGTGAGTGTGTGTTCATGTTCATTTAGTGGAAGTGTAGCTGCTGGGGGATGAGGAAATGAAGACTGTATTCAGGGAAACTTCACTGCTGTATTTAATTTTTTTTGGTGGGTGGGAATGGGAAACTTTCCTGGCTCCACCTCCAAAGTCCCTTGATATTTTCTGAGTTGGACCTGGCAACCCTAAATAAAAATCAGTTTTCAAACTTAACTATAATATTTGTTGTTGCTGTTATTCAGTCGCACAGTCAAGACTGACTCTTCATGATCCCATGGACCACATCATAATCAACAGTAAATAAACTGATGTATGCTATAATAATTAATGAACTGTTGTATCTCACATCCACACGCTTAAGACAGATGGAGCCTTCAAACTCCCTTTCTAGTGGCCACAATCCAAGAAGGGCTGCTATGATGGATGACAGTTTATTAAGGTTTTCTCATTAATTTATCTATTAGACTAGTGATCTTCAAACTATCCAGAATCATGACCCATCTTTAATTCAGGCAGTAAAGGATCAACTGAGGTGAAAGCAAGAAGTCACCTAAAATCACAGTCATGTGACAGGGAGGGGGGATTATGGTCTCATTGCAACCAAGACAAGGACGGTGTGCATTAGAACAAATTAGCTGGGAACTAAAGCAGCACAAACGCAACTCCAGGAGTTGTACCATGTGAGTGAAAAAGCAAAGAGTCAAAAGCACAGAGCCAAGATTCACCTCTTGAGTGCTCTTGACTTGTTGTCCAGCAGCTCCTCTCAGCATGTGTATGTAGACAGGTAGGGCACATTGTGCCCTTGTTCTCAGCACAAGCAGCAGTACTTCCTTCCCAAAAGAAGCTTGGGGGGGAAGGTGTGTTGGAAGTTCTACTGGGGCTTGGAACCCAGAAGGTAGGCTCCACAATCTGACTGAAGATCTAGATGCATGGGTTCAGGATACTGTATTAGATGTCTCTAAGCATACAGTAGCATAACCGAAGTTTATTGGTTACCTCAGGGTTCTACCAAAACATGAATCACAAATCTAAGTAAATTGAGAAGTTATCTTGTTCTGCAGTAGCTTATGACTTCCCTCATTCCCCATGAGTGGTGGGAAGATCGAGGCACAGGGCTACCAAATTTAATTTCCTTTGAGCAAGAGGCCACTGAAGACTTAAGATAGTTTTGTAACATTTGTTTATTCTAGAAGATAGATGTAATTTTTATCTCTAAACTTGCCGGCTCTGTTTCTCTTGTGATTGATAAAGCTGGTTCACACAGCCCTTTTTTGCTTATAATAATGGCTCAGCTATTATAAGTGAGTACAAACTTATATATAACATTATTCATTTGTGAGCATCATTCATTTAAAAATATGATATACAGGAGAATACAAAGACTGCAAAACCCCACTATTAAATCATGATTAAGGTTATAATTGCCATAATTTCCCAAGCAGCCGAAAATGAGACTCCAAGCTAATCATCTCTCAAACAGTTGGCATGTTATATTGCTAAAATCAATATCACTTTTCAACTCATTCCATATTTACCACATTTCAAAAAACCTGACTTCTAAAAATGATCCATTTGAGAGGAAATTGTGCATCTATTAGCATAGTGGTTTAATTGTCTTCACCTGTTCACCTGCGGGGTGCACACCTTACTGATGGACAAGTAAGATATCACTAATTTTCATAATTAATGTCACCAACACAAGTACTCCCAGTGCTTGAAAGGAACATGGTAATTCAGCATGGCAAAGGTCACCTAGAAACCATACAAAATGTATGAGTGCTGTTTTAAAACTAATCTGGTTGGTTATTATGATGAACAATTTAAATTATTTTATGAAGCATTTTGCATAAAGCTTACAAGGAGTATGGGTTTTAATACTAGCCAGTCAATTGTCTGTCAGAACGAGGCAGCCTTTCTCTTCTGTTGCAATTCTAAGCTGCTCCACTCACTACATGCACAGCTTCTCAAATTCTGCTGACTAAGTTGCCTAGGTGAAATGCCAGAGAGGTGGGGAGTCAGTACCTTGTTTACATATTCAAGGCTTAGCTTCCCTTTTCTTGCCTTCATTCCCCAATGATAGTTGACAAAAGAATCTCAGCTCAAGAGTCAAAGAATGAGGGACAAAGAAAGGGAACAGGAAACCTGGAAACTTGCCTTGTCTGATCTGTGACCTGAAACCATCTTCCAGAATCTCTGCTATTTCTCTCCGGTGGCAGCCTTCAGTTGAACAACAGGTGTATGCCACAGGCAATGCCATAAGGGCTAACTCAGAAAGGTATCACCCTCTGGTGTGGTCCTCAGGTGTGAACCAAGGGTGGTCCTCAGGTGTGAACCAATACCACAGCAAAAGGCAATGAGAAGAAACATTCATTATAAGCTTTTTGCTTGTTAGTTATTAATGCTGGGCTAAGTGACTATATTTTCCTCACAGTTACTGGGTTACGGATAGAAGTACAAATTATTACAAGATTTAGCAACTTAGGTAGTAGTTTATTCCCTTTGCATTGCATCATTATAGTATTATATTGTTATAGTGTAGTGAGCTTAGGTCTAATTATTTTCCTAGTATACTAAAACTACTGCTTTTCTCTAGTACCCAATTGCTTGTTAACGTCAGCCCAAATAACTAAAATGGTAGTATTTTTAGAGGCTTTTTCACATGCTTCAGTTTCGTCGCTTGTATTCCCATCCCCATCCATGATCTAATGCTCCTGATATTTCTATTATCTCTTTGTGTTGAGCAAGTTTTGATATATTTTGTTAAAGACTGTTTTTGCACACAGCTTACCTCGCAGTCACAATCCTGTTCCCTCCGCAGCGTCTGGTCGGATTTCCCACCATCTGCGCCGAAGTTACAGGAAGTGCCGTGGCTTTTGCATAGCGAATGTAAACCGCTAAAACCCAGTTTATGTTTGCTACGCAAAAGCCGCAGCACTTCCTGTAACTCCAGCGCAGATGGTCGGAAATCCAACCGGACGCTGCAGAGAGAACAGGACTGCGAGGTAAGCTGTGTGTGAAAACGGTCAAAATTAAAATTGTTAAAGTTATAAGAATGGATTCACTCAAGATTCTTTCTATAAACATGAAGGGTCTGAATGACCCCCATAACATGCAAAACATCATGTATAACTATATAAGTCAAAGGCCTTATTTTTTTTACAAGAAACTCATATTTTAAAAATCTGAAATCAGTTTGCTTATAAAAATAAAACTAGAATATCTTTATGTTGCTATCGATCAACACAAAATGAAGGGTGTATCCATCTATGTTTAAAAATTCCATAATAAATTATATGATAAACACACAAGTTATATAACTATGGGACCACCTCTCCTGAAGAGAAGAACCTCCTGATGGTCCCTGGCCCAAAAGATATCTGGCTGTTTTTGACCAGAGCCAAGGCCTTTTCTGCCCTGGTGCCATCCTGGTAGAACTCTCTTTCTAATGATATCTGCATCCTGCAGGATCTAAAGTTGTTCCTGGGAGACAGAGATGTTACTCCAGGCTTATGGTTGAGGACAGCAATGGTCTGTCATCAAACATCCCCCCCCCCCCAATCATTCCACTCTTCCTCATGCAATAAAGATAGAAACTGGTCTTTAAACACCATCTGAAAAGTTCTTGAGTTGCTCACTATTTTAACTGTTTTAAGTAGTTTATTTGATTGTACACAGTATTTCTTGAATATATTATTGGAATGTTGTTCACCAAGAGCCCTATTGCATGGGGGAGGCTGGTCTATAAATTATATAAGTAACTTAAAGATTTTATTAAAGATCAACCTACCTTAGTAAATGTATATGCACCCAGCCAGCATCAAACCTCTTTCCCCCTCTCAGATTTACAAGAAAAAAGGTGTGCCCTTTGCAAAGGAGAACATCATAGGTGGAGATGTCAACTGTGTGGTGTATAATGACTTTGACAGATGCAGCAAGAAGAAAAAAAATATTTATTCAATACCTTATTTGCTTAAAGGAAAGGAAAGGTCCCCTGTGCAAGCACCAGTCATTTCCGACTCTGGGATGATGTTGCTTTCACAACGTTTTCACGGCAGACTTTTTTTACGGGGTGGTTTGCCATTGCTTTCCCCAGTCATCTACACTTTCCCCCCAGCAAGTAAAATAACTCTTTAAAAGTTTAGCTTGCTTGATATCTGGTGCATATGCAACCCAGAAGTAAGAGGCTATATGTTTGTCTTTGTGATCCAAATGCTGAAACACTGAGGAATCTTAAGGAAACTAGAAATAAAATAGAAGAGCTTGGTATTTCCAAGATATATGTGCTCTATAGTAAACAAATTTTCTTTGATCATGGTAACAAAGTGTGTAATTTCCTCACCCAAAAACGTAAAAAGAAAACCCCCCAAGAAAATTCCATTGTTGTAGTTCAGGGCAGCAAGGGTTTTCTTTGTAGCAGGAACTCCTTTGCATATTAGGCCACACACCCCTGATGTAGCCAATCCTCCTGGAGCTTTACAGTAGGCCCTGTACTAAGAGCCCTGTAAGCTCTTGGAGGACTGACTACATTAGGGGTGTGTGGCTTAATGTGCAAAGGAGCTCCTGCTACAAAAAAGTCCTGGTTCTATGATACAAAGAAAATAATTCTTCAAGGATATGTTGACTTTTGTAAAGGATTTTATACTTCACAACAACCTAAGCATAAAGATATTGAGTGTTTTCTGAGTAGACCAAAGGTACTGCAAATATCAGAACAAGATTAAAAAATCTTTTAGAATCTCCCATTACAATCAGTGAATTATTAGAGATTTTTTAAACGTTCAAAGAAATACAAAGATGAGCAAGTATTACCAAGTATTTGTGCCTTAGTTTATGCTTTAGTTGAAGCCATAAACAATCTCTATAGTAATAAAGCATTCTCTCTAGCAGGGAATAAATCTGAGATGGTAGTTATATTAAAACCTAACTAAGATCCATCTAAAGTAGGAACTTATTGTCCCATAAGCCTTTTAAATTATGATTATAATATATTGACATAGAGTTAAAAGGATTATGCGTAACTATATTCATTCTGATCAACCTGGTTTTATACCCAGGAGATCAACATTGGTAAATATAAGGAAGGCCATAAACTTAATGAATTATGTGAAATGTAAAAAAGGTTAGCTTGGTCTTTCAGTTTCTAGATGCAGAGAAAGCCTTTGAAAGGGCAGGATATCTATATTTAGCAAAATGCCTTGATGCATTTGGTTTTGGAGACAACTTTAACAAATGGGCTAGAATCAGCATAGGATTTAATCAACCTAGGATCAGCATAGGAAGCAGAGAGTGAGTATAAATGGGCAGTCTTTGCAGTGGAGGATGGTAAGCAGTGGGATGCCGCAGGGCTCAGTACTGGGTCCCATGCTCTTTAACTTGTTCATTAATGATTTGGAGTTGGGAGTAAGCAGTGAAGTGGCCAAGTTTGCAGATGACACTAAATTGTTCAGGGTCGTGAGAACCAGAGAGGATTGTGAGGCACTCCAAAGAGATCTGTTGAGGCTGGGTGAGTGGGCATCAACGTGGCAGATGAGGTTCAATGTAGCCAAGTGCAAAGTAATGCACATTGGGGCCAAGAATCCCAGCTACAAATACAAGTTGATGGGGTGTGAACTGGCAGAGATTGACCAAGAGAGAGACCTTGGGGTCGTGGTAAATAACTCACTGAAAATGTCAGACAGTGTGCAGTTGCAATAAAAAAGGCCAACGCCATGCTGGAAATTATTAGGAAGGGAATTGAAAACAAATCAGCCAGTATCATAATGCCCCTGTATAAATCGATGGTGCGGTCGCATTTGGAATGCTGTGTACAATTTGGTCACCGCACCTCAAAAAGGATATTATAGCAATGGAAAAAGTCCAGAAAAGGGCAACTAGAATGATTAAAGGCTTGGAACACTTTCTCTATGAAGAAAGGTTAAAATGTTTGGGGCTCTTTAGCTTGGAGAAACATCGACTGCGGGGTGACATGATAGAGGTTTACAAGATTACGCATGGGATAGAGAAAGTAGAGAAAGAAGTACTTTTCTCCCTTTCTCACAATACAAGAACTCGTGGGCATTCAATGAAATTGCTGAGCAGTCGGGTTAAAACAGATAAAAGGAAGTACTTCTTCACCCGAAGGGTGATTAACATGTGGAATTCACTGCCACAGGAGGTGGTGGTGGCTACAAGCATAGCCAGCTTCAAGAGGGGATTGGATAAAAATATGGAGCAGAGGTCTATCAGTGGCTATTAGCTACAGTATATTACTGGAACTGTCTGGGGCAGTGATGCTCTGTATTTTTGGTGCTTGGGGGGGGGGCAAAGTGGAAGGGCTTCTAGACCCACTTGTGAACCTCCTGATGGCACTAGGGTTTTTTTTTTTGGGGGGGGGGGTTTGCCACTGTATGACACAGAGTGTTGGATTGGATGGGACACTGGCCTGAACCAACTCGGCTTCTCTTATGTTCTTAGGGGTAGTGTATAAACACCTAGTTTCTTTAAATGAAACTAAGTCCTCAGGGCCAGATGAATTGCATCCAAGGGTTCTAAAAGAGCTTGTGGATGTAATTACTGAGCCTCTGGCTATTATTTTTGAGAATTCTTGGAGAATAGGAGAGGTGCCAGAAGATTGGAGGTGGGTGAATGTTGTCCCCATCTTCAAGAAGGGGAAAAAAGAGGATCCGGGTAACTAGTACTGACATCTATAGCTGGAAAAGTTTTAGAATAAATCATCAAACAGTCGGTCCTGGAACATTTAGAAAGAATGGATGTGGTTACTAAGAGCCAGCATGGGTTTCTCAAGAACAAGTCATGTCAGACTAACCTGATATCCTTTTTTGAGAAAGTGACTACCTTGCTGGATCAGGGGAATGCTGTAGACATCGTTTATCTTGATTTCAGTAAGGCTTGTTGACAATGGTAAAATGTGGTTTGGATCCTGTTACTGTTAGGTGGATTTGTAACTGGTTGACAGATCGTACCCAAAAAGTGCTTGTGAATGGTTCCTCATCCTCTTGGAGAGGAGCAACAAGTGGAGTGCCTCAAGGATCTGTCCTGGGACCTGTTTTGTTCAACATCTTTATCAATGATTCGGATGAAGGAATAGAGGGAATGCTTATTAAATTTGCCAATGATACAAAATTGGGAGAGGTTGCAAATACAGTAGAAGACAGAAACAGGATACAGGATGACCTTGACAGGCTGGAAAACTGGGCTAAAATCAATAAAATGAATTTTAACAGGGATAAATGTAAAGTTCTGCATTTAGGTAGGAAAAATCCAATGCATGGTTATAGGATGGGGGAGACTTGTCTTAGAAGTAGTATGTGCGAAAAGGATCTAGGGGTCTTAGTGGATCATACACAGAACATGAGTCAACAGTGTGATGCGGTGGCTAAAAAGGCAAATGTAATTTTGGGCTGTATCAACAGAAGTATAGCGTCCAGATCACATGATGCGGTGGTATCACTTTACTCTGCTCTGGTAAGACCTCACCTGGAGTATTGTGTTCAGTTTTGGGCACCGCATTTTAAGAAGGATATAGACAAGCTGGAATGGGTCCAGAGGAGGGTGACGAAGATGGTGAGGGATTTGGAGACCAAGTCCTATGAGGAAAGCTTGAAGGAGCTGGGGATGTTTAGCCTGGAAAGGAGGCGGCTGAGAGGTGATATGATCACCATCTTCAAGTACTTGAAGGGCTGTCATATAGAGGATGGTGTGGAATTGTTTTCTGTGGCCCCAGAAGGTAGGACCAGAACCAATGGGGTGAAATTAAATCAAAAGAGTTTCTGGCTCAACATTAGGAAGAACTTCCTGATGGCTAGAGCGATTCCTCAGTGGAACAGGCTTCCTCGGGAGGTGGTGGGCTCTCCTTCCTTGGAGGTTTTTAAATAGAGGTTAGATGGCCATCTGACAGCAATAAAGATCCTGTGAATTTAGGGGCGGTTTTGTGAGTTTCCTGCATTGTGCAGAGGATTGGACTAGACGACCCTGGAGGTCCCTTCCGACTCTATGATTCTATGATTCTATTCTGTGATTCTATGAATAATATTCTCCAACTAGGAATAAGACCTGTTGTGAGAAAGAGGCTTTGGGCTACTGCCCTAGCCTTGGGCACTCAACGTCAATTTGCTGTGGTGTCATAGCATGATGATGATCATGCAGATGCTGAAGCCCAGCATTCCTTTCATCTGCTGTGCATTGTTGTCACCTCCTCCCCCACCTTTTACTGAAAGAACCAAGCTTGGTTGCTTTCTACTGACAAAACCTAGCTTGGTTGCCTAGCAGCAGCCATTGCCTAGCAGCTTCCCCAGTGACCCAATCCTCATCTATTCTGGGGCTAGAGGGTGGGGTTGCTTTTTGAGTGACACATGGCTCAGCCAAAGGGAGGTTAAGTGAATCATCCCCAATATAGCTAGGCTTTTGTATATATAGGATTCGTTATCAATCTGCAGATTGATGGTGCCACATCCTTACTAGTTAAGATTTGTAGAGGTATTAAACAGTGTTGTCCTCTTTCTGTGTTATTGTTCAACACATCCCTGAAACCTTTAGTTAGCTTGATCAGAGAAATCCTCAAATATTAAGGGTATAATTATTGGAATACATTATTATTATTATATAAACTTATTTGCAGATGATATTGTTCTATCCTTATCTGATGTAGAAAAAGAAAGCTCTTAGAAACACCAATAAATGCCTGTATAAGGGCATTTGGATGAAACTGAAGCAATGTTTTAAAAATATGTTTCAGAACAATTTTTCCTCTCAAAAGTGGATTTCTAATATGAAATTAAATAATAAGGTTGTTACATATTTGGGGATTAGGTTCTGTAAAAACAGAAGTGGTAAGTGTAATTTTGATAAAATTTTGAAAGAGCTAATTGTGCAAAATATATAACCTTTCACTTTTAGGATGTATAAATGCTGTATAAAAGTTGTTACATCTTACTTAGTCTTCCAATCCTGATCCCAAATAAAGTACTATAAAGGTATAGGTAGTCCCCTGTGCAAGCACCAGTCATTTCTGACTCTGAGGAGACACTGAATGTTTTCATGGCAGACTTTTTTACGGGGTGGTTTGCCATTGTCTTTCCCAGTCATCTACACTTTACTTCCAGCAAGCTGGATACTCATTTTACTGACCTCAGAAGGCTGGAAGGCTGAGTCAACCTTGATCCGGCTACCTGAAACTAGCTTCTGTCAGGATCGAACTCAGGTCGTGAGCAGAACTTGGACTGCAGTACTGTCAAAAAGCCAAGTGTCAAATCACAACTATCTCAAGGAAATCAGAAGAAAGGCAGCTCAGATTCCAAATTTTAAACTTTATAATGCAGCAAGGATAGCCAAGGCCTTTAAAACCTTGTATGGGACATTATTTTTGTTTACTGTCTAAAATTCTCAAAAGTATATCTGACCTTGATTTGAACTCTAGATACAATTTTCAAATAAAATGGGAAAGAGGTTTAGGGTATACGATCTCTGGAATTTTGGATTTACACAATTGCATATACAATTTCATCTGAATTTAAGGAAAATATAAGGAAAACGTTATATCAGTGGCATTTGTCTCCTCACAAACTTGTCAAGAATTATAAAAAATGAAATTGATAGATGCTCTAATTGTAAACTGAACACCAGGGAATGTGAAGGAAGCCTTTTCTGAAAATTATTACACCACTGGGAGAAGATAAACAGGGTTCCTTGGACAGCTAAGGAAATAATTTCAAAGGTATTTATACCCCATTTTTCTCCTCATTGGGGGGACCCCAAATAGTTTATGACATCATTCTTACCTGCTCCATTTTATCTTCACAACTACCCTGTGAGATAGGTCAGACTGAGAGAATGACTAGCCCAAGGCCATCCAAGGTGCTTCTTCAGAAGAATGGGATTTGAATTTGAATCTTCCAGATCCTGGCATGATACTCTAACCATTACAGTCTGTTATCTTTGCCATCCATCTTTTTGATAGTCTTACCCAGAGTGGAGAAGATTAGCAGCTGCCACAATATGTGGCATATTTTGATATTATTTATTTTAAAGGTAAAACGAATCTATCTTGCTTGTGCATATTTTGTTTTAAGCTGATTTGAAAGAGAAAAAAAATGGGGGAAAATGTGACTTATCAAGACACATTTCTGTCTGGATGAGAATATTGCAATAGTTTTGGCAGTCTGTGGTCAAACTCAAAAAGAATAGAGTGAATTCCTCATGATTTCTTATTTGAGAACAATTTACACACAATTTGGTTTTGTGTATAAGGTAACTATGGAGGAATAACACAAAGAGATTGGATAGATTCCCAAGCACAGGACAAAGGAAATACTATTGCTACCAAAAATGACAGGTAAAGAGGGAGAAGTGTGGAGTTTCTTTTCTGGATTAAGCAACCCTCTGTTTATAAAATACAAAAGCAAGTGGCAGGGAAAATGATTCCCTGCTCTGTAGAATTCCTAAGACATAATCATTGTTTCATTTGAATGTAGCAGCTGACAAAGTGAGGCAAGATGTTTCCCAGGGCTGTTTCCAGCAATCTACAAAGGACCGTTTCTAGTCCACCTACAGACTTAATCTTTTCATTTGTTCTGTACTATAAATAATTATGCAATATTTCAGCACTCTGTTGTTCGCAGGTGTTCTACTTCGTGTACAATGTCATTTTCATTACAGCGAAAACTTGTGCAAAGTACAAATGGAAATGACGATGACCTGTAGTAAAATTCCCTCAACTAGCCAAATGCTGAAACATTCCAGAATTGTTTTCATCGCATTTTCATCCAAGGACTCCACTGTGATGAGCTGAAACAAAGCAATATAACCTAAGTGCCTCGATCATTCTGAAACATTATTTCTCAAATATATTTCACTTGTCTCAATGTCAGCTGGGATTTTAACATCCGAGTTCTATATAGCTGGAGCTGTATAAAATTTCTTGAGCATTTGAAGCCATCTCTTCACAGTTGGATATATTTTCAAAAAGATAGACTTGTTTTCCCCAAACCCATAGGAAGGTTGACTCAGATGTTGACTCAGTTGATTTAGACAACCATTTGTGACAAGAATGAACTTTCTTTATTCTTGGGATTATGTACTTTATCTCCTCCCCCTAGTTTAATATAGATTTACAATCTTGGTTTGTGGGCAAGAAACAAACTCCAATTTATTGAGACACCCAAATACAGGCATGACTATATGTTATGCTTAGATCAAAGACTTCTAAAACCAGGAGGCCTTTGATCTTGGCTTGACATGTGGCTAAAAGGGAGGAGGAGGAAGCACACAACCCCAAAATAAATTAGACTGAATACTTGAATGAATAAAAAACATTTCCTCTGTGTCATGTGTTGCTATAAATGTGTGGTGATAGGATCTGTTGTTGCAGTATATTGGTAGATCCTTAATTTTTCTTGTCATCTTCTGGATGAGAAACAGCATTCATTTGGTATCTACTCCACCTTGCTGTCTAGAAAGGGTTTTTCATAACCTATAAAAATACGATTAAATTAGTAGGGTGGGTGCTTCCATCATCACCAACGCATAGCATGGGTCTAAGGTAGGGATGCCAGCATTTGGGTGGGACCTCAGCCTAATCAACCTCACAGAGTTGTGAGGACAAAATGGAGTAGAAGATACAATGTAAGCCACTTTGGGTTCCTCTTGGGGAGAAAAATGAGGTATAAATGAAGTATATAAGTATATAAATAAATTTTATAGCTTAGCCCACCAGCAGGGTCCCCATATTGGGAGGAAGAGCTAAACTTTACTGGGACTCAAAGGTCTAGAAGAGACTGGCTCTGCAGTGTCCCAGACTGAAATCCTCTTTTCCATTAGGTTAAAAATTATATCCAGATCTCTTGTTTGATTTGCAGAAGCCAGTCAGAACCAGTGTTAGAACAGCAATCTCAAGCAACATTCTGAACTGCCCAGCCTAAGGCTCTTCTCTAGAACAGAGTGAGTATGCTTGTGCAGTTAAACTAGGACTGTGTGGTCAAGACTTAGAGAGAGATTGTATGAAGAACTACAAGTCCCATAGTTTTTGTGGATAAGTAAGAGAGAGGCACACTTGGTAGGAAGGGCAAAGCAAAGAGCAAGTGTTGCTTCAGCTTCTGGTAGGATTTACAGGTCCAAATTAAACATGTCTAATTCATTCATTGTCGCTCACTTACCACCAAACACACACCCATTGTGTTTGATGGTGACTATATATACAAATTAGGATGTATAAGAGGTTAAAGAAAGTATAAGGAGGCTACAGTCCCCAGGTCCCAGCAGGGAGTCCTCAGTTTTGCAGGCTCTTCCCCTCTGCCAGCCAGTTGGCCAGCGGGGGGAAGCCCCACCCCAACAGCTACCATGTGCTTTTAAATCTTGGCAGGCTTAGAAGAAGCTTGCAAAGAACTGATTGTGTTTTGGAAGGTGTGTGTGGCTTTAAATCTCAGCAGGACAAAGCTGCAGGGGGGTGGGGTTAGGCTTCCCAGTCCCCAGGTTTCAGCAGGGGATCCCTTGGTTTTGCAGGCTCCTCCCACTGCCAGCCAGCTGGTCGGTATGGAAAGCCCTGCCCCAACAGCCATCATGTGCCTTTAAACCTTAGCAGATTTAGAAGACACTTGCAACTGTTTGTGTTTTGGAACATGTGTGTGCCTTTAAATATCAGCAGCAGGAAAACAGTGAGCAGGGTGAGCAGGCAGAGCCATAAGTGTGTGAAGCTGTGAGAAAGGAAGAGGAAAGGTTTGCATTCACTTCAGAAGTTGTTTCTATAGTAAAATAGATAGGAAAGAGTTAGCTAGAACTTGATTATGGGATGGAGAAAACCTCCACCCCCTAGGCTGCTCTCTTCCTGTTCCTGTCTAAACAGGCTGGTTGAAATAGAGCAGATTGTTACATTCAGCAACTCCTATATTGCCCCAGTGAAATCACAAAAGTGTGGGTTTGGAAACTCTGTTTATTTTTGCTGCTTTGTGAGTGTATGTGAGTGTCCCTTTAAAAAAAACCGTGCTTGGAAATGTTTCCAAAGCCTGGCAAGGGGACTTGTGGGGATATGACAAATTTCACTTTCATTTAGTGGTAATGCAGCTGCTAGGGTAGGCAAAAAAGAGGATGAGGAAAAGAAGATTGTATTCAGAGGAACTACATTACTGTATTTTTTATTTATTTACTTTAGGGAATGGGAAAGTCTCCTGGCTCCACCCCCCAAAATCCCCATATATTTCCTGCCAGCACACTCCCTCTGTTTGGCATTTGTTTCAGAAGTCATTTGTATGGATACTAAAGAGTTAACCAGAACCTGATTATTTGTGTGGATAGTAAAAGTTAACCAGAGCCTATACTGCTCTGTTTAGTACTTTCATTTTCCTGTGTTAGTCTGAGGAAGTTGGCTGAAATATAGCAGATTGCTATATCCAGCAATAATAAATTGCCCCAGTGAGATCACAAAATGGTGAGGTTGTAAACTGTTCATTTTGGCTGCTTTGTGAGTGTGTGTATATTCACTTTCATTTAGTGGAAGTGCAGCTGCTTGGAGAACCCTTTGAAGGCAGAACAAAGGAGGAGGAGATGAAGACTGTATTCTGGGGAACTGTACTGCTGTATTTTTATTTATTTATTTTAGGGAATAGGTAGGGTTGCTAGGTCTGATTCAAGATATATCTGGGGACTTTGGGGGTGGAGCCAGGAGACATTGGCGCTGGAGGCAGGAGCAAGGTTGTGACAAGCATAATTGAACTCCAAAGGGAGTTCTGACTATCACCTTTAAAGGAACTGCACACCTTTTAAATGCCTTCCCTCCACTGGAAATAATGAAGGATGGGGTACCTTATTTGGGGGCTCATTTAATTGGACCCCCTGGTCCAAACTTTTTGAAACTTGGAGGGTGTTTTGAGGAGAGGTGTTGGATGCTATGTTGAAAATTTGGTGTCTCTATCTAAAAAACCAGACCGCCCCAGATACCCAGAGATCAATTTACCATTATGCCCTATGGGGAAAAGTCACCATAGGGAATAATGGAGTGCCCAGCAAACATTTCCCTCCCCCACTTTCTGATGACCCTGAAGCGGGGGGAGGGCCTCCAAACCAGGGGATCCCCTGCCCCCACCTGGGGATTGGCAACCCTAGGAATAAGAAAGTCTCCTGGCTCTACCCTCAAAGTCCTCAGGTATTCCCTGATTTGGACCTGGTGGCCCTAACAGATACAAATCAGGAAGTATAAGGAGGTAATCTGTACTTTCTGCAGTCAGGCAACAATACAGCAGATGAACAATATCAATATGAAAATGATTTCAATATAGAGTTGGGGTTTGTGGCAACTAATTTCCAGTGAAGTGTACAAAGCCCCAAGAATTCTTTGCACACTGCCAGTGACTGTGGAAGAAGCTGAAAGACGTTCTAGCAAGCTAACATGTGTCAAAAACTGCAGATGTTGTACAATGGGGCAATCCCTGGGCACCAGCTATGGTCATCAGGCATCAGGTGCTGTCCCACCACTTAAGGTGGACTGTCTGACATTAACCAGGAACTAGGCCTTTCCCACTGTGGCTCTAGCTCTGTGAAATGGATTCCCTGATGAGGTGAGGGGCTCCCCTTCATAGAGATCTTCAGGAGGTATTGCAAGGTTTGCCTGTGTCCCAGAGCTTTTGATAATAATTATTAAGAATTCGCTCTTCCTCAATCCACACGTGCAAACGTCAAGTGCCATCTCCTGCTGACCATACCTGCCATGGCTTTGCCCATTTGTGACCTTTTGACATGCTACTAGTAATCCTGGCAACTGATATTTCTCCTAATCCCCTGTTCTTCCTGCCCACCAGCAAGTGTCTTTGATGGGCTGCTTCCTGCCAAGGACTATCTATCATGCTTCTGCAATTTTGGAATATGTTCCACAAAACTTACCGTATTATATAATAACAGAACACCTACAAAATAGAAATGTAATTCTTGGGATGTCCCATCCTTTTGACTGTATTGACTGCTCTGTGTAATTGGCCTTGAGACCCAGTGAGAAAGGTGGACTATAAATAATATAATTGAATAAACCAGGGATGGGGCTGCTGCTCAGTGATAAAGCATAAACTTTGCATGCAGAAGGACCCAGGTTTAATCCCTGGCATCTCCAGATAATAGAACTCGGTAGTAGTTGATGTAAAAGATCTCTGTTGTCTGAGAATTTGCAGAACCTCTGAACGTCAGAGCGGACAGTGAGAGACCAATGGTGTGACTCAGTAGAAGGCAACTTCACATGCTCGTTTTATAATTCCTGGTTGTATATTATGCTACTCCTCTGAATGTGTTCTGGGAAAAATCTGTGCACAACAGGCAGATACCAGTTTAATATGAGTTAGCCATTAAATTCACTGAATGACTTGCACAGCCAATTTGCAGAGATGCTTTCTGATTCCACAGAAGTACTTATTCTTACAGATTTGACCATTGTGCTGCCCAGTCTAAGCGATGCTTACCTGTAAGTGGTACAGCAAAGAGGAAGAAAATAGTACAGCTTAAAAGGGCATCATACCATTTCCTTGACCTAATGCTTGCCTGAGTTCATTGCTGCAAAGTTCCAGAACAAAGCAGCTGATTTCCTTTGGCTTTTCTGAATGCTACCACCTTGGACTTTGTTCTGCTTTCTTTCAGGTCTTCAGCTGGGTATATGTTACCAATTTTCTTCTCTGATTGTGTGTGTGTGTGTGTGTGTGGGGAATCTTGCCTGTGTTTTGCTAGCACTTTTTGTCTGCTTTTCCATATATAGAAGATTAATCTTCCAGGCATAGTTCTGCATTTGCTCACTGTCTGATTTTAACTTTTCCTTATGTGACTTCCACACTATGGAGGGATCCAGGGACACTGAAGTCTTCTGTCCACAAACAAGTATATCACTGATAGCAATGGCAGATTTACCAAAAAAGATACTGACTGCTGATTCAGCCTCATAGCTTGCATGAGACAATTTGGCTCTGTAATGAGTTGTTCAACTGCACTGTGGTTCATTCCCTGAACATCCTGCCACCTCTTTTCCTCTAGCTGTTTACATATTATGAGCTGCTTTTGACTTGCAAGTAGTGGCCTCTGAAACTTAGGTGCACAGCTATTTATTTACTGGCATATATCAGGGGTGGCCAAACTGTGACTTGGGAGCCACATGTGGCTCTTTCACACACATTGTCTGGCTCTCAAAGCCCCCACCGCCCTGTTGGCTGGTTTGGAGAAGGTATTTGTCTCTTTAAGTCCCCTCTCCAAGTCAAGTCAGCCAGCAGATTGGAAAATGCATTTAAAGTTAAAGTTGCTTTCTTTTCACTCTTCCTTTCTTCCAGCTCTGAAACATCTGATGTTCATGTCTTCTGGCTCTCAAACATCTGTTTATTCTATGTGGCTCTAACATTAAGTAAGTTTGATCACTCCTTGCATATACTCTTTAGGAATAAATTGGTTTAACACAGGGCTTTTTTTGAGCAGGAATGCACAGGAATTCAGTTCTGGCTGGCTTGGTATAGGGGGTGTGGCCTAATATGCAAATGAGTTCCTGCTGGGCTTTTTCTACAAAACCCCTGGTTTAGCAGCCATTCCCTACCATGCCACCCCCAAATAACTCTAAGGACTGTGGAGAACTGGGGCTCTCCTACAAAAGATTCACAGTGTCTTCACCAAACTACAGCTCCCAGGATTCTTGGGTGAAATCATAGAGATAAACTGATATATAACTGAAATAAGGTTATATTGTATAAATGACCTATGCTCCTGGGAAATAACAGTATTACATATGTTAAAGGTGAAACTTGGACACATTTTGAAAAAAAATGTAGAAGTAATTAAGAAGAAAAACTGCTGCAGACAGAGTTGAATGTTTCTTTACTTGTTCACTTCATTTGTACTTGACCTTTCTCCCCATAGGGGGACTCAGTTGACATCATTCTCCTCATCTTCATTTTATCCTCACTACAACCCTGTCAGGTAAGTTAGGCTAATATGTTGCCCAAGATACTTAGGCAAGCTTCCATGGGAGAGTGGGGATCCTAGTTTGACACTCTAATCACTGTATCACTCCGGCTCTCTTTGGACTGAGATTTGATGGAACTGCATTTGACTAATTTACTTTTTAATCTCTTGGGAGTTCTAATTGTCATTTTAAATGGCGGTCTTTTTATGTATTTTCATCATTGTGGTTTTATTTACATTGTTGGCCACCTTGAGGGATGAAAGATGGCATGGCATAGCCTGATATCAGATCTCTGAAGCAAAGCAGGGTCAGTACTTAGAAGGGAGACTACCAAGGAAGACTCTGCTGAGTAAGGCCCTGACAAACCACCTCTGCTTTTCACTTGCCTTGAAAGCCCCTTGCTGGGATCACCACAAGTCAGTCATGACTTGACAGAATGTACAGATATATGCTGCCTTCAGTTCCACAAGGTAGGAAGTCTAATAAATGTTTTAAGTAAATAAATAAATGCAGTTTCCAATTGTGTACTGGATAAGGTCAGAAGTGCATTGTTCTCAATCAATATACAAGCTGGCTTTCCTAGATTTTGCCAAGCAAAGTTCTTCAAAATATACTTACTATAAGAGTCTGTGACTGAATGAATAAGGCTCTTATATTACCCTATAGTCATTTTTTCAGAGATACCCTAGCCTCCAGGTGGTGGCTGGAGATCTCCTGGGATTATAACTGACCTCCAGGCAACAGAGATTAGTTCACCTGGGCAAAATGGCTGCTTTGTAAGGTGGACTCTATGGCATTATACTCCACTGAAGTCCCTCCCCTTTCCTTCCCAAACCCCACCCTCTTTGGGTTCACCACCCCCAAGTCTCCAAGTATCTCCCAACTCAAGAGTTGGCAACCTTACCTATGCTCAAGATCCAAGAATGTTCCTGATGAAAAAAGTAACAATGTATTTATTCAAGGACTTCATGCAGTTAGGCCTTTAATACCATTTTTCTCTTGAGCAAATAATATGCTGTACTTTTTCTGTAGATCTGTTCTTTTACTTTAGTCAAATTGATGTCATTTTTTGTAGATATGTCCTTTTAAAAGCCTAATTAGAATAGACGTTTTCATACCAAAACATCACCAGCAATGCAAAATGACACTTAATTACCAGAGACTTAATTAAATGTAAACAATCCCTTTGGTATCACTCACCCATGCTTTACACTATGTTAAACATTTACTAAGGAATTTTGCTGGTAGAGAATAATCATGTTATCGCTGCATGTGTCTTTGCGATGTGTCATTCTAATAATTCCGGGAACCAAAACTGGCTTTTAGTTAGCTTGTATGCGTATCTGTTTTATAGTGAGGATCAATTATAATGATCATAGGATTAGAAGTCCCTTGCTGAATGTTTATACAATACAGACAAGAATGAAGCCTCATCTTAAGCAAAGCCTCTACTCAAACAATGAATGTAACTCCACCAACAATTTGTGAACTGTTACAATTGTGGAACGAAACTTTATTGTTCTGGTAGGTGCTTTCCAACCAGAAAAGGAGATAGTGCAGTATATAAGGGGTTCATACTGTTTTAGTATGAACCCCTTATATACTTCTTATAGTACTCACCAAAGGCTATTTTAAAGATGGTGCTGGCTGAACTTAAAGAAACTATTCAAGGCTATCTTAACACAGTAATAGTTTATTCCTAAATACAACCTTATTATCAGCTAATACACTTTGGACCAGCAGGCAGGGCTGGCACTGGTCCTAAGTAAAACAATTACTTCACTTAATACTTACCTAAGTTCCCCAATAACACAGAAAAGTAACAAACACTGAAATAAGCAAGGACATACAAACATAAGATCAAGAATTTCTTGAGGTGCCACAAGTTGCTGGTCAGCTCAGAGTGGGACGTCTAACAGAAATTTTGTCCAGTTTTTATAGGCAAAGATCAAATAAGTCACACCATTCGAGTATGACTTAATTACGTTTGGCACCTTTCACAATAAATTCTTTGCAAAGGAGATATTCCCATCCTCAGATATTTTGAGATGTCATTGCTGTACAAAATGCAGCAGGATACAGGATTGATTTACCTATATTTCAGGAAAACACTTTGGAAGCCATTGCTCCATCCCAGTCATTCCACCTCAGAGGAAAGGATCCTGCTAGTTACCTCCATGCTTGAGAGGAGACAGATGGAGCTGAACAACAGGATTTCAATTAATTACTCTTAGCATTCCACAATTAAGGAGGATTACACATTAATCTCCTATGTTGATATATTTATTTACTTCACTGTGTCTCCCCCAATAATTAAGTCCAGACAAATGGTGACCATATAAACTTAGCTTGTTATTCCTCTTTGGCCCTGTTAAAGTATCTTCTCTGTGCTGTATGCTAATCTGCTGTTCACTCTCTGCCTATATGTATGGGCTGTTAACTTCCATTTCAATGTATCTGAGGAAGTGTGTGTGCACATGAAAGCTCATATCTTGAATAAAACTTTGTTAGTCTTCAAGGTGCCAATGGACTCAAACTTTGTTCAAGGAAGATTCAGTTTTTGCAAATAAGACATTAAAAACTGAACTTAACTTTGTTTGCAGTGCTTATTTCATCTTGAGCTGTGTGCCCCATATGATTGAACTTATGATTTTTAAAAATGTGAGCAATATTTCAAGTAGTTGTACATTTGTGCTGTTGATGGTTTTCAGCGTGGTGGCTGGCTATGTAAGTTATTTGACAGGGACAGCTGTGGGGTAACTGTGAAAATTGGTCATATAGTTCAGAACAATTTTAACTGAAAAAAGTGAAAAGATTTTGACTGTTCAAGGCTGCTACTTGCAGTTTGCAATCAAACTGCTATTTGAACAGCAGGATCACTGACACTAATGTAACACTATGGGTAGGATACAAAGAATCGCTTCAAGTGAATGTGGAGTCATTCTGTAACCGAAAGAGCCTTCTCTGGTGGAAGAAGGCTTCATCCATTGGAGGAAGGCTCTCTAGTTAGCAGAATCAATTATCTCTTGGTTGAGAATCCAAGGGTTCCCTTCCTTGCTTCTTTTTTCTGGGGACAGTTCTTGACTCTGACCCTATGAAAGCTATCCATATTAGAAAATACATAAAGGTATTCGCAGTATTTTAGGCATTAAGCACTGGTATCACTGACTTGTTTGTATCTGGATTGAACTTTTAATTTGCAGTGTGGAATTAAGACATTTTCACTATTTTCCCTCCAAATCTGTAAACAGAACATAGTAAAGACTCTTTCCACCAACAGGCTATGTTCAACCTGTATTTGCTTGGTAATTAAGAAATATGAGAGTTAATGTGGAAGGGAGCAGACCAAACTGTTATTCTGCAGATAAACTGTTATTCTGCAGAGTTTCTATTAAGATCAGTTCTCAGGGCCTCTTAACCTTTACCTAGTGAAAGGAATGCTGGACAGGGGGTCAGATGTGAAGGCTGCGACCAACATCCATTGATGTGGCTCAGAGTTTCCATATATTTAAGCCAGTGTTATAAATCTCATAATCTTTGGAGATTTCCTTCTGGAAACTTTGATGCTGGCTAGTTACAGCAGTAGATATGGAGCCCATAAATCTGGATTGAGTCATGCCTTCTGCTCAGAAATCAACAAACATACCGCCAGAGCCCCTGATGGCTTAAGATAAGGTTCTGGTTAGCCTCTATGCCCAAGTTTCTCTCACATTTAAGTTTTCTTTTGTACTGCCACCTGGTGGTCTGTCATTGAATATTATGTTCTACCCGTAATGGCCATGTGGAACAATCAGTGGGACTGCATGGACTACAATCAGAACACCAGAACGTGCACGTTGTGTATGGAATGTAGATATATGTTTTTTATCTCCATTACAAAACAAATGAGATTTTTTTAGCCAAGTGCTTATCCATTCTTGCTTTGAGCACTTTTGCACAAAAGGCAGGCAATGACATACATAAATAAACATTGCTTCAGAATGTTGATTTCCCCAGTCCAGTCCTGTCCATTGGTCTCC